>NC_139729.1:18867757-20067757 GCF_964211835.1 Anser anser | reverse complement strand
TTCTTAACTGTGAATGGACAGATTACTGGATCAGCAAAAAAGATTAAATGATGTCCCTAGCCATCATTTGACTGCCATTCCAGGGAGTCAAAAGCCATTTGGAATGTGCAGGGATAGAAACTACTAAGTTTGATAGACACTTATCTTTCTGCCACACTGCTTCCTTGCAAAAAGGTTAGTTTTGATTTATTTGTTGAGCTGTGGCATTTGGCTCGATTATTTGGTTGTTTCTTGTACAAGCCAGACTGTCTTAATTTAATACAAATTTTGAGACAAAAATATTCTGAGTTCAGATTTTAATGTTGGAGTGATACATCAATTATCAGAGCTGTCAGCCCCCACAGATCATTACTAACTATTCCTCTGCCCATAACTTTGAGAACTCCACAATTTTCATCATTCTGTGGGCTGGGGTCAGAGAAGGTGCCTCTTCCTTTAAACCCTGAGGCAAATGATCAAATCATCCTTCTTCCTTTCCATCTCCAAGGCTGAGCTATCTTGTTGACAGAGAACTTGTGTTCTCTAAACACAAGGTGGGAGGTGAGAGTACTCAGCCCATGAAGGATATGCAACCCCAGTGATGACTTAGAGGTTAAGCACCAGAAGAATTTACAGAAGAATTTCTTACCTCTATTATACTTTGAAGTTCTTCTACATAAACCCGTTCTGTTTCTATCAGCTCATTGATTATGTGGCTAAAAGAAAAGAAAGATGGAGAGCTGTAATGTTTAGCAAAGCACACATGAAAGAAAACAATGCTATTCCTTGTATGTTTGCTGTGTTAAGCCACTGATCTACACAAAAATAAATAAATAAATATAAAAAGAAATATAAAAATAAAAACTCTGTGACATTTCTCAGGTCATTTCTCAGGTCATTTCTCAGAATTTCAATACGGTGCCTTGTTGGTAAGCTTTAACAGCCTAAATATTTCTTGGACTATTATTTTTTCAGTTTATTTTAAACTTCATTTTGGTTTTTTCTTTCATTTTTATACTTGTACATCTGAATAAAGACTAAAAAAGCCCCTCAAAGCAAACTAAAAGGGTTTCCTCTTCTAATATTAACTAACAATAGTCAATAAAATAGGATTCTATTTCCCAAGGTGATGTTACGTTTCCCAAGGCTATGTTCCATTTCTGTTTTGCTTTGTTTTATAAAATAAACAAAATTGCTGATTAGACTTCCTTTCTTTAAAGCATTGCAAAAACAGGCAGCTGGTGTCAGAAGTCTGAAAACATGAAAGCTAATTAGAGAAAAAAATTTATTACAAAGTAATTAGGATTCCATAGGTACCTTGCCATAATGGTCTAAGTCAAGACAAAATCATACAGTGCCTACCACAAGGCAGAGAAATGGCTGAGGGCTGTATGCTGCCCACCCCAGGAGCATGGACTTAGTTAACCTCTGCACTAATCTTAAATGAAGATATTTATGAACAGCAGAGTCATGTCTAGCTATAGAGGAAAAAATATATCACTCTTCCTGACTAAGCAGCACTTTTGCACTCTGGGGCTATCCATGCTCTCAGAAAGCCAGGCCATGTTGGTGTCTAACTTGTATAAAAGCTCTGTTCATATTTCCCTGAATTTGCATATACCGTCGGGCTTCAAAATGTGTTTGGGGCATACTTGCAGTACTAGATTACTCCTTGTCAGGCAGATATATGTCAATTCAATGCACCTTCATGAGAATTGCATAACCAATGGCCTAAGGGGCCTTTTGCCAATAAAATGATTTTACAAACATTAGCACTTGCTTTTATAACTGGCTGAAACAAATAAAACTGTTCTGGTTAAATCTGCCTTTCCTTCCAAGAGCTATTGCAGTTAACCGCACAGTCCGGATGCAAAGGGGGTGAGCAGATGGCTACTGTTCTAGTACCACCACAACTCACAGCAATGAAAAGAAACCAGAAGGGCAATCCACAACTTGTTTCTGGAGTCAACTACTTTCATTTTACAGTGATGAAAAGTTGGCTTCAGACAGAACTAACATGTTTCATCAAGTTCAGTTATCCAGCTACATCACGAACTCAAGAGGCGTAAAATTGTTGGGTCAGACAGGTGTTTGGTGGTCACTAACTCCTTCTGTCTATGTAATTCAAATTACTTTTGCCACTCTGGCTATCAGATTCAGCAGAGAAAATTGTACATTCAATTGCCCACGTAGGCAGCCAGTAATAGAGACATTAAACACAAACATGCGGGTATAATTTCCCATGCAAACTCTGAATTTGCATTAGCATGACAGCGTGGCCACAGAAACTGCATGTACATCACAACCGTGCACACAGCTATGGTCTTTGCAATGATACACAGCAATATTTTAACTTTTAACACACTTCAGTGAAAGGGTGCTTACATTCTTGGTTCCCTTGGTGGACCTAGGAACTGCTGCCTCACACGTATTTCATGAATTGGAGAATGGGTTTGAAAAGGTTGTTCCATTGGTTATAAGTTTTCAAATGCCACCTTCAGCTCTAACCTACATTTATTTTAAGAAAAGCTCTGATTCTGTTTATTGTTTCTGTTTTCCAGATTCTGAAGACTTAAAATAATCTATTCTCACCAAGCTTTACTTTGCAGCAATTGGAACTTCATGACATTTATTTAATACTCACAATGCATATTTCCAAAGAGGTGCTGCATTCTTTAAAATATATGTGTGTGTGTATATATATATGTATGTATGTATATAACAGAGAAGGTGTAACAGATCATCGGAGAAACTTCATGTTTCTAAGTTTTAAATTAATCTTAAAGCTCCTCTTGCTGTGGAAATATGCTTATTTACCTGCAAACAAGATATAGATTTCCATATGTTATTTCCTCTATTACCAAACAGGTTGCATAAGGACTGACTGAACCCCACCCAGCACTTTGCTGACAATTATACCTGAAAAGTAAATTTTTAGTCCATAGGTTTCCTAGTAACTGTGACATATACAAACAATAGTGTGGCGGTGCCTGTCAGAAGCACAACTCAGAGTAATCCAGTAAACAAGGCACAGGACTTTGGAATATTTTACTACCCATCTTTCTATGAAAGATGATTATTCTCATTGCTATTTTAAAATAGAGTACCAGCTCTTCAATCTCTAGTGTTATAAATCTCATTTTTTTAAACTATTTTTTTTTTACTAATCATAGTGTTTTGGGGTAAGTGTCCATTCAGGGCATCAAAAAAGTTCACATATGAAGAATGCTTTTTTAGAGGAAGTTCTGTGGGACTCCTGAGATATTGACATTATAGTTTGCGGGGAGGGGGTGTCTCATAAAATTTAACAGAATTTTTAAAGAAGATTTTTTTTTTAATTAACTTAATTATATATGTTGATTTCTACTAAAAGTAAATGCATTGTCTTTCTAAGTGTTATATAAGACTTGTCTAACTAACCCTTTCATTCCTTGCAGAGGTGTCATCGGCCATTTTGTCATCTAAGTTTCAATGACACTGAAGCAGAGATAGTATGATGACGATATTCTTTATCCTCTCCAGGTTAGAGTTCAAGAGCTTCATTGTGATGCTCATACCTCTAAGCCACGAGTCTGCACATACAGGGTAACCATTTCTCTATACTTCCCACAATCAGGCAGATGGATTTCTGCCTGAGTAAGGCTTTCATCGTGTTTTCATTTTTCCCCCTCCAGAACTATACTCTTTTTTCCAACCACAAATTATGTTCACATGAAAAAGAGGAATTTGACCATTTCTCCAGGACTTCCAAACATCCAGCATTGTGTCAGACTCAACACGTTTTAGAGCTGTTTTTACACTTGACTCTTAGTACCCATGGCCAAGTACATTTCCGGGATTTCCTACCTGGAACACAGGAGCTGTATGATTAAGCCTCCCACTGACCTCAAAGCAGAATAACCCTCACGTTTCTGCAAAGAGCTGGTGGGTGCAAATTCTACTCCCAAGGCTGCCACTGGTTTAAAGAGTCTTGCAAGATATAATCCATCTCCTTGTCTGTGCCCATCCCACAGTCTCCAGATGTTGTTTTACATGATCACAACACTACTCTTCTGAAAGTGTTATTTGGAGTTCCTCCAGCAGCACTGTCCCTGCTCAACCAAGCAGTGACAAACTGGGCTTGTCCATCATGTGGGACCCAGGTGTGGGCCCTTGTGCAGTGATTGGCAAGGACACCGACCCAGGACCAGGTGTACTGTAATGGGCAAAGCTAAAAACCTGGGGAGTAAGGGTGTTATAGAGCGCTACTCTAACAGGGATGGTGCTACAGCAGCCATCAGGAACACTCAGCACAAACCCATCAGAAAACAGCCTCCTGTAGCGCCAGTGCTCCGAGTAACTTCCCTGAATTGCTCTCCAAATAATATCTACAGCAGCACAATCTCAAACATCAAAGGCTGTTGCACATGGCATCACCTAGCGACACATGAATTGCTCTCTCATCAACCTGTTCACAACGTGAAGTTGTGAACTAAGGCAAGGGCCCTAGAATTGCTCTGACAAGGATGCAATTTAAGAACGGGAAATTAAAAAGCTACAGAAGTGGGTCTTGCTGCTGTGGGGGAAAGCGCTGAGAGGGTATAAAGGAGATACTTTGGCCTGTGTGGGTGTGCTGGGTTGCTAAATGATGAAGTAGAGAGCTTGCCATATGGCACAAGCGATTTAATGACACTTGATATGGTCTAACAGCCTTGAAAACTGGTAGGGACATAATCTGACTTACGTCAAGCCATGAGGGGTGAAACGTGAAATGTTTGCCATCTCTTCCAGGATGTCATGGGACAGCAAGGGTAACTCAGCATGCACCTGCTGTAGGGTTATCATACTTAAGGGAAATATGATGCAGCAGCTGACAGAACTATTGTCACAGGCAGTTCTTTCAAATCCCTTTTTTTCTCTCCTATGGTCTCAAAAAGCATGATTAGGTTAGAAGTAATTTCTGGTGACCAGCTGCATCAAAAGTCCTCTTTACATTGTCTAATATTTGAACAAAGTTAATTTTGCAAATGTAAACACACATTGTTTCTAGTCACGTGGGGCATTGAACTGCAGATAAAAAATAATGATGAATGCAGCTAATCCATTGTCTTTCTAACTGATAAGAAAGTACAGTCTTTCTGTCAATAATCAGAAATTAAATGAAAGGTGAATCAGTGAAGGAATGAAAAAGTGTAACAGAAAAATAATGAATACAAACTAATGAATGGCAGGTCAGATACAGGCCCATACTTTAGTTTTAAATGTAGGTCCTCTGACATCAATGAAAAGCAAAAGGTTTGCCAAAACTGCAGTTCATTCAGTCTTTTTTTTTTTCCTTTTTCTTCTGCGTTTGAGTCCATATTACTTAGCAAAGTTTCACACAGATTTCTACCAGATTGCAAGGGCTTTTTTCCATCCTCCAGTGCTGCCACACACACTGCTCACTTGCTTGAATCAGCAGTCGGCTCCCTTGGAGGCAGCAGCAGATGCAACACTGATATATCCCATCCACTTTGGTATTTGCCTCCCCCTCCAGAGAAATATAAAAACAGGAGACGGAGCCAGAAAGGACCACTTGAAATCTTGCCCTTGGTGCCAAGGGACTCTTTATGGTTTGGCCAATGAGAACTTGCACGCTATAAACAGGTTTGTTGTGCTTGGCTGTCTCGAAGGATTTGGAGGTAACCTCAGGAAGCAGCGAGCAGCCTTGACTCTGGCCTCAGCACTGTGATTACAGGTAAGGCCCAAACACTCCCCTCAGTGACCCAAAGGGGAGAAAAACCAGGTACAACTGGGATGTGTGGGTAAGAGGTTAGGTCTTCCACAACCCATTGTTCCTTTGTTTCAGAGACATTTCACAGACATGAGGTTTGGATGGCTTCTATCCAAAGACAACAGAACTCAGCTGGCTGATGTTCAGGGGCAGCTCGCAGTTCCTTGCCGGGATCATTCCCAAGTAAACAGGTCATCTCAGCTCTGTTGCTGAAGGACCAGGCATCTGACCTGAAGGTCTAAGGCTTACGTGGAGTCCGAGAAATCCCTACATCCTGTCTGCAGGCATCCTTTTTGCCAGTAAAACTTCATTCCACGGGTGAACGCACAGTATGCTTGCTTCTTCCAGAATTAATTAGGAGACTTAGCAAACGAGAAGAGCTCCAAAGGTGGAAAATTCTGGCCCCAGCAATACCTGACCCACTAGCTTTTCTGTGGCGAAACAACGACGTGGTTCAGTGACATGCTGTTCAGGAGAGCAAGGCCAATTTTCCCCCTGTGGAGGGGCTTTCCTGTGTGTCCTAGCACAGCGGGATCAACCACCACCGAGCTGGCAAAGCACTCTGGGTGGCAAGACCTTTGCCGCTACCTTCACTTGGCAGAATTGGGACGTGGCTGTGGCAGGGAGAGATCACGACAGCCTCACTGATGTGATGCTGTCAGATGTTTCTCCAGCAAAGAAAACTTCTTGCTATGGGAAACAGTTAAAAGGAATTAACTCACATTTCTCTGAATTACTGATCTGGTTTTCTCAAGAAACATCCTGGCTTTGGATACACAAAGACTGCATTTCCCAAAGGTGCGATTTCTCCTCAGTGTCCTACAGGCAGGTCACTCCTGCCCTGGCAGCCAGGACACCCTGAGGTGCTGCAGCACCCCCAGGACCTCCCACACGGAGCTAGGCCGCAGGCGCTCGGCAGCTTCCTCCTGACAGGACGCCTCGCTTGGCGAGGCTCCGCAGTGCCAGCACAACAAGGAAAGGAGAAAGGAGCAGGAAAACTATTTCGACTTTGTGCTCCCTCTGACCTCCGTCAAGTTAGTTGTGCCGTGCTGAAGTGAAGAAAAAAAAATCTGGTTGCCTAAAGGATTCTCTTCAGCAGGGGTAAGACTGGAGGAGCTGCAGCGGGGAGACACTTGGAGAAGGAGGCTGAAGGAAGGGGAACCGGCGGGGGGCAAGCCGTGTGGGGAGGGATGGTGGCAGAGCACTGCCTCCACTGTTCTCAGCTGAGGTCTTAAGTGAAACCTCAAAACTGAGGTAAATGCTGGTATTACTTAGCACCCTTCACTTCTAGCGGTGCATTTCTGTATCTGTCACCGTCTGTGCTGACATTCAGACCAAATGTTGCTATTTATATTGCTCTGGCCTGTGCAAACGGCAACTAGCCATGTTGCTAACAAATAAACTAAAAAAACTAATAAAAACTAATCAACTAACTTATAAACTAATTTCAACAGGTATCTCCTGCACTCTGTTCCCTTGATAGAACAAAATGTGGTCAATTGGTGTTGAGCTGGCTTTTCCTGGAAACTGAGAGCAACCAGTGCTGAGATGGACCGTACCGCAAAGACGACACACATCAGCCCATTAGACATTTGTAACTCTTCCTCCTTCCTTCTTCACTAACAACGAAAGCAAAATGAAAAGTAACTGAACCGCTTGCCAAGCTCCCCAGCTCTGTCAGGTTCGGTATCACGATAGTCCTGGTAGGAGCACTGTCGGATGGTCACGCTGCTGTGCTACGTGCTACCTTAAAAAAACTGATCAAATAGTATCTGGAGACTACCACAATCTATTAATATCTGCTCTGGCTATATTTCAATGACTTTTTGCCCATATGGTTACTATTTGTGCATCCTACTCAGATGGCAACATAACACTGATTCAGGATTTTTGTTTCCATAACTGTGCTTCTTTTCTAACAAAATCATTGGCTCACTTCCTTTCACAAATCTTGTTTCTATGCCAGGATTTGCTACCACAGGTGCCTATCCCCAAAAGTAGTCTTTTCCCAGAGGTAGAAGTGCAGACATCAAATAGAGTTAAGCTAGTGATTTTTTTTAGGGGGAAAAAAAACAAACATCCTCAGTGCTGCTCCGCAATCAGTATGTTCCAGAAAATCTACCTGCATGAGTGATGTAGAGCCAGCAAAAGTGGCAATTGTGCATAGGTATTCCATATCTGTCCTGCAAAAATGCAGTGTCTGGAAGATGAAAAGTTAATGCATGCCTGAGTTAGACACCAACAGTTTAGAGTGTAGAGTTTCAACAGCTGAAACAGCAGAATCTATCAAATTAGTAAAAATAAAATAAACACAACATCATAAATCTATCTGATTTAGATAGAGATCTACATAAATTGGAAATGCTAGCTTTTTAAATACCAGAGGGTTCAAAAGCAGCAGAAAGGACTGAATGCAAATGTATTCACTGCAGCAGATACATATATTTGGAATAAACATCAACGTTGGATGGACCTGAACACAACAGAAGTGAGAGTGAAAAAAGTACTGGCTTGCAAAAATAAGCAGACTGATAAAGACCTTTTTGTCCCAGTACTGGCTATTATTAACTGCTGTCAAGTTTCTATACTTGAATTTGAATAAAATACAGCAAAATCATAATTTTTGCAAAGGTATCTATTTGTATGCAATAAAGGACAAAAATGTCACTGCCTCAGTGGAAACAGAGTCAGCAATAATTAGCACATCCAGTTTCCAATTAGAAGCTGCTACTAGAAATTCTGACTGGTCTAATCTGAAACTGCCCCAGCGATGTCTGTGATACAGAATAAAGCAATGACAATGTGTGAAGTGATGCATTGAGGAAACTTCCAGTCCACATACCTAATTGCTTTTAAGAATTGTTTTTTTTTTCTTTCATTTCTCACAGTGCTAAAAGTGCTTTTCCCAGCTGACTAGTATTTTCAGCTGAGATTGTGCAACAGTTCAAGTGAAACTTGAGTAATCACTCAGTTGCAGTACTTCACCTCCTAAAGTGGAGTAAAAGATCATTCTGGACGTAAGACGATTGTATTTGTTATTTGATACAGAAAACATTTCTGATTTTTCTGACATGTTCTTTTTTTTTCTTTTTTTTCTTTTTTTTTTCTTTTTTATTTTTTTAATGAAGGAGAGCAATGCTTTGAAAGAACAATGATTGTACTTGAAGTATATTTCATGACTGTAAATGAATCCCAACTAACTTAGAGAAGCATAAGGGATTCAGGTAGTATGCACTCTCTCACATGAAAATTAGTGGCTTTTAGTGAAGATGTTGTATTTGCCTGCCTAGATGATCCTTTTCTGCTGCAATGTAAAGTCAAATGCTCAAGTTATTACGGAAGTTCTGAGCAGAAAGACGGCATCTTTGTTAGAAATATATTTCACCTCCAAAGTCACCATTTATAATACTTTGTTTCTTGTGAGATGGTCTGATCTCGTTGCATATAAGAAATTGTCCCACATTCATTGTTCCCAAAACAAATGACCTTGGGGAAATATTTTTATATATCTAAATTAGTTGACCTACATTATAGGAACCAGAACATCATTGTTAATGGAGAGGCAAATTAATTAAATCACCTACAGAGATGAACAACATGAATAGAGGACTAGAAGTCAAGCAAGAGTTGTTTCTCACCCCAGCTGTGCATCTGCACTGAAATGATGCAGCTCTGTAGACAAATCTCAGCAAGCTTTAGACAATGTGGATGCTGCAGACTGGCATTACTACTGGCCAAAATAACATCCAACTAGCTGTGTAAATATTTGCCAGACACTCGAACTTGTGAACTACTCATCCGTCCCACCTGTGGTTTTAGTCTTCTAACCTTGCAGCTACACCATTTCTATTTGATGATCAAAATATATTTAGCTCTGTGACAGCTCAGCACTGAGTAATCAATTAGCTAAAAGCAGGTGAATAATTTATAAATTAGATTTGCTACTAATGTATTTGCTACGTAGTATTAGGCTTGAATATCTCTTAAAATTTACTGGAAAGTTTCTGAATGGGTGGCGTGCACCCATGCAAACCATATTTTAGTAGATTGTTATCTATACCGTATGCTTCACAGACACATGGCTGTAAGATATCTGCATTTAACTGGAACGTTGTGGGTTAACAGTCTGCTCCTGTACCGTAGAGACTTCCATGTCATTTCTTAGCATTGTTCACTTGCTTGAGATTGAATATTTATATATAGTTCATAAAATTAACTTCAAATGAAGCAAATTTTAGTATTCTTCCTTAGAAATATTATCCAACAAACTGTAAAAGCTTCCAGTTTCTTAGGGCCAGGTGGATCTAGTAAATCTGCATCTTTCATTTACTGCAGCAAAGTATAATGCATAAAGGACTTAAACCGACAGGGGAGAAAGAAATAACTAGTCATTACACTTGCCTAAGAATGGCTTTGATGTGCTAAACTGGAGTCATTATGGGCACTCAAGTTTACCAGACAGCAAAGGAAGCTTACTGCTTTTTAAAATATAAATAAAAATATGCATGGAATTAAAATGATGGTTATTAAGACACTCATGCTAAGATGACCTCTTATGTGTTTTCAGCCCATAAGGACGAGCACATACAGTCACAGATACTATTTACAAGATAAGGCAGAGCACTCTAGCTGTTGTGTGTCCTACTGCTGTGGGAAATCTGCAGGATTTCCATTTCTTAGCAGCCATTTCTTTCATGGATGCTTTTTTCTTAAAAGTTTGAAATGGAGCAGCTAAGAAACCTCTAGAAATGTAATAGTTTCTGACTTTTGCAAGAACTATTTAACAAGCTTTTTTACAGTCAACCGGAATTCTAAGACAGAAACTGTTTACGTGTTGCAGTGTACTTTTTCCATCCATTTGCAAACAGGATATAATGATATCCAAATATCAATTGACCTCCTTGAGCAAGAAGTTGATAAAGGCTTGCGGACTTTCCCACACAGAGTGGTAAACTGTGACATTTGAAAAAGAGCTTTTAATAACAGCAAAACCTAAACTGTTAAAACCACAAAACTTTCAACAAGATATGACCAAAAATTTAAATACAGAAGTATGTTCAAGGAAGCTTTATAGGAACTATTCATACTAAGAATTCCTATCTACTACTACAGCTCGGGCTCCCAGGAAAACTAAAATGTGCCCCCAGCCTCTCTCCAAAATTGCGTAATCTCGGGTGGGGTATCCTTGGTAAGCTGGTGTGACAGAAAAGGATGCAGGTACGTGTGACTCTGCTCCATGCAGATTCCTGCACCACCCCACTCTCTTACTCCAGAACATCCCCATTAGGGGGTATGACTGATATCTCTCACGTCCGTGGTAGTCTCTTTCTCATCCTGTCCCTGCAAGGGCCCTTCAGAGCTACTTCAATTGGGATAGAAAAGCTGAACATGAAACTGTTGCTCATTTCATGAGAATGGAAACACAGATACTACCCTGAAGGGTCCACTGCTGGAAGAGAAAAGTTCCCATGGTTTTTATTCTCCTAGCAGATCTGCTCAAGAGCTTTGCTCTGCAAGACTTTGGAAGGCCATTTGGGCAGAAGGAGTAATTATTATTACTATTATTAAAATGAATAGTAATTGATTTTACAGACAGTCCTGTGTTTATGTTGGAGAGGGCAGAGCAGAGAAGTGCATATTGCACTTGGAATGGAGGCGATGGATTTGATGAAGGTTACCAGGTCCTATGGGGATTTGTATTTCAGTCTGAGATGTGATCCTAAGGAAACTCCATCCTGCAAAATCTGTTTCTCCCTATAACAGGACACAGCATTCTGTCAGACCTAAAATCTGTGGCTCTCCTGCCCACAGACCTCTTGGACAGAGAGATACCTCAAAAGATCTTGGTAGGTCTCTTGGATATACGCTGCATGATGTGACAATTAAGAATGGAAGAGGGAAAGAAAATCGTGAAGATCTAAAATGGAGTTTATGGGAGCAGCTGGAACATACATTCTGCTTTAGTTAATCTCTTCTTGGCACGGGTACATCAGTATGTAAGCTGTGAATTGCCATGGCTGAAGAGCAAGCACATCCTTTTTTTTTGTCACGCTTTCTCTGTGTTGGTAACCTAGGGCAGTGGAACAAGAAAGGATCATGCCACCCGCAGCTACCACACTACAACCAGCAGAGACTGGGAATCACAGCTCTTCACAACATCCATTTACTAATTTGGACAATCCTCTCTACCATACCTCTGGAATTCAGCTTGCAGTATTTAACAACAACCCTAGAGAAAGAGGGAGAGAGCTGTCTGCTGGAAGATTTTCCAAACTAAGAAAGCTGCTTTAGAGAACTGTGGGATAGATTCCAGATGGAGAAAGTGGCTGAAGGGGCCACTTTACAGTCCCACAATTGCAGATTGCATGAAATGGAGAAGATATTACCCAATATTTGTCCTGTTTCTTATTTTTTCCCTAAGCAGCTGCTAACGGCCAAGGTCCAAGATAATACAATGGGACAGACAGGTATTTGGGTTCACCAGGACTGCCATTCTTCTGCTTTTTTTTTTTTTTTTCCTCTGGAATAATAGGAGGCTTGGTTTATCCATCTCAGGGCCTGACAGAGGTCTTACACAATCCTGACCTACCAGGGAAGTCTCTAACTACTCTGCCCCTTTAGTTTTTGTGGTATGAGTTGGGGCTAGGTACAACTGCAACAGCCGGAGGCGGAGCATGCCACACCAGGCAGGGCTGTCACAGACGTAGGAGCTCTCCCTGTCCTCTCTCCATGCAGTAATTCTGGCCTAGGGGTACGAGTGGGGGATTCAGAATGGACAAACAGAACTCTGAATGCATTTTAATTAACAGCAGCATGTTCACTGCAACCTTATTCAGCCATGCTTTAGCTCAGGTGAGATGCCATACATACAAGACTGGCCACACTAGTTCGTCCAGCACGGACTATTAACCAGGGAACAGAATTTCTAGACAGGCTTTCAAAAACAAGAAATACAAATAAAATATCAGTGCTTCCAAACTAGAGGTTATGGAGAAAGATCAACAACAGTGTATTGAATAACCTGGATACACATTGGAAATTTGGAGAACATGCAGAGGATCTGCTCGACAAAGTGATCCTGCATAGAACAGCATTCCTCTTTAGGCCCATATGAGGAAAGAAGCCTGCTGCATGAAAAATGTAAGAGACTTTTCAAAAATAAATATGGCATTCTAAACATGAATGTGCCACAAGTCTTCCAAACCAGGTTATTATATCCTTGGTTAATGAGCAGCCTGTTAAACGCAGGAAGTCAAGTCAGCAGTGATTTACTGAACAGCGCGCCCGATAAATCACTGCCCCATTGCATCACGGGCTGCACAGCACCGAGTGATCTCCCATGGCCCTCTCTGCCGCTGTCCTGCAAACCATGCAATTATTTCCATCAGCCCAGTGTGGGTGCAAGGCACCGTCACCCCGATTAGGCAACACAACCTAGGCTTTGTGCTACTGTAAATGACAACGTGAAGGGCTCAGCGTGAGCGCTCCTTCATGAGCTCACTGACGACATACAGGAACTGCATACCTTTACCTTCTGATCGGTTTAAAAACAGGTTTCATTGGAGCTGGTGTTGGTGTGTGTAGGGATAGAGAGGTGTGCTTTGGCAGATCCGCCTGGAGAATTTGAAAAAATGCTGCCTCCAGCTAATTGTCACCTCCCTGAGAGGCATGAGTGCTCCTCGGCAGTTTCAGTGGTTTGTTAGTCTGGAGAGTCGCTGTCCTGCCCTTTAAGGAGTAAGCAGCACCAGCTGAACTGACACTGTATAAGAGCATACCAGCGCCTCTCCTTCTCCTTTTCCATCTATCACAGCAGAGATAACAGGGCTGAATCCCATCCCCAGCTCCTTGGCTTGTGCCTATGCTACTTCTGACTTGTTGGTGGCCTTCATATGAATACAGAAAGGCCAAGGACTGTCAGCACCTTGGATCAGAGCAAAGCAAGGTTTTTATGGAGAGGTGATACATCCTACTAGATCCCTTGCGACAGTTAGGGGTGAAACAAACACCGAAGCCTTATGGCCTATGTATGCTTCTTCAGACAAAATGTATCCAACCCTAGTTCCACACAAAGCAGCCTTCATTTGCACGTACTCAATAAGCCCTGAGATGGATCAGGGGGTGGGAGAAAGCATATCTTTAGTTTTTTCCAGAGTCCTGGATAGGCACAGCAAGTAGCCAGCTGATAGCCAAAGCAGACTGCCTGTAACACAAGTAAGATAGGGGATAGCTGTGGTCCTAAAACACACCAACCACCCAGCGTGTGCCTGTGGCCAGCTGCATGCCAGGAGCCTGCCCAGAGCCAGCAGGTAGCAGAAGTGCGCAGAAAACAAGTTGAGGAATGCCTGGAATTTCTGAAGGGTATTAAAATAACCTTAGTATCCAAAAGCAAGCAGGTATGAGAGATAATAGCAGAGGTGGCTGCTTATCCTCCTTTGCTACTTGATTAAGTGCAAATTTTGTCAGAAAGTACGTGAACATTGAGACCAATCATTTCAGCCTTTCTCTACTTTCCATGTTCTTCAGGAGCAAGGATGCAAGGTCTCCAGGAAGGCTCCAGAACATTCAGGAAACCCCTGTATGGCAACAATAAGATTTTTTTTTCCTCCTGTTCATAATAATTTTCCCAGTTCCCAGAAATATTTGGATCTATGTTAGGAATGTGTCTCCTCTTGCTATTCTACAGACCTTTCTATCAGCAGCAAGATCTCCCTACATGGCAGCACACACTTCACTTCAAAGGTCTTCCTAACCCTTTAGGCAGTAATTAGAGTTGTAAGTGCTGGAGCCAATCTGCCTGACAGGGAAACTTCGCTGAAAACAAAGATTTTGTAAAGGCTGAAAGAGATGACAGCAAACAAGAAATGGCTAGTGGCTTCATGAAATTTCTCCTGCTGACTGCTCTTTCATTAAGTCTGGTGAAATAAAACAGTTCTCTGTGCCTTACAATAAAGTCAAAAAAACAGTTTCTCTTTTAAAATGTAGGTTCCAAGTTCCTCCCCTCTATCAGCTGTAAGTTTTCATGAGTCTGGAAATTAGACTGAAAAGACATGCTGTTGGGGGTCTACAGTAACACTTTTGTCTCAATCACTTAACAAAATCTCCTTATCTTAATTGTAATATAAGTCAATATCATATTATCGTGTGAAATTCGTTACATCTTGCATTTACACAGTGTAAGGAAGCCTTTGCAATGGATCCTACTTATGCCATACAAAAGGGGAAACACATTCATCTCTGCCTCCTGTAGAGGCTCTGCATCTGTGGCCAATAGCCGATAAACCCAGGGATCTCAGATCCTCCTTGCAGCTCTGAAGATACAATAGGCACTTGGACAGCAAAGCTTTTAGCAGTGCTCCCTGAGCGACCAGTATCTTTGACATCAGCCCACACCTAAATTTAGCAATTCCCAGACCTAATGTCAATGCAACTTTGGTACTGCTGATTTAGAATAGGACTCTGGCACGGTATTCCCATTCTGAAAATAGCTCCTGATTCTTTACCCAGGGCAGAAGCGCTATCTTGTCCCACCCACACAAGCTGATGGTTCCGTGATATACTTTGCCATTTCCATGTTCAGAGTGATGCACGCTGATTAATGAAGCTCCCCAGTCCTCATTAGATCAACAACACTGAGAGTGGGCCTGACCTAGATATTCTGATACACTGAATTTAAAGGAGTCTTCAATTTAAATCATATCCAAATCTGCAGTTGGAACCTGTCATTTAAGGGTAAAAACACCTTAAGGCATAGGCCCAAAGTTGCATGCTTGGGGATTTGAGTTTGCATAGGTGCCTTGACAGCTGGCTGCTGCTGTGCCCAAGAACTGATGCCAGATTGCTCCACAGATGTCCTCGGCATGTAAAGCAAACTTTATGTGCATGTCCAGAAGATAAGCAATGAGTCTGGACTGAGTACATGCTTGGAGACTGTTTTGCAAGTATAGAGAACTGCTCCATGCATATGTGATGGCTGAGGCTCTCCCAGATTCTTAAAGCTGATTCATTTAAGTCCCATAAGTACTACATCAGACTGCAAACCCTACAGCTGGTCATTCACAAAGTCAATTCTCTCTCAATACAAGCTCTGTGAAAGCTTACACTCTGATGAGAATTTAATTCAGAAAGCAGGGATTATGCTGCCTACATGACATGCCCCATCTGCATTCAAAACCACCAACACCTTGCAATTTTCCAACCTGAATTATTATTCAGTACTAATAGACACGAGTGAAAATCAGCCACCTGTGATGCTACTGTAACTCCCACCACAGACAGTGCACACCTAATGCTTCAGTCCACATGTTGCTGTGCTTACAACGATCACTGTCAAGGCCACATTGGTGACTCAGTCGCTGATAACACCAACATCACATGTAATATCTGGGGCGTCACCTCATGAAAATACAAGGTAGACCAGAAAAGTGAAGAGTGAATGTGATCCAAAGCCAATCAACAGGAAAATATTCCAAAATTACGGGAAATTCAGTTTCAAATCTGATGGAGATCAATAGCAACAGTTTGGATACAGTTTCATGATCAGTTTATCCTACCCATAACTGTGGAGGAACAAATGAGCACTTCTGAATGCTGCCAGTCACTCTGTCCTGCCCTCTCCTCTCTCTTGCATTTGACACAGCCTGTACAGCAGCAGACACTTGGATAAGCTGGTGAGCAAGATGAGTTGACCTGACCCAAAATTAACCAAAAAAAAAGTCATTCTGGCTGCACAGCTGCCTGCCCCAGTACAAGGGATACAAATGGACTGCACGGGGTGGGCGTGGGGAAAGAGAGGTGAAGAAAGGACAGCAGCAGCAATCCTAAATTAACTTAAACTGATTGCAAAATCATCAGGAGAATAGAAGGATGAATCAGATTTCCTTTCACAAAGTGATGCCACTAAACATCTGACTAAATCAACTTCCCAGAGTAACGTTTGAACCTAAGTCACGAAGTATCACAGTGATGTAGTTAATGCATATAAGATACTAAGCGTGCAGTTGTTAGGACTCCATCAGCTTTAGGCGCTTTGCTACAGCAGCATCCATGCAGGCTCCCTTACAGCCCTCCCTGCGAATGAACTCACAAGGGTTTCCTGCCTTGTGATTTTATCCAACTGCCAAAGCTATTTCATGCTTACTGCCTAAGCTCAGAGTCACATGATTATGAAAGACTGTCAGATTTCTCATCCAGGAAACATCTCATGGATGCACAGAAAGATTTGAAAATGCATCGCAAAGGGCTCTCATTTAGAATACAGTAACAAGAGAGCTACAAAGTGCTCCTGATATTTACTATCAGGCAATAAGAGTCCAGGATTATGATTTTTGAATGGAGGAAGTGGTTTGGCTTATCGAACAGAACTGGATTTAAAAAACCTCTTTATACAGATTAAATATCTCCTCGCAGGAATCTCAGGCCCAGACTCTGCATACTGAGCTGCAGCTGCTGGGGCACAGAGATGCTGTTGGATGGTGCCAGTCCATCCTGTTGGAACGGGTCTACATGGTGAGGGGGGCAGCAGCTGGATCAGAGGCACTTAGCACAGCACTGCTACGAGCACTGGGCAACTTCGTCAGGTGCACAACCGTCAAATGGCAGCCTCTGATCCCAGCCTCCTTGTAAAACTTCTTCATTGTAAGCCGGCTTCTGTGTTAATTTTTGTTTTCTAGAAAAGAATGGTTGCAGGGAAATTCCCTCCTACCTGCCTCTCCCTCCGGGCAAGAATAGCTAAAAGCACACTGCTCACACCTACAGTTGGAAACAGCAACGGCAGAGCAACCGAACACAAATCTGCAGAAAACTCAATTAATTCCCCAAAACTAACACCTCTGCGCTTCTCCTTGTTCGGTTGAATCTTATCAAATTTTCATCCATTTCCATTCTACATGATGAAATAGGGCCTGAGGTCTCCAACTAGAGCTGAGGCCAGCCGCGGCAGAGGGCTGTGTACACACGAGGAACCACCCGGTGTAAAATTCTGTTCCTGCAAGCACGCGGCTGTACTCCTCTGCAGCGGTTCTCCAGTATCAGTGCCTGTGCCAATAAAGCCCTCTGCTCCCAATACACCTCTGCTGACCTGAGCCTGTGTGCAGTGCAGCAGTGCATGAGTACGGTTAACAAACAAGGTAGGTGCTTCCTGGGCAAAAATATCCGTGAAGTGTCTTTTAGAACAGTGTGCTGTTTCCTTCTGTGTTGGTTTAAATATGCATCCTGTTATGCATGTCCGTAAGGGCAGAGGTCAAAATAAACAAGATATGGCTAGGGTGGGACATTAAAGATTTAATTTATAAATAAGTAAGGGTGATGTTCTAAAAACGTCTTCCCTAATAACATTAATGGGGAAAGGGAAGAGGTGGAGTTTTATTTCTAAATAGGCTTTTTACCTCAATGTAGGATCTGACCCTAAGAATATTTTGTTGGGGTAAGGAGGCAAAATGGAATTTTGCTTTAAAACAACAAAAACAAAAACAAACAAACAACAACAACAAAAAAGCAAGAAATAGTGAAAGAGTGTGTTTTCATCATCATCATTATTATTATTACTATTATATAAAATCCCTGAAGTGATTCACTCTCCCGGTGTAATTTCAGGTCAGAAGCAGGCTGAAGTCTGTTTATTTCATTGATCGAAAGGCCTCTTTCAAATCAGAACAACCAAGATGGGAAATTAGTGAGGACAAGTGAAAAGGTGTTGATCTGAGCAGATGTCACTTTTCAAGAGAAAAGTGGAAACAACTGTAAGACAAACCCCATCACGGCAAACAAAGTCTATTTATAGTGCTGATCAGAAGCACTCACTTTTGTTCTTTAAATTAAACACCTGACCTTGCTTTCCACGGACCCTATTCTTGCAAGCTTGTAATTATGTCTGAATCACACTTCCCCACACACACCTTCCATTTAAAAAGTATATTCCATATTTCTACTTCGTGATTTTGAAAGTGTGGCTACCTGAAGATGTTTTGTAGAAACTGTTATCAAGAACACAGGTAACACAGAAATGTTTTGGCTTTAAATGGCTTTGGAACATTTGACTTTGGAAGAATCTGACTTAAGAATACTTGGTGACTTTGTTTGGCAAGCTGACCTCATACATAGTAAATATTAAGTTTAAAATGCATGCACGTAGTAATATTTGGTTGAAGCACAAGTGAGTCATGTTGTGTAGTTTTATTTTTTCACACTTAGTTGTGGAAGGAAGAATCCAGCTGCTATTTTATTTTTCTCTCTGGCTTACTAAATTCAACTGAAAAGGAAAACAGGAAAAACTGCTATCAGCAGCCAAGAAATTGTTAACCTAAGGTGTTTTAAATATCTCTCATTGAGAATTTCTCATTCGGAAAGGGACTGTTTTACTACTGATAAAAATTTGCGAATGGGATGGCATCTGAAAGGAAGAAAGAAGGATGAACTTATGAAAAGCCTTTTATGAACTAGGGGGAAAGTCAGCAACTATCATTTGGGTAAGAAGAATGAATGATGCTTTGTTTATTAGGTTGCTTTTACTATTATTTAAATACTGTTTAAATAACATGCCAAATTTACACACGATCTACCGACCTTTCCTGCTACGGTGAATCAACAACTGGAAAGAATTCTGTTTTGTCTTGGGGCAGAATCAAACAGATGAAGAGAAATCTGGGAAGGCTGTTGTAAGGTGTTTAGTCATATTAAGACATACAGCAGGAAAAAGGAGAGGTCAAGTGAAAAGCTCCTTAGCCCTTGAAGTTTCCCCAAACAAAACCCGTATTACAAAGCAACCCATCCTTCTGTGGGACTGGAGAAAAAAAAAAAAAACTGCTCGGTTTTTACCTTTGCTCTACTTTTGTTGGGTGCCCTTGACAACAGAATTCGTATCTCTCATTGTCTCTCCTGTGTGTACAAAGAAACCAATTCCTCACTCGCAGAGATGTTGTCAGATTTATGGTTGTGAAGTGACAGCAAACACTAATGGCCATAATATGCAACAGTTAAGTTTCTATGAACTCAATGATGAGGTCAGGAATAATTCAATCAATCACAGTCTGTGAGAGAATAGAAGACACACAATGAGCCCACGTTTGATATTTGTGTTCAGTGAGAAATCTCAGAGTGCCTCCTCAAACACACGAGGCACAATGTTAGAGCAGCTCTTCAGCCTAATTTGAAACAGCTTTTTTTCTTCTAACCTAGTTTTTCTCTTTATAAGAAGTTTGCAAAAGACTTTAAGGAAGGCACGTTCTTAACGCTTACCATCATTTGGTTTTTAAATACTCCCAATCTCTGTCTATAGAGACTGACTTAACCTGAAACACTGCAAGGAACAGGCACGCTTTCAGCCTCTGAAAATCCGGTCTGCCTAAAAACGACTTAGAAGAGTTTAGAAAAGGGCATTCTCCTCAGGATGACGCAAAGAAATCGCCAAGGTTTGTGGAGAAGGTAGGAGGGGAAAAAAAAAAAAAAAGTAACCAAACCTTAAAACCCTCTTCTTTCCTTCCTGCTCTGAACGTTTCCAGCCAAGCCGTGCAGAGCCTCAGTCAGCTCCATGCCCTCCCCACCACGCAGCCGGCTATGGGAGGGCGCGGAGCCCTCGGAGGCTTACAGCAGCGGCAGCTACGCCTGCACCACGACTCCCGATATCCCTTTTAAGGTACAGATCTGATCCGTCGGAACTTAAGACCACAGAAGCGACTGGTTTGAGCCTCGGGAGAGGGGAAGAGGAAGCAGGGGCTGTCTCCGGCTGGCCCCCGGGCGCGGTGCTCGCCAAGGCAGTGGGGAGCCCCGGGGCTCGTTTGAGGAACAGGAGGAGGAGAAGAGGAGGAGGAGGAGGGGAGGAGGAGCCCATTGGCTCCCGGAGCCGAGGGATCCTATATCCTGAGTGAATGGGGCGGCCCCGGGAGCGGGCTGGGCGAGTCCTCCTCTCCGAGGAAGGAAAGGCGGCGAGGAGAAGGCGGCCGGCCGTCTGCGCTGGGTGAGCCCCCAAGGTCGGTGCGGGTCTTTTCTCCCTCCTCCCCGCTTCTTGAGCTCGTCCCCTCGCCAAAAGCAGGCAGCTCGGTTCTCTTTCAGCCCTCTCCGTGGCGAGGCGAGGAGCCGGGCGGTTAAAATCCGTGAGAAGTTGCTGTTTCCCTAAGTGCTTTTCTCTTCTCTCCGGCCGCAGGGAGTGCGAGGGCTGGGCTCCTCAGGGGAGGGGGCGCCTGGCCGCGGGGCTGAGGCTGCGGTTCCCTGCCTCAGCCAAGTTTTCCGGCGGCTTTGTCCCAAAGTTTTCGGCTCCAGCCCGGCTCCGTGAGCTCCTTGCTTACCCCTTAAGGACGGCTTGGCGCCGGGCTGCGGGCTTACACATTTCTGTGGCAAACGAGCCCCAAACTTCAGTCCGTTTCCTACCGCCTTTTATGCGCCGTCTTAGCAGATCCCTTTCAGCCCCACCGCTGCCTGCCTGTCTTGTGTCCCGAAACGAAGTCGGGGAGCCCCCAGGTCCCTCAGGGTCCCCCCAATTCCCGCAGGATCCCCCCCGGTCCCGGCGCGGTGCGCTGCCTCCCGCAGCCCATTCAAAGCCGCGCTGCTTCCCCCCGCCCCGGGAGCCCCTCCCGCTTCCCTCCTCCTCCCAATTCCTAGCTTTTATTCTTCTTTTCACTACTAGAAAAGGCTTTCTTTTTTAAATTTTCTTTCCTTGTGCCCTTTTCTCTTTCTTTCCCAGCCCTTCCCACCCAAGAAACTCGCCGATCCGGCTGGGAGTTGCTCCGCTCGGCCGCGGCTTGCAGCACGGGCCCGCGGGGGTTGGGGCAGCCCCGAGCCCTCCCCGGCCTCATTAACGCCCTAATTAGCGCCGCGGCCGCTCCTCGGCGCCTTTCCCCAAACTTCTTTTGCGGGAGCTCCGGAGAAGATAATCGGCTTGAGAGAATGCCCTAAGAGTAAGGGGGATTTACCGAGGGCGGTTAGGAAGCGTGTTTGTGCTCAGCCCGCCTGTACGGCTCAAAAACCTTCTGTGTGTTTTTTTTTTTTTTTTGCTTTTTCCCTCTTTTTCCGTTTTTTTCCCTCCCCTGGCCGCGGGCGTGCCCGCCCCGGCGGGGAGGCGGCCGGGAAGGGCCGGGCCGGTTCCCTCCTTTGTTCCCCGGCGCGGCTGGAAGCGGTGCCCTGTCCCCCCCGGAGCTCCGGGCAGCCGCTGGGGAGGGCGCTGAAGCCCTAAGCCGGGGAACGGGGTCGTCCCCGGGGAGGCCTGGGCGCTGCCCCCCGAGGAGGACACGGGGAGGGCGCAGCGGCACCCCGCTGGAGGCTCCTGAGCTCTTCAGTGCAGCCAGCTTTGTTAGAAGTGCTCCTCAGGAAGGTCTCGGAGTCTGTCTGGAGGTGGGAGACCGGCTTGGCCCTGATGTAAGCTACTCTGCGTCGTGCAAGGCAATGATAAAAAGCCTGAAGTTGTGTTTTGGCTGCGCAAGGAGGTGGAGAACTTGGTTTGTGCTGCTTTTCTGTGCTGGAGCATCCTCATCTCTTGCCTGCCGGGGCTTATGCCTGAGAATCTCTCAGCAGTAGTGTGTGCAAATGGTTCAAGCTAGTTTGTATGATGCATCTTGTTGGTTATCTCCTGGCAGTTGGAAGAGGAAAAGGATGTGCTTAAGAAGTGGATAAATGATTTGGAAAAAGGGAAAATAGTTGTCTTCCAAGGCAGTATAAATGCTAGCTTTTTCTGTTGATGAGGGCAGTAGATAGCAAAGCACAGTTGAGAACAACAGCCGTGGAATATTCCAGCAGCATACCCAGAAGGCTGGAGCATCACACAGAGCTGGGTGTTGTGCTGGTGTTACGGGGGCTACTGGTTGTTTGTCCTGCCCAGGACTAGATTCCTGGAAGCCCATCATCTGATGTCTAAGGAAATGTGGTCTCAGTGAAAATGCAGGCTCCTGCACTGGTAAGGATTTGTGGATTTTTTTCTTTCTGCTTTGAAATTTACCAGTGTCTGCTTACTAGTTCTCTTCCATTAAGTGCATCAAAACTGTGTCAATTGTTGCTTTCTTTAGCTTCATAAACTGAGTTGCAAGCCGGTTACTAATGCTGCCCAAAGCAGCAGTTGGGACAGTCTCTCTGACATCTGGCCAAACTGGAGTAGCAAGTACTGAAACTAGGAATGGTAATTCACCTAGATTGGGGAGCAGCATGTGGAAAATCCTGCAAGTCATTGCTTATTTGAAAAGCCAGTGGCTTATGTATGCAGTGTTATTCTTTACCTATAATGTTATGGCATTTAGGATGTACTAAACATTGCCTCATCTCCCATGGCTATCAATCTATGTCTGAAGAATTGTTTAGGTAATCCTTTAACTTGAAGATGTCGCTTACTAAAAGGGCTTGGGTGGACACAAGTAACAAGGGGTTTTTACTGGGAAAACTTCTGTGTTTTTGTTCCTGCAGTAGGTCTGCTGGCCTTGGAATTGGCAATGGAAGTAATGGATCAGTGTGGCACTACTAGTTCTTTCTTCTATATGGCTTGCAGAGTATAGTGAGGTACCCTCCTTAGCTTCCTAGGACACTGAATACCTGAGGTGAGGCTATTTGATCAGTTTTTACCATGGTCTGCTGAATAATCAACCTTTAAATTCCAACAGAAAGCAGTGTGGTCCATCTCTGTCAAGCTATTCAGAAGTGACATACGGATTCCTTGCTGATACAGGAAATGCTTGTGTATCTGGGATCTCAGCAACACTTGGAAGTGTGGTCCAGATCCCGAAATGAGGTCTGTTCAAGTAGTCCTGATCTATGCATCTCGAGTCTTCAAGGTCTAACAAAATTCTCAGGGATGCTTGAGTTTTCCCTTCTTCTTTCAGAAGTTTCACAGATAGGACACTTGCCCTTGGCAGCAAGGGGGAATGCTATGGGAGGATCTTTGAAAGGTGATTCTTGATGTAAATACTACAGTTAGTGGGGAAGTTACCACAATGTACAGAAATAAGGTGATGAAACAACCCCTTTGCTTTGGAATTGAATCTTTTTAGAATGAATCTCTACCAGTCCCGAAGTCTATCTGTTGCTTGAGTTGTTTTGTAGTCTGATTGTAACATAGATAAAATTGTGGCTTAGAGATGTCTCTGGTAGATGTCTATATAGGAAAATCTACAAGATTCCAAGCAGTCTGAGGACAGATGACCTTGAAAGAAGGCAATGTTGTAAAGGAAAGCAATTTACTTTGAAGCACTGTTGAAGAGACATGTCTACATCTTGCTAATATCATAAACTGCAGGAATTCCTGTCTCATAGCAAAGAAAAAGTTTGCGTGAATCAGCTTCATGAGGTTGAGCTTGACAGTCTGGTACCATCTACATACTGCTGGATGTAGTTTTAAACTTGAATAAAAAGTGTTTGGTCACTCAGAACTACCAGGATTACTGTCATGCTCTGAAGATGTGCTGTCACCTTTCACAGTGCAGCAAGTCAAACTGTTCATCAGAGATTCCCAAACAGCTTCTGAAACGAAGAACTCCTTTGATCAACACAGATCATATTGTTGGGAGGTGTGCTAGGACTTATCAACAAAGGCAGGTATTTTAGCTAGTTCTCTCCATTGAGAGCTGAGGAAACTTGCTGAAATAGAACTTTGTCTGCCCCAGATTACTGCTGTCCCAGTAAGTCGATCTCTGTTCACACTTCTCCTGCTGCATCCTGAAACTTTAAAGTTCTACCAGTTTCATTTCTGACAAGACCAGAAGTGGTTTGTACTGAATGAGGTACAGAGGCCTTTTCTCTTAGGGCAGGAAACTTATGGCTCTTATTTCCACAACCCTCCCCCCTGACCCCACTACTAGTCATATATGGGGGGTTTCCCCCTTCCTCTGCTTAGCTCTTCCATGGCCTATGAAATGGATGGATGGCTTTTCTTCTACTTGAATTGGTTAACTAAGGAAAGACTAGTGTTTCACTTTGGACTTGCCACTTAAAACAGCGTTACGCATCCTGGTGTATCATTAAGATGAGATAAAGTGAACTACAGTAACTAAGGGTACTGACTTTCTATTGCATTATTTCAAAGTTCAAATTTCTAGAACAATCAGGCTCTTTAATGGATGTCTTTCTGTTTGTTTCTTTCTGCCTTAAGTTCATTCCTGTCTTGTATGCTTCTGCTCTTGTCTTTGTACCTTCCTTTTAGAGTTCACAGACTGGTGTTTTTGGTCTGTTTCGCAGTGAATTCCATTTTAGGTTCTCCTTACTTCTGTTTCACTAAATGGTCCTTGCAGCAATTCTTAATCTGGTGCAGTATGCATTTCAGCTATGTTCCTGGCCATATGTTAGTCTGTGTGAGGGGGGTGTGTGTATAAACATGTGTTTTCACTAACTCTAGATACTATTAAATAGTGTGACCTACTATCTACTTCTCATGAGCAGGGATGAGTACTGCTGCCTAAATGTAAATGCACAAGTCACCTCATTTAATTTACAAAGGCTGTAGTCTTAAAGAAATCTCACTGCCTATGAAACACGTTAGGAGAGTGGTACAGCTCCTTTGCTTATCTGGTTTGAATCATGAAGTTAGGCCTGAAGAATTCTTTACAGTCCTCTGTTCTAGGGCTTGTGATGGCCAGCAGACTGCTTGCAGGTCTCAGAGGGCACTTCAACTACAGTGAATGAGAAACTGCCAGATGCTGTTTAAGTCCCATTTGCTACAGCTTGCTGTATTGTCACACTTCTCCTAAGTGCGTGGGAGTGTGTATGTTGGTTCTTCTTTTCTGCTGTGGGCTTGTAGTGCTCCTGCTCCCCATATTTCACAACAAAAGGCAAATGAGTGTCTCCCGTTTAGTCTCTGGCCTTGTTGCACGGCAGAAAGGGCTGTATGTAGGGCCAGAATTCTCCTTGGTTACCACAGAAGTGGGAGAGGATTAATGGAATTCATCCCACCCATCTTGCAGGCAGGCTTCAACAAAGCCTTGAACTGCTGCTACTTAAGCCAATCTGCAGCTACTTTGGTTTTTGAGGTGGTTCTCCATCCACTTTATCATCAAATCTGAGGTGTTTCAAGCAAGCCAGAGAGGAGCAAACATGCATGGAGACCCCCAACATGTATGTAGGAGTCTGTAAATTGGAAAATAGATTCAATACAGAAGAGAACCAAAAGCTTTTGATATGAAGCATATTTGACTGTCTTGAAAACTAAGAGCGTGAACCTAACAGGTTTAGAAGGGAACTGCTTAACTGACAGGAGTCTGCCTTTCCTCAAACTACACGTACCACTTCACATAATGCGTCTAACATGTTTATGTAGTCAACTTTAAAACCACTTGGGAATTTCTCATTATGCTACTGGAGGCTTCATGAATGCCTTCAGAATGGCAGTCTGAAGTTAGGACTGATGAGAAATGGAGAATCAAGTCAGGTCACTATTTCTACATGATTCCCCTATAGTTAGGGTGACTTTTCAGTTGAATTCAAGGTGCTGCTTACGTAACTTTAATTTCAATAAAAGTAAAACTTAGTCATTCAAGATACATCAACAAAAATTAAAAATTGACATTTTTATTGAAATTAAAGCTATGTAGACACTCTTTCAACATGTGCAAATGCAGTGTAAATAGTGCTAGCAGACTTATGCTGAACTACCTCAAACTGGAATTAACTCTTAAGGAAATAAACTATGCACAAATATAAAACAAAAGGAGAATATATAGTCAAACTGCTTACTAGATTCAGATAGATTAATTTCCTATTAATGAAATGAGGTAACCCATTAGATGTGATTATCCAAGAGCCATTAATAGCAGGACAGGGTTGCTAATAACTCTTCCACTTCCCTCAGCCCAAAGTAGAATACAACGCTTCTTCAGCTTAAGAGTTGCTGACATCTATGTACAGCAGTGAACAGGAGGGTGTGAGAATGAACAAAGCCAAGGGAACAGTGTGCAGTACCTATCCATTCTTTCAAGTGTTTTTCAAGTGTATTTATGATCTTCCAAGTGATACGGAATAACCAGAAAGTTCTTTATCCTATTTGTGCAAGCTTTAAGATAAGGTTCCAAATATGATCAGAAATGATCTACTATAAAATTGAGGGATGGGGGCTTTCTAGAGGCTATAAAAAGTGCTGACTGAAGTCTCACTGAAGCAGGAAGACTGTTAACCGCACACAAAAAGGGGAAAGATGTGTTCCTGATTAGATTATATTTCTAGTACTTTCTTTGCATAATAGGATAATTGGTTTCTCTCCTACACCAAAAAGAGGGTTCTGGAGCCAAGCTCAGCACTGAAACACACAGGTTTTTCTTCCTATTTTTGGTGGACTTTCATTGTTCTGAGAATAAAGTTGTTCACTTTCATTTTAAAGCAAAGCAGGAGTATGAGCAATACTAAATGTGCTCTGTGTAAGACTAGACTTCTACACTGGTTTTAAATCTGCTTTACAAAAAAAAAAGCTGAAAAATGAAGCTGAGTACATTTACCAGGAGGGTAGAACTTCACTTGTGTGGTCTCTGCATGGTCTTTCCTTACAGTTACTAGGCTGTTTGGCTAGTGTGGAGTAGCTGCTTAAAACTTCCTCCTCCTGTCCACGCAATGGGGTGAAGCCTGAGGTTTTGTCAAACTTGTATGCCTTTCTCAGCTGCTTCCAGTGTTATCTGGCATGGCAGATACCCTAGCTGCTTAGGTTAGGTATTAGATTAAAACTGATATAGAATGTAGCAAGGCCTTTTTCACTGCCTGCTGCTGTTGGGTAGGCCTTACACTGCTAACAGTGTACCAGAACCTTGTGCTTGCAAAAGCTGAGGCTTCTACTTGAGTTCTGAAAGCTTCACATCTTTGTGAGGTTTTTGTGTGTTTTTTTTGTGGGTGGTGGTTTTCTTCTGGTGAACAATTGTCTTTCTTCCCTTATCACTTAATGTTCAGCAGGATTCTCAGGTGGGTTTTCCACTAATACTGGTAAATGGCAGACCCTCTCTATAGAAAGGGTGGTGGTGGTGGAAGAACTTCAGGGAAGGAGGGGGTGGCTCTATGGCTTCTGTTCTCTCTGCAGTTTCTTCTGGGGACTAACAGCGGTTTGACCTTCCTACACCTAAAAACTGCTTTAAAAAACACTTATTCCCTCCCTATAACTGTGGTGGCCCATGACCCTAGTTATAGGAGTTGGGTAGCTGTCTTGCTGTTCCTGTTTCAGAGCAAACAGTAGGAGATGGAGCTTCCTGAAAATGAGCAAGGGACCTAAAAATCAAATTCAGAGCAGGTGCTGGTCAAGTTTATTACTGGTGGTATGGACAGCCAGCAAGTAAGTGGGGGGAAATCATGTGGCTTAGGAGCATCTCCGATCAGTGCAGGCAGAACTAATTACATATTTATTCTTAATTTGAGGCTATATGAGATCTTAAACTGAAAAGAAAGATACTAGGCTAGACTGACCAAGCAGTACAGCTCTCCATGTTACTTTTCCTCTTACTTCCTTATAAATATTTAACTGGCAGAAGTTCTACTAGCAAAAGGAAACAGCTTAATGTGCAGTGGGATAGTTATGGGTGCCTGTAGCAGTAGCACTGGAAAGCTTATTCAGTATTTACCTAGCCTTTGTGATGCTGCTTAGCTTGGGGTAATTCTTAAAGTATTTGTTGAAGTGGTACCTACACAGCAATCATGAAAACTAAACAAAAAAGTGACAGTAGGGAAACCACCTTTACAAACAGTTATTGAGTAATTGGGCATTGGCACTCAGACAAAAACAAGCTGCAGATGTGTTAGTTTCTTTATGAAGAGTTATGTTACTTGAAGTCACAAGGTGTGTTTAATTGGTTGTAATTGGAGTCAGTGAATCATGTAAGATAAGGGATTATAAGCAAAGCAGTATCTTGCTGACCACCACTACAAACAACTGAGTTCCTTACTGTCTGAGCTTAAATATGATGCACTTGTTTTCACATGCGGTCATCAGTAACTTGGCTGCAATATAGTCTGCCGACCACATGTCTTGAACCTCAACTGAAGATTAAGATACCTTTTCTTGAAACCTGTACATTACTTATGGCTATTAAACACGTGAAATGGCAGTTCATGTATTTCTGGTAATTCTTACTGTCTCTTCCTTTCTGTCATTTTTCTTTCTTCAAGAAAATGACGGTCCTGTGTGTGTATGCTTTCATGTTCCTTGTAGAATGAAAAAGATGTTTCTCCACCATTAACAGGAAATGGCAGCTCTAAGTTTCCGTGGTACTGATGCTTATCAAAAGTGCTTGTTCTCTTAGATTTTATCTGTGAATCGAAGAGTACAGTTTGATTTTTTTTATACTGAACAGATCAGGGCGTGTAAATACTATGTCCTATGTGGCTTTGAAATTCAAACTCTGCCATTCACACTGGTGGGTAACATTATTAACAGCTGCAGCTAATGTGCTTTGCCTGTTTTGTATGTACTTTTGCTTTAGTACATGGGATTCGAAAGGAATGTGTACCAGTCTGGCACATCTTTTAAATACTAGCACTATGAAAGTAAGCTTACATAAATGCAGACTGCTGCTCAGGATAGTATTAGAGCTCATCACTGCCATCTGTCAAAACATGTGTTGGTTTGTAATATAGGTACCATTACAGCCTTTGTAGCTTTCTTGGAGCTCTGACTTGCTTGCATGGAGGTTAATACATACTTCATCAACCTTTTCAGAAAATGAGGGCATGTGGCCTCAATCATGTAACTGCCAGACTCTGAAACTTTAGAATATTATCCTTACTGGCAGTGCAAAGAACTAACTCTTTTCACCAGCTCAATCTAACACAAAAGCATAGAACTTCATGTCGGTGCTTGTGTATCTTATGTAAAATCCCTTGAGCTACTAAATCATTCGTATTTTGTAGGCTTTTGTACTTGGAAACAGTCCTTGCTTCTAGCTTGTCTGAAGAATGGTCTGCATTGGCTATAGCAAGCTAAAGCAGCTGAAAATCACAGTCATTGTAGACTGGTGCTTGAAAGGGGTGGTCCTATACCTCTCCTGCTATCTGCACAGTAGCTGTTCTGGGGAACTGATCCTGCTGAAAGCAACTTGAGGAGAAGGCAAGCCTCCCTCCACCTTCTAGCAGATGCCTCCACTTAGATTCATTCATGGCAGCTAGGAAGCATGCTGCTCCATTTTAGAAGAAATGGAAGAAATCATTCTTGTCCTTTTTACCCAATTGCTATAGCATGTATAAAATATCTCTAGGAACTAAACCTCTCCTGGCAACTAGCTGTTTCCTGGCAGTCCTAATCATTTACAATGTCTTGCTTCCAACCCTGAAGGAGCTAAAATGCTTTACTCAATTGCCATCTAATGCTTTGCCATCCTTTGAACTTCTCTGCCAACCAACACTTCAGAGATTGCCTCAACAATTGCAAACATTGCAGATCAATGAGATGCAACAAGTGGTTGCAGCTTTTTGATTCACTTTTTTCCTACATGTTGCTGTATTTTTTTGATATGAAATTCCCCTTGAGAGAGTGCTGTACTTCAATGCCTTTTTAATAGAGGGATTCTTCTTGACTGAGCAACTACAGAAGTTCAAGCTTAGGAAGATGTTGGATGTCCATCTTAATTGGGTCTCTGTTCAATCTGAGAAGTTCTCAATGCATGCACAGAGAATTTAATGCTGACTCAACTATTCCAGGAAACTACCCTGCCTGCAGGTTGCAGGCGAACTATAAAATGAGCAGGCAAAGCTTGCATGTGAAACTGCAGATGATGGGTTAAATGATTTTGAAACTGAACCTTGTCACTTCTGCATTTATGATCCTTATTGATGCAATACTCGTCACCTGTCTTTCTACACTTTCATCTTTCTAACACTAGACTGCTTCTTTTTGATTGTTATCTTCTTGACATTTTTTCGTAAGTGGTAACTGTCCAAATTGACTCCCATCTCTCACTAGTTTTGTACAGAACAATGTGTAGCAGGGGAGGTTTTGACACTACATGAAGTTCTCTTTGGAGGATGTATGCCTGTGCTTTCCTTCAATCTTGGAGCTTGTGAGCTATGTAGGAAGGAAGGATCAGCTAAGGACCTTACCACATTTTTTTTAAACATCTGTCACTGTAGCGTTGGGTGTGACTTGTTTCTGTTCAGTTTTCTTTCTTGGTACAGCTCATATGAGGAACTTGAATATCCGTCTCAATGAAACTTGTTAGTGTACAAACTCTTCAAATACAAGGGAGTAAAGGAGAAGGATATAGGCCAGGGTAGAAATGCCAGATAACACGACTTGCGAAGACATGCCAGCAACAGAAAAAATGGTGAGGAACTGAGTTGTGTAATCTTGTGGCTGAAGTTGTGAGCAGCAAAATCAGCTCAGGCCTTGCTTCCATTACCATAGGCACATACCTTCTTAGCTGCTAGTTACTAGGAAGGGGAAACTGATAAGCCATGAGAACACAATCGCATGTTTATTTGATGTGTTAACTTAAAGCTAAATTTTCTTTGGTCTTCTAGTGCAGGCAGTACAGAAATACTGCTGGAGATGGAGTTCAATTTCATAAGGATTATAACTGCCTAAATTGCTCAGAAACCAAACACTGCAAAAGTTTTAAGTTCTACCTAACAATGAAAAGGTTCAAACATGACAAAATTTGTGTTCTTTGTTTAGGCAGCAGTTACGAGGTTCAGACTTTGAAAGCTTAAAGAAAATCCAGTGTATTCTTTTCAGAATCATCTCATTCTTACACTAGGTTTGAAAATTCTGCCTGAACTGAAATCCAGGCAGTGCTAATCCAAGTCCCTGCACTGTCTGGCTTCTGTTCCCTCTTGTTGGATACGTTCCTGCAGTGCAGGGGAAGTGGTGCTGCAGCTGGGGTCCATGTGACATCTGAAGTCTTCTAGCAGGATGAAGCAATGTCAAGCTAGCACTGTCAAAGCAGCTGATCTGGGGTAGTTCAGTGACAGGGCTGCCCTGACTACAGTCCAGAAGCCCGTTCCAGGATTTCAAGTTTCTTGTAGTAACACAAAGCTTGGAAGTAGCCTTAGGTAAAAGTGAAAGCTTCAGAAACAATGAACCTAACACTTTGATTCTGCAAAACAAAACCCGAGTCCTGTTGTAACCTGAGTTTTGCCTCTAGATGCAGCCTGACCTAAATAAATTGCTTGCTGTTACTTCACTGTTTCAAGAGGCTGGTTTTTGAGGCAGAGTTTGGAAGGAGTGAGCTGCACTTGACTTGCTGAGCAACTAGATAAGCTTCAGAGCTGATGAAAGCTGCAGGAGGTCTGTGCGGTGGTGATGAGAGGGCAGGGATGAAGAAAGAATGAGTGTAAGGCCATCCTCAGCTGGCAGCAGTAACCTTTTTATTGAGGTCAATCGCATGGAACTGCACCCTTAAACTAATTAGCTGTTCTCTGGCACAGCCAAGAATGAGCATTTAACTTCAAAAATATTTGAGTTTGCTGAAGCGCTGCTGCTTCCTTGAGGTCTTTCTGTCATATGCTGCAAGCCAAATAAAAGGGATAATGTGGGCACCAAAGCTGGCATTTGGATGAAACAAAATTGATTGTAGCTAGAAATATCCTTAATTTGAAGAGCTGACTCTGTATGTAACTGAGCAGGGAAATGCTTGTCATTCATTCATCCTTTAAGTAACCAATTCCTCCTATCTCCAGTAAGATGACCAAGTTTAAGTCTATCCAAATACCATGCAAGAGTTGATGAGAATGGGGCTGTTGCTACAAGCTGGTGGTAGTGTTTTGTTTTCTTTCTTCTTAAACACTTTAGAGTTTTCTTTTTTTTTTTTATTGGAATATCCTCCATTGCTTGAGAAAGCTGCTTGTGATCTAAACTATCCCATGTTTCTTTCCTTCTGCACAGGACAGAAGTATACCTGATGATCAAATCTTTGTTCTAAAACCAGATGTAATTTGGGGGGTGTGCTGTGTCAAATTGATTACAGATGAATTGAAGCCCAGCCTTTGTATTGTACCACAAACTTTGTAGCTGGGGGTGAGGGAATGTTCCCTCTGGGCAGTCTCAGCTGGTCTCTTCTTGGGTTTAGGTTTCGCTCGGGGTGGTGTTGGTTAATCTCTTGTGTTGGGTGGTCTCTCCAGAGTTTTCTCTGGGGTCCCTCCCACAAGTATCTGTGTTTCATGTCTGAGGTGTCTGTTTCTTTAGCCTCTTCTGTCTCCTCACTGGACTTTCCAAAACAAAACTGTTCTATTTCTATCCCGAAATTAACTTCATACTTCTTTCAAATACTGACTTCTGTGGACACTTAAAGTAGCTCCCTACGGATCTGCTTTTCAGTGTTCACTCCACAAATTATCACGAAGGCTTTCTATTGTGTAACACTTCTCTGGGATGAAAATGGAGCCAGCATATTTACAGAATGCAGAGTACTGAGCTGTGAACAGTTGCTACATTCAAATGACATAGTTGTGCTTATGGTAATACCACCAGGTTAAATAACAGACCCATCTAAGAAAAGTAGGATTGCTGTGGGGTGAAAAAAGCTTTCAGTACTTATAACTGGGGGAGGACCACACAGCTGTGTTTTTAGATATACCTGAAGGGAAGGCAGCTACAGGAAGTGTATGGGTGCATGGTTCTTCCAGTCTGTCTCCAATCTCAGAGTACATCTAAAAGCTTCCAAGCCACAAGTAAGAGAATGCACACCAAGAGGCAAAAGCACCTTAATTATGGTCTGGAAAATGACTGTCAAGCATGGTTTTATCTCTGTCCCACAGTTTCCTCTTCCTAGGAAGAAGGCTTTTTTCCCCTCAGGATTAAGAATCCATTGTCATTAAATAGCTTGTGTGGGGTACGGGTTCAGCCAGCTGTTAAGGGGAGGAGGGCATAACTCATTCAAAGGATCAGTATTGTGAATGTCTATGAAGTTCTTTCAGTGAAGATGATTCTAGGGTATCAGCACCTTTGCAAGTCTCTGGGCTTTTTTTTTTGGAGGGAGACGGGGGGGGGGATGAAGCCTCTTTAAATGTCATCAGTATTGTTTATCTATAATTGCATTTAAGTTCTATGAAGGACATGTTTCTGAGGAGGATTCTTAACAAATTCTCTGTGCTAAATGCTGATTTAATTCCCCTGGAATAGATCAAATGAGACTCATCTTACAGCCTTTAAGTTGATTTTAGGGCTTGCTTTTTTCTTCAAGGAACAACTTGAAGAATTTAAAAAAAAGTTTCTTTCCAGCATCTCCCTCTCTTTGGAGGGGATACTAGAGAGCAGGAGACTTGATCTATGCTAAAATCTCACCCCTGTATCTTCTCCATAAATTAAAGCTGTTTGCACAGATATTTTGGTAGGGATTTTTCTGAGGTGTATTTAGTCTTCCCTAGTAGCAACAACTGTCCCATAGGTTAGCCTCACTATTAGTCTCAAGTTAATACTTCGTGGTGTTGACTGTTCTCTCACTTCTTCCTTTGCCCAGATGACATGAGTAATTGCAGACTTTTGCCAAAACCTGTTATCAAAGTACAATCCAAAAACACTATGTGGTGTGGCTAGGATTTCTGAACTTACCAAGTAAGTACAGGTACTCTGCCTTGTGCTGCCTCTACTTCTGAGAAGTCAGTCAGCTGTTTTTAAGCTATCCTGATGGCAGTGGGCAACGTAACCACTTAAGCTGAGTCATCTTTATTTTTTCCTCCTCTCTACTGATGACTGGATATTGCCAAAGGCTTTACAGTGCAACTCTACTTTTCTTTCCTTTTTGTGACACCTGCTATATATGTCAACAAGTTGATGTACACTTTGCCTCACCCAATTCAGTTTACAGTGCTGCAGCATTTGTGTTAACTGGCCAAATTCATGCAGAGTGCAGATTTTCTGGAGAAAAGCACACACAAGCATGTAGGACAGAGGGCAAAACTAAAACTTATCCTCATTTTCAGGAAGTAGTAGATTTTTTCAGACCTACTTCCCCAAAAGAAGTTATCAAATTTCTGTTTCTGTGACAGTCCAGTTTCTTGTCTGTTTCATATGAAACAAGAGTAAGCTCTGCAGTAGCATTCTATTATAAAGTTGCTGAGTTTATAACTCTGAGGTGCATTGTTTAACTTAATGTTTCCAAAATAAAACGGGTTTAAACTGATACTATAAAAAGTGCTGACTGATTGTTATTCACCAAACTGCCCATACAGCTTTTCTGTTATGCACTACAGTCTGCAAGCTTCAACTGCACCAGTCTATGGTTTCCATTTTGAGCAGTCAGCCCTCCTCCCTGCATTAGATTACTACACCACAAAATTGCATCAACTTTTACTATCGCTATCTAATTGGTTTCTCCTAATACCGTCTAGTTACAAGACCTCCAATGGGTAAAATAATCTCTCAAAATGCTTGTGTTGCACATCAATTCTAATGTAATAGCGATAGCTCATGTTATCTTGCTTCAGAGGTTTTACTTGCCTGCACTAAGTGCTTAGCTAATGGGGTACCTTACTTACAGTGTGTGCTAGTCCTACATTTCCAGCTCTGAGAGCTCACTCTGGGTTTTTAGGGGCAGAGCAGGTAGCTGCTCTTCTGGGATGTTCCTGTTTAGTGTAGCTGAGCTTAGTCTCCCCTGCTTAAGAACCAACTTCTAGAAACTGCAGGGCAAGAAGGCTGGACTTGTGTGGCTTTGTGGTTTTTAGATTCTCCACTAAAACCCTAGCTGGTATCAGTGAGGGTAGCCCTATGATGGTAGCTGTCTGATTTTAAGCACCCCTGTCACAGCTATGGCTGCTGAGGAGGAGTTTGTGGCCCCAGCTGCTGCAACCTGCTGCATAACCAGTGTCTTCACCTGAGCTTAGGCTGTAGATAGTCTCTATTGCACCACTGGCTAGAAAGTACAGGTTTTAGGATAATACATGGGGTGTTTGGTAATGGGTGTCACTGGAGTGCAATTCTGTTGGTATCTCATTTCAGTCACGCTCTGGCAGGCTGAAATGGCGGCTTACTTTCTACAAGCCTGCCCATAGGGTCGAGCTGAGAGAACAGCACCTGTGCCCTGTCTGCCAGGCCACCAGGGGCTCTGTGGCTGGGGCAGGAAGGCACTGGATGAAGCAGTGCTACCCCAGCTGTGGTCAGGGGGAGCAAAGCGGCAGTGGCCCCTTCCTGCCATTCTCCTCAGAATGCCACAGGGTTGGTGGCCTGGCTCCGCCATTATTGCTGGCTGTGAGGAGCTCTGTGGGGGTGCGCTGAGGTGGCGACAGCCCCGCTTTGCCTGCACTCCCGTGTCCCTCTCCCAAGAGGGAACAAGGGCAGCCCCAGTTGGCGCCTGTACCCTCTCTCTGAGAGCCTGGTTGAGGTGGGGTGGTGGGGAGGGGAGGATGGCTGCCTGAGGGACCTGTGGTGGGGATGAGGGAGGTGAGGCCTAGCGGGTAGCTCTGGCCGTTGGGGTAGGCCCGGCCCTCTGACATGGGGGAGCTGTTACTGGTGTCTGTGTGGGCCTCGCTCTTTAACAGGCTGCCCAAAGACAGCTTGTAAATTCAGTCATTTGTACAGTGTATGGCTTGCTTCCCAGCCTAAAGAATTTAAACAAAATGCTGTCATCTGGTTAATGGCGGTGGGTTTTCCTAAGAGGTTCTTGTGTCAGAACTGAAGCCTCTGCACCAGCTTCCCCCTCTCCCTTCCTAACCTCAGGGAAGTTTTGGGCTACTGACAGCCCCTAGCTTGTTGCCAGTTTTTGAGGGGAGGGGGGTGGTTATGTAGGTGAGTGGTGATGGGGAATGTCTCAGTAAAGTCAGTCTCCCTGACAAAGCATAAAACCAGATGGGTTAATAGCAACTCACTGAAACTTCCCTCCCTCCCCTTCTTACATTTGGTAGGTATTCATCCTCATGAAGAAAATCAGCATGTAAGAAGATCTGATTAGAACTAGTGTTCACTTTAAGATGCCACAAAGGGAAAAAACTCATCTGCAAGTCCCATCTTTCAAAACTGTCTGCACTCTTCCAACAGAAGAAAAATCGTTTGGAGAAATATGACTTGTGGAATCTGTGAAGGAAGCTGGCTTAACAAGGATACTGAATGAAAGACAGCATGCCTTACAGTAGACACTTATCCTGAAGGGGTGACACTGTGCTCTCAAGCTAAAACACAGGCACTCTAAAAACACTGATCCTGACCAGGAATAAGGATTACAAGAACTGCATCAGAATGTTTGTTAGTCCTAGAAGAGTCAGAAAATGCCAGTTTTTGCAGTTATTTGCCACTTGTTTCATACTATGTCTCATGATTTTTTGGGGACCATTTGATAATCACATTGTAAGCCATATGAAGTCCTATTCATACAGATACCTCATAAATAGCTACAATTTTGTGAATGAAAGCTTGTCTGTCAACAGGGAAGACCTGGACAGAGTATCAAGCTACCAGTACTTGATCAACCACAGAGAGAAATGTCAACAGCAGGATGTCCTTCTCCTGTTGTTTGTGAAGACTTCTCCTGAAAATCATCATCGGAGGGATGCAATTCGACGAACTTGGGGTAACGAGAAATACGTTCAGTCTCAACTTAATGCCAATATTAAAACTCTGTTTGCTTTAGGACGACCCCCAGATCATCTGCAGCAAAGAAAACTATATTTGGAAGACCAGAAATACAATGACTTGATTCAGCAAGATTTCTTGGATACTTTTCACAATCTTACTCTTAAATTACTTCTACAGTTTAGCTGGGTGAATGCCTACTGTCCTCATGCCAGGTTTATTATGTCTGCAGATGATGATATATTTATCCATATGCCAAATCTTGTTGCTTATCTCCAAAGTCTAGCACAAATGGGTGTTCAAGATCTCTGGATTGGCCGTGTTCATCGTGGATCCCCTCCCATAAGAGACAAGACTAGCAAATACTATGTTCCATATGAAATGTACCAGTGGCCCTCTTATCCTGACTACACAGCAGGAGCTGCATATGTAATATCAAGTGATGTAGCAGCTAAAGTATATGAGGCTTCATTGACTCTCAATACAAGTCTTTATATAGATGATGTCTTCATGGGCCTCTGTGCCAATAAAATGGGAATTGTACCACAATACCATGTATTTTTTTCTGGGGAAGGAAAGGCTCCATATCATCCCTGCATTTACAACAAAATGATGACATCTCATGGACACGTAGAGGATCTTCACCATCTCTGGAAGCAGGCTACAGATCCCCAAGTTAAAAAGATTTCCTCGGGGCTTTGGGGTAGAGTATACTGCAGAATAGTTAATATTGTACTTCTCTGTAAACTATACTATGAGGACACATATCCCTGTTCAGCTGCCTTTTCTTAATACTTGAATATCTGTGTTGAAGATCCACTGAGCCAAAACAGAACAACAAACTTCTTAGCTGTTTATTCAAAATATATGTAAGCGTGAAAAGAGGGTAGAACTTAAATGTGAATAGCTGGGGTGGGGGTTGGGGGGTGAACCAGGGGAGGGGGAGGAGGATGGTCCCAAGTTCTGTTCAGAAACTGTTATTGGAACAGCTCTCCTATTGTACTGCAACTTTCTACATTGTAGCCTGTTGTGTTTTTTGTTTTTACATGCTTCACAGGATGAGAGTCTGGATTATATGATCATTAAATGAACTATAACGGGCTTCTAGAGTTTGAAGTGCTTGGTGAAAATGTCACTTACTTTGAACTTGATTCAGTATGTCTCAAAGCTTTTTTTAAAAAGCAATGTGAGCTAAGGCATATGATTCAAAAAAGAAAATCTATATCAAAATGGAGTAGACCTCTCAAAATAAAAGGAAAATAGAACTTCTGAGTCAATGAGACTATTGTACTAGTCTAAGATGAAGTAAATTGGTTACAAGTATTCAGCACTTCTGAATGCTTCATGGAAAGTGTACCTGGACCTGCATAATTGACAAACAGTGCTGGAGGTAAAGACCTGCTACAGTCTTTTCCTCAAAGCTCTCTAAATCTTTGAAGTAAGGAAAACTGTTTAAGTGCCCTCTGACTTGGTTCTTTTAAGTAACAAATGAGCTCCCTTTAGATCAGGAGTAAACTTCAAAGGAAGAAAATCTAATGTTACTTATGCAACTGGTTTTGTTAATCTCTGCCTTCTGAAAAATAAAGCTGTATAATTAATCCAACCTCTAATAAGCAAACAGACTAAATGCATTTAAGGCCTGTTTCTTTTAACAATTCTTCTGTTTTCCTTATATTCATAGTTCTAAAGGTGAAAAGCAAGCAAAAGTCATAGCTGTATTCCTTTAGAATTTTATAGTTAATTTGAAGTTGTTATTGACTTGAAAGAGCTAAGTTTCTTGCTTATATTTGTTAAATAAGGAGAATACTTTCTGCACGAGGTTTTGACTTCACGGTGAAGGGACAGGGAGATAGTGAACCACAAACTCAGTACACAAATCAAAATCACTAAACATGAAGTTTTTTCCCGAAGACAAAACTATTTACAGTTTTAGGATAGTCTGTGTCCACAAAACTCTATCTTGAATAGAGTTAAATAATATCACCTGTAGAGGAACAAAAATACCTGTGCATTCTAAATCCAGATATAGAACTAGGTGGTGTTGAAACTCCAGTTGTTATGAGTTGTACTGTGGTGCCATATAAATTTTGTAAAAACAAGGTTCTGCAGTCTTTTCTTGTATTATCTCACTGATGGTGTCTTCACAGGTTTCCAGTACAGGTTATGTAGTTGCTAATTGCAAAGCCTGTGGTAGCTCTCCCTGGAGTGGATACACAGACTGCACAAGGTAACAGTCAGATATTGTTTGTGAACTGGTTTGATGCTGGAATGAGTTCTTGTGTGGGTAGTGTCATGAAACTACTTGTGAAAGATTGAATGAGTCACGTTTATCAGCACAGCAATAACGAATGACCCCAAAGCTTGCAAATTACCAACTATCTGTCACAGTTCTTGGATCTGCCAGAAATGTACTATATACAGGAGCAATGCTACTTCTTTTTTAAGATGTCTAAAGCTAGCCTTTTCTCTTCTGCCTGAAGTTTCTTGCTGCTACAGCAATGTGGAGCAGTGAATTACTAAATTTGTCTTCTAACTTCACTTTACAACAGATGCATGTGGCACAGCAGTTTTAAACTGCAACTGGTAAACTTTGTTTAAATGCTGCTGCTCTTGTTTTAAGGGTTTGAATGGCTAATGCTAGCATAGACAAACAGCACTGAGGTTGCTGTCTGTTCTTTAAACTGCCATTTCAGATGGATGTTAGGTAACTACTGGAACTAAATGGAATACATAACTGTAAGTAGATTTCCAGGAGGGGGGGGGGGTAAATCCCAACTAGACTCAAATGTTGGGTATACAGAGCCCACAAATAACTCGCTTGTCAGCATTAAAATAGACTGCAACAGCTGTATTTCAGGAACTCCGTGTTCTTGCCTAAACAGACTCAGATTATAATCTGAGGATGCTTTAAAACAAACAAAAAAGAACACAACAAACCACCAAACCTAGTTCTACAATCTGTTGGCTCTAGCAGGGTGTGGTGGTACACACAGAGGAAGTATTATTCAATACTTGAAGGAAAGACTTCATCAGATCTCTGACCTGTTGTGGGCCATTTAAACTGAGGTGCACAGCAAAACTGCACTACTGAAGAAGTCACCCCATTCACTTTAGGGGAAAGAGGGTCTACATATGCTATGTATAACCAAAGTGTACTACTAAGACTACAACTTCTTCCAGCAATGTTTTCACTCACACGCTGAGTTGGAAGTAGATTAAACTTCTATAGGTTAGTGATTTAGCTAACATCTAAAACGCTGCTTAAATGCAGTTTGTCATTATGCGAAAGTCACTTGACCATTGAAATACTTTTGCTTTATAGCTAGTTTGAGTTTTGTTTGGGTTATTTCTTAGACTTAAAAGGACCTTGATGTTTGTAGCATGCATTTTCTTCTGCTGCAGTGAAAAAGGAAGTTGCTTATGAATAAAAAGGAAAGCATGAAGGCACTCCTTTCAAAAAAAAAAGTTTGAAAACTTACTCTCTGGTTCTAAACACTGATTTAACATTTGACACCTCTAACTGGAACCTCTTTTAACAATTGTCTTGGTGCTCCAATGCTGGGCTGTCAGACTTTACTTCTACAAATAAAACTGTATCAGCCTGAATGGTCGGTTATGCCTCGTTAAGAGTTTGACATTGTTGCACAGCATGTTTAATGCTAAAGTTGTTTTTACCTGTTCGTTTGATTTGCATCAGTTTCCCTTTGGTATTACTAATTTTTATACAAAGTGTTCAATATTTATTCTTAAATTTTGCTCTTTACCACAACAATACAATTGTTTTGTAAAACTTGATTTGAATAAACAGACTTGTTGCTTTTTTTAAAAAAAAAAAAGCTGAGTTTCTTGTTGCTTTCTTTGTAACTGACAAGCTCAGCTCTGATGCTTAATTACCATTCTGAGTACTCTCTTAGAGGACTTCGAACTGATTTTTTTCTTTTCTATCCTTCCTGTCTGTTCTATGGTGAACCAAACCTCCAGATCTTTTTTTGGGGGGTGGGGATGTGAAATTGGTGCTCTCAAGAAAGGAGGCAGTTTAAAAATTTGTTTAGCACCTTTCCAGGTTTAAAGCTGTGGGAAAACTGCCTAGTACTAGAAGCTTAATCTATTGTTAATATTAACTTCCAAAATCATATGCTCTCTTGAGGCAATCATTCCTGTAGAGATGTGTATCTACCTAAATAAATTCTATTTCAAATCTCATTTTGTACTTTCTGAAAACTAACTGATAGCTTGGTAACCAGTGATAGACATTATTTTCAGAGTATATAAGATTACTTTGAACCTACTACAAATTCAGATAAGTTGCATTTTGCTGTCTCTGACTTGCATAGCATGGTGTATTAACAAGCTAGTGTTTTCAGAAATGTACTCCTGTACCAAGCAATTTAAGTGTGTACCCGTGTAAGACAGGCATAACGTATGTATAAATTATTTAAATTATACTGAAGAAAACAAAAGAAATAGAGGTAGTAAGGAGTATGGGGTTTGGTTTGTGGGCTTGTTGCAGTTAGTTTTAAATTATTCTCTTTGGCCTAGAGACAGTGAAGTTCAACTAAAATTGGATTTGCTTGGCACTTCTTGTTAAATTAAATGACTTGAGCATTTGGTTGTTTAGATTATGTAATTAATATAATCTTTCTCAAGGCTTTCTAGAAAGGGAGACAAGATTATTACTACCTGTACTTGAAAAATAGAAGTGTCTCAAAGGCGTATATTCAAATGAGAGTTTCCTGAACAGGAGATGATCTTTACTACTACTACTAAATGATATGTGCAAGGCTTATTCTAAGGAGTTATGTCACATAATGACTAAAGCATACAGCCTTACCTCCTCCTTGTTGACAGGTTCTCATCGCTTTCGCTCATCACCAAGACTCTGCTAGATCCCCCTTGACTAGCTTCATGCATCACTTCGATCTGAATGAAAAGCACACGCAATGTGAAAATACTTAATCACTGATACTTTTATTTAGAGAACTTTAATTCTTTACAAGAATAAAAAACACATCACCAGTCTTTGACAAGTTAAAATAATTGACTTAGATGTGCGAATTGAAAATTAATAACTCTTAAAATAGATTGGTATGTTGTAGACTATTTTGATAAACTATTCTAATGATATGCTGTTCTAATAATGTGAATCTTCATGCAAGGAAGAAAATTACAGCAAAGGAATGTTATTTAAAAGACTGAGTAAGTGGCGCTGCATATGCAACAAATCTCATCACAGAGATACACAAGTAAAATGCATTTCCCTGAACCTTACTTGCTCATGCAGTAACAGTTAACAGTGGAATTTTGTTGTTAATGATGGTTGTTTATATTAAGTATTAAATGTCTAGTCTTTCCCCCTTTGGGTATAGAATAACCTTAGAAAATATTTAAATGAAGAAAACTACATAATTTTGTAAAACTCTGAACATAACACACCTTTCAGAGGAGTTAGAATAAAATTTCAGTTTGGGACACAAAATAGTTCATGTGCTATAACAAAGGAGGGGTACTTTTAATGTATCATCATTGGACATTCTCTCCACATTGCCCCTTTCATCCTCTGAAAGTGATTTCTACTTCAGTGTAACTTGTTTTTTCACATACATGAGCATAAATCTTAAAAATCTTAACACTGGTATCTAGTAACTTTTAAACTGCAGTGTGAAGTGTAAAAAGTGTTTTGCAAAGGACTTGCAAATGTTTTTCTTCTATTTTTAAATAAGTACAAATATGTAAACACTTATTTTGTTTTAAATTATCTCACAACATGGAATGTTCCCAAAACAGAGACTTATACCTTAATTCCACCTTTAGTCTTCTTAATACTTTTCTTTTTCGATAACTCTGCCTCAGAGATGGACTTCGGAGGGCAGGAAATTTCTGTGGACCTCCTGTTGGTAGCTGAAGAGGTCAAAAAGAAAGTAACGTTAGCAAACTCATGCTAAAACTCAAAATCCTACTTCTTAATAAAAACAACGAGCAAACTTCCTTCCGTGTCATTGATAACTGACACCTGGCTTAGAGAACTGAACCATGGTTGTAGTGGTGAAGCCTCAGCTGTCATGAGGGAATGGGCTACGTTGTTCAGTCCTCCACTGTGTCTCAAATCGGCATGTACAGTTTCATGCTGTAATGACTGCCATGGTTTGGTTTCCTCCTTGGCAACCATCTTTAGGATAGCTCAGGTAAATCTTAGCCAATTGTATCAACAGTTGGATAATTTTCACTTTGATTGTTTTTAAGCTCATGGTTTGCTACTTGTGTGGTTTCCCAAAGAAAGAACATTTTTGTTTTGGTAGTGGGTTGGTAAAGTCAGACTATAAAGGATTGTTCCCTGTAAGGTTTCATCACATGAACAAGCCTCAAAGGAGTAATCACTACAAGTGTTCAACAAGTCACTCTGACCGTGTATATAATGACAACAAATCTGGGAAAATGATTGCAGAATACGCTGTTGTGTCAGGTTGGTTCGGCCTTGCAGGCTCTGAAAACCAGTTTACAGCAGTCATCGAATGCTACTAGAAAATCATCCTTAACAACTTAACCACTCGTCCTGAGACTGCCGTCTAAAGAAAAGTGTTTGTTTGAATGAGTGGTGAGAAGGGAACTCATATATTTGACTTAAATAGGAAATAATTTCTGTTACAGTTCATATCTTTAGTTGTGTTAAATTGGTAATGGGTACACAGTGCATGTTGTCTAAGTACAAGGCAAACAGTGCTCTCCCTTTTTCTTAGTATCTTCTTGAATTAATACAAGCGAGCATGCATGTCGTGGTAAAAACAAATATGGATACCAGATGAAATGATGTAAGTTGCTGGGTCAGGCAAAGAACCTAAGATTGTGAAATTGACAGATTTTTAAGTGTTCCTGTCATTAAATTCTCCTTTTAACATATTTAAAAAACAAACAAACAACAACAAAAACAAAACAACACAAATACCCCAAATTATATACAACCAAAAGGACAACATATTTGTTTCATAGACAATAATAACAGAAGCTGACATTTCTTCTACTGTGTCTTTTCAATTGCCTTATCATGCAGCTGGGAAGAGAATTACGGCAGTTTCCCTCCCCCTCTTCCCTAAATCTTCCAATTTCCCTAAATCTTCCCCTTTTTATCAGTCCATGTTGAATGACATGAAGACTTGGCAGTGTCCATTTCAGGCCTGTTACTTCCTCAGATTGACTTCATATTGGAAAGTTTAAGGAGGTTTCTTCAACAGAACAGTGTGGCCTGGCAGCTACCAGTGGCTGAAATTGATTAGATGCTTATGGTTCCAGGACTGAGCTGAAATGTTCTTCAAAGTCGTTCAGCTAGAATAGGCATGGAAATGACTAGTGTGCTAAACTGTTTATTGGGGCATGCAGCAAATGCTGTCCCACAGGAACGTGGGTTTGAAGATAATTAATGACTTAATAGTGTTTTTCTGTGCTGCTGATGACAAAGCAGCATGCCAAGGCAGCTAAAGAAACATCTTTCCAAGCATCTAAGGTTCATCACATATCATACAGAAAGTATTTTCCATTCTTAGGAAATAGAGTCCATACTTCTCTGCTCTAGCAAAATTGCTGTTGAACCTCCTGAAAATCTGCCCATATAAGAAGCACAGAGTGAGGCCCCCTGTAAGTGGAGTATTTTTCTCTAAGAAGACACACTGCCTGGTTTCCTCAGATTTGGTCATAGTGATAGTAGTCTTAAAGCCACAAAATTGAAAGCATCTTTTCCTTTTCTCTTTCTCTTTACAGAAATATCTTAAGCTACAGAAACTGGTGTTTTCCCAAGAGCCATTAATGAAAATCACATTCATCGACTTTTCTGAGTCAGCTAATCTCTCTGCTGCTTCACTTCCCTGCACACATCCCCAGCCTCTTGCAAGACATTCTCCTTTAATCCCCTATCCAGATGTTATTAGTTAGAGAGTGTTATGCATTAGTGACTGTGAGGAATGCTGGAAGGGATCCAATGAGCAGTCGTACACATTTAAATGAGATGGAACCAGTTTAGGTTTTATTCTTTAAAGGACTGAAAAGCCTCCAGCTGTATTCCCCCTGTACGAATTTCATGTTCCAAGTTGGCCTTCTAATAAACTCATATGGTGAGTCATGGATTTTGTATGTGTGATGTGCTGCTAAACATATTATTTGCTTAATGAGCTAACAGAAATTTTGACATTTCTGCTCCTGTATTTCACATTCATGCTGCACAAGAAGAAATCCGTATGTGAATATTTTATAGTGATCAGAAGAGAAAAGATGTCAGAAGTAAAGCTACACCTGCAACACTCATTTTGCCCCTTTTGTGTTCAGGCATCTAGGTCCAACCATCGACAAGTGTGTTGCACATTTATTACTTTTTCTCCCCCTCCCTAAGGATTTATTCTATTGCCTCATTCAGTGCATAGAGGAGAAAAAACAAAAAACAAAAAAAAAAAACCACTGAATTCATGAGCAGCTATTCAGTGTTTTGATTTATCTGTATTTCTCAGCAGGGGCTCAGAGCCTTACTATCCATAAACTATTCCAATCCCTGCTCTGACAGTAAATTTTTTTGGGTTCCTTTTTACAATTCAAGTGCTTCATAAATATTTGCTGAGCTGTTTTCACAATAGTTCTCAGAAGTAACAGACTTTTCCACAGATAAAGATCAAAACAGAAAAAGACTAATATGGAAGACCAACTTGACATTTTTAGAACTGATCTTTCAGATTACTGACTGCTATATGCCACTTCGCATGTTTAAGAGCACATGCCTTGCCCAGCAATTCTGATTTCAGTCTTTCACTGTCTTTTCAACGCAGATCTTTTTATGTAGTTGCACTAGTTATTAAAAACACCTCTCTAATAAATAAACAAACAAACCCCCACTAAGTTAACACCCACATGGGTTTTTATTGGGGTCGGAACTTTACCCCTACTGCCACTTCTCTCACGTCAGCAGGAGAAAAACCAGCAGTAAACTGGCACGGTCTCAGAGACGACTCCAGAACAGTTGAAACCCATCTGAGCTGGGGCTGGTACTGTTCTCCCTTTCTTCCCAACCTCTGGCCACACGCTTTTGTCACCTCTTTTTTGTCTGCCCTGCATTTCTTTCAGCTGGATGATGAGGAGCTGAACTAGCCAAAAGAAACAAAAATAAATTAAATTAAAAAATCCAACCACAAGTTATGTGACTGTAAGTACTGACGTCAAGCAGTCAGAAACACACTGCTGTGTTGGGCAAAGAGGAGAGGAGAAAGAGACCAAAACAGCCCTCCATTAAGAAGGGTTTAAGCTGCTACGAGATCATTCTCTAAGGAAACCAGCAGTGCAGAGGGATGAGAAACATCTTATGTCTCTGGATTCCAGGCATTTTTGCTGACAACAAAAGAAATGAGACCGTAGGAGCCAAAGTGTAGCAAGCTAATCCATAATGAACATATATGAGCTGAGATTTTTTTTTTTCCAAGTGTTTAAAATTCTACCAAATCTGGAAACTTTAAGAAGGGACAAAACCATTTGGCACTGCCATGTTTCAGCTTGGCTACAAAGGTGATTAAAACAAAACACTTTTCCCTGCCTTGATCACTGAGATGGCTGAATCATTTCCACTAAAGTTTTCCAAGAAAATGTCCAGCTAAGTAAGATAGTCTTTGGGAAAGCTTAATTCATGCAGGCTTCCACTGGGAGCGCACAGAGTTTTTCTTGAAATAAGATGCCATATATACCACTAAAATTTTTCAAGGCATTTGTTATAGAAGGGTCAGCAGAGTTTCCTGTCTTTTCTGGGTTGATTTGTGAATGATATTTAAGCAGACTCCTATAGATAAAATTTGCACTAATTGCAACTCATATAGACTGGCGTATATTTTTGTTGTTGTTGAGCATCATAATTCCAGTACCATTGTTGAGCAGGCCTGCCCTTGTGAAATTCACAAATTCATTTTGTGAAACCAAAAGCTTCAAGCAAAAATTGAATGAATTTCAAGTTTTGCCTCAGGATTTCCAGACCCAAAGAAAAGCACTGGGAGCAAGCCTGCATGAGGGAGAGTTTAAAGTGCAGCTCTGAGCTGCCTTTCCGTGGATCTTCACTGAGCTAAGACTCTGCCAAGAGCCACCACAGGACATAAATGCATAGTCATGAAAAACTCTCAGTCATTTCCCTGATAGAAATCTGCCCTTTCTCTCATATGTGCTATCAGCTTTGCTCGTGTGCATCTACGTATATGCACAGGCAGAATGAAGTGTGTCACAGATACATTGACGGAATATTTCACGCTTAAACCTTCACATCTGTTAACATTTTTCCATTAGCACTCTGAACTGGGGTGAATTTTCCCTACCACTCCTTGTTAGGGAAATAGAGAGTCAGCAAATCAAAACAAAACAAAACAAAATCTATTCTGGAATGAGTGTAACTTCTTTGCTTTCACAGACGAGCGTTGCAGTGCTGTCCTGGTATTGTTAGATCTGCTGCCTAGCGACAAGCGCCTTTCTGGTTTTCTGTTTCTGTTGACTACATCTTACTGCCTTTGCCTGCCTTTATGTTTACACATCCTAGGAAGGTGGTAGTTTCTTGTTGCCTATTTCATTTTGCAAGCTTTTACAAATATTCAGGTATGTCCTGGATAACAATGAAGTACACTATCTGTTTTAAGAAGGATCTTTTAGCCTCTTTCCTTTTTACAAGATGATTCTCAATAAATTATACCCATATGTAAATGCTGCCTCTGCGCTGATCCTGTGAATGTGAAGAAATGGCACAGAGGAAATTCCTACAGAGGGTAGCTTCAAGAAGAACAGAATATCACAGCCTCATTTTCTAGGCTTGGAGTAGGACTCATTTAATATTAACAATTAATATGGGGTATCTTTCTTATTATTAATTAATTAGTGGCTGGTATGATGTTGTGTTTTGGATTTAGGATGATGAGAATAATGTTGATAACACACTGACGTTTTAATTGTTGCAGAGCAATGCTTGCGTTAAGCCCAGGACCTTTCAGCTTCTCACACCACCCTGCAGGCAAGGAGGCTAGGGGCTCACGAGGAGCTGGGAGGGGACAGAACCAGGACAGCTGACCCAAAGTGGCCAAAGGGATATTCCATACCATATAACATCATGCTGAACAATTAATATGGGAAGACTGGCTGGGGGTGGGAGGGCGTGGGGATAGACACTGCTGCTTGGGGACAGGCTGGGCATCGGTCAGCAGGTGATGAGCAGCTGCACTGTGCATCACTTGCTTTGTACATCATATTATTATTATTACTACTGCTACTACTACTATTACCATTTCTATTTCTATTTCTTTTCTGTCCTACTAAACTGTCTATCTCAACCCACACGCTTTTACTTTCTTTTTCCTGATTCTCTCCCCCATCCCACGCTGTGTGGTGAGAGGGTGAGCGAATTGCTGTGTGGTGCTTAGCTGCCTGCCGGGATAAACCGAAACAACGCAGTGCCCGTTTCTGTTCTCAGCCACATCTCAGTTTCAGACTGTGAAACACTTTGGTGAATCACTTAGTTGATCTGTGCTTTGGTTCTCTTTCTGCAAAAGAGAGATGAAAATACTTACCAGTAACACAGCATTTGCAAAGTGCTTTGGCATTCTGTGGGAAATGGCACTCAGGAAATTCAAAGAATAATTCTTTGTAGTGAACAATTGGGTAAGACCCAAGTGATGCTATTACATGGAATATGTAGTCTTATGAGGAGTGGCTGACAGAACTGGGATTATTTATTTGGAGAAGAGGAGGCTCAGGGGAGACCTTATTGCTCTCTACAACTACCTGAAAGAAAGGTGTGGGAAGCTGGGGGTCAGCCTCTTCTCACAGATAACTAGCGATAGGACAAGAGGGAATGGCCTCAAGTTGTGCCAGCGGAGGTTGAGGTTGGAATTTAGGAGATATTTCTTCTCAAAAAGAGCAGTCAGGCATTGAAACGGGTTGCCCAGGGAAGTGGTATAGTCACTGTCTGTGGGAGTATTTACGGAAAGGTTGGACCTGGTGCTTAGGGACATGGTTTAGTGGGTGATAGTGGTGGTAGGGGGATGGTTGGACCAGATGATCTTGGAGGTCTTTTCCAACCTTAATGTTTCTATGATTCTATTCTGTGATTCCATGTAAATGGCAGTTAAAGTAACCATTTTTAAGTCCTAGGATAAGCTGTAGAAAGTCAAGAACTTCTGTTTCTTTGTACATTTCTCTATGTCAATCATCTTCAGGCACAAAAAGAATCTGAATGAGATGATACAGCCTACTTATGAATATCTGAACAGGCCTGGGTCACACTTTGCATCTCCTCAGAGGGCAACTGGAGTAACTTTTCAAATTAAATATCATCTACCTATTAATTCACAACAGGACATCAGAAGCTATGTAATCCTTGTTATGCAGTTATCTCCTGTATTGTGTTATATAAGACTGAACAGCAATGCAAGGATCAGAGCAAGGGAACATGTCACGATTCTCTGTAAAGTAGCTGAGAGGACTGGATGGGGTGTATGAACAATAATCAAAACTTAAAGTTTTGTCATTTCTATACTAGTGACTATTTTAAAGGTTCTATTTATACCAAAGGTTTAATGAAAAAAATCTGCTAGTGCTCTAAAATGACAAGAAAAGTTTAAGAAACACAGAGATTGCATGCATAAACAGAAATGCAAGACTAGCTTTTAGTCTGGAGGTGCAGTTTCACAACTGGTGAAAGCCGTTCTAAAACTCTACTGCCACTAACAAGGACTAACTGGCTTAGACCTACTGGTCCCATAATGTCATTTTTCTGCAACTCTCTTTTGCTTCAGCACTAGTGGCCTGAAGAATTTTAAAGTTAGTGCTGCTCTGAAGAGTTGATTGGGCTAGGTGATCTCCAGAACTCTCCACATTCTACTAACTTACGCAATGGAAAACTAACTACTACTTTTTTACTGTCAGTTCTTTGAGTTTTCAAAGACTTAAAAATTCATGCAGCTAATTGACTGCCAACGGTGCAAGAGTGGAACACATTGCTAGCAGATGTAGGTATCAGAGCAAGACCTCTTCAAAGGCATTGTGGTTTCAGCTCGCTTTAAGGCAACAATGAAAATGAAACTTGAGGTAGCAACTACATGTTAAGACCACAGCTAGCAAGGTTTTGGGGAAAAAAGTAAAGATGTCAAACTGGCATTGGGAAAGGATGAATGTTGGGGACCAGAGGAGAGCAACAGGGACATTTGTATGAGCTTGTGACAGTATGCCTAGAAAGCAAAATGGTCAGGCTACTGGCCTGCCTAATCTTCCTGATGAAAAATCAAAGCTTGCTGTATGCTATTAATGCTAATTTTTTTCCCAAGCCTTTTAGCTAATGGTTCCCTGTTAAAAAGCCCTGAAGGTCTTTTTTTTTTTTAATTTCTCACAACCATCTCTGCTGAAAAGGTTAACCCCTTCCTGCCACCAGGTGCAAGGTGACTGGCCTCCAGGATGCACAGTTTCAAGTTAGCTTCACCCACATTCCTTTTGCAGAAAATGGGTAACTTGGTTAAAAATGCTAACCTCAAATCAGGAACTTTCTGTAAATTCCAACCAGAAGCAATATTCAACTTTTTTCGTTAGTAGAGTACAACTCTAGAAAGTGACTAAACGGTTATGTGGAGGGAAAAACAAAAGAACAAAAAAATCACACCAATGAGTCAATGTCACCAACGATGTACAAAGCTTTGCAGTATCTAATTGAAACTGGAGGGATTGTGATCTTTTAAAGCCAAATGTTCACATCACTGTATGTGCAATTTAACAGAGTTCCTCATGCATACTTTACATACTTGCAGTGACTAACCTGGTTTGCATTTTCAGGGAAAAATTAGCAATATATAACAGAATGAGAAACAGAATAGAAATATGCTCTGTAGATTAGACCTAAGAAGAAGAGCCTGATTTTTTTTTTTGGTTCACCCTTGCTTATATGCTTTTAGTGATAAATTGTTTCACATTTGTTTTAACTTTTTGGGCCTACATGGTTGACACTGAACATCAAATGCAAGTTTTCATTCTGATGACAAAAATTAAGCATGACCATGCAAGAAAAACACTGGTGTGTATCTGAAAGCAGCTGTTCATGGCCTACCTACTGCTGCCGGTCTCGTAGTCTTTGGTGATGCTCTCTTTGGGGAAGATTCAGGGTGTGGAGCAACAGGTTGTACTGGCCGGGTCTGTTTGGCTGCCAGTTTCTTCAGACTCACTTGCCTCTTGTCAAACATTTCTTGTACATCTTCTAGTTTTTGTAGAATTCTTTGGGCATTGGCCTAGGCAAAGAAAAGGCAAACAGCAGATGGTTGTCAGTGCTGGACTAAGCAAGTTGAGATGACTTCTGTTACTCAGCCTAGGTGTACTAGAGATAAAGATCATGTTGTAGCTTAATTCAACCCAGCCCATGCATTCTGCACAGATCTATATTTCATGGAGTAGGACTTGGTGACTCATGAAATTTTCTAGCTCTACCCTGAAGTATGTGTTGTTCTAGGACTGCTCATATGAGTAAAACTTATTGCCCTAAGTGCTCACCTCTGTGCCCTTTTGCTGTAGCAAAAGAGGCATATTTGAGCAGACCCAAAGATATAGTCTGGTACTCTCTCATGTAGAAGGCAATTGGTATTTTGATATTTGAACTTAGAGCATATGTATTTGAGGGGTTTTACCTTTATTTCAGGGGTGAGGATCATGTCAAACTGATTGTAGAACTCCTTCGGGTTAGAAAGCTGGTGTTCCTTAGCTGTTGCCAGGAACTTTTCAATTTCAACGAGTGCGGTTTCAGCTCCCTCTTGTGACTGGCACTTGTCCACAGCTTGGGAAGCTAAGAGGTAGATTCCAGCTTCACACCATTTGCTTGCCTTTAAAAAAAAATCAGACAACAAGGACTCCAACATCACCGACAGTCCATATTATGAAGCGTTGCTTCTACCACCCCATGAAATACAGATTTGCCCTACCATGTTGCTAAAGGGAATGAATGTTTACTTCATAGCATGGTCCTGGTCAAAACACATCCCACCACAGATACAGAACAATAACAAATTAAATTCAGCTCTCATGGGATAGATGGATGGTCCAGTAACACACAATAATATTCTGAGGAGGAAGAGTGTTACTGTGGTTGCTGCAAATCAAATCTTTCAGCTGTACTACCTCATTTCAATGTTCAGTCACACAATAATTCAAAACACCAAATTAATATTTGATCTGTATCAAAACTCCCCAAAACTTCCTAGGCCTATTACACTCAGTTAAAAATACTCCAAAGTAGGTTTTCATGATGAATTTCTGGTACTTCCTCTTAGGAATTAGGCTGAAATAGCATGTAGACATACTCAGAGCATTTAGCTTTCTATTCTAGTCAGATCATATAAAGTCGGATTAAAAAAAAAAAAAAAAAAGAACAAGTAGTAAGCTGTTTATTTTTAAGCATATTTTTATACATTTGTTTCTTGTTTCAAATTTAGGCCTAGTTCCATTCTTTCTTAGTTTAATAACCTACTTTTCATCATTTTAAGATCATAATTATGAGAAGCTACTGCTCCAGTTTTTATGGTAACAGTTTCTGAATGAAATGGAGAAAAAAGTAGTAAATCTTTGTTCTCTTCATCTTAGTTACCTGTGCTTATAAAAGCATTCATTTTCAGTAGAACCGTCAGTAGGGCTGTTCTCTAAAAAGGCTCACTCACCTTATCTAACTGTTGGTGCAGCTCAAGAGACTTTCCCAAAATATCATACTTTTTCTTGGTCTCATTGGTAAAGTCATCACAAATACGCCTGAGTTCAACACACTTTGGTCTAATGGAATCGACTGCATAATGGTTGTTTTGGATGAGCTGTTCTCCATGGAGAGCTAGAGTCTGGGCTTTCTCTAATGGTTCCTGTGAAATTAATGAGAAACAATCCAAAGTTAGATCTTGAAATTACACATGTAGTAAAGATAAGCCATCTCTGTAATCTGTGCTGTAGCCTGGAGGTAAAGGTTTGGGATATTCATCTAGCTGACATGTTTTTCAATTTGCATTGAAGACCAACTTGTTAGTCAGTATTACTTCTTACTATTGTTCTTCCTGCCTCCATAGCCTAAATTCAGAGGTGACTACTTAAACAGTCTCAAAATCATACAGAGCATGTATCTACATAAAAATATTCCACCGCATGCTTAACCGAAGTTAAAGATTAGTAGGGCAGCACAATATGGAGAATGAACCAGAGCAAAATCGTATGACAAATCATGTTATCTCAGGCTTTGTGGGCTGAGCTCATATCTGTAGAGCTATGGATTACAAATTCTCAGAGGAGCAGGACATCACATCTTCACAGAGGGGCAGAAGATAACAGGTTGGGTGTGGCAACTTTTAAAACCACTGCTCAGGAGTGTGAAGGTCCCCTACTCTTTTGCAAGGCAAAGTCAGAGTGAGTTTAAACCGTTTATGGCACTGAAACATTTTCTCTCTTCAGCTATTAACCATATGCTCTTTGCTGAATACTTGTAAGTACAGAAGAACTTTTCCCATTTCATGGGATGAGTTCAAACTACATCAACTATTATTGGTTATTTGCTTCACTGGAGTACAAAAGCTGTCTGTGATAACATGTCAAATACAATAATATTTAGTGCTTTAACATGTATGCTGTGAATAGATCATAACTGAAAAATCACCTAACAGCACACAACAAGAGGGGACAATGAAAGGAAAATGTAAGTTACAGTAACTTAAATTTCTTTAGATTTCTACAGAACAGATGAGCAAAGGTGACTATTTCTAAATCTTAATCCTATGCTTAAAAAAGATCATCAGACCATCACCAGCTTTTGCATTTGTTCATGTGCACCCTCCTCTGATTCAGCTTACTCATTTGTTCAATACTTTCTAATAATACTAAATGTGATGCATATTATATATAGGTGACTAACTGATGGAATTGCAAAGTTCAAACGTCTGGAAAAAAAAACTAACGTTTATCAGAAGGCATGAGTGTTCCTGAAACTGCTATAAGTTTGAACAGAATGGTCTTAAATGGTATCTGGCCAAGGGAACCTGTTAAGTCTTCCAAGTTTTTCACATTCCAAAGATGGCCCTAACAATGGTATCTGGCCAAGGGAACCTGTAAAGTCTTCCAAGTTTTTCACATTCCAAAGATGGCCCTAACTTTTCTTGGTTTGAAACGCAGGTATCTCAACTGATTCTAGATTTCCAGGTAACAAAACAGAACTACTGAATTTGAACAACCTTGGTTTCTGGAAATTAGGATCAGAGTTTCGCAATTTAAAATAATGACCCATGAGAAGAGAGTAAGTGTCACAGAATGATAGTGACAGAGAAGCATCTAGATGATCAGCTGGAATACAGTATCAAGCACAAACCTGTCCTTTCTCTTCCAGTTGTTTCTGCTCCCTTAGGAGGTGCTCTACTCGAGTCACACTGTCTCCAATGTCAGAAAAACCTGCTTGTGCTTCCATTAGATTATCCAGTGTTAGTTTTACCTAAAGCAAACGACAAAAAAAAAAGTGTACCCATCACAAGATGATCATAAAATTATAACAAATCTATGAGTTCTAAACATTTATCTCCATCTTTTAGAAGAGTCTGCATCTCAAGTTTAGTCTTTCATCTCCTTTCAAAATGGAAAATACAAGGCAACAACCAACTATTCTCTGAAGAGCTGTCCCTGGTTCTCATTACTTATTGAGACATGCAGTTTTGAAGATCCATAACTCTAGAGTCTATATTACTCTAATATTTGTATTACTTTATCCTTTGGGCTGACAGTTGGGCTTTCCATTTTTATTTTCCATTGACCTCAGTGGGGTTGGACACTTAGCATCACAGAAGAAGTGATATTTGGTAAGATCACATATGAATACACAATAATTTAGCATGAAGCTGGTGTTTCACGTTTTGGGCCTAATGCTGTAAGATATCAGATAATTACCAAGAATTTCATTTTTGAATATTCATTTCGTATTTTATAATGAATGGCTTCTCTCCCAATCTCTTTTTTAGGAATGCCATTATACTTCTACATATAGGCAGTTTGACCTTGTTTACCAGAGAAGACTAGACAAAACCAACCAATGAAGTACCTCTCTAAAATCATGTTCAAAGTGTCGAAGCTGCAAGCATTGTTCTAGTTTTAGATGATGCTTGGTCCAAAATTGATCAAAAGCCTTTTCTGTTTCATCCAACTGAGCCAACAACCTGTTAAGAGATTAGAGTGAAAACCACTTATTTCCTGCAGTTCATTTCTTTTAAGTTACACCAATTGATGGCAGAAAACAGGGTTTGGAAATGATGGGGAGCCTACACCTACGTACGAAGCAGAACAAGGTTTTGTGTCAGTTTTCCCTTGAGAAAAAGAGAACAAAAATCGAAGTGGGACAGGCAAGAGTGTGATGATGACTGATAGCTACACGGATCTACTGTGCCACTTGTAGCCCTGCCTCCTGACCTGCAACTGGAATACAGACCTGTTTCATGTGCTGGCAGCCAGAAGTGGCTGTCTCTCCCCAGCTTCCATCTAGTCTTCAAAGATAATTCACCTCAGGCTGATGTAGATTGAATACAATGCAATTATTAATTTTTAGAATGCTTAAAGCAGAACTGTACAACTTGTTGTTCATTTTCTTTTTTGCCATCAGAAATAAGCAATGGTTGAATCATTTTTCCTAATCCATCTCTCCTAAACACAATGGATTAGAAGCTCATAATGCCTCCCACTGACAATGTTTCATTTCATGGAAATAATGAAACACTTATTCACAAAAAAATCAGTATCAAGTGTCCCACATCTTGAGTGAAGTGTCAAACACCAGACTATGAGTCATCCTCACAATCTCTATGATCTATTGAGTATATTACAAAGTAGAACAGTTTCAACAGGGAAAAAAAAAGAAAGGAAAAGAAAGAAAATGAAGTCTTCTCTGAATATCCTATTTTTCAATAGCTGGCATTCTTCAGGCAGGCAGGAAACCAGACCTGGTCTTCTACAAATGCAGTGTTGGAACCATGAAGTAATTGGGGCAAACACCAATAGGTCCTTCCTATTCCTCTCAAAAACAAGTCCTGTTTTCAATCTATCCCTGAAAAATGTGTTTTTAATCAAAGCTAGTTGTTGAATTCAAGTTGAATTTGCAAATTCCTTCAGAATGACTGATTAAAGGATTTTAAAGTATTCAGTGAAAAATATCAACTTTACTTTTGGCAGCTTTGTTCCTGCTGAATGCAGATATACTGAAACATTAGCATAACATTTCTCTTTCTACTACCTCATATGGAACAGCAGAAACTTCTACATGGTGAATAAAAGCATTATGGTAATAACTAGCATTGTAGGAAGGAACAGAGATTTCTCTCTTTGTATACATCTGTGAAGGTGCATGTTTCAGACTATCATCTTTATCTGTTCCTCCCTCCCCCAGTGTTTCCACAGAAATACACAAGCATATACTCTTTCATCTCACATGGATTCAGATGCCACTTTCTAAGCAGGCACAGAAATTTGGAGGATGTAATGGGGAAAATAAATTCCACATTAAATCCTCCACCAGGTAGGTAGTGGTCCAACCAAGAACTACCATGAAATTCAGGACTTGTTTGAACTTGCATTGCCAGTTTAATCAAGTAACTTCCTCAAAGACATTTCCTTCTCTGAGTTATGTATCCAATAAACCCTGAGTGACTGAATCAGTTGGAATGTATAGCTTGTATATTTACTCCATTTAAATGAGGACATACCTTACATTTGCATTTCTTAGGCATAAATTAGCAACTTGCCCAAGGTAATCAAGCTTCACTAACCTTTCCACTGTTGCCACATTTTCTAGTTCATCCGGACTGAGTTTGCTGTTGGCACTTCGGGTGACTGGCTCCCTAATACATGTCAGAAGGGTGGCCCCCTGCTTCACAGCTAGTTTCAGCTCATCCTGAGGGGCAAAAAAAAAAGGTATATATTTATGCTAACAACAGTCCCATCTCTTAGGCAGACAACATAGTAATGCTAACCTAATTTTGTAGGTATTAAATACTTGGAACAAAATATAAGCGCTTCACAACAATGACATATCTTTCTAGGAATGCAGAGACTAAATCTACTCACTATGAACAGTAGATATATTTCTGAGAAAAGGAACATTGCATAACTTCTGAACAGATTGCATTTTTGACCGGGTAACTTTCAGAATAAAATACTCTAACACAAATCAAATGTGTGCTGCCAATTGTTTAGTCAGCTGAGACACTGCTGCGACATTGTGCTTCTTAATGGAATTTCCTTAAACAACACTGTGACATGCTGAGTCATGGTATGCCAGCTATCAAGGAGTCAACCACAGAACAAGGTGTCTTCCTAGCGTGAAAGATGAGCAATGAAAAGGACAAAATTGCTCAAAAATTAACGCCAGCTGAGGAGTCTCCACTTCACCACACACATCTTGCATAGATCCGTTCTGAAATCCATTTTTAAGTCATAAGGGGATGCCTGTGAAACAAAATCTTTACTACTTTCTCATAAGGCAAGGATTCCTGGTCCTCCCCTGTTACCAGTACTGAAGGAGACTGCACAAAGGAACACCACCAAATCTTTGGAGATAACGTAGTTCATGTCAACTGCAATAGAGCAGGCTAGAACAATACCCTGTTCTATCATTCCTGAAGCTGTGTAGTCCTTTTTCATAGCTGCATCAAATCAATCTCCTGAACCAGGTTTTTCTCCTCTTCAGTAGTTTAGATGATGGACTCCCAGATGATGGCAGAAAGAATTGTTAAATCAAAACCCACATATTACACAAATGGAGCTGTCATGAGACAACATTCACCTTCAGCTTGCTGTGATGGTCAGTGTGTGCGGACAGGAGCTCCTCTGTGCACTGCACATCGTTGGGAAGTTCAGTCTCTGCTAAGTCTGTTCCAAAGGTCTGCAGCATCTGTGCTGTTGTTTTCACTGTCATTGCAAAGTTTTCAATAGCCTGGAAAAGCAGGAGCATAAAGTCACAGACTGCTTATTTACTGCACGTTAGCTGTGTTTAGCTCGTCAGACACTGTGTTGCAATGCCTGTAAAGCTGGCCATGCTGCTAGTTTTGAGCAGATCTGTTACAAGTTACAGATTAAATCCTGTGTCACAAAGGATCTTTTCAAAGGCCTACAAAGTATTACCATATCCATGAACCAGATGGAGAACTTCCAGAGCTTAAATGACATAATGAAACCACAGAGGACATCAGCTTCAAAGCCCAGACTGGAACTTCAGATCCTCTGCCCATGCTTGCTGGGAATTTCTGTGGTGTTTAAAGATTTTAATTAAGGCTGTATTTAAGTTGAGGAGACACCAAAAGGACATAAGCCAAAGCCTTTTTACTTTTATTTTTATACAGCCATTGTTCACTTAGCAGCAATTTGTCTCCCCCTTGACTTCCCAAACTGTGCACCTCCATCCTGCCTATCTGTTCCTGATGTATTCCAGTCACTCCCTCCCATCCCTCCCACAAATACAAGAACAACTTACTACAAATATATTTAAAATGCGTAAATTCATTGGAGCATTGCTGCTTCTTGGGTGCACTAACACAAAACTCATCCAAATGTTGTGGTTTTATTGAAGAAAGTGAAGTGAAAGTGAGAAAGGCTTAATAGGAATGCTGCCTTTTCAGACTAGAATATATTGTTCGGACGTATGAGACTTAATTAAAACCTTTGTATCTTGTAGCAAGTAACGACAAGTTTTTTCATGATCATGCCCCAGTTTCTTTAGGGATAATCAAAAATTGTATTGTTCTGCACAGATCTATTCTTTACACTTTTTGACCTAAACCACACAATATTTTGAGTCACTCAATAGCACTGGGGATGCTCTTACACCCAGTCAAACAATTATATAGTTTTTGCAAGCTGCATTCCCTTCTCCAGCAATGATGGGAAATCCTCATTTGCAACCATGACAGTTAAAATTACATGGTGTTCTCTGTGGAAAACAAACTGGAGGCAGATTGGTGTCCAAAAGGCGCAGAAGTTACATTCCACATCATGTGATCTTAAAGCATGCTCCAGATGAGGCAATGCTAGCAGAATTCGTAGCCTTTCTCCTTTTTTCGCCCCCATAAATTCATGCCCATGTTCAGCAGAAGCAGTACACTCTGACATACGCTCTGGCTCAGTGTTTATCAGCTGTAGCCTGCTGTTCTCAGCAACGAAATTACTGGATTACAGCTGGCTAAAATGCCACACTTCTGACTGCAGCACAGATAAAGCCATCCACGACAAAGAGCTGTTTACTAAGAACCTAAAATGTACTCTGTGAGCAAGAAAGCTCACAGGCTCCCAGCCATTCAAGAAAGCAGAAACAAAGACCAACGTTGTAAGATTGCTAAATCAATACTTTCTAGCAACAGCTTAAACCTGTTTCAGAAAACAAAACAAAACAAAACCCTGGCAGGACAAGATATGAGAGTACTACGAGAAACAGTAAACGGGATGAAGACACTGCATCAGCAAGACTGAAGGTCAGGCTTTTTTCAAGGTGCCACGCAGGCCAACACTTCCCTGATGACAAACCTCTTATCCAGCAGAGATTACCTGGCTGACTACACCAGGCACCATGAGCTCAGCAGTACCTCAATTAGTAGCATGGTTGTCCCCACTCATTCCCATGTGTCTGAGCAATAAATTGCTTCATATTCCTATAGTGTGACTGTGGTTTTGTCTTCAAGTCTCTGTGCTTGGTAAAAGCTGTTGAAATAAATGTAACCAAAAGATCTTAGGGTTACATGGGCACACTCACCTCAAATCTTGGCTCACTTTTATTTGCCTATTTTACCAAACTATATGTTCCTGCTCACAATATCCTCTTAGGTACTATTCTGTCCCTCATAATTAGAGACTTTCCTGCCTGTGCCTCATCTTACCCCCTTCCTCATTTTTTTCAAGCCTTTAGTGGTTTGAAAACTCACATGGATGATTCCTTCAGTCATGCCTCCTACAAGGACGGTTTCATATTTTTGATACTTTTAACCTGTAGGCATGTTCACATTCTATCTCAATCTTATCCTCACTGTTTTCAGCAAACCTAGCAAGCCAGTGTTAGAGGAAACTCAGAATCCATGTTTGCATATTTAGAAGCCTGAAACATTTGGTAATTTACAAGAAAAGTAAAATTTAATCTTATAAGAACAGCAAAGCACAGAAAATGATAGCAGGAAAGTGACAAAAGTGATCTGACTTTAGAAGAGCAGTGGTTTAGTACACAGAAAATACTGAAGTCCGATTTAAAAAAAAAAAAAAAAAACTAACAATGATCAACTTTGACTTCCAAGCTACCTCAGAAAAGCTTTTTCTGAATGTTAGACCTAGCTATGGGTCAACAACAAAAAACTCAAATCCCAGGCTGCTCAGAACACAGCAAAACACTGGGGCTACTTAGATGCGAGCTCTAACATACCAGTCTTGCAAGCAGACCCACAAAGACTCATGCAAGCATTGCACACACCCTCAGGGAAATTAATTCATTTTCCAGGACGAGGACTGAGCTCTGCACCTTTCCATGTAGATAGGATGGGACAACATTTTGGCTGATTATCTGCCAAAGATTGGGGTCTGTTTTTTGTAAACCACCACCTTTTCTGGGAATCATAATGAAATGTTTGCATTGTTTTGAAGTAGCCACTGAGATATATTAACCAACCCAAAATGGAACAAATAATCAAACCTATAACAAGTTTCCTAAAGGCAACACACTAAATAGTCTTTCTGCTTTCCTACAATTTTATTAATTATTCTCAAGTTACTCAAAATGAGAGCCATCTGGAACAAATGTTTACATAGCACAGAAATGAAAACAAAGGGAAATAAAATCCAATGTCTTGAGTATTTTCTTCTCTTAAAAACATGGATATAATTGCTCATTAAAGTGAGAATCCTGACCTTTCATTCAGAACACTGTTACAGCATATGTTCAATTTTGACCATGAGCTGCAGGCCTCTGAATCCATCAGTTATTCAAAAGATAAGAAAGTGCCCAAGGGCCTTGCTGAATAATAATGTTATGACACCGTAGGCCCTAGTCCAGGTCAATTACTACTTCTGCTACAAGCTTTTGGGGTACTTACCTTCTCTGTTTGAGTCATGGATCCCCTCTTTCCATGAATCCCTAGTAAAATGTGTAGGCTGAAGTGCAGCTGAAGAGTTACTACCTAATGGTTGCTCTACATTTGTCATCTGAACACTTGTGGAGGTAGACATGTAAGAACAACACCAACACTCACAGTTCGGTGATGTATCCACTGACTGTGGCCATACTCCAGGGTTCCTCCCAGCTCCCGCGTCAGCTGACTTTTGTCAATATAGCCGTGCAGATCAGAGACAGAATTTAACATGATGATCTGAAACAAATGCAAACACAGCGGACTGAGAGAAATAATGAGCCCTTTCAATCATTGGTCTTAGGATCCATTTTCTTATTCTAAACAGTCTCCCTACCACTCAACCTGCTTAATGAAAGCAAAAGCATCTTCTGGTAAGCAGTATTACCTTTTGGCTACCACTGTAAATCTTGCACCACAAGTGGTTACACAAATAATGCACTTAATTTGGTCTCGTTGTTCTAGCAGCTAGAAAATACACCATGACTTCGGCAACAGAAAAGCAAGATGTTGAGCACGAATAACTAGAAATTTTTTATCCTTTGACTTTAATATGTTAAATGTATTTTTTTGTTCTGTAGTTTGAAGAAAAGACAACTGGCTATGCCTGTTAGCACGCATTAATTCCGATGGAGCATGTTAAGCATGCTTGCAAGCACTGTAGACAGGGAGATGAGCCCAGCTGTGTGGAAGGTATATATTTCAGGTTGAATAAGGGCTCTAAGAAAAGCCTTGAAACAAGCCTGGACAGGCTTTTGGTTGATCGTTTTTTACAGAATCGTCCTAGAATAATTCAGGTTGTCTCTAAAACAGCTTCTTTCTCCAAGCTAGGTCAGATGTGAGATCAAACCAGGTTGTTCCGGGCTTTATCCAGCTGGGTCTTAAAAACCTCCAAAGACTGGGACTGTGCAGCCTCTTTGGGCAGTCTGTTCAACTGCCTGATTATCCCCATGGTGAGAACGATGTTCCTTATATCAAGTTAGTACTGCCTTTGTTCACTTTGTCAGCTCTCTCTTGTCCTCCTGTCATACACCACCTGGATGCTCTCAGAAACCTGCTTAGAGGGATTGGAAAGCTGCTGTCCAACTATATTAACCCTCACCAAGCCTTTCCTTTTCCAAGCTAGACAAGCCCAGCTCTTTTATCATCTTCCTATAGAGTGGATGCTCCAGGCCCTGGCCATCTTGATGGTCCTTCACTGAGCTCACTCCAGATTAACAACTTTCTTGTTACCAAAATTAGACACATGCAATCTAAAGAGAGCCAACTAAAGGGGGACAATCATTTGTCTCAATCTGCTGGCTATGCTCCTGCTAATGCTGATATTGTTAATAAAGGATGCTGATAGCTTGTGTTGCTGCCATCGCACACTACTGGCTCATGTACAACTTGCTGTCTACCAAGTCCCCAGGTCCTTTTCAGCAGAGCCGCTCCCCAGACAGCTGCTCAATCCGATGGTGATTTAACCCAGCATATCTACTTCATTGAACATATTTGCAGTCTGATAGCTCAGGTAAGCTCCTTAACAAATGCACATCATATTCTTGAAGCCACTCTTTAATGCTCCTGTTCAGGCCTTTTCAAGGGGGCCAAATAGATAATGCCACTCTCAGTAACTTCATCTGCTCTGAAATTGAGCTATGTATGCCCAGATTTATTTATTTATTTTTAGGATGGGCTGCAAACTCAGCTAAAAAGCCCCTACAGAGATCATGGCAGACCCTAGGGAACTTAGGAGACCCCTAGCACAGCACTAAGCAATTTATTATAGCATCAGGCAGATGTAGGCAGCCTATATATAAGGCTATCTGCAGGTACATGGGCAGGAGGCAGGCAGAACTAACATAAAGCACATCATGCTCTTAGTTTTTCTGCTGTCTAAGAGCTATGTGGACATACCAAAGATGGCTCAAAACCTGAATGTCCAAAAAGACCCTAAATTAAACTTACCTCGATTTTTCTGCCTGTAGAAAGGTATGCTAATATTTAATACTTAATGCAGTGCCTGATCCCTGCCTACAATTAACTCCTCTTCCAACTGTGATAGTTTCAAATTGGATTTGAAATGTCACTCTGTCATTCAATAAACTGCTAAAAGTAGAAAAGATGCTGAATTGCTAGGAAATGCTATTTCTTGATGAAGTTCTCCTTTTGTGGGCTGCAGTTTCTGGTACAACAGTTGCTATGGTAACTCATGCTGGCTTACTAAGTACACGAACATCCATTTTTAAAGTGATATAAAATTACAAAATTTTATTTTGTAATCAAACACATATTTTATCATCAATTTTGCATTTTAATTACCAAAAAGCCACCCTTGCCAAACTACAATCGGCGTGGAAAATTAACCCACAGTAACAAAATGAACGTTCATGGCTCCTTTTCTGTATGCACTGTAAGAAATGGTCTGCTGTGTCCTACTAGAGCAGAAGCAGGAAGTGCATGAACTTCAAACCTAGGTACTGACAAAGGTAGAAATTGTTGGAGCGGAATCATGGGTCTTTTGCAAAACAATTTAAAACCACAAGCAAAATCCAAAACAATCATATGAAATCACTCCAGTAAAGTCATTGTGGAACACAGTGTGAGTCAGTTCTGGGATGAAATACCAGCAATAATCATCATTCATGTTTATTTATAAAACACTTTGAGACCACAGACAAACATGCAGCTGGGAACAACTCCAAAAAGAGCTCTCATAGTATAATGTAAAACTCTTTCAGGATTGGTAACCTTCTTCAAATCACATTCTCATCAACCTGAGCGTATGCCAAGTACATAGAAAAAGCAGTAAAAAGCATGCTTTGAATCTTGAAGGGGTGGAGATCATAAAAAGCATTAAAAATAAGCAATACCATGTAGGCTCTTAACAGGGCACTATGAGATTGTCAGCAGTCCCTAGCGCAGAAGTAGCCCTAGCCTTTCACTTCTCTGTAGTGCTAACCACTTACTTTTGTCACTGGAGTGAGATCTACCTCTGCCTACATCAGGGGAACAGCTCCACCAAGTTAAGATGTCACTACTTAACCTGAGTCACATTTTGTAGCTGGACTGATCCTTCACATGGGAACTAGTCCATTAAAGTCCTGTGAGGCATTCATCAGTAATTAACCCTTTGGCATTCCTGCAACTGATAGTAGAAAATCCCACAAACACAATTTAAACAAACCATTGCTACACATACAAATAGGTTCTGCTCTTTCCCTGTATATTTCTATCACTGGAATGAAATAAAAAATAATTTATCTGATCCAGATAATGGAGTTAGTTGTAAATGTGCCTACGTGCCTCTCAAAGCTTGTTTGATCTCATTCTGTTTTCAGTTTAGGTTTTGTTGATCTTGTATATACCACACAGACCCAGATCACAGCCCCAATTGCCACTTGTAATCAAATTTTAATTACTGGGTCATGAGAAATTGCTGACGCCTAAGAACTGCAGGCATGGAGATAAGAACACATGGACCAAAAAAATGCATGCTTACCGGTACCTTCATTTTAAAGTCATCGCGATAGAGTTTAATGCCAATGTCAGCGATTGTCCTTTGGATAAAGCGTGAGGGTCGCAGGACAAACACCAGCTGCAGGTTTCCTGGAAATGCTCCCTGCAAAAAACATAAAATTATTAGAAGGCAAAACTCTGCCTTGCAGGGAGGCCAAGGCAATTTTCAGCCAAGTGTTTCCTAAAGGGGGTAAACCAGGGAGGACATTGAAACTTGGCCAGTCCAGCTGCTAACGATATCAGCTGTCCATTCAGCACAACTCCAATGTCAGTATCCAAAGCCAATGGAAATACCAGCCCATGGATTTTACTGCCCAGCCATATATTGCTTTCTGGAAGGGATTTAGCACAGACCTCCGAAGTTCCTGCACTATTACCTTTACCCTTCCTCCTCTCAGGTCTGAAGCACAGCAAGCCTCCCTTGCACTAACACACCTTAGGTCTCCCCACACCCCCCTGCCTTTTTTTTTTTTTTTAAACTACAAAAACTGGCTACCCATGTTGGACTTGGTGAAAGAAGCAGGTGGCACAAATGAATTTCCCAGACTGACCTACCTTCTCACTCTGGAAAGATTTTAATCTTTTTAACCTCGCTTGTTTTTCCTACATACAGGCACTCAACACATTCAGCAGTCATAGTCCTGTCTGCAACACCTAGCCTACACCTCTCACACACTCCTCTCCTCTGTGCTCATCAGCATTAAAAGAAGAACAAGAAGACGGTAGCTAAAGAGAACTAAGAATGAAAAACAATTGTCTAAAACTCTTCAAGTAATTTAAAGTAACCTTGGTCGTCCCTTCATCCTAAACCTCTGTGTCTAAGCACTTGCTCCTCATACACCACATGTTCTAAGTAAAAGATGTATAAAAACAGCTGCTTTTATTAGTACTGAAAAAGTGTCTTAACTCTCACTTTCACAGATGAGATACAATGAGCTATTAATAGTTTCTGACAGAGATCACTTGCTACCACACAAACAAATCCACTGGGATCTGTTTCTTTCACAGACAAGCCACGTAGTCACCCCTCAATGCACAGAAGGGATTCTCTGTTAGATTCTTCTGGAAACAACTTCATATGACTAGAATTCATACTGCAGTCAACCAGCACATGAGGAATTTGTCCTAAATTCAGCAGTAAACAAGGCTGCGTTTTCTGTTACTGCAGTTCCTTTCTCTCCTATTTAAAACTCATGAGCTTCGGGACAGGAGAGAATCTGCATCCATAGCCAAAAAATAGAAACTAAAAATCAGTACATGTGACTGTATCCTGTGTTGAAGGTTCAGCAGATAATTTTAATTTCTAGAAGGTAGATAACAAAGGCATGTACTTACTGCTATCCGTGTCAGGGATGCCTTGACTGCACTCCATTTGTCCCGTCGTCTATCGATGATGATGATGAACCCGATGCTGGCAGCCTCCAGACTGCAAAACAGATTAAATAAATATGCTGGGTTACATGAAGATACTCCCATCCCAATGAAGTGTACAGCAGCAAAACTCAGCCTCCATCGGATCACCCTTTAAGCCCATTACAAAAGTGCAATGTACAGCGGAAAGAATGAATATTTGGCAGAAATTCACATTAACACAAAAGCCAGGAATTTTTCTCTTCCTAGCGTAAGGCTACCAGCTTACACAAAACATGAATATTTTATTTGCTAAATCTCTCAGCTGCTATGCTACTTTGTTGCCAAATCTAGGTGATACAAATAATTCAAGATCACAGATTACATTGTGCTAGACTGAAGGCAAAGATCTCAAACCTTGCTTTTTCTCCAAATTAATGCAAGTTATTAGACACCCCCTTCAGCCATCATATATATATAAAAAAAAAAAAAAACAGTATGCTATATATTTGCTGCAGATCTTTGGAAAAAAGATTCAAAGGAAGGCACCAAAGAAATTTTGCATATTGCAGATTGTTACAGGAAGGGTGTGAGAAACTAGTTACAAAAATCTAAACCTGTGGGTTTCTTAAACTACCCACAAATCTGCATTGCTTTTTTTTATTATACTGCATCTGCTGACTGAGACCAAAAATTGCTTTGGAAGACTAGTGAGCATGAAAGGCCCGGGCAAATCACCTTCAGCACCCAGAACACCAGGAAGCATCTCTGTGCTTCCTCTCCTGCCTAATGGAGACACGTAGAAGGAGGTCAGGCATTTTCCCTCTGCCTTGACAGTTGATGTTGCTGCACCATAGACAGGGTGCCAGGAATTCTGGATATATCTCAAATGTTTAGCAAACTCTTTAAAGCAAGGGGATTGAAAGCCTCAGGTGAAAACAGAGAAGGTTGGGGTAAACTTGCCGAGAGTTTGGGAAATCGAAAGGAGCACAAAGCAATATGTCATTTTCCTCCTTTGTTCATGTAATACATGTGCAAGAGATTGTAGGGTGCAAATGCATTTAGGAAAGAAAAGAAGGGAGATGGGAAAGGGGAAGAAGGTTTTTCGGTTCTTCATTCCCATTTAATACCTGCTGGCATATCACCCCACTCCAGGCAAAAGGCTGGGGTGGTGTGAATCCCCAACCTCGGCATCAGAGCTGCATCCCCCTGGTCACGGTGCTCTGCCAATCCCTGCCCCAGCAACAACAGCCCCAGTTTCTCCCTTTACTGAAGATGAACCTGGCAGCTACAGCCACCAATCCTCCAAGTAACTACCATCCCATAAGGCAGAAAAGCCACGGAGAAGCTGTCAGATAGAAACACCCAGCCTCGTGGCCTAGAGAACAGAAGACCATTCAGTCAACGCTGACTGCTGTCTGACCGTCGAGTCCACAGAAATTTGGCTTGTTAAAGACAGGATCGTACTCATAAATACTTGAAAACTCTCCTACAACCTATCCACCAGTACAGACTAATCCAGAAAAAAAGTTTTCAAATATTCAATACCGGTAACACTGACGTTTGTCACAATACAGAGCTTCACAGAACAGTCCCAGCACGCTCCCTGGCCTCCTGTTGAGGCACAAACTCTTTAGTTTAGCCTTTCCACCAGCAGTTCATGAAACGCCTGCAGAAACGGCTGATCACAAGATGCATGCCCCACATAAGTTTCTTTGCTCTTATAAGGAATACTGATACTGATCTAACTATCTGGTTAACCAGAGCCAAATTCTAAAAAGGCGAATCTTAACCAGTTATTCCGAGAGAACAACGTTACAGTTCAAAATTCACGTTACATAGAGTGTGTTATTCTATCTGTTCTGTTATTTAGAACAAAGTTAAATAGAGAGGGGGAATTAAGTCAAGGTAATTCTCTTTTCAACAGCTACAGGTTTAGATGACCTTGGAAAAAGCTGTCTCTTTACTAGGCTTGATATAGTTTTGACAGCCATGCCAATTTTTGTGAACCGTGTTAAAGCAGGAGGGGAATGGGAATGTAAGAGGACAATTTTGAATCAATCACATGGCTCACCAAAATACGACCTCTGCTCTAAAGAAACAGAGAATGTATCATTGCAATCAGCATCCAATTAGGTCTTCATAGCTCAGAGTCACAGAATCAATTTGCAGCTGTTGAATATCACTCAGACAATAACTGGATACACAAATCAAGTTCAAATCTGATGCAACTCCATTAAAACCAGCAATTTATAATAAAATGACCAAATAGGTAGGCATGTTTAGCTGAAGTTAACAAAATGCTGATGTTGGTCTAAAGAAAAATATTATACACCTAATATCAAATTAATAAATATGAGAAAAAGCTGTTCTTTGTAAAATTTATGATGTAGCTAAGCCACAAGTAATTCTATCCATAAGCACCACATTCACACAAGCTGCCTGCACATAGAAATTGCCCTGTTTTGCCCATCTGCCTGAGAGGCTGACTAAAGGCTCTCTAAAAGGAGTGCACATGGAGGACTGGAGGCCTAAAGGAGTCCAGAATCAGACCCTTACAATCACACCTTGGTAAGCGAGCTGCAAAGGAAGTAACTGACATGACAGCATCTGCCAAAGGCAACAAGTACAACCGTGATTTAAACAAACACAAAAGTGGTTGTGCCAAGCAAAACTTGCCTCTGTGCTTCAGAACTAACTCTTAAGTCCCGTCTTTAAAAGTCCCTCAAACATGTAGAGAAGAAATCGCTGAAAAGAAGGACCTCCCCTGTTTTCTCAAGTACATCTGCATGACCTAGCGGTTAATTTTTTTCAAATGTTCTTCTGCCACAGGGGGTTGTAGCAGCACAAACGCATCCAGGCATCAGATGCAGTAACAAAAATTAAATTCATAGATAATATGAACGAGGGCTTATGAAATATAGATTCAGACAAGAAAATACAAGAGAGAAGCAGCAAAGGAATTTTCTCATGAAATTGGGCTTGGCGAGAACAGTCACGGGGGAGGTCTGGGAATAACGCACATATGGGAATAGAAACATTGCTCATCAGTTGCCACCGCAAATCACACGGCTTCACAGGCCAGTTAAAGAGATAGACTGGGGAAAGGGAAGATGAAACGGATACTGATATACTGGAGTTATACTTGGATTGAAATAGAGAAAAGAGCAAAGGAGAGCAGTTAGTGTGCAGCCCCGCCGTGGTGGGCTACTGCCCGCATTTCTCTTCCATGGAGACCAAGCAGAGTAACCCCGGCTGCTGGCAAAGACCAAGCCTGCCAACCAGCTGGGCTCGGCCCATGGAGCTGAAGGGGAAAACCCAGGTCAGAATGCACAGAATACATTACACGAACAGTGCAGACACAATCCTAGCTGAGCATGAGTATGACGAGCAGGCTAAGGCAGGAGATTTGAGAGATTTGTTCAGGTAAAATGAGAACCAGACCATGAAGCAAACAATTCTGGCAGCTATTACAGTACGTATTACTTACAACACTGAACTTAGTGCACTGTCTGAGATGAAATGGGTGAAAAACGGAGAATAAAAAACTTTTAAAATAATACAATCTGAAGGAGGAAGAGCAGAAAGAGAAGGTGAGAAAACCACATGTTGCTAAAAAGCAATGTGGCTGAGCAGATCACTAAAGAAAAGTGAGGGACTGGTTACATCACTCAAAATCATGCTGGCAGACTAGGCAAAGGCAAGCAGTAAAAATACCATTCACAGATACACCTTTGTAAATCTTGACTGCTATGGGCTGACGGATGCAACACGAAGAGGATCTTAACATGAGAGCTACTTTTGGACAACAGAAAATGGGCCTGCAACCCTGGCACAAAGCTAGACCTGAGCTTCTGTAACGTTATTCCCCACATTTCATCCCGACTTTCAGGATGGTATCAACTGTCTTCACTGAGCTAAGCCAATGGTACCTGTATGTCTTTTTATTTATTATTATTTTTTAATGACTAGACAGGGCTGATTTAAGACCTAAATTTAGCCAGGGAAACAGAAAGAGTGTCAGCAAGTGATCCTATTTCAGTCAGCATACCAAAAGGAAAGGCCATTCCGAGGTCTGAATGTCATTTGGCACTACGGGATGTGCACAGGCAAACAGCCATGGGAAGAGGCCTGGCCAAAATGACCGCATCGGTGCAAGCAGATGTACAGCTGAGAAGCCCCACTCGCATGTGTGCATCCAGAGGAAGGAAGTTCATTTGAAAACAAGCACACAATCAGTGTTTTATCAGTACTGTAATATCTCTACCCTTGTTACGGACATGCATAGGGATTTCTCCAGTTCTCTGAACAGAGGGATTTGAAGAGAATCAGGCACAGCAGATAAACATCAAGCTTGCTTCCAAGTCTGATTCTTGCCTAGACATGGCTAGCAGGCAAATTCCCTCTCCCTCAATGAAATGTGTGCAGTCAGAGCTCCATCCTCAGCTCTCAATTCAGGTTAGCCCTTGAACACTGATTTGAGGAGGCCAGGAGACTCTGAATTTGTTGACCTCTTTAGGAAGAAGAGAAGGGCACCTGTTCACCAAAGTAGTTTGTCCATGTCAGTTGAAAGAGAAGGGAATTCTGGCTGTGGAATAAAGTGAGCAAAAAAGGGCTTTCTGCAGCTATCTATTGTAAGCATGCACGCGCAGAGGAATGCATTTGCAAATATCACGCTAACTAATGTTTGGGCATGTCTATGTATGTAGGTCCGTTTTGTGGGGCACTCTCATGACCAGGTGTTGAAGCAGATGGAAAATTAACCAGATTATGGAAGTCTTACTGGGCTGAACTTCTGCCTTGGAAAGCAGTTCATGTTTTAAAACACAAAAGTGCAGGGGTTGCTTACAGCCCACCCCACAGTACTGTGCTACACCACAGCTGATAAAGCACATTTGCCTGGTAGCTTCAAAGATGAGATAATGCCAGTGCATCTAAATAACAACACTTGTTATCTACCTGTGTCTTCAATGTTTTGTCATATGGGCACAGAAGACCAGTTATTCCAGAGGGACTTAGAAAGTTACTAACTTGCTGAATGATGTCATCTGCGATCACAGACCTTATCTGCACAACGAGCACAAACTTTATTCTGCAGGATACACAGAAACAAACACTACAAAGGACAGATGTTCTCCCTACATTTGTCTGAAAAATTACACCGATTTCTCTGGTTCACTGAGCTATGAACAAAAGTATTTTCTATGCTAAACTGGGTGAACTGCTTTTCAAATGATACTTCATCTTACCTGATTCATGGCCATATCCCTTGTAACTCCACAAGAGTTGGAGATTATTTTCTTCTCTTAGTCCCTTTGATACTTACACATTCTCCTTGAGAATAAAATAAAACGTGAACTACTAGCAGCAAGTAACTGGAAAGCTATCATAGTACACACTGTACAGTAGTACTGAAAAAAATAACAAACGCAGTCCCTTTACTGCTTGCTGAGATGTAGGAAGGATACACTCTCTTTGTAAGGATCAACCGACAGCAGATTAACAAAGATCTGCTGCACCCAAACAGATGCACTACTTACGCAAACAAAGATTTTACTTCATATAATTATGTCATAAATCACAACCAAAGCTCGTCGCTCAGGTTCTTCTCCTTCTAAGTTAATACCTTTGTCCCTCAACTTCTACACCAAGGTTGGCAAGTTTCATAGCAATTCAAGAAGTGCAGAGTCAATGTCTCTAAAAGCACTGCAACAAATTCTAGAAAAATCCTTGGATAACTCGTATCTTGATGGCGAGATCTATGATTGAAACTAAGAGTCAAACCAATGTGCTGGTATGCAGTAAATGTAGGTTCAAATTCCAGCCTGTCACTGGCCTTGAACAGGTTGTTTAAATCAAGCTGAACAATCAATTTCCTCAATATGAGCTTTGGCGAACTTGTCTGTAGCGTAAGATACTACTTACACATACCTCATCTTCTGGAAAACTGGCATATCAGAGCTGTCATGACTTACTAAATTATGAGATTTGATTCGTCACTCATTGTTCATTGCTCTGGCGTCCCTCAGGAGAAGAGGCTGAAGAATCAAAGTATTTCTCCAACATTACCTTGAATCACCCACCAGCATACCAAATACAAAGAATCGGCAAACTAGCTTTGTGCTTATCTCAGCTATTATTGCTATTTTATTAACCCTGAAGCTGGTCATCCTCCCAGTCCTGAAGCTAGTGAAGAAATACAGAAGAGTTTCTCCTTCCAGAACAAAGGCCCTACAGAGCAGAGGGAAACAATGAAGCCGTTAAACTCACAGTGTGTGGTTTCTCTCAGCTTGCTTTGGCAACTCCATATGGGGAATACATGTAGGTGGAGCTGGAAAACTTCTTACCTAAACTTGAAGGAGGCACGTTTTCCCCTCGTTATCCTCTAAGCACCTTTATACATGAGACCACAGGAAATAATAAATCGCTGCTGTACTTCTAACTAGCACAAACAGCCATGGTCCAGAGACAGGATCAGGGGACTGAAAAAATATTAAGCTCTTTTTGGATAAACAGAAAGTAATTCAGCAGCCATACCACAGCCTATTTCCTCAGAGCAGTGGAAGTGAGTTTGTTTCACTCCACTTACACAGCTGCAGGCAAACAGCAGGGAAACATCCTAGCTGTAGAGCAATCTCCCAGTAAACAAAGCACCAGAAAGCACAATGTGCTTGCCAGAATGCTGTCAACAAGGCACTCACCTCTCTTTCCCACCCTGCTTTAGTGACTTGCTGGTGGCTGTTCCACGAGAGCAATCTCTCTCTTATTTTTCATTCCTTAAAACAGTTTCTTAAAAACAGTACAAAAATAACTGTACTGTAACATTTCCCAGAGGTAAGGCTAGTCTACAGTGTATACAGCCCAGGATCCTACACTTCCCCCAGCCTAGCCAACTGCATCAGCCTTTTACACTGTTGCTGCTTTTCTTTTCAGACATCCAAGAACCCTGTTGCCCCTCTTTTTACAATGCAGCAACAGACAAAGCTTAGATACTAAGGCTTTGTTTGGTATCTTCCTTCCTCAGGCTGCTGCTTAGACCTCAAGGAGAAGACACAAAAATCAGAGTATGGAATGCAATTCACCAGATGTTTATCTAGGGGCAGTGACCAGAGGACACAGTTCAGCTATCACAGAAGACAAAGAGGAGTCTTTTTACTGACTTTAAATGACCTTAGAAGCAAAAAGCATAAGATGATATTCGGTTTACAAAGTTATAGTCTTCCTGATAACAGCTTTCCTGATAACATGCAAATCGCATTTGATAATCTATAATGCACAACTCATAACAGGAAGGCTGGTATGTGTTCTCACTGCACTGCTGACCTCAACAGCACCGTGGCAAATGCTTGTTCCAACCCCAGACTGCGTGGATCTTCTTAGTTTGTCTGTTCCTGAGGACACAACCCACACACTGCCCTCAGCTTGTGTGACACATCCCCTAATAAGCCAATTACAAGGTCACAGATCCTCAGTCCTAAGAAGTTTACCAGCTTTCTTGAGTCTGGTCTGTCTGACTTCTGGTGAGCTTAGAGCATGATGTTTGCACTTATGACTTCCCTCATCTGCCTATATGTCCTATGCAGTTCCAGCCCTGGAAAGATCTGGTTTGTGGGGCATCATGAAATAAACAGTACATTGATATGACAATTTTTTCACTTTCCTCTTGGGGCAGAGGGAAAGGGATTCTCACAAAGACAAAATTAACAAAATACATTTCCACTAAGATTAGGTATTAATAACTGTTCAAGCAAAGCTAGTCTGTCCAGTCAGAGCTTGGTATGCTTCCTGGGAAGTGTTAGAAATAGATGCAACTCTCCACTTGTTATATCCAGTGCCCCTGAGAGTTATCACAAATAGCCCATCTTAGCTCCCTTTTGATCTGCTCCCTTTACTGTCACTCTACAGATCTACACACCTCTCCCGTCTAGTTAAAACCCTGAAAACCTGTCCTGTGTGAAGCTTTCTTCTTCTTTCCCATGCAAATGATGCAAGTGGTACCTTGGGCTCTCTACACATAAGAAAGTTTCATACCAACTGGATGGATGCAGAATCTCTGGTACATCTAGGTAGCACCGCTAAAAGCAGTGAGCCACTGAGGAAGCAAGGGTCTGATGGAAATAAACAGACATTTATACTTAGGCTCACCTGGGAATGCTGGTTAGATATGTGACCACGTTCAGAAAATCCTCATCGGGTATGTCACTGAATCCTGCAAATTCTGGGAAGGTAATAATGGGTGCTCCATCCTTCCCTCTTCCTCCTGCGAAAGAAAGGTTGTAAATAGATTAGAGGGTGGTTTTATACCTTGGGACAGACTGGTCAATATTCAGTTGAATGGGAAACACTGGTATATCCTTCGTTGAAAAGCACACATAACCTGTATACATGGGATAAAGGAGCTCTACAATCATCTGGAAGCGTTCAGCGCCAGGGTGGATGGGGCTTTGGGCAACCTGGTCTGGTGGAAGTTCTCCTTGCCTATGGCAGAGGGGTTGGCACTAGATGATCTTTAAGGCCCTTTCCAACCCAAACCATTCTATGATTCTATGATCTTCCCATTTCACGTTCTAACTCGCTGTAGCTTCATTACCCCAATGCACTGAATTGATTTCAAATTCTGAGCAGAGCCATGGCCTCCACATTGGCCTGGGATGAAGGCAAATGGTGTCCGACATATTGACCTCGGGGCACTCCAGCTACGCTACCTGCCAGCAGCAGTGATGTGCAACATGCTGTCAGGCCAATCTAGCCAGACTTCCCCCTGGCCCAGACCGTTTGCTGTAGCCTGGAGACCAGGAACTGGGGCCAGCACCCAGTCAGGATGGTTTGTTACAGATACTTAGTGACATCTTCTGGACGTGAGCAGCAACAGCCAGGAACACAAATGGGATGCTTGCCTGCTCTGTCTCTTGCAGCGTTCAGTGCACTACCAGGTATTTAATACGTGGTTCCTGGGCACCACGCTTTCCCATTCACATACTTCAGAAACGTGAAGACATTCTTTACATGTGGGAGATGTAGCTACCTGGACTATTCTGGGTTAAAGCAGCAATATTTGCCTCTGGAGGACAAGATAAAGATTCCCCTAGATGTTCTCCTCTAAGCACCTGATAGTTTACCTGCAGTCAAAGTCAAGATTTGTCTAATCTACAAGTTTCATATGGCACTTCTCATCCTTTGTTTCCCTTTTATCTTCTCTTTCTGTTACATCCACATTCATGTATGTGTTCCTCTTCCTCTGGCCTCTTTTCGCTGAATTAGATAAGGCAGACTGATGAGGCACTGTAAGTATGTGGTTATGTATTTTTGTCACAGGATCCCCTATAAGAAGCCATCCAAGGAATGGATGCAGGCAGACAGAAAGCTGCCTTCTTCCCTTCACCCCTGGCAACAAACCTAGCAGAACACACAGGAGCAGCTTCAGACTGAGCATTTGACTAAAAGGCTGGATTAACAGCTCTCGGGCTCCTCCTCATTCCCTGAGATGGAGGTAGAACTTATGCTACTACTAAAACAGAAGAATGCTCAAGAGGTTCTTGAATACAGAAATCTTGTATTTCAAATTAAAAAAAAAAAAAAAGAAACTCACAGTTCCTGCAATACTATGAAATCAGGGTGAAGTTCAATGGAGATTTGTGAAGCAAAATTGTTAAATATTATGACAGGGAGAAAAAAGGAATGCTGGAAGTGTTGGGTGGCAAGTAATAATGCAAATGTTAGGAACGTGTTGTTCATGTCCATATCTGAACCTGTAGCGGTAGTTGGGTTACAAGGGAAAACAATCCGTACCCGTTATCCATGTATCCATCTATTTAGCAAGGTAACAAGAGTGGATGTTAAGGTATAGAGTGGAAGCTACTTATATACCCAGGGTGTCTAGAAAGCTCTCTCCTCTTTACAAGAGCAGTTCCATGCATCTACATGTTAATGCCATTTTTTTTCCCTGATACTAAACCAAAATTTGCTGCAGTATGCAAATTTTTGCAGAATGTGAACTGACAAGCTGCAGCCCCATCTCTTCCCCTGAGCCATCACCCTTACCTTCTAGGGAGTTGTCACAAGATTTCTTCCAATCCTTGAAATACTCTGACTGGCTCCTCAATGCCTTGGCAGGGCAGAGGGCACAAACTAAATACCAAGAGGGACAGCCTTCAGTCAGTTCCACAGACATCAGGTTGAAGTGCACAGAATTTCACCCCAAAGACTCTCTGTATAGTCACTGACCCTGCTGGGATTGTGCCTAAAGCCCATGCTCCCAGGCATCACTAGTGGGAAAAAAAAAAAAAAAAAAGACTATTTGCTGACCAGAAAATTTTACAATTCATTCCAAGTAAGGCAGACAAGGACAGAACAAGCTCCAACAGCTCCAGTGAAGGACAAAAGAAAAGAAAAAAAAAATCAGAACAAGGTTAAGAAAAAAAAAAAGACATAAGTAGAAAGTAAAGGCAGGAGGAGGGAGACTGAAAAGGAGTGCTGAGCAGAGTGAGACGAGAACAGGGAACAAAGCTGAGGAGAGTTACATTACGGCTAGCCAGGGCACGTCCGCTCTATTCAGCGGTGTCTGTGCAGCAAGATAAAGGGGCCAAGGACTGCCAGGAGCAAAGTTGCTTGATGGAAAGCCAAAGCAACGAGAGGCACAAGCTGAGCTAAAGGGCTGCATGGGGAGGAACGAGGTGTAATGACTTAAGTTCAGTGCAGTCTAGAGGAGAAAGAAAGATACGCTGAAAGAGAGATCATGAGCCTAGCCAGGCCTGGCAGCTGTCTTCACGCAACGCGCAGGCCTCTGCCTCGCCGGCTTGCAGCTCCTCCAGGCTCCATTAGATGCCACCCTGCAGCACTCTTCGAGCTCTCAGCCACCTCCAGCACCTTCTGGCAGCCCCAAACGCTGGCTCCAGGCCAGGGAAAGAGCAGCTGGTGGCAGTGGCTCTTGCAAGCAGCAGCCATCAGAGTTGGAGGCTCAGCTGGCAGGAACGGGCGGCTCAGGGCTATCCTCCAGCTGCGCTCACACCAGGCTCGCTTCTGACCCTGCCTCGGGGCAGCCAGGCCATCCTCTGGCAGCTGCCCACGGGGCACTGCTGCTCACACAGTGACACCCAGGCTGCTGTCACAGCTAGCCTGAGCTTTGCCTGCACAGGAAACTCACCCAGATTTCGTCTGCCATCTCCTGACGCAGAGCTGAGCTCCCCGCCCAGCCTCCGCAAACACAACGCGATGCCACCCATCAGCTCCAGCAGTTTCCTGCTAGAGGTCCAGCTCCTTTCTGTTTTCATCCTCTGCAGACAGCCAGCGTCCTGCCTCACATCCAGCCTAAATTCATCGTATTAAAGGTCCGTGTTGGTCCCTATTCCCAGCCCACCATTGCTTGGGGAAGGACATGCTGATTGTAAGCCTTGACGTGCTGTCTGAGGTAGGTTGTCAGTAAGCAGTTAACTCCCATTCCAGGTCATACAGAAGTGTGTGAAACCCAACAACTTAGAGCACTTGAGGCAGACGACATCAGCAGGAGTTGGAAAAACAAGAGGCAGAGCTGCCTGGAAAAAGGCAAGGATGAAGTGGAAAAGATTACAGTCTGCTTGACTTCCTGCCAGGTTTGCCACTCAAAAAACCAGCACCCCTTCTCTCCTCTTCCAGAGCACTTTCCTTATTTTCCAACCCAGCTTCTTGCTCAGCTTTTCCTCTTCTCTTGTGGCCTAAGGGCAAAGGGACAGGAAGAGCCCAGGTGACAGGACAGAAGTACACAGTGAATGTGGAAGGGAAAGAAAAGCAGAAGAGATGGCACAAACAGCTCCGGGGAGTGCAGGGCATGGCAATAGGACCTTGGCTCAATCTCATGTGTGCCAGTTCCCCAGGGCCCAGGGGCACAACACAGGAACAACTACGAGGTGCTATCAGATATATTTCATGTTCTTAAGACAAATTAATTTATCACAGGACACAGTGACAGATCTTCTAGCTGCCAGTACATTCTTGCTAGCTGTTACGAACAGGGCCAGAATTCAGCTGTGGCCATAAAACAGGTGAAGCGTTTCAGGGGAACGCTTATTCAGGGGAACAGGCATGACGGTTAATGGGATACTGTAGCAGAGAGAGTTTAATTTTGCTTTGCAGTGTGAAGGGTGTGATTGACAAATGAAGTGTGAGTGCTGCATTCTGAGAGCTCACACAGCTGGAGACGCATGTTGGTATGACTGATGTAAAAGCACCAAGCAATTACAACTGCAGGCCAAATTCCTGGCCACAGTTGGGATCCTAGGAAGTCAACCACTCCCCATTCTAATCCACCTATGCTTCCTGCCCAAGCACCAAACAGAGCCATGGTTTAGATGCTGAGGTGCTGCATTCAAGTCCCACTCACATCAAGCAGCTCTTTTTGTAACACGAGCAGCTAGACTTGTAAAATAATATCTAACCAGGTATTAGCAAATATGCTGAATCCTTTGGGAAAACAAAACCAGGCTATCAGCAGAAGTTCCAGAAGTTTGTCTGCAATTTTACAGCACACACCTTGCCGCCTGCCCCAGACACCAACTCATCAGATAGTATTGGAAAGTTTTCTTTCAAATTTTGCTGACGTGCAGGCAAACTGCTTGTGTCTGCCCACATGCAGAGAGCTCCCTTAGTCATAGCAGAGCCAAGCACAGTTCATCTTGTGGGTCAGACAGATGAAGGGTTCGGTCATACCTTGGCTGAAGTTTCTCTGCCTTGGTTAGGTTTTGCTTTTTCCATGCTCTGGAATAGCTTTTATTTTGTTTCTCCATGTTGATTAAGGGCTATGAATGCTGAATTTCTTATTAAAGTTAAATCACACTTCCTGGGCTTAGGTTTTTCCACAATCTCCAAATTGTCCTTTCAGCAGGGTCAGGCCAGGTTTTCCAAAAGGCTCAGTTCAAGCAGGAAGCAGATGGCCAAATGCCCTCCAGGCTTCAGAAATTAAATAAGCTGGCTTCACAGTCAGTTACCATTTTCAGATATAGTCTCCAATGCACTAAAGTGCATTGACTTAGGAAGAGCAGAACAAAAAGAAAATGAATCTCTGCTAACACACTTCGTGACAGTTTGTCTAATAAATTCGTGATTTAGTAACAGGATCTTTTATTGCTGCATGTGGCAGATTGGGTTCTTTGACAGAGTAATTAGAGATAAGAACAGGTTGTGAAGGTGCAGATAAAAAGAGAGAAGGCAGGAGCAGTTCCAAAAGCAGGTTGGTACAGTGGGTTATTAGTCTATCAGTGGGACAGGAACAGTATTTTACCAGTGTCTCTCCATCCTTCAGTAAAAACTGGTTCATGTTAGAATAGGCAGCTTCTCAGTACTACCTATCCTTGTAATCTAGTACTCTTAACAGCTACAGGAAACACAAACATAGCTGCATATGTGTGCAAAGCACTCCTGTGTTGTCACAGCTGTAATCCCATAATTAGGAGCTCAGTTGTCAGGGAAAGGAAAGAGGCAGCGGTGGTTTCAAAACTAGAATTTAACCACAAGAGCCAGCATTCCCACTAGATCTCACAAGCTAAGCAAGGTTACATCAGCGCACAGAAAGGAAATGACGAAAGTAAACTGCACGATTAAGGACCTCATCACATTGCATTTCAGCCTTTTCCATGACCACAGCAGTCCAGGGAAGCCTTGGGAGAGTCTCCCTATTATTGGCATGAACAGTACAGTCTTGGTTAGTTGGGTAGCTAGAGAACCAGGATATGCAGGAGGCTGCCAGTGTCTAATTCATTATAACTAGACCATGTCAAACACTAAACTTATTAGCTGGCTACGTAATTCTCATCAGGTGGTCCTGAAACTACAAGACAGTCAGATCCTCTTCTGAGAAGTTTTAGCACAGCAATAGTAAAGTGTTTCTAGTGAGTCATGTCCAGAGAAAACAAAGAGCCTCTGGTTTCAATTGTTCTACTCTTTTCTGCTTTACTGCACAGAAATATCATGATTGCATTACCCCTGACCTCAGATGATAGCTGTTAAGAAAAAGCTGATATCAACCAAAAATACTTTTTTTCACTTTTTATTTATATATATATATAAAAAAAAAGTTTGCAAAAGCGATTTGAGTTATTCTCATCACTGGACAAATGCATCTGGGGTCTCCAGGACTGAACAGGAGAGCTCAACAGCATCAGAAGCTGTGCAGTAGCACAAACCAGACTGTCACTGCTAACACACACTGAGTTCTGCATGTGCGTGCATGGCAGAGGTGTCTAGCTGCTCTCTCAAGGCTGTAGCCTATAAAGTGAAAGAAATCTAACTAGTATAAAACAGAACATTTTTACAAAGCTGTTCAGAAAAAACATATGATCCATCAGGCCAAAGCAGTCTACAGGTTCGAGTGTCTTACTGGCTGCTGTGATGAGGCTAAGGAGCAGAGGGTTTTTGTCAGACAGCAGTGACTGAGCTGGAATGTGACAGCATGGAAAACCAGGAAAAAGGCTAAGTCTCAGGAGATTTTCGGTTACCAAGTAAGCAAGCACTGAGGCACCAAAATATCTGTGGTTGCTTGTGCACAATGAAAAGCAGCAGAGCTACATGCTAGATATAGCTTTTACTAATAGTCTTAAAAGCTGCAAACCAGGACCAGGTTGCTCAAAGCCCCATCCAGCCTGGCCTTAAGCTCTTCCAGGCATGGGGCATCCACAGCTTCTCTGGAAAACCTGTTCCAGTGCCTCAACACCTTCATAGTATAGAATTTCTTCCTAATAGCTAATCTAAATGTACCCTTTTTTAGTTTAGAACCATCACCTCTCATCTTATCACCACACTCTCTGACAAAGAGTCCGTCCCCGGCTTTCCTGTAGATACCCTTTAGGTACTGAAATGTCACTATGAGGTGTCCCTGAAGCCTTCTCTCTTCACCAGGCCGAACAACCCCAACTCTCTCAGCCCATTTGCATAAGAGAAGTGCTCCAGCCTTCCGACCATCTTCATGGACCTCCTCTGGACTTGTTGTAATACACCCATGTCCTTCTTGTGCTGAGAGCCAAAAAGTTGCTCTTGCTAGTGAAGACTGAAGCAAAAAAGTCATTGAATACCCAAAAGGAGTTGAGCAGTGATTAGAATTCCCTGTTTCCTTCCTTGTATTTAGAATATTTTAAAAAGTCGGTTAGCACTAACAAAAGGCATTAGAGAACTGCTTCACTCATGCTATACCCTAAGGGAGAACTGGTTTCAAATTTGACAACAGGCCCCAGATTAGGGGATTGTCATCTCCCACTCAGTCATTTTTGCAGCTAAGCAACTAGCACAAAGGGGAAGGGGCTCCCAGCTTTTCCTGACAAGCCAAAAGAGAACACTGCAACATTACTCCATAAAAATTGTCTTTGGATAGATGCTATATTAGCATTTCTTTGTTACCCTGCACTGAACACAATGGTAGAATGCATACTTTAAAAGACAAAGATGCAGCAAGGATTGGGCCTGCTGAGCTGAGCATTTGCAGAGCCAGGTCTGTGTACTCTCTGCACTGCGCATCCAGTGTTCCTGTCCACCAAGCAGAGGAGGGACAGGCTGGAGGGACATACCTTACTATGACCATCTAAGTGTTTTGTGCAAATTAATGATACCTCACTGTGTGTCTCTAGGGAAGATGGAAAGAAAATTCTTAGTTTCCTTATTTGCAAAACAGACAGAAAGAGACAAAAGATGTTGCCAGAGACCACAAAGTCTACAGCAGAAACCATTTTAGGACAAGGATTTCTCTTCTGCAGGAGGCAAAATATGTTAAATAATCTGGCAAATATTTCAGTATCAACTATTTCTTTGGGGCAGGAACTGCGTCACTTTGTGCAATTGCAAACTTCAGGCAAACAAAGGAATATGGTATAATCAAATCTTTAAAAGATTAGAACCTTACACTATAGAAATGAATCATTTCTAAAACAAAGGCAAATGAGGAAGAGGGGGGAGGTCATGAATAACTCCCTGATAAACCAGAACTTTTCCCACAAACAACAAGCTTGGACATTGTGGAAATATATGTACTGAAAGCTTTATTTAATTTCTTACCATTGTGGAGAACACAAAAAATTAACTCGCCTTAAGAAAAACAAGCACAGCAAGCTGGCACATATCAGTTCCATGCACTGTGAGGGTCTGATTATAACGGCCCTTTTCACTGGCAATATAAAAATGCTTTTGCAACTGCTGTGCAGAGCTGAAGAGTGACCATCAGTGCAACAGATTCCAGCACATTTCCAAGAGAATCCCAGAATGTAATTACTGGAAAATTCTTACCTGACAAGATAGCAAACTGCCTGTGAAGCTGTTCTATTATATCCACTGCAACCAGCGGTCGTATCTCCTGCTGCATGATTTCATCTGTGTAAGGAAAGCAGAAATCTTCAATGAGTTAATAAAACCTTAATAACAATTTTTACACCCTTCAAGAACCCAGCAAACAAAGATGACACTCAAATGAAAATAGCCTGGCTTGACTATTGGCGCAGATATGATCTGACTGTCATGGATAAGTTTATGATACTTACAGTCTCATCTTCAGCCTACTTACTTTTCTATTGCCATTTGATTTCACAGAGCATTTCATAAACCAGCTCCAATAGACTTGCCAGAGTTTGTCACAGATTTGCTCAAGCTGATAGACTGCCCCTTACTAATTCATGTTCTGTATTAAGCTACTGAATTTGGGCCACCACGTAAAGCAGCTTTTCAGTCTTTCAAACAGTAAAGTCTATTTCAGACACAGAACCACGTTCCACTCCAAACTCCCTGGTCTCTTCTTAAGGACTGTGTGTAACCAACCAACCCAGAACAGTTTCCTTTGCTGATGCTTTTTCCGCTACCAGCAAGTATACAGTAAAGGGAGGAAATAAGGGGCTGTGAAGCTTTCTTCACACGAAAACAAAGCCTGTTCTTTTTAAGTAAGCGCTAACAAGTTAAAAATATCTTGACAAGCAGCTCAAGAAAAATATTGACAATATTTGCACATGTGTAGATTCTGTGTGATCTATACAGTATCCAGCAAGTATAATCTGCATTGAGCTAATTTGATGTCTCTCAGTAACAGGTACTTACTGGAACAGGTAACTCTTCTCCCTGCTCTTCAGCACCATCTAGACAAGCAACATTTTTTACTCGGGAATAGCTGCTATCTTAACTGGCAAGATCCAGGTTTATCTTGCAATAGTACCTCTTAAAATTGGGCCTTTCGCCACTTTACTGCTACAGACAACAGCCAGTCCTGGATTTGTAGAGCTGCCTCTGTACTAAGCTCTGCCTGAACCACCCAGGCAACAGGTGGAAGGAAGGAAGAAGGACGCAGATGGATCAGACAGCAGACTAAAGGCAAATTGCTGCTGTATTTAAGCATCAAGATCTTCACTGATGTCAATACGAAGCATGCACTGAAATACTTTGGTGCACCTGGTTTAAAATACACTGTCCAGAAAGAGATATGGAGGTCAGAGAGGCTAGAAATTGCTTCTCCTGCATCCTAGTCTGTTGCCCAAAATACTGTCTCTATCCTACTTTCAGACATCCATTCTGATCCTTTCCAGAACTAGGAATTTATTTTAAAATTACATACAGCTTGGATTTTTGTGTCCATTCCCTAATTCTTTAGACTCATTCAACTTTCAAACATTCCACTAATGTCAAGACAGTAACTGGAGAGGAAGTGTCATTGCCTTCTCCTTGGCAGAGGGTGACACCACATGAAGAGAAGCAGCATAGGTGTGGGGTGATACACTAAACAAGGAAGTAATTGCAAGCAATAGGAAAAAAAAATCTCAAGGGGGTGGATTCTACAAGTCATCTCTAAGAACTAAAGAGGGGAAAAGTCAGACTGAAATGAGTTATATTTTTAATTTGTTATCCTCATTTCCATCCTGTTTATGCAGCCTATTGTCAGCTTTTCCAGTTCTTACAGGTGGCTAAGAGTGACCGGAAGAGCAGAGTAATGAATCACAGTTAATGGGCTTGATTTTAGTAGTGTTCAGAGCTTCTCAAAGGAAAGCCCACTGAGCAGGAAGGGATAGATTTATTATCTATATGGTAGATATAGATATACCAGCCAACAGCCATAAAAGCACTCCATCTTTTGAGAAAACTGAAACAGGCAAAGCAACTTATTAAGTTAAGCTTATTAAACTTATTAAGTTTTTCCTTTTTTATTTATTTATATAGTTTTTTTTGTTCTGCCATTTCCCCCACAGGTCCTAGTCTGGACATGCTTGGAGTTTAAGGAAAGGCAAAACAGAACCTTTAAATATACAAGGTTATTTATTACAAAGCCAAGAACACTACAAGCCAGATTTCTCCACTAGCTGCTTAAGAACAGCATGATGATGGCTGTGTTTAGAGTCAGATAAATACTACATCCGAGGAACCCCTAACAAAAAGGGCCTATAATGTATGAATGCAGTTCTCAAGAGGTACTGACAAGTGTCTCCAGATCTTTGGTCAAAGACCTCTATTATCCTTTGCGCAGTCTACTTGAAGTGCTCCTGAATCACTGCAGTAGTAATAGAGCCGTCTTTGTCAAAGTGCAGGTTGGCAGCAAGATGGAGGCAGACGAGAAGAGGGGTGTTAAGACTAAATACCAAAAAAATGAAGTAGGAAAAGAAAATTAAAACTAAATATTTTAATTTTAAATATTTAAAGTATGGACCCTCAGAACTGAGATACCCTGGAGCATCCGCTGAAGAAACCACTGTTGATTTCAGCATTTGGAAAATGCAAAGATATTGTGAAAACCGTGAAGCCCAACAGGTAGACAGGTGCACTTAGGTTTAGGTGGCCAAGGCTGAGCTTGTACCAAGCAGTAGCATAAACGTAGCAAAGGTTTCTACAGTGGCCGAGGCCATCACAAGGAGGCTCAACAGAAGGGAAAAATGAACTAGAAAACATGCTGCCATCTCCAGCCTCTCTCAGACTTGCTTATTGCTCCAGGGTAAGACAGCCTGCCAGCCAACAGTTTGCTGTTGATGTTTGCCAATACGAAGCCATCACTGATATCAAACAGTTGAGAAGAACAGAACTTCCCCCCTTCATATAGCTGCTGTAGTAGCTTGCTTTAAAAATAGTTAATTTCTGGTTTCTAAAGATCCTTTTTCTACCACAAGAAATTTGTGGTGTAAGGGTAAGATGAGGTAATAGAAACAAGAACTGCAGAGTGCCAGTCAGGTCTCTTCAAATCCCCTGACTGGGCAAGACTTTCTCCAGCAAGCCATGTGGGATTTCCTGTAAAACCCGCACTCTGTACAAGACTTTCAGATGACGAGAAAGGTATAAAATAGATTTGGTGACTAGGAGTTAGCGCAGAGTTAGCAATCAAGTCTGAGTCCTTGGAAACACATGACTACCTGGGGCTGATAAAGAAAGTTTTTCATCTTTGACTAAATGAAAAACATGGAAAAAAAATCTTAAATGATCCTACAGGTCTGGTTTTGTTTTAAAGCCAAGACATTTTGCCTGGCATTAGTGAGCATTAAGCAGTTCATCTCTTCCACTAGACTTTATCCCAGGAGGCTCTGTAGCCTTTCTGGCCCACATACTGCAAGCCACATGCACACAAGATGTGGTGTTCAGCCTCTCAGGCAGAAGCAACGTGCCATTTTCTTATGTGATATATACCACGGCTGAGAAAAGCCTGCTTTACCAGCTCGCTATCAGCATGCCAGCCTAAGAGCTGCAGCTTCTTGGACTGCTTCAGAAAAGCTTATTGGCATATTTTAATTCATTACACAGGGGCCCAAAAGTCAATGGGAAAGGTTAAGGAAGCCGAAAAGTCACAGGAATTTGACAACAATTGTCTTGCTTCATTGCACCTTGCTAATATCCACAGAAGAAATTTACCAACCCCTGTTTGCTCCAGAGCAGTCCTGTCCTCTGCCAAAAACGCACATAGCCACGAAGCTGCACATCATCTCAAGGCGTACACCAGCCAAGGGGCTGGAGCACGGTTCTCTAGGCAGCCTTTTTGAGCATTTCCTAGCTTCTGTCTGGTTACTCCTGAGGTCTTCACTTTTTTTTTATTGACAAGGCAGCCACATTTAGCTTCTCAAATTTAAAAAAGAATAAAGTTGAATTGATCAAACAGTATTCTGTGGAACAATGCCAGTCCCCTATGCAGGTCACCAAAGCTGAATCTTTACACATACCATGCAGAACTTCATTACTTGAGCTAATTCAAGTTGCCAGGACAATTAAAATGTGAATAAGGATGTGATGCTAGAAGGGAAAAAAATGAAACAAGTCAGTTTATCTACCCTTGGTGCTCCTCTTAAACTGCTATATGTTCAGTTCCTAGCAGAGATCATTCAAATGTTTGCATGCGAGACCAGTTTCCTTGCAGAAGCATTAGGCCTTGCATTGTTGTTTCCCAAGCGTTTCTACCAAGGGGAGAGAAAAAGAAGAGCAATTGCTATAGTCACGTCTGACAGCTTCTCCTCCCTTCCCGATCTCTAGAGAGGCTAGCTGCAATTGTGCTATCCCATTTTTAAGAGAAAAGCCATTCAGTTATGCTCATAATTCTTCACTGTGCAGTGAAACATGCGTGGGTTTCCCCCGACACACGCTTTCTATTTTGCTTCTCGTCACAGCTGTATTCATTCCTGCAGGTCTGGTGCACAGCACACAGACTGCCGCCTTCAGAGCTACGCCAACAGCAGCTGATTAAAAGCTCCAATGAATGTAATCTTGTCCCCTCCTCTCGGAGCAGAAACTAGTTTATATGCTAATGGCAACTAATGGTTTCCAGCAGCGTCGGTGAGATGACCTGCTGGAGGGAAAGATTGGATTGCGCCAAGCAGATTGACACAGCAGTGCCTACTGCTCCACGAAAGACAACCCAAGGCAAGCAGCCATAGCAGGACACTGGGGTTTCTTTGTTTTTAGCGACTGAATGCTGCAACTGCCTGGCCTTCTGTTAGAAAAGGAGGGGGGTTCTTCAATCCCCCATCTGAAGTCACTAATCTTGGAATAATGGGTTACAAATTTCCAGAGCAAAGTTCATCTCTTCCTAATGACAGCCTAATTATGCAATTCACATTTATATCATGCTGTGGGAGAAGGAGGGATGGAAGACAGCTGGGAGTGAATTTAAATCTCTGCAAAATTGGTGGAGTACATCAGCCTACTTCTGCTTTGTACAAGCTCAGTCAACGATGACCCTCACAGTATTAAATCAAAACTGTGGATTTGGAAAAAAAATCAGATTGCTGTTACGATGGGAAAAGTGCCAGGTAGAATTAAGCATAAAGCCAGAGATTTCATTTGAAGAGCATTAAAGGACATCTAATGTCAGGCATTCTCATTCTTCTTTAAAATTACCAAAGGACATCACAAATCCAGAGTCTGAAAGCTGTGAAGTACCTACAGTTCAAACACCCAAGTTCTGTGTCTTCTGGCCATGAACAAAAACCCAGTTAGCAAAGTGTATATCAGAGCTAAGGTAGATTTCAAGAATTAAACATAAAAAGGAGACAGTCAAATTTGCATGTCATCAATTAAAAGGTTTAAGTAGGCTAAAGGGTTTTAAAAATACTCTATCCAACCAGAATTTTCAGTGCAAGCCTTTAAGTAAAGCGTTTCCCTTCCTGAAGGCCAAAACGTACTTATAGGTTGTTACATCAGAGAAAGAAGCTTTTGGTTTGGGTTTCCTTTTTTTTTTTTTTTTTTTTTAATTCTATTTATTTCCCTTCCTCACTATGTGTGCCCTTTGTTTACTTTTTGATAGTTTGTTTACTCTTCCAGCCTGAAGAGAGAAACAGCAAGATCGGTTCCTGGTGCAAGCTGGCCACATGTGCTACAGATTGATTGCTCTAGGCGGAACTAAAAACCCAGCTATCAACAGAAGGGAAATCCCATCCTTTCTCTTATCCTTCTACAGTATTACAGACAGGCAGGCATCAATGAGGTAAGGATACTGTGCAGGTCAACATTGCCACAATGTAAAAGGGAAATTTCCAGTTTATCCTCAGAGAACAACAGCTGTTAGCAAACTGCAAGGACTTTAAGGACTTGCTTGCAGTGCTTTTCAAGTCACAAGGAGTCCAGCTCACTCCTTTACATTAGAAATACAAGTGAACCGTAGTTATTTTGGATCCAAACCTGAACTCCCCCCAGGACCAGAGGCTTTAGATCCAGGCTTCCCGGTTGTTGCCAGGTCAGCAGACCCCTCAGGCACACGCTTAAGGCAAAGTTACGTCCCTGTGCAGCTGCACTGAAACTGGAGGAAATGTACACATACTTAGAGGTCTGTTTTGTTAAACGTTTAAATGTGTAATTATCTAAAATGACACAGTAGAGGCAGGAAGTTCAGATACAGAATTAGAATCTGAGCCCAGGGAATCCCAAGACTTGGAAGCAGTGAATTTGACAGTTCTCAATCAGGAGAATTTATGGCTTAAAAATCACTGATTCACTTGAGTCAAATTGGTGAGCAGGCTCAGGAACCCAGGCAGGATGGGTCCCTGCTGCTACCATATGCGGTGCTGTTGCTGCTAATGTGCACCCTCCGGGGTTTATTTCAGCTTTCTAAGCCAACTTTAAAAAATGTTGGTATAGACTTCCCTGGGGGAAGAAACTGATTTTGCCACATTTTCCCATTAACCACTTCTTGAAAAACAATCTTTTGATGTTCATGTTTGGCTGTCTGGTGTGCACAGAGTGTCACCCTTCAAGGATTTCTACAGTTATTTAGTGCCACAACGCATCATGCATTTATGCACACATCTATGAGTGCTTGGTTAATGATCACCATAAAAGCTAAATTTTAAAAACTAACGCAAAATTACTAAAGCATACACTATCATTGTTTACTTTAGGTGACTTCATATCCCAACCTGTTCTGAAGATACTTGATATAACATTGCTGCAAAATCATGAGATAGTGATTAATAAATCTCATACACCATTGACTATCCATAATCAGCATAGAAAAAAGAAACACCATTCCACATCATTTGCACAGCAAAATAATTGTTTTGAAATAGATGTTACCTGTTTTCACAGAGCACAAAGGATATCATATAGAAGTTATATTCTGCTCCCCAGAAAACAAACTTCCCTGATTAAAAGACATTCAAGGCCAAGGTCTAATCTCGGTAACACCTTCACGGACTGAATCCAGATTTACAGCAGCACAACCCAGCACCTTGTCTACTCCCTCAGCTGTAAACACTTCTTGATAGTTTCTAAATTTTGCCAGATAAAAGTTAATTCATCGTCTTCCCAGAAAATGCATGCTTCACAGCAACACTGGACTGCTGGAACACAAGTTCCTGGTCAGAGAACAGAACTCAATAAAAGACGGTTTCACATTTCCACACTGTCCTGTGAAAATCTATCACGAATAACAAAAAACACATGTGGCAAACTGCAAAGTCAAATACATTCACTATAATACTTTGACACTAAGCTAATCAAGAGATAGCAGACTGGATAGCAGACTTCATTCCTTCCTCCCCAGAGTGTGCCAGCAGACAGTTTCACAGCTGAAACCTTACCTAAAAAAATGCTAGTCACTGGCTCAACTCTGAACTATTGCATCCAGCAAAATCATTTCAGAGACTATCCACATAATTATTTTAATGAGGGACCACTCGGCTCAGGAGCTGAAGGATTGTTTTCTTGCTCACTCCCGAAGAGAGGCCAGTTAGCTCAAAAACATTTCCCTGGTTACTGCCATCAGAGATAAACAGTGAGCCATAGCAGCCATCGCTACTGCCAGCAGCACTCTGAGCGTGTATCTGAGTAATGGGACAAACAGTGCTCGCAGCCAGACTGTCTGGCTGAAGAGACCCAGCCACCCCTCCAGCAGCCTTCTCCAAGCTGTCACCACCACCTCAGTTCAGATGCCCATTAGAAAAAAGCAATAGGAACGCTTCAAAGAGCGATGTCTCCCCCTCAGAGGCACCCATACACACTCACGAGCACGTGCCCTCCCTTGCGTCCCAGGCTGGCTTCTCCGGCGTCCTGCTGTGGCAATGAGTTCATAGAAGGCAGAGGGGAGGGATGGAGAGAGGCAGCCTTCTGGGGAAGCAGTCCTGGATCTAAACAGCAGTGCACCAAAAAGCTGACGCTCTCCTGGAGGAGACTGCACAAATTGCTTAGTAACTGCTCCAACGCAAATCGCAGCGCAGACCTCTGACACACGCCATACCCAAGCTTTAACCCTCCTCAAGGTACAGCCGGCTTCTTCCCTCCCAGATCTGAGCTCTCCACTCAGATCCTCGGACGCTTTGGAGGCATTCACAGCTTAGCACAGACAAATAAAGGTACATCCCTACAGAGACAGAACAAATCCACTCGCCTAGGCTAAGGCACGGAAAGCGCTCTCATTAAAATAACTTTAAATACTAGAGTGTTCAGGGCCAAGGGAAACCAACAGCGTGGCTGTGAATAGCTATCTCGGAGGACTATCCCAGAGGCACACCCACACACCAGTGTAGTACTGCTATTTAAAGACGAAGGAAAAGCCTGCACAAAACCTATCGATTCAGTTGGAAACACAAAGCTAGCACTGGGGCAGGGGAGTAAGCAGTTGTAAACAACCAGACCAACAAATACTTCAGGACACAAGGTTGCACAGTGCCTGAAGAAAACATGCTGGTGTGACAATGGTAACGTGGTGCTGACCTGTCTGAAGCAGCACTGGCTCATTGCTTTAGCAACAGATTTATTGATAAAGTCGTCCCTGTGCCACCACCCACCCAGCAGCTCAGTAACTTCAGATGCAGGTCACTTCACCCGGAGTGCAGCAGAACAGCTGTCACCCAGGCAGCACGATGCAGTAGTAACTTGTTTCTTCTATAAACCCTGCTGTCAGCCAGGCTCGGAAGAGACAAGTGTCATTCATTTTACTGATATGGAAACTGAGGCACAGGGAGAGGGATCCAGGTCACTCTTGGTTTCTCTTACTAGCAAAATGAACAGCAGGCCAAATTTGTCTGACTGGTTAGGCTACAGTCAGGCTACTAGAATGGATCTCCACCTTGAGGATAACATACCCAGGGTTTCCATCGTTCCCCTATCAGCCAACCAACACAAGTTATTGCAATGATTATGGCACAGCACGACAACACTAACTGGATTTTGTACAGAGTTACAGAAAAATGCCAGATCAATGCAGAGCATCACCATGCTGGGGTACTAGATACGCACAAGAGCTTAAGACAGCTGCAGCGTTACAGCCAGACTTGGCAAATAAAGGTAAACGAGGAGAGCAGCAAGACGCATCGCTTGTTTTTACATTGCACTTTCCTTCCGCAGTCCCTCCTAAACTGCTTGCTAAACAAATGGATTTACCAGCTGCAGCACATACCTAATACTACTCTGCTGCCCACACTGATACAAACGTTCTCACGTAACTGATTTACAATCAGGCTGTCTCCCATTCCAGATGTGTTTTGCTCTCAGGAGGGGACGCTGTGGGTTGGAGCGAACGGACAAGAACCAAACTGCAGCGCCAGACCAGCTCCTCTCCAGCAGCGCCCCAAACCAGGCTGGGTCCGCGCAGCCAAGGTCTGGTGTCAGGCACTGCCCTCTCCCGGGCAGCAGCCGTAAGCTGCCTGCAGAGGCTCCTCTCCTCCAGGAGCAGAGGTAGGTGAAGCTCTTAAGGGTTGTGGACAAGTATCAAGTCTATGGAAGCGGCCGATAAGCACGCCAGGTCATTAGGCTCAGAAAAGTGTTTTAGTCCTGGCTGGAGAGCTGCTGCAGACGAAGTGGCAGATCCAGCTGGGGAGTCAGAAGGCTAAATGCTACTTGGCAGGCGAACATAAGTTGATAACCTCACGAAGGTCTCCGGAGAGATGGAGAGGAATGAACTCACCTGAAAAGGGGCACCAAGGAATTCCCCACTGAATCTATAAGCATGCTCAAAAGAAAGTTTATCAGGAAAAAAATTTCAGTTTCTTTAATTTGAATTAAAAGTATCGGGTATCTTTCATTTGCATAACCAGTAAAGGTGTACATCTAAGATGTTTTTGCCATGCTCAGAAGGCTTAGTCCTGCCTATTTCAGTAGAATAGCATCTTGTCCCACCAACATATGGAACAGAGTACTACTTACTGACGTTTCAATTTTGTGTTACTGGTAAACATCTGTAATACCAACAGATTTTATTTTTTTTTTTAATTCAAGGACCTGATCCTTTGATTTCATTACACTGTCTGAGCATCTGACCCCACATGTCCATGCGTTCACACCTGCAGGTGTGCCACTCTGAAAGCATGACAAGGACTGGCTCATACTCTAGTGTCTCTAACTCAAAGTCTCTTTCCAGATTCTTTCACTGTAGGACCAGAAGGGACCACTAGGTTCATTGTGTTTGACTTGTTGAACACACAAGAAGTTCACAGAAATTGGATTAAACCAGCATTTCAGAAAGCTCTTTAATCTTATGTTAAAGACTCCAAGCAACTGCAAATCCACTGCTTCCCCTGCAGCTGGCCTAACACAAAGAAATTGGCTTGTGTTTCAAAGCTCTCACTTTAACTTCCAACCCATTGACTTCTCTATTTTTGATTTTAAAAAATTATAGTTCCCACCACTTTCATCTTTTCACTGGCAGATCTCCCTTTCTGAGCCCAGCAGTAAAGTCAACGTGCAAAGGTTCAAAGGAGAATATTATAGGTATCCCATTCCTTCACCTCTTCCCATGTCACCTCTGCTCTACCCATTGCTAGCAGATGATTACCTTAACTCACAGCATTTCATAATCAGATCTTCAGTCATACAGACCTTTGCTCCTTAAAGTATGCTGCTGTGGGAGCTCTCTATCGAGGTGGTGATGGGAGTTTAGACAAGGACTGAACTCTGCAATCCTCAGTTTAATAACTTAGACAAGAACAAGATCTGAATATGAATCAGGTGCAGCCTCTGTGCAGAACAGAATTGCTGAGACATCCCGGCTTAGAAAAAAAGGTGAAAAAAATGTTTGGTCAATATTTCTTGTCTGCTGCAGAAGCCTGGAGGATTTTTTGCCCTTGAGAAATGGAATGAGCCACTAGGATCAAAACTGTGGAACAAGACACCTGGCACAGTCCAAGTATTTATAGATAGGAAGCTAGGCTGATACAGCAAAGCTTTATTTATCATTCTTTCCTACTGGAGCACCAGCAGTTCTGTTAGATAGTATCCCGGGAGGGAGGGAGGCAAGTCCACGACTAAGAAAGCTCATTGGGCAGGCTAATCAACAGAAAGATTCAGATAATAAAGCAGCAACGGAATTCATACACAAGATGAACATATCACAGCAGAATTGGGTCCTTAAGTGGCACTTGAAGTGTCCAATTTCATCCAGATCTGCCAATGAGCTCCACTGGCAGAACCAGGATCAAAACCCTGCACAGACTGACCTCCCTGTGTATTCAGCACCATTTTTCCCTAAAGTCTTCTTCCCAGACAACTTAGACTACAATTCAGGCAGTAGGAAAAAAGCAAACTAAGCTATCATCTTGTGGTAATAAGCCCTGCAAGTTAACAAAACATTATCAATTACAGCTATCTGTCTATCCATGTTTAATGCTTTTCCATTTTACCGAGTTATTTCTTGTTCTGGTATCCTGGGAGGAACAGAAACGTAAGTACCCAGAAGGCTCTACTATAACTTGTCTTCTGAGAATTTGTTCTCTTGATCTTCTCCGTAGTACTTGTCTCTCAAAACTTTTAAAATGGAAATTAAGCTCTGCCTTCCCTATTTTCATTACCATTTTCTGGACTTTTTTTTTTGATTAGGTAAGCAGCATTCAGTGTTGCTCAATAGCAGCAAAGCAAGATACATATCATGCTTTGAAGAAATGAAGAGACACAAGCATCTAAGATAAGAATATTTGTTATAAAAACCTCTGTGGAAAACAGAATATTTTATTTTAGTTATTTCCTTTGCATTGAGAACCAGATGAAAAAAAAATATCCCAGGTTCCCTATAGTATTTTACATGAGAGGAAAATAGATATTGAATACAAATAAAACAAGAAAAATTCTGAGCAGTGCACAGGGAGGCACTGTGACTGGATCTCAATGGGTTTTGAAATAGCTTCCACTGCAGATTTCTGTCTTCACATGATACAGTGACTTTCCCCAGTAACTAGTGCCTTTGTGAGAGGGCCAGCCACGTGGGAAAGGAAGGTGTTCCTCATTTATTTCACCACTGAAGGCAAAGGTGCTTCAAGAAGTACGAGAAATTTCAGCCTGGCCTCATTCAGATGGGATTTCCTTCTGTAGAAAGCACTAAAGACATTTTCTGCCTTTAAATCCTTAACTGCTCTAAACCCATTTCAAATACTTCAGTCTTCATGAACAGATAGACCTGAAGGATTGCTTTTCATTTCCAGCAGTAATTGAGACACAGCAGTGGGACAGAGCAAGCACCCATGATTGCTGGGCAGTCAGAACTACAGCATTCCTGTCCTAGGGTAGAACAAAATCAGAAATACAATGTTAGTGCAAAAGATAGCTTCTCAAATTACTGACAGAGGATCTTGTCTAGTTTTGCAACATCTGCAAAATCCTGAATAGCCTCCATGAACTACATACTCCTCGGTGTCTGCAGATTCACTACCCTGTTTTATGCAGTCACCAGCCTTGAGCACAAAGACATTCATTTAGTCAGTTAAAAATGTAGCCTGCAGCCTCAAGCTCCACAGCATACAGAAACAATGCTCACCCGTCCATGTCAAGCCCATGAGCTATGAGGTCCTTTGTGAGATACTGGAGGACTTGAGCATTGACAACAAGGCAGGCTACTAGGGGCATCTGGGGACAGAGGGGACCATTTTGGCAGGAGGGGTCCTAATGCATAAAAGACGCTAATCAGCAGCTGGGTGACATGAAGAGCCATGTCACTGCTGAAAAGACATGAGACGCTGTCCAAGAGTGATGTATTTCATGCCAAGGAGCTATATGCTTCACTTTCAGTTTCACGATGTCTAGCATGGAACTGAGAGCACTACAAGGAGGATCAGCTCCGGACTGCCACATTTCTTCCCTGGCTTTCTGGGGTCCACTTCCTCTTTGTTTTCAGGGATCACACCTGCAAACTGCTGCTCCCAGAGTCTCAGGGTCACATACTGGTGCCCAAAATACCTGTGGATCAGATGCCAGAGGGGCCTTCAGATCCTGTAGGCCAGCTCATAGAGCAAGAACCTTCCTCTGCCTGTTGTGAGGGAGCCAGAGCTCCTTTCCCTCATCCTCTTTGTCAAGCTGTAGAGCTCTCAGCAGTTATCAGTTAGCCACAGGAAAACTGCCCTTCAACTACCCCTCACAGTGAATTCTTCTGGCAAGCATTCACTATTTTCATCTCTGTATGAACAGGAGACTACAACCACACTTTCCCTCATCAAAACAAGTCCCATGGATTCAAAGGAAGCCTTGAACTCGTACGATCCAGATACTGGGTTAGCCCAGCACTGCTCGCTGCTGGCATTGCTGAGCAAATGTAGGTTATCTGTGGCTGCATTTGCCACAGATATTTAACCCAGGGAGCAGCATATAAGCAGACAGCTGGGTATCCGCAGGGATTTAGTTCTGGTTCCATCAGGATGAATGTGGTCTGAAATAAGACATAGCTACAGAAGCTGTAAGGGACCTTTCATCATTGAGCTATTAGTAGTTAATAGATTAGACAGAAAGATAAAACGATATTACTTCTTCAGCAGATACCACAGCATCACTGTGCTCACAAGCATCATTCCAAAGAAAGAGTAAAGCATTTTTCTGACACTCTAGCTGTGAACAGGAAGGCTGTTCACTCCTTATAAGACTCAAGCCTACAGAAATAAGATATTCAGCTGTGATCCCACAGGAAAGGACTGTCACTGCAGGCCTGTCTGCAACCGTGTGGCCTCTGTTTCTGCTGTAGTTACCTGTGTCTTCCATTTCCTCTCGCCGTGATATTTAGTACAAAAGAGACAATTGTCACAGAATATTGCCAGGGCTCCACAGCTGCGGTCTGTACGTGAAAAATGGTTTGTACCTCAGAGTGCCTGAAGTACTACTGAGTAAACACTAGCCCTGAACAATACTCCATCTGGATCTTTGCATTGCAGAAAGGATTCCCCAAGTTAGAGTCAAGTCAGAATATGCAAAGGAGATCCATGATCCTGTCACTATGTTCAAACAGAGCCATCCTGAGAAAAAGGCACACGCACACCCCTAAAGCTTACCAACAAGTCTCTGCTAGTAGCAAAGGACTAGCACGATGGGGCAGGCAGAGCCCAGGTTCTCTGGGACAGATCATCTTCCCTTCCCTGTGTTTATGCAGCACCTACCACAAAGGGAACTGGTCTCACCTTCACAGAATAATCGCAGTTCACAGTAAGCGCTCATTGCCAGGATCCACTATTTATGGAGGGAGGTAATTCCTGCTGCTTCTACTTTACAGATACAAAAACTAAGGGCAAAACATGACAGAGATGAGTACTAGGCCAGAGTCAGTTCATGGTAGAGCAGAAGAAGAACACAGGGGATGCTGTTAATGCAAAATCATATGCTACATTGCCAGTTCCTCGGTCCCCTTCCAACACGGTCACCACACGCAGAGTTGTCACTGATGTACTTTCACAGCTCATGCAGCTGAAGGCACCTCATCCCTAACAGTGACCTAACTTCTGCCCTTCATATGTCCTCTTCGGTAGAATTTTAAACAGAAGCAGAAAAGATGTTTTCTGCCTCACAAAATGGGAACATGCTTAGACTGAGTTGATATACTACCCATTCTCTACCAGAAAACAATTTTCCAAGGGATTTATGCCTTTAATACTATGCCAGGTCATCTCTCAGCATATTAGGCAGGAAAGGTGTTTCCCTGGGAACAGTAACCATGGCAAAACCCGTGTCTTCCCCTCTCTACCTACAGGAAGAAAACAGCAGATGCCTGATCTCTGGCTACAGTAGGCCCACAGAGCCATAAGCATCCTGGAAGGACCTGATCAAAGCTTCAGGAGGAACGGCGAGGAATTCTGTTCTTTTACTCAAGATACCAGACGTTTCTGCCATGCTACGCTGTGAACTCTGAATGCCTCGTTACAAAGAGTGCAACTGGAAACATCCGTGTTAGTGAACGGTCAGCCAAATCCAACAATGCATAGGTAGGCACTGAGCCCAAAAAGCAGCACGGATAAACGGCCAACAGAAGCAGAGGTACAACGGGCTGGCTTTGCAGTTTTCAAACCCTGGCATTGTGCGTTAGAGCCCTGTTAAAGAAAGCATTTGCAAACCCCGATTTGCTGCAAGCAGTAGTTGCCAGCAGATCACCTGCTTCGGGTCCACCTTCTTTTCCTGCAGAACAGTCTCGATTTCCCAGACTGAATGCAACTCTCAGATACAAAGGTTTCCAAAGAGTAATCAAAGAAGAACCAAAACACTTCACAACTTCAGAACTTCACAACCATTTTGAAACAGTTTTGCTGAAGAGCTAACTAAATCATAATAAAAAAAAAATAACTTGAAAGTGCAACTAGACTGCATGCTTTTTGGGGATCTTTTTGTCACGTACTTGTCAACATTTTATGTACTTCTAGATTTCAGGTTTGCTGAGTATTTATCCAAGTTAATAGAGCAAATGAAACCAAAGGGCTCCTTTGGTTAATCTCTCTTTAATGACAACAAACAGAAAAACTGCTCTATGATTCAGCAGTCTTGATAGTTGACAAAACAGTCAGCAGCATAGATTCCAACTAACATCACTCCACTTCAGAGTTAACACACAATTAGAACAAATTACCAGGACACCAGCATCTCACACTAGCAACCCATTCAGAGTAGAATATTACCCTGTACTCAGCCTGAAACATGCAGAGCGCAAAAAGCTTGACAGTCCAGATTTCTATCATGGTACAGGGAAACCAGAAGCGTCACAGTGAAAAAGATACTGACCTTCTACATAGCACCTTAGGAGCACAGTGTGACAGGGTCAACTATGGCAGGAAACCCACTGCCCCACCTCCTTACATTCATTTCAAAAGGGTATTTTAGATGTGCAACAAACACTTGCTCCAGACATATACAGAAATCTCACTCTTTGGCAGCCGAGTGAAATAAACATTTACTCAGAAAGAATCCAGCATCCCTTTTAACCTTGTCTGGATTAAATCACTGCACATATCCCAGACATATACAGTGAAGCTAAATGATACAGTCATGCCAGAGTTAATATCCAAATCCAGCCATTTGCCTTTAAATTATTTACCACTGGCTCCTCAGAGAAAGCATTAAAAAAACAAGCTCCTTTTGCAAATCTCTCAGGAATGCAGTGCAGCTACCACTAAGGGACGATGCTATTTCTTTTAAAGATGCTGCACGTACCTTTCTTTGCCATACGCTCCAGTCTAATGCATCCTCCTATAAAATCATGGTAAGACTTCATTTCTCCTTCTGTTATCCGGACAGCAGTGAAAGGTGGATTCCTGGGCACCTGTTGTCCACATCTCTGACACCGAGAAGCCATTGCCAGAGCGCAGGAGACTCGTCAGGAATCTGCTGTTTGCTGGAATCCAGTCTGGTTCTTCAGCCGTCAGTTCAGGCTGGTGACTTTATCCCACTTAGTTCATTCAAGGTCATCCTCACCAGCAGGATGTTCGCCATTGCAATTGGCTAAGACTTTTATAGGCTTACTGACTGTGGTTGTTTCTCCCTCCTTGCTTTCAATATCAGTTTACTTCATTCTCTCGTTCAGAACGAAACCTGTGAACCTCGGCACAGCCAATGCCCCGAATGGCTTCCTTATCATTAATTTAAAGCTATCCTATGAGCTACGATGAAGGTGGAAGATCCCAGAAGCACACTGCAATATCACCGGATGCTCCCCTTAAAGAGCATACCAAATACATCCACAAAGTTTTTAAGAAAACATTTTTCTTCATTACTTTCACTCCCTTTAAGGCTTATGATTCCTCATTATTGACACTTTTTTTTTTTCTGCTTCAGCATTTCAGCTTGGACAGTGCAAGGAGACTGCTCTGCAGAGCTGCTCAACCAATTATTCATGCCTGGCAGTGGTGCTGGGAAGCTGCAACTATACAGAAGAGCCCTCTGCTGCTGTGTACAGTCCCTGCTCACAAGATCTGATAATCTAAATGAACAGAATAGCAAATGGAGAACAGAAGTATTGCTGGCAGAAATACTCTGCTAACTGTACAACCCGCACCCAAACCTTTCTTAAAAAGAACTTGGATCCATGAGTTTGACATTAATATTTGGGTCTTAAAGCATATATTTAGAAATCTCTCTTTGAAAGGGGCAGGATATTTGATTTTTTCCCCACTCTTCTTGATTTCCATAATAAAAATTACTAATCGGAGAACCCTGTGAAGAAACAAGTACTTAGGGAACTGACTGCAGAGAACACTCAATCCTGATGCAGTGAAATAAGAAGGAGCCTTCCCTGGAGCAGGGGGAACTGCATAGGAGATGCACAAACAGGCACAAGGCCAGTGTTGGTGACAGTGCAAAGAATACAACAAGAACTTCATAAATGAGAGCCAAGCCGCAACCCAGAGCTCAACTGCGGGGACCTGGGCACAGAACAAGCTTGCTGCAAGGATCTTGCACACAGATGAGGAAAGGCTGTGCAGAAGGCTGCACCTTCTGCCTCAGTCACTAACACCTGTGGGTGTTTTACACAGCTGCACCCTGTGTTCAGCTCGTGACTGCCTCAGATCACAGCTGATCCATAGACAGAGTGAAAAAGGAGGAGCCCAATTAACACAGAGTGAACAACAGGGGACAAAAGTGCCCAGGAGAAAAAGCCTTACATGGTGCTGCTACTAACATGGTGACTAACTACATGGACAAGCAGGAATGCCTGGTGGCTAAAGCACAGAAGTCAGCTCAGCGCTGCTCCTCCCCTACCAGCTCCACTGCTCCCCAGCCAGTGAGCTGTCTGAGCTCCCTAACCCTCTCCTTTTGTTGGCAGAGAGCTATAACGGGATCCTTGCTCTCAAAGATTTGTGCTCCCTCCCCTAAGCTTGCTGTATGGCATAAAGCTGGTCACCCTCCTGCTCTTTGCCAAAATCCTGCCTGTGGAGTGAAGACAATGGCATACTGGGCTGTTGGGTGACCCGATCCATTCTCCTTTGTAAAATATTTATTAGAGCTTCCACATTAAATCCCCAGGGGACTGCAATATTTTACAGATGGGGAGAACAGCAGCACAGAAGGCAGAATTTGTAGAAAAACATTGTCATCATGAAGTAAGAAAAGTGGAAACGTATCCCAGTGGTTTTCTTAAAGCCTTTGTTTCATCCTCTGTACAGCTACTCTTTTCTTTCATTTCAGGGGCTCAGGATGTCCTTGCAAAGGCAAACGTGACATCCCTTGAAAAATAAGCTTTTCTGACACTACATCCATGTGTGCACACATACACAGAATAACTGCACTTCAACCTTGCACATACATAGATATACAACGGGGGAGGATCCAGCATTTGTGATGAGACGCTTGTCTGCCATCCGCCCTTGCATATGCTGTTCCCACCTCGTGGGTTAGCACCAGGAGGCTCAGTGAAACACGTTGTTCCAAGGGGAAGGCTTGATGCTGCAAGTGGAATGTGAAAAGCAACCTGGCCTAGATGAGAGCTCCTGAAGTGCAGGTAAATATCATTTAAGTCTCATTTTTTCCCTAGGAAACCCTGATCCTTTCCACTGCTAAATACGTAGTTCAGATGCCTGGCGTGCCACTGCCACCACCCAGCTCCAAACAAAAAAATAATCTGACTGTAGCTGCTTACCATTCAGCTCCAGGGCACATAAGGTGTACCGCAGGGACGGGGCACTGTGGTGCATGAGCTAGGATCAGTGGACAGAAGGATCTGTTTATTCTCGTGTATGTTGATTTTGTTCACATTTCACAAGAAGCTTGGCCAGCTTCTCCTGAGGTTATCAGAAACCTCTGACACTGGAGCACTGAGAGCTGCACTGTTTGCTACCACCCAAAGAATTACCTCCTCTGTACTGCGCCAAGCGCGTCTGCTCAGGAGATGCTGTGATGGCTGGTTTGCAGGAATGCTTTTATGTAGCACGTTACCAAGTATGCACTCAGCATTCATAATTAACTTCTTCCCAATTTTCCCTCTTCAGCTAAAAGGTTATCAGCCTGACTGAAAGCAAGTCACCGTTCTTTAAACACAAAAGAGCACAGCAGAGGGAGCAGGTACGGAAGAGAAGCAGGCACGTTTCCTTGGGTTGTTTCCAGAGATTGCCACAGAATGCAGGGGAGTTTCTTTCCTGCTGTTCCAGACAACCACAGCAAAGTGTTTGAAAATAATAAGGTGGAGGACATTTTCTGCTCATGAATTGCCAGCATTGCCTAGCAACCCTATCTGGGTTGGGCTGACAATGAATAAGCAAGTAAATAGCGTAAGCATCATCAGAAATAAGAGAACCCAGGTATCTTCAGCTGACATTATCAAAACAGAGGAATTGCACCAGTTCCTAGTTCTGTTAGAAATACCAGCTCACCTTGGAATTGGAGCTTTTTTGTTAGGGATACAGTAATGACAGCACGTATCTTGTGCAGTCAGAGGACTGCCGCAAATTTAAAGTCAAATCAGTTAAATGTGTTTAAGCCCCGTATCTTTTCCTCGTGGAATAATACTCTCCTGCCCCCAAAGGTAGTGCTCCAATAATTAACACTGTTAATCACAGAACAAGCAACAAACACACTGGATCTCAATAATATTGGTCCCAATGGATCTCGATTCTTGCCTCTTCACTCAAAACGAGTTTGGGAACTGTATTTATATTCCAGAGGAGAGAGGGAGAGAAGTCTGCCTCTACTGCACACGTAAGTGAGGCAGCTAGAAAAGACTGTAGGAAACCCTCTATTCGCAACTTACAGTCATTAAAACAGTTGAGGGGAAATAGATGTCTGTTTTCAATGGAGCTTTGTTAAGAATCAAGAAAGTTTAGTAGACAAGACTTAAAATTGCCTCTCCCATCCACCTATGATTTCAAAAACATTAATAAAAAATACAATGAGATCAAGAAGAGAGATTTTATTCATGGAGATCAACAGCTCCCCTCACCAATACACGATATATCATATTGCAAGGCTGAGAGAGAAAATCTAAACCCATTTCTGCTATTTAGATTGATATACATAAAAGATAAGAAAAATTCAGATTTCACTACTGAAACTCCAGCTTCACACTATCCTGATGTTTTACCTGAAGTTTGAACTGTTCTTTGTTGACTATGCTAGAACATGCTATTCCTTTTCACATATACCTCAAAGACCTCCTTTCTGCCTTCCTCACCATCGAGACCATGATCCTGGTGAGCCACAAGGGATTTCAGCAGTTTGAAATGAAGGTTCATTTTAGAGAACAAACACTCAATGCAGCTACAGGTAAAATCCATTTCATTGTTCAGCTAGGAAACCTGTATTTTCTATTAACCTCCATTTATTTTATTCCAACTAATAAAAAGCCAGAATTCCTTCCTTTTTTTTTTTTTTTAATTTAAAGCAAGGGCTACATCTCAGGCATTGTTTCAAATCCTAACGAGTTAAAAGAATGAGTAGAAGAAAAACCTGTGCAGTTGGAATTACTTTCAGCATACAGCACTGCTGCAATTACAGCATGCAGTTACTGCACTAGAAGGCACTAATTCCAGTGCCATATGGCTTCAGAATCTCATTACACTGATCTGCTTAAAGTGACTTCCTAATTGACAAGCAAAATATTTCTGGTCACTCTCCGCAGTGGGAAACAAGAACTCTGTCACTCTTGGTGCACATTTATTCCCATATGAGCTGTCAAACCGGGAGTGAGCACAGCTAAGATCAGTAGACAGCCTTGCCAAAGACCTTTGTTGCCATCTTGAAGCTGGAACCATACAGACATCCAGGGATACTCATTTTCCTTTTACCATCCTCAAAAAAAAGAAAAAGCACCAGTGCTATACCCACTGGATTAGAGTCCTGGTTTTCCAACCATTCTCTCATGCTCCTAAACACCACGATCACCTTGCCATCAACAGTGCACACTGTGAGAGGCAGATGCACAGGTACAGTCTTAGAGCCCTCCAACAGTGGTGGGAATGTGGGAATGCTGGAGGAGAAAAATCTCTGGATATTAAGAAATGAACATGTTTTTCTCCTCTCTGTACTTTGCCACTGACACACTGAGTTACCTCCAGTGCGACAGTAACCCTGATTCTTGCCAGCATCCAGAACACCGCACTGCTCCCCTTTCTTCCCTCTTCACCTTTTTCCTCCCTGCAATCAATCACCGGAGCATCAGCAGCACAGAACAGCTGCTAGATCCATTCAGCCAAGACCACCGGGATGGCTTCCTTCCCTAAGGAGCAGCTGTGCACATTCCCTGATGGAAGCAGCAGTATTTTTTTTTTCCTGTTGCAATTCACAACTTAAAGCAGAAAAAGGAGAACCATAAAGACATGGGGATAAAAATAGGATCTGCAAGAATCACGAGGGCTGTTGATACTCAAGGCTTTTGGACACGAGCCAAATGTTAGCTGAACAGGAGGAAACAGCCTCTCACGTTACAAATTACAGTGAAGGAACATCCAACATTATTGCTGTCTCTCTAATGCTTAACATCAGTTACTACATAGGGTGGGATATTGGACTTCAGGGACAATTGATCTTTTCCTGTTTGCATGTCTGTGCACGGTGGTTACCTGAGCAGCCCGCTGGGAGAAAGGGACTCCTGTCTTTACTCTTCTGAACACCAAGGCTTTGACTGACTGGGCTCTCAGCTGGCAGATACACAAACACTCCTTCCACATTCCCTAGGGCAATGCTTGCATCCGTCTAGGGAACTGCGGATGAAATAGACATGACTGTGCCAGTCAGAACAGAGTTACTCCCCTAACTAAGCAACAGTCTGGCAACCGTGAAGTACCCATTCTTATTCTTTCCCCAAACCAGGGCTGCTGTCAAAACACTGGGGGCAGGTCTTTTGGGACACACCTCTAATTAATTTCTCAGTGCTGGGCTCCCGCAAGTGAGAAACTGCAGCACTCTCCTGCATGTGCACCCCCAAGGGCAGCCTCAGAAGACAAGCAGACACTCACACACCTACACTCAGGCAGGCTGAGTTTGTCCTGCCCAGTGCCTGATGGGTTTAAGTTTTCAGAAAGACCCAGTCTGCAGGGTGATTTCTAAGAGACACTGCCCTACCACACACAACCACACTCCCAGCCCTCTTCCTCTCTTCCCCATGCAACACAATCACTGTTTTTTTATTACCTTACACTAACTTGGTTCTGTAATGTCTAATAATACGGTAAAAATAACGAGCTGCTCTCTCACAACCTCTGCTCACAAGATTTACAGGAAATCAAGAGTTTCAATGCTACGTCAAAACCAGGGAAGAGCTGCTAAAAAAGCCAGCTGGGATACGCAGACAAAGCATGAGCTTCACTTCCTTTGGTAACAAGCCTAAATTTATCTGGGGACTGTATAAGCTAACAAGCAGGTAGGTCCACACAGAGCAGAAGAGGTCTAGAAGTCAGCTTCAGAAGCAGCACACAGCTGCTTGAGATAACCCACCTGACAAGAGACAGCGCACAAAGACCTTCCCTGCCAACTCAGCACCAGCATCCTTCGGCCAACGCACAGGAGGGACAGTGCTTTTGGCTGCAACAGCACGATGGACTTGTATTGCCTAAAGCCGAGCGGTGTTCCGATGAGATAAGAAATTGCTCTTTAGTCTGCCAGGAAACCCACTGCAAGCACTTTCCGCTGACCAGCGCTTATTAACTCAAAAAAAATCTAAACCACACATCTGTTTATGGACCCGAGTCCCACTAGACATAAGCCCACTTCAGGAAATATCACATGAAGCAGTGCTTTGTGCTTCTCCAGTGATTCTCAGCTGAGCACTTTGGCACCACAGAGAGATTGCTACCCTCGTGAAACAGATGATCTCCCATTTAATTGCCAATAAAGCGAGACAGTTTAAGAATACACGTATTTTAGGTTTTATTTAAGAATGCATCTGAGAACCATTTGAAGAAGGGCTGGGGGCAGGGGAAGCAGCAGGAATAATTTTGCCTAAAGCTTTGCACCACAAAAGCAAAAGTCCGGGGAGGAACATGCTGAAAACATATACGTGTACGTTTCCTACTCGCTTGAGAGCCCTTTGAATTGGTTTATGCTGACAGGGAATCTTTAAACGTAAAGAAATTGAGCTTAAAAAAGCAACACCAAAATGGTTTGGAAGCAGCTCAAAGCAGTAGGTTCACAGTTAGGAGTACTCTGCTGCCAAGAACAAAACCACCTCAGACTTACACACAGGACTCTTGACACGACCTCAGAGTGGATGGAGGCACAAGGTGCCATGCCATCCTCCTACCTGCTCCCCAAAATAGGTCTCTCTACAAGTTCACTTTTGATTCTGAGTTACCAAACACCTGTGCTTGCATTGGTACCACCTCTCCGGACCCACAAACCAGGAATATCTGCCAGCACCACCTCAGCAGCAGAGCTGCCTTCTTAGACAGCTGTATTCAGAGCACGGCTCTAAGTACTGGCAGAGGCACGCTGCGTATGGGCAGCAGAGAAGGTTGAACCATACGTTACCTGTACGTATGCACCAAGTGAAGAATATTTGAGTAGGTGAGCATGCCTGCTAGAGACTGTACTGCCTTAAGAGGCAATTCCAGTTCCTAGTGCATCTGGTGCTGTACCAGTGCAGAGAACCAGCAGAGACTTTCCTTACCGTAAGGATTTTTGTGCCATCTGACCCCACAACCCAGCAAAGAGCAAAGCCACATGCAAACCTTAGTAGAAGTGCTGCTTCCTCTTAAACACATTAATATTTGAATAGCACCTAATTTTTCTTCTACCTCCTGGAGCCCCAGCACCTCTGAAAGCTGTAGGTTAATAACTCCACAAGATTACTATTTATCTAAAGGGAAATCTAATTATTTAATGCCTTTGTAAATAAACATTAGTTATTGCTTGCATCCCTGGGTTCAGAGGCATCCTTAGGATCTCTTATAAATAAACACAGGTTTTTTTTTCCTCGAGTCTCTTTGTCCCATGAGCTGATAACACCAGATTCAGATCAGCCTTCGAGCCTACCAAGCAGCACAGGGATTTCCAGCCTCCTACACAGCCTCGTATCTCCAGGACAGCCTTCCAGCTTCCCAGGAGCCTTCAATTCCCCCGTACATCCTTGCAACCTTCCACACAGCATGCACCCTTTAGAGTTCTCACAGCTCAGCTCTCCAACACAGCACACAAGCTTCAAACCCCAGAGCAGCCTTCTACATAGCCTTTAGGTACCCTATAGACCTTCCCCCCCCCCTTCCAGCCTCTTTTTTTGTACTTCTTTCTCCACCTAAACATCTACCTCGTTATTTCTTTGCTTCCAGCTAGTACCTCTTTACACAGCTCCTTTAAGCAGGCCCTAGAACACTTCTTCACACCAGGGCTACTGCTAACACCTGCCCCTAACTGATACCTGCTTCCAGGTGGGGAAATAATCCTTCCCTGCCACTGTCTCTTTAACTCTTTCTTTGCTGCTCCTTTGTAGCATAAATTCACATAATTCTGCAAAATATTTACCTGTCTGCCTCATTTTAAATATACTTGGTTCAAGAGTAGCAAGTCAAGTGTACAAAAGCAGTATTTATTTACTTGCATCAGAAGTACCATAGGAACTTCAAAATCTTGATACAAATAATGAAGCACAAGGAAGAATAATCTTCAGCTGAGAACCGAAGGCCAAGGTATTCATACAATTTGTCTAATTTCAGTTGCAATTACTGCAGTAAAGCTAGATGATAAATGGGGACGTACTAATAAATATTTACCTCCTGTTTGCAACTTTGAACACTAGAGTATTTTCCAACTTTATCTGATAATATCTGCCGATTCAACACTGTATTTTAAAATACCATCTTGCTCATTAAGGTTTTGCAGTTGCTGTTTGTGTCAGGCTAATTACTACTACGTACTCTTTCAGAGGCAGCAGGTCTGATGGTGAAGGCAGTTGAACTGAAACAGCTAAGAATGGGCTAATTAGTTGAAAGAAAAACAAAACACTAACAAGGAGTTTAAAAATCAGGCACAACGTCTGACTGATCCCAAATAACAGCACCAGCAGTGGACATGGCAGATATTTTAGAGCACGTAGGGTATACTGAGAAATTATTTTGCAATTAGCAGCAGCATGTAGCAAGGGTCCTGACTGCACTAATCATCTAATCACTAATCATCACCCAATCACTCTGCCCAATGCTCCAGTGACTCCATTTAAGAGGGTTCCCAGTCCCTCTTCCACTTGTGTTGTGGGCAATGTTGTATTCAGGTACTTTCTCTGCTATTTATGACTTGTAGTTTAGACTTACTAGATTAACGTTAGGCCATCTTTGTCATTTAAATCTGTCACCATCCTTGTTTGGGTAGTGTAGGGCTACCCTCTAGGAGGTAAGGATGATCATGTCAACTCTGGTCTTATTTTGTTGTAAAATATTTTCCTAATCTGGGTGTTTCCTTATTAGATGTTTAAGACTCTTACAGTTTGTAGCTTAATCTGTAACTGAAGTTATCAAGTTTCGCATGAGTTTCACACCTTTGCTAAAGCACTTATAAGATTAGTTTCATGCTTCCTTCTTCTAGGGATAAAATGAAGGGATGTGTTTACTTCTGAGTAGGAAAACCAGCATAAATGACTTGAACTATAGTTCTTAGACATCAAAATTACACACATGTAACTTTCAATGAAGTGATATGCTTCTTCAGTCTAATGTAATTCAGATGACAAACTTAAAGAACTTGTGTACCCAAATCTTCAAAGGATCAGCATGCATCTCACAGGCTTTTCTCTGGAGACTGTGCTGTCTAGGTATTTTGGACTTTTATGCTTTGAATGCAGCATAAACAGTAAGATGGCCTTGCTCCTACAGACTTTGTGCACAGAAAAGTGATTACACCCTTCTGTGTCCTCTAGTGGCCCCTCCCCAAGTGGCAGTGATGGGGACTATCCTCCGAATCTTCCAGGACAAGGGGTCTCTCAACAGAAAGCAACTCCTGGGTACCAAGCCCTGCAGTGCTATTAAATCTCATGGAGAATGGGCTTGAGGGAGTGAGGCTGGAGCTCCTCTGCCCAATTCAGTAACCCCCTGCCTTTCAGCTGATCTGAGAAAGGAAGACAAAGCAGTTTGATCTTGTCATTGAGGGACTTGTGACAAGGGAAGTTGTAGCATAAATTAGCGCTGATGTGCCCCCCATGCTCTCTCCTCTGCAGGAGGACAAGGCCATTCCAGCACAGCTGCCTTCCTGAGACCAACCTATTCCCTTGCCACCTCAGACAGCAGCCCTACTGTGGTGCTTTTGGATGGAGGAGGTGCCAGGGGACTACCGGTTGTTTCATCCCTCCTTCCCATGGCTGACCTGGAGAGACTTTGCTCCCCCAGCTCTGAAAAGGAGAGTGGGATGTCTGCAGAGCATGGCCTGGGCAGAGCTGGTATTGGAGATGTTGTGGTAGAGCGGGCACAGAATAACTCTGACAGACTCCTCATAGCTCCTGTCCGAACAGCATTGCTCCTCAAAGTGTGCTTGGCTGCTAGCTTTCTCTCAGTCAAGAAGTAACTATGCACAAGGCTCTGCTGTATCACCAGAGTGTAACTAACCATCATCCAGAATGATGATTGCACATTGCTGAACTACATACTCCCCTTGCTGAAAACAAAGCCAGGAAGTAGGATATCTATGACCTACAAAAATAAGGACCAAAAAATTTACCTCCAATGCAAGTGTGACTTCTAAGTTCAGTGTGAATCCTCTACTGATTTGATGTGGAAAGGGACAAGATAGTAGATACTGATCACAATGCAAATATCAGAGGTAGATGAAACAGTGAGAGTAGCTTTAAATCATTAAAAAAAAAAAAAGCCATACACTAGTGCTGAATAAGCTAATCACCATAATAAGGATGAACCAGATTTTTCCAGCAACCTTCCTCCACCAATTACCGGCATATAATTGCTGGGAGCTTTCTGATTAGTTATTCATCTGATTAGAGCTCAGCATTATACTAAGACCCTTTGCTATTTTTGTTTGAAATAACCTTTTCTCTGAATATTGCAAGATCAATAAGATGGTTTCTATGTATGTCATCAGCTCTGGCTTTTATGCTGCAAATACCAGTATCGACCGCTTCAGACATGAAGCATTGGCTTTGGAGACCTCTAAACCAAAGTGTAATGGACAACAGTGAACTTCAGACCCCAAGGAGGGAAATATTTATAGTCCTCCTTTGTTATGTGAAGGATTATTGATTGACAAAAAGAGGCAAACTCTCCTGATCTTAATTCTAGCCACAGCAATTCTATTAGAATATGGAGTCCATACCAGGAGGGGAGGAAAAAAAAAAAAAACACACACATTTGAATTGCTAAGGTTGTAACATACAGAATCAACAGAGAACATACCCAAACTTTGCACATCCAGATCATGTTTTTCTACTTATTGCTACTACAGCTGCATGTGTTTGCTGCAGTTCTTTCCCCCTGTACCTGTCTGTTGGTGCTTGCACATCTTTGCAAAGTCCTAACTAAGCTATAGATACTGCATTGATTTTGGAGATGCCAGCAACTGTAGGCTAATCCTCTACATATAAAAAATGAAAAATGGCTGCTATCTCAGAGGTCCCCGAATTTAAAGGCACCAATCACTCTCCTGAAGTACTGAAAGATACCACCTCTGGCTTTGGATTTTCTTCACCTCTTCACGTTGCAGGTATCTTGAAGTAGTTCTCCGGTGTTAACTGGGAGTAACTACTCTAAAATCCCTGGAGCTCAGCGCATGTGTTGAGCAAGGAGAGCCAGGTTCTGTCAGCAACTGTTGCTAGCAGACCAAAACGCTGTACATTAGCATTGTTTGGCTTGCACATATGGCTTGGAACGGCAGATAACTGCTCTCATATTCAGGGCCAGCCATAGAGAATTCATTGCCTCGGGGAAACTGGAAATCATACAGCTCACAGTCATGCAGGGAAAGCAATAGCGAAACGCTTTGCAGCCCCCCTGTATCCCGTTGCCCTAGGCAACAGCCTGCACTGCGGAAGCGGCGGATCCAGCCTCTCTCATCTGAAGCCTGTAACATATGGTGTTAATATATGGGTTGATACTATGCAAGCCCTACAGTAGTACTATTGGGGTGTGCGTATATTAGGTGATCCGGGTGGGTGCGTAAACAGTCTCAGGATAAGAGCTGCTGGTTTGCATCCAAGATCTTTGTGACACAGATGGAGATAACGGGAAGCACGGAGATTACAGCCTGTACTCACGGACGTGGGGCACCTGACTCGAGATCCTCTCAGCTGGGTTTTCCTTGAGATCTTACAGGAACTAACCCAAGATCCCCAAATGAACTCAGGAAAGCAGTTCCTGCACTGTGCAGCTTTGCAAACCGAATCCTAGTGTCCGCTGCAGTTTGGGGTTGTCTGTTTCAGTTCAGTGCTTCATTCTCTATAGCATACAAGGAATATTCTAACAGAAACAGGAGAAAGGACTATTTCATAATGCTGAATTATTTGTGGGTCTCTTCCCTGAAAAGGCATCAGGCTTCTGTAATGCTGCTCTGCAAATGACAAGATGCGCACAAGGGTGATGTAGTTCACCCCTGAATAAGTGCCGTTGTGTCAGATTTACCCCAGCCTGAGTTCACATGCTGGACATGGCTCGCTTCCAGTCCATGAGCTCAGTCATTCCCCAGAGGCAGCTATGCCTTTGGACTCGCATGTTAGCTACGTTGTGTTTACATGACAGAGGGACTTGAAGGTGCTGTGATCTCATCCTGTCTGCTCCCTGCACACCTGTCCCCATGCCAAAGCGGAGCCTGCCATCCTTTCCTCCACTAAACGCACAAGCTTTTCTTTAGAGTATTCTGAACTCAGAGCAGTACCTCCCTTTCTGCCATGACTTACAGATCTCTTAAGGTATTTACTAGTGATGTTTTTCCATCTATGCATGTAAGAGCTGGCAGTTTCTTCACCCTGTCTCTCTCACGTTCCTTGGTTTCAATTCTGACCATGTGTGCTGTTCTGGATACTCTGAGTCACCAAAGATGAATGACTAATAATGAGCCATGTGCCATGCTATCCCTTTCACATCTTTTTCCAGCATTTTTGAGGTGACTAGGAGCAGGCAGCTGTGTAGAGAACTCAGATTTCTCCCAGTCATTGACCATCTGGGGAAATCCAGACATTACTGTGCTGCACTCCAAAGTGGGGTAGAAGAGGCTCAGTTAGTGGGCTACAAAGCATCAGCATTAACACTAAATATTTGTGGTGTGTCTTCCACCCAATCCTTGAACACAAGCCCAGCACTGAAAAACTGGAAGGGATGTACAAAAGGGGCTAATACCATATACCAGATATCAAAATGATTTTAGCAGTCATCCAAACCTCATCCAGAAAGGTTCATCCTCGTCTGAATGCTGAGTCGTTCCTCAGGGGCTAAGAGAGGCTTCCAACGTGGTGCAGAAAAAGGGAGAAGGAAGTAACAGCAATGAAATTGATGAGCTTACTCTCCCCTCACTGAGATGGTGTGGTAATGCAAGTACCTTCCCAGGTGCTGAACCTGATTGCCCCAGGAGAGATGTCCTCTCAGGAGATCTCATGGATATGGGCACCATATGGAAGGCGAGAAAAGGAATTAAATAAAAGATGAGGCAAGAGGTGGAAAAAGGTCCTTGTATTTAATGAGCTGCCAGGAATTGTAATTGATGTCACAGCAGTTTAATTTACACTGAGGCCATCTGAGCTTCCCTATGACATGGAAATGGGGACAGACAAGGGCTCCTCTCTGGCTTCTTTTGGCTCTCTTTGCTTTTTAATATCGAGACTAAGCAATGCAGAATGGTCACAACTGCCTACCCTGTCAGCAAGCGGTGACTTGTGCCAGCACCAGCTGCTGTCATTGTGCCTGACCCAAGAGCTCACACAGGAGGAAACCTCCTATACTTGCCTTCCCCTGGAGTGTCTCCTCTGCCTTCTCCTTCCAGACTGCCCTGGGGTTGCTCTGGAGTGTTTAAAAGGATAGGGAAGTGCCACAGTCTGAGTAGCTCAGTGAATGATGTTGCAATATGTCATTTTTCCCCTGCTTGCGACCTAAGCTACCACATTCTTCTTTACTACTATTACTTATTTTTTAAAAATATGGAAAACATTTGCACAGGCCTGGTCTGGAAGTTGACAGTTCCCTCTTTCTGCTGTATTGTAATGACCATAGAGGGCTAACACCGTCTCAGGAAATGCAGTCCTGAGATAGACGTGGGTTTAGGAAAGCCAGGAGAAGAGCTGAGTGCAACAGTAGACAGTCTCACTTAATAACTTGTTTGAGCCCCAACCTCTTTGCAGGTGCCAACAGCCATATTACAGAGCCCAAGAGAGCTTTCTAAGGATGCAATGAACCAAGTGCCTGGCATGCACAGCTGTGGAAGGGGCGATGGGCATCACCGGTACTAACAGCAAAACCCAGATTCTGCCATCTGGCTTTCCTTCAATAACTCTTCATGTCAAACACTCCTCCGTGCATTCACTCGAAGAAACAAACACCTACAAGCCATTGCTGAGGTAGACTGGAAAATACAGGACAGGGAGAGACTACTGTAGCAGCACTAGATTTAACAGCAGCCATCTGGGGGCTTTTGAAACAGACAGTGACCTACAGATTGACAGACTGGATCACACCTCAGCTCCATCCAGCTCAGTACCCTGTCTCCAACAGTTGCCATTACAAAATGCATACGAAGAAAGTGTGAAAATCCTGCAGCAAGCAGATGGTGGATGGTTGCTATTCCTACCCCTTTTCCTCCCTGGAATCCCGGTCTCTTACTGGTTTAAGAATGAAAGCTCAGGGTTTGGGGGGAATGAAAGCCAGTTTGGGGGAGGATATCCACAAATGAGAAAATAGCTAGGGTTGTAAGCAGCCTTTCGGTTCTGTGGGGCTCTAGTCCATGGCTCTGCTTACTGCTTGTAAGAGAATTAGTGGTAACAAACCTGGATTACAGGATTTTTCTAACATCCTCTTGAATTTTGTTAAGGATGGTGGAGTCTGAATCACACTCCATAAAAAAAAAAAAAAAAGCATTCAACTAAAGTAACAGACAGTGTAGAAAAAGAAACACCTCTGAGCTGTTCTGTTCCAAAAGAGAGGGAGCCTATTAGAGAGTATAGACTACTGATTCTATTGGTTCTGGGAAGCTCTTTAATCACCTCTCTCCCTAAACATGAGGCAAAACTATCACACAAATATTTTGGCTTGAAATTAAGACAACCAAACCAGTGGTCTGTATCCCCAGCTTGTAACGATTTCTCGTGGTCTTTATTTCTCATCATGCCTTGAGAAACCAGGCTGGAAAGTGAGCTTTAAACAAGTACTTGCAGTATTCTACATTTTGGAGAGTACACTAGACAAATCTGCACATTTTTCACGAGTTTCTGTAGATGCGTGATCTCCACTTTTAGGCATAAACTCCGCAGCATTAACAAACCTCTTTTAAACAGTTCATTATTAAACAGTTCCCAGTTGAAACAGCTGCACAGAATAAGCCATATTGAGGCAAAACTAATAACCACAATCTGGGAACAAAAATGTAAACAAGTAGCTTTTTTAAGCAGCAAAACTAGCAAAAATAAATTATTACTTTTCCCTCTCCCTTTTCGCTGTCTCATGTAGATTCTGTGAGGTCTAATAGAATGAGTTGATTCGCCTTTTCCTCCATATTTGCATCTTTTTCTTATCTCCATTCAATATTTTCAGATTTTGTATGAACTTAGTATTTCATGACCAAATTTGGTCAAAATTTGCCAAGAGTTCAAAAGCTTGATTAGGATACAGAGAGAAAGATGCAGGTAATATAATAACAGAAGGTCAATTTTTAATAAATATAGGTTAATGGGGAAACGAAGTATGAACGATCACTCTTCATTAGCATGAGATCCCAAGGAAATTTATCAAACATATTTCTGCAGTTTGCTACTGTCCTGTTTCATTGGGAATGCAGTGATAGATGCATATTCTAAGCCTGTACCTTACTTTTGGGTAAAGAAACCTGGTGTGCTGCGGTCAGTGGAAGAGACCAGTCACCCCTGGGTGCTCACCAAAAAATTAAAAGTAGGAAAGAGCTGTGGGACCAGTGCTTCAAAAAGAGTTCCTGAAATGCATGAATGCTCTAAAACAAAGGGAAGAATTTTCTGTCATGGGCAGGGGAATTTCCATTGCCTTGATTTAATCCTTTGCATAAAGAAACAGAAGGCCTACTTCATATAGTGCCTTGGAAGGTAACTACTTAAGAAATCTCTTTTAAGTATCCTTGCTGTACACAGTCACAGATCAGAAACATTGCAATGGTCTACTCAGCTGTGACATATTAGATTATTTGTGGCTTTGCAGCATAAAACAGATTCTGTGACTTGTGATGCTTAGCCATCAGCCTTGGACAATCGCCAGCTCGGGTTATTCCATTCTGCTGACCTAAATTCCTCTCATACAGTCAACTGGATGCAGTGCTGTCCTTCACCTCCTGTCCCAAATTGTAGCACAATTCCTGCACATAGAGAGATATTTTACAGTGCTCCCCAGAGCTGGTGGTTAAGCCAAAAGTGGTAGGAATTGACCTACTGCGGTTAACAGACAGGAGTCCTAAGTGATTGTGTAAGTCCTGAGATTTCCACCCTAAACCCAGTTCTGCCACTGATTTCCCTTTTGATCTCTTGCAAATTGCTTAAATTCATTCGTCATTTCGTAAAATGGGAGACTGGGCAAATGAGTGTTTGTAAAACCAGATGAAAGCTGACATGAATGTGTGTTCTTTTTATTATGTCATTTATGCAATGTACTGCTTTCTGCAATTTCACACCAGTGCCTCCCCTACCAGGGATGCTGACAAACAGCTCATATGGATACAGTTGTCATTTGCAGATGAGGAGCTCTCACAACTGAATTGGAAGTTACAGGGAAGAAAATCCTGTCTCAAATGCAGTATTCTTTGCTGGTAACAGAGAGGAGCTCTGCTGTTTCCATTTCAGACAGCTGATGTCTATTCTGGCAGCTTCATATTATTATAAAATCATTTTAAGAATAAAAATCTGTGGAAAATGGGGCACTGGGTGGAGATGCTCGTGTGCATAACTGTGCCCAGAACATTGCCCACATGCAGCAAAGCTGGCATCAGACTTCTGGGAACCAACTGTCAAGCGTGGGTGGGTAGCGGGTGCACAAAAGCATATTCTGGTGGGCTTCACAAGCTGGATGAGCCATACAATTCCCATGTGCAAACACCCCTGCTGTCAGCACCAAGCACGTCACCCAGCAAAGCTTCTTCCCTCCCCATCACAGAAGAGCTGACACTTACCCACCTACCTGAATGACACATTTTTTTCAAAAGAGATGAGCATTTCCCCAACACCTCCTGCCAATCAAGTTTAATGGAAGTAGGTTAAACTAAAAAAAGAATTCTGACGCAGTTTTGATAACAAGATTGGGTGACATTTTGTGCTACATCTTGTGTAGCAAGCAGAAAGCCTGCTAGCATTCACAAATCACTCCTGTCCTAGACACCTGTGGTGGCTCCATTACCTCACCCACACCAGGGCAATCAGGAATAATCCCAGACAGGCTGAGGGAGCACAGGGCTATTTAAGAGATTTCTTTTGGCCCTCTATTGCTTGACACTGTGTAAAGATGTACTACAGGGGGCATGGTACTAAAAAGGTGCCAAGTTAAGATAGCTACTATGGACAGATAACTTAAAAGTAGGTAACTTGAACGATTTGATTTTAAACTGGGTTAAGCAGATAGATACCTGTCTGGAGTCTCTAGCAGGATAAGAGGCTCATTTAACAAGCACGTGGACTGTCTAACACAACATGAGTCAACTAATGAGGGATCAAAGCTTCTGCCCAGGACAGATAAGTTGAGCTCCAGGCAATTAACTTGTGACACTCTTATTGACACATTAAAAATAAACTGGTGTTTTATCTACTCCACACAGATGAAAAAAAAAATGATCCCACAAAGTTTGTATTTAAAATATAAATATATATCTAGTCTTTCTTTTTAATGGTCCCATAAAGGTCTTGTTTGTTTTCTAAATGTGAATAAGTTTCCTCCCTCCTGTTATCACGGGATCTGAGAGCTGTGCTCTCAATCAAGTGTTGGCTGCGTTATAGAGAGACTAAAAGCCATTAGTCCAAGTGGTCCAATAAGAGGGTGACAGACGCTGTAAAATTAGTAAACACTATAAAGTATGTTCATGGTGAGGGATCCCCTCAGTTTGCTAAGGATGAGAGTCCTTTCACTTATCTAAGCTTTAAAGATTCCCACTGAACTTTCAAGAGACTCCAGCTGCTGCCCGGGAATTACTGATTCAATAAGATACTGCCGATTCAGCTAAGGAGATTCATGTTACAAGGTGTGATTCATAAACACGGTGCATCATCAGGGGGTTTGGAAGATCAATTTTCAACCAATAACATTTTTTCATCATTACTTGCTTCCACTTTTGTACAACTGTTTTTTCTAGTTACATGATTTGTCAAGAAATGAGCACTGTCTGCAAAAAGGCAGTCAGATCCCACAAGCAGGGTCAGATTTCTAGGTCCTGAATGACTGGGAAAATGGTGAGATTGTTGTTCCCTGTTTGAAGGTAGGGAAATAGGCTCTTATCAGTGTGAAATGGGAAAACAAACAAAAAAAAAGACAAAAAAAAAATACACCAAGACCTGTGGTCTTCATTCCTCTCCCTAGGACTGACCTGGAGGTTGACCTCAAGGAAACCAGTGAGGCTCTCTAGTCTCAGCCACGTGATCCAGAAACCTCTCCATTTGCCAAGGAACAGCACACAGGTTAACTAACATCTTTCTAGTGGACAGAATGATTTTCTGCATTGCTAGATACTAACATAATGCTGTTACCTCTAACATATCCCTCCTGACATCAAGGAGGGTCCTCAATATGGATGATGGAGATCCGTATTGAGACTAACAGGAAAAACAGGAGACATACAAATCTCTTTGGCTCCAATTAAGTACTCTGCCTAAAAAAAAAAAATAAAAATGAAATGTGCTTCATACTGAAGTCTTCATAATAAAAATGTGAATTCTTATGACTTTGTGTCTATCTGAATTTGTACAATTGCAAAGCAACTCATGTTGGCATCACTGGGTCAAAAAGACTGAGGCTGTGTGCTTTCCTGACAGTCACGCTCTCTCTCCCACATCAAGCCCCTGCACAGGTTATCAGGTGATCATGGAGAAGAGATTGGAAAAATGGCACCTGGTCTTAAGCATTTTATTCAGTTTAAATCTGCTCTTGTGCTATTTCTTTAGACAAGCTACTGATTGCATTTGCTTTCTCAAACATATAGTTCAGCTGCTACAGCTAACATCAAGCCCAAGAAGAATTTTGATCTAAAATCTTAATTGTGTGTTCTCTGAAAGCTGCATTTTGGTCACACTCTATTTCATATATAGATTTTGGAAAGGCAAAGGCATTTCAGAAACCTGTACAACAGCTTTGGTATTCACAACACAATCTATTACAAACACTGACAGCTATAAAATTTGCTCCCATGCAATTCAATTAAAAATGTTCTCTTTACATGATGCAATACAGCCACAAGCTGCTTTAACTCAATTGCATGTAACAAGGAAGGGTTCCAAAAGCTTTTATCAGTGGACATTTTAATCTCCAGCATCTTCTGTCTTGCTAGCTTCAGGTTATTTGCTTCCCTGTAGTTTGGCCATCGCTGTTGGGTAGCCAGCATAGACTTGTAAGAATACCACTGCATAGTACAGGGCCCTACCTTTGTTCACTACCATTTGAAGGTTAGCAAACAGTATAACCAAGCCTAACAAGGGGAAGAGCTTTTGGGATCCTGTCCTAGCACCTTAACTGAAACAGCAATGGCAATAAAAAAGACCCTCTGAGAACAGTACATAGAAGGAGAATGGGTTGCAATTCCACTATCACAACTAACTGCAAAGCATACTAGCACGGCTTTAGCATCTTTCCACCACCCCCTTTTCCATACCACCTCCCTGCAAGAAGGACTGTGCTTGGGAATTGTACACAGGTCACCTCCCAGGTAGGACAGGCTGCTTTTATTGTTTCCACTTTTCAGAAAACTGCATGCTTGAAAAACAAATCAAACCATCAGTAAAAGTAATTGCCCCAAATCCCTGGGTTTTGCAGTCTGCTGATGGCTCCTGTTTCACTCACAGGTGTAATACTGTCACACAAAGGCTTCCTGCCTGTACATCAGCACCTCCTCGGGGAAAAGGGCCCCCAAATCTACACAAATGTAGTGAGAAGAAACATAAAGATGTCTTACCCACATGGGTGATAACTGTAGTCAGTCGCTGGGTGAGCTCCTGATGTGACATCTCTTCTTCTTTTAACCAAAAAAGCATTTCACACAGGGAACTGCACAGCATCCAAAAAAAGATGCGCCCGGAGTGGGAGGCTGCACACTCACTGCCTCGCTTGCACACAAAGCAAGGACCACTCCCACAGCACGGCCCTTCTAGCTCTCACATCTTCTGCCGGCTGCTCACCTCTTCCAATTTGCTGCCCTCCATGCATGGACCTAGAAAAGCTCCTTCCAAAAGGGGATTTAACCCCCCTTAACAATAGGAAGGGAACGGAGGTGGGAGAACTGAAAAAGGAAAAGGAAAGAGGCGAGCTGATTGCTTATGGCTTTTTTTCTGCCTTCTCCCGCGGATGAGGCAAAGGATAAAAAGACAAACCAGCAGGCAGATACCTTCCTCCAGGGAGACTTTTGGATGGTGATGCTGTGAGTCAGGGAAAAATCCTGGAGGTAGGAATGGCATCAGGAGGAGTGGAGCTGGCAGCAGAGCTGTAACAGCGGCAGCTGCTCTTCCGCGCTCTCCTCACCGGCGTGCCTGGCGGTTGAGAACCACTCACTCGCAGCAGCCTCCGGTGCTGCGCCCCAGCCCCTGGGGCCCAGATGCCCTGCAGGCTGTCCCCAAGTGAAACCTCCCAACGTCCCCCCAAACCCTTCTCCTACCCGCTCCGTCGCCTGACAAACGGGGTTGCCCACATGCGTAGGGTGGGGGGCTGAGGGGGAGCTGATCAGTGGGCCCTGCAGGGGCGGGGTGGCCAGGGGCTTTGTGCACTGCTGCACAGGCAGGGTCCCTGCGCCCTCGGTGTGACTGACCCCACAGGACCCTCTCCAGCTGCCCGTTTACAAGAAGGGTGAATGAATTAGCCCTGGGTGTCAGGCAGGTCTCACCTGTGCTCATGGCCGCTGCCCCAGGGTGCCAGGGAGACAGCTGAGCCTTGCGCTGATGTACTGCTGCTGTAGGACAAACGGCTGCTGAACTCCTGAGAAGCTTTGTCAGCTCTCCTGGCTCCAGTGCCCAGCTAAGATCTGAGAAGAAGAAAAGAGAGGCAGGCAAGAAAGTGAGAAAGGCCAGGACCCACCAGAGACTTGTATGTCTCCATTCCCTCTTTGCACCTCCTCCTTTGAAGTCTACCTGAAGCTCCACACAAGACGTTTCTGGAAACAGGAAAATTTATTACATGCTTAAAACAAACAGAACAGAGAAACATGCAGCTGCCTGCAATATCTGCTCTATTCCCACAGAATGGATCCAGCTCTAATTCCAGATTTCCCCACCCATCTATAGGATTTTGCTTGGGCCCACCTTTCCACACATGCCAAAGAACATGACATCATGTATGTACAAGGTTAGAACTGTACAATATCCCTGTGGGCACATCAGATCTTACAGCACAATCAGTGAGCCAGTCCTGGTGTTGCAAAAGCTTTTATCTAGCTCTATGATGAGAAAATTCCACAAGCAGTTGGCTGACCTACAAGGCAGTCTGAGTATCACTGCTGTTGTCCTTGTTCTTGGATGATTGACCAACCGTACTGAGAGGTTTCTTCCACGCTTCTATTGAGTTAGATAAGAGCAAGTCTGCTTGAAAACAAGTGAGGGGGGGGAAGATGACTTGAGATAGCCACCCACCAGCCAATGTTTTGGCATTACAGCAAGAGCATTTTGTTCTGAGATCATCCTTCTAGCAGAGCCCATCTAGGGAGTAAAGTTCAAATTCTAAAGATTTTGACTAACATTAAAATGATTTCCTCAACAAGGGAAGAGATGCCATCAAGAAAGAAAAGCATAAGCAAAGCAGACTGACAGCCAGCCATAATGTTTGGAGGAGTCTGAAAGATCTGGGATGCTTTATTTTTATTTTCCTCTCACAGGGTCACAGATTGGAGGTAGGAACACAGGACTAGAGAATTCACCACATGTCCAGACACTTGACATACTTTGTTGTTGTTATAGTTTTTCTTGTTTTTCTTTCTTTTTTTTTTTTTTCCTGCAGGCAAAGACGCTGTATAATCCCATTCATAAATGAATTAAACTCCATTGAGAAGTGGTGTAGATGTAGATGGTGGTGGAGAGTGGTTTGCTCTCACTACTCCTACAGCAAGGCTGTTCAAGAACATCAAGGATAGCTAGGAACCTTTGTATTATTTCTAGCTAAAATTATTCTCAGCTATTTTAAGACCATATGCTCGTACACCAACATTGTTATTCAGTATCAGTAACTACAGACACAAGTACACTTGCTATTTTAAGATCCTTTTTCTCTTATTATTTCTTCTAGCTATGTTAGCCTGCTTTCCAGTTGTCTGCCATGCCTTCAATAACTTTTAAACCTGTTGATCGATTGCAATGTAATTCTGGAGACAAAAACACGTTCTTGTAGGTTCACTGAAAATTAGCAAGGCATACAAAGCCCAAAAGGGGGAAGGATGTAATGAGGGCTGTCTAATTCTGTTTTGTGGCTATCTTAGGGACTCGCTAGTACATACCAGCCAGTCATCACACTGCAGTCTACAGCCAGCCACAGCAAGGGCTGCTCCTTGCCCAGCTTACGCTGTGGGGTGGGTTACCTGTGCTTCAATCTGAGATGAGGGTGCTGTCATATGACATGAGTTATAATAAACAAAAGGGGGAGATTGAGGTTATTTTGGTGGGAAGGCTTGAGCTACGTGACACAGCCATGGGGTAGTACACTCCACTAGTTTCATCAGTCATGGAATGATTTCTTTACACTACTAAGATCAGTGGGACTGCATTAAAGAAGCCTAGAATATAGGGATCTCCTGGAGATGAGAGAAATGGAAGCCCTGTACCTGTCACTCAAGGAATGATTCAAAGATGCTGAAGCAACTTACTCCATCACTGTGATGGTAACCATTTGTGGTGCTCGGCGTATTTGTGACATTGAGCCGGCACTTTGACTACTACAAATACAAACTTTCCCTCGGTAGGGTAAAAGTCCTTGCTAATATACATGGGGTAGAGGTACAGAGGATTATGATTTACATTTCAGGCATGAGTCTTACAAGAAAGCAGGGCTGGGGGCTGTACAGATACCACAGTTCCACAATTAAAATGATGGCCGACAGGCAACAGCTTGATTTCTCCATAGAGTGAAAGCCTGACAAATCAACAGCCATTTATTAGATCCTGAATGAAACAGCTGAGGCCAAAAGCATTGTAAGCATCTTTAATAAACAGTAAATTGCACACTGCAAACAAAAACTGTTTACAAGATCCCGTGGCCTCTCCAGATGGAAAGGGAAATTCTCACTGCAAAAATCATGGATTAATCTTTCCTTCTTCATCCTATAAAACTATACATCCCTTTCTCTTATCTCTAAAAACCAACTGAGATAGAAAAGCCATTAAAAAATGAGATCCAGCCATGCAACTATTTTCTTCACTTGTATTATTTCCACTTTCCAAGTCCTAAAAAACCCTTATAGGTTCCCCCCTCTCTTAGTTTTTCCGGCAAATTCCCTCCAGAACCACATCACTAACTTCTGGTGTTCAGAGTGCCTCTGAGGACTCCCTCATACCAGAAAAATGGCAAGCTGATGGAATAACAGTAAAGTTTAGCATACCTTTCCCAACTTTTACTTTTGCAAGCAAGCAATACCTTTGCATTATGACTTTTCCTCCCTTAACTTTTATCTATAGACTCTCTGATATCAAAGATTAGGGCTCTGTTACTGACTGGGAAGAACTGGAACACTGTTGGCACAATCAGGTAAGGTAATTATACTGTCACCACTTCTGACTGGTTATGGCAGCACTTCAGATGTGCAGTACAATTCCATTAGAAGAAGAAATGGGTAAATAAGTCCCATACTTCTTTGATGCATACCTACAAAGGCACAAAATCGTGCTGTTTCCTTTCTGTAATATAAATCCTTCAGTAAAGGACAATATCACTCAAGTTTTCTTACTTTTGTTCTTTTTGGAACACTTCAGCCAACAGTGCTCCTGCTTAGCTTTATAGAGGGTCACATTCCTAGTGTTTCACTGTCTGTTCTTGGCTTTTCACTGTCTTCTCAGTCAGCTCCTATGACAAATCTGTGAGTTCTCGGCCAAAACTTGCATGTTCACTTGTTCTCCCACACACAGCTCCCCCAGTAGTGCCTGGGTCCCTGCCTTCACACTTAGCCTCTTGGAGAGGCTTCTGCAAAGCCTGACCTGCTTTGTATCAGATGCTATGTTTCAGCTACTTCACTAGAAAAGGAGCATAGTTGCTTCTAACATCTGTTCTGAAGAGGCTGCTGAAGATGCTAGTTTTAGCAAAGCTCTCTGCTTGTCTCCTTTTCTTCCCTTCTCATCAGAAATCTTTTTCTCAATTGCAGCACTCTGTTATTCACGGACTCTGAGAGCTTCAGTTTGCATTTGCCTGATTATATTTAATACTCTATTTCTTCATGAATCTCTCTACTTATCTTTGAATCTATTTATATTGTTGACAGCCATGAAGTTTAGTAGCAAGATTCCAATTTAAATATGTGTTGTGTGAAAAAAATACTTTTGATTTTAGGTCTAAAGCCCGATACTTCAATTTCAAGCCTCCGGTTCCTGCACCTTGAGTAGGAATGAATAATTCCCTATTCACAGTCTCCATCTTAGCCATGACTTTCTGTATAGTGATCATATCCCTCAGTCACTCTTTCCTGAGTGGAGCCAAATGTTGTCCTAGTTACTGTGTCTTCATAAAAAAAGCCAATTTGTACCTTTTATCATTCTTGCCATCCTGCTTTGAACCTTCTCTTCTTTATGCAGCTTGCACAATGAAAATTGCCAATTTCAGTCTGCTCTGCACTGCTTACGTAATTTTGACAGATGTCTTCTAATGCTGAAAGTTATTAGATAAATGTTTGCTGTTAAAGAAAATCAGTATATAGCTATTTCCATTGCATTCATTTCTTTAAATAATTTCTAGCATCTTTAGTCTTTCAAAACAAAGCCTGAGTTTTGGAAAAAGCTGTTGGATAGTGATCTTGAATTTTTAGGATCAGATTAATTCCTAAATTCTCTTATTAGGTAGTTTATTTTAAGGAAGCCACTTGTCCACTTTCGGTGTCATAAGATAAAAACCCAGTGTCATAAGATAAAGAGCTTTAGTGTTAACTGGCTTCAGTTCTAGACTGATGGATGCATGGACAGGCTTCCAGGGCACCAGGTAGAGTAATTTATAAAGACAGAAGTCCTCCGCCTCATCAATTATTCTGCCCTGCTTCCCTCCCTAGCCCCTTACATAGTTTTTCAGCCAATGAGCTCTTGAACCTCCATTCTACGGTTGTATACCTGCAAATGTCAGAGTAGGAAAGAATGGGATCAGGCTTCCCATTTAGGTCCGTCCACGTTGCCAGAAAACTTCCTTGCCACCCCAATGCACATTCTTCACCTCCCTACCCACCCCACAACACGTTCCTACTCCTACCTCCTGTTTGCCGCAGTAGCAGTGCAATGTATCAGATCATTTCACTGAGCTCACGGATCTACTTGAACCAGTGGTGAAATTAGACCTGAGGTATTTGGCAGATACCACTGCTCAAATGTGGCTGGAGGACCTGGCCGGGATGAGAATGAAGAAAGTTGCTCACAATCAGTATCGCTATTGAGACATCTGCCACTGGGCAGATATAATAAATAAACTATATTACAGTTTCTAAATACCAATACATCCTGGGTCTTATGCCTTTATGAATTAAAATAGTCTTAGATAGTTTTTAATACATTTTATAAATAGCATTATAAATGATATGTGTCAACGCTGCTTCAAATTGACTCCCCCCTACTGCTCATCCCTCCTTCTTGAAGTCTGATAAAAAAGTTGTCAAATCCCCCAAACATGTTTCTGTCACACTTCAAGAGGAAAAACAAACAAACAAACAAACAAAAATAAATATTTTTAAAGCTTTTTAATAGCTGTCTGGCTTTTTATAGATACACAATTATGTTAAAGTGCTTTAAAGAACAAATTCACCATGCATCAGGTGATTAGCATTTTAAAGCTAAACTAGTCTTTAGACAGTTTAGCTAGACTGTAGACAGTTTCAGTGGGCCACATTTGAGGGGCACAGATGAGTCTCACAAGTAAAACTCTATACCATGGGAAAGCCTGGAGACAAGCAAATGAGAGGACATCATAACCATTTGAGATTGATCTGTTGCACCTTTAGACCATAGATGAATGCAGAATTGAGAATGCGTAATTTTCAGTCCTTGTATCTATACAACGGAGGGAGAGAAAACCAGCAAGAGAAAGTGATAGAGTAGCTTGGGATCACTTATTTCCTTCTGGATTTTTTTGCTTTTGTTAACATAATGAAATAAAAAGTTCTGTTATTAAGTTATGTTAATATAGCAGACAAGAACTTCCTTCACAGAACTGAACCTGAGGCTCAGACACAGTTGATAACATCCTCAAGTGCTAAAGACATTTGAAGTGTCCCCATTAAGGAGAGGACAGAATAACCACAAAATGGAATGAAACCTCAAAAACATAACAATACTTTACACAGTTTCAGAAAGAAAAGTGATCAGTTCTAGCTGCTGATACATCCTTACCATTTCCAAGTCACCAGTATTTGGAAGTATCAAATATAATCAGAGACGGAAAAAACAGCATTGCATTTTCGTCGGGATCAGGCCAACTTCAGGAGTTGTGTGTATGGGCATCTCTTGCTGCCAAGGCATTTTCATGTTTCAATAATAGAATTCTAGATGAAAGGAAACAGCTTATTTAAATTGCCCAAACAAGGATTACGGGCTTGTCTTGCCAGCAGAATGATGTATTTCCAGCTTCGATTCTTTCCTGCATCCCCTTTTCCAAAGCCTGTTCATCTGTTGCCATAGAGACCATTTCCAGCCCACTCTGCCCCTGCACAGGTTCTGTTCTGGACGGTGCCTGCTGTGGCTGCCCAGGCCACTCTGGCCGTGCCTCGTGCTCAGGAGCAGCCAAGGGGAATCAGTAAAGCAGCACACCTGCAAGCACCCAGCATGCAGCTGCAGGGAACATAACTGATTTAATTTTTACACATAGAACGGGTACGTAGTGGGAGGACAAGATGAACATGTGGGCGTGCATCGTGACTGCCAAATCTGCTGGGATGCTTCTGAGTCCTTTAGAGGGAACACATCAATCACATCCATCATTTTTTAATCCTTTTTTTTTTAAAAAAAAATTATTTTTCCCTGTAATGCAGATTATTCGTAATAATGGGAAATCAAAAAGGATCCCCTTTGGCCTAACTGGTAACTTTTACACATACAACCCCTGCATTTGTACACCTGGGGGAGCTGCTCTCATGGCAACAGGAGACGGGGAAGGCTTGAGCAGTGCAGGCCGTACAGCCACGGAGGGCGGCTGGCACAGGGCGGGCTGAGGCACAGCCCTGGGCTCGCTTCCAGAGACCTCCCTCAGGCCGCCCCTCAGCCCCCCGGAGCCAGGCACCAGCTCTCGCATCCCGACAGAAGAGGCCCTCCTCCGCCAACTTTCGGCGCGGCGCCGATTGCTTTTGCTTTGTTCCTTTATTTCTGTTGAGGGAGCTGCAATCGGAAGGACCGCCCAGAAGGCGCCGGCCGCCCGCCCCTCCCCGGGGGCCGCCTTGAAAGGAGGTGCCAAGATGGCGCCCGGAGCTGCCAAGATGGCGCCCGGACCTTCCCTCATCGGAGCACGCGCGGCGCTGCCGGCGGGCGGCGCCTGGCTGCGAGACGTGACGTCAGGGCCCGCCTGCGGCGCGGGCTCTGTGATTGGCCGTGGGCGGGAGGAACGGGCGGCTTGGCGGGAAGCGGCCGAGAGGGGCTTGCGGGACGGCGGTGACGTCACGCGCTCGGCTGAGCCGCGGCGGGGCCGAGCGGGGCCGAAGAGAGCCGAGCGGAGCCGGAGCCATGCAGGCCTTCCTGAAGGGCCCCTCCGCCATCAGCACCAAGCCCCCGGCCGCCAGGGAGAGGGGCGCGGCGGGGAGCGGCGGCGAGGGCAAGAAGCCCCGGCCCGTGCCCTGGGTGGAGAAATAGTAAGGGGCGGGGGGGGAACCCGGTGTGACGGCCCTCTGACAGCCGGGCTGAGGCGCCTCAAGGGCTCTCTCTCCTCAGGAGAAGGCTTTTGGGCTCGCAAAGTGACGAAATGTTGCTCCAAAATACTTTTGGGCTTCTAAAAATAACCTCGGGCCGCTGTTTCCATTAGGAAGCCGTTTGTCTCTTCCTGAGAAACCTCAGGGAGGCAGGGCAGAGGCACCGGGTGGGTTTCCTGTCAGGGATTTTGGCCCCAGCTGCAGCGTTTGCTGTAATTCTTTGGTGCCAGTGTCATCGGAAAGGGAAATGGTTGTTTTGTGTGCTTTTTTCCTCCATTCCATTTTTTCTTTCCATTACATAACGAATTGCATTTCGTGTCTTTGTATTCAGTCGCCCCAAGAACGTGGATGAAGTCGCCTTCCAGGATGAAGTCGTCGCTGTGCTGAAAAAGTCTTTGGAAGGCGCCGATGTGAGTGTGGTGATAACGGCTGCCACAGCATAGAAACGAGCCAGTGCTGAGGAAAACTGCCTGCCTTTCTCTAGCGTGGCAATGATAATGTTTCCAGACTAGCTAAGTGACTTCCTGGTATTGTGTTGGGAGCAGTGTCATATTTCAGATGTTCCCAGTCTCCAAGTCTCACTGTAAAGTTGTCAGCTGTATGATGCACTTTGGAATTTTTCTGCAATAGCTTAATTGGAAAACATCCTGTAAATAATTTTGAGTCTGAAGGCGCCTTTATTTTCTAGACACTGTTATTCAGCCAGTACTTCAGACATTCCTGATGAAGAGTAGAGGGGAAAACTTTCTTTTATTGAAAAGGGATTGACTTTTCCTAAACGGTAATTTAGGAATGACTGGCAGGACTGACAGGAATTCTAGTGACATACCAGTGCTTCTATGAAACTGCTTAAAATGCTTTTTTCAAGTCTGGAGAATTCCTTCCTTTTATATGTGCTGAGACTTCTTTAGCTTCCATGTTTCACCTAGGAAGGTCATTATTGTGCTCCAAAAGATGTTCCTGTTTACATAGACAGCTAAAGCCAGCTGAAGTGGTTGGTAAGGATGTTCCAAAAATGACATTTGTGATAGGTATATCTGGTCACTGAGAGCTATAAAGAACAATTTGGAGTTTTCAGAGTTCTATGGAGGAAGCCTTTAACTTGTATTGTATTCTGATGCACAATATGCATTTGTAGTCTCTGGTATTCAAAACTTTTATCTTGAGACGATTTGCTCTGCAATTCTGGTTTGACTAGCTTGAGACTATTTGATCCAAAAATGTTCGTTTAATCAGAACGTGCAAAGGCTTAAGTACTTTGTGTTTGAGTGTAGGGAGCTAAAGTGAGCTGCTATGACAAAACTGGGGAAGGCTTGTATGATTTGTTTAGTTCATGCCTCCAGATTTAATTTACTTCAGGAATGTTGTTGTAATGTGACCTTGTCACATCATATTGTATTGTTAGAAATACTGGTTTCAGCAGCAACACTTCTGTGTTTTAATATTTGTAATTCTGGTAATTAGTAAGGAACTATTAACAGCTAAGGAGAACTGAGGTGCTCCCACCTATGCTGTCTGGACATATCAGTCTTGTACCATCAGTTAGGTGATGGGTTGTCAGGTTCTATTTTGAGCAGCAGCTATTTAAAACCCTGCAGCTTCTGGGTCAGCCGTGTTTCTCAGATGATGAGCCTTGTGCAGTTGTGCTGACTTTTGCCTCCTGAGTTGAAAAAGACAAATTGTAACTTGTCTGTAAGGTGGTTACAGGCTTTGTATTTTACTATAGCTACCCAAACTCTGCAAGTTATTTAAGAACAAAATCATGCAAGTAGTTCAAAATATTTGATGCTTTTAAAATGTAGATATTTTTGTTAGTTCTTGAAAGAACTCATTCTGTCAAAGGCAAAAGTGTAGTTTAAGGAATGGAGTGCCTGGCACTTGTTTGAGGAGTTCTCACTGACTTTGGAGATCTGTTGAGATCAAAGAAACAGCTGTGACAAAGTACATGATGCAAACTTACAGCATTATTTAAACCTTACTGTTGGAACTGGAGAGGCAGTTCTATGCTAAGTTACTTCTAAGTATTTGTGAGCCTTGGTTTGGGAGCTTATAAATAGGGCAAGTCTTCTAAAAATCACGATGTATCTCTCTTATAAATGGGAAAGACCAGAGTCCGGGTGATTTTGAAATGGAGAAATTGATTTCTGCCTGCCAGGACTGTTGATTTAACGTTGCTTTTTGCAAAGAAACTGACATGTTATAGTATTCTTTAGTTTTCAGTTACTTGATTATATCTTACTGAGAAGAGAGTTAGGGGTAGGGTTATGATTCCGATTTATATCCTCACTTCTAATGAAACTTCTAGAAAATGACTTGGAGTTTACGCTATATGTAGTAACTGCCATAAATAGGGTGATGCCTGCAGGTATCCTGCTTACCCATTTTTTCAGGCTTGCTGGGGGTAACAGGTCAGGTTACAGTCTGTTAAAAATACTGCCTCAGAGTTACATGAAAGATTAGGTTGTGCTTGTTGAAAAAGCAGTGTAAATACCGGTGATAACTTCAGCGAGAAGTGAGCATAAAAGGGGTTGAAACAGGAAACAGTAGAAAAGTATGGATTTAATGAAATTAGGAAGCATAGATTCTTATTAAAGCTTCTTACCTGCTAACGCATGTTTTGTGATTTAGCACAGAGGCGCGAAATTAGGAGTGTTGCAAACACACAGCTCCACAAAACGTCTACTCTTACAGTATGCTAACCTAACATAGTTGATGAATTATCAGCTGTCATTCAGTAAGCACTTCTTCACAGAAATCCCTAAAAAGACACAGGGAGGCAATAATGTTGTGGTGTCTAATTAAACTTGGAAAAAACCTTGTGTTAATATTGGATACTGTTTACATATTAACCAGGGAACTGAGTAACAAATGATCAGCAGATAGAGAGGGCAAAACTTGAAATGGTTTTACTTACTATAAAATATTGAAATTCTACTACTCATACTTTTCCAGTGCCTACACAGTTGTATCTGTTCTGTGTCTTATCTTAGTTGCTAAAATGGAATACTGTTGCCAAAAAGGTCTGTCTTTTTTATTTTCTGACTGTGGATCATGTACTCCTGTAGTTCTTGCTGCTCTTTAGATACCTTTGGTTTTGCTGTTCTGATTCTGTCTGTATGGCTTGCTATATTCAGCATAAAATTCTTTAATCTAATTTTAGTTGACTCTTTAAAAGTAGAACGTTTATTAAGGGCTGAAAATAAATCAGACAGAGAGGCTTGTCTTTTTACTGTTGTTTGGAGGGGACTTGTGGATTCTTGTTCTAAGAATGTAGAACTGGAACATCTACTGTCAAAGGCAGCTGTTCTAAAATGCAACTGGCTAAGTGATAAGAGGGACTACTTGGAACACTAGTATAGAAAGTTATCACTCTTATGCTTCTTGTTTTCATCCAAATTTTAGTTGTGGCTAATTTGCAGAAATTTGGTTTTATGCCAACTTAGTTCTGTGTCCCTGTTGTTGCACTGGCATATTCCCTCTCAGCTCTTGTTTTGCTGAGCTAACTTTTTTTTTTTTTAAAGTACTTTCTTATAAATAAGCCCTCCATTCCTGTAATCACCTTTTCCAATTTAGATTTATCATCCTTGACTGAGGATGACCTGAACTGTGTGTGGCTTTCTAGGTGGAGTCTTGCTAGCCCCTTGTTAGTATTAATAATTGTGCATTTGTGTTGAAAGTGAACATCTTAGGACCGCTGTGTTACAGTGGTCAGGAACACAGGAACAGTTCCCTGACTGACAGACAAAACTAAGTCAGCTTTTATTGTACTTCCAGCTGATGAATTCCAGACATCTAGCAGATACTTATATTCAATTATCTCTCAAATTGTGAGCTTTTATGCTTTGTGCTTTTAACTGTTATCCTATAATTCTTACTGCAGTCTTTGCTGTGCTTCTTCATCTACCTGTGTTGGTATGTTTTGATAATGCATTCCTGTTTTTCGTGCTAAGGTTATTAATGAAAATATTTGAAAGACCAGTTAACGTAATCTCTTTGAGAAATGCCACTGGTTTCCTCCTTTGAAAAATTCTTGGGTGGATATAGAAAACTCTTTGCTGGTGCTATGCATTCCTGTCAGGTTTTGCAAGCATCTCTATGATTACTCTTAGGATATGTCTGTGTTGCGATCGCTGCAATATTGCGCTGACATTCACAAGCTACCTTGTACTTACTGCAGTGGAGTTAAGGCAGCAGAGAATTCTCTGAATGGCATTCAAAGGCAGAGCTGAGAAGGTATGAGGTAGTTAACCTATGACAAATTTTATTGCAGCTGCACTGCTGGTAGTATGCTGACTGTCTGAAGGGCATCACTGGATAAATTTGCATGTCACTGCAGTCATATCTATAACAGTAAGCTCTGTAGGCTTTAGTAATATTGGACTTGACCTGGAGGCAATATATCAAAATAAAATATGACTTGAAAGTGTCTATTTTGATAGAAGGTGTGATGGTGCCACCAAATAACAGCTTGTTCGTGCAGTCTTATAAACAGCAACTGTTTATCCTCCTTTAGAGCACCATGTGCAGTGACCTAGAATTTGATATTGTTTTGCAGGAGGAGTATATAGTTTCTATCAGGTGCTCAGATTTTCAGTAGGTTTTCCTGTTTTGTGTTGTGTTTTTTTTTGTGTTTGTTTGTTCGTTTGTTTTTTAATGCTGCCTTGCTGTTCCAGCTTCCCAATCTGTTGTTCTATGGCCCACCTGGAACTGGAAAGACTTCCACTATTTTAGCAGCTGCTAGAGAACTCTATGGGTAAGATGGAATTGAATTGCTTTGATATAAGCAACTATCATGTGTCTTCTAGTCGTGTGCCTCTGGTTGTTGCCTGTTTTATGTAGCTTCTGGAAACTTTCTCATACTTTTAAATTTTTGTTCAGGAGTTGCTTCATGTTCTAGTTCAGCTCTAAAATGAGATATCTTTCTTGTTTGTCCCTCATAAATCACTGATTGCTGTTACCAACAACACTTCTTTGAGGCTAGCAGCCATGTAACCCTGTGTCTCTTTAACTATGTGTTCCTAGCAGAAAAGAGCATGAAAAGAAATGGCTTGCACGTGCCTTACTGAACTTTGTAAAGGATTTCCAATTTTGATACTATATTCAGTAAGCTGTTGGCTAAACACAGATCTTGAGGCACTTCACAAAATGTCTGTCATAATCTTTCTGTTACGCACCATTGAGTAATATCAGACTAAAATTTAGTATGCGTTATAGTTCTTATGAACTCTGCGTACATTCACCAACTGAATTCTAACATCTGCGTGGTTTTGAGTAGTGCTTTCAGAGTAGGCAATAAGCAAAAAATGGATGAGAAGGTGGTTTGATGGTGTGATCTTATCTAATATTGGCTCTGGTACCTTTTCCCTTCCGTGTCTTTAATATTTGTCTCATGTTGTTTTTTGGAGAGGATAACTTCTAGACAACTCCATGTTGTGTGTCCATCTGAATTCTAAGAATTTAAATTCCCCTGTATTTAATTTTTATTTTTAAATCAGAGGTGCTGCTAAATACTACCTGTATTATATTTTTTAGATATTTACTTTCTGGTAGTATTGCAGTGGCAGACCACTGCCAGTTACCATATCTGGGGATTTAACTGTTTTCTCTACATTGCTAACAGCATGTAAGTAGAAGGACACATTATGTAGTGCTCTGAGCTTACAAACCCAGCTTCCTACTTTTTCCTTGTAACAAGTATAATTTTATGCTTTGTTGTTTTCTTCAGTGTGGGAGTCAATTGTAGAAATAGCTAGTGGAAATTCATACCTAACATATAATTATCTCAGCTGTATTTTAACAAAGTATGTTTTTCAGTAATGCTAGCAAAAATAATACCTGCAGTTCAGAAAGGCCCTCTGGTCTATACACTTTGTAACATACCATTACAAGCATTAACAGCTAATATGTTGTAATAATGATTTTGCAGTCCTGAATTATTCCGACAAAGAGTCCTTGAGTTAAATGCCTCCGATGAGCGTGGAATACAAGTGATCCGGGAAAAAGTGAAGGCTTTTGCTCAGCTAACAGCATCTGGAAGTCGTTCAGAGTAAGTGCTGAATCCAGGCTGAATCTGTTGGATGGACTGACTTGCTTAGGACAAAGTATGTGATTATAAAATTAACCTAAATAATAAAGATTCTAATACAAAAGATGGGTCAGCACTGGTCTGAAGTTTGTAACAAATGCAATACTTTGGCTAGGCTTTGAGTTCATGTCGTTTCATATTGAGAGTTTGAATAACTTTTACTAGTGCTGTTAATGTTATACAAGCAAACAAGGGGAGAAAAAAAGTAAGACTGAGCCTTCTGGACTTACAGATATTTGTTGTCTTTGCAAAGGTTGCCTGACTACCACAGGAAACTTTATTTGGGTAAATTGTGGAAGTTACTTCTCTTCTACCTCTAGTTCCGTGGAATCATCGAATGGTTTGGGTTGGAAGGGACCTTAAAGATCACGTAGTTCCAGTCCCCTGCCATGGGCAGGGACACCTACCACTAGACCAGGTTGCAGCTGAGGTTGCTCAATTTGCATCTCATGCAAGGTGCTAGCTTATAAGATGCTGAAAAGAGTCTGGTATTAGGTGAGAAGCCCTGTAAAAGGGAAGTTGTGTGTATGTGGTAAAAAATGGATTGAGGAAAGTATCAAGAAGAAACTGCATGCCAGGACTACATGGCAAGAGATGGTCTTGTGTCCTGAAATTAGGCTGTTGTAATGTTCTTTGAAGTTCAGGTAACCAGGAAGCCTGAAAAAAAAGAAGTGCTGTGTTAGTTATTAGAAGAAACTTAAAGCATGAGTACATATTTTAGGGGAATTCTGCAGTGTTCAAGTACCAGTCTTTCTATGGGAACTCAGTTTGCCTCCCCTGCCCTTTACAAATCCTTGTCTTATAACTAAAAATAATCAAAAAGAATTGAATGTTTGATTTTGTTCTATTTGTTGTGTATAAATATTGAGTAAAATGTGACTCACCATTTGCAGTGATATTTTTAACTTGATCTAAAGAACACATGTCTCCTTGTCTTTCAGTGGTAAAGCTTGTCCTCCTTTTAAGATTGTAATCCTGGATGAAGCAGACTCTATGACTTCAGCAGCCCAGGCAGCCTTAAGACGCACAATGGAAAAAGAATCTAAAACAACACGTTTCTGCCTTATTTGTAACTACATCAGCAGGTATGTGAGGAACCTGTTACTTTTTTGGACTTGTTGCTCTTCCTGTTCACAATACTTCTTTTTATTTTGTTTAGGTTTCAACTTTTGGGTTTTAGTGTTGAAGTCTTAAGGTTATGTTACCCTTGCGTATTACGATAGCATCATCTGTATGAATGTGGCTGTGTAATCATTTGGCAAGCACTTATTTTTCTTTCTTTCAGAATAATTGAACCTTTAACGTCTCGATGCTCCAAATTCCGCTTCAAACCTTTGTCAGACAAAATCCAGCAGCAGCGGCTATTGGATGTTTCTGAGAAGGAAAATGTGAAAATCAGTAGTGAGGTACCTTAGTGCTTGCCAAGTAATTTTATTGCTTAATCCGGTACATAATTGCATTGCAGTGAAAGGGACTAAGTCAGCATACTTCTCCAGACTTTTCAATTGCACTATGTACAGTATATAAAATCATTTGCGTATTATTCTCCTTAACACAGGTGAGGATGAAATTGTAAAAGTCTTCCTAAAATCAGAGAAATATCCACCAGAGCAAATTAGAGAATAACTGTAGGGCTTTTTGTTCTGTACTGAGTGTACTTGCATTAAGTCAGTATTTCATTCTGAAATTGCCAGCACATATTTTGCAGCACTTGCAACTTTATATAATTCATAATGTATACAGTGCTTATTCTCCCTGGATTACATTTCCAGCTGCCCAAGATTTGTTTATCATGATGGGGTTTTAAGGCTGGTAGACGTGTTATGACAAAATAGGTATGCTATTAGATAATTCTTATTCCTTTGTGTTGCTCAAGTGGAAAAGAAAGTTCAGAACTTGTACTTTAGCATGTAAAAAGAGGCTGAGATAGAACTAGGTGTAAGTTACTCCACTGAATATATCTTTGCCCCCATCTGAATCCATTGCCTCACTTGTCAGAGTAACTCAAAAGCTATGTGGGTAATACAAGTTACCACAGTTACAATACAAATACAAGTGCGGGTAAAATGGTGTGGATCATAGCACAGTTGTGCACTGCTGTCCCAAGTCTCATTTCAGCTGTGAGACCAAGTAACTTGAGAACTGTTTGGTGACATATTTGTAATGTGAAATCCTAGTCCTGAGAGCTGTGGTTTGCATTAGAGCTGTGGTTTGCATTAGACCTGTGGTAGCATTTACATTAGCAGAGAGGTTGCATTGTAACTTGTGCATTGTGCCTAGCTCTGACCATCTGCTTCAGGCATTACCTGATGTTCTCAAATCAGTTTGCTGAGGAAGTTGTACTTCCACTGTTCATTAAGATCCAGTACACACATTGCATTTTCTCACGTTCTCTTTTAGGCAGTCTCTTACCTTGTTAAAGTGTCAGAAGGGGACTTAAGAAAAGCCATCACTTTTCTTCAAAGTGCCACTCGCTTAATGGGAGGGAAGGAGATCACAGAGAACATAGTCACGGAAATTGCTGGGGTAAGTGATGTTATACAGCTTCTCCTGTAATAAGTCTGAAAAGTGTGTGTGTGCTAAGTATAGTTGCTACCTTTATCTACCTTTGGTCAAGGTTTGACTTAAAATAAATGATTTTATGCTTGTTGGCATTGCTAGTAAGGTACTAATACACAGTCTCCCAGGTTTTTAAAGACTGATGGAGCTGAGGAACTGAAAAAGTAAATGGGCGTTAGGGAAGGACACTCTTTCCTTGAAGGTGCTACCGTCACAGCCAATTGTAAGGGTTGAGGGGTTTTCACTTGAATGGAGTGGAAATGGAGGCAATTGCTACTGTCCACGTTTCATAAAGAAGCTTTGAAATCAAGCTGTCCAGACAGTCAACCGACAGGAATGATGATGAGACGGTGAGAATGTCAGCAGTGCTTCCCTGCTCTGAGCTAAATAATGGCATCTGTCAACTTTTTTCTCTTCTGATTTATTGACTGATCTTGTTGCATTGGCTGCTTTTTTTTTTTTAAATTATGTCCCTGGTGCATCACTGAAGAGAAAATTAATTTGCTGTTTTGCTTAGGCACAACATGGTGCAGAAAGCATTGCCTATTTAAATTAAGTCCTCCGATTAGTGTCCCAAATAAGTGATAGTGAATTTTGATTTGTGAACGTGACTTTGACAATTCACTGTCATTATATAGCTCTTATTTCTATCAACAATGTAAGACAAATGTTAAAGCCTAGCTCTTAGTTTTATTTAAAAAAAAATCTGGTCTGTCTTAGATACTTGCTTAAGAGTGGTTGGTTCCCTGTGTAGAGGAATGAAATGCGGATTGACTTCAGTTGTGACTGACTTATAAGTGTACAAAGTTGAAAGTAAGCAATGTAATTTGTTACAGGTCATCCCTAAAGAAACAATGGATGGACTGCTGTCTGCCTGCCAGAGTGGTTCATTTGAGAGACTGGAAACAGTGGCAAAGGTACAGTCCCCTTAGTGCCTCAGCCTGAGAGTTTTTCTAGGTCACTGCCCTGTGGATTGTATGTTACTGCGTTGCAGCTGAGGAACATGTGGCCTCAGGTCAGTTGGGACACCCATTTCGAGAAGCTTGTCTTTCACCAGTTAGTATGCTGCTGATCTTTCCCTTCTGAGGAAGAGTTATGAAAGCTACAAATAAGATTTGCTACCAATGTGACTTTCTCCTGAGCTAAACTGAGGTCACGTGGAGCTGTTAGGCTGAAATAAGCTGAGAATTACTAATGAGACACTTAGCACAGAACATTAAAATTGCATCTTCTGTGGGCAGGACCGGTCTCTGGACTAGTCACCTTTTTAGTTACAGAGACTGTGTTAGATGAGAAGTGTCTGAATAAAGCTGTAATAAGGCGTGGGTGTATCTTGTGCACTAGATTGCGCTTTTTTATTTTCATAAATTTCTGTCTACTTAAATGGCTTCATGGAATACTCTTCCCAATATTTACTGTTACTGGGCACTACTGATTTAAGAAAAAAAAACCAGCTATCTTTAATTGCCACAGTTTTTATTTTATTTAAAAAGTTTGGCCTTGCAGTGCTCTGTATGTCTGTAACTAGTCACTACCAGATGAAGAAGATAAATCAAAGTTGGCTGCACTTTAAAATGTGAAGGCTGTGAAGCTGTGCCACGTGATTCTGTGGATGCTAAGCTTTCCTAATTTTAGAGTGAGATTGGGCAGGTTCATCGGAGGTGGCTAGCTGCTTAAAATGTCTCTAGCTAACAAAATCCCTGAGATGTAAATTGTCAGAAGCTGGGAGAATATTGAGGCGAACGTGCTGCCGTGTGTCTGCCATGTTCTCCTGGTCTTTCCTAGGTGGTTGCTTTGGGTCACCGTTGGGCAGGGTGCTGGACTCTGTGGAAACTACTGACTTGTACTTTAATGCTTAGAGTCCCATAATAGGTTCCAGGACAGTCTTTGGCTCAGGCAGAGTTTTTCAGATTGTTTTTCCTCTTTGTGGTGTTTTTGCTGCTGAATTACGTCCCTTTTCGTATACCCTGCCACAGAATCTCATAAATGAAGGGTATGCTGTTGGTCAGCTTGTAAACCAGCTTCATGATATTGTTGTGGAGAGCGACGATTTCAGCGACAAGCAGAAATCTATCATAGTTGAGAAGCTTGCAGTAAGTCTGTAGCTTGAGTTCTCTAATGATTTTACTTTTCCAGTCTCCATTGGTTAATTTTTCTTCTTTCTCTCTCTGTCATTTACTCTGATTTTTCATTCTGAGTATTTCCTGTTGTAAATTTCTGAATTTTTGTTGAGAAACTTCCTGAGAAGGAAGCGAAGTCCAGTCAAACTAAATGAATTATTAGCCATGTTATTCTAATGATGCTCAAGCAGGTTTGTGGGTGTGCTTTTTTTGATGCAAAGGGGGAGGGAAAATTAAGATGGGTGTGTGATGTGACTGCTGGAGAGGCTGGTGCTGATTAAGTAAACAGCTGGCAGACTGAATTGTGATGTGGTGAGCTGTCTCACCACAAGGGTGAGACAGCTGGCTCCAGCACCAGCATTTTTAAAGGGTTTTAACTTCTCTCCATTTGCAGGAGGTGGACAAATGCCTGGCAGACGGTGCTGATGAATACTTGCAGTTGATGAGTCTCTGTGCCCTTGTGATGCAGCAGCTAACACAGAACACCTAACTCCTCCAGCATGGGCTGGCAGCAGCTTGGAGCTATTTCAGGGGTGGCTGTGCTTCCACTAGCAGGGACTCATGTACTCTTTTTGTATAGTTTTTGCAATAAAATTACTGCTCAGCAGGTGAAAATGCCTATACTGGTGTACTTTGTTTTCATACAAGTTCATAAATGAGACAGGTTTTTAGTCACTTTCTAGTGAAAGAGTAATTCAGCAGTAGGCATGCTAAAGTACAGTGGTGCTTGGTCAAAGGGGGAGTCTGCCTCACAAGGCCCTTGCAATCACAAGAGTTGAAGCCCCCTATTTAAAAGGGGAAATCCAGGCCCCAAGTGCTGACACGCACTCACTCACCCATAAACAAGACATCCCCCCACCAAGAAACATTTACAATTTAAGTGAATATAGAAGTATTTTATTGAACATTCAAACTTCATTAAGACATGTGCAATATGGCAAATTTTACTGGGTTTAACCCTAACTAAGACAATAGTATGATTGCTTGCTTGCTGGGGCTTAGCAACAGGGTCCAGATCACACTTACCACTAATTAAATACTTTATTGAATAAATACATATCAAACAAATGCATTTTAATGCTCTTATAAAAGTTTAGAGATTTTGAAAGGCCTTTCCAATTCAATCTGAAGTATAAGTACATACAATAAAGGAAGGTAGGCTAGTTTAACATAATTGGCTGATTTTATACAGCACTTATATCTTTTAGTCCATAAGTAAATTATTAAATGATAAAGAACATCTAATACAACCACTTCTATGGAACTAGGAAATAAATTTCTAATAAAGAAAAAATTTACAGACCCCATGACTTTCCACCCAACCCCAACAGTCTAACCCTAAAGTGGATAAAGCCAGTGGCTTTCCCCACAAGAGCTCACGACAAAAAGTCGCTTCGCTTATCAAAAATCTGTATTTCTGATCCGTTATGAGCATTGAGACAAGATTCAATATATCCCCAAAGAAAGAAGCACAATGCACGTTGTGAATCGCCTATTCAGCAACAGCGAGCACTGCATTCAAACCATCTCCTCCCCAGGGATTAAATGAGATCAGCCACATTCATGGGCATCTCCTCCACTGTAGTATTGTAGAATGTCTCAATGTCTCGCAGAATCCTCTTGTCCTCCTCAGTGACAAAATTTATAGCCACGCCTTTCCTGCCAAAACGACCACCTCGGCCAATTCTGCACAAAACAGAAAACACATTTATACACAAGTTAACTACTCAATTCGCTTTTTAAAATACTTAAAACGATCCATTCATTAACTGCTGATCTTTTATCTGCCAGTGGCCAGTTACGCCGTGTGTACACGACTAGCTGCTAACCATAGTCACATCTGGTTAAGAAAAACTAGCAGTTAGTGCCAACAGTACAGAAGAAGCGTCCATCCTATGGAGAGTAGCAGAGCAGAAAAGGTTACTCTTTTGGCTGCAAAATAAGATCTGTATTTAATGGTTGGTACTGTGGTATGAAGCCCTAGCTGCCTCCCTCCCCTCCATGAGGATTAAAGCCCCATACCACATGCATCCAATCCCGAGCACATGGCATATAAAAGGTAACTGTCTTCCAAAAAATTTGACTGTTCCTGCATTAATCCAATTGTATCCAGTAACATGGAACAGCATGACTGCTGAATTAAAATTCAGTAAAACTGTTTCCAGTGGGAAAACTTAGTATTTTTGTAAAAATAAGCTCATTGTATAAACACAAGGCTGTCAAACACTATCAGTTACAATTTAGTTACACCCACCATCAGTTCTACCTTCCTGCAACTGCACAATGCAGCACCTAATCATTATGAGCTAAACACACAAAATGGCTCACAAAACTTAGCAAATAATCATGACAAAAGAAATATATAAATACCGACTCGCTCTTTATTCAAACTGTGCCGCTTACGAATCCACGTCCTAAATTACGTCAACGCCGTTTCTGAGCACCATCTTGTGTCATCAACTGCTGCTATCGACTCCTGTATTTTTTTACATCAAGTAACAAAGCACAGTTTACTTAATTTAGGGACAGTCACTAAAGGCAGTAAACTAAACCTAGGGGAAAAAAACTCAATTGCTACCAGAAGACACACACCACAGAGGAAAGAATACCACTGTGAAAGGAGCCACCAAGAGTAAACAAGACACATACAACATGAACACAATTAGACTTCCAGGAATGAAGACAGTTTTGTGCTACTAGTCTGCTGAAAGCGTTAAGGGCTAGTGACTGAGCAGCAGCAACTGAACATTAGCTGGGGCCTACACATCCAGCTAACAACCCTGCTTTCAAGATGCTATGCCAATAACTCCCAATAATAACTTCTGTCATCACACCCTGCAACCTAGAAAAAAACGTAGTTCAGCAGCTGGCGGTTTCCCTAGATCTCAGCAATGCATGGTTTAGCCACTGCTGAACACTTCATCCATCTAAGTTTTCCCACTGCTTTTTTTTTATTGTCTGAAAGTTCTGCTCCTCCCTCATTTCAGGACCATATTTATGCAAGTCAGGGCTTTTTGTCAAGCCAAAGAGCTTACTTTCTGCTAGTTTTTGTTGTTGTTAGCAGTTACTGTATGGATAACACTCCCATCACCAAAAATGACTAACAGGAAAATAGGTGAAGTTCTGTGCTGATTTCTGGTGAGAACACGGCACTCGGTGTAATGAGCCAACTAGAGGGCAGAGCAAACTAACCTGTGAATGTAGTTTTCACGATTGGTCGGCAGGTCGTAATTTATAACCAAAGAAACTTGCTGCACATCAATGCCACGAGCCTGGAAAGCAATACGGAATCTTTAACACATGTCACAGACTTTTGATTACATTTCTTGTCTCCTGATTTTGTTGACTACTTTGTTAGTGATGAACTACAACTGTGTAGTCCATAGTGGAGCATAGTCCTTACTCTTCCAAAAGGCTCCAGATAGTTCAGGCTACAAGAACCTTCACTGAGTTATGAAGCTTTTGGCACCAGATTAAAACAAGAGCATGCTCACCAAGAGACAATACTCACCAGCAAGTCAGTAGTGATCAAGACACGGCTTGATCCTGATCTGAACTCTCTCATGATAACATCCCGCTCCTTCTGGTCCATGTCACCATGCTGTAGAGTTAAGGAGTTAGAATTATTACGGTTCCAGTATTCCAGACCGAAATATCCTCTCGAAACAGAAGGATGTATGAAACCCAGCGTCCCTACCTGCTGTGGGAACGAAGCAGGTAGGGATAGAAGGAAACATTTTTCTTTTAGCAGGGGGAACGATAATACAGCACCACACAGCTATATCATAACTTTTCCTGCTTTTACTCAAGTGTAGCTCAGTAGGGATTGTTGTATGTACATGTCATTGCAGAAGTTGTGTGTAAGTATCAGTTCTTACCAGAGCTGAGACTGTGAAGTCTCTGGCATGCATTTTCTCTGTAAGCCAGTCCACTTTTCTCCTTGTATTCAGGAAGATAACAGCCTGCGTAATGGTCAGCGTCTCATACAGATCACAGAGAGTATCCAGCTTCCACTCCTGAACAGAACAAAGTTATCAGGAATAAGAACTCTGAAGTCATGGTCAAATTAGGGCATGCCCTAACATGCATTTATAATTAACATGACCAGAAAAACTGGAGGAATACCTAAGGTAAAGTTTCTGCATGAACTGTTGCACCGGATCTTAAGACACAGGACACTGGACATTAAGAAAGAGGTCCACCCTAGTCATTTTCAATCCAGTGCATCGTTTTTCTTCTTCTTGCGTGTACTCTACTAGCATTATTACAGAAACCAAAGCTGAGCCTCAGTTTCTGCAATTTTAGCACAGTGCTTTAACAAGAAGGTAAAAAAACATCAGGTTTCTTAACTCTTCTAACCAAAAGTACAGCTCATACCTACCTCTCGTTCAACATTAATGTAGAATTGCTTGATACCCTCCAGTGTCAGTTCTTCCTTCTTCACCAGAATACGAATGGGATCTCTCATGAACTTTTTGGTCACTTCCAACACATCCATTGGCATCGTAGCCGAGAGCAACACAACCTAGAAGACATTTTCTCCATGTCAGCATGTACAACAGACATTAGCTTCAGGTCCATCACCATCAGAACATTGAAGTCATCAACCTTTACATCAGTGACTATCATCACTGATTATCTTAAAACAGAGATCCTGACCTTCTGCAAGGCAGACAGGACAGCACACAACAGCTTTAATTTAGACGAGGACAGAAATTCAGTGTTTGTCAGCTACTTGTAACCAAGCCCGTAGCCATCATTTCAACCACTTTTTTTACCTGGATGTTTGTGCTCAATTTCTGGAAAATCTCATAAATTTGATCCTTAAATCCTCGGCTCAACATTTCATCAGCTTCATCCAGAACAAACATTTTGATCCATTTAGGTGCTATTAAAAAAAAGAACATTTCATGAAGTTTCAAGAACACACTAAATACTATTGCTAATGTTACCCTCCCTTAGGACTGAGTAGTCCCATACTGTCTACAGTGACAGCAAATTCATTACTTCAGCTCTTTCCAGATGTGAAATCTACACTAACGATTTCTTATCAAAAACAAAGTTCAACTCATACTTACAAAGGTAGCGTCTGTTTAACATATCAAACACACGCCCTGGAGTTCCAACCACAATGTGTGGAGCTTCAGCCTGAAGCTTCTGCATTTCATTGCGAACATTTGTGCCACCAATACAAGCATGGCATGTTGCTCCCATATAGTCTCCAAGGGCCAGAATTACCTTTTGAATCTAGAAGATAAAAGCCTTCCATTAGTAGCAGCTACTGCTAGCGTCAGTCCTTTATCACTGTTGCTTACGGACTATGGGCTAGACAAGGATTACACATTGCTAATGACTACAGAGAAGTCTTGCTACTGATTCTGCCCAACTGCTTGTTAAATATTTAAATTGGTCTTTAGGTCACCCTTACAAGGTGACAAGTTAGCTAGGTAAAAAGCAACTCTCTTCCTGGCTTAGTAGATGCATGGAAGGCCTGCAAAGCAAACTCAAATTTTGCACTGGGAATACGTGCACGTAAAGCACGTGCAGAAAGCTGCTACACAGTGTAGAAGTACACTGCTATGTGCCAGGCTTTGAAGTCACACCTCACAAATGTCTTCAGAGTAGGGACTGTACCATCAGATGTTTTTGTTCTACCAGCTTTGGTTTTTCAATAATTCTTGCCTATCTGATCTAGTTTTAGATTTATCTTCAAGAATCTTCACTTTAATACTGGCATCTCAGTATATTCTAGTTGAAAAAGATCAAGTTATATACCACGTTTTCTCCTCCAAGTTCTGCTCTCAGCATTTTATCTTAAAAGCCAGCATTACTGAATTATATTAGTGTTAAGTATCCTGCAAGCTTTGTTCAGGCACTTCCACTTACTAAAACGAAACACCAAGCCTTGAGGGTGAAGTAAGCATGCAATGTAACATTAAGTCAAGACGACATCACAGATTACAAGAACAATGAAGTGACTACACGCGCACTGCAGTTTTCACGTTGCACAACTGCATGCAAGTTCAAATAGCTTCTGAAGTCTTAAGTTTCCACTCAGAACACTGTACTTGAGTAACATTTTTTTTTTGGAGATGCTCCCTCAGAACTACACGCAGCATAGGAGCTGGTTCCTGCAACTCTGCCCCAGCATACCCTCCACATGCATTGCAACTCCACTTTTCAAGCAGGCAGAGAACTTGTGGGACAGAAGCCAGTTTAGTTTCCCCATTACTCAACATAAAAAGGGTTCTGAATGGATAGTGGTTACAGCCCCCTTAAGAAGTCTGTTTATTGTCTCACAGTTGTGAAACCTGAAACCTATGCAACACACAAATAGCTTTTGTTTTTTTAGCTACACTATCAATACCTGTTGAGCCAGTTCTCTGGTAGGGGCCAATACTAGTGCTTGGGTCTCCTTGAGATCAATCTCCAACTGCTGCAGGATGGAAATAGCAAATGTGGCTGTCTTGCCAGTACCTGACTGAGCTTGAGCAATCACATCATACCCTAAAAAAAGTAGGATACACATTTACTGTTCCCACATAGGCCATTCATATTTTGTTTTATTGAATTCCTTTTGAAATAAGTGATCAGCATTAAAGAGTTCTCTCCATTTCAGGTCAGCCCCGAAAGATGGTGTACCATCATATCACTTGTTCAATAAAGATTAAAAACAGGCATCAAAACACGAATAAAACTATTAGCATATGCCTTTTATAATATTTTCCTTATTATCTGGTATTAGCAATAGCACATGAAATCACTTGCATACCTTTGATACATGGAATAATAGCTCTCTGCTGAATAGCTGAAGGCTTTTCAAAACCATAAGCATAAATGCCCCTTAGAAGGGATTCTTTTAAATTCATATCATCAAAATTGTCAACAATCTCATTCCAATTGCTCTGCAATGAAGAAAAAAATACATTATTGCATTCGCCATTCTTCTGCATCAGTACTCAAGTCCTTACACGAGGTCATGTGCTCACCTCAATGACACCATCGGGCTCCATTCCCTCGGGGCCGCCATGGTCTCTGCCAGCAAAGAGAACGAGCAGTTAGTTAGCACAACATGCGGAAGGGAGCTGACCCCCCTCGGCTGCCAAGGGCTGCGTCTGCCCGCTGGAACCCGTGACAGATCATTCCAGCAGGTGCTCTGATGCTCTGCCAACCGAATAAGCCTCCTGCTCTGCCCACCGCCCGTAATCCGCAGCCCACCTCCCCGCAGCCCGTAACGTGATACGGGACGATCCGAGCCTTCACACCCCGCCGCGTTTCAGGCAGGGAACAAGGAGCCGAAGCCCGCCCGCCCCGCAGCGCCCCCCCTCCCGAGGCAGCCGCGCGGGGAGGCGGCGGGGAAATGGCGGCGCCGCAGCGCCGGGCGGGAGGGGGGGCGCTGCGGTGCCCCTCGCCCGCGTCACCAAGTCTCGCGAGAGCTCCACCCCTGGGGTTGCGCAAAGCGGGCGGAGGAAGGCGCCGGGCGAGCGCCCAGGGGGCCGCACCCCCCCCATCGTTCGTCTTCCTCCTCCCTCAGGGAAAAAATGGTCTCGCCCGCCGCAGGGCCCTTACGGCTGGGGCGAAACCAACGGCAGAACCACGGGAGGAGTGGCGTTTATTAATGAAAAAAAAAAAGGGGGGAAAAACTTAACAAAGCGCTCCTCTGTTTTAATTATAAGGCAGCGCTGTTAAGCTAAGGAAAATAAAAATAGCCGTTTTTCGGGATGTGTGGTTGCTAAGGAAACCTATAGCGAGAACGCGAACCCTGAGGAAAAGAACTAGATCCCTCGTCAAGTCAGGAGGAGGCGGGATAGAAGCGTCTAGAAGCTGGGGGGGGGGGGGGGGGGCAGGGCACCAGGCGCCGTCTCACCGCAGAGCGGCCCGCAGAACGCTCGTTGGAGCGCCCCCCTCAACAATCCCCTGCTTTTCTTCTCCCCTGCGCCTCCACTCAGGCTACGGAGCCTCCTGACGGAAATAATAAAAGGCTCGGGGCCTCTGCGCGCCGCGCCATACCTGCTATAGTCCGCGGAGCCGCCTGACATGTTCCGATCACGAGCGCTGTCCTCAACTGAAAAGGCAAAGCTTCCGCGGAGGCCGCTTTATATATCCGCCCCGCGGCCGGACTCGTTGCGCTTCGCTCTGCGCATGGATATACACCTCACGCCACCGCCAAAACCCCACAAATCCCCCCAAAACTGAGGCCCCTTCCCTAGAGACCGCCTGAACACGCTTCCTAAGGTTCTCCGAGAGGGTCCTTGAGCCCCACGGGTCCGCGAAGCCAGCGGAGTCTGGGACTACTTTTTCTCCCCCTCTCCTCAGAGCGCGGCAGGATATTGCAGCACTGGTGCAGTGACAGCGCCGCACTCCTTCCTCCCGCTCCGCCTCCCCCCCCTTTGGCACGGGGTTTCCCAGCCCGGCCCCTGCTGCTGCGGCGCGGGGGGAGGGGGGCGCGGAGCCGGGGTGAGGGGCGGCGAGCGGGGCCGGTGCGGCTCCTCACCGCGGCGGTGTTATTTCTAAATAAAGAACATAATAATAACCACCGTGTCGTTTTTCTGTAAAGCTGTGCTGCGTGGAAATGGGGGTGATGGGGGGTGGGGGGGCTTCCTTGGGCTCTCCCCCGTGCGCCCCACACGCAGAAGCGACCCCACCGCCCGCCTCGCTGTGCCAGGCGAGCCCAAAATTTTCCCTTTTTGCCCGCTGAGGGGTGGTGGTGGGAGTGGGGTGGGGTGGGGTGGGGTGGGGGGCTCCCCGCAGGATGGGGGCAGCGCCGGGGGTAGCGGGAGCTGCGGCGGGAAGGGCCGTGAGGTGAGGAAGGCAAAATGGCAGCGAGGTAACGTGAGGCGGGGCGGCGGGGCCTCCTCTGCCGGGTTCTGAGGCGGTAAATCCATCCCGGGGTGTTAAAAATGGATGTTTTTTTAAGGGGATGAAGGCTTGTTCGGCGAGTGTTTGTGGGGATTGAGCTGGATGGGTCCCCGGGGCGCTGCTCGAAATGCGGCGCAGTGGCCCACAGCCATTCCCCCCATAGCGATGCGCCTGAAAAACTTGTCAAGAGTTGGAGGTCAGCGCAGCCCAAAGGAAGGCAGCGAGGAAAATGTTCCTCTGCCAACTGGTTCGATGGAATCAGGGATCCTGCCCATTGCTTTCATACTGTTTTAGAGGAAAAAAAAAGATTTCAATACACTTCCAAGGTTCTGCGGTAGTATGTTCATCGATATTTCTAATGTAGGCAAATAAAGTAAGTTGTAAGCAACAATTTATACCAACTGTAATGGGTTTTACATGAGTCACTTCTAGAATTTGTTTCCATAGTGATTATATATGAACAAATGGAGTCGGCGCTTGAAAAACTCGACCCCTTTACTTGCCTAGAACATTGTAAATTGTCTAGAAATGTCTAGAATATCTGTAAAGATAATCTCCAAGAGACTAAATTACCTTAGCTCTTCCTATGGTAGCATCAGCTGGGGCAACATCATCTGTAAAAATAACACCGCATTGCCGATATCCAAGCTAAATTATGTAAACACAGCTTCTCTGTTGACCCACCGTAAAAATCTCAAGTTTTGCCCCCCCCATGCTGGACGGAAAGGATTGAGGATATTGCTTGTTTTTGCAATTTAGGTAGCCCCGCGACAGTGACTGGAGGCCTTCCTGAATGATAGCAGTTTGCCTGGCCCCATAAACATCTGGCTGTAAAAGCACCAGGATGGGCTGCAGAAAGGACCCGAACAACTTGGGGCTAGCACAGTTAAATTTCCCATTGAAAATGACTTTCAGTTTACTCTGAAGAACTAAAACTACTGAGTATTTTTATTAAGAACTTGGAGCAGTTATTAAAAAACCCGTAGAATGTAGATACTTTAAAATATTTTATTAGGCCTTACTTTCTTCGCAAAACTGAATGAAAAGATTTATTGGCGTCTGGGAAACTCAGGAAGGTAATCCATCATTTTCTACAGATTTTAAATGCCTTTTAAATAAACATTTAAGCCATCATCTCAGATACCTGATTTATCTTTTCCTGTAGACGAATTAGCATCAGATTACTTCAGATTACTTACGTATTCAAACCACTTTGAACATTCTGTTTTGACAGAAGTTAATTTTAAAATAACAAGGTTTTCACAGCTTTCTTTAAGGACAATTATGGAAAATTAAGGATAAACTCTGAATTTGCTACAAGTCTTGTTTTATTCCACTTGACATCAGGTGTGGTCTCCAAACTTCATCCCATTCAAAAATAAAGTTAAGAAAATGGTTTTTGACCATTAACTTCAATCAAGGGACAAATTTTTGAATTGTTTTTGTTATTTAATATCTATGGTAACAGCATCTGGGAGTCTCTCAATCCGCTGCCAAGATTTCTTTATTCAGACATTAGTTGAGTATGGAGCCAAACAACATACATGCCCTGCAGAGCTCATGATCAGTGTTCTTTATAGAGGAACTTGAAACTTCCATGTTCCTGAGGAACTATTCATATGTGATTTACTTGATATTTAATATAATAAGATTCTGAGCGCATTGGTATCTGTTGTCACGTGGTTGTGGCAGAGTTTGGCAGAATTTGAGAAATGTGATTTGTGGGCCATATTTACTCTTGTTGTTCTTCATTTTTATCCACTGCTGTAGAATCAGATAGCCAGCCCAGTCAGTAACCTCTTGTGAGATACTATTTGCTTTAAGCATAGTAACAAAACATCAGTTCTTGTGTTAAAGAAATTCATATGAATGTTCAACATCAATAGGTATGGAGAAAGGAATCCAGTGTTTACTCCAGTGAAAATCATTGACTCATTTCACCAAATGAAAAGAGGAAGGACTTCTGTTTCATTAACTTCAGATAAGCAAAGTGTTGGAGGCGCTGAACCAGTCCTCTTTCTGTGAAACACTACAGCAAAAATCCAGGATTGTCATCCACGACGAGGATGTAACAGACCTGGTATAACTGTACCAAAGGAAAATTTTTGGACATGGTATACTCTTAAAGGCTGTGTTCCTGAATACACTGTTTGAGAAATACCTCTTTGATTTTAGTAGGTCAAACAGCCAATTTGCTTGTGATCTCATATCTAGTTTGTGTATTTTTAGCCTGGTGGTAGCCATGCTCTGCCTGGGTTCTGACCATGAAGCATCATAAATGTTTCCAAAGGTCAGATTTTGTCACTGACAAAATCTTGGATTGACGCTGGGATTTGTTGTATCCCTTGGCTATAAATCTTATTAACCTTTCTAGAGCAGTCTCAACTGAAAGCTTGCTCCTCAAGGACCAGGTTCATGTTATCATCAGGCAGAAGTGATACCAAAAAGAAACTAAGTAATAGTTTAGTCTGTGCTACTATTATTAGGACCCATGGCCTCATTTATGTGCACGCTATATGCTTCAGTAGAAGACAAAAGACAATCTTGGTGAATCATGAGATCTTTGGTGGGAATGAGCATAATAATTATGCATTTATTAATATGGGGTAACAGATGGACTAGCTGGTTTAGCAGCTGGGTTTCCAGTCATTATTCACGCAGATTGAAGTAAAGAATGATGTATCTAAAGACAGCAGTAGGAGTCGACACCTCCTGAAACTGAGCTCTAGTTGAGCAGTCCCTGCTCATCAGTGTTCTGGCAAAGACAGTGTCGCAGTTTGCATTAGGAAATTTCAGAAACCTCCTTTTAGAAATCTCATACCATGATCTGAGCATACCGTGAAGCTGTCGCGCACTTCATGGGAACCATGGAAGATCCCAAGTTCCTCTCCTGCATTGCACTCTAGTCTTTGCTGGAGTTCATACCATATATTACGTGATTCCCACAACTAGCGGGGCAGAGAAAGTGATTGTAGACAGAGTTTATTCAGTGTAGGCCATGCTGAGGATCAAGATGACTTGTTAGGGTGTTGTTAGCAAGAAGTAATGTTTTTCAATTCATCATTCCCAAAGGATCCTGCCTAAACAAAAGCATGCTTCCTCGGATGTAGGAGTGGATAGCAAAGATTCTGGAAAGTCTCCAGCGGAGAAAGAAGGTTTGAATTCCAGGAGACCCGTGCTTGTTATTTAACTGCAGTCACAGGGCTTCCTTAATGCTAACTCACACTTTTTTTTGGTCATTCCACTGAAATTACAATCTGAACAAATTAAGTAACAGCGGTTTATAAAATGCAGTGTTTTTAATGCTCTGAGAAAGGCCTGATTTGTATTCTTTAGTATCTTGGGGTAATTTGAAATCCACATTATGGTGATTTTAGCACGTTAGGCTGCTAGGTTTGCTTTGTCATCCTTTTAAAAAGTCATTTTACAACTTTGTTCTGTTCTGACGGATATTTCTATTCTTTGTAACTGTAATCAGACTTTTGTTGTGAAATCTCCAAGATGCCCATGCCGAGTGAATTGAAAGTACTTCCAGACACGGAATTTTCTCTCCTAGTCAAAGCTTTCGGCCATTAAGGAACACTGTCAAAAATGCTTAACTGAATTAGGAGCCAAGCACTACGGAAAGCCAGTGGGATTTAGGCAGCTTTAGTCCATTTATTTGTCCCACCCAGAGGACACTGGGTGGCCAGGACCTTTTGCTGACCAGCTGACTCACTTGTCTGCAATGTGCGCACGGTGGTTTGCGGCTTGTGCTCCCTAATTGCTTCGAGCACAAGTCTCCAAGGGGTGTTCCTGCTTCAGATTTGCATGGTTTGTTTCTTAGCCTAAGTCCTCTCCTTCCCAGTAATGTTACTGAGTATTCCCAGCTCAAATACTTAAAACAGAAAAATAGATTTTTCTATGATTCTCTCAGTCTTTCAGGCCTCTGCATGCTGTGAAACGCGATGTTCATAGTTCCAGGTCTTGAATTCTCTCCTGCATTATTATGAGTGACTGCATTATTCGTTACTGTTGTTAAGGCTTGTAGTCGTGCCCAGGACGTGGCATCAGCTTAGCTCTGTTCTCTGTTATGTAGAGGACTCCCAGGGTGACCACAGGCTTGTCATTCTAGCAATAAAATTGAACAGGTAATGTTTATTAGGGACTTCCCGTTGACTTTTATTGGAACGAGAAGTTTGCACTTCATTTTTTTCCTCTGTAAGGTGCAGTAATAGTATTTGCCTCAGAGGTTACATATGGGCAAACGTTTGAAAAATGTGGAGATGGGTAACGGGAAGAGGCTTACACAGTCTTTGATAGAAGCTGCGTGCATTTTTTCGGGGTAAAGTTTGTTCTTTCTCCTGCAAAAGCAAAGAAAGCTGGACAGATTAACAGGTGGCAGCTGCTGATAACATCCTGGCAGAGTCCTGTGGTAACGTTTGTTTTTTAAGGCTATTGGAAGATGTCTGCACTACCATGAAATAGTGCATCTCATATACTTCTGCGAGACAGTCTGCAAAGAGCATTGTTTTCATTTCTGAGAAAAGGTGAATTTAACAATATATGTTTTTATAAAGAAACATTTTTTCATTCTAATATTGGTAAACCATCCATGTAAATTATTTATTCTCATGGTTCAATTTGGAATCCACTGATGATGCTTGAGATTTATAATCTCTGAGCTGATTTCTGTCATTTCATTTTTGAAACACCCACTATACTCTGTATTTAATTCTGAGTACCTTTCCTCATCGATTTAAAACCCAACACAAAACAGAGTGCTTTTTATGTTCTTACAAGGAGGAACTAACGCATGCAAGCTAAGAGAAAAACTCCAAAATGCCCAAGCAGTTCTTTGATTTTACAGGGCTGTATTCACAGGATCAGATTTTGTGGTAAAACAAAAATCCCTTATGTGCGTTGCAGGTATGCCTACCTTGATAGATGTCCGCGTGCTCTGTGCCCTGTTTAATGAAGTCGTCAGATGACTCTCTTTCCCCATCCTGATTTCTGCCTTGAAACATCAGGCACGCTGCTCTTCAGAAGGATTGCACGGTGCTGCAAGTTACGAGGGCCCATCTCAGATCCGTGACAGCAAAATGGCTAGGGTTTGAGCTGATACAGCACTGCAAAGAAAGCTGTGCAGTGTGCTGCGAGCATCTTACAGGCTTTTGTTGTCAGAATATTTAAAATGTGTACATCTTTGAACAGCAAGAGCAAGATATCACAGAAATCACTTCATTATTATTTAAACAGAAGCCCTTTCTGTTCATATCCAGCCCTGTATGTCTGCTGAAGTCTCTGTCTCCTTCTGTAGCAGAGCATTTTAACCTCCAAAACGGAGTATTTTGCAGTCTGTAGAGCTTGTTACAACATGTAAGCGTTAACAACAAAGATAAATAGTCTGTCGTTAATAAAATGAGCTATGTAGTTAGAGGTAGGGCCTCAAGGCAAACCTTAATTTCTTCAAACTGATAGTTTTCTACAGAGCTTTAATGTTTTTTTAAGGAAATGGAACCTGTGCATTTCTGCAGGTAACTGTAGCTCAGATTCCCTGAGCTTTATTTCTGTCAGCAGTACTGGCTTAATATGAAATTGTAGATGAGTAGTTTCAGCTTTGTGCCCGTATTTCATCTGCCTGTAAAATGGGAATTATAATCTCCTGTTTTAGAAGTATCCCTTAGATTGTAAACTGTTTAAGGCTGAGGCTGATTGCTCTGTGTGCTGTGCTTCAGCCCTGCAGAGCAGTCATTCTGGGTGGGGAGCTGAGGTTCCACCTGGCTGAAAGTTTTTAAAAAAATTAAGTTAAACATTGATATTTGTTTATTCAGTTTTGTTTTGTTAGTCCTTCTGAGATTTTTTTGGATGACAAATGTAAATATTCCAAGGTCTTTAACAATATTACAGATGTATGCTGTTACCATAACTGCATCTGAAACGTGCGCCTAGGTTGCCAAGGGGGCTGCTACGGAACTAGCCAGTAACTTTTCCACTCTGTTCTTTGCGGTTTCTTTTTAGGGCTGTGAAACATCCATAGGCCAGTCCTTAGTTCCAATTGTTTGTGCTGTAACCCATCCCGGAATGCTATAACATTTTATGTTGTGTGCTGATTGACTACCACCAGATACAGCAAAAATCAACATGTAAGGTGCAATTCATTCTTTTATTTTCAGGTTGTGCCCAAGAACAGCTGCCCAGATTCTCCCAGGATCCACTGATGCAAGCACAGACAGGATGCAGGTGATCACGTTATTTTAGCTCGGAATTACTGTGGTGTTTCTTGTACTAATCCAGGGCATGCAGTTCAGCATTTCTGTCACAGCCCTTGGCAGTGACCAGAAACCTTTGTTCTTTACACAGCAGGAGACAGAAAGGAGAGCTCATGTCGAATTACAGAAGTATATTGATTTCTTTATTTCATGCGTGTCTGACAAGTGATTAAGTTATGATTTACTGGCATTTCGCAATAAGAAAAGAAAATATAAGTGCTGCTATTCAAAGTCATTTTATCTTGTGCTAGATACTTTAAGAGCTTTTGGCAATAATTGTTTCTGAGTCTTATGCAGTTGTTTTTTCTAACATTCAGCCTTTATTTGTAGCACATTTTGCTGATTAATTTAAAAGTGGGAAAGTTAGGAAAATCCTAATTTCTAAGCAAGTGGATGTTATAGCTATTCAATAACCACTCAGTTACTGGTGCTTTTTCTTTGCTTGCTCGTTTATCTTCTGTAGCTTGTGTTAACCATTTCCAAATATATTCTCATATATACTTTTCCATGGATTGCAAGACTACAGGATCTTGCATAACATTATTCCTTTTGCTTTAGCAGGAATTTAACAAGCAAACCACTGATTTTCATTTATGTGTTAATAATAAATAAAGACTCAGTCAAACAATTACAAAATAGTTACAGCTTTCCGGACTTCATTTGGATGTAGTATTTTGCGCATTTTAAACTTAGATTTTTTTCTTTTTTTTCCACATTTCTGTCCAAAAAAAGCTGAGTATCACAGAGATGAATTTACATAGCTTATCCTTATTACATAGAAGGAGTTGTCTGGTTTCCTTTACTATTATTCATTTGCATTGCATTCAGCTCTTTGGGGAATACAACTTTGTACCCTTGGGAGCATATTTTTTCTAAAATCAATCAGTTGTGTTTGTTAATTTATCTCACATTGGAATTGTCTTTGTTAATTTAGAGGGCAAAACAAGCTGCATATCTTTATGCAGAAGGAGGGAGAGAAAAGTGAGAAGCATCAAGGACTGCTGCCTTAGAGCTGCTGTTGCCATAGAGCTACTAACGAGAAAAAAACTGCAGCATGGATTTCTTCTGCTGCTGAAGGTAAGATGAGGGCACAGCAAAGGCTGTAGGAGGGAGGGGGAAGGGAGGCAGAGGGAGGGAGAAGAGGAAGAAAGTCTGCGTCCTTGCTGTCTAAAAAAGGAAATTCAGTTTCAGTGTACATGAGCAGAACTGCTGGTGCAGAAGAACAAAGCTATCTCAGTTGTTTAGGGTAGCAAGAGTGATGAGCAAGCAAGCGCATTCCCTTGCTTTCGGGAGGAAATGCTGCAAAGAAAGGAGAGACAAGAGTGATTAACAGTTAGAAAATACTGCTGCTTCAAGATACCTGCTTTTTGACACTGCTTTGGCATTAATATTGTTCCCCTGGGTAAAGACAGCTGTAAAAAAAAAAATAAAAATCAGGTAGATAAGGAAGAAGAAAAACTAGTGCTGAAAAATTTCAGCATACACTTAGGAATTCTGTCTGTATTAAAACGTGTCAGTTGTTACATTCAGATGTGCAGCACTGTGAAGCCTTTCAAAGTGCAAGTGCAATTATATTCTCTAAGAAGAGATTCTTATGATAAATTGATATTTTATCAATCTTTAGTTCTGAATGCAGAACTGATATCAGACCTGCTTTCTGTGGAATCTTTTGAACAGGGTGAGATTTGTAGGCCAAGACTCTCCATGCTTTCTGCAGAATTCTCTACTAAACACTCATCCCAAAAGCTGCTGCCGCTGTTTCTACATCTGTTTAGCCTGTCACATCGTGCAGCTTTTTGCTCTCATTCCCATGTTGATTCTCTCAGTCTCTTTTTGAGATAAATTAACCTGTGTGCCCTGCCCAGCAAACCCAGCACACCTGCCATGTTTGCATAGCAGGACCTCAGAGGGATACTGAAGGCAGTGATAACACTGAGTGTCTTAGTTACGTTGATAATAGTGTGTTGATATTGCTCAGCCAACTGATTGCTGTATTATTGAGTATGCTTGGATAGAACAGCCTTTCCTTTGCATTTTTTTATTTTGTATTTATTGCCATTTATCAAATGTTTGACCATTTCTTCTGGAATTTTGTTTGAAGGTTGAGTCAGAGTTAATTTCTCCAATAGCAGCCTTCTGGCTTGACCAAGATTCATCAGTTCAGGTTGTAAATAAATAAAAGTACAACTGGGATTCTGAATTTTGTTAGCAGTACAGTCTCTCACTGTGAAATTGTTATTCCTTGAGATTATAGCATTTATACATGCCATTTCTCAGCTGTGAATGACGCTGGGATAGCTATATTGATCGTGAATACATCAGTTGCCATTTCAAAGGTATGTCATGAGGAATTGGACGTGTAAGTGTGTTTTTTAGGAGTCAGACTCATTTTGTGAGTCACACTCATTTTGTCAGTGTCGTAAGCTGCAGACAGCTTATCTGCGGTCTTTGGAACCATTCTTTTTACCTCCTGTAGTCCCCACTGCAGTCAGTGGTTGATGACATCATGTTCAGTTTTGCATGGGTCCCTTGAGCCAGCACATAAAAGTCAAGGCTTAATCCATGATCGTGATAATCCAGGTGACAAGGGTGTAGTCATCTTCTGCTCCAAACAGTTGCTAATATCTTGCTGGAGTGAATAATTTTGTATGTGTCTGAGTTCCACAGAGCATTAGGCTCTGCATTTCACGAAAGTTCACTCACCCTGTGTATCAAATCAGTTTGGGTTCTTCAGAGATCTGAGATGATGCTTCAGTCAAGTATGACCCCGTATAATAAAACCCTGTGTGTTGGGTAACTATTCAAGAAGGAATGGATGATCTTTATGCAGATAAAATTTAGTTGTTGTAGATAAATATTTAGTGGAAAGTTATTGTTGCAGTCTTAGATGAACTTAATGTAGGTCTGCGTTGGCAAAAACAGGTAGCCAGAATCAGTCATGTTGCTAATTGATAGGTTATTCTCATATGTTGCAGGTAATTATCTCTTGCTTATAGTTCGTGTATTTATTGCCACCATCAAGTGGAACCAAAGTGCATATTTACACTGAAAAAGAGAAGAGCTACAGTAGCGCTACTACACACATGTTGTGGCTGATCAGCTGTGTCCAGTGTGCAAAACGAAGTGCAGATGCACTACAACTGTCTTGTTAAAGCTACTCTTGTGCTAGACTGTGTAAACTACAACTAACCGATCTATCAGCTTTAGAGGAAGTTCCAAAGTCTTCTTGGTTGTCTTTTGGTAGAAAAGGGCCTTTATCTAAAGGTAACCTAAACAAAGGGTTGTTTGTAAGTCTATTAATCTGTCTGCACATTTGTACGGAACTCTGAGGAAAAAGGAGATCTTGTACTTTGTGCTTGTTTTTCTGCTTCTTCAATTTGGTTTATTTTGTGGGAATGGTCAAGAGAAGAAGGAAGTATGACAAAACATTGCCCAGAACACTCTAATCTCTGTATTTGAGCCAGGAAAAAAAAAGCAATTAAGCCACTAGTGCCGCTGTGATTAGTGCCAGGACCTGCACCAGTTCCCAAAACACTTCTAAATGCATGAGCTATTTTTGAGGGTTAATGCTGCCCGTAATCATCTTTTTCTGTCTTGCAACTGTACTACTCAGTGTCCAGCTCTCTTTCAAGTAATAGTTTTTCTACACCAAAGGCACTAGCTGAGTGCTCCAAGGCTTGATTTTTAGACATGCTGAGCACTCACAAAGCTATTTAAAGTTAATGGGAGCACTGGTTTCTCAGCACAATTTAAAATTAGGCCTATGTGCTTAAATAAGATTTTTCAGTTTAGGTGAATTCAGACTGATTATTTAAACAGTCTTATGACAGCTAGACACCTTCTGGAACTGATTTTTCTTTTTCTTTACGAGGCATTTTGTCAATACTGGATTGATTCCTGGGAAGTTTTGTTATGTTGCATTATATCCCTTGATTATCGTTATTATTATTTTTGGTAATCATTACTACCATTTTAGTTAACACACAGCTAGTAGAACAGCTGGCACATAGGTAATGAAGTGAATTCAGCTATAGTAGATTTACTTTTCTGTGATGCTTTATGGGATTAATCTTTCTTCCTATTAAATTGAATGGAAAGGAATTCACTTCGGCTGAAATGCTTAAGGGTTAGAGAGAAATAATGTTCCTTTATCATTTAAATTTATTTACATGTGTCTGGTGGATTTTTCAAGGTACTGAACAGTAATGTTTTGGGCATGTAGGTAAAAATATTTCTTTAAATGTGCTATGGATCCCATGTTTTGTTGATGACCATTACATTTCAGTAGTACTCTGTTCTTATCTACCCCAACTGTTTTTTTCCTATAGTAATCTAAGTTTAATTAAAAAAATGCCCTCCCTGGGTAAAAGGTATACCCTCACTCATTCCCTGCCTGAATCAGTTTTGTTTGTTCACTCCCTTGTTTTGTTGTTCACACAACTATTCTTTCATTTCAAGTAAAGTGGTGTACTAGGTCTCCTGTAATGAGTGCTCGCAGTGGAAGATGGAGGGGTCATGCACTGTATTTGTACAGTGACTTCTCACAAAAGATGTTTTGGGTTCAGGCGTATCAGTTTCACAGCAAATGTACTTTTGCATGAATCTGGATTCTGTTGAGAATTCTTTGTGACTCACTTTGAACTGAAACAGCAAGGTTGGTAGTTCACGGTGTGAAACCAGCAGTTTAATGCCTGGTCTTGAAATCATAGCTCAGCAATGTGCGATCTGGTATTCGTGGCAGAAGGGATCACAAGATCAGATTTCTGTGATCTGTTATTACGTACTGAGAGGAGTTACTCCTTTAGAGCTTACGTTTGAGTTTTCACTGAGCAGCAGATTGAAACCAGTTCAGTAGCAGCAGTAATTTTAGTATTCATTGTAGCAAGATGCCTTACCCAATTAGGAAAACTTCCACTCTTTCCTCCTTAAAGCAGCCTTCCTCTTACTTTGGAATGCAGTAGAAACATTGCTATTAATTACATTTTACCAAAACAACTTTGCTTAAAGCATAATTAAAGCTGTGGAAGCTGAATTATACAAATCTGTTTTTTGTAAACACAGCAGAATCGAGAATCGTGTGTGAGTAGCTGGTTGTGGAACTGAAAATATCTATCTCCATATATATATATGTGTGTATATTTTAAGAATACTTGAGGAATCTGAGCTTCAGATTTGGTATGGCTCTGTCTATACATCAGTGACCATGCCGTGTTGCCATTTCTAATTTTCTAGCCATTTAGACCCATTTTATCCTCAGAGCTGTAATTTCTGAACTGGGAGAAATTATCTTATTATCTTGCTGGCTGGGAGACTTAAGAAAAAGAGGAAAGAAGTGGGTTCTTACATCTCATCAAATCCCAGTATTCACTGTTAGTTCCCCCCATTTTCTATTGTTAGGTGCCTGCACATCTCTCTCCCCCGGCTCGTTACACGATGGGAACATAGCATTAGAGGATGACTGGAATTGCAGAGTGTGATTAAAAGGTCACATCTGAATTGCAGCGGAAACCCAGCAGGCCATTCAAAGTAAAGCTGGGATTTTTTCATGTCGGTTAAAATACGTATTTTTGTCTCATTGCCACAGATGGAATGAACGAGAGAAGAGAGACAGTAGCAAAATGGCCATCAGGTGGCTCTGGTTCTCAGCAGTATCACGACCAGGCTTAATTCAGACATGTTTTCACACCCTAGACTCCCATGTCCAATTGTTTATATCAGGCACACTGCGTTTTTTCTGATGCAGGACTAGCTATTATTTTTTTTATGTTCACGAAATTACACTTACAGCATTATTTATACACCTTGCACATAATAAGTGAGTGGCGAGCTTTTTATGCGCATTTGATGGAGCTTAACGTTTAATCCTGGTCGCACAGACGTGGTATGTGATTTGCAGTGTTACTAACACAGACGAGACGCTGAATGTTGAGCCTTTCCTGGCAAGCACAAAACCCTACTTTGGAGATCGCATTTGGGGATCAGGGATTTTACTGCAGCAGAAAATCTGCCATCTGCTGGCCGAGGAGAAAAGTACTTGTTAAGCGTTGGGGTGCACTGGACGAAGAGAGCTCCAGTGACAGCAACAGTGGGAGAAACTGGTGGTTTTGCAGAGCTTTTCAGCAGCAGGTCTGAAACAAGCTGGGTCAGTAACTTTCTGACAGCGTATTTTTCCACCAGAAAGTACTGTTCTGTTACAATTAAAACCTTCTGTGGGAGCACGTCAGTGAGAAATTGGAGTGTTCCATCCTCAAACTGTCAGCACATACTGTTTCAAAATGTTTAGACTTGTGCACTGATTTCTAGTCCAGAGTGATTTTTTTTTTCAAGTAATGATTTTTGAACATTATAAAAACAAGAAGTCAGAACTGAAATTGACTTATTTGCATTAAACATTAATGAAACCTTTCATTATCACTATGCTAAATTCAAGGCAGTGAAGAGTCCAGGTTTATATTATCCTGCTCTGGCCACTCAATCTCTGCTTCACGACTTCTGGCCATGTATCCATGCCTCTGTAGGGAGAATATGCCAAGGCTCTGACTGTCTTCTCATTCTTAAAGATAAACTGTTCAGAACTTATATTCTTTTTAATAGTATAGCATATGCAAAGAATTCTCAGTTATAGCCAAAATTATCCTAGTCAATATTCAGGAAAAAAAAAAAAGAATAAAATGACATAACTCTCAAGACTTTCCTTTGTATAACTCTATAAATTTAGTACTTGTCATGTGCCAAAAAGACAAGATAGACTTTGCATTTTATCCTGCAAGGAAAGGAATGAATGAAAAAATTGCAGGAGCTGATTAGCAATAGATCTTGGAGTTCATAAGTGTTTCTGATCATATATCACCTGTCATGACAGATAATTATCTAATAGATACCTATATGGTGGCCAATTAAACTGAATTAAACAAAAGTTTAGATCTAACCAGACTGAATTTATATTCAGAATGACATTTTTTAATTATGGGTATCATGACTTCTTAAATACCATTTTTATGGGGCTTTTAATACAATTAATTAGAAAGAAGAAAAAAAAAACGTGTATGCAAAATCGTACAGATTCTTCCTCAATGACTCTTCCTATCAGATAGGCAGAGTTCTTCTGATCACAGTGTGCATACCTACTACGTGAGCTAGGGAAATAACACCAGTTTGTTTACATCTGGAGAAACCAGGCCCAGGAGAGGGGAAGTGTGTTTACAATGTCAGGGAACGTTTGGTTTCAGAAAGTATGAGTTCAGTTCTGTGATTTGTAGGGGTCTGACCTGTCATGATTAGAAATACCCTCCTGCAGAAGACTTTTTGCCTTTTCTTTTTTTCCCTTTTGCTCTTATCTCCTGTTTCCAGTTACCATTTGTAGCACCTGACCTTTTCGATAACTTTTTATGTGACTGCATAGTGGTTCTAACTGGTAAACTGATCTAGCATTAAATCATTTATTTGTCTATTTATTGTGGGGTGTTTTTTCAGCCGAGTGAGTTATTGGATCCATACACTGTGAAAATGCATTTTAATTTGCTGGAAATATTTGGTTTTTAGTTTATGTATTCCACCAAAATCTCAGACTTTGATAGGTATTCAGAGACTGGGCTGAATTTTCTATTCTAAATAAAGCACACTCTTATAGTGGAAGAAGGTAGACAAATTTTAGATAACTTAAGTGTTTGCGGTTCTGTCATCTGATCTGTAATGTTTGTGCACCTCTGCCACCTGAAAATCTCACTCAGCAGGCCTCTGCTGTGCAGTTAACATACTATGCACAGAGAATAACAGAACGGCTTTATTGAGGATTCTCTCAGCTTTCCCCATTACCTTATTCAGCAGAACAGCCTGCTAGTGATGGACTGCTGGCAATATTGCTTCGAGTCAAGAAACTGACAGGTGAAACAGGTTCCTTTATTTTATTTTCTTTTTTAAAAGATACACTTCAGGAAATTAGAGAAATATTATTTCAGATATCTAAGAAAGGCATCCTGGCGTTACGTTGGCTTGCTTTTGTCTTACACATACTTTGTTGAGATTTTTCATGTAGTTTCCAAATTTTTTGTGTAATTGTTTTAAACCTAATACAGTGAGAAGTGATCCAGTGGTTGACTGTGTGCTTCCAGCAACGTGAGGCAGGCGAGATAGTCGTGATTGTAACTTCTACAGCAGAAGGCTGTTGACTTGCCAGGTCCCTTTGCTAGACTGGTTCTGAATCATTGGTGCCACACCTGATTTATGTTTTTGTCAAATATGCAAAAGATATGCAAACTCGAAGTATTTATATATGGTCTTAGGTCCCTAGAAGCGCTGGTGACCTACACGAGTATCTTAGCTAAAAGAACAGGAGCTTTTGCCTCTTAGATCTTATAAATCTCAAAAGGCAATAATTTTCTGTTTTTCTCTGTATCACTTCCAGAGAGGATCCAACAATACTCGAACTATGGTAAAGCGTCTGAAAGATCAAAGCTCCTCTCTTCATTTTGGGGAGGCGCTGAGGTTTCTGTTGTAGGATTGACGTTTTCTACAGCAGAAGGCAAGAGATCCTCAATTGTGAATTCTCTGGGAAAGCTAGAAGGAACTGGAGGGTCCACAATTGATTTCCAGGGTTTTCCAGGACATCTGGGGAGAGGAGATTCTGGGCGATCTGGCAACCCCTCAAATAAAAACATATAAGGAAGATCTACTGGTTCGGCAGGAGTACCAGTTTCCGTTCCTGCAACCCCTGAGTTAACTAACTCTGATGCTGTTTCAGCACTGGGTGGTGGGAAGGTTTCCTTTTGGTTAAAAACCCTTTCACTGGATTCCTCAGAAGATTCAGATTTGGGATGTTTATGTTTACCATTTTTACTGTTTTTTCGATGCCTACACCCGTGGCTGGTTCTGTGCCCACAGTCAGTTTCCTGCCTGTGCCTTTTGGCAGACTCATCATCCTTTTTAAATCCATGCCCATGCTTATGCCCATGCTTATGACCGTGCTTATGCCCATGTTTATGCCCGTGTTTATGCTCAGGTTCACCTTCGCCTTCTTGCTGCTCTCCATCATCTTTTGTTTCTTTGCCAGGTGCTTGACTTTCTTCTTCATTTCTATCAGATGATGGAGTTTGATCCATGTGTTCTAGCGCAGCAAAGCTTCGGAAAGGAGTGAATCCTGGAGGCCTTCGTAAAAGTGTAGTCTAAAAAACATTGCAGTATTAGCTGTATTTGTTACACAAACAAGAGCAATAGCTTCAGATTTGGGGAATTCAGAGCCTAATTGCAATACACAAGTCAATTATCAAAAACATGTTATTAGATTTTTCCAGCAAACTTAATAATCTTTTCTATCTGTAATAAGCATGAAAATATGAATATCCTCCCCAGTAACTCCAGAGTATTTTAACAGCTCTATAATAAAAGTACAATTTATTTACCACTTAGCCCAGAGAAGCTGTGGATGCCCCATCCCTGGAGGTGTTCAAGACCAGGCTGGACGTGGCCCTGAGCAACCTAATCTAGCGGGTGGCGTCCCTGCCCATGGCAAGGGGGTTGGGACTGGGTGCTTTTTAAGGTCCTTTCCAACCCAAGCCATTCTATGATTCTATGAAATTCTGCCAACTTAACATGGGAATGATGCTACGGAGAGGAGCACACATAAGTATGTGTATTTGTTTTAATTTATGAATAATACAGTTGATTTCTAGGACTAAGTTTCCCTGCTGGTGTTAAAGTATAACATTTTAACATATAAAAACAATTTATTCTGAAGTTTGACACATCTCTGTATAGTCTAAGTGCAAGAATATACAAATGATCTGTGTCATTTTGTCATATGAAATGTAGCTATGCAGTTTTTCTTGATTTGACTTACGAATTTCATAGGATCGCTTAGAAATAATACATGCAGGTTAACACTAAAAAACTTATTTGTTACTGAGTAATCTCTTTTCCTCCATCAGTGTTCCACTGAAAGGTGAAGACTGAATGCCTGGTGGAAACATGGGTTTTGTTTCTGACCGCCAAAGTGTCTGATCCTTATCTAACTGCAAATCAGGGTTGTTTAGGGTGGAGCTAAATTTCAAAGTTGTTATGGCTACAATATTTTAATGGAAACAAAAGAGATCCATTTATTAGTTGATATATAATGAATGAATAGATAGTTATGAAGGTTCTGAGCAGAGTGAAGTTGCTGAATACAAATGCAGGTTAATTAGTTTCACTTTATTCAGTATGTCTTCTCTTCTTGATCAGGGAGCATGAGGATCCCTGGATTTATTTAAAAACAAACAAAAACCTGCAATCAAATATGTTTTTGGCAATGCATTACAAATAATAATTCAAAGAAGTTGATGGGGCTCACTACTTCAGAACTTAAGTGATAACGCATAGGAGCAGTCAACAATGTTCTCACTGCCCTGTTGCCTTTTGTTTGTATTTCTGTAATCACTGTTGTCCACTGTCTCATGTTGTGGCAAAACTGACTTTGATGTCACAAGTTGCTGAGGTTAGAGGGCGAGAGGGAAGAGAGTGGCATTGCTGAGGTCTTTAAAAGAATAATGTATTCCTTTATTTTTGGTACAAAATAGGGGATCATTTGGAATGGGGAAAGAATTTAATGTCTGTCTTTGTTCTATTCTCTTCATTACCAATTATCATAAGTAATCATACCATTGGCTGGCCTTCAGAGCAGTTAACCTTGGCAGAGGTTGTATTCTGCCATGGGACCACATAAATTTGTGCTTCACAGTACAATGGTGGCTGTTGACAAAACAAAACAAAAAAGCATCTTAAGGCAACAACAGAAAAGAGGAGTGCACACAAAAATATTAATTTTTAATAATACTTTTAAATACTAGAAATTGTACTTGGATATCAGTGAAATCTGTCTTAGTGATGGAGAGGTCTGTATTGAGACAGATAACTGCTTAGCTTTTTGAGGTTATAGGATGCATTCAGCTTTGGATTGGAGATTGGATCTTAAAAGACTGGGTTGTTCATGCCCAGCACTTTTGGAGCATTATTTAATCTTCAAGATATTCCTAACAAATACTGTTTGATGATCGTATTACCTCTACTGAAATTTCAGGAAACTGGGGAGGAGGAGGGAGAAGCAATTTTTTTTCTAGGTAATGCCAGCTGTACTAACAGTTTTAACTCTCGGAGGTAAGCACTGTTCATATGGTGGGAAAAAGAAGTGGAAATAAGGCTTTTCTTTCCCAAATAGCTCCTTCAATAATGTTTTCTGGGCTTATCAACATTGCTTTCCAGTGTCTGGAACAGATTTTCAAATTATCAGCAGCACGTACTCCAGAAGCATAATTCCTTTGTGCACCAGTAACACTAAAATCTCCTGCTTTCCTCAGCTGAAAGTGCCACAGGTTCAGGAGCATTGCAGTCATTTTTTTATCGCAATAACCTCCTTTCTTTGATTCTTTAATATCATAATAAAGTCCCTTTTGCTTTACAGTGAGCACTACAATACTGCAGTTGGAGTGACTCAGTTTAAGCTTCATGTTTTACTGCCATTGTCACTGGCTTGGAGTTACAAACACTGGAAGGTATCCTTGTTGAAGCAAAAATTTATGGGGAGAGGTAACAGGAATCGGGATCAGATGTGAGTTTACTTCATGTGCTTACCAGTTCACGTGCAAATGAATTTGTCCATTAGGAACATTACAATTGGCAACATCCTCATTACTTACACTGTCTGTTGTGGCTTCACAGTTTTCATGAAGCTTTTCAAACTCTTTCTTTGAACAGTTTGTCTTCTGGGCTCCAAACGTTAGACGGTAGTTTTGTCCTGCAACCACCTGAAAAATCAGCAAGAAGGCTTTCTGTGGTAAAGGCATTTTTACTGAAAAGGGTTCAGAGAAAAGATGGCTTTCTACAAGCTTATACTACTTGTAGTCTATAAGACCTGACCCCTGGGACAACATATGTTAAGAACAATATTAAAATATTTGACAGCAAACCTGTCTGCTTCTAATCAACTCACGTATTTATTCCAGTTCCCATTCTCAGAAATTCCAGCATAGCAACTGTAGGAGGGAGAGAGAGGTCAGAATAACGGGCCCACAGTTTTGGCTTTGTTTTATTGGATGCCTGTCGTAATTTATTAATAACAAATGAAATCATTAGAGACACTATTGCAGGGAGCCAAATATGATGTAAGAAGAGTTGAATGTTAGTAAAATGAAGTGCGTGGTGAACAGGCTCAGTTGAAAATAAATGCATTTGCCAAATGTATTAAGGAGAGAAACCTCATTGTTCGAAGAGTGTGCCTGGTACGAGCTGTCTTAGTATTTTTACACAGCCCGAGATAACGTATCTTGCTATAGAGACAGCAGGAAAAACATGAAATTGTCTTTTTAAGTCCCTTATTAAAAATTATGTGTGTTAATACTGATCATGATATGAAACATGAGAAGGAAAAAATGTTTAAATGATGAAAAAGCAGAATTGTTATTAGTAAGATAAGTTATTCAGGAAAACTTATGTATGCTTCTAGTGCATTCTCCGGTGGTACTGCTCATGCTCATGAGAAGTTCTCAAGAAAGTATTTTCTGAACTTCTCCACTGTTTTATCTTCAGTTCTTTCCTAAACCTCTGTTTTGATATGTTGGGACAGTAAAGTAGGCAAACAGAAATGCTGACCAGTATTATCCTCGTGGTTTCTTGTTCTTTAGCTGGATTTATCTGTGTATCTTGTTATTGCAGAGGTGTTTTCTTGTGAGCCTAGTTGGAGTATTATTAGCAGCAGAATTAGTGTATGAAATAACAGATTTATGAGGGGAATTGGGAAGCCCCATTTCTTGGAGCTTACAGCTACTGTAGACGATGCCTAAAATAACATACAGAGTATTGGTGTTGTGGAGTAGTTTTTGCCTAATAAATCTTTTCTACTTTTAAAAAGTCTATGGAATGTCACAAAGGCTGATTAAAAGGGGTACTGATACAGAAATCCGATAGGCAACAATTATGTTTAAAGAAAAAAAAAATCAAGGACTGGAGATGTTTCAATCCAAGCCAAGGTCGATTAAATTTCACCAGAAAAAGTGTGTAGATCCCTCAGTTACCATGCATATCAAAATATAGAGATAAACATTATTTGAAGTTGAAATATTAATGTTAGCTAACACTTAGTTCAGACCAGTAACACTGCCATGTCTGTTCTTCATTTCTGTGGTATATGGAGAATCAGTTCTAACAGGAAGAGTGAGTCCCAACCTGCACTGTTGCTGATGCTATTGCTCCAGCTTTATAGTAGAAGTCATCATTGGTCTCTGAGTTATACTTCTTCATAGAAACCTCCAGCAGTTCCTTCAGTTCTGGACTGTCGTCGGGGATAGCCCTTGGACAACCAGGACAAATGAGAGTGGGAGGATTTACCACGTCTTCAGCTGCAAGAAACCAACAGATTTCAGATCTAAGGAACAGAAGTTTCAACATAAATAGATATAGGTTGGGAAAAACAGTTATTCTTAAACCCCTGCCTTCTGGCAAACTTCAGATTTGAGTCTATCAAATTAAGCCAAAACAGAGTTGTGTTTTATATGATCAACGTCATTATATATTGGTTATCTCAAAGAGCACTTAGTGTCACATTGGATACATAACAGAGAAACAAGAATTGTGTGTACTGACTGCAGATAGCTAGCAAATAAAGGCAGGGAACAGCTACATGTATGGAAGAACCTGAAGCAGGGAAAACAAGTGGTGCATGATATTGGCAATGAATGGGTGTGTTGAGGAATATCATTATAATTTATGGGAGAAAAGCAAACCAATGGGTAATGGGTGAGAATGCAGCACTTACTGCATAGAGTAATGCTGTACTCCCTGTTCTAAAGCTCTGAAGCTGTCACAATCTGTGTCCAAATAGATGGCTGCAGGAAAAAGTGACAGTAAGAAAACCATCTGGGGGTGTGATTGTAATGAACTTAAAATTCTAAGTAGCTTACTTACCAGAGGAAAAGAAGACAACCTCTAATGTATGAAATTTAAGTATAAGTATTCAGTAGGAAATAAATAATGGTAGTATCGATAGCTGAATTACCAATTTTGGACAATGTCTTAAAGTCCGCAGCTCCGTTGCCTTTCAAAAGAATACATTAGAGCTCTTCGGAAGGTTAGGTGGAGTTACTTATTTAACGTGATTTTAACTTGGTTGTATTTGTGATAGAGAAGGAAGTAATTTTTGTAGGAAGCAATACTCTGAGTTTATATCTGAGAGTCAGCAGGCAGCGCCATGTCATAGCAATAGGGCAGTACACAAATGATAAAATAAAACTTTCATTTGCATATGAAATACTTGTAGGAAGTCAAAAACATTCCATGGTAATACTTCATTAAGAGGCGATGCCGTTTTTATCTCAGAATAATTGCTTTTCTTGTTATTATCTGTTCTTACCACTTGCGCTTTTATCTCTTTTATGACTATGAAAAACAATAAAATTGTAGAATTTTCAGAACTGGTCACACCAGTTACATACCTGGGAACTTGCACTGGCTTGCAACATCTACAATCTCTGCCTGAATATTTTCATAAGCTTTGGCATCACATTTACCTATACGCTGGAATTAAAAAAAAAAAAAAAAGTCATTATTATTTGGAAATAATGAATAAGCTAACATCCTAATAGCTTCTTGCTAACAGAGTAAGTCAAGCATACTGCTGATAAATCCTTCCTTCGATATACTGGGAGCAAGCAGCCTGACAGACAATTTGCACAGCCAATAAATGATCAGGGTTTAAAAGGACCACTCAGAGAAATTAAAACCATAAAGGAGAAGATGAAGGAACTATCTGTATGTATTCCAAAGAAGGGAAGAGGTTTACAAACGGAATCCTGTTTTATGGAGAACTCACTGGAATTTGTCTCGAACTGTAAAAACCAAAAGGAAGATTACACAACTAACAAATCAAACACTACTGAGTTTCCGGGCCTGCTTGTATTCATCCCAGTGCTCTAAGGGAATTGTGGTAGATGATGTGCTTAAGATTGCCGTGGTATTTTAGGGCTGGAAGGAAAAAAAAAAAAAAGTGATCCTGTTCTTTTTTACATGTCATAAACCCATAAAACTTATGTCTGTACCCTTCAAAATCTTAGAAATTAGAATAAGGAAAGAATTAAGGGGCATGAATACATCAAAGGGAGTCGGTTTTATTGTTGTAGACAAAGGTTGTATTTTGTAGATTTGTCCAAGTTCTTCAAAAGGATCGACAAAAGTGGGTAGAGACCTACCTTGTTGATAATGTGTGCTTATGGTTTCAGAGAAGTTTTAATGAAGTCACTTATCAAAGACTCTAAAGGAAACAAATTAACTGTAGAATAAGAAGAAAGGCCCTTGCATGGATAAATAACCAGTTAAAACACACAAAACAGCATAGGGCTAACGATCAGTCTCACAAAGGCAGGAATTCAAGAGCTGGGTGTCACAGAGTTTTGACCTGGCAGAAGGAAATTAATGTAGAGAAATGTAAAGTGGCGCACATGGAGAAACCCATCCTAATGCCATGCTAGGCACTGAGCTGGCTGTTGCGATTCAGGATCTTAGGGCTAAGATACTTGAAAATGTCATCCATGAAAATGTCTGCCTTGTAGTTTATAGACAGTTATCTATAAACCTGGATTTAAACTTCATTAGCTAAGTAAGACTTAAAAATACATATAAATAAAATATAAATACGTATTTGAGTCAGGCCTCAACCATTATTTTTTAATATGATATTTTTGTGATAAACAGGTTTTGAAGATTACTTACGCCTCTAGAAATGGTTTTGCACTCTTTAGTTAACTCTTGAAATTGTGCTTTGGAGCAATTCGTCTCCTTGATTTCATATTTGATTATGTAATTCCATCCAGCTACCACCTGGAACAGATATTTAGGAGATATCTGTGTTATGTAAACTAATACAAACGTGGAAGTTAAACTATTAAATTCAATCAGCAAAGAAAGCAACACCACCCTTCCACCCATCGAATCACATTGAGCCATACAGTGCTCATGGCAAAAACAAACCCAAAAAGTGTTGTCCTTGTGATACAGGAAGTAAACAAAGTCATGTAGTAATTAGAAATGCAGTTTGTATTCAGATCCTGCTTCTGGCAGGCCTGCAGCCTTGTAATGCATGGTTCCATGCACTTTCCTCCCAAGAATCTGTTCCTTATTACTCCCAGTGACGGGAAGTTGCTCTAGATGGATGACTGCACTAACGCAGCTTGGCAGTTCCCGTGTTCCTGAGTAGGTGACATAGTAAAATAGTATGTGAATAATGTAACTTTACACTGCTGGCATCGTTTGTTATTGAGTGTCCTGCATTTGTCATCTACTTGTAATTCTGTCTGCTTTGGGCTTTTTCCCCTTTTCCTTTTTTGTCCTGATTTTTGACCTCTTTTCATTTTCTCTTCAGGAAGCAGTTCTGTTTCCCTCACTGTGGCTATTGATCCTCACCCATGGAATGTCTCCATGTCAGAGTGTTGTGTCAGGTAGTATTGGATTAAAAAAAGGGAAATAAGAATCAAATGTAGATGCTTTCCATCACAGATCAGTTAAAGTAGAGGGCTCTGACTAGTCTCTCTTGGCCAGAAATGACATGATAGCTTAATTTCCAGCTGCTGAATTGCAGTCTCTGTGACATTTGGTCATATGGCTTAAGTCTTGTGTAAGCTTGTCTTTCAGCTAAGAGGATCATTGCCATCAGTAAATAAAGGAAGAACTGTGAATTAAATCATGGGTCAAATTGACATGAGACTAGAAGATGCTTTTTGGCTAAGCAAATATGTACACCTTCAAAGAAAATGGTTTGTAGCTGGTGTCAGGTTATTATAAGCTAGTTAAAAAACAAATTAGAGGCTTTGCTTTCTAGCAACATCACACCAGGAGAGCCTTTCATGGGGAAATAACTGTTGCATGGAATACTAGATAACAAGGAATTTCTGCGACCTGAGCATTCATTTCTTGCAAAGCAGATATTCCTCTGTGCAGAAATCCTTCAGCCAGTGACATGCTGACTTCTTGTTTTTCACATACATTTTTTCCTTTATTTGGTTTAGCTATCCTATAGTGGATATCAGCTACTGACATACGGGTCCTATTGCATTGCCAAAATGTAGGTGCCTGCTACTGTTTGAGAGGCTGTGGAGCATACGAGACATCTGCACAGGCTGGCACAGACCCTAGGAGAGGCCTGTTCCTGCTGGAGCTTCAGGGAGAAGCCAAGAGGAATACTCGAGAACATCTGAGATGACACAAGATGCCTGTGTCAGCACTGAATAAAAACAAACTGGTGCTGAACATTGGTTAATTGCAGCTGCAGAGAAAGTGTTTAAAATCAGTTTGTAAAGTTGACAGCTCTGGAAATTCTGTAGGTAACAGTTTTTGATTTCTTACAAATGGAGTTATTTACACGGTCTACACTCTATATGCATTCCATTCACTTCTGTTATGAAATGTAAAACACCTTAAAATCAGAAATGAATACATAAAACAAACAAAATACCTTTTTTTTTTTTTTTGAACATGTAGAGAAAAGTCCCATACAGACCTGTCTTTTAGCTTCCTCTATTTCCACAAGTTTAAAGAGGTTGACTTCACCACTGTGCTTGTTGAACTTCTGAATGGCTCGCTTCAGAACTTCTGATACTTGTAAGCTGTCGCTTGATATATCATGAAAGCATCCAAGACATACAGCCTTAGAAAGCGTTATCTTGGGTGGAACTGGAAAAGAAAGAAACAAAAAACATGCAGGGCTTCGTGTAAAGAAGCTTGAAGTTTTGATTTTTCATGTCTGGGAATGAAAGAGAAGGTTCAATGAGCAAGAATCTTTCCTGCTTTTAATAAGAGCGATCAGCAAAACCCAGATTTCAGTTTCACAGAATCATCTAGGATGTTTCAGGGCCTGCAAAGACATTCACTGTATTTAGATGCTTGCTTCTGTGTGTGGCGGTACGGGAAAATTTCATCCATGATATTTGGATCCATCAGTGAACTTAATTCAGAGGAGTAAATGAGTTCAGGAGCCATCAGATCTCTGAAAGACCTTCCAGGTAGTTTTGGCACCAACAAGGAGGGGTGTTACCCTCATCCACCTCATCCAGTTAGGGAAGAAATCAGTGGAGGTCACAACTAGAAGAGATGTTCTTCAGATCCTTCAGAGCTCACCTACGGTGTGCAGCTGCTTCCTGTGCTCACCGTGTTTCAGGAGGGGGACTTGGACAGGAGAGTTTTGGCTCAGCCACGTGAACTGCCCTGACTTTGAGCTTCTTAGGGACTGTAGATGAGCTTTTCTACTGCTTTGTTGGCTGAACTCTTCCTGCTAGTCACTTTGGCTGCCAGTTACCACTTTGTGTTACCCTCAGGCTTAACCAACTTGGTTGTCGATAGGCAAGTTTGATGGGGATTCTGTTTCCTTCTACTAATCCTATTAACTGTCTTTCCTTTCTGGTAATCATGGATTGGATTTTCATAAATCAATTTTATAGTTCAGTACATAAATTAATTTCATGATTCAGTGAGCTTGGGAATCAAAGTGGGACATTGCATGGTCTCTGTGGAATTGAAATAAAGTTTGTGTGCCTGATCCTCAGCTGGCAAAAACTGGCTTTAATGGAGTTATGCCAGCTTGTACCAGCCAGGGAACAAGTCCAGGGTCAATATATATATGTTACAGAAAAATGACACTGTTTTCAGGGAGTAATCACCAAGAAGATAATAAAACAGTACACCCAGTTCTAAAAGGACTGTGTTCTCAACATTTTTATACATTTTTGTAAAAGCTGAGCAAATGTACATGCTTTTTTCAGTTGCTATAATGTGGTAACGAGATGAGCTTCTTATGCTGGATATGACTTTTTTTTTTTAATTCATGTATGTTTTTTTAGCTTACTAAAATACCCAAATGCTAATTTCCCATGCACTCTCTGTGAGATTCATGCACCTTTTGTTGGCAACTAGATGTCACCATTGCCCTACAAATGTATTTGAAACCAAGTGGCCTTTATGCAGTAGTAGAGCATGGAGTTTGTGTGTACTGCAGTTCCTAGAAAGACACTGATTGTAGGTACAGACATGGTAGCTTTAAACAAGATAAAAAGGAACAAAAACCAGAGATAACCTGCCAAACATTTCAGAAGTCATGTTACCAGTTAGATGGATATTTTAAAACTAGCTTGGATTTGTCTTACATGAATGCTAGTTATAGATATGTAAAGATCTCAGTTGCAAAGCTTTCATACAATGCGACTTGATAAAGAAAAGTACTTCTTTTGATTAAGAAAATTATTATGTGAACATAATAGTCATATATGAATGTCTTATAGGCAAGAAATGTAGTACTCAATGTTAAGGTCTAAAAGGTAGTATACCTTCTCTCTTATTTGATTCTATCCCTACTGGATTGTATTATTTATTAGATGAAAATTTCAGTTGTGACTAGATTTTTCTTTAGGTAAAATTTAACAGAAATTATATTGTCACTTTTAGTTTGGAGAAAATTAAGATACAGTTTTGTCATAATTTTTTTCCCTATTCATTTCTGGTACAATTTCATACTTGAATAAGTAAGGACAGAAATTTGAAGTGTGATAAGGGGTATCTAATCTCTAGGTTACTGATGTGCTTTTTGGTCTAAAGCAAATTAATTTCAACCTGGTGTAATTCTAATGTTTGAAGAAACTTGCTACACACCCAAGTGCCACTTTAGATCACCAGGAAACAAGGCTGTCTCCATAGACAGAAGTTACCACTGCTTCACTGGCTTAGTTTATATATGCATACAAGTGGAGTGAAAATTTTACCTTTAACATGTAGTTGCTTATGCAAGATGATTTATGAGTGTCTGAACAGAATGATGAGGAGCTCCTACCTTTAAAATTTCCTGAAAGCCTCAGTACGATGCTTTCCCCGTTCTTATTTGTCAATGTACTTTTTGAATGCTGTCCCCAAACAATTACATACCTGGAACAATTTTGCAATCTTGCGAAACATTACTTGTTCCTTCAACATTATTAATGTGAACTTGAGCTGTGCATTCTCCTGTTTTCTGCAAATACATATGACAACATTTGTCTTAAGATTGCTTGATGAAGAAAAATACTGTGCTATATATTCCTCTAGTTATTGAACAAAGCTGACAGTTGCAAGTTCAGTTTGGGAAACAAGTTGATATGTACATTTGTAGTTATGTCAAATTTGCTGTTTTGTTCCTGGAAAAGGATCTGTTTTGTTGTTTGTGAGGAGATCAGGGGATGAACTGAGCATGTAATTTGGAAGTTAGCTTTGTATCATGGTTGATGCGTGTTAATTAATGAAGAATTTACAGTCAGAATAAAGGAAGTGAACACATCCTCATGAATAAATCTAGGTAAATACATAATTTAAGTAATTTCCTCTCTGCTGATACAATATATACAACAGTGATCATGACATTCCACATTGATTCACATGCTGTGGTCACTCTCAGCCCTTTCTTTGCATTGTGTACAGTGTGACATACGAGTGACCTGCTGGCTACGTGTAGCATTCCTGCATGCTACGTGGGCCTGATTGCACCTCCTCTCTAGGTGCTCTGTAGTGGCATGAGCCAGACAGGCTTTGCACTGCTAGCCACCCTCTGGTGAACGTTCTGCCACAGTGGCTTCCATATCAGTGATTTTCTTGGTGCCAACCTGAAGACAGTTTGGTTACGCAAGTTTACATAGACACAAGTACCAGAGAGTCTGACAGCCCCCACACTCTCGTTGTGCAAGTATCTTCTCTTGGATTTATTGTGAACCTTCATACTGAACCTCTGAAGTGATCCTTTCTGCTGATATTTAGGATTTTAATGGTAAACTCACAAATATTAGTGGTTAACTTCAGGGTTGTAAACAGCTCTGTACTGTACTTTAGTCCTATAAGCTCCCAAAAGCCACAGAGCTAACAAAGTTAAATTCTGTATTGTTTCCCAGGATGCTGCGGTCCTGGCCATTATACTGATGGTTCTCTACAGAGAACCTTTAAAGAGGTTAGACACTTACTGCTTCTGCAGATGCTTTGTAATCACAGTCCTGCCAGAATTTGTTCTCCTCAGCGGCACAAGTGGTCTCTTGTATTCGATATTTCACGTGGAGTTGTTTGTCAGGACCTACCTGGATGAAAACAATATATGTGTCATCATTTGCACAGTGATAAATCTGGACATCAGTGAAAAGATAAGAGCTTTGAGGGGTAAATACTATCCTATCCTGGCAATGCCCAGCCTGCCTTCACATCACGCACGGTAACAGGGTACTTATGCTGCCCTGCCTACTTAGGGGAAAGGGGCAAGGGTGGGCTCTGGAGCCAGCCTTTGGCTGTACTTGCAGTTTTTCTATAGGCATTAAAGGCTGAGCCGCTCTTAGGGGTGGCCTCAGGATTTCCCTAAGATGAAATACAGACAAACTATTCAGCAAAGGTTAGCCTGACCACTGGAAGCATTTCTGATGTTGGTAAATAAGTAGGGGGCATTTTCTCCTCGCCATAAACAGAGCAGTAAGCCTCTGCCTACAGGGAACATTAACACACTGCAGTATTTGTGGTTCTTCCTTCAGAGGACATACAAAGCCAGAAGTTCCTAGTAATTTACTGCCACTAAAAATGCTCTGCTAGCGTACTATTTCAAACACAGGCAATTGCTGTACTTTAATATTAATTCTTCTAGCGGTATCATTTAAGGATAATGAAGTAATCATTCTTGGTTTAGTGGTACCAAGAAAGAGAAGCTGAGTTGGTATGGGTGGAGTATTTACACTGGTGTAGGTGAAGACAGAATTATATTCTGTGTTCTTTCAATTCCTGTTGTGCATTGCTACACCTCTGTAGTATACCTAAGTAGAGGTATGCGATGTAATGGCTGCAGGCTGTAAAACAGGATGAAAGGGTCTCTAGAAATATAATGGAGTTAATCCTCAGCAGGTGTAAACTGACATTTATGGAGCTGCATCAGATTATACTGTCTGGGATGTGGATTTAAAGAGCCAAATTGTGTTGTCTGTTACAGTTTTCTAAATCTGGAATAAATCAGTTCAGTGAGTAAATGAAACACGTGAGAAAAGATATTGTTTCTGCATGTTATTTGTTGTTGGTTTATTTCATTATTATTATGAACAGTTATGTCTTTAACTGGGGCAGGTTCAGTCTTCCACCAGTCAGCTTTTATGTTTTATTACCTTATCAATAATGAATGTACATGAATATGTAATAACCAGCTATTTAATTAATGCATTCAAGATTGTGAGACTAGCAATGAGTAAAATCTATGCCCTTTTTGGAAAAAAGAATGCACAATATGAAGAAAGCTCTTTTGTGGATTCCTTTTCTCTGTTTTTTTCTTAACATCACAGTCTGACCAGTGATTCAAAGTAATAATTCATTTCCACCTCAGATCTTTTTAAGAAAAGGCAGTATATCGAGAGAAGGGAAGAAGAATTGCAATAAATATGTATTCTTAAACATAGAATGTTATTTAAGGTAAAATACTGAAAATAACATCTGTCCTTTGGAGAAGGAAGCAGTGTTATAGCTCTAATAGAAGGAAGCAAAAAGGAAGTCGGTGTTATAGCTGCGGTATAAAGATGTTTGCATTTGGCTGTTGTTGAGGATGCATGTAGTTCTGTGAAAACAGTGGGATTATTCATTTGTTTAATATTAATTATATAAAGGCCTTGACAGACTTTAGTCTTTGTCACTACAGGCTAAGATCTCCCCACTTTGAAAACAGTAAAACCAGAGGATAGATGCCAGGAGGTGTGGGTGGTTTCCTGTAAGGCATTTAGCAATTCATGTCCCCTTTTGAGCTCAATTTCTATCTGGGTAAAAAAAAAAAAAAAAAAGTGTCTTGTGACTCTGGAGTGCAAAATATTCTTTCTGACACTGGGTTTCTTGTGTTTTGCATCTGAAAACCCAATTCAGTAGAAAAAAATGCTAATGTTGTTTTCAAGTAAAGTAATGCTTGTCATTATTATGGTAATACCATTTTTGTATGCCTCTCAGAGGTAAATACTCTTTGTTAGATTAACTTTGTACAGAAGGACTCCAGGCAAAAGATCATGTTTCATTCTTTTTTTCTTCTGTAATTTTAGCTGTCACCCTGTTTGACTAAAATATCACCTAGTGCCTTTAGATACATCTGTTACTCAGGACTAGCATCAATCAAATAATATTCACAAACAATTTATTCACAGTATTGCTGAGCTTTATTGGGTCATTCTTTCTTTTTTTTATGCATGACACCAGCTCTTCCCAATTCAAGATAACATCCAGGTTTTTTTAATAACCATTGATCTCAAGAACCTTACTGATGATAGAGAGGGGTAGGATTCCCAAAGAAAGGAGAAAACTGAATGGACAAGTAAGACACATTTTATTAGTGATATAAGTTTCCTGTTCTCTACTCCTTCCATTAATAAGCAATTTACCAGCACCACAGCTCCATTGATAAGAACATCCCTGCTTGTCATGGTGACAAATATCTCACCGTGCAAGCCATTGCTTTTATTTTTTTAAACTTTTTTTGCAAGACACTTTGCTGTCACGCTTGCTATATTTTGTGAATGAGATGGAGCAAATCTGATTCAGAGCGCATAAACAATTCTAACATGCTTTTTTGTGAAGTCTACTTACTGTTCTCTTGGCTTCCATCACCATGTACAGAGCAAACTGATTACCAGAAGTGCTGTCTCCATTATATTTCTTCAGTGCTGTGTCAACAGCTTCGAAGACATCAGGGTTATCACAGTCCAAAAACTCAAATGGAAGAGGGGTGGCTCTGCTAGAAAGAAAACTACAGCAGAGTGCTAGCACAATGAAAGGTTTCATAACTGGACAAAAAAAGGTGCCCTGAATGAGAAGGGTTGTTAAAAAGCAAATGGAAAAGGAATGCCTGACAAGGATTTAGTTACCTCTTCTGTTTTTCAGGACCAATAGCAAAGTAAACAGAATGAGCAGTTGCTGGGGTTGGTTAGTTCTCATCGTGCCCTGTTTATACTGCAAATAAACTTCTGAGTTTCTCTAAACAAACTTTGTGTGGTCACCAGAATGACACTAAGGTTATCCACCTGCCATCAAGATAACAGCTAACTGGCTGCAGCTGGACGTGGGTTTAGATGAAGCACAATGACCCCTGAGCAAAGGAGAAAGCAGTGTTTGTGGCTTTCTGGCCTTTATTTTAACACCAAAACTGCTACTCGCAAAGAATTTTAGGGGGTTTACATAAAACACCCAAGAAGGTCGCAAAGGTAATGAAGTTCTAGTTCTAGACAACAGCACTGTAAATTTTATAGGTGTTTAGTGCTCACACTGCAATAGTTCCAAGAAGTCAGAACATAAGTAAAATAAGTCTTTGGACAGATGCACATCATTAAAGGTCACATAACTCTTCAACAGCAGCTGATAACCCTCATCCTTCACCCTGCTTTTGGAAGTGACTGTCTTTGCCATCATGTGGAGGCTACCATTGGATCATGCTTTAGCCAGTCTTCATAATGTTTTGTTGTCATTACAGATGGGAAAATGATGCCTTAGAACAAGGGCTTCAGGAATGTTGCCTGTATTGGGCAGAGCCAGAATTAGAGCTGGCTGGGAACATCTGGCACTTGTTGGCAGTGAAGAGCCCAAATAGCTCTGCTTTGAATCTGTGCACACTTCAGGAATGCCTCGGATCCTGCATTCTACCTGGGTCTTGCTAGAAGTTTGGGTTAAAGGAATTGTACTTCAGAGACCTTGTGGATGAGCTATGCCATAAATACGGTTGTATGTACATTATAATGCGTTTATAAAAAAATAGATGGCCTTTACTCAGTTACACAAAATGCCGTCCCCATTTTGTTTCTTTTTCTTCAATGTACCTCTCACTCTTTATTTTACTTCATGCTATTAACAAGCTATTTTGAAGAGCAAAATTGTTTTTTTGTTTGTTTTAATTAGCCCCATGTTCTTGCTTGTGATATAGCAGATCTGAACTAACTCTTTGGGGTCCCAGGAACGTCTGAATTGTCTTTATCTTGTTGGGGGCTTCAGTGTAAAGAGACATCAGTACCCTTTCTTCCTGCTTCTCCCAACTCAGTTTCCAGTGGAAATGTTCAATGATAAAGAAGACATTCACCTGAAAGAGTTATTACCTGCTTCTGCTTTTCCCCTCCCCTGAGAGCAATTATGAACTGTTTGAAAAGGGCTGTCCTTGAATGCAGCATTTCTGATATCTCTACCAGTAACTGCAGTAACGAAAGCACCTGTGCAGGCCACTCTGCAGTGTTACAACACAAGTCATTAACTAGTCTCAACCCTTTTCTAGATAACCTGGTAACCCAGCTACCATTAGTCAATTTATGCTAGACTATGCCTCACGGGTGCTGACTGTGCAGCTAAACAGCCACAGTGACAAAAGAGACAATTGTCAAGAAAAAATGCTTATGTGATTTTATTTTCTTTAGATCTTTAGAAAGTGGGAATGAATGTAGTACCATGGATCTTTTTTATTTTTAATGGTAGGTGGTCAGATGTCCTCAGAGAAGTACATTATAATTAGGAACTATGAGGAAATGAAGATTGGTAGTTGTCAGCGTTAGGGAATTTTCTTTGTTAGAGCTAAAGGAGCATTGTTCACAGGTGAGATTGGAACCCAAGCATATTCTATTGAACCTTGCAGTTACAGGGGAGTCTGAGATATCTGGGATCAAGAAGCCGGTTGGAATGCTTATATTAATCATTATTTTCAGTGCGTCTCCTCCTTGCAAGTTGTATTCTTTTCCCCCTTCACCACATGCTATTTTCATTCATTGTACACCTGTCATTGGCCCTACAGCCCTCAGGTCAGGAACTTTCTCTGGGGTCACGGAGAAGAAGTTTGTGCTATGGAGCTATATGGAAACAAAGGCAAAAGTTGGGGAAGATCAAGTTTGGGTTTTCCTGGGCATGACTCTGATTGTGAATGGTGATCTGGAAAATCTACAGTTTTTGGCATCTCCTTTAGATTTGAGTCAGTGAAGGAAGTACCTTCTTCGGTGCTGGGGGATTGAGGGCTCAGGTGGGATAGCTCAGGAAATTTTGCACTGGGAGCTGTGAGAGAATCCTGCGTGTTTAGAACTGGAATGCGATAGATAGCTCCTGTTACCTGGAATGGAAAGTACTTTCCTGATGGGCCTGTCTTGTTGCAGTGATGTCTGTGGTAGTGATGATGGGGATGAGGATGGTGTCCTGGAGGAGGAGGACAGTGTGGTCCGTGATGGTGAGGAGGATGTGGGTGATGTGGCCCATGAGGAGGGGGAGGAGGACAATGTGGTCCATGGTGGTGAGGAGGATGTGGGTGATGTGGTCCGTGAGGAGGGGGAGGAGGACAGTGGGGTCCGTGATGGTGAGGAGGATGTGGGTGATCTGGCCCATGAGGAGGGGGAGGAGGAGGAGGAGGAGGAGGACAGTGTGGTCCATCATGGTGAGGAGGATGTGGGTGATGTGGTCCGTGAGGAGGGGGAGGAGGACAGTGGGGTCCGTGATGGTGAGGAGGATGTGGGTGATCTGGCCCATGAGGAGGGGGAGGAGGAGGAGGAGGAGGAGGACAGTGTGGTCCATCATGGTGAGGAGGATGTGGGTGATGTGGTCCGTGAGGAGGGGGAGGAGGACAGTGGGGTCCGTGATGGTGAGGAGGATGTGGGTGATCTGGCCCATGAGGAGGGGGAGGAGGAGGAGGAGGACAGTGTGGTCCATCATGGTGAGGAGGATGTGGGTGATCTGGCCCATGAGGAGGGGGAGGAGGACAGTGTGGTCCATGGTGGTGAGGTGGTCCGTGAGGAGGGGGAGGAGGACAGTGGGGTCCGTGATGGGGAGGAAGAGGAGGACTATGTTGTTCATCATTGGGAGGAAGGGGAGAAGGGGACTGGTCTGTTTCATCCTGGGGAGGAGGAGGACTATGTTGTTCATCATAGGGAGGAGGGGGATGACCTAAGTCCTCTTGAGGCGGAGGTGGAGGACCATGGTGTGGTGGGCGAGGGCGGTTATGTCGTCTACCATGGTAGGGAGGAGATTCTTCATGGCTGTCTTCCTGTTCTTCGTTGAAACCATGGCTCTGCTCAGTGTCTTCAGGTTTGGATTGAAAATGTGGTGGGCGTCTGTCTCTGTGGTGATGTCGGTGACCAGAATGATGGTGGGAATGTCTGTGTGGCCAACCCGGACGTGAATGTCTGCATCTATGTCCATGGTGATGCTGCTGTTTATAAAAACACCAGGGCGAGAAGCATTAAGTGAGATGTTAAAAAAACAGAAGAAAGTGGTGACAGAGAGGTGGGAGTTAATAGGTTTACATTTACAGTTCCAGTGATTTGTAAGGAAAAGAAAAGCTGTATTTTTTTCAGGATATATGAGAAGGAGTAGATGATAAAATGCAGAATTACTGAAAAGCATCTGGAAATACTATGCCATAACAAAATGGAATGATCTAACCAACTGAGCAAAATCTGTAATGGATCAAAGCAAAATAAAAACCACACTGGATTAGCTGTTGTAATATACACTGGAATACCAAATATAGAATCACAGAATCATTTAGGTTGGAAAAGACCTGTAAGATCGAGTCCAACCGTTAACCTAGCACTGCCAAGCCCACCACTAAAGCATGTCCCCGAGTACCACAGCTACACGTCCTTTGAATACCTGCAGGGATGGTGACTCAACCACTTCCCTGGGCAGCCTGTTCCAATGCCTCACAACCCTTTCAGTGAACGAATTTTTCCTAATATCCAACCTAAACCTCCCCTGGCACACCTTGAGGCCATTTCCTCTTGTCTTATCACCTGGTGCTTGGGAGAAGGGACCAAACACAGAACACATATAATAAAGACCATTTCCCCTCCTCTTGCTTTCTAAAATTCCCTTTGAACTTGTAAATCTCTACTCACTTTAACTAAGAAGTATGATTAGAGCGAAGACACTTTCAGAGGAAGCAGTGGAGACAGCTCGATGCTAATTAATCCTCTGATTGACCTAGTAGTCAAAAGCCAGTCCGTCCTCGCATGCTGCATCACACCCGGGGAGTAATAACGGGGCATAAACAACCTTTGCAACCTTTCTTCTGTCAGGCTGGACTGAGGTTGCAACAGCCTGCATTAGGAAATAGCCAGAGACGTTTCAGTAATTCAGTACATACCCAGGGATGGTAGAGTTCACAGCTTATATCTGTTCCATCGGGAGCATCTGAATCACTGACGATTCGTGCCTTGCAGAATCCCTTGTGCTAAGCAAAACAAAAGAAAAAGCAATGCACATCTGGGTTCTGGTGATGGAGATAATAGAAGCCACTGAAAGGTCAACCTTTTAAAAGTTACGCTACTTCCTTTGATACCTAAGTATGTTTATATAACTTAGATCCTGAGCTTTCTGGCCAATGATACTTGCCTATAAAAAATGAATAAAATATATTTAATTTTTGAGTGGTCTTGACTGTGAAGACCACTTCCTCATATGCATCTAGAGGGCTGTCACTCTCCAGCTTACTTCTGATGTCTGTAAAAATTAGTCATCTACTAATATCTACACAGGCTGATTTTTATTCTTTTCTGTCAAACATCTGCTCAGATTGGGCTATTCAGAAATTTTGCTCAAAGTCCTCAAAACCAGACACTGCGTAGCTATGCTGTTTGAGATGAAGCTCAATGTTGAGCTTTTTTTGTGTATTTATTTTTGAGAAGTAATTTACTGTAATCTTTTAGCATTACTTCCCTTAGCATCCCATTTGCAGTGACTTTCCCCTGCTGTCCAGTCATCGTGCATAGAACTGCTCAGGTGGAAAGAGCACAGAACTCAGGAAATGATAACAAACATTGTCATTATAGAAATATCACAATCATTATTATCAATGTTAGAAAATAATCTGTGTATGCTTTCTCTAGCAGCTGCTTTATCTTAGTACATGCTAGGGCCATTAGTAGCCTATTATGACCAGTGATTACAAATGTTAATAACTTTTTACACACACAACAGTGGTGTCAGCACTGAGAACAGAATTTAAAACCTCTGGCTATATGGCTTATGCCTCATTCTTGTGAGCTTTTAGTTCTGCCACCAGTTTATTCACAATCTTTTCCAGTCTTCTGGAATATAAGGAGCCCGAGAAGGAAATGAATTTACGGGAAAAAAAAACATCAATTCTGCAGGTTTTATTTTTCCATATTTTTATTCCATTCCTTCCATTTCATTTCTGTGGAATAATTTATTTTGGTTTGTTGCTGCTGCCTAGTACTTTATTTGCTGTTGACTGTTATTGTAAAGGGAAGGTTGGGTGTTGAGAGTACTTTGATAATAATCTGTAGATAGGCCTGAATTATTCCACCCTCTGTTCCCCTGCAGCAGAGGGGAAAAAAGTAATCCTGGGCTCACTGGGATGGCACAGTGCATATATTTCATTCAAAATCTATGAGTCATGTTAGTGTAAATGTTTTTATGAAGATAGCATGAATAATTTACTAGGGGAATGGCCACAATTTGAAGGTGAAAGCCAGATCCAAAGAGAAGATCTGAGCTCTAGATCTGAAATATGCAACTCCAGTTACTTTTAGATTTGAGATTAGCTCCTTATAGAAGAAGAAGGAGTAGCTGTGAAATTAAGATCTGGACTTTGATACGCTGGTTCTGAATTTTGAGTTTGGGTGCATGCTTATAGGAAACATTTGGAATCATCATGGGAAGATCTTCCTGGTGCCGCCCCTTCTATCATTTTTTATTCAAAGACTTTACTCACAGCATGCCAGTTATCCAGAAAGTCACATTCCAGTGGCTCCTCTGTCTGCTGCACACCTTTGGAACAGTTGGTCTCTTTTATAGAGAATCCTAAAATGTGAACTTCATTGGAGTCAGTCTGAAATAGAAGTCAAGAAGTGTGACAGGTGGTTTTTCTTTTTTTTTAAAAAAAAAGTCCTGTAATTTTAAAAGCAACAATACTCTATACTCTTATCAAAATCCTGTCTACATCATGCATTTATTACCTGTGCTGTTCAAAAGTTCGTACACACATGCGTATTCAGTAAGGAAAATGGATTAGATTATTTATACCTCACTCCTTTATAGGAGTTCCAGGAGATGGTTGCTTTGTTTCTTTGTCTGGCATGTGTGTATTATAAAATCTCTCTGAAAACACAGCCTGTGTTTTTAGGAAGTAGAGCCCTTAGAGTCTTCTCCCTAAATTGAACAGCTGCTCCAATGAAAATGGCAACCACCCCCTTCCAGTGATGGAAGTGCATAGTACTACAGTGCTGATGTTAATTTGGGATGAAATTCTGCCAGTTTCTGTGAGGTTGTTGCTTTCTCTAATGTCAGCAGCATTATTCATAGAGAAGGCATTGCTCCATAAGAACAGAAGGCCTTTGTGATCCTGCTAGAATCCATAAAGAGATGCTTCACTTGAAGTTTCAACTGCAGTAGTAGTTTATTTCAAGTCTGTATTGAAGATGTCCATAGCATGCGTGCACACAAGTTTCACTGGTTTAACTGAGTGTTCAGAAGTAGTTGCCCATACTCTTTGGTATACTTTTTAATCAAACTTCATAGTGTCTAGGTGGTACACAGTCTGCTGGAATCTAGTGGTGCTGTCGGGATTCTCACTATAGCTATGGATGGAGAAGTGTGAAGACAAAGCAAAAAAAATGGTTTGGGAGAAATCTTTGAATCCAGGCAAATGGAAAACAGCCATGGGCTGAATGTGAGTAGGGATAAGTCCTGCATGGGAAGACAGTGCAGAACACTGTTAAGTTACTATGCAACATTGCGAGCTGCAGGGAGGTGGGCTTGGCATTCTCCAATTTGGGCAGGTTCTAGGAACAGCTTGTATTGTGGAAGGGGCCATGGGACCTCATTACAGAGGTGTCCTGGACTGATACGCTTTTACAGAACGATCCTGTGCTGTTTAAGTGAAGGTCTCCAGTACCTACCAGCAAAAAAATTGTGGTGGTGCAAGAGTTACACTTCTAAACACCCAAAGGGTAAGTCTCTGAGTCAACATCACTCAGAGATGGAGGAGTTATTTACCAGAGCCAGCAGTTCCTCAGGAGGTGCAGCACAGATACACATTTACCTCCAGTCCTTCAGAGCTCTGAGTGCTGCTTTGTTCTGCAGCAGCCAAAATTATTCTGAATGTGTTGCACTTAGTGTTGCACCCATGAGCTAAATATTCTAATAGTAAAAAGTTATCTGGCTTCGTCTGACAGGATTTATGACTGTGATAACGCACATGACTGTACATCTTGACGAACTATGGTTCATAGTAAATAAACTCTTGTATGTTATAATATGTTAGTTAAATAGGCATGCAAAATAAAAAAAATGCACCCAAAGAAGGCAGGCATTTAGAATGCCATCCCACTGCCATGGTTTTCAGCAGATGAGAAATCCTTTTGCTTTCACATGCCTAAATTAAGTTGATAAGACTTTGCAGAAGTAGGACCTTCAATTTTAAGCAGATTACTTATGCTGAGAGGTTACATGCAATATTTCTGATCCTAAAAGGATTTGAGTTCTGGGCCCATGGTTTTGGATCTGCTCCCAAAATGTCATTTGTAAGTAGTTCTGGGACAAAATGCCACTTACCGTCTTTAAAACCTTTTCAACTTTGATAACATTGAAGTAGTTTGTGTGGTTGCTCTCGCTGTTGAATTTTTTCAGGGCCTTTGCAGCAATATCTTTATGTTGCTCAGTGACTTCTAAGACTTCACCTTTTACAGGACAATCTTTGCACTCTATTAAATTGGGAGGAACTGTAAAAACAGAAAAGTTAGTAATATTGCAATAGATACTCTTGGGAGTAAAATATCTATACGTATCTTTAATGTGACCTCATAATAAGAAGCTGAAATACCAAGTGTTTCCTTGGAGGTGAAATACCTATCTCTCATGCTACAAATACAGGTTTCTCCTGTCGTGTGAAAAAAAGACAACTGTGAAAAAGAATATTCTTATACACCTTCTAGCTCGGCTTTAGAATTTAACCACCTCAAATGGGCATTCTTTCCAAGTTCAATTTTTTCTGATACTCATTACCAAGTTTTGGTGGACTGGAGTGATGTTATCATCTGACATCAATAAAGTCGGCTTTAGAAGAGTAGGGTACTCTTAATTCTGTTACACATTTTTAACATACCATTGAAATTATCTAAAATCTGAATTGTAAGCAGATGAGATTGGTTTGAGGTATGTGTTAGCTTCCAACAGTGGTTATTTTACCTGGACTTAGTGTACAATTAAATCCATGTAGTTGAGGTTTCTTCAACAGCTGGCTCGTATACATGATAATCTTACATTGCCCGAAGTCCTGAGGGGGAAAAAGGAATATATGACCGTGATGTTATTTTCATTGGATTTAATTGGATATAGTTGATTGTAGAAATGATGCCTCCTTCTAATGTTCAGCATTTCTAAGAATAACAGATGTGGTCGTTAATGGAATGTTTGATCTAGTACCATTCAAAGATTGTGTTTAGGTACAAGTCTCCAGCAAAAGACTTTATTTTAATTTTCAGTTTGCCTGACTGAGGAGACCAGGGAAAACTAATAGAGCCTTCTCAGTCATTCTAAGACTTATTTACAGTAAGATAATAGTAGCTAGCAGGGGAACTTAGGATACTCAAAGGTTATATAAATCTTTATCAAAGAGTGGATGAACCTTTTCTCCCATTCATTTTCCCTTAATAAAAAGAGTAAATGACTTCTTTTCTCTTCTCTCCTCATGGCCTTCCTGCTTTGTCCTGTGTGGTAGTATCACCACTCTCCTATTTAAATGAAGGTTGCACAGGTAGTTCCCATTCCAGAGTGCATCACTGTACTGCAACAAATAAGGACAAAGACTGCTACGTACCCGACGTATAGTGACACTGCATGTGTTTTACATTGTCATACCACAAACACTACAACATACAACGGACAAAGTATAACATAGGCATTTCTGGCTTCTATACTAGGAATATGAGTTTTAAAAAAATCATTTCTAGTGCCCTTTAATTGTTAACGATTTATTCTCAAAACATCAGTTCTGCTACCAGCAGTGGAAGAATGGAGTATAGCTCTTCTAAGACAACTAATGAAGCACAGTTGTGCTTATATGATGAGTCACCCCTTTTCTGAGCCTTTAGCTGATGTTTTACAACTAGAATCCAATAGATGTTATTTTACAGTGAGCCATATTAAAGCCTAGCCTTCATTTAGAGATTTAGTAGCACATGAATTTCTGGGCAGTTCAGGTGAAGATCAAATTAATGCAATATTGACGTATGAGTCTGCCTGGGTGCTGTTACTTGCCATGGAATAGACGTCACCGTATTCACAGGACTCCCAATGTCTTCCAGATAATACAGGGCATTCAGTTTCCAGCACATCCAAAGTTAAGAAAAGAACTGATGAATTTCCCTGGAAGAGAAGTGCAGATAAAAAAATACATATATATCTTATAATAGTTATATGTGTACACACAAGAAGCTTGGTCTGAAAGAAACTTTTTTATAAGTAGGTGAGTTTCATCTTTAATGTAGCTTCCCCAGTCCTGTATTGAAGTTTTTCTGAGCTGACAAGGATAGAATCATAGAACGGTTTAGGCTGGAAGGGATCTTTGGAGGTCATCTTGTGCAGCCATTCGTTCAAGGCAAAGCTAAGTTCAAAATTAGATGAAAGTTAGATCAGCCTTGTCCAGCTGAGTTCGATATATCATCAAGACAGATGTTCTACAGCCTCTCTGTTCAGTTCCAGTACTTAACTGCTTGCTCTCTGATTTTTTGTGTGGCCTTATATCAAGTCAGAATTTCCCCTTATGCAGCTTATGGCTGTTATCTCTTCACCTTCTGTAGAGAACCTATGAGAAGAGTCTGTTTTTAACCTGGCATCCATCACGTATGGAAAATGGTAACGTTGAAAAGTTGTCATTCCCTCCTGATTTTTACATTGAGCACATTGGTCTATTAGCAAACCTGCTGTCTAGTCAGCCTGTTTTACAATTACATCCACTTCAGATGACCTTAGTGACCAGATGCCATTTCAGAATTTTGTTTCCTGCCCTGTTTATTCAGGGAGTGATACAACAAAACTGAAATATCTCTGTAAAGTCAGGAACCTTAGCTCCAAAATTCTTCTAGTATGTTTTGTTTCTGGAGCAAGTAGGATGGGGAATAATGATTTGACTGCCAGTGTAATGGAATGTGATATTAAGAATTAACTGTGGTCCACAGAAACAGTATGGTATTTGTCTGCGGGGAAAGGAATCTCAATTCACATTTGGAATGAATTATGCAAACTTCAAGCAACCCCTGTATGGACATTCAGAATGAAAACAGACATATTTCATTTTATCATTTAGATAAAATGATGCAAAGCCCTTCACTGTGAATAAGCGTCCTCAGGTTTTATGAAATTTCATCCATTCAGGTTCCTCTTTCAGAGTGTTTCTATATAGACGAGACCTTGGGAAAGAATTCCAGCAGTCTAGTGTAATATTTTTATTAGTAGGAATCCACCACTGTCATGTTAAACATTAGTTTTGCAGTATTCATATGGCTTAGCAACATCTCTATTTTAAAATTAAAGGCTAAGTGATTTGCACAAAGACACATGTGGCAGAACCAGGAAACCAGAACCATAGCTGTCCTGGCACCTGTCCTGCCTGCTAGCCACATGATTACTCTCTGATAAGGGAGAATATTTTATTTTATAAATTCCAATAATTTGGGATTTCTCTATGCTGAAGAAGGCTGTTTGCATCCTAGATGAGCTCTTCAATCATCTGGCTATTGCATAAAAATCAAAAAGTATCACTCCCCATATCCTTGTCTTTGAAAACCAGAATGTTCTATCTGTTTGGTTTTTTGTTTGGTTTTTTGAAAGTGTACCTGAAAACTTGTAGCAATCTGGGTCTTCAATCTCTTTTTGAGCTTCTTCTCGTCTTAACAGGCAGTTTTAAACAGCTCCATCAAAACTAGCTTTTTTTTTTTTTTTGGTTGCCGTAGTGAGGTGTATAATATAGCTCATGAACGTTGCAGATGTGTAGATTGTTGTTGACAACCCAAGCAGTTAAAAGGTAGCCAAGTGTACCAGTAAATTTGCGTTTCCTCGATCTCTTTTATCTAATAGTTAAAGGAATTTTGTGTTCTGTTGCTTTTTTGGCTATTGATTTGCTTTGGCATTTAGGCAGGCAATGATTGAGAAAAGCTCATGTATACTCTCTAGGAAATAGAAATAGGAAAGAACCTATGGAGTGGGAAATGACTGATATAGGCTCTCTATCCCAGCTCTTCCCCTTTTTGCAGAGTGGTATTTTCATCTCCTTTGTCTTCCTCAACTTTTCTCCATTCTCTCCAGTTACTCAGAAATCTCCAAAATTAAGATAAAAACAAAATACCTATCGTGAAGTATATATTGATCTAATTCATGTTAAACATTCGCAGATTAAAGAAACCCTCTGAGTATAAATTATGAACATAACATTTGAGACCTGACAACAGAGCAGACAGATTAATTTCAAGTATCATATAAAGCTGTTCAGAGCATCTCCTATGCTAACATCTGGTCAGCCAAGGAAATAGAGGGCAGTCAGCGTCCTTTGAAATCAAGCTTACATACAATAAATCATGCACAAATTCATACTGTGATAGCGTAAATCACAGCTGATTCATTGAATTACATCAGCATTGCTCTGTTAAAAACAATAATTATCAGCTTTTAATGATCTGTCTCATTATTTTAAAATCACCATCCTGTATAAATCAGCTTTTTAATTGATACTTACTATATGTAGTTCGTGTGCATCAGCAACACGGAACAAACCGAAAACGTAGCCTTCTCTGCGATGTCTGTTGACCAAATCCAGGGCCACTCCTGCATCTGTTTCGACGGTCTTACAGTCTGTAGGTGTAATGCTTGTTTTGGTTTGGGCATTATAGCAATGCAGTAGTGTTAGGAAAAAAAATGAAGCTAGATGCAGCATTTTGTTTGTGGTGTTAGGTCACCACTGCCCATGCCCTGATAAAGCCAGTAGTCTGCTTTTGAATCAGAGTGGTCTGCAGAAGTTATAAATGAATGCTAAAAGGGCATGGTTTTATATAAATTTAAGTGTTGTGTCACAAGGCCATTACCTTGGCCCTGGATTAATGTTTACAAACAGTAAGTAAATGATTACTTAGTGATTGAGCAGATTTTGAGGAAAGTAGGCCTTACAGTGCTTTCTGGACCATCCATCAAAGGGAGTATGTTTGTGATTCTTTAAGCAGGCATTGTGCAATCGTGTTTTACTATGAAGAATATTTAGCTTCTAACATGCTGATGAGCCTGTAATTAAGGAGGTCCAGTTCATGTATGCAGGTATTTTGCAATCTTGGTTTTCTGTTTACTATGAAAATAGTTGAAATGAAAATACGCTGAGGTATTTGTGGTCATATTATGGCTATATCCATATCCTTGTTTTTGCAGATCCTTAATGAGAAGAGAACCAGTGAAAGGGAAACGAGAAGGTCACTCAGGTTTGGAGAAGGGTTGTAGCCCAATGTGCCCTTGCAAACAGGTAGTCTATAGCTTCTATGTAAGTACCTGCTACTCCTCCAGATTGGGAAAATTTTGAGCAGACTTCCATCAGCTTTACATCTTTTCAGAACAGTACACAGAATAGGATTGACTGGCTTAATACCAACACAATCGAGGCATGGCATGAAGTGATATAAATCTAACTTTGCACTCAATCTAAGTAGTTTTATGTGCTCTTTGGCTGTAGTAGCTTTCAAAAGACTTATTTAGGGAATTTCTGATATTTCTTAGTATTTATTAAAATAATTCAGTGCATAGTAGTATTCATACCTTTCGCAGGATATCTCAATATTCTCTATGAAGCAGAAAGGAGAAGATGTTGTCTTATTTTATTCAGAATGTTTTATTTAGGATAGCTCAAGACATTCTTAAACGGCAGTAATGACTTTGTCAGGGAGTGGCTGAGTTTTCAATGCAAAATTCAACCTCTGAATAAGAAAATACAAGAAGTCAACGTAAGCCCAAAATGACAAGGTCAGATTCAGATAAATTTTCCAAATACAAGTTGGTGTGAGAGATTGGATCAGCTTCTTCCAGAAAAAGGTGCTACCTGGATAATTGACTTGGGTTTACATGTTTAACTTTGAAGTTTTTCTTTAACATATTTTTGTGAAAAACACTAAGAAATATTGTGGGCAATCACACTTAACCCTCATTAAATTAATTCTTATTCAATGAAAGCCAACTTTTAGCATGTCTGTCATCTGAGAAATCACATTCAAAGATGCACAGAGCCAAAGTAGTGGCTTTCTTTTATAGTTAGTTCAGAATTCACTTAACAGTTCTCTGGTGGTATGTAAGCCAAACGTGGTATCTTATAATATCATGGTGATGGGCACTTAACACTGGCGTGAATCAGTTTAAACAGATAAAAATAGTATGTCTCTATGTAGTAGTAGTAAACTTCTGGAACTCTTTGCCACAGAAAGACGTGGAGACAAACAGTATCAGCAGGGTCAGAAATGGTTTAGAAAAGTTCATGGACACACTTCCCACGCATGGACAGCAGGTCCATGCTCCAACAGCATGGACCAAAAAAGTTCCAGAAGCTCTTGGAAAGCAGATACAAGTGGATACTAGGCCTAAGCAGAGAAATACTCTTTAAAATCCCTTGTACAATGATTCTGGATACTGGAAAAGTACAAGGGGAATGGATTGAAGAAAGGGGCAGGCTTATATGCTTCTCCTAACCACAATCATTTTGCCACAGTGAGAGAGGAATACTGGGTTGGATGAACCACTCTTCTGATGCAGTAGGGTATTTCTTTTGTTTATGTTTTTATAATGTTTCATTATAATAATTCAGAATTTCTTCTGGAAGGTTGAAATAAGAGGTGAAATAAATGCCATGTAAATGATCAAAGACATTTGAAATACATCTCATCAGTTAACAATAATATTCACATCATTGCTGTGTTCCAAATCCCACCCCCATTCATTACTTACAATGCTGTTTAATTTTTCAAATGGGCAGTCATATTGAAGAAAGGCATCAAATTAGGTAATTTATAACATAATTTCCTGAGTCATCTATTGTTTACAGATTGTTTGTTTGTTTTTTCCTCTTCTTGTTCTGTGGTGTTCATTGTGACACTGATCATTTTCTTGACAGGGGCTCATGTATTTTTTATGGATGAAATAGAAAAACTATGAACAAACAGTAGAAAATGTACAATTCTTGCAAAATTAACTGCAGAAGTAAAAGTAAGGTTCTGTTCAAACCATGGAGCTTTGTCCTTGATTTCTTTAGGAAATAAATAGGATTAATTATAAGGTTATATAATAAAACACAATGTAATATGTATCATATAATAATATGCATTGTATAATAAGATGATGTGACATGTTATAATGTTATATATAATATTTATATAGGTATAATAAGAGTAATTATAAGAGATTGATCCATACGGTAATAAAAAAAACACTAGCTTTTAATGCTAAACAGTGTGGAAGTCCTATTCCCTGTTTATACACTGTTATGCAGACTGTGACTGTGTAAGGGCCCTGAGAGCTTCCCTATCCCACAGGTTTGGCTGCTGAGGCTCAGGGTCAGTGCAGCGAGAGCACAGCCGGGGCTGTTCCAAAGGAAACTGAGAACTCCAAAGATGAAGATTGTGGTAAGCAATTTATTTATTTAAAGATGTTACATAAATGGGAAGACCACGAAGCCACTGTGCCTGTTATTTTGTGGCAGGTGGTTAAGGGGACTGGCTGCTGACTAGACCTTGGCAGGCTTTCTAGTCAGCAAAGGACGTAGGATGGAATTTATCTCCTTTGCTTCTCCTGGGCATGATTCTGAGAGAGAAAGTTCTTCAGGGAAGGGGAGAATAATCGGTGCAGTGACTGGTTTCGTCAAGTCTGGTTTGTCTCCTTGAGTCTTTTCTCCGTCAGGGGCTGGTGGACTGGATGTAGATCCTACAGCCATAGGTGGAACTGGCTTTCTATTTTCATGTTCATTTTGACTTTCAGGTAGGTTATGGGGAGAGATGTCCTCAGTTGAAGGAGGGAGAATTTTAACCCAGCCCACTGTTTTCTCTAGATGTAAAGAGAAAGGATTGGTTTCTGAAGGGGAAGCTAGTTGTTGATTCTGGCTGGATTCTCCAGGTTGCTGGTTAGTTTGTTGGTTTTCTTCTTCAGTGACAGGATCCTAAAAAACAGGCAATAAACATCACTTATATTGAAGCCGTTATAATTTTTTTTTCAGATATGAAGGTCACCCTTCATACCAAGGATCTGCCGCATTTCCAGTCTTCAGAGACCAGCTGCAGAACAGAAGCTCCAAGGATAGACAGATGGAAGCGTCTCTTATGAATCCTGGGTAACTACACAGTTATTACACTTTGGATTCCCTTTGCTATTTATTACTATTTCTTTGTTGAGCGTTCTGAACACAGTCTGTGTGATTGACTCTACACTTATTCTCTTACCTTTTTATCCACCTAGCAACAGTCTGCTTTATCACAAGAGAGATTTCTTCCTGATTTGGCCTTTTCACTTTCTTGAAGCCCATATCTTTGTGAATAAGAAAACTTACAAATGGCTGGGCTTTCAAGAGTTCGATTCTTGTTTTCCAAAGGAGTGTTAGTCTTAAAATATTAAGATTAGATTAAGAAATACCTGAGGACTGTAGATTTCACAAGATATTGTGACAGATTTTTTGTCTTCCAAGTCACTGTTTACTACAGAGCCTTTGCAGAAACCCATTTTCTGGAAGAAGAAAATGCAAGTATTATTTTCACATTGTAGCACTGATATTGAGCTCTTATCTTGTAAAATAGATGATTAAGAAAGGCTGAGTAGGTATAGCTTCTACATGTATTTGAAGGGATAAGCAGCTTGGGCACTTTTATTTTGGGATTGGCAAGCTTACAAAGAAAGGCAGCATTTGAAAAAGGCTTTATGTTTGCAAAGGAGGGTTAGGTAGCACAATGGTAAAAATGAACTGGCTACTTAAGATCCAACTACAACAGCACGCTTAAGTTCTGCTCTAGCAGAATATCCCCATGCAGGTAAGGTGTAATAGGACATAATGATATTTCTGAGGCAAAAACAATTTCAAATCATACAAGTGGAAGAATCCATGACAAGATGTTTCTTCTAACAACTATATATTTGCTGGGCTGTAGTTAACATGGCTGGGATCTCAGTTGAGACGGGACTTGAAATAGAATCTCTTGTCGGCATGCCCATTTAGTTTTTCAGTTTCTCTTATGTGTTTTTTTTTTTCTGTAGTTCCTAAATGTTTTCCCTAGCTGACTCAATTGTAGTGTGAAGATACTCTTTATACATTGCTTGCAATATTTTGTCTGTATCTTTTTATTTGGAAGAAAGCCTTAAGAATGTTTCTTTTGTAAAGCAGTGGCTACCCACCTTTTTCTGGATAGTATTTTTTGTTTGTCTTTTTTTCTTTGTTCATGGACTTCTAGGTAAGAATTTGGAACTTTTACTGAAATGTTTTTTTCTATTCTAAAGTAATTTGTATACATGCAAGCTGAAGCTACAGCCCATAGAAAGACTTGTGGGTTTTGATTCTTGTCTGCAGAGAACCTAAGGAACAGGACAAGTGTTTGCCGAGGAACCATGTTATCTGAAAAATAGTTGTTTATACTTACAGCTAATTCAGATGAAAGAGGCTTGCACTTGGAGATGTCAGCAATCGAGTCACTTTTGGAGCAGGATGTCTCCTGAATTACAAACTCTACAAAATATGCTGGACCGATGACCCACTGTTAATAAGAAACCAGTGGGAATTAGCCCTTGTGCATGTGTCAAGAAGGAGAAAAAGTCCTACAGCCCTTGAAATGGATGTAAAACTCCTGCTAAGTGTGGAAGGAGCAGGTTATATTTGGGGTATTGCTGTTAGTTGTATTACAGGAGAATGATTTTTGCCAGTGCTGCTTTATTGCCTGATTATTTTTTACTTCTTACATATGCACAATCCTAATGACTCATGGACTCGCTATAGTTCAAACAAGTTTGGTTTTCATAATAAGTTAGCACCCACATAGAACTATATATCCAGAGACTGTTCAGTGTCTTGTTGATCATTTCAGGCTGCTTTAATGAAGAAGATCACTTTTTCCACATCTGAAATATAGGTACCCCTGGATTTGAAAATGGGAGCAATGAAATACTGCCCTGTAGTACTACCTAACTGTTTGAGACAGAGTGAAATCCACCTTGCTATCTATATGTAATGAGTTTTAGAAAGACTGAATATTACTGTCATAAACAGTATTTAGCCAGGTGATCACTAACTCTCTGTTAGCCTAAAATTAATTTTCAACCATGCTTAAACTCATTTAGTGTATCACAGGTATGTGTTAGAAGGAGTGACTGTGCTTTATTAAGTACTTTCTAATTGGGAGTCATTAATTCATGGTGGTGGTGGAAAAAAGAGCTCACAGTGAAGCTTTGCTAAACTTTGGAACGCAAATCTGTATCTTCAGCTTTGCAAAAAAAGCTCTTCTTTTTGCAACAGATGGAGTCAGAGTCTTACATTAATGCAGATTTCCCAGAATTCTCCATGGGAGTAATCTCTGTACTAAACATGTATAACTTCTACACAGAACAAATCATAGGAAGTCTGACAGGTGGATCCATGCTTCCTGAAGGTTAAAGCAAGTCATATGAGCTTTGGCTTACCTGCATTGAAGCTCTTGTGACATTGAGGACAGAGAAATAATGAGTTTGTTCACTCTCTCCGTTGAACTTGCCAAGGCTTTGAACAGCAGCCTCCAAATATTTGGGCTCAGTTGGACAGTCATCAACTGGGCAGTCAGGACATACTGCCCAAATATATCTGGGTGGAACTTTTATTCAAACAAAACAATGTCATTAGGGAGAAGTTTTCAGAACCGTAGAGCATGTTGACAGTGTAGGTCACTCCAAACACATCTGTGCCCCCAGCCAAGCCCACTTGCCCTCCTGGAGTAACAATATGTGGTTGGATTCATTCAATAGTTTTGAATCTTTATGAATGTGCAGACCCATAAAAATGTTGTAATGCAGGCAGAGACGCTGCATAAAAAACCTCAGCCTACTGACAGTAAGAACTGGCTTGCTGTTCTTGCCTGCCCTTCACGAACCCATAAAAATGCTTTTTGGACCAGAGGGTAAAAGCCCAAATAGAAGCTCTGCAGGGTTTCCCAGAGCTGAAAACAGTTATTCTCTGCACTGCTTTGTGCTGCGGGACTGCACTGGTCTTATGATCACTGACCTGAGAAAATTAGGTCGGTTGAAAGCTAATGGAAATGCTGTGCTGCCATAATCACAATTAAAATTTAAACTATTGCTATATGGCAAACTATTTTTCCAGTCCTTTTTTAAAGTGAGCATATTAAATAAAGACATACCTGGCTGAAGCACACACTCATAAGTATTCAGATGAGCAATTTTTCTTGACTGATTAATGTAGATAATTGCTTTACATTGACCATAAACCTAAAGCAATATAAACACGTAGAAACAATAAATATTGCAGCCCTTGCAATGATCATCTAGTACCCAGAGAGCAAGCAGTTAGTTTTCTTCTTACAGTCATGAAATTATTTTCAAAAAGAAAGCTGTGTTATTACTCAAATGGGAATGGAGCACATTTCTCTTCTGAATAACCCCGTTAGAAATAAAAGCCCAGGTCTTCCCCTGGTGTCAGCATAATTCTGAGTAATCCTGGTGCAGTGCTTGTCTGCAGGAGGGCAATGCAGAGCCACTCTTCCGGCAGCTGAGGGCTGCCTGAGTGTCACAGAGTGCTTTCCCCACCAGCCCCCACATCAGAAGCTGGGTCAATGTACAGAACTCAGACAGCCTAAAGGTGATCAACCCAGAGCGTCTGGAACCAGTCACCTGTCTTCCAGCTTTCCCCTTTTTCCTGTGAAGCAAGGAAGGAGAGTGAAGCTAAACCAGCTCGTGGCACAGTAATGCCACTCTTGCACACCAAACAACTCTGACTTTATGGCAGAAAAAAATGGTGGCCTATTAATATCCATTGTGTCTTTGTGTTTGAAAATGTACGTCCTCCAAGTGCTTCTTAAGTATTGCCAAATGTATAACCAAGGCCTCTCGGACATACGTTTCTAGGCTTCATAGAAGCCATTTTGACCATGTGTTCTTTGCACCCCTTTCCTGCTGAAAGTGCTGTAAGTGGAAGTGAACAGAATTATTTTGTTCTTCCATTTTATTTTATTTGTTTATAATTTTAAAATGGTAACTGACTTTAGAAGCAGTGTAGGACAATTTCATTGTAGCAACTTTTTTTTTTTTTTAACTTCATATGCAAGGCTTCTTCTAGTCAACCTCCATTCGTTAAGTTTGTTTGTCACTTGTTCAGTATCATTTTGGTCACTGGTAGCAACAGTCTTATATCAGTTTCTGTCTTTGCAGCTTATTTTGCTGGGCTTTCTTCTTTCTCCCTTTTTCAGTACAATTTTTGCAAAGTTGTTGGAATAAAAGTAGAATTAAAGTAAACAAAAATCACGTAATATTAAATGAGTTTTTTTTATTCCCTTCTTGACAGTCTGTTATTAAAATAAGCTATTAACAGGTTTGCTATAAAAAGTAAACCATTTATTCTAAATAGTATCCTATCATAGGTATTTAGATATATCTGCTTATTAGCTCTGGTCAAAAAGTTACTTTCAATTCTTATTTTATAAAGTATATCTTACCATTCTAAAAATAGGTTAGATAGTACAAAGGAAAACTCTGAACCTTAAAAATGGGTTTTCTAACTAAGCTCTGCTGCCTACTGAAAATGCTTGTGCAGGGATTTTCTTGTCGTCAGTACTACCTGAGTAATTCTCATACCTGAGATTAAATATGAAATAAAATTCTTACAGTTGTATGAGCAGGTCTGGCTGTGCAGTTCTTCCACAACTTTTTGCTGAGTACGTGGCATTCGGTATCTACTACATCCAAGACGAGGTAGAAGACAGAACCAGTGATCTCCTGAGCACAAAAAAGAAAGGGTCATCTCCCAGTTTTGTACAGAATGAAGTAAGAACAAATCAAAGGGAGAGCTGGAGAAACACAAAACACGCAGGTTAGGCACACAAATATCTTGAGAACTGGACATAGTGTGGGACAAATTCTCTATGGAGGCAAATCAGGAGAGTGTCAGGTCCTGTGAGAATGGGCTCGGTCATACCTGAAAGAACAAACAGCCTTTTAGAGTCAGTTTCTCTCTCTGATTCTCATACCAACCAGAACCCAAGAACAGGAATTAAACATGGTGATGTTTTCATTGTCAACTGCATTTTTATGATTAGATTTGAAAGGCAGGTTATTTTGCCTTCATTAGGAATAAGACAATAATTACTACAAATAATAATAAACTGCTGACATGGAACATTCCCAGTAGGCATTAGAAATAGAAAGCTCGTATTTCTTAGAGTAGTGTCTTCTTCAAGTACGAATGCTTTGCACTGCAAAGAGACAATGACTGTGATGATGCAGGTGATCTAAGTGTTCTCTCAGATACCAGAAAGTGCTATGAGGCACCTTGCATATATGCATGGATGTCCCAGACTCACTCAAATCTTCAGTCCAGTGATTGTGTTCTGAACCAGTGCTTAAGTCCACTGAAACCTTTATTTAGTTCACTGCAGCACAGGTGCAAAAAGCAATTAGGGCTTAAGATCTGGGCAAACATGTTTCCATGGGAAGGGGACAAGGAAAGATTAAAAGTACACCACAATATATATAGCAATTACATGATCTAGTACTGAGGGATAAAATGCTACATGGTGCAACTCCTGGTTCAGCTTATTAGGATCATGTTTTGTTTTCTGCAGTGGAAAGCTGGAAAGAGACCAGCGGTCATTTATACATCTAAAGAACTCACATGTGAGTGTTAGTTGCATGTTCGGACTGAGATTATCTCTTTGTTGAAAAGGGAGGTAAAACAAAACTAAATGAGAGGAGTATTCATTCATTTGTAGTTGATTTCAGTAGTTTATGGAGAAAAGAAAACATTTGATGGGGCCTTGTAGAAGTCTGGGGCTAGCATCCATACCATTTTGACTTCAGTTTTGATTTCTTTTTGACAGTCGAAAAGTCTTCAAAAGATCAAAAGCTATTTTGACAAAGAGTGAAGCTGAGGTGCAGCAGCACAGTGTACAGTTGCATGGCAGTATCCCCACACCTGGCTGCATAGGTCCTTCTCTGGAAGGAGGAAATTATAATTTTCTGTTTACATACAATGCACTTAAGTGCCATGATCTTGGTCTCCTTACCATGACCATGGTCTCCTTAATGTGATAGCTAATATAGGTTATATTGGTAAACAGAAAATAAGACTGTTCAAAAAGTCATTGCCGTTTACTGAAAATGTAAATATTGTTGAGTACTGCAGCATTCATTTCAAGCTTGTAATTTTAAATATATCCTCTATGAGAAAAAACGTTATTAAGGCTAGCCTACGTGAGCAAGTAACAGCCAAGGAAAGTGGGTGTCTTTAAGGAGTCCCAAAGCTGGGATTGGTGACTTGAGCTTTCAGATTGGTCATTCGGGTATTCTGGAGGCAAAAGCACACAGGTCACATAAAAGAATGTTCTTACAATCAGATATGTTTGATGTTAGATGGATTTACTCAAGTGAATCATGAAGACTGATTGTAAAGCTTGGTGATCGTGGAAATATTAAATGCAGCCAGGGTGGACCAAACTGTATTTCCTGTTTCCTGTAGCTCTCTTGTTTAATACCAGTTCTAATATGCTGGTTATTATGAGGTTATTATAAAATCTACACATCTTTTTGTCTACCTGCTTCAGTACGTATCATTCTCTACCGGGGAAAGGATAATTTGGGGTTTATTCAGAGCTCAGCAGTTCTCTGAAGGTTTCATTATCCTTATTTTAATTTTCATAAAAAGACCGTTATGCAAGGGCCTTTTGATTTCTGCTTAGTATTGAATAAAAACTTAAGTCTTCTCTGCATTGACAAAAAGATCCCTTCCTCAGTGCTGCTGATGCTAGTATTGCCGCCGCCACGTGTGCTGGGAAGCCTTGGAGCCAGAAAAGATTTGGCAGCAGCGCAGCATTGCCTTTGTGGCGGGGAGTTCTGGGGCAAGGGAAAGAAATGGAGCATTTTGGCTTGATTTGTAATTTTGGTTAAGTGTCTGTCATTGAAGTTAATCATGGGTATCTTGTATGAAAGAAAAGCTCTGTCCTACTTACGTATAAGTTAATAGCAGATGGCTTATTAGTTTCAATTAGAGCAAAACTGAACCACAAGTTGCTTAAGGGCAGATTAGAATTTGAAGTCATTTTGAAAATGCTTTTATCCTAAGTAAAAAAAAAAAAAGGAGGTAAAAAAAAAAACCTGCTAAAAAAAAGAAAAAAGATTTCTTGTTTTTTTTTGAGGGGCATAGAAGGTTGCATAAAGTTGTTACTCTCCGTAATTATCCCTGACATAGCTGACTGCTTATTATGTATTGTGTTTGGCTGCAGCAAAAATGTGACAAAGGTTTTAGACTGTCTAGTGTATTATTACACAGTGTCTCGAAACACCTTATTTGTAGGATAAGCATATTAGATGCAAAAAATAAGAATAAGAGCAAATTAAACTCAAATTAAAACCCATAGAAACAAAGAGCAACCTAGGCCCTAAAGAGGTAAGTTAAGAATCTAGGGAATTAAGTGACAGACCAAATGACAAATAAGGCCCAGAATTGTCTTGTGCTGAGATAGATTTGGCACAGGTGAAGGGAGAAGCAAGGAGACGAGTCAAGTGGTTTGCAGCGTGGCTGCACCCAGCATGCTGCAGCCTTGGTGGCCATAGGGTTGTTCTAATTGTCAGTACAAAATAGCCCCAATAGGCCATCTTTAGCTAGGGGCCGACATGGCAGACTGAGTTCTGGCCATGTGCTGGGCTCCCCCGTTGGTACACCCTCGGTGCTAGGGCCGGTGAGGTGCCCATCTCCGTGGCTGGTGGTGTGGCTGCTGGGCCAACTCACGGGCAGTTGTCCTACGTGGCAAAAACTCTCCAGAGAACTGATCCAGTTGCTTTGTTCTGTCACCTGAGCAAAGCAAGGGAGAGAACATAGAGCAAGGTGTGTATCTTTAGCTGTGAGATCGCACATTGCTGGAGGCCACAGCATGTCTGCAGAAACCATGTCTTTGTGAGAGTAGCAGGATGTAGCGTCATGTCCTTACCAGTACAGATCTTTAAGCATCTGGCAATAAGCCTCAGTTTCTTTCAGGGTTCAGAACTCTTTGCCCTTCGGGTAAGTACCAGAAGAGAGCAAGCATGGCAGGGAATGTTATCGGTGTGCTTGCACAGTGCCTTACAAGTTTGTGCCCTCATCTCAGGTTGTCCCTTGCTAGTGCCGTTCAGCTTTTGTCACACCAAGTAGTAATAAACTAAGTGTGCATAGGGAAAGAAAATATTTGAGGCTATGAGAGTGATATTCCACATGTATTCCCTTTGTAATTTTTTCACTTGAGCTAGTTCTGAATTTCTTGTGTGGAGTGAGTCGTCATTTAGAAACCTGTGAAGGAATTCCCTGGTCCCAAGCTGGATGCGTTGTGGTGGAGTTCAGCTGCCTAGCGAGGTAAAATCACCACAACCTGTTAGTGCTCACATCCTTTGTGCAAAATGTACGGTGACTGGTTAACCTTTGCGCGCCAACTGCACAAGGCAGTGGGAGGAAGGTGTGGGAGGAAGGTGAATATGAAACTAAATCAGAGTAGTGGTGTTTCATACTGAATTTGAACCAATGCCTGGAGCTGTACCAGGGGCAGGCAGCAGAGAATCGTGCCTGAGCTTTGCTCTCTAATTGCCCACAGCAGTGATGAAATTGTTTCTAGTCATCTGTGCATAAAGTTGGCATCACCCCTGGAGTCCTGTGAAGGTAAATTTACATTTGCCTTTTGAAATATTTCCTAGTTCAGATAGCTATTGCTAGGGAATGGTGATAGACACAGGGCTCTTCATGGGAGAAACAGATAGAGAGCAAGGAGGTAACTCACCTGGGGATGTTCTCGGACACTGAAGACCCGATAGAGGCGGAGGATGTAGCCCTCTCTTCGGTCAGCATTGATCTGGCGAAGAGCCAGATCTGCAGCCTCCTCTACTGCGGTGTCATCACAGGTGGGGGACAGCAATGCACTTGGCACTTTTCTGGCAGGAGGAGAGGCAGCCCAGGAGCAAAGCCCCTGTATGCCAATGAGCACTGAAATAAGTAAAAGCATTCTGCTTGGGAAACCAGTGCAGCAGATCAGAATGGTAGGCTGGTATGGAGGAGCTGAGACCTGTGTGAAATAGCAGACTTTTGTAACGGAGCCCTGTCTCTTTATAAACTCGTGTCCCCTCTTTATTACATACTGACCATCACCTTTAAACCTGCAGATACAACTGCAAACACTAAGTCAATGATTACAAGGTTTTATGAAAATGCTGTAGCTCCCTCTGAGACCAGAGAGCACTTTCTCCTTTGGGCTTTACGTCTCTAATTTAGACTACGTTGGGCAGACCGTATAACTTTGACCTCATCACAAAGCACAAGAATATACACAAAAAGCTGCTTTCTTAAACAACCAGTATTGCTTAAATAAGCCTACATTGAGGACAGCTCTGGCTCAAGCTCTGTTATGTCAAAAATCCAGATTTTCTCCCAAGTAAGACGATGACAAAGGTCTTGCTGATTTGAATGGAAACAGGATAAGGGCATGGAACTGACTGATTTTACACCTTTAGCAGCTTAATTGCATATGGACTCCCCCACTAATTTTAGCATGCTGCTGCATTTTTGTGGCCTGAGAACCAAACTTAATGATGAAGAATTGTCTGAAGCTAAATGTGGAGAGAGGAGAGGAAGGTGGCTTGTAAAAAAGTTACAGACCTGGGGCTGATTATGCTAGTCTCAAAGCCAAAGGTCTAGGGGAAAATCTAACAGGAAAAAAAAATCTTAAAGAGGAGAGAGTGTGTGATGTAAACTAGAGGGAGAACTTCCTTCATTTGATTTCATGAACCAGTGCCTTCCTTTTTATGTCATTTCTCCCTCTCTTTTTTTTTTTTTCCTGTAAATTATTCTTTTTGTACCTTGAATCAAGAAAATATACATCCAGTTGTTTGCAGTTCACATCACCCTGCAGAGCTCTGCCAGATTTCGTCCAGAGATTTCTCTGAGAACTGTAGCTACTTTTTCCTAACTGTGTCTTGGCCGGATGATTTAGGACCTTAGCTTTCTAGCTCAAGGAGAAGAGTCCTACCTACTTAATATTTAGCTCCCCGGCTTCTCTCCTCTGACCACCGCCACAGCCTACTCCAGTTTAAATCGTAGGAAGCCACAGGAGAACCATAAGCCTGTGGCTAGAGGCCTGAGGAGCAAAGAAAATTGGTCAGCAATGTCACCGTTTTAATTATTTGAATGCTCTTTAGAGCACTGCTCAGTGCTCTGCTTCCGTTCCTTTTCCGCAGCATTAAATAAAACCGTCCTGACGTGGCTGAGGGCTGCGACTCGGGGGGACGCCGCTCCCTGGCTTAGCAGCTGCCCCCGTTGTGTCACACAGCGCCCGCTCAGCTCTGCAGCTCTATTGCTTCCTCGGACTTCTCCCCTCACTGCTGAATTTGGAGGTTGATTTGCTAGCTAAGAGACTGCACTGTGGCCACTCTCGGTTCTCCAGTGGTTTGATGAGTACAGGTGAAAAAGGGTCACTTAAAATTCTGTCCGGAGAGAATTCGGTTTGAAATGCCGGTGGTGGGCCTCGTGGCCAACCTGCCAGGAGCTCCGTGTGTGAGAGGGGTGGGAATAGCTGTGCAACTCTCACCTCTTATCCTGAAGATCTGGAGAAATGACAGCTACCATTATTTGGGGATTATCCCAGTAAAAGTCGGTGGTGTTCTACTGAGGGACAGTCCTGCAGTATTTCACCTTGAAAAATCGTCAGAGGCTGGGAAGCCGTTTCCCTGGTCCTCGTTTTCAGTCACGTGAGGCTTTGTGATCACAGGGATTTCTTGGATAACACCACAAAGCTTTAGGTTTGAGGGTTGTACCCGCACTGAGTGAGGAAGGAGGTGTGCTAGCGAAGGACAATATTATCTCTGTTTAACACTATTGTGAAGATTTCTTATTAAATTTATATATTGTTGGTACTACAAAGAATTTCGTGTCTTTAGCCCAGCAATGCTCAAAGGACGTTCCTCTGTGAGACAGCAAAAGCTGTCACAGGGAGTGTCTATAGAAAGCTGAGTGGGGTTTTATATACAGCCAGGAAGACCTGCAACAGCGCTGGGGCCGAAACTCTTCTAGGAAGGCCTTGGTTGGTGACAGACAGAGAAAACTCAGATAGGGACACAGGGCCGCTAGACTGAGCCACCGCAAGTGTCACCAGCTGCTTTTCAGACTGAGAGTGAGGGCTGATGTACGGACTGTATCCTGGAGGGAAGGGACACAGGAGATGAATGTTGAGAAACGCTGCTGTAGCCATAGTAGAGGAACAGCAGAAGCAGCAATGCAGACGCACTCACATTGTTCCTTGTGCCTGGGAATGCTTCCCCTGCGGCTACAGCATAATAACTCATTTTCTTTATCCTTACAGTACATGGCATTTCTATGGAGATGGGTGCCAGTTAGTACTGGCTGTGTCGGTGCCTCTTATAATGAGGAATTGTTATCCCTGACTCTGTTCTTTGTGCTCTTCCTCCCACTGGAAAGGAAAAAAATTCTCTGTTCAAGTAGCTGACCTCGAAACATGGACACAGCTGGGAAATCTGAGCATGTCCGGGCAAAGCAGCATATGAAGTACATATGCTTTAGCAAAACAGGGTTTGAAAAAGCTGAAAAGCATTGTCAGTCAGTGAAGCAGACCTGACAAAACTATTCATGCTGCATTTCAAGAAAGGAGTCATTCGAATTTTATGTATTGCCATTTAATAGCGCTCCCTGCCCAGTAAATCTATTACTAAATACCGAATCTGTTACTGAGGTCCAGGTGCATGAATACAGGGCTGTGCTCGGGGTACACAAACTGACTGCTTCGAAACAGTTATGGAAAATGTGTCTGTAAGAGGCAAGTGTTAAGGGGAAAAATGATGCGCAGTTACTAACTGGAATCACAAGGAAGTACAGAGCAATTCTACTATTTTTTTTATTTTAGGAAAAAAACGAGTAGCTAGGCCAGGTGTAAGTGAGCATCTGTGAAGTGTGGGGGCTGCAGGTGCTCTGCTACATATCCTCACTTTGTGTGGCTGGAAATTGCAAAAAGAAAATGCAGCGTTTCTTGAGTTCAGAGATCCCCGCAGGCCGGGATCCCTTTTGTAAACTTGCTGCTTCTGGTAACAGATAAAGAATTTACTAAGTCTGGAAAATGCTGTCTGGTATAACGTAGCTCCGACTCCATTATATATAAGACAATTTGTACGGTTTAGTTAAGGTGAATCCTAGCTTTAAAAATCCGAAAGCTAGGAAAACTCTTTGTTCCAGGGAAGTTAGAAACCCAGTCTTGTGTATCTGAAGCCACAGTAATTCAGATCTGAAGTTACAGTAATGCAGATAGTAGTAGCCATTTCGTTACGTCCTGTACCGCGTCTCCTGCAGCGGGTATGCGGAGGCCAGCCGCCTTCCCGCTGCAGAAATTTCATGCAGCTCAGTACCGGCACTTTCAAAATAAATGGCTGGGCGCTGAACAAACGGGAGTCACAGCTTTACAACGAAGCAAAAAGCCCCGGGCACCTGCCTGGCATGTAACTTCTGCAATTGCCTGCAACACACGGCCTGCGAGAACTCAGCGTGTTCCTCAAACGGGAGAGCTGCTGCCCTACAGGGGGGAGCTTGTTGGCAGGATGCCGCCATCACGTTATGCTGGGGCTCAGAGTTGGGGCTGGTTTTCCCTTTTTTCCCCTCCGCACACCCAGGCGAGCACTCATACAAGTACATAAGGCTTTTTCTTTTCGCCATTGACACAGCAGAGCAGAAGCTTTCCGTATACCAACCTGTTGCACTGTCGCGAAGAGCAAATGTTAGTTGTGTTGCTTACTGAACGCCGCAAGGTTGTAACTAAGAGAATAGACTAGGTTATTTGAAGCAGTTCAGAAATGACGTGTTCTTCAGGTTTTGCTGCCTGCATGGTAATTATCTTGTAGCAAGTGCTGTTCCTGGTTAAAGATTCATGACCGTCTCTGAGACTGCTCCCCTGGGCCTGCACAATTCCAGTCTGGTAAAGATCTTTCTGGCCCCTGTGTCTTTTTACTTCTCTACCTAGAATAGATTTGGGCTGTAACACGTGAGAAACACAGGGAAGATCTGACTGCTAGGACAATGGTAAATTGCCATCACTGTCTGGGTCCTATTACATGAGTCGTGTGTCTGTAGTGTATTTTTATTCCTTTGAGCTGGTTTTCCCTCAGAGGCACACAAGGCGTACAGTACCCCAGGATCATATTGTGCCTGTGTATCTGCTGGAGGACAGAGAAGACACATGTGCGTGGTTGGGAGTATCGATGCTTTCAGCCTGTGCAGCAATGTGTTCTGATTCTTTGTTCTTTTTGTAGGCATCGACGCTCTCATTATTCTTTATGTCATATCCAAAATTATTGAGGTTTTTCTGGTGGGTACTAAAAGGAGGTACATGCTAGGAAACACTACAGGTGGAAGGGAAAAATACATTTTTTTCCTGCCACTTCTTTAGTGCTGTTGGTGTGTGATCAAAAGAAAGGACTGACCTGATTTTCTGCAGCGCTCAGCACCCACACATCCCAGGGAAGCTGATGAGGAACGCAGGAGCTTACTGTTTTTGAAATCAGGCCCAGAATATGACTCATAATGCCATGAAGGAGATACTTGACAACTAAATGAAAAAATATACAGGGAGAAGGTACCAAAGCATTTTTGTTGAACATTTTATTGTGAAGTCATTTTTCGGCTGGTGTTTCTATCACAAAGCTACAACTGTTGTATAGCTCTTTCAACAGTTTCATTGAAACAATTTTTGCTGTATTTTAACTAGAGCATCCCTGTATGTAGAGAAAACAACTGCTGTAGGTTTCAGTCCCCTATATTTTGTAGCAGGCCTTTGCAAGATCCTGGCCTCAGCTCTGTTCTCTGGAGGGTGAAACTCAGTTGGGCCCAGAGTCAAGTTCTCAGCTATTTGCACCTGGTGTTGTGCTCCGTGTGTTGATGCTGCTGCTGCACGCCGATCCTTCAGTTAGTTGTCTTGCCATGGCTGTAACACAGCCTATATCTTGAAATAGCGAACCTTGCCAGGGCATGGAGGAGGAGGAAGCGCAAAGCCAACTGGGCGAGGGACTTTATCGTGCTGAGCAACCTCTGGAGCTGCTCTCTTTGCTACAGATTTTGCCAAAAGCACAGAAGAAGGAAACTCTGAAGAGCTGGATTCAGATGCAACAGGGCTGTTGTGGGAAAGTCTGAGGTTATGGTTAGTGAAGCCTTGTCCAGGGCTGGGTACCAGTCCTGCTGATGTGTCTTGGCCTGGGTGAGAGAAGGTAACTCCGGGCTGGAAAAGAAAAAGTTTGTGTGTGTGTTACAGTTATTGCATGTACAGTAACTGTGTAGGTTGCTTGGGATTTATCATATACAGGTCATCGATACCTTACTAGGTACCCTTCTCCTAACTAGGCACTGACTCCCAGCCCAGATACAAAATGTTTCTGACCAGCAGGAAAGTTTTGATTTGGATTTGAACACACATACACAGGAACCCAGAAACACATTTGTAGTATCCAGTGGATCATTATCATCAAATTCTGTGCTATGTGAACTTTCACTGTGATGTATGCGGCTAGTGAAACATCCAAACCGAGCTGCTCCTATAAACTGTATTCCTTCTTTCATATATCTTTTAGACAGTTAATTACTGTTGTGTTTCCAAGAGCTTTGGTCTGTAGGAAGTACTCGGTGACCAGTTAACTCTTCTCAAACCAATTGGAGGGTATAATACCTGGAGACCACTCAAGTCCTGTGCACACAGGTTTCTCACTTGCTATAGCAGTGCAGCTCAGGGTCCCTGAATTCAGTCAGGTCTAAGGACTGCCAGTAGCAAAAGCTCCCAGTTATTTGATCTACCACAGTTGCTCTTTTATTTTTTATACCTGGCTGCCCCTTCCCCTTAGCTGCGCAGAATTTGGTTCCCTTTGCCTTACTGGACACGTGAAGCTCCCAAATAGTTAGGAAAACAAACCACGTTAAGCATGAATGACAGAGGTGACACAATTCCTGGCACAGAAATCCATAGGACAACCAGGAGCCACCTTATCTTATTTTTTGGGATACAAAGTTAAACTGTTAAGTTATTGCAGATAGCTAATGCAGTCTACAGTGAAAGAGGTAAACTCAGGGCAATTGCTTCAAACAGTACTGGTAGGCTAGAATGCTTTGGAAAGGAAGGGAGTATCCACAGGTTTGGTACCTGGTGTCCGTACAGCTCGCAGTCTACTTGGAGATCCTCTTTGGGCCGTGTTACCATTGTTGCTCTGCAGAAACCGAAATTCTGGCAAAGCATAATAGAATCAAGAGAAAATAGTGAGAAAATAGAGGAGACCTGCATTAGAGTTTTTAATTTCAGTACATTTAGGAATAGCTACATCTCATGCTTTATCTGAGCAGTAAAGTGCTTGCTTTTTAGCATGTTGGACACAAAAGCCAAACTGTTTAAATGTGTAACCACCAAATAAGGGGAACTCCAGTATTCTTTTAGAATAAGACTGTTTGTGTGTCTGGATATAAGGGAGGGAAGGAATATGTAGGAATCTAGGTAAACTGTTCCCATCCACTGAATCTGCCTAGGACACTTTTGTTTCATCAGAACAAAACAAACAAACAAAAAAAAACAATATATAGTATAGAGTATAGTTCAGTACAGTATATAGTACAGTATATAGTATATAGTATAGTACAGTATATAGTATAGTTCTCAAGAACCTATGCATGAAAACAAAGCATACCGACAGCACTTTAATTGTAGGAAGATAAAACAGTCTACTTTTTTGTTTTGTGTTTGTGTACTGCCCACTACAAAGGAGCTTGATTTCCTCAGGTGCACTTATTAAGAAAAGTAAATTATAATATATATTCTGTTTATTAAAAATATTTTGTGTTAAGGATGCTCTCGTCCTCAGCCCTTTTTGAAATATATTCAAATGCATTAGGATTCAACCCAGATACATCAGAGAGAAGAGAAAGGTGTGATATAGCTTTAGAAAGCATGCATTGAAAAGCGTATCATGGTGGTATACAACTCTTGCACTTTCTTTCATTCTCACAAAGGTCTATTCCTGTACAAGTGCAAGTGCATCACAGCATGCCTCTTTTCTACCTCTGAGCTGGCGAGATCAGGATGGATGTGCTGGCGTACTTACAGACTGATCCTCAGGAAGCAGTTGACAAGCCTCCAGATTAGCTTTAGCCTCTTCTGCTGTGCAGTTTGTGGCAGCCACAGCAAACTCAACAGAGACCATGTGCACTGGGTGATACTGATAAAACAGGAAGAATGTTTAAATGACTTTGCAGTGTTTGCAACTGCAGAGCTGCTGGGGAAAGATAAAAGGCAAATGTTGTGACTTGTAGCTCTGCATCTCCCACAGAAGTCAAAGGGAATCCTGTGGCTAAGATGACACAAAATGCTTGGGAAATCAAGAGCAATTCAGTAGGGCAATTTAAAGCAAATTCAGATCTGTTTGCACGCATAACTAGTTACCACTGCTCAAGCGCCATGGAAGAAATGCTCTATTTACATGGAAGGGCAGACTTAGTTCTAGTAATTACCTGTATTTTGGCTCTTCCAATCTCAAGGAGTCTGAGGTAGGCATCAGGGGTTTTGCTGTTGTGGTCATTGAGGGCAGCAGTTACAGCTGCTAACACCTCAGTGTTGTTTAGACTCGCAAGGAGCAGGCAGTCAGGGCAGAGCTGGAGAACATCTTCACGTGAGTCTGCAGTAGGAACAGATTATGTTTCAATCTCATCAGAGGTTGCTTTGAAAGACGGTGCAGACCTATTCAGTGACGCAAAACGCTGTGTTTCACCATCTGTCCCAAATTATAGCGCAAGGATTTTTTTCAGCACAAACTATAGATGGCAGTATTTCACACGACTTTTGCTTTTCATGTCCTGAAGTCTTCATGCAAGCAAAAGTCTTGTGGGCTTCAATAGCGCATTTCAAATGCTCAGGTGTTAATCATTTTTCTTTCTGGCAAACTATCCATGGCACCAATGAAAAGATGCCACAGGTCACACAAGAAATGGTGGAAAAATTAAAGTCTTTTAATTTGTCGGAATTGTGTTTGCAAGAGTGTGTTTCATTCACTCACCAGTTTTAAAAACAGTCCTGAAAACATTGCATACCCAGCAAAGAGCTCTCACGCAGAGCATGCAGAACAGATTCCACTTTCCCATGGCAATATCAAAAATGCCAGGTTTAGTAAATAAAGGGCACCTGGCAAAGGGGTTCTGAAGATCAACAAACTCTAGTAAATTCAGACCAGCAAGGAATCAAATTCTTAAGGAAAAGCCTCAGTGCTTCAGTGCCAGCCATCTCTAGGTCAAATCTGGGAAGTGCTCCCGAGGTAGGCTTAGCATATCTTAGCTGTTAGAGTAAAGAGGAGCTAAGAGAGGGGGCCAGGTTTGTAGGTGAGTGAAATCATAAAAGGGAAGAAGTGACTTCCAGAACAGCTGGTTTTAGAAAACCCATTTTTGTTTTTCTTTTATGCCATATTTATACACAGTACTTGCCAGTGTTTTAGAATTAGAGGGGCTAGTGAACTGTGGCAACTGCTATAGCAATGCTCCAGCCTTTAGATTCAAACACAAAGACACAAATCTTTACCTGCATGTGAGTGGCATTTACTAGCAAGTACAGACAGCTTTCCATTCAAGTTCTGCAGTTTAACATCACAGTCACCCTCAACTGCCTAGAGAGAGACAAAAATCAAAGGGTTACATTGTACAGATAGATAGGAATTTCTGAAAAAGGCAATGATTGCTATATTCAAAAGAACAGATCCTGGCCGAGTGTTCCTGCAGAATCAGCCTGATTGCAAAGACCTTGGCAGGCCTGTCCTGATGTCTGTGATTTTGTAAAAGGCAGACCCGGACAGCAAAATTCAGATCCTAATCTGGATCTCAGAAGTATCAGAAATGCCGCGGTATCTAGGTTATAGACGTTTAGTTCAGGTTCCTCTCTCATAAAGAGCAGAGAATACGAATCCTTATGAATTAAGACCTTCTGCAGAGCTGTTTGATAACACTCGCGCTGTAATCTCGGCTGGTCAGTGGCCATGGTAACAGCACTGTGCTGCCTTGTGTGAGCTGGCTCGCATGCAGCATCCAACAGGGGAGGAGATGTCAAAGGCAAAGCTGAGAAGAGGGAACAGTTAGTTACCTCCCCCAGCATGGAAAATGGGATCCAAGCCCTGGTGAATACAGGGGTGGATTTAGTCATGAGCTTTGCGAATTGGGCCCCGATCTAGAAACAGGAGGCTTAAATTGTCAATTGCTCACTCTGCTTTCTGCTTAGGAAGCAAAGCTGCCTGTACTCAGACAACACTTCCAGTGCTTTGCTTAGGGGAAGCTTTTCACAGCTGGATCACACTTGCATAAGAACAAAATATCTGAGGCCAGTAAATTCCAGCAGAGCATTGCTGTGAGGGCAGAGCCCTGGCTGAAGGGAATAGCTCTGCTGCAGTCACTGGTGGCTAGACTTGACGTAATTTCCCTAGTTAACACCCCACATGTAGCCAAGGGAAGGTTGTGTTTGTACCTTATGATCTAACTGATCATAACTGGCCCCGAGCATCAACACACTGAGCTTGTACTTTTGCACCAAGGTAGTAATGCTTTGGATACTCACATGTTCTGTGAAGCTCCTTACTGTGCAATTTGCAAGAGGTGTAGGGCTAAGAATGGGACATGTGGTCTCCAACAAGTCAAGTTCAAGAAACAGTATCTCATTATTTGGCCCCTGGAAGAAAAAAGCAAGAAAAGTGGTATTTACTTCTCAAAACATCACCAGATTTCTTCCCTGGGGCTGAGCTGTGGTCTCTTGCTGACTGTCGTTGGGTAGCTCCAGGTATATGCTAGAGTGTCTGAATAGTTCCTTACTGTATAACTTCATAAGAAACAAGAGCTGCTTTTTTAGCTGGAGTAAGTCTAGATTGTCCCACTGATGTCCCACTATTTTTTTTTTATCAGCTAAAGAGCTGGCCCATAATTTTTCAAAAGTCCAGTTTGCATATAGTGGGTCGGGTCTCTTAAGTTAACTTGATTTTATTTTGTTGGGTAGTTTTAAAAAATCAACAGCTGGTTTTGTTGATGAAAAAAATCTGTATCTATAACCAGATACCAGATAAACTCCGCATACTGGTGTACATTGGGCTGTCCCATTTACTCCATTGGAATTACACTGAATTCCACCACATAAATTCCAGCCTCAATATTCATGTTCTTTATGGACTGACAGATCTTTTATGGTTGTTCCCAAACATTTTCAACTCTAATGTAAGACATGTGAATGGCAGGGCAGCAATGAGGCTCCCTAGCACTGAAATTAACTCTGAGGTTTGAGTCGTGAGTGATTCCTTTTAAACCAATGAAGTTATTTTAGAGTAAAAGTATTAAATGAGAGCAAACCACTGTCACCAGTGTTTTTGTGTAAGTAACCTTGGGGACACTTCTAATCTCATTAATGATTGCTCCATTCTCTAGTAAATGACATCTTCTCTCTCTTGTCAAGTAGCAAACAGCCCTGGAGTTTCATTCTCGTTAATAATTGCAGCCCTTTCCAGTGGTTTGAGAAAATCAAGGATTCTAAATGTGTGCATGCGTTGTATTCATGACCATTTCTACTGCCTTTCTAGATGGCTAGAATGATGTGAGTAGATCTTAGTGGAAATGAGACTGCAAAGCACAGTTACTTCCATTCAGCTTCCTTGTCAGCTCAATGGGATATTAGGTAAAATTCATACCTACTCCAAAATCACTAATAGCATGGAGTTACGGTAGGTATGCATTTAGCCAATAAATATTACCTGCATCATGAGAATTATCCTCACAGTTTCTCTCCAGATTAGCTACCGGGCTCATGAATCAGCACTGTGAGTGATCTGCCCTAGCAGGCGTGCTGCATTTCTGAACTGAGCTCTTTCTAGCATTGTACCAAAATAACTTAACGTTTCTCTCCCCCCCTCTGTTCTGCTCTTTGAGAGATGCATTCCAGTGACCTGGATTCTCAACCGCTAAAAGGTGGCATTGCACCATTTAAATCAATAGAGCCCTGCTGATTCCCCCCGGTGAGGATCCAGCCCTTGGCAGGGCTCGTTGGTCATTTCCAAGCGTTCCCAGTTTAACGCAGGGCTCAGCGTGCAGTCTCCTCACTTACCTGCGGCAGCACGCGGACTTGCTCGATTCTGTTCAAGGCAAACTTGTATCCGTGGTGGCTGTGGTCATTAATGTAATTCACAGCTACCTCAGCTGCTGCTTCAGATTCTGGGTCATCGCAGCCCAAGGGAGGCGGGGGAGCTGTGGGTACAGCTCTGTGAATTGGAAGTTGAACAAGCAGTATTAAAGCTAGTAGTGCCTTCATGGCACCCAGAGAAAATCGATCCCTCTCAGAAGTAAAGGTCTAAGAATACTGTTCAGATGGTGGCTAGGTAGCTGGAACCGGGGACTCATTTATATAGTACATACCACAGACTTTGCATGAGTGCATGTCTGATATTTGTCCCGGTTCCAAGAATGCATTGCAAACAACAAAAGAGAAAAGTAAATGTTAGGACATCAGGCTGACTGATTAATATTGGCCAAAGTAAATTTTATCAGGTAGGACATTGCGAAGTCTGCTAAAAAGAAGAAAGCATCAGCAAAAAATTAAGATAATTTTTACATGCTCCTCTACCAACTAAGTACAGTACATGCAAGAGAAAGATGATCCCTACTGTTAAATGTGGAGAGATGCTAGGGCTGGTTAAGCTTTCTGATAAACAGGACCCATTCTGTTAGGGACCAAATCTCACCAGACACCCGTGTAAACTGGGAGAGCAGAACCATGATAAATTAGAAAACAGAATTTGAATCGGTTCTAAGGATCACATTCAGCAGCGAATTTAATTATATAGCAGCTTTTGTCACTGAATTCATTTGGAATAGGAAATGAGACGTAGTTTCTAAATCTTTTGCATCAGCTCTTTATTTCTCTGATTAATCTGAATATTTCCAGTAATTCCTGTTCCGATATTCAGATTTTATTCTGCAATGCAGGTGTTTTGGAGAAATTTTCATGGAATATGTTGTACAGATTTGAGGGTTTGATATAAGACCTGAAAAGGCACAAAATTGTTTTTAAGAACTTAGATCAAAATTAGCTGCTTAAATCTAGACTAGTGTGCCAAAAAAAATCCCCATCCAGTTAGGCACGTATTATTATGGTTTTGCATTGCTCAGCTGACCTAAACAAAACAAAGTTTGTTTTCCATCTAAGGTCATTTGAGTGCCATGAGCTGGGCACTGCAGTGCCTAAATCCCCAAGTTTTAGTGTGCCAGATGAACTCTGAGCATACCTAAGGCACCCCGATAGACGGTTCAAGCCAGAGAAGGCAATGGTGGCTCTCCATAACCGTTTAAGAGTTAAACCAGTTTCCTAGCAAGTAGGAAATGAGGTACAAATCTCCCACGTTTGAAGTTGTGCCTGGACTTCCAGAATGTGGATTAGCTTTACTCTGGAGCAGCCACCTCACCTGACTTTCAAATACCTGAATGAAAATGCCCGAATTATGTATAGAAAGAGAGCGAAAGGGAGAAGTGTGAGGCTGCTGGTAGCGATTCTGTGATTCAGCCAGAGAGCAGCTAAGCAGTGCTGGACCCCGCCTTTATATTTAGTTTCACAGTGTCTGTGTGTACAAAACAATGACTGGAAAACAACAATGTTCTGTGGAGCAGAATATAGCTTCTAGGATGTGTTCAGCATTTATGGTCTTTAATTAAGGCTTTGTATTTTTCTCCGGATAGACTCTAGCTAGAAAGACTGTAGCTCAATCAGGAGAAAAGTTTTTTTCCTGTGGGGATTTTGGCATGGGTTTCTATGATCCATTTTATGGTGGTGATCAGACTGAGAATTGTGAAGGTCCCCTCTGGCTTTAAAATGTCTGAACTTCTGTTGTCATTTTCAAGGAGTTCAGGAATTAGTTGCAAATTCGAGATGAATAGGAGGACTTCAGCATATTTAGAAGTTTTCACTTTCGATAAATATTTCTCAGCTTGTATGATAGTGTGACGGGGACTAAAAGACAAAAGGTGAAAAAAAAGTCGAGTTATGTCTCTTTCTACTAGAATTTGGAAACGTGGAAAACAGCATAAGTAGGAATGGTTCTGTTGGACAAATGAAGTGATGAAGGAGATCTGGAAGAGATTAAAAAGGTGAAATTATTTCCTTCGGCTACAAAGATGGAATGATTTCCTTCTTTTATGTGTAGGATGAGGTGAGCTCTAGATACTAGGATTTGCATATTGAAGAGATTCCTGGGGAAAAGAAAGGCTCTTTCTATCTCATGCAGGAAAAAAAATACTCTAAGCATGATTGATTTCTTCCCTTTGCTTGAAATCAGGTGTTGTTTGGCATTTGTTCTATTGTGTGGATGATCATTTGTCTTCTTGACTTTGACCTGGAACACTTAAACGATGAAGGTTTTGTGTCCCAAAATCACCCACCCTTTGAGTGTTTGTTGTGGGTATCTTTTGAATCATGATAAATGTATTTAGAAGTTAGCATTTGACTTTGTATTTTTAATCCATGCTTCAATTTCTAATCTGTGAATCCTTAAATTCTGTCTTTCCTTTTTTTTTCTGTGAAGCATTGAGGTAAATTTCCAACAGGTGCAGACTGAAATTGGTTTTCACCTAAGTGACATATAATTACAACTGTGAAGGACTTGGACCATGATTTATAAATTAAATGTTATCATTGCTCAGTTTCTTAGGTTACATCTGCTCCATTTCAGAGTTGCAAATACTGTAGGTTGTATTACATTTCTGTAATCAAGCTCTAGGTATTCCTAAACATATCATATAAATCAGCTCAGACAACTTCAGGGTCCATTTTCAAAGAACAACTTTAAAACCTCAAATAGCAAACAGAATTTATTATCTTGTTTCTTCCCTCTCCCTTGTCACTCGCATTCCATATTCCATTTACCAAGCAGGATAAAAGGGAAATACTTCGGAGTCCACTGAACCTCATCGCAGTTTCTCTGGAGGCTTCCCCAAGACCTTCCCCTCTCGGTGACTGCCTGAACTTTCTTCTTTGGCATGCCAAGGACCAGAAATGTGCCTGCATGACTATCAATATTCAGTGCAATGCAGGGGGTTTGCAGCTAGCACTTTTTTGGGGTGACTTGTGATATGCGTGAGGAAGTGGGTATTTGTTTTTTATGCTTGGAAATGGCATTTGAAAAAGCAGTCAGGTAGTTTGGCTACAGGTGTTACAACAAAAGAGCCTTTTGCTGTTTGGATACAGACGAGCACAGATCTGCCTGATTATTCCCTTGTGGAAGGGAGATTGCTGATGTCAGTTCCCTTGCAGGCCTGTGTCCCGTCACAGCTGGCCCTTTTTAGGCACCCTCCCTCAAGAGGCAATAATTGCAGAAGCAACTTCTCTTTGAATTCAGCACAGATCTATTCTTTCATGTCTGGGGCATAGTAAAAAGTTGGCCTTTTGTAGTGGCTACGAATAGTTCTTCCAGCCCAAGAAAGTGAGCCGACTTCCACAGGCTCCTGGACAGAAGGTCACATCTTGACCCTGCTGAGGTGAACAAGTCTTTCACGTCAGTAGTGTTAGACTTTGGCCCTAGTGAAATTAGGTTGCATGGAAGACTTGACAAGGCTTCACTGTGATGGAAATAGAACAAGCTGGCTTTACTGCCCTTGTTATATAAAATACAGTATTGATTCCACGCTCAAGAGTTGAGGCTCCACTGAATCTCAGTTCTTAATAATTCATATAAACTGCAATGGAAAGGTGAGTTGATGGTATTGTTTTTTGTTTTTTTTTTCTCTCCCCTTTTTTTTGGTTGGATGCTTAGAACAACTAGTGATGATTGGAAGCTCGCTGCCCCTGCTCGGTGTCATCTGAAAAAAAGCAAAGAATTGCTTCCACGAGATGTCAAGTTGGTACCTTTCTGAGCACCAAATTCAAACAAATTAAACAAGCAAACAGATAAATATAATCTTTTTAAAGCTTCAGATCTAAGTTGAACACTTGTGGGGATTTCTGAGGCTCTTTTTTTTTTTTTTCAAATTACTGAAACATCGTTTTTTTGGTACAGCAGACAGAACTGGTCCAGTTCTCTGCACCACATCAAAAGATGCATTTCTGAGCAGTCAGGCATTGTACAGTACTGCAAAACTTAATCACCTCTTGCTTTACACTTGATTAAGTACATTACTTTTGGATCATCGAGTTCACAAGATATTGGAACATTAGGGTTGTCTCCTGTATGGCCATCACCTACACAGAAACCTGCACATAAGGCAAGAAAACATCTGCAGGGAAGATGTTATAAAGTCACCGCTCTTGTCAAGGCAGCTTTTATTGTCTTTTTTAATGACAGTGTATTCAGCATTTGAAAATAAAATGCATGAAAACCTACAGAAATTTCTTACTGTGAGAAATAAAATGTGCAGAAGTGGTATCTAATTTGTGAGCTCCTAGTTTTTGGTGCCTACCCAGAGATTCCTTTTCACTGAACTTTGCTGATCTTGATTTTTTTCTCTCTCTCTTAGCTATTATTTCCATTTTATAGTTATTTCCCACATTACTCCTGTGTTCTGAAATAACTCACTGGTTTTGGTAAAATGTTTCAGTATTGTTGGGTAAAAAGATCTATTCTAAACATTAGAGGAATTTAAAAGTTGGGCTAACTAGATGCCATTCAGTAAAAGTTTAGGGATTCATGGAATACTGGAGATGTAGCAGGACTGAGAGGGTTGAAATTTGGGCTTCCAGAAATAGTACTGATTGTTTGAGATAAACGTTATTTGCTGGAGTTTCCTTTCAAAAACTGTATTGCTTTTTTGAAAGAGCATGAAAAGTTGTTGAGAATTCTGAAATTTTTACTGGAATTAAAGTTCTAATTTTTGACCATCTCTCCCAGACAAAGCCAACCAAATCTATTTCTGTTCTGTTCTGTCTTGTTCTATTTTGCTCTTCTATTGTCTGTGCCACTGAAATACTTGAGTGCCTTCCAGAAGTACATCAAGTGACATAACTAGCATTTGTTACATGAGAGTCTATTCTCCTTTTCTTCCCAGTGGGAAGCTTATATAAGATGTTTTGTCTTAGCGAAGTTTTTGATTGATTTAAATTTTCCTCTCCATTTCCGCATTTTCTCTGCTGTGTGTTTTGATGTTGCAGCCAGTAACAACAAGAGTTTTCTGAGATGAGGGTTTTCAAGCCTCTTGTATGACTCTTACCCTATGTTATGCTACACTGATATGTAAGTCCGCCCTTAATTTTTATACTTTTTATCCTTTTATCAAGGTCAGAGTTACTTATGTTGCCATGCAACACTTAACAACAGGGAATTTTTGCTTCAGTAGGGATGTCATGGTTCTCTCAGTTTCAGGCCTGTGCAATGTGACGGCTGTGGGAAAGTTTGCTGGAGATGGATAGGAAGCAACTGTGAAATCAGAGATTAGCAGTTACTGACGTTTTTCATTTGGCTTCATGTTCCTATGCTGGTTTGGGTTTCCAGCTTCTGTGGGTGCTCACCTTGATCAGTGCCTCATAGCAGAACCCAGAACAAATAAAGCAAGATACCTGGGAAGAGACTGTGGAGCTGAACAGCGGGAGCCAAGGGCGGATCTGGTGGCAGAAACAGAATATTTCTCTCTGAGTAAACAGACGCCCTATGGTCAGGCCGACCTCTTCTTGTCTCAGCGATAAGCACATCAACCTAAGTGAATTTAAACTCCACTTACCATGAGAACCAGTGGCGGTCCTGGCGTTAGCAGGGTGTCCACAGACACACAGCCCAAGTTTAAAGAGGCAAATTGAAACATGCGACATTAATTCCTTCTACTTACAGGAACATTAGAAGAAGTAAATTCACAATTGGTCTGGAGACTGTCATGTCCTATGATGCTGCTAGTCTCTTTGATGGAAAACTCCATGTGATAACTCCACAGGTTACCTTCCCTTGCTGAGTTAAATCCTGAAATTTAGTAGCAAGTGTTAGGGAAACCTGCTGTGCTCTTGGATTCCCACATGCTCAGCTGCAATGACATATTTTTGATGTGAGAAACCAAGTTCACTCTTGGCATTGTAAGTGAGTGCTTTTTGCACTGAATTTGGGAGGAAAAGCTGTACATTCATTCTTATGCTGTGGCAGTCTTTAGCTTGCTATTTGTTAGACAAAGGAGGGCTGCCTCTAAGAACGTGAAATTGGTACTTCACTATACTGAGCTACTGGTTTGGAAACACTGCGTGTGTCTCCTTGTGGGGGCTCGCTGGCATAAGTGAGAGGAGGGTCCATGCAGTTACAGGACTGGGGAGAGGCGGGTGGGAGGGTGGCAAACTGCTGTGTTTTCTCACCTTGGAACACTCCTTCGGGGGCATGACAAACACAATCAATATCTCAGTGAGATTTACATAATTCTGACAAGCAAAAGACTTTTTTTTTTTTTTTTTGAATTAAAGTTATTTATTTTTGGTGAGGCATATGATCAGGAAGGGTTTTTTTACTGCTATTTGTCCATGTCATCCATTTATTCACTCTTTCTGCAGCCTTCAAGCCACATAGCTAAAAAGCTAGAACTAGGAGAGGAAACATGATGTGGACATTTTAATTTAATAGCATGGAGGCAATACATTACAACTTTTTTTTGCAATAGGGGAAGTGGGTCTTTCCAAGTCAGTGCAATTTGAAATAAATTATATAGACATTTCTTCTTAAGGATGTGAAATTTTCCATGTTAGACATAAAGTACGGATAACTTTTGTGACAGCAAAGTAGTTAAACTTACAGCTTTCCTAGCTGAGTTTATACATCAGTTTCACAGCAGACCTGGACTCCAAGCTGTCAAGAGCAATAAGCATGTGGTGCTCTGAACAGACACAGGTGCCCAGGTGACCTTCTCCTTAGTGTCTAGAAGAAAGGGAGATGTGAATGTAAGCATCACGGGCTGATTAAAAACAACATCCAGTGTCACGTTTGTATAAAGAGGTGAACATCAACACCTTTTCCTGATACACTTGTGAATTTGTTAAGTCGTGTAATGGCAAAGGAGAGCGAGCTGTAGCTTTGTTTACATTCAGCCGAGAGATTCTGAACCTAACAGTGGTGTTAAATTCTACCGGTTACAACGTGTGCTGTAACTGGCAGGTGCTGAACACTGCTTTTGTTCTTGCCCGCATGTAAAAATAACTCTCGGAGCCACACTGGTGAGGCTACACCATTTTTTGGTGGGCATCTCAGCCTTTTTCTCTGGCATATCCCCTCTGCTTGAAATTCCCAGCCATTGTCGGTGTTCATCTCTTGAACTGCCATATAGCCCTGCAAGGTCTTGAGAATCAGGTACTCAGGACAGGCTCAGGGAAATGCCAGCACAGACGGACAGATGTGTTACATGTGCTATGGAGAGCTAAAGCACTGTTGCAAGGAACTACTAGAGACTCTTTGTACACAGAGAAGCAAATAAGTGGTATTCCCTGTTCTGTAATCAAAAGCCATTCTTGGCTGGGGGAGATCCCTACAATAACATTCTTGCCTCCCCCTGAGAGAAGGAAGCCAATGATTATTCCGTTACCCTTCATTATCATTCAGTGTGGTATAAACTGGCCAGGACTTGAACTCTCAAGTGCCCAGGAGGGCCAGTACATGAATATACCTTGTGTCAGCAGAGGCCATTTCAAATAATACAGATGATGACAGATTGATGTTGGTAGCTCATTAGGCAAAGCACTGACCGAGACATCAAATTCCTTTCAGCAAGAGTATGGCTAGACTGTTTGCTGTTGTGTATTAATGGAGAGACACATTTTTCTTCTTTGATTTCTCTTGCTTCCTTCTTCCCACGTTTGCGTCAGACAGTGCTGACTATCAGATCTGTCATCATGCTTGACTTTCCTAATGCGAACAGCTGTGCCAGAAGAACCTAGGTGTAAAGCTAAACCAAATCCGTAGATACAGTATAGAGAGAACATTTCAACAAAAGACCTATGTTCACAAGCCTCCTGTGGCCTACAGATTTTAATGTAACACTTGGCTTCTAGCTAGTCCAGATCCGATAGTACAATCTTCCTACTGACGCCTGGAAAGATAGAGAACAGATTTGTGAAGCAGTGTAAGGTGTATTTAGGTTGCCACCTCCTTGATATGCTGCTGACTTCTGCACTTGTGGATTATGCTTTCACACTTTTGGAACATGCTTTATCCCTTGCAGTTAAGCTGGCATCCTGTGGGCCAGAGCTGGCTTTCTGCCTCTTCCTGAGGAAGATGAGGAGCAATTCTCTAAGCAGAAAACACTGTCACAGTCCTCTGCTTACCTGTCACAGTCCAGCAGAGCAAGCCAGGTTACTTCTGCCAGTACCTTCCTCCCCAGTGATCTGTCTGTCCGTGCACCCCAGCGGAGTGCAGTGGGCAACTTGCTGCAGAGAAGAGAGAGAGGTCCAAAACTTAGTGGAAGAAGGAAACCCTAGGCTATACTTGGTATTTGTGCCCTGCAAGGCTGAAATACTGTGTCGGCTGGGGGCCAAGTAAGGGCAAATGTGTCTGAGGCTTATTGGCCACGTGACTACCCCCGAAGGGCTGGTGCTGATGCCAGAAGAGAGGAGTCCACAGCTGCACAAAACGGATCAGAAAGCTGAGATGGACACCCAAAGGAAGAAATCAAAGCAAGGAGAGAAAGAGGGGAATACTCAGCAACTGAGAAGATTCCAGGGTGAGAATGGATGCTAAAATATCTGGGACTCAGATAGCTGTCTGCTGCAAAGAGCTTATTAGCCCATGTGTATGCCAGACGGTTGATCCAGCCTCATTGTACAGCATCATCTCTGGAGGTTCTTTGCAGCCCTGCAGTTCTATGGCTTTGTGATTTGATAAGTAATCTTACAATACACTGGGTACTTTATCCTCACAGCCGGTATTATACTCAGTGCTTTTCATATCCAAAATGGTTTTACAAAGTGTATCTGAGTAACTGTCCCTTGGAGGCAGGAAGAGACAAACATTGCATTTATACAAAATATAATCTTGGAATAAACACCATTACCATTTTAGTATGGTAAATGCCATAAATGGACCTGATTGCTGCAGTATAAAAATGATCTCTTAAAGTGAATATGCATTTTTCCCTCTTTGCTGTAGTTTGCAGTTATATCCTTGTCTTTCAGCTGTGGTCTATGGTATACCTGTACAGTAAACTGCAAGACCAGCGAGGAACCGCTTTTGATAGAACTAACTTTAAGTAACGTCAGTGAGGAATGACGCTATGGCACAGTAGTCAGACATTTCCCACGTTTGAGTGTTGTGCTAGGCATCTTAACTGAAAAGATTATTGTTAACATTATATCTAATGTTGCTAATCTGATAGTTCACATACCTTTTATTGATTTTGTTTGAATTGAGTTTGTAACTGTTGATTTGGTCTTAATTTATATAACCAGTGGCCAAATGCACTGTTTTCTCAGTAATTCTTGCGTTACAGAGAGCTAGATGCAATGACAGTAACTGAGTCTGGCAGCCTACCATCTGGGTACACACTAATAAAATAATCATCTGCATAATTTTGGAATTCATTGCAGATACTAGGGGAAAAATGTATTGGGTTTGATCTCAAATTGCAGACAGCCCATTAGAATAATAATGATACAAATAATTTCCCCTAAAATCCTGGAATGGTCTCTGGTGGGATTTGTTTTACATGCATCATGAAGCTGCCTATGTTAACTTTTCTTTGATATCAAAGGTAAATAGAGGGTGAATGATTAAATAATTTCTATTCAGTTTTGCTGAAAGTAAAGTTTCACTCAGTGTAAAATGAACAATTTTGGCTCTTTATTGTAACAGTAATGTGGGGGGCAGGGTCCTTTTTCTTGCATCACTAAATGATAAACTAAATTAGGGCCTACAGACCTCAGCCATAATTGTGTCCCATTGTTAGGATCGATATACATTTGTAAGGAGAAGACAGCTCACTCTCCAAGGAGTATATGCTCTTTGGCCTTTTCTGCATTCTGAAATCAACTGTAACTCACCCCAAAGCTGCCCCAAATGAATCCAGGAAAAGTAATAATTGCTTAAGAAGCACGTCTCTGCCAGAAGGTATGTGTGGCTCCAACACACCGGCACCATACTTTATTTGGGAGTGACTTCCCCTATTCAAGTCCAAGGGCCCTTTCTGCAGCTGGAGCTGAATACAAAACAGCTCACCTGGGGGCAGGAGGGCCCCCCCATTAGGTTATTTCCTACGTAGTTACTTCCATTCTCAATTGCTGCTTTGTCTCCATCCGGTTTACCAAAAACACCGGAGGTGGTGCAGCAGTGTTTGTAGAAGTGTTGGAGCAATGAGCCAGACGGCTTGGTATCTTCGGTAGAGTGAGACAGGGACTGGAGAACTGCATATATTTTTGATCTCGAACACCATACATTGAAACTTCCCATTAGCTGAAGTCTGTGAAAAGAGTTGTGGCAGGGGAAAGCAAGAAAGCCCATGAAATTCCACTAAAATTAAGTAAGTTGGAAGAGCTTTTAAGGAAGGCCAGCCCAGAAGTGATGTAGTTGTGTTTGTGGGTTTTTTTGGTTGGTTATTTTTTTTAATAATATCAAAACAATTATTTCTTACTTACTGGCAGGGTTATTGAGCCTGTCCCCTCAGATTAAGGACAATGTGGGATAGTTATCCCTAAAGATTGTACTCAGGTTTTTGGTGCTTGGATATATGGAGAGGACTTGAGGTGGGAAATCAGTCTGACCATGTTGGAAGGGACAACTGAATGGAAAATTATCAAAGGCAAAACATACCAAGGCAGTGTTAAATAGACTTGCAGAATACAGGAAGCTTGTGGTAGGAGAGATGGAAGGGCATGCAGGTTTTCCCAGAGTAGATGTTCGAGTTTGCTGTGTAACAAAGGACAAAGAAATCTGACCTGAAATGGAAGGAGAATGGTGTCCATGGTGTTGAAGAGAAGCTACTAGGGCAGAAGAACCTGAGCCTACAAACAAAAATGCTTCTGGGTAGTTAGGAACTAGAGGAGGTGCTGTGTATGGGGTTAAGTACGTCGTACCTGCAGACAAACTCTATGCTTATAATTTTTAGCGTTTAAAAAGCTGTGTGAAACCCATACCAGTCACGTGTCCCAGACAGGCATATTGTGAATTCAGGGGTTTGTACCATCCGTGAGGTGGTGAACGTGCTGAGAGAGAACTGAGGAGACGGGGCTGGTAGCAGGTATTTAGCAATGGGCTCCACAGCTGCCACTGGTAGGTGTTCTGCAGCCGCCGCTCCGTGCCTGCGGACCGATGCCAGGAACCATGCCTAACGCTTCCCACTAGCAGCAAGCTCAGGGCAGCCTGGCAGGTGTCCATCAGAGGTGCTCAACCACATCTGTGACGCTGTGACAGGTTGGGGAAAACAGGGCAGGCACGGAGAATGGAGCAGGCACAATTCCCACGTCTGCCCCTAAGGCATGGCTTGACGTTGCCGGTCGGCTGATGTAGGGGAGGTCCCATCCCCTGTTCCTAGCCACGGCCTCTCACCCTTCTCTGGCATTCCTCCGTCATTCGTCTTGCCATGTGGTGAAGTGATGCAGGGAGCGGTGCCAGCAGCACGTGAATCATTCATTATGGTAAGGTTAGTGCTTTGGCAGACCGACTCCATGAGTTGGGCTCACAGAGGTCCGGTGAGCAGCTCTGCTGGCATGAGGGAAACGACAGCGGCCAGCAGGAACCTGGATAATCTACCCAGTGAGTCACCGAATCATAAAACTTCGTTTGGAAGGGATCTCCGGAGATCATCAGGGCAAAGCGCAGACTCAAAGCGAGGATATCACCAGCGCTACAATGGTGGTTGGAAGCTCTGTCAACTTGAGTGTCTTTGCGTGTGAAGCAGGGGAAGCTGAGGGACTGTTCGGTGACGTATCCGGAGACTTGAGGGTGAAAAGTACTGCCTTAGCGTGAAGGACTTCTACGACCATGCAATAATGTCGGGTGCTAAGCGTTGGAATTGTGTTTTTCCTGGCCTTCATATAAGTTTTGTGATATATGGACAAATGTTTTAAGTACAAGGCTGAATTTGTTTGCATATTGGGATTTCTAAGCAAGGCATGTGAAAAAAATATGGTGATGTGTCATTGAGGAAGGGGTGATACACAGCCCCATATATTCATCTGTTCCTCAGTAGGTTTAAAATTAGTGGTTGCCTGGAAGCTGTTCCTGTTGTGATAATGGCTGTCATATTTATCTACCTAAACATGGTGATGTCAGAAAAGAGGGACCTTCTTTGCTCCTTTATAGTAGCTGTTTCAGACTGGAGCAGTTATAACCAGTGCCTTTAAAAAAATATTTACTTTTCATCAGACGTTTACATAACATGTTCTCCAAGGGAACAAATACAGTGTTTCAACATCGTCTGAAACATGAGAGATGGAAAAGAAGTTAATGAACAACATTTAAGTCAACATCAAAGCGCTTTCTTTCTCTAGTAAATACCCAGACCATCATGTTATGATGCAATAAGAAGAAGTTCATGGTCAGCCTCTTTCAGCTCACTCTTTAGTACATTTTTGAGACCACGTGCAAAAATCCTGAACTGCCTGGGAAAGAGTTAACTGGAGTCAGGGAGCATTAATACATAGATACACCTTCAGCTGACCCCGATCTTCTTTGAGAGGTTCAGGGAAGAATTATATTAAGATATATATTAATTTTTATTTTTATTTTATATTTTTATTGTTATTTATATTTTGTTGTCTTATTATTTTTGTTATCGTAAATAAATAAGAAGGGAGAGCCCTAGAAGCCCCTCCAGAGGAAGGAAGAGCCTGGCGACAAATACTGTGGGGTTCTTGAAAAAACAGACTGCCAGGCTGGCAAGAAAACAGAAAGGGGTGGAAAGGAAGAAATACTGCAAGGCTGAGGACACTTCTGGTATCCTCAGCCCATGGCAGGGGTCTTGCCTTGGAGTGCTGGGGAAGCAACAAAGCTTGTTTTCCTGTCTGGGAATGAGGATCTGTCCCAAACAAATCTGCACTCTTTGGTCCCAACTGGCTGGTGTGAGGGCACTTCACTAGCTGAGCAGACCTGAGGGTGCGTTAACTAGATGAGTGAGTCCTGAGAAGAGCTAGATCTTTGTAGACGTGCACGTGGAGTTTGTGCTCCATGCACGGACAGTCCCAAGCCATGTAAGCCTGCCTTGAGTAGTACACAAACCTTTTGCTGCGGCTTTTCATTTTATCAGCAGCTGTAGCCTTGCTCCGACTGCAGCAGGAATTAGCAGCAAACTGCCTGCATTCCCCTTCCCTGAAGAATATAAAAGCTATTGGCAGAGGCAGAAAAGAAATTACCACAGCAAAATCTGGAGAGCTCTGTGCACTTTCATGGGGGGAAGTGGGATTTGGGGGCAAGGTGCTTTTTGACCCAGAACTCCAAGAGACTGAACACGTGAAATTGTTTATCCCAGGCATATCTAACAAATGAACAAATGGGACATCAGGCTTGTGATTGGAGAACAGCAATTAAAAATTACCTATATTTAAAAGTACTAACTACAGGGCTGCTAAACTTGTACCAGTAGCATGTAAGGCTTATGATCAAATTTTGGAGGGAAGAGTAGCGTGAGAGAGGGAAGAAAGGGGAACGAGAGGAGAGTGAAATAAAATGCAAGTTTTTACCAGCATTGGGTCATGTCACACTATTGTTTTTAAGATACTCCATTTTGATAGCCAGAGAAAATGTGGTAGGTGTCCTAGGTTTTAATGAAGTGTTTGATAGCTGCCACATGGGGAATTACTGAAGACATTACTTACACGTTACAATTCTGGCTAAATGGAGACAAAAATGTGCTTAACAGGAAGAATACCAGCTTGGAGGAAGGCTAATCATGAAGTTTCCAAAATATCTCAGGTTAGTCTTAAAACAGATTCTGCTTTAATATATTCATTAATGTCTTCAGCACGCAGGTAGGGATGCACTTATGCAAGTTGCTGGTAATATTTAGAGGGCACATGAATAAAGGAGGATCAGGATATTCTATGTGATGGGCCAGGTGACCTTGAGAACAGGAGAAACAGAAGTGGAATGAAATTTGACAAAGAAAAGAGGAAAGCTGAGCCGTGTGGTTGGAGAGTTAGTGCTGTAAGCTCATCAGAAGCATAAATAAAGGTACAGGAAAATGTGGGCATTTGGCCTGATTTCGGGATGATTGGACTGTCAGCAGGAGGCGTCAGAAATTCCCTGTCTGATGGTGTCTTGAGGAGCAGCAGACAGGGAAGTGTGAAGGCCACTGTTGAAGGAACTGGCATGACACCTGCAGCACCATATACTGTCTGCTCCTCCCGAGCTTCAGCTTAGGTGGGTGTAGGAAAAGGCTTCTAAGATGAACAGAGTCCCTTAGGTTCCCTTATGCACAAGCAGACTAGGGAAATACAGTTCTTTTATTCTTGTGAAGTGAAGAATAAGGGTGAACAAGAGCAAAGAAAACTTATTTTTTTTTTTGTGGCATGGTATAGCCTTTCAGACATTCTTAGTCACTAAAAGCTGGACAGATTGTACAGTGTGTCTGTCTGAAGCAGAGCAGTTCACCCATGCTTCCTCAGCCCGTGTTTGCACTGTGCAGTGATCTGGAAGCTCCAGGCACAGGCCCGTCCCTGCAGGCCCAGCAATAGCCCTCGTTAGAGCAAAGAGAGTCCTAATCAGACCCATCTTAAAAAAAAAAAAAAAAAAAAAAAAAAACTTGTGGAGACAGGGAACGGCAATGTGGTGATAATTCCATTTCTCCTGTGTGGGAGGCCGGCATGCAGTGACTGCAGAGCTATTAGGTATTTGTCTGCGTATCCCTTAAAAAGGAGGGGTGGAGGATGCAGATAAAAAAATCTCGTCGAAGATCTGCCATCACAGATGGAAGAAACAAATGGATGTAAAGTCATGTGAATGTATACCCCGTGCAGATCCCGTGGCAAGGCGGATTTAAGTAACTGTGTCAGTAAGGATATGTACCTAAGTGGAATGGTTCCGAGTCGCAGCGGGAAGGCAGGCCTGCGGCCTCCATTTTACAGACGTGGGCCTGAAGCGACTGCCGGAGTCGGTGCCGTTGTACCAGTTGGCTTTCGGCCCAGTATTTTGGTTTGCTCGACCAGCTGTCTTTTCACCTTTGCTCACAAACAGCAGCAGATAAAAGTTGGCCGTCTCTGTGCTCTTGTTGGGGACTTAATCCCCAGCACAGGCTCACTTGTCGGACCTCTGTACCCAAGGCAGCGTTAATTGGCTCGGATCCACCCGAGCGGAGGTCCCTGGAGCTATGCTGATTTCTACCAGAGAGTGTTCTGACCTAGCCACTCGATTTCTGTATGTAAAAGAGCTAATCAGATGTTTCAGCGAGCTTAAATTAGTGATAAAAGGTAACTCTTCGCTCTATTCATGAGCTGGAACCATATTTGTTGTGTGAGTATGTGCTGGGGAAGTGAGAAAGTTGTTCCCAAGACACCCCGATGGATTTATTCCATCTCCCCGGGTCTCTCAGGCCAGGCCATGTTTTGTCTGCACGCTGTGTTCACGTGTGAGATCCTGAGTGTCAGTGTCACAACCCCTGCTTAAGTGGCCTCTATTTTTATTAACCTTACCTTACAAGATAAATAAATAATCTAGAAAGATAAATAAGCGATGGCACAAAAAGCACAAAAAACACAAATGGCTCAAGGTGCAGTACTGACTTACCAACAGTAGATGGTACTAACACATCTCCAGTAACAACATATTTCTGATGGATTTGAAAGGCCAAAAGAGGCTTAGATCTGAATCCGCTAAAAATCATACAAGCCAAAGGCTGTAGAATATCATCTCCTCAACATCAGAGGGTGTTTAGCAGCCCAGTCACGGCCATATGTCAGTCTGTTGAGCTTTGCTGAGTTCTCAGCTGAAAAACGACCATACAGGAGAGTGGCAGGAAGCAGAGCGGTTGTTATGAGACTTTGTGAATTTTAAATCTATTTTCAGGAGTTCATAAAAAATTCTCTCTAGCCTGCACTGGAGAAGCACTCTGAAAAATTATTGCAGAGATATGAAAGGCCAGGGTGGAAGACTTCTGAAATGCAGCAGCATAGGTTTTTACTCCTTGCTTTAACCTTTTTTTACCCTAATGATGTCTTCATTCTCTATCTTAATTATCTCTGAAGGAAGTCCTGGTCTTTCCTTCCTATGCATATAGGATCCTGCAAATGTCATTAAGTCACGTTGTTTCGCTGCGCTGGGGAGCCCAGGGAGCGTTTCTGCCATCCTTCTGCATGTGATTGACACAGATTTTTGTAACGGGTAGCAGTTCACCTGGACCGGTTTCCATGGTGCCGTTAAGCTGGAAGTGTGGGATCTGGCACTCGTTTGCTAAGAGGTGATGAGGAGTTGAAAGGGATTTTTCCCCTTGACCTCTTTGCTCAAGGTCATTAGTGCTAATCAATTTCCTTATTGGATTTCAAACATTCAGGTCCTCTTCTTAGCTGTACCCTCTGAAATTTGCAATAAGGATTGATTCAAGAGGGATGATCAGTTCTGCAATATGACAATTCCTTTCAGCAGCCACTGAAAGGTAAACCAGATACTTGCTGACCAGTAGACACCTCTGCTTCTCCAGAGATAAGGTGAACTATGTTCCATTGCAACCAGCTAGCGACATTCATGCACAGTATAAATAGAAAGGGATGAAAATACTAAAGAATAGCTTTGGTTTTGGCCAGGAATGGTTTCAGTATAGCTGGCCCAGCCTTTGGGCAGGGAGCTTATATCAGATTCTCTCATAGCCTGTTTTATAAGTTTAAAGTAACCTTCAACTATTCATTAAAATATGAGACGCATATTTTCTGTGGCAGTGATAGGAACAAAAAGCATATTTTGTTTGCCTGTCTATCACTGTAGGCTAATAAAGCTTTGCACTGTGAAGAGATGCACCATTTATGTGCACAGTAATTGACAGAGATGTGGTAAAAGCCAGTTTGCCAGTGTCTGTTGACTGATGTTTTGAGCATGTTTTTGTATTGCCCTTGAAGTTAAGATTACTGAGCACTTACAGTATTGTTTGCTAGCCATTACATATATCCAGGTACGTGTGGCAAAAAAATTTAGTGCTTAAAATCAAAGCTAGCCATCAGTCCAGATCCCAATGAAACCAGTGAAAGGTTCCTGTAGATTGTGGGAGAGAACAGGTTGGGCTTGCAGAGTCTGACCAAATATACCATTGCAAATATACCATTGCAAATATTCCATGCGAGGATGCTTATCCACTTCAGTGGGTGAACACAGTCAGGCTCTGTGCTTTCTCTGTATGTACGCACCCTCACTTCTGTACCCACACATGTGTGTGTGTGCACATATACAGCTACAGAAGACAGATCCCTGAAATCTATTCAAAAACATTTTTGAGGTTAGGACTCGTCTTCAAGGAGTTTTGCTTCCTCCTAGAACAGTCAAAATTAATAAACTTTTAGTCTAAGAACATACACCAGGTTTCAGTTTAGCAGTATCTGTCAGAAACAAATGCACTTCGTTGGATTTTTTTTTTTCCAGATAGCTGTGAAATAAATAATGTAAATATCCTTACTTCCAGACAGGCAAAACATATTAAAGAAATGGTTAAATATACCCGTGAGAGAGCTACCAATCAACACTTTTTTTACTAGTTTTGTTTTGCATTCTTTTCTGACTAGTATATTCATGACCAGCTGTTTTTAGAGCTAGTAAAAATTCTCAAGCTCACATTAGGAAGGGTTTCAGTTACATGATCTGTAGCTACAGTTGTTAGAACACTTGGCATGGCATTTAAAAATGAGAAAATTGTTTTTATTGAGTAAAGCACCAAAGCTCTGAAACAATATTTCACTGGACTTACAGAAAATGTTTTTGAACTTTGCCATTAATGACCAACTGACAGGCAATTTGGTAGGCAGGGAGTTTCCAAACGTGACTTAAAATAATGCCCATTTAATCTGTGCGAACGTTAGAAATTTCAGTGCACTTATATGGGAAGGACTTGTACCAAATTGCCCTTGACCAGTATTTCCTTATCCACACTTATGTGCTAGCTCTGCTGTCCCAAGAGTTGCCTTCATATGGTGGTGAAGTATACATGCAACAAAAGCCTCCCTTGTCTTTGTAGGTCACCTTAAATAGCGAGGCTAGCAAAGTTTAGTCAAATTCTAGCAATTTTTGGTCTTCAATGTGCACTGGCTAATAACATTTCTTGTTTTCTGGGCAGAAAGTACCTATCTTGTGTACCATCAGTCTGTCTCTGCCAGGCAGCTTGTGCAAGCCTCTGTCTCCATTACGGAGGAGAGCACAATAAGAAGCGTGTTTGGGCTGTGCTGATAGAGGAACTGGGGCCTATAACGGTGCAGAGGCTTGTTGCTCTCTCAGATTACTTCAGACTCCAGAGAGAAAATAAATACTGAGAGTTAAAAGAATGTATGAAATTCAGAAAGGCTACAGGAAAAACTAGCCTGCCATTCTCGGAGCAGCAAAACTAATGAAATAAGGATGGATGATTTTATCTACCACTGAGATTCATTAGGCAGGATCATTTCAGGATTCCTGAAACCGTGAGGAGGGCACAAATGTCGGTGTTGTGTACCACTGCTTCCCCTGGGAGGGGCTGGGGGCTGGAAAAAGGGGGAAGAAGAAGGCAGTAAGGATCCTGCCCAGCTGAGGATGTGTGGGAAGGGTCCCTTGCTCCACGCGCACCCGGCCAAATCACTCTCCTTGTCTCCTCAGCCCTGGATTTCCATGCTGCCTCCAGCCCTCTAGCACTGAGCATCCCTTCAGTCCTGAGCATCTGCCCCTCAGCCTGCTGCCTGAAACGCTGGATGCTCCCAGCCGAGGCCACACCAGCCTCCAAGCACTTCTTGCTGGAGTCCCAAGCCCCATCTCCCATCCACAGTCCCAGCAGTCTGCAGGCAGTAGCAGGCTCTCGGGTGGTTCTTGCCCCTGGGTGGGCTGGCAGAGCTCCGACACCGTGCACCAAGGGGCTGGGGTGGAGAGGGGCAGCCCTGCAGAGCTCACAGCTCACTGGCAGAGAAAGGGACCTTACTGGCACATCTCAAATGCCCTGTGATCAAATCCCAGCCACAGTATTTCCTCCTTGAAAATCGTTCCTGGTTTTATGTCATAGTCACCGCCTCCAAATGAAAATTAGGAAAATAACGCTACAGTCAAAACAGATCAGAGGAAGTAGTGTCAAAGAATCTGGGTGATAGTTTTATTTTTAGGGTGGAAGTGGCCGTGGCTTTGCGTGTGAGTGAGCAGAGGATGCAAGATCCATAAGGAAACCAAACACTTGGCCTCACATTCAGACATCACACTGTGTCTGCTCTTAACCAATATTGCAACTAAAGGGATTGAGGAAGTCAAATATTGGTGGGGCAGGGTGAGATTTTTTGGTGGTTGTGTAATGAGAATTGTGGCATATTCCTGCCCTTTTTTTTTTTTTTTATACTCAGCTGGAATGTAACTAACATCTGTCATGGTACCACTAGTCGAGTTAAATACGCTGGAGTGGAACTGGGGGTGGGGGTGGGTGGGGAATCGGGAGGAATAATTCGGTCCTACAACCATCACTTCCAGGCTGGAAGCAGGACAGTATGGAGATGTGACAGTTCCCTGACAGTTGCTTTTGTCCTGCCAGAGACAGTTGTAACAATTACACTTGCACTTAATTACTGCGCTTCGACTGTGGTAGGCTAAAGCATTCAGCAGGATAGGAGGTGTTAAGAAGCAGAATGCGTTTTAAATTTAGAAAATCCCCTTGAGAAATATCCTTATTTCACACTTATTATTAGTAAAGCCAGCTTTGGAGAGAAAATCTTTGCTTCCGTGACTGGAACCAGTGTCTTCAGCAAGAAGCGGGTGTATAGAAATCTCTCGTGTGGGGACATCAATATTCCATCTGTTCTGCAAATCTAGGAGCTGCTGAGTCATCTCATGCCGTGTGTATTTGACATAATTTTTAAAGGTTATCAATACTGAGACACTGAGTGCTTAACCGATATATAAATACGGTTTTTTATCCTACTTCATTTTCCTGTGAGCCTGAATGTAAATACTTGTCTGATCCTGCCACTGTTAAATTCAATGACTAAACTCCTTGTTTGTTCCAATGGCGGGGGATTGAATGTTGCAGGCTTAAATAATTGAAATAAGTGACCCGTAGCGTTACAAGGCACAGATCCAACAGACAGAAGGTCATTTTCTTCTTAAGCTGTTTAAAGGTGTGAATTAAGATGCCTATGAAAAATGCTTAACCATTTCTTCCAGATTCACCCAGGTAGCAAAATACATGCAGAGCAAGCAGAGTTTGTAGCGGGAGGGTTGGAGCAAAAAATCACCAGTAACATATTGTGCAGCTCACAGGCTTGGCTGAAGCTGTCAGCACCCAGCAGTTTCTGTTGTGCTGCTCACGGGCTGGGTTTTTCTGTTTCCTGTGCTCGTTGTGCACCTTGTGTGTTAGGCTCCTTTGAAAATTTGGGTACTTGTTTTGCTGCCTAATTGGAAGCAGAAGTCGTTTGAAAACATATTTGCTTTCCCTCCAGGGATGGTACTACCCCAAAATACAGAGTATGCTTTGGCTTAATTTAATAAGTCATAATCTCTTCTCATATTTTATTGCATTTTAGTGCGAGGTGATTTTTTCCAGAGATGACTCAAAATAATACAAAAGAAACAACCTTGTCCTGTGAACAACACATGAATTATAGCTGATAAAATCAAGATAGTTTGAAGGCTTGCCAGCACAAGGAATGAACTCCCTCAGATTCCTAACTTACAGAGTAATGTTAGCAGCCCCAGATTTCCCTAGTAATTTTGAAGTTTAAAGGAACCTTAAGGACACTCCAAGGAAATCAGTCGAAAGAGAAGGTTTCCTATTAACACAGAAAAGAATCACTGTGAAATGAGGGAAGGAACAAAGTGATTTCTGCCGTTCTGATGAAGACTCGCAGCTTACGATGCTCTTGGACACACTTAACCTGTGCCTTTTGGATGTGGATGTTGTTATGCTCATTGGGAACTGCCATCTCAAGGAAGCGTGTAATGCTGTGTGTAGAAATGTCAGCATAGCAAAACGAGGTGCTCGCTTGGTTTTCTGAGTTTCTTGCACAGGGGATATTGTACTGAAGCACCATAGACTGCATTATCTCCCAGCTCCTTGCCAGGTGCTGTTCAAGATGTGAGCTCTGGCTTTTAAAGCCGTTTATGGGTGGAATACAGCATATTGTGCTGGCTCCAGTCTGTGAGCCTTCAGACGGGAGGTATAAATTCAGCATGTAGCTATAACTGAGCATTCAGAGATTTGCGTCGTGAATCTCATCTATTTGGTAGCCTGGTGGAGCTGCTGTTTATTTTTATGTTGGAGAGCATCCTTCAGTCAGGCTTTTCTACAAAGGGAAGTGGAACTGATTCAAAGAATGAATATATGGGGTTTTATAATATACTGAACTCATGTTTAAGGATCCCAATAAATTCATAAAAATTCCTCCTATAAAGATCTGTAGAAGAGTCTCTCTTTAACCTCATGAGTTTCTCTGTACCAGAATGCAAAAAAATGAACTGATTTCAGTGGAGAGTATCTTGTGTGCTGAAACCAGCCCCAGTTCAGTAAAAAAAAAATAATAAAAAAATGTCTGCAAACACTTTTACATTAAGGATGTGCTTCAAGGTTTTGGATGTAGATGGACTTGTGCATAAAGTAAAGCTTGCATTTTGCTAAATAAGTTTAGGTATGAAAGAAAATAGCACAAAGCACGTTGGACTGCCTCAGCAAAACACTTCGGTATGGCTCCAGGAACTTTGTTTCACACTGGCATTTTTTTCACAGCACACGTGATGCACGGTCCTGGTATTTCTGGAATGACAAATAATGCTCAAAGCTGCTCTTAGGCCGTGGCAGATTATTCATTTCTCTTGATGCCTTGCACAAGAGTTTTCAGAAGCTGTCCACCAGCTCTGAACCTCAGAGCTGCGTTCACTGTTAGGATTTATAATCACAGTGCTCCTCTGCCTCGGACTTCAGAGTTATGTTCTTGAATGTTCCCTGCCCGTTTACTCTCTGCTGGTGATTTTTGGTGCTTTCTAGAGAAGGGCCTCTCCAAAACTGTAATTCTCAGAAATGAGACACCTTATGCCACTGGCAATATTTAAAAATGCCTGAAGATCCTATTCCAGATTTCCTTCATAGCCCTGGCACGTTACTTGACCTCTCAGCAGCTTCACTTTCTTCACTTGTAAAGGAGGCAGAATTACGTATAGTGCCATAGAAGCACAGTATCACAGAATGGTGTGGGTTGGAAGGGACTTTAAAACCACCTAGTCCAACCCCGTGCCATGGGCAGGGACACCTCCCACCAGCCCAGGCTGCCCAAAGCCCCGTCCAGCCTGGCCTTGAGCACCTCCAGGGATGGGGCACCCACAGCTTCTCTGGGCAGCCTGTGCCAGGGCCTCACCACCCTCTGAGCGAAGAATTTCTTCCTTCGATCTAATGTAAATCTACACTCCTTCAGTTTAAAACCATTACCCCTTGCCCTATCACTACAAGCCCTTGTAAAATGTCTCTCTCCATCTTTCTTATAATCCCCTTTAAAGTATCAAAAGGCTGCAATAAGGCCTCCCTGGAGCTTTCCATGTTGTGCGCACGCTGTGCAGCTTAATTCAGAGACACGAGCAAGAGGTGCTCTGAACTCCTGGGGTGCGGAATGCAATTAAACTACACCATATTAGTAGTGCTGGAGTTTAAATAACAATAACGTTTATTGTAAATATCCTGATCCTTTACTTTATGCAGAACTATCTGAATGGCCATTCCTATTACAAAGAAATGTGCCCAGTGTGGTGTGAGTGAGAACTTAGCTTCACAAAAAAATTACATTTGGCTTGTGTGGGAACAGAATTCCACTTCATCGTTAATCTTCAACCTGTGTAAATCTGTGCAAGATCAAGGCTTCTGTATTATGAAAATATGAGTTGTCCTTGATTTTTATAAGCCCTACAGATCCATTTATTAGGCATAAGATATATTTAAAAGGAGAAAAAGCATAAATGTACATTTCAAAACAGTTAAATGTTGCTGGCATTAAATATACGTTAGTCTTATAAATAATTTGGAAAGATTATTTCAGAGGAAAGATTAATCAAAGTTCAGAAGTATCCCGGAGTTAATGATACTCATTACAACCACTGTCTGAAATCAGTATGTTCTTTCCAAACTCTTCAAAGGACTGCTCCCTACTCCGAAATACTCAAAGTCTAAGTCAAGGAGAGAGAAACCCCTGAAAAAAAAAAAAAGAAAAGAAAAAAAAAGAAAAGCTTCTCAGTGTTTTTCAGCTGCTGAGATTGAAATTGGTTGAGGTTGATGGCAGTCTGCTAATGACTCTCTTATCCTTGAGGATTTTTTAAAAAATGAAGACTGCAACACAAATGAGATGGAGAGATTGCGAAATCTGCGTGGAGGAATCAGTTCCCCGCTGCCACATTTTTAGCCTGAGAAGTACATCGCTACAATTTGAGGCAGACTTTTCGGTTCTCCCCGTGTAAGCGTAATAGTGGTTATTTTAAATGCATGCATCATACTGAAAGGTTGGTGGAATGGATGCTTTCTAGTTCAAGGTCTGCTGCTGAAAACATTTTCTGCTTTATTAGCTTTATGTGTGCCGTGATGTCTCAGAGCGCTCAGGAGGACTACTCTTGGGTGCCAGGATTTGCAGGATTCAGGCCAGAACAGGAATGTGAGATTAGTCTCTGAACCAGCACTTGAGGACACGCTGCGGACGTGCAGAAGGCAGCAAAACTACACTAGGTGCTGTCTGTTTGCCCCCTCTTGATGTCACTCAGAGGTTTCCCCTTCGGTCTCTTGCTGCACCACCTAGCCCTAACAAATCACTTCTTTACATCATCTGCACCAACCAGAGCCGTGCTCTCTTAGCTCGCTAGCAGTTAATATTTGTGAGTAATTTTCTCTAACAAAGAGAGCCGCTTTTTCGCGGAGAAACTCTTTATCAGCCTGGCAGCTTGTGAACTCCTTAGCATTTGATCTGCTGCAGCCAGTGCTCCTGCTGGAATCGATAGTCGTATTGATTGAGGAGCAACCCGAGGGCCGGGGCCTCAGGCTGGGCTAACGCAGCTGAGAGATGAAGTCGGTGATTGAATTGCTTTCAGCACAGTTAGGAGCCGTCCCCTAAGACAGGAGATTTTCTGCAGACTAGAGATTTTAGATGTCCTCGTATGAACTGCCATGTGTAGACGAGTGACCCCCAAATCAATCTTTTCATCCTAGGAGCGTGGCTCTCCAAGTTCTCGCTGTGACTCTGTTCCCAAGAGCAGCTCGGAGGTGCTGCCTCTCGTGCTTCCGCAGGCGTGTTCCCCATTAAGGCTGACTCCCCTCGGCGCAGAGCAGTGCATTTCAGCTTGCTGTCTGCTCTGGCAGAGGGAGGCTGTGGAGTGACCGGGCACAGCAGGACCCCAGAGCTACCCCGGGTCGTGCTACCAGGGACGTTACAGCCCTTTGCTTCCTTGGCCATGAAGGAGCGCAGCTCTACTTGCTGCACGTCTCCACATCTTTTCAGTGCCTGTCTAGTGCTTTGGCCTTTTCGTCTTTCAGAAGTAGCCCAAAAAATGAGCACTGCCAAGCCAGGAGAAACAAAGCGTTAATCACCACGGTCATCTCAGGGGCAAACCAAGCCTGGAGCACTTCAGTAGCTGGGCTTCATAACCTCTCTGCTTGGTGCCAACGTGGCCAGCCTCTGGAGAGCTCACAGACGCATTCATCACCTTGGTTAACCAGCTTTATCTAGCAGCATGGCTGGGGCCAGTTACAATTACTAAAGCTCCTGGCTTTGGATGAAGCCTCCCTGACCTCCTCAGCAGGACAATATCCTTCTTCAATACTGATAAAGGCCTTATTCTGCGCGCAATTACGCAGTTTTCCACCGGGTTGTTCTTGACTAACACCAGTGTTAGGAAGACACAGCAGATTTCTAATATGTTTACACAGGCTATTATTTTGTTTTGCTTTTTAAATTGATCCCGATTGATCGATACTTTTCCCATGGCACAGTGAGAATCAAAGCCAGAACTGTGTCTGTCTGCTTATCAGTGCTACTTTTGTAGAGGAAGACAGTATTGTTTGTTGCGAAGTACGTGATATCTACAGGGTAACTGACGTTTGTCTATGTGAGAATTAAACTGATGCAGAAATTTAAAGTCGGGTCAAAATTTATGTGAACATACTTATTCTGGTGTATGAGAGGTTTGTCAGAGTGTAGCTTAAAGGGAAACTCAGACTTAATCTCTGGGTATTTGTCTGCCCTGACTAGAAATACTAACTTAGTTAACTGCATTTTCTAACTTAGTTAACTGTGTTTTCTCTGCTCAGTGCTCCAAATTCTGACCTCGTGTGAGGTCCACAGGAAGTATTCAGTTACCTAAGAACAAGTAAGTGCTCTTTTCCTCCATGAGACTTTTCTTGCCCAAGTCGTTCAGGTCAGCTACTGTGATAAGCTGTGATCAGATACCTGTTTCTGGGTGCAATTGTGCTTAAAAAAAAGGGGAGGTTATTGTCTCCCAGGCTTTCCTCCCATCCCCGACTCCTCCCAGCGGTTTGTCGCTGTCTCCCTGCAAGATGTTATCACATCCCCAGATTGTTTGCAGAGATGTTCAGAAGAGTGCCTTTAAGATGCTTCTGCCCAAATCCTCTGGGTTAGCAAAGAGCTCTTACTTAAGCCGTTTTAGGTAAACCTGTCTTGTTTTGATTAATAGGGATTGGGAATGCTCAAATGATCAGCTCTTGGGGGCTGTGTGTCCTGCCTGCCTGCTGTCTGGTGGCAGGGCAGTGGCAAGTAACTGGAGACAGTAAGCACTCAGAGGTCTGCAGAGACCACATCTGCCCAGCGTCCCGGAGTGAATCCTCAGCCTCGGTGACACCGCGGTGGTGGGCTGGGACTCCCGGGCTCTGCTCCTGATGTAGCTGCTGGCCCACTCCGCAGTCTCCAGTGCACTGTCTATGCCTCAGTTTCTGCATCAAGGCACCATCATCTTCACAGCAGGAGGACAATGAGAGCTAAGTGTAAAGTGATTTGGTCTCCTTGGTGCTGAGTTACAGGCGATCAGTGCCACTTCGTAAGAATTAACTTTTTCTTTTTTTTTTTTCTGATGTCTTGAGTAAATGAAAAGCGAAATTTGTGTTCACAATGGGAAACTATACTTCGCTTTGAAGAATGGTATTTATTCTGATGACTCTCTATCAGGATTGTTGCTCTGTGAAGTGGCCCAGCAAGGAATACTCCTTTTCAGCCCCCAACAGAACAAGCACACGATTCCCAGGAACGATGTGTCAAACTATTTAGCTGTCCATGCAGAGGGCTAAAATCTTTTGTCTCGGTGCCCCTGAAATTCCCTTCAACTTTGCATAGATGGGTACGGTTAACGAGTGCATTCTTGTGTGTATTCAGTTAAAACTCACATCAGCTTCTCAGAGACACCAACAAAAGTAACACTAGAGTAAGCAATAGCAGCCCGAGCTCTTTAGCTGAAATCATTCTGACTTCATTTTTAGCCTACAGGGTGATGTTAGTTGTTACTAAGAAAAAAAAAAGGAAAAAAAAAAAAGGTTGTAATGTGCTAGCTAAGTTGCTAAGGCTCTAATGTGTATGCAAGACAAATTGTTGATAAAAAACCCTACATGTTGGTGAGAACAGCAGAAAAGGAGTCCCTTTCCAACATTACTACAAGTTAGGAACACTTGTTTTTTGTGTTTTTTTTTTTTCCTGAAGACAGGCACATAAAGGCATGCTGCAGTATGAAATACCTGTCAGCAATGCCAGCAGGAGGAGTTCCCATCCCCGGGTGACTTGAGTGACAGAGCATCATCCCTCAAGTGGCCACCTCTGTCGGCAGCAGGCTGCGGGGCTGAGGTAGGAATGGGCAGTCAGGGGTCACTTCACTGCTGAAGGAGGCAGAGGAGGTAACTACCCAAAGGTGGCTGCTAAAGTGGCGCACGGCCATGCTGCTCCTCACTTTGACTGATGTGCCTCCTTACAGCGCTCTGGCTTTGTAGAGCAGTCTTGCATACACGTGGATGTCTGTAGTCTGTATGCGGTCCAAGTGTGTTCCAGTGGAACAGCTGGGAGTGCAACACTGCTTGTCTGGCTGGCAGAATCTAGAATTGAGCCCTTAAAACAAAAATTAACGACTATCCCTTGGCGATGGCAGAGGGTCAGTGTGCAAAGTGAGTGATTTGGTAAAACTGTTGTAGCCCAGGAATTAAAAATCTATTTTAAAGCAAGTATCCTTGCAGAAAATTCCCACTTCTCAAATTATTATAAGATGCTTTCAGCTCTCCCAGGATGATATGATGGATGGCAAGAAAAGCAAATTAAACATACTGAATTTAAGCTGGTTTACTGCTTAACTGTGTCCTTTACTGGGTTTACTGTTTTTTATTTTAAGCTGCAAAAAGGGTTATTACCGTCTTAAAGCTGTGAGCTCTAGGCTCCAAATCCGTATAACATCATGCACAAGTAAATGGGACAGTTAACTGACAGACACTAACTTACTGCTGGAAGCTCACACGAGCTTCTGGCATTAAAATCCTGCCTGGGAAGGCACGGGCCAAATCCTGCCATCACCCGAGGCAAGCACGGTTTGAGCACAGCCCCCTGGGTTACAGGACGTGGTTATTGGGCCACTGCTCTGCACCCAAAGGGCACCTTGGCCTCTGGTGCTCGTCCGAGCAGTCGCAGTGTGACAGCCCCTCATGGCTGAAAAGAGGAAAGATGGAGTAGGGGGGTTTTGGTGGGAGATGGGGTCTCCCAGAGCAGTCTGACCCAAGTCATTCCCCCAAGGGCAGGCTGGGGTTGTAGGACTCCCTCCTGGCAGCCTCCTGACAGTGGGGACCGTCCACTCTGGCCTCAGAGGCCGTCTCTCCCTCCCTCATCTCCCCCATGCCAGGGCTCCTTTGTAGAGCGCTGCCAGACGTCTGCTGGCAGCTGCTCCCTCTCTGATCACTGCTCCGCTTGCCGTGCAGCAGGAGCCAGCAGTAACCTCGCACCACCTCAAGTGACATTAGTTAACCGTCCTTTTTTCCTCTCCGTGGCCATCTCCGTGGCCCCCTGTCACCGTTGCGTGGGTTTGCTGTGGCACCAGGCTTCCTCCTTCCCCAGCAGGATGGAGCCACGGGGCAGGACCTGGGGCGGGGAGGACAGCGCAAGAAGCCTTTCCCCTGCTCTGCTTTGCTGACACATTTCTCCTTGCTCCCTACAAAGGCTCATTTTCTCAGGCTGATTTCAGAAGCAGTGGGAGATGCCGATGTGAAGCCAGCACTGTGAAAGCACGCTGAAACCTAGCTTAGACTTGGAGCCTGGCCTAGCCAGATCAGCAATAAAATTTTCAAAAAGAAAGAGGAAAAAAGCTATTTCCCATCACAGGAGCAGTGGGGTGTTTTCCATGGGAACAATGATGTTCTGGTTAAGTTCTAAGAACTTTTCTAATTATTAGGCAAAACCAATGTGAAAGCTGATGTCAGCAGGAAGAGCTGATGGGAGGAATTATAATTGTGTCTGGGGCCATATGAAAGCATTATACCATGTCTTGCTCCAGACTTTGCATGACTCATTTTCCTCCTGGTCAGGATCTTGTATTGAAGTGCAGACTGGCAGTTGTCTGGATCTTTCCTAATGCCAAAACTGCTGTTAAGTTGGTTTTGTTAGTGTTTTTTATTTTTATTTTATTTTATTTTTTTCCAGTGCCACTGCGAGAAGTACCATCAATAGAATGTCTTTGCTGCGGAGGGAGCATCAAGCAAAGCACCACGCTGCATGGGGCAGTAATTGCAACACTTGCTGCTGATTTATTGTCAGCAAGTTCTTTTGTGGAAGGAATCCTTACTCAGTTCCAGCCATAAAACTCCGCTGGTTTCAGGAGGAATTGTGGCGGCTTGCCACTTCTGACTGTCTGCCTCTGAGCATTTAGATCTTCATTGTATGTAGATTTTCTCTAGAAACCCATTTGCTGCTGAGACCTACATTAGACACCACAGCTTACAACTGTTCAAAATTGAAGTGTAATTTCCATCTGCAAAGCTGAGGTAACAGTTGTACCCCTCCCTGGATTAGAAAGCATTTTTTAAAAAGCAGATCCACCGAGTGATCTACCTCTTTCCTCCCCTTTCAGCTCATCGTAGCTCCCCGTGGTGTCACTGGCGAAGCACCGACTCCTTTCAGGTGGAGCTGGACTGGACTCCAGGGTACCCTGAAGAGCCAGTCACCAATTTAAATTTATTGATGTCGTCAACAGGTGAAACAGGTTATAAGACTGTGCAAATCTAAATTTTGTAGGAAGCAACCAAGCAAGCAGTTATGTTACAGAAAATGGGCAAAACCTGAGAATAATCCGACAGTTGTGTCAAGCACTTCTCGCTACAGTCTTCAAATCAGAGAGAAAAACCTTCAGCTACCTTGTGATCCGTGTCGTTCATGTCCATCAGTTCAGTCACCGCATCAGCAGCAGCCACGTTCATTCACAGCTGCGTGGTGCTTGCTGAATCCTTGTGCTGTCTTTCTGGTGCATAATCTAGAAGGCTTTGTTATATGTCAAGCCTGCTTAAATGTTCGTGCGCTTCAAATATTCAAATGCTTCTGTCACACCCACAGAGCACTGGCAGAGCTTCTCTGCCTCAAACCTCTCCTAGGCTGCTGTGGGAGAGGCTTGACTTTTTGGCCGTTGTGGGTGTTAAGTGCCTGCTCTTGAAGCCTGGGCTCAGCCCTGCTATGAGGTCTCCGTTCACACTTGAGCACAAATTTTCCCAGCCTCAGACATGTGGGTACTCAGAACTTCTCAGTTTGTGCATTCAGGAATATGTAATTACACAAAATCCACCAGCTTTGCGCAGGGTTTTAAAACACAATTGCTTTTTAGTTAGTAGAACAAAAATACACAAATTTACAAACAAGAAAAAATAAACACCAACAGAATACCTATATTTCCTGCCTCTGTTTCTTTACCATCATGGATGTTACTCAGAGTCCTGTAAGGTGATCAGGTTTTCTTTGCAGTTCTTTGAACCTGCAGTCTCTTTCAGCTCTGCATTTTGGCTTGAACCTCAGCTAAACCAGAATATGTGCACTGCAAAACATTCCCTTCTTCCTTTCTTCTGCTCCAAATTGTGTGTGTGTTGCTGCAAGTCTGTTTCCATTTCCCAAAGACTGATATATCTTGATTTACGTGTTTGGTTTTGGTAAGTTTCTCTGCTGCAAACAGCACTCCTCTGCACAAGGGCTGGAAGAAGTGACTCTTCTTGCTCTGTCACATCTTCTGATGATACCTCCTCAAGCAGATAAGCCTCTTTCCACCAGTCCTTCCTTTTTTATTTCCGATGCAAATTCATAAAACTGGAATTAAAATTCATTCTGCTGCAGCATGTGGTGGTTTCCCTCTCGACAGTTTTCTGAGTGAGAGCAGCAAGTGTGAAGGTGTTGAAAAGCAGCCTGCGGCGCGCCATGTCAGCTGTACTTCTCTCGCAGGAAACACTGCCGTAGTGAGATCAAAAACTGATATTAGCATGGTGTCCGGGGCAATGCTGCCTGTTCTTTTTGTTCCATTGGAGAACATGCTATTTTCTTGCTTCGTCGCTTCATCTGTAGCACGCTGGCTGTGGCAACTGTCATCATTAAGGGATAGTCTATCATGCTTTTCAGTGGAAAATTGGATTCTTGACAAAATCATTTTGGTGGGAAATCTTCACTTTTTATCAAAAGTCATTCAACGAAAGAGATTTTTTTGCCTGAAACTTTTAGTAATTGTTTCTTTAGTGCATCGTTGTTGATTTTTATGGGACGTAAGGACGAATGTGTTAGTATTTTCTGTCTGTTTTTACAGCACTGACTCTTGTGGTTCTTCAGAATACCGTTCAAGTGCCAAAGAATGAGCAGAGGGCCAGTATCTATTTCACACTTGTATCAGGATAAATCCGTACTAGCGCCACGGAAGTCAGGGGAGTTTCTTTGTATGTATGTCAGTCTGTCCACGGGGCTTCTTGACTGCGGGAGCAGCGGGGGCAGAGCTCCCTCGTGGAGACACGGCTTGTATTGGCAGAAGAGCAGTAAGCTTTTGCCAATATACTTCAAACTAGTTTCTCGTACTGCATAAACTATGTCCGGATGAAAACTGGTTTCTGCTGACACTGCTTTTCTCAGGAGAAGAAGAATATCCATCCTCTGCCTGGGACAGTTAAATGAACAGGCACGTTATGTGCGGGCAGGAGCTCAGATGCAGAACCTGCTCCTGAAGGCCACATGGCAGCCCTGTAAAGCCTTTTTTTCTCTTGTTGCTCACTTGTGGTAAAACCAGGTAGCACCACGGCCTCCCCGCTGTTCCCCCCAGTGGGTACTTGGGTCAGAGCTGTAAAGGTGCGAGCAGATTTGGGAGGTAAGGCAATCCCCCCAGTGCTTTCCCTGTGGCTAGCTGGGTTCATCGCCGCGGCCTGCCAGCAGAACAGCAGTCTGTCTGCTGGGGGATAAGCCACAAAGCCCTGGAGGTGCTCCTGGCACCTTCTGAAGTGCAATCTAAGGTGCATGTCAGCACTGATTAAATGGAAGCTTTATAGGAGGCCGTTTGGGCCTTGATTATTTCAGAAGCACCAGTAGGCAGGGAAGTGGATCGCTTGAGCTGTCAGCTGGGTGATTTACTGTGACTCCTATAGGGAATAATGAAGGTTGTGATAAACTGCAGTGTAAGAAGCCGGTAAATAACTTTTATGGTGAGACTGTATTTGGAAACACTGAATAACGGCAACTGGTGTCACAGATCTTATTGAAAGGCGCTTTTCAGAGTTAGGTATTTAAATGGACCTGGTGGGACTAAGCTATCCCCGAGAACTCTGCTGCCATCAACAGAATGACCTTAGGCTTGATTGAAAAAAAGGAAATGCCATCTGTAACATTACATTTTTATTGAGAATATGAAACAATTAACTCATTTGGAGAAGAGGAGAGGATGTGTTTATGTTAATGCTGATTTATTATTTTATTGCTTCTATAACAAAACAAGACCTCCAAACCATAGCATCCACTTGTGTTTTTTTTTAATCTTGGCCTATTTATCATCAGTTCTTTTTATCACGAAGCCCACACAAATGAAGAGAGACATTTATTATGTTCTTTTATTTCACAGTGCATAATTCAAATCTGGAAATGCTGTTTTCCAGAAGAAATACACATTTATTTTTAATACTTTTCTATAATTTTATTTTCAATGCTTTATTTTAAGAAGTCATCACATTTGGATGTTTATTTTTATTGTTTTTAAATTCAGCCAACTCTCTAATGTCTAGTGGAAAAATAAATCTTACGTTCTAGTATTAGGTAGAATTAGATTAATGGATTCTTACTAAAAATTATACATGAGATTCCTTTTATGATTTCACGTGGCTTTCAGCCAACTTTCTTTGCTACTCTAGCAAAGTTTTCAGAGTAACTAACTGAAGTCAGGCTGAAATGCCATTTGCTTTTGGCATGTTAGACCATGGATGCTATACACTGGACAGGTGCTTGTATTGACTGCAATTAGAATTTGGTTTGATGACAAAGTGTCCATACAATGTTCTCAGAAATTTCTATGCACAGATCATAGGGATCTCTTCTCTGCTTCCCTGTGCTTTGGTCACTTAGGGAGTGTAGGAAGCTGACATTTTAGTTACTTGGTAGCTGTACTGACTGGGATGCATCACTGTGACATGCTGACAGATTAAAAATCAGGAAAAATACTAATTTGTCAAAATTGAAATGATTCATAAAGCAGGATCCTTTTCCACTGCTCTCCTAACTCAGCCAAAGCATGGAGCTGCTTTGTCAGAATGTGCATGACAGGGTGTTTTGGCATTTTTGAAACAGAAATCATTGTATTTTTACATTAGTTGAAGCTACTTCCTACTGTGAGGTTTCAGAAAATGGAGAGCAGAAAATTAAAGGAAAAAATAAATAAATAAATAGGAACAAAATGTTTTAAAATAATGACAATAAAGTGCCCCGAGTGACCTAACCTGAATGTTTTGTTCGGCTTCCAGTTTGACAAATTTCCTTGTTTTCCTTACTTGACTGCAGCACAGAGTGCAAAGCAATGACAAGGCAGGATCCTTCGATTAGTGCAGAGGTTCCTCTTGCTGTGCAACAAGCATGTGGAATTGGGATGTAGCAACTCATCCCAGAGGACTAGGACTTAGATTGGGGCCTTAGATTGTATTCTGACATTTCCAACAATTTTGTGAAGGAGCAAGTTTTGCCTCTCTATTCCTGCCTCCCTCGAACTACTGCAAATAATATTTTTCAATCAAATTAGCAAAAGGTTTTTCATATGTGCGTGAAGGGATTCAGATAGTGGTAGTACCTATATAATGTATATAAAAATAGAATAATAGAAGGTTAGAAAATGGGCAATTGCGGGCCTGTTGTTCTTCATCTGTTCGCTTTGCAGGAACTGCCTGGTTTTGGTCTCCTCTGCTGCGTCTCTCCGTGGTGCTGGTGCTGTCTGTGGAGCCAGCCCCGTGCCTGACCAGCCGTGAGTTTCTGAGCTCCCTTCTCACCGCTGAGCCGGGTGAGGCGGCAGGTTTTGCCTCTGCCTGGGCTCAGAGCTGCTAGGTGGATGTACAACGTCCTGCAGAAAGATATGCTGCTCCTGCAGGGTGAGTGTACTCGCCAGCGCCAGAAAACCTGTACACAGGTAAAGTGATGTAGTTATCCACTACTCTGGGTTACGCTGTCATTCTGTATTAAGACAAATTAGTGTACTCGGAAGCAATCAGAAGTAATTACTCTTTAAGAAACAATAGGCGTCACTCTGTGGCTTCTATGTGACAGCTAAAGAACTTGGCTTCCTGTGAAAAACCCATACAGCTTAATCTTCTCGTGTCAGATCATATTTCCCTGTCTTCTCTCAGTAAATGTTTACATTGCTGCGGTAAAAGGGGCACTGTGTGATCTTGGCTAACAGGGGACTTGTGTGTTTAGAGATAGTAATGGGATCCAGTATCTTTCAGCTATCACTCTCAAGATGAACGCGAAGAGGGTTTGTAGGTTCAGAATAGCTCCACTGCAGGGGCTCGAGTGGTCCCACTCTTAGGAGGAAATCCCAATTCCACAAACCCAGCTCCTGCTGTTACGTGAGCTGACACCGCGACAAAACAGTGACAGGAAACGAAATGATAGGAAATGAGCACAGAGCCCCGGCTGTTCTTTTGCTCTCCAGGTAAGACTATGAATGATGCCTCAGCTGGTTCACCTTAGGAGTGTAAATATTTGCACTGAATCCTACTTTTGCCACCCCTACTGCTGCATTTCCATCCCCATCACCTGCCTGTCATTTTCAGATGTTCCCTTAAAGATCAAACCCTTTCTGAGAGCTCCTGTGGGATCTTTGAACTGTCAGAGAAATTTGAAGTCAGTGTGTGAGTAAACCCCATTTTTCACATTCTCTGGGAGGAAACGTGGGATTCGTCTCAGTGAAGACGGTGCCAAATAGTGGTGGATTGAGATCCAGGTGAGCTCCACAATTGTAGTGATTGTCAAGTGTGCTTCTTTCTTAGGTAGCGGAGAGTCTAAACTTCAAATCCTGGCAAATGCCATTATCTCTGTACTTCCTTTTTATTAAACAGTTTGCTCTCACCGCTGATGCTGCCCACAGAGGGTTGTTTCAGCCTTTTGTAACTTATATTTGTGGTAGCTTGTGGAAAAGGAAGACTGAGTAACAACAGAGTGGTCCTGTGGTTAAAGCAGTTAGGTAGTGTGTAGGAAGTCTGGGTTCAGCTCCTGGCTTTGTTGTGGGTGTGCTCTGTAATTGAATACACGGTTGCTGTTCACCTCAGTTCTCCTTCCATCAGATATAACCATCAGAAGGTGATTGTGAGGATGTATTCGCTGGTGAGAGATTGAAATATTGCGTGTTATTGGGAATGTGGAGGTAAAATAGCGATAAGCCAGTCGAATGCTGTTCCGTAATTGGGTTTTGCTGTATCTGTGAGAACTAGCAGTGAGACAAGACTTTTAGGGAGAGTATCTGTCATCAGACTAAACTTAGTTGACCTTTATTGGTCTCCAGTAGATAGTACAACTCTCAAGAAACTTTGTTTTCCTTGATTTCTTCATGATGAGGGTGGTGTAGCACTGGAACAGCCAAAGAGGCTGCGAAATCTCCATCTTTGGGCATTTTTAAGATGCAGGCAGCCCAAGCCATGGTTGACGCCGTCTGATGTTGGCAGTAGTCCTGCTTTGAACGGGTTGGTAGGCTGGGGATCTCCAGAGGTCTCCCTCCAACCACTGTTTCTGCGATTCTGTGATTCTAATGATCTTTGTCTTACATGGAAGCACCAGTTATTTTAGGAAATATCAGTATCTTTGAGCAGTCAAAGCAAACAAGATAACAGTTTATTATCATTTATTACTAGTACTAAGTGAGTATTCTAAAAAAGGCAAACACTTGTATAGCCTTGCTTTCTGTCTCTCTCAAAGCAAAATTAAGGGTAGACATTATATTTGATATAGTATTCACTATTCAAATTACTTTTTATATTTTATCTATTGGTTATATGTATTACCTAATGCTTAATTTGATAACTGCATACTTTTATCACTTCAGTATAGTAATACCGAGACAAAATATGTTCAAACATTAACTTTACAATCTCGTTGCAAAATACAGCTTACATGAGTGACTTACGAGGATACTTGAGGCTGAAATATCTTCTTTACCTACAGACATTTCAAAATAACACATATATGCTCTACAGAGTTAACAGCTGTTACTATTCCACTAATGGGAAGTATTTACTCTTTCTTATGTTGAAGATAAAGCGTTATGCACTTCTGTCTTAAGCTCAAGGTCCGTGTAGTCCAATCTCTATAAGAGAAACCAGCAGAACTTAATTAGTCCTCGCAAAGCTCAGAGTGACTTGTGTGTATCCTCCTCTAGCTATTAGCACTAAAAGCTCTCCCATAAAGCACAAAAACTGTAGTGTAGTAATAACATGAGGTTCTCATTTTATATTTTTATGTTTACTACTTGTTACTATTTCATGTACATGAAATGATATAAAAAGATAGTGTGCATGCATATTTACAAGAGCGCACGATGTAATGAATTCTGCATGTTCTATTAATGAGCTCTTAAATCCGGGTTTTGTCTGTGGAGGAAAATCGATGCATTTGCATCCGTCATTTTGTCCTGATGCTTATATGAAAAGGGCATGAATGACAAGTGCCAGGAATTAGGGAAATGAACGACACTGAAAGTCAAGATGCTGAGTGGGTGTTTGGTTGTCTCAGCTTATTCTTCCTGTCATCTTACGTCGTACATCCACATGAAATACCTGCATTCTCCACTACTACCGTTTTTGTCCTGAAAAGAAATGTAATAACTGTAATACAATGTGGGTTTTTTTTCCTTTGATGTTAATCTGATAATTTCTTTTGAAGCACAAAGACTGGCTTGTTACTCTGCAACGCGTGTGCTGGGAGAAAGTGGAAGGAACCTCACCTCGCCCAGCCGTCCCTGCTGGGTGCTGACAGGGTGCCTCCTGTGGGTGCGAGAGAAGAGGAGCAATGACAGTGACATTTTGCCTGATATTTTGGGAGCTCCAGAGCTGACTGTATGAGCTGCCATAGCACAAGCTCCAGCACCACGACTCCCAGGTGGATTTGTTTCATCTGCTTCAGGCTGGTAATGCACCACCCGTGGGACCCTGTCATCAGCTTTTCCCTCAGCTCCTAGAACTCATGCAATGCACGCTGCTGGCCTGTGAAGTACCCAGCGGAGGGCGTTTTCCTTGGGTATGTAGATCCCCAAGGAGGGATAGAGGGCTGTGACCAAGACCTATTACGGGGTTGAATTGAGATTCAGCCAAGGCCAGTCACCTGTGGGTTGCCTTACGTACTGTGGCTGGGTGCTGTGGCTGGGCTGCAGGAGGCAGCAGTGTCCTCCCTCATACAGCCTGCTGTCAGCATGGGGCAGGGGAGGACAATCTTTGGCAAAGAGGCGGAAGACCAAGCAGAGGTACCATGTCATAAGAGTAATAGACTCCATTCTTTTACCATGGGTTCTCCCCCAACCACCTTTTTTTTTTTAACGGTGAATTCGGTAGACTGATCCCAGTTTCAAGAGGCAGGCAGCAGTGCAGGGTACTATGCCTGCTAGAGCAACTTGGGCTGGCTCTGGAAGGACTTCTGAACACAGAAACCCGAGTTACTCTGTTCTGTAGAGGTCCTTGCACCGTGCTTTCTGCCACGATATCCAAAGGCTGTGGTTTCAGCAGCAGAGCTAACAGCTGCCTCGTGTCATTTGCTGCCTTGTTCTCTGCCCAGGCAGGGAGTAGAGCAGCTTGTTTCAGCAGGGACTGTCTGTCTAAATGTGTACGCTGCTCTGTGTTTATGTTGGAAAAAGAAAGATCAAAGTGTGTGCTTTGAGCTAAAAATGGAGGCTGTGTGATTAGGGACCTCATCTCACTCCCGGTCACATACATATGTACATGTATGTCCGCGTACACGCCCATGCCCTTCATTGCCACTGGAACCCGGGGTGGGAGACACTGCTCTGAAATCAGGCTGTTCCTTTAGATGGAGACGTCTCTCCGAAAATCAGGCTGTTCCTTTAGATGGCCATCAGAGGTCAGGGCTGCCTTTGCAGGGAAGTAGACTTAACCTTATCTGTGACTACTTAGTTTTCTGTTTGCAATGAGGAGAGACTCAAGATCAGCTGATGATAGTGAGCCTGTTGAGTCAGAACAAAGCCCTGTCCAGCCTGGTGTCCTGTCTCGGAGAGTGCTGGTACTGGAAGGGTAAGAAAAGAGCATAAAAGGGGACACAAAGACCGGAATACTTTTTCTGATGTGTCTTTCCAGCTTCTGGTGTACTGCATGGAGGCAATTCCTGAGCTCCAGGCTGCATCTGGACTGCCGTATTTAATGGCTGTCAGTGGATTCCTTGAATTTATCTAATTTTTTTAACCCATTTATTCCTTTGGACTCTGTAACACTGACCTCCACATTCCAGTACCCATTGTGTAAAAAGTGTTGCCTTTTTTTTAGGCATGCTTTCAGATAATTTTATTGGGTGTTATAAAGATCAAAGAGTAATTATTCCCTGTTTGCTTTCTCCATTCTGCTCCTTGTTAAATATCTCAATCACATCCAAGTTTAGCTGTCTGATAAGGGATCGAGTCCTTGCCTATGACACCCCTTCAGTTTTAGGAGCCATTTGGTACCTCTGATGCTCTTGCTGCCTCTCTTAACTCTACCTTTTTGAGATGGCATGACCAGAATCGCACGCACTGCTCGAGACATGGGCACACCAGGGACTGACAAAATTGCAGAGTGATGTTTTCCATTTTGTTGTCTCTTCCTTTCCCATTTGTCCTTAGCATTGTGCGGGAGTTAACAAGCAGCTCTATTGTTAGAAGAGTCTACAGGGAGAGCCTCACAGGCTCCTCCTGGAGGAAGGATGCGGGTAACAGGACATGATTTATCTGTTTAATTTATGTTGGACTGTTTGATTTTGCAAAATTAACTTCCTCCCTGAAGAAGGATGTCAGATGAAATTTTCAGTTGAAAGGTGCAAGGGGAGAGCGAGAGATTAGCGTTCATAGCAGTGCAAAGCTGCGTGCTTTGATCCTTCTTCATACTCGCTGCTCAGCTCCACTGCGTATCTTGCCTACGGGACAAAGTTTGGGGGCAGGACTGGGGAGACTGCCTTATCCAGAAACTGCCAGCCAGATTGTTTCCCTTGGATCAGGCCCTATCTCGGCAGTTATGTCCTTGGCTTTTCACATGCAAAAGAAGCACTTTATTAAAAGAAACTGAATACTTCCCAGAGTCTGACGGCTTGCATTTTGAACTATCACCCCTAACAAGGGACCTTAAAACTGACCCCGAGACGTTAATTTAACCATTACAATTCCATTAGTCTAATTTGTCATGAAACATCTTTAACTAATTACCTGCATTTGTAAGTTAGTCCACATGTCATGAGATAAGAAGTCAAGCGTAGTCATAGGTCACTGCTCTCGGCTGCCATCACATAACACAGACCCTAGATGAAAGGGAATTTAGACTTGATAGGAGGAATCTAAATGACAGCTACTCAGTCAGTAAAGGCAGTCGTGGCTGTAACGTAAAAATTGGACCGCTGTTTTAGAAGGGGTGTTTTGGAAAGGAGGGGGCATGCCCTCATTAGCAGAATTAGGGCTCGGCAGACAGAGAGCATAATGCGTTCCCTATGAGCGTTTGTCTTGAAGGTGGCAATTTGATAAATACAGGTCCCCACTAAAACCATTTGCTAAATGTGGTAGACAATAGTATCAAACATTTACGACTGAATTTAGAACTGTCCCTTTTCAAAGAGACCTGATTATGTCCTAACTGTTGCTCTAAAAAGCTCATTTGGGAGTTGCTGTTGGTTTCCTTACATGACAAATGCCGAAACAGAGGGAAAGACCAATTAGGAGTCTGATTAAAGGTTGCTCATGCCTTTCATTGAGTATTATGTTTGGATTCAGCTCCCTATTACTCGTTGGAAATCTGCCCGTGAGTTTATAGCGGGAGCTCCAACGTGCTGCGTGCCACAAACACTTCTCTCGCTCAGATTTAGGCAACCGTAAACTTCCCCTCATTTCTCTTGTTCCTGTGCCCGTAACGTTCCCCTAGAGACCCGATGAAGAGAAGGATATGGTATATGATTAAAGCAAGACAAAGCGTTCGGAAAATTTCCTCGCTCTTGTTTCTGCTCCCTTTTACACCAAGAGAGGGGGTGCAGAGGAAGGTGGTTGAGAGAGGGTCCCCCCACTGGAGTGTCATCGTCACATCGCTGGCTGCCTGCGCTGGGCGCGAGGAGTAATTAAATCCCAGCCTTCCCCACCCCTCCATCCCTTAGCTGATCCTTACAGACAGCAAATGCAATTGAATTCCTCACTTCCATCACTCATTTGATGAATACAAAGGGCCAGGACGACACAGCTCTACCGGTCCGGCCAGCCCTACCTTTGTAGTCCCTAAGTACAGGCTCTGTCCGAGCCATAAATCACAGCTCCTCTAAATTAGAGAGGCTGCCAACACATCAGAGGGCTGGAGCAGGAGCTCCCTGTGATCACAGCAGGGAGGGGAGGATAAGGAAGGCCCTGACCAAGCTGTCTTTGCTCTAGTCAGGAGCTTTATTCAAACAGCAAGGAACAGAGTGGGCCTGGGAGTCTCTGTGCTCCTCTCACGGGCATCAGCCTGCTGCCGTGGCTCAGCAGCATTCTGGTGTTACCTGCCGTCCCCAGGAAAAGCTGAAATCCTCTTTGTGCAAGCTGTAAGGCAGTCTCTGAGATTAGAAGGAAACTTCTGGTGCTTTATTGCTGCAGACTTTATACCTTCCTCCAAATGCCTTTCTTGGCATCCCTGTGCAGAGGAGGGGCTGACTGGTTTGTGTCCCCCCCTTAGCACCAGCCAGCACTGGGTGTGCTCAGTCTGCAGAGAGGAAAAGCGACGGCCTCGCCGGGCTGCCCCCAGCCCCTGCCACGTGGCAGCAACAGCCCTATGCTTTCATGCGATGTGCTATGAACACCATGGCGTTCCTTCCTTTCCTATGTTCCTCTGTTACTCTTCCACCAATATTCCTCCAGGTCTTTAAACGTAAATGAATCTTCAGGTCTGCAGATCTTTAGCCTGTCGGTGATGGGCATAAGGTATCTCCCAGTCTGAAATGAAAAATCACAGACAATCCATCCTTTCGATCTCCTGCTTTTATCCTAAGCTGATAAGAGAGGCCCTCCTGTGCTTGTCAGCTTTGCATTCTTGGTGTGCGCTGCATAGCTGGGTATTGCAGATTAAAGGTGAAGAGTTGAACATGGAAAAAAAGCAGGAGTGAAGCAACTGTTTAATGGGATAGAGAGGCTTTCCTCTTGAAAACTGCTTATCCATATCCTGTCTGCTGGTAATTGCACAGAGTATTTTCTTTATGGAGCATGTTAGCACTGTTTTCACAATTTAATATATTTTACCCTCTTACAGGATCATCTTTTCACCTTGGTAACATTAAATCATTCTTTACACAGATTGTAAAAAAAAAAAAAAAAAAAAAAAAAGTCACCCACCACATTTTTTCAAGCTGTTTAGTTCTGCCCTGTGCATCTTTTGTCTTTTAATTACAAGTGTTCATGTATGCTGAGGAGTCAAAGCTGAGATGGTCTCAATCTGTCCCTAAGTTTAAGCCCATGCAGTTCCAGGTTTGGAAGCTCTTTTCCACCCAAGCCTGTCTCAAGCTGTAACACAACCTCTGAAGTTACAAATCCAGATATTGTGGAACTCACAATGCTAGGATGTGCTGTGCTGACACAATCAAACCTTGGAAATATGAGGTTTTGGCAGTTGTTTTGGCTTAGTCATGTCACTGTAGGTCTGTCTGTCTTTCTGCTAGAGTTATTTTCATTTTTTTTGCAACCTCCTCCATGTGCCTTGCTCTGTTTTTCAGGTAGATCTTTGCCTCCTAGCGCCTTTAAGAGTCTCAGGTGGGACGGTGGCACCACCGGATCCCATGGCTCGCTGATGTTTTCATGTGCTGGGATTCACCTCCAGGAAGAGATCTAAGAAAGCATCGTTAAAAATCTGCATAAGCTTATGGGAGCCAGAACATATGGGAGCAGAAAGTTGACTGGAAAATGGCTCACGTATGTATGCTGCCACTGCCTATACTGCTGTCTTTGTTGGTCCCTGGAGAGGTGCTGGGAGAGTACAACAGTTGCTGACAGTGAAAAGCAAGAGAAGAGAAGGGATGCATTTATCAGGGAAAGATGCAGTCATGACTCTGGCTTGGCATGATAAACAGCATGCGCTGCTCAGAGATCTGATTGCAGACAGGTCAAATTCCCCTGCTCTCTCCCCTGCTTGCTCCTGGATTCCGCTGCGATTGATGCGAACCAGCCTGGTTCTGTGTCCCTTCCTCACAGCTGGGGTCTGCGGGGCTGCAGTGAGCTTGGGAGCAGGGACAGTTTGGGGTTGGGAAGAGACTGAACTGGGGTTTTTCTGATGCCAAAAGTTCCTGATCTCATTGGTATAGATAATGTCAGTGTTTATAGATATATAAATGATGATGGGGGTGGAGAAATGGGGGCATCCTTGATAGGGACTAGGAGGGGTCTGCGGTGAGGTGGGGGCTTCTGAAATGGTAGAGGCTTGGGAGTGTGCTCAGGAGAAGATGGCAGCACTGGCTTGAAACATGTTGTCACAGTCTGGAGCAGGTAAGGTTGCTGGGTTTAAGGTCTAGGACAGAAGAGAGAGAATGTGTCTCACAAGGGATTGAAGGAGCGTATTTTGGGGATATTCTAGCAACTGTCCCTCCCCTGTCCTGTGCACTTGGTTGCACAGGACAGTCAGTTTTGCTGATGGAAAAGCGGTGGCTTTGTTTTCTGCCCCACCTTCACCTCCTTGCCTTTTTACTTGTCCGCACAGTATTATATATCCTGTGGCATCATATAATTAAAATAGATGATTATGCAGATGCAAATGAATCCCTGCGGAAACCTAGCACATGGACAAAACACCACGAGCAAGTTCTAACTGATTATGCAGCTACAGAGAAGATTCTTTTTAAAATTAAAAATACTTTTACATTTTTTTCATCTTTTTTAATGCTAACAACTGAACATTTTCCTCTCCAGGTAAAATCTGAAATAGATGAAAGAGAGAAAGGAGCACAGAGTTACTTAGGGAAGTACAGGCTGTAGCTTTCCGGGCTCCAAAGAGCACAAAATCTTTCCACCCATTTGCAACACCCCTCGCCACTGCATGCAGACTCCAAACCCGCTACGCACTTGGCTTCGCTATCTGTGACTCCCACTCCCTTTTTTAATATTGTGAATTTTCTCTCCAGACCCCCAAAATATTTTGGCCCTGCAAGTGCGCTGGATTTTTCATTAATGTGCAAAGTCCTTCTTTTATTCCATTTCTGCACTGCTGCCTTCGGTTCGTGATTTCTGTTCCTCTGTGGCCTCAGCGAATACATGCTGTGGCCTGAACGGGGGCGGTTTTCTCTGCAGTTTCAGTGAAACGCAGCTGTGTGTTGCAGGCACAGATAAGGATGGTGGAGGGACTGCAGCCCTCTCACTAGCACCATTTCTTGTTATGTAGAGGAGAAGAGGTACTGCTTTTCCTTCTCCATCATCAATCTGTTTTTATTCAGCATTTGCAGTTGCCAGGATGTGATGCTAACACTACTGATGTTTCCTTGTCCCAAGGCTTGATGGATACATTTGGTGCCCCCGTTAACCTCTCTCCATTCTCAGTAACACCTTTGTGATGATTTTTCCTTTCCAAGCCACAGTTACCTTACAAGCCTTTGCAGCAGTAAATCCAGCCTCTTTTGACTCCTTTCCCAAAGGTGTTGAGTTCTAAAAGGGGAAAACTTGTTGAGGATATTTTCCATTGATATCAGTGGATCCAGAATTTCTTGTTTCTTATCTACAGTGCTCTTCATTCCTTCTCCATTGCTTTCAGCAGGGAGGGCCAGATTCTGCTCACAGAATATAACCATCATTTTTAAGGGAAGTAAGAAAGAAAAGAAAGAATCTGAAGCAAAGCTATCAGTCTCAGGATACAAATCAGGTGGAGCTGCCTTGACACTTGTGCTGCCAATTAAAGGACAGCATGTTATGTAAAGAGCAATACAGAGGCTTCTCTAAGAGGGAGCTTGCAGCATAGCAGGAGATGCCGTGTGTATGGAAGAACCAAGGATCAGCTGCTGCCTGAAGCAGAGACTGTGCAGACAGCATCTTTGACAGCATTCCTCAGAGCAACATCCAGAACTCTGGCAGACCATAGCACAACTTTTCTACCTCATTATGTGCTGAGAAACAACTGGTTTCTACTCATTAGACACTAATCAAGGTCACCCCTTTGTTGCTGAATGCTCTCCATTCACTACACTGTTGGCAGGAGGGCTCGCTCTGCTCCTGTGTGCTCAGGAAAGAAAAAACCACACACACAAAATAAAAGGACAAGAAATCCTTTGGTCAACCATCTGTTGGAGCACAGGCTGCGGACACAGTGCAGATACAAACGCCTGGATGCATTTTGCAGGTGTGCCCTGTGACCCATCTTTCCATGGAGGAATTCAGTGGGAAAACAGATTGCACTAGACTGTTCCTGCAACTGCAGTTAATCGCGCCTTTTCTATATTACTGCTACAGGATTAACACAAACATTGCTCCTATTTTCAGGCTTATCAAAGGCAGCAGCACATCTCTCTAATCTCCTATTTCCCTGCTCTCTTTAAAGTGTTGAAATGAATGGAGCGCTGATGAGCAGGGATGTGGTGCCAGCAGGGATGGTGTCATTTAATGCCTCGCTATTTATGCTATTTAATGCCTGTGTGGCTTTATGTGTCCTGAGTGACTTGCTAGCCATCTGGCACCCTCCACCCTTTCACGGGGCAGACGGAGGTGTAGACAGCATCTTCATTTGTCTCCGATCCAGAGTGACCAGCAGCAATGAAACAGCATAGTTCCGATGTGCCTGTTTCAGCATAGCCTGCACCTGCTGTCGCTGAAGGATGAAGCTTGGAGGCCGTGATCTGGCGACCCTTGCTACCAGGCAGTTTGGATGCGGATGAGCTATAGGCACACACCTATATTTCTCCTGAATTGGTTGGCACGTGCAACCTGAATTTTATTTCTGGCTGTGAAAGGCCTAACAGTATCTGATCCACAGGAGCACCTGTTTGTACAGAGTTAACTTGTCAAAAGCTTTTAGGGAAGCTGGAATCAGCAGAATTGTATGTATCACATCAGCTTCTTGTCCTAAGAGCCCTACAGCTGGATTTACAGTGCCATTGAATCACAGCCTGAATCTTTAGCTTTAGTACTTTCACTAATCACAAATAGTTGGGTTGTGTCCTCCAATCTACTAGGAAGTGGGCTGAGATCCACCCTACTGTTTTCACACCGCTGTCAGCTGGCGTTAACTTTCAGTCATTTCTCTTTTGATGCCAGACTGAAATCAGTGACCTAGAAGTAAAATACTCTGTATTTTGTTAGCAAGCAGTCCCTGGAGTTGTGCAGTCTATGGGCATGTTTTCTCAGCTAGCTCTTTTGTATATCTTGCAATTGTGGCAATTCTACTGTAATTACCACCAGGCCTCTTTGGTAGCAGAATTTATTATTTCCTTTCCGCTTTCTCCTATGTATTTCTGCTTGGATCACAGTGAATTAAGGACTTCCTTTAATTTTTGAGGGATCATGATATCCTACTCTAAAGCATTCATTTTCAACAATGACATCCTGAGAGGTTGTTTTACAGATTCATTGATATTTTTGCAAGGAGGGCAAACTGGATTCTGTCTGTTTGGCACTTACTGCGCTGTCTGTTAGCGGTACAGCTGTGGGATCTGACCCTGAAAGTGCTGAAGCCTGTGAGAGTATTTGCAGAAGAAGGACTAGTCATGTGTGGGGCATTTTCATAATCAGCCTTCATGTTTATTCGGAGCACTTGCGGACAGTGCTGATAGTCTGTGGGGAGGTGCTGGCTGCCCTTTCCAGCGATATTGCTGAAGGTTCGCTTTACTCATTGTTTTATGGAAGTTTCCAGTTCACGTTGTGACTTTAATGCAGGCTGTTAATATGAGTAAGTTGTATCACCATGCTTTTTTTTTTTGGCATTCAGATTCAAGGTCAGATCCAGTGGGCCAATTTATGGGAGTATCTAATGAATTGCCAGCATCCCAGGAAGTACACAATTTGAGATTAGAAGCAGCACCACCTTATTACCGTGATAGTCAATTGCAAGGGAAAGTGCAGTGGAAGTAAGGACAGGGTAATGTAACATGTGAGTGGAATAGCACTCAATCCATGTATTATGGAATTGTCATTCTCTGCCACGGTTCAGCATAAATGGACTAATCTTCAGTTTGAAAATGAGGAGAGCTTGACTGTTAAAGAATAGGTCATTTGGCTTCTGGCAACAGTCGAAGTTGCTGTAATATTAGCTGTAAGAACTTGTGCATTCTTAGTAGGGAGATAAAAATGATTAAATTGCACTACTTGCTTCTCTGTCTTCTGAAGTAATTCGTATTTGGACTTGTCTAAGCATTTGCATAATTCCTAAGGCCATTCCTATTCAGAAATGCATTTCAACTTGTGCTTAAACTTAAGCAAGCGCTGAAGTTCTGTTCAGTTCCTGGGGCTTAAACTTTGCTGAACAAGGTATTGGCCAGTAGCTTCCAACGTGTCAGGCACTTCTGAGATTGCTGTGATATAGCAAAGGAAAGTTTGCTGTGCTCGTTGTATTATGGGCTGAATATTCTTTCGTGACTCAGTAAGGTTACGGGTGAACATCTTGGAGCCCTAGAGAGGATCATTTTCAATAGAGTCCTCTGTTAGAAATCCAAGAGCCAGAGAGCTGGGGTCACGGCTCCCAAGAGTTTTATGGACTCTGCAAAACTGGCAGTCACACTGGCTGCCTTCCTTCCGCTGGGTCCTTCCTCAAAAGGAATGAGCGGAGCCAAGGGGAAGGTTTTGTTGGGCTCCTTGGGATGTGGAGTTCTGCAGGCCAAATTCTGTTCTGAATTATGTTTTATTATTGCAGAGTAACTTAACTTTGGTAGGGCCAAGCCAGGTGGTAGCCATTGTCGATGCAAATTGTAGTACAGTTAAAAAAATTTTGAAAAATTCCAGTATTTCCATATGTATTTCTGTCCAAGCTTGGGAGGAGGGTGGAGAAGAACCTCAATATGCTGAATTTCTTTCTTTTGTGGGTATGGGGAGCTCAAAACATATTGCTTGGCATTATCAAGCTATTATGTGTCAGTTGAGTTTAGCATCAGAACGTGTCAGCCACTGCAGTTCCACTGCTTCAGGAGGATGTGTGTGGGAACTGGAAATTTTAAACTAGGGTTGACCCCAATCAAAAATGAAATGTTCGGTTACAGCTTTTTAAAGAAAATACAATGAAACAATTGACTTTTTTTTTTTTTTCCGTTGGAGAAAATCATTTTCAAACATTTGGTAGAAAATCCTCCACAGAATAGACTTATGGCCTGAAGTCTTGTTCACAGTAAAACTGGTGGGAATTTTGCTGTTAACTTTCATGTAGCCTGAATTTCACTGAGGTTTCTGTTGCAGCAGGAGGGATAGCGTGGCCCTTTATCTGGAGGCATTAGTGTAGCTTCAAAGCCTCTTGGCCCACTTAAGAAATAAAAAGCATTCTTATATATCTCATTGATTTGTCAGAGGTCTTGGTCCACTGAAAGTAACGCAGTTTTTGTCTCTATCCCAGGGAGCCACAAGGAGCTTAATCTATATTTGTTAAAATGAAGACCTGTAGCATGTTCTTCTAACGCACCAGTAGCAGGAGAAAGGGCAAATGTCCAGGTTAGTGCTCTATTTTGCTGGTCTCTGTTCAGAACATTGCTGTAAAATGTTTGCTCTGTGAAGAGGAATCACCGCAGGTTCCAGATGTAGGTGTTTACAGTGGGACCGTATTTCTGTTTTAATGTAGTGCTGTGCATCATGCTGTCGCTGTTTGCCTGATCCCTGTGTATGAGATGATTCACCTGCTGCAGAATTTTTCTGTCTGTATAGCAGATTTTATTAACCCCCAGAGAGGCTTATTTGGAAGCTGATTTTCCATCCCAGACTGGGGTCCCGCTATTAACAATCTTTCATGAGTAAGGAGTGGTTCGTTTCATTGCTTTGTTACCTCTTAACCTGGGACAAGGGCATCAACAGTCATGAGAGTGGGAAGAGAAAGGGCTGGAAGAATCAGAGGAGAGGAGGAAATAAATGCTTCTAAGGGAAAAGGAGTTTTCAGTGAGCAATTATCATCTGGAAATTTGCTAAGAGGCTTTTGCAATGCTTTTTATAAGCAACATTAAATGTAATTTTAGTTAATTCTGGACTTAACCTGCCCACTCATCCTTGGATTTAGGGCTCACTCAAAGCAATTTACCAGTTTTGCACTTCAAGCCAATCTGTACCTGTTTTACTGGCAGGTTTCGCTGCACTGAGGACAGTGACACAAAAAAGCAGTACTTTTCAGGGAAGAAATGGTTCCTAGGAGGGGCCTAACAGCAGAGTTTGAAAAGCACCGTGTTCCCAAAGAAGGGCCAAGTTTTTCAGAAGGGCTGAACACCAAGCACTCCTGCTGTGACAGATGGCTGAGTATTTCAAAAGATCATGCCATTAAAGCTGGCTGGAAATTGTCTATTCTCTTGTTTTTGACAGGAACTTGGGTTTTGTATTAAAAATAATAATGGTGCAGAACGGGCAGATTTCCTTTCAGCATTCTATTTTTATGTGAGCGTTTTAATTGTTTTGGTCAGGGAAACTCTCCCTCCCATGGTACATTCCTTTGCAGCTTGCTGTGCTTGGAGAGACATGTGGTAGCAGCCCTGCAGAGAGGGGCTTGGGGGTGCTGATGGATGAAAAGCTCAACATGAGCTGGCAACGTGCACTTGCAGCCCAGAAAGCCAACCATGTTCTGGGCTGCCTCAGAAGAAGTGTAGCTAGCAGATCGAGGGAAGTGATTCTCCTTCTCTGCTCTCGCGAGGCCCTACCTGGAGTGCTGCGTTCAGCTCTGGGGCCCCCAGCACGAGAAAGGCACAACCATGTTGGAAAGCTGGGGAGGGACTCTCTGTCAGGGGGTGTTTGGTGAGAGAACAAGGGAGAATGGCTTTAAACTAAAGGAGGGTAGGTTTAGATTGGACATAAGGAAGAAATTCTTCACTCAGAGGGTGGTGAGGCACTGGAACAGGTTCCCCAAAGAAGCTGTGGATGCCCCATCCCTGAAATGTTTAAGGCCAGGCTGGACGGGGCTTTGAGCAAGCTGATCTGGTGGGAGGTGTCCCTGCCCATGGCAGGGGGTTGGAGCAAGTTGATCTTTAAGGTCCCTTCCAACCCAAACTGTTCAGTGATAAATGCTTCTGAAAGTCTGATCACCTGTTCTGGCACCTCAATGGCAAGAAGCTTCTCTGAAGCTCTAGCCAAACACAAGTACACCGTGATGTGGTGGACAGAACACCGCAGTGTGCTACTTGCCATTCACGTTTTCTTGGGTAAGTTCCCATTTCAGTTTTCCAGAGTGGGATAAGGTTTGAAATACTTGTTTTGGAATCCCGAGCACGTGAACTTCAGTGGGTGAATGCCCGTACTTCTGGCTGTTCTCATTCAGGATTGGGTGTGCTTGGCCCTCTGGAAGTGCGCCTGTGTTCGTATGTGTCTGCGTACTCAGAAAATGTGTCTGGGAACTTGAGACTGTTTCTCAAAATCTGTGCTTTAAGATTTCCTTGGTTTAACTTTCTGATCTGTAGACTGGAAGTAATTTTCTATCCTCAGCAAAGGACTTACAAATATCAGTGTTTATGCATGCAACTTTGGGGAAGCAGAAATACAAAAAATTCCTTCTTTTCCATTGAATGTCTTGGAGCTCTCTTAAACTGATAATTAATTGAGCAATCATAATGATGCACCCGTGGGGATGAAGGGGGAGGAATAATTTACAGGTGGGAGAAATGAGGCATGAATGACTTCCTAGCCTTACCTGTGCCATGCCGTTAGTCTGTGTCAGATCCAGACAAATACCTTCTGTCCTGTCTCCTTTTTCATCTGTGATAAGTGGCTGGGAACATCAGCTTCCTCCCCCCTTCCTCTTCTGCAGAGGACTCATTTCCTTATCACCAGTGTGCTGTTTCATTGTAAGCACGAGGAGTCCATGTGGCCCATCTCCTGGGGGGAGCAGGCTTAGAAGCTGGGACACTTGTTTAAATCCCAGGTGCCAACCACTGGGTGGGACACAGCTGAAGCTCCACAGCATGGGAGAAAGGGAGTCAAGAAATGAAACTCCTGGTGTTCTTAGCACAACCACACATCCTGCCTTGTCTCCCTCCTCCCGACTTTATGTGCAGCTGGATTATGATGTGCCATCCTCTGCACATCTCCTGTGGTAATTCAGGTTCTATCCGTGCTGCACTGAGCAGAGTGCCCGAGGAATATCTGACCTGACTCTGAAATACCAGCTTATCTCCAAGGAGAACCCAGCCCCTCCTTTGTTGCCCTCTCTTTCCTGTCTCTATCCTTGTGCCTGGGGGTTGGTAGACTTCTGTACAGAAAACAGTGTGAATCTTCCAGAATACGTAGAATAAATGAGCACAGGTATAAACATTTGTGGGAACCGAAGAGTAAAATACTGCTTAGGCAAAGACCCGTCACACAATTTCACTTACAGTTTGGCTGGGGATCCTGCTTAAATTTAGTTCTTAAACACAGCTGTGAAGCTCATGAAGGTGCCACATTGGTTGCTCACCCAGCAACCTTTATATCCTCCTGGGAAAGTAATAAAAACAGCAATAGTGAGCAGTAATTCTAACACAGGCTGGTTTGCCTCATTCTTCTGGCTGCTCCTTGTCATGCTCCTGCAACTCAAGTCATTAAGTTCTTCTTCTAGCCAACCTGGCTGTGGACTCCATCTACCCTGTCAGTTATTCTTATGTGTAGAGGAAGAGAAAAATACTGATATAATTTGCTGGTCTCTGGAACATGAGGGGTTTTTTTATTTAACTGACAGGGCTTATGGTTACCTTTAGCCATAGCTTTTTGAGTAGATTTTTGCTGGACAGCAGTGATAAGCCCTCCAGGAAAAAGCAGTGGTAAGTGGTGGCTCGTGATATACATTTTGTACTCTTTTCTGTAGTAGTGTTTGCTATTCTATTTCAGTTGATGTATTGTGTAAAAAAAAAAAAAAATCTGGTAAAGATGCTAACCCATATGTGGTGAATTTAAGTCTATTGATTTCTAGCTTTCCTATTTGCATTTTACAGACCCCTACCGCATCTGGGACCAGAGCTTGAAAAGCCCTCTTTAGTGAAAAGGATTGTCTTCCGCAGGTCATTGACACTCTATATTCTGCCTTATCTAAATTAGGCAGTCTCCAGTATTCTCTGATCTAATCCCAAAAGTAAAGGGTGTGTGTTTGGTGCAGATGTAATGCTTACACATAAATTTCCCATTGAGCAGTTATTGGAAAAGGAGATGAAAGCAGGTAGAGCTTGACCCTGCAGTTCGGTGCACATGCTGTCAGGGACGCAGTGTCTGCTAACAGCTGGCTTTTCTGCACCTCGGCAGGTGATGGAGTTCCCACTAGTTCAGAAGTCCACTGCCAATGGTTATCACATGCTGTTCTGAGAATTCCCATCAGTCAAAAGAGTCTCATAAATAATTTAGAGGAAAGCAATTAGCACACACAGCTGTAGCTGTTTGCAAAGTCACAGTCATACCTGGCAGGGCAATCTGGAAATGGAAATTGCAAAACCATGTTTTAAAGTAGCCAGAATAGTCTAGCTAGGAGAGAGAGTTGGTGGGTAGTTGTTGATGAGTAAGGAGTAATTGCACTTCCATGTCTTTTCGTGAGTAACGAAATCCAGGATAGAGAACTTTCAATATTTTTTTTCATCCTGGGGAAGGGATCAAAGGGATGCATAGTTTGAAAAACTCCATCAGTCTCCTTATCTTTCCGGCGGCTCTGCAACTCAGTCAGCTTCAGAATGAAGGGGATAAGTTTTATTAGAGACTTGAACTTGCATTTTGAAGGCTTCAGCTAGTTAATGCTAGTTTATATGTACAGACTGTCCAGGAAGGATAGGCAGGAGGAAAAGGAAGGAGGAATAGCTTGAAATTTCTCATCTGAGTATGCTTGCCTTGACAGATTGATGGGAATAAATTGTTTGAGAACTTCTGAGGAATGATAAAAGGCAGAGGAACCTGCCCTTTAAGAATCCCAAGCAACTACAGGGAAGGTGTTAAGACAAAGGTTTGTTTGTGCAGGTGAGCCATGGGAAGAGGATATCCATATTTAATCTAAAGATGGCAACAGGCTGGGGAGGGCGTATGGAAATGCATTTTAGGGTAGGGTTAGAAATCAAAATCATCATGATTCCTGAACACTTCGACATCCTTCCATGTGGTTAGGATGCTGTCTGCCTGGCTTTAAATAAATCAAAGACATAGAATGAACTGATGTCTGGTCTTCTGCTGCATCTCTTGAAATATGCAGATCAAATGTTGCCCACCTCTATGAGATGATAGTTTCCAAGGTGGAGTGACCTCTAGATTGGGTTGAAGCATTTCCCTTTTACTTGTGAGTTCAACTCAGAAAATGCAGAGATGTCTGAATAACAAATTTGTCATAACAAACATTTTCTGTAAGTGCCAAGTCTCCTACTAAATTGCCTGCATTTTCTTTCCATGGAGTAATTTTTGAATAGAGATAAGTCAGCTATTTTGTTTGTCAGTACTAATTTGAAAAAGCTACGTTCATTATGTTTCAAAAGCCTTAGATATAACAGACCAGCTCCAGATGATATTGCATCAGTGTCTTGATGGGACACTGGGAAAGATGGATATCCTTGTGGATTTCCATTTGAACTCCCCATTTCATCTTACTCTCTCCCAGTTGTTTAAAATTCTTTCAGGCTAAGAAAAATGCATAAACACAATTCCACTCCACTGATCTTAAAATATGTAGGAAGGTCCCTATAGCACTTTTCTTCCTCATTGGAGATGGTCTCAGCTTCTTCAGCCTCTCCTGATGATGAAGATTTTCACTGACCGTAACATCCTCATTTCTGTCCTACACTGCATGTTCTTCATCCTTCTTCATGGACAATTCCAGTGCTGCAGTGACTGTAGCTATATACTGCTTTAGAAAGTGTTTAGCAATTACAGTAATGGTATCATTTGGGGAAGCTGGTAATCAAATTCCTGCTGCAGGAGGTTTTTGCCTCTTGTTCCTTCAAGTTCTAAGAAATTCAGTAACAGCTTTGTCCTGTTTCTAATTTATTCCTTATTCCATTTCACTCTTGTTTCTGATGAAACAACCCCTCACAATCTGATATGAGTGAAAGGCAACACAGCATCAAAAGAAATGTTCAGCTGCCAAGCAAAAGACAAAATGTACCAGTAGGGTGTTGTGCATCGGCACTGCTTCCAGGAGGCAGCCGTCTTCCAGATCTTGCCCTCAGAGAGAACACAACCAAAATGTTTTAACGAAGAATACTGGCAGTTGGCTACAAGAAACCACGCTTTCTCTTTGGAACAGCATTTGGACTCGCATCACTTGTGCATGTTAAAGGGTGTTTGGATTCCTGCCCTGCCCTTCTAGCCTTGACTACTTCTGCCTGCCCTGGCCTCCCGTGGTCCCTGTGCAATTCCAGAGGAGAACCGTTGGGTATTGCTTCCCCCTGCCATGGATCAATTGAAGCATTCATTTTCCAGTGAGCTTCCCAGTTAGTTGTATTGGCACAACTTTGGGGCTGGTGAGAGGGAGCGGAGATACAGGAGTGAAAAAGAGTGACTGGAGGCAACAAACTTCCCAGCTGATTTCGCTGCCTAACTAAACATGTAGAAGTGAACCTGGAACTAGCTTTGAATTAGCTAGCTGAGCAGCAGCCCTGGTGAGCTACAGCGCAGTGCAGTCACCTGCACAGCTTCTGTCTCACAAATGGGCTCTGCAGCCTGCGCTGGTTTGGTGCCATGACAACACTGCCTGTGGTACCTGAAAGAGTGAGTTTAAATATAGTTTATCCGCGGTCTCAGTGAGCTCTGGTCTGTGCAGCGCAGGCAAACAGCAAGATGTAATTACGGAGTATTCAAGTCGGAAGCTAAACACTGTGTTAAGGGCGCCTTTCTTTCACTTGCACAGTCCCTTTTACAGTTATCTCTAGGGCCTGTTGACTTCAATCCACTTGTTTTCAAAACATGCCTGCAGGGCAGGGAAGCAGCCCTGTCCGTGTGCTGTAGGGAGAGATCTGAAAAGCACCAGGTGTGGAAACTCGTTCACTTTGCAAGCAGCAAGGAAGGTTTGGAACTTTACTGCTCCCATTTACAGCTCCCACCTGTTTGAGGGCACTCAGTGCCGCAGCTGAGCTGATGGGCTGTGGCTCTTCATTCTTCAGCACAAGGCTGGGCAGCTGATGGAGGTGGCCCAAGCTATTCTGACTCGCATGTAAGGTGGACTGGGAACAGAAGTTATTTTCTGCCCTACAGCCTGAACAACAGAAGCAACAGCCTCTGACTGACAAGTGCTGGTGGCCGTTGTGGGGTGAAGCACTGTCCTGGAAGGCCAGGTACGGCAGGTTCAGGCTAAGAGTTAGTTGTGGAGCAGTGTTAATGTGTGTCATCCTCGATCACTAAGCTTCCTTTCTGCTTCAAGAAGATTATCCTTCCCTCTGGAATCCTTGTCAGTGTTGTAACTATGAAAGTACAGATATTTAAAATTTGAGTAAATGCACAAGTGAGAGTGGTTTTGTACTCTAACTGTATTTACATAATTGGGTTATGGTCACAGAAGAGGAACTGAAAAATTTACTCTGCAATGACAGAAATGTCAGAGATCCCCTCACCCACGCATCGGCCAGAAGTTCCCTTGAATTAATTGTGCAGGCACAGAGCACACACTGAGATCAAAGCCAGCTATGAGGAATCTGCTCTGAAAAAGCGGTGGTGTTTTTTTGTTGCTGATGGTGGTTGGTTGGTTTTTGTTTGTTTGTTTTAAACCCAGTCACTTTGGAGATCCAAGTCAGAGTTTACTGCATACGTTAGGTTGCCAGCCTTTGCTTTGGGGTAACCGGCATGTAGGTGAGATGAGCTGCTGGAAGTTTCACAGCCTCTTAAGTAAAGTTTGCACCTATCAAACAGTGATGTGGGATCACAGCCAAAGCCCTCTTGGTGTTTCAAAAATGCCAGTCAGTGTAATACATGGATAGTGAAAGAGAACTTCAGCTTTATCAAGCCACTAATTTGAAGGAAAAGGAAATACTGCTTTTGTTAACTGTGAGACAGAAGCCATTGTTTGAATTTTAGGAGATTTGCCTCTGAGATATGCTGAAGTGATCTTTTTTTTATCAGGAGCTGCTGTGCACTCGTCCTTGACAGGAAGGGCAAGCTGAGCAAACAGGGCAGAGGACGAGCATGTGAGGTGGCCGCGGGGGAGCCAGCAGCAGGGACAGGGCTGCTCCGACTGCTCGAGAATCTCTTCAGCAACTGGGAAGGGGCTGAAAGCACAAAGACAAGATTGTGTTGTGAAGGGGTTTCCTCACAGAGTCTGGGTTATTTCTGTTGCAGTATTGCTTCCTTCACACCCCTTGTATTACTATGCTATAGGATTAACATCAGGCAGTTAGGAGAAACTGCAGACTTCCCAGAGCATGGCCCAAGGAGTAGCCAATGCTCTGTTGTCCATAGCTGCATTCAGTTTAGAGTTTACTTGCTGTGAATGTACCTTTTGAAAAAGCTTTTTTGCTTTGTTGTAATTTAAGAACAGTCCTTCCAATGTCTCTATTGTCAAGTATGTGCTGAGATGTATGGGTACTTCTGCCGGTATAGTCTTTCCATCGCAACTTGAAGCTATGGAATGTGCAAGAGTGGTCCTTAATTTTATTCTTATTCAGAAGTGGAAAAGAAGGCAGTGATAACAGAGAAAATTTTCATTTTCCTTCTTAAACCCCACCAGTTTGAATAATCTTTTGCTGAGTTTCCTGATGTGGCTATTTGCATTCTTTTGTGAATTCAGACTGACTGTTAGCAGCCTCCAAATAAAACATGGTTATATGAAGATTTACCTTGGCTGTATTCTTGCTTGGCTATACGACACACATGGCAGCTAACTGGTTCAGCTCATGCTACATGGCTTTTTCCAGCAGCTGCTTCCTTTCCAAGCTCACTGCTGCCCAAATTAGCAGGATTGGTGCTTTAGCTCAAGAAGTAGGAGATCTAGTTCTGGTGTTTGTGTCAGTGATCAATGAAGCCAGGAAGCTGCATTTACAAAGTGTTCAAAGGCCCTTTTATTCTGAAAGAATCAAATCCAGGCTTCTGTTAAATGCAGTAAAGTCTCCCATCATTAAAACATTGAGGCTGCAAGTTTGGCCACAAAAATGTTGCAGTAATGCAGTTGGTATTCAGTCCTTTCTGTCAGCATTGCCAAGTCTGCCTTTTATTTATTTATTAATTTTCACAAGTCTCATGTCTTTCATGCATTCCTTAAAGCCTCAGTGTTTACAGCGTGCAGTTTACAGTGTTTACTCATCTGAGAATCTCAGCTTCCAGTTTTTAAAGATCTGCTACTAGCCCTCGTGGACAGGGAGGAAGCAGAAACATGTGATAAGACTGATCCTCACAAGCAAAACCAGAAGGCTTGTAAAAGAAGAAAAAAATTAGAAAGTCAAATCATGATTTTTAAGAGGATCTCATGAACTTGGGCTCTCATTTATGTGCCTCAAGTGCCTGAAGTAGACGGTACTAATGATTGCCTGGGTCAGGCCATGACTCAAGTGCAGAGGTGCTGTTAGAGAGCCAGAGAACACAGCAGCACTGCGATGGGTTGGGGGAGGAATCCTCTTTCCATTTATTATATTCCTGTTTTACCTTCACAGCCTGAGTCTTGCATTGTGCACCCTGTTTACTGTGTGTTTCATAAAGGCCAGAGGACTCATCCTGTTGCTCTGAAACTGCTTAGCCCATCTTTGGCTGGATTTACTGTACAGGAAGAGCAAATGGTTGCTTAGGAAAGCACTGTATTTAATGAGAGAGCTGGCCTGGACATTTTTTCAAACAAACAAATAAAAGCCAGCAACTCTCAGTCTGGCACTGACTGTTCTGTTCTGATGGTGCGTTACCGCATTGTCTTCCATATCCCTTTTTTTATTTCTTTGTTACAGAATTTCACAACCCATGGCCTGGATACTGCAATTCCTAGAGGAATGCACAGCATAATGGATACTGCATGATCACAAAATAGTTCACGTTCTAAAGACTTTTAGCAAAAATGATGCATTGTGCCTGTTTCCCAATCTTCCCTGCTTCAACGCCTTTATGCCTTTTTTTTATTTATTTATTTATTTTGAGAAATTCCTTCAGCTTCTCCTCACAGGGGCTACCCAGTGGTGAGAGGAAGTGCAACCCTTCTCCGCCCAGCAACAAAAATGGCTTTGGCGCACTTCCCACTTTCATGACATCTCCGTAACACAGCACACCAGCCAGAACAGACAGTATTTTCTTCCTCATTCTTCAGGAAGGGGAACCGGGATGCAGAGATGTGAAGTGCCCCACAGCAGGCACCACAGGGAGGGGACAAATCCCACTGCCCCCACCACAGCCAGGGGAAGGCATGCCCGGATCTGTGGTTGCAGGCCGGGTGGTTTTGTCAGGCTGCTAGGGCTGGAGTAACTACAAGAGAACTCCTGATGGTATGCTGTGGTGGGAGTAACTACGAGAGAGAGAACTCCTGAAGTTATGGTGTGGTGGGAGTAACTACAATGGAACTCAAGTTAACGGTGTGATGGGAATAACTACAGAAGTCCTCAAGTTATGGTGTGATGGGAGTTAACTACAAGAGAACTCTAAGTTATGGTATTTTATTTTATTTATTTTTCACAAACACATCCACAGATTAAGACCTCAGTGATTTATTAAGAAAAAAAAAAAGGCTACTAAGGGGTCCTGCTGAGGAGGGGGCACCCTGCAGGCCCCGTCCCCCGCCCTCCAGCAGCGTCTCCCTCAGCTGCGGGAGGGAGGCGGCCGCGGCCCCGCCGCCCGCCCGCCTGGGCCCCGGGCCCTGCCCGAGGGGCCCTGCCCGGTCCGCCCCGGCCCCGGCCCCGCCGGCCGGGCGCAGGCGCGCTGCCTCCGCGGCCGCCCGTGCCCCCCGCCCCGTCGCAGGGCTGACGCGGCGGCGCCGGCGCAGGGCGCTCGGGCCCGGCGGGGCGGAGCGGAGCCGGAGCCGGAGCCGGAGCCGGAGCGGGGCCTTGGCGGAGGCCGGGATGCGGCGGGCGGCGCCGGCGGGCAGAGGTGAGGCGTAGGCCGGGCGGCTGCAGGGCACCTGAGAGCGGCTCTGCCCCGGTGCTGCCCGCCGTGGGGGCCGCGGGGCCGCCCCCCGCTCCCTGGGCAGCGCCGTCCCCGCGGTGCGGCGGGAGGGAGGCGGAGGCCCGGGAGAGCCCCGGGGCGCTGGAGGAGGTGGGCGGCTGCAGGACGGGGCTTGGGGGTCGGGGCAAGGTTATTTCATCCGTTACCGGCCTCTCGGCCCCGAGCTAGCTGTTGCTCGCAGCCTCGCCTGGCTGTGCGGGCAGGGGGCCTGGCTGCCCCAGGGCGCTCTGCTCGCCCCTCGCCGAGCCCCTACAAGCCAGGGCACAGCCCCCTGCCCCGCGGCGCGGTGGTGGCACGGCCATGCTTCAGCGAGCCAGGGGTCAGCAACCCTGCCCTCTCTGCGGCCGTCGCCTGCGCAAACCCGCTCCAGCCCAGACTTTGAGCTCTGAGGAGGAGCTGGTTGCCTCTGGCAGAAGCCTCGCCTTCCCTTACCTGTACGTGCATCACTAACATCAGTAAAAAAAAGTCGTTTTTTCTCCAAGCCAAGCGAAGATGTTTTTAATACCGGCAAAAATATGCATGTGTTTTAAGGAAAGACTAAGAGAAAAAGTCAGGGAGACCCTCGATCCCAGACACGTGCCAGGACCTTGGCAGAAATTCCAGTTCCCATCCCCTTCACGAGGCTTGGATGAAAAAGTCTGTTAGCTTTATTTCAGCCACTTCTGTGCTTCTGCTTTGCAGGGGCGTTCAGGAAGGAGAGGACAAGGTTTGAATGATGTTTCATTAAAATCCACCTGAAAACTGAAGATTAAAAATGACTTATGTCCTTATGCCTTATTAGTACAAAAGTAACCTTGGACTCTTTAATCTAGAAGTTTTGCTCTTTCATCATCCTGGTTTTTGACGGTATTTCTCTTAAATGCTACTTTATCTGACATGCGTATCTCCGCTAATCTAATTTTGCCTAAAGGAGGATGTTGCCATAAATAAATCTAAAAAATCTTGCCAGGAATAAATTTAGCAGGTGTGTAGCCAATTGGGTGAGATTGTGGGTTAGTTCCTGAAAGCTGAAATTCAGAGAAGGGAAGAGACCAAACTAACCGTGAGCACTGAAGCCTTGCGGTGGCTGCCTGTGATAACAGGTCACCAGCTCCGTCCACGCCCTGCCCTGTCCCGCCGTGAGCTGGTCAGCTTGGACTTTGGCAATTTCTGGGCGGCCTTGCGTTAATACGTTAGGTTTTGTCGAAGTGCGTTTCCCTAGAGCCCGTTTCACCTCTGGGACAAAACTTACTGTTTGGATAACAGTCACCGAAATGTGCTGAGCGGGTCAGAACAGAAAGCGGAGAGGGGATAGTTCCCCGTGCCGTGAACCTCCATTACTTCTGCGTGTGGTAACTGAACCAGTTCAGACTTCCTGACCGTTCCAGTTCACTTCTGGCCTCGCGGTGGTTTCGAGAGACACCCTGCCCAGCTTCCTCTCTCTCTTTCCAGTGCTGGGTGCTGGTGGGGGAGGGAGGGCACCTTGCACAGCTCTCCAGCTCCGGCTGCTCTCCTTCCCGCTTATCGCCTGTCCTTGAGAGCCTGCCCCACATGTCTGCGGGGAAAAGCTGGGCTCGCTGAGTGCCTGCGAGAGCTGCAGCCTCCTGTGGCAGCAGGCGGTGCCTGAGTTACTCCTGCCCACGCAAAGCAGCGCGCCCAAGGCTGTTCGCTTTGTTTACCTTACTGATGCTCTTCAAAACAAGCGCTGTCTGTGCTTTGAATAGCAGTGCCAGGAGTTAGCGAGCCGGCTGCGACCAAGTTACCTGCTACATGTGCCTCGGTCTGGTGCTCGCTGCCACCTGCACCCCTTGTAGCTGTGCTGCTGCAGCCTCCAGCTGTGCCGGAGCTGTGCGTGCACAGACGGCAGGTTCCCCTGCTCTGCTGCTTCAGGTGGCAGCGAGAAGTCTTTGCTTAGAGGGCCGGTAGCAGCAGTGGCTGGGGCTGCCTTTCCTGTTTCTGTTTGTGCCTTTTAGGTAAAACCTGGACTTTCTAAAACTGCCAAGGATTAATTAGCAGTTAAACTGTAACAGGTTTAAAACTGCTGAAGGACGTGAACATGTAGAATCTTTCCCAGTATCTGATTTCACTTGGGGCTGCAACCATGTAAGCTCGCATGTAAGTTGCAAATGGAGCGTGCTGTTAATTGCTCTCATGAAAATATAACACGTATCTGTGTTACTGAGTGTAGGATCAAGGGCCTTTCATCCCTCTTTGTGCAGATGTTCAGGGAGCTTTAGGCCAGTTTTATGTCACGTTGACATAAAGTCATGCTCGCTTGTAGCTTACCAAGAGCTTTTGGGATAATTCTCTGTTCTGAAAGCTGAAGTACTGAGGGGCTCCCAAATCTGTTTTTAAAAGATGTGAGTGCAAAGCACGTGTGTAACCAGAGTCCACTATTGGTACAGAGCTGGAACTGTTCAGGATTGTGTTCATGTAGTGCAAAGGAGATTGTGCTTTTTAACAGTTAATCATTTGCAGATGGTATGCCAAACACAGCTGAAAGGGTGAGGACGAGTGACAGTAAATTTCTTACACTTACTGTCATTGGAAGATAGACATCTGGGGATTTTCTGGGCTTGAGACTGCTGGTATGGACTTGGCAGCATCCCTGTGTAGCGAAGGTGTGGCTTTTCCTAGCCAAATGACTCACCTGATGGTGAAAGGGTCCCGACTTCTGAGGTTTTTCACCTGTTCCAACGTATGAGGCGAAGAAGTGACTTCTTCAGGCCCTTAAACTTTGCTTTGCTTTATTTTGGGTCTTGCATTGCTCATTTCAGTTCCTTTCCTAGCAGTGCACTTTGAAGTGCACTTTGCTTTTGCCTTGCTGATTTACATTGCCAAGTAAAACCAGTAATACTCTCGTAGCACTGACGGAAAATAAGTTCTTCAAGCAGCACCTGTTAATGAAATATTTGCGGATGGATTATCTTTTGTCACTCTAAGTAATACAGCTATTAGCAAAGTGAACTGTTTCAGCTCCTAGGACTGGGATTAACTGCTCCTCGGAGGCCTTTGCTTTAAAGGAATCCAAACTCCACATTGATTATGTTTGAAAAAGGAGATGGGAAGGCAGGAAAGGTTTGCTTGGATGAAATGGCATAATCAGACTTTTTTCCCTGTTTTTAGGCAGAAACTTTTTCACACAGCAAATACCTTTAAATGCAGAGAAGTTGGTGTCTGCATCACAGACAAGCATGAAGCATTTTTAATCATCTGAGCTGTAATGTCAAGCATTTCTTTAATGATCTCAGTTATAATGCAAAGCAGAGGAACAGGTGGGTAGAGTAGCTTCCCTGACAGCTTCCTTTGTTGCAGTTTAAAGCTCGATTTCATGACACTAATGCATAAATGAGCCATTTCGATTGCTTTTGCAATTGATTGCACAGAAACTGTGGCACCGCTCTTGCCTCACAATTCAAGTTTGCCTCAGGTTCTTTTTGTTGCCAGGGCTTATCTTTGCTAGGATCTAGCCGAGTATTTTTCCCACTGTGATCATCAGTTCTGTCTGCTGTGGGTAAAACAATGGCAGCTGCAGGCATTTCGGCCCCGTGTAATCCCCAAGCTGCCCAGAAAGCCAGCGGCTGCTCAGCCTGCCTCCGCACCTGAGGCGGTGTCCGTGGAGGGGGTGCTTCTCGTTGGACTCTGCTGTGAGAGACAAAAGGAGAGAAGCAGAGACCCCAAACTCTTCAAGAGTGTTCTTAAAAACCAGCAGGTAGGTTCCTGGGCGAATGCACGTGTTACTGAGACAGAGAAGCAGTGGCACTGGCACCTCGATGTGCTGGGCTCTTCCTGGAGTGCTCGAGACTCACAGAGCCAGCAGGAGCCCCTCGTATACGTGGCACTGTTGGGATCGTAGTGATCTCGCCGGGTTGGTTTGTTTCACCTGGGAAGTGTGGCTGGAATAAGCTGTCCTCGCAAGAACGTGGTTTGGCTGGTGCTCGCTGGGGCAACTTGAATGTTTTGTAGGTCACGTGCACAATACACAGACGTGTGGAGTTCGTGGTGTAAAAGCAGGCGTTAACCGGATCTGGTGTGGAGTAATAAGCAAGTGCTCGAAGACAAGTGTGAGAAAATGGGCTTGATGGAATGTTACGTCCTGATTCTTTTATGATAACTAAGTTGTGTGGTGATTAGCGGTGTTACAAAAGAGCCAGGCACCATTGCAGCATTCGCACTGTGAAGCTGTACGGTCTTGCACATCGCTGTCAGCAGAGGTAGCCCGGTTCTTCCTGAAGTCGTAGGTAGCGACTCCTGACTGCTTTGTGTGGTGCGAATACCTTACCCAAGTCCTAAATGATGCTCTTTATCCCCACGGCATTTCTGTTACCCTCCCACCCCTCCACAAAAATAAACAAAGTAAAAAATTGTCACCTCCTGTTTACATATGAGATTAGTAGAGTAAAAAAATGAAGAGCTTCTCAAGCTTGACTTTAAATACCTGTTTTTGCAGGTGCCTAGCATTCCTGTTCGCCTTTAAAGTCCAAGTGTTAATGCTTTATTTCCATGTCTAAGCTGCTTTATTCTCAGCTAGACAGTACATGCATGTCATGCTTGAGTTAGACGTGGCTATGGAAAAAACGTGTAATAATAGTCTGTAAATCAGCATCGGGGGTTAGAGGAGGGGGGAACAAAGTCCATTTCTGAACTTGAGACAAACACAAACTGTACTAAAATACAGTACAGGATGTACTTGGTTGGGCTGGAACAGCTCACATGCACCATCCTATAGCGTGGCTGGCTGATGCCTTCCCCTTCGGGATACTTCCACCTTTGAGTTAATACTTTTAGCCTATTAACTGGGTGCAGTTAATGAACATATATTGCCTTGCAGGCTTTACACTCCCTTGTAGTGGGAGATATACCCCTACTGCACACGTTGAGATGCAGGTTTTTGTTGGGAAAGGTATTTTAAGACGATTAACTGGAGTTCTGCTTTGGCACTGCTTTGTTAGTGCAGAGGTACACCCGGTTGTAGCAGCCGATGGCTCTGCTGTCTGCTGGAGTGTGCTGTTCCTGTAAACACAGAGGAACCACTTCAAAGAGGGAGCCGGGCCTTTCTTCGTGGAGTCAGAGCATGAGAATTTCTGGGGTGGCAGTACGGACACTGCTGGTCCCTTACGGGAAAGATTTGTGTGAGCGTGCGAAGTGTCCTCAGAGTGCCTGCAGGCTTTTGTTGCACAAGAGTCAGCGTTTGTGCAACGGGATGGAGTCGGGTACCTGCACACACTTGTTGGCTAACGTGGACTTCAAAGTTGTGTTTTGGAAAAGCCTTTTGGGGCAAGTTAGTTAACCGTGCATGCTCCACAACGTGGGTACTGAACAAGGTTTAACCTCAGGCCAGAGAGTCAGAAATTACATTTGGGAGCGTGGGCCGGGTGGGGATTACCTCTTTATTGCTTTACCTCAAGGGAAGGTAAATGAGGAGAGCCTGTTTACACACCGAGACATTGAAATTATTGCTTTTTTTTTCCCTTTTGGTGTGAGTGAGAATGTCCCTGGGAACGTGGGATTGTGTTTGGAGGACGGGTGGAATTTCAGATAGGCTTGTTGACTGAGGAATGTGCCTGGGTGTTTTGCTATTATGTTACAGTCCAGATAACTCTGAATTCATTTCCCTTATTCTTTCAGCTGATTTTCAAGATCATAATGCAGCAGAAAAATGAAAAAACACAGAAGAAATTTGATTCTGAAAAGAAGTCAGTTGCTGGCCCAGTCTAGAAGGTGGACCACTGGATTTGGGAAGCTTGGGAAATACTGCTTCCAAAGGCAATTTTTCCTAGCTAAGAAGAAAAGACAGAGTGCTCGGCTAATTGTGAGCTTAAATCACAACAAACTGTACAGAATTCTGCAGTGCAAAAGGAAGGCTCTTGAGCTCCCAAGCAGGTTGGCTCCTGATGTGCATCTAAATGCAGAAACTTATCAAAAACCTGCTGTAGACCTGTAGAGCTTTCCTTACAAAAAATACTGAGGGCAGAAAGATCCTGTCCCTATCAGAGAGCTGAAAGCCCGTCTGGAGAACCAGTAAGAAAACTCAACAATGAATCCTTTCAGAGTGAAGATCCCTTGAACAAAGAATTAGAAACTGGCGCTACTCTTAATAGCATCTCTGGCAATATCCATTATGTCTCATGTGGTACACAGCATGGTGCTGAATTACCTGTAAAGAAAGGTGGCTCTGTATATAGTGTGGAAGAAAGCAATAATGGTGTGGGCAACACAGTCCTGGTAGTTTTCAACAACTATAAAAGGAAATGCTGTTGCAAAAGGAGTGGAATGGAACTTGTGGCCCCTTGACAACTAGAAAGAGGTCCAAATTTAGCCATAATACTGTAAAAAAGAGATCTTTATTTATGATGCATAAGAAACTTTCTATGGTTAAATTTCGGTATAGAATTAGAAAATCCCCAGAACTTCGAGCAAGAGGCAAAACCTGCAAACTGAGAAAAATCAAGCCAAGGTGGGTGGAGAAAGTTACAAGGGACCATCGAGAGACGTTCCAGCGGGATTTCGAAGGTGGATTGTGTAATTGGTTTTCCTACTGGAAATCGAAAAGTGACCGTCTTTGGAACCGGTACAGCTTATCAGATATGAACAATAATACACCCAAATCTGCAGGCGAGGAGAGGGAAGTACGTGCATCTGAGACCTGCCGCGCGCGGGACGCGTTGCCGTGTGCCGAGCTGGGTTCTGAGGAGCCGGGATCCGGAGGGCAGGATGGCGCTGCTGGCGCTGTGCTGCCCGAACTGCGTGCCGGAGCCTCCCCGGAGGCAGGGACCTTGCCCGGTGTGGAGGCTGCCGAGGCTCTGGCAGAGGATCGTTCTTCTGACACTTCGATCTCTGTGACAGGAAAGGAAATGGCTGTTTCGGGTCAAGACGATGCGGAACCGAGTGAGCTTATGGGTGTAGACGGAATGATGCCGCTACAATCCTCCTTGCAGGATTCTGATGTCAGTGACAGTTTTGCAAATGGACCTTCATCCATGGAGCTGGCACAAAATGAGGACAACTCTAGCCAAATGGAAGTGGAGGGCACCTTAAACCTGGACGTTTTTAGTGCAAAGTTACTAGATCACCCGTATTGTAAAAGTCCTCTTGAGGAGCCTTCCCCGGAAAGCACGGGACTGAAATCAGGAACTCAGAAGGGAGGCAAAAGGAACAGTCAGAAAACTTCTGGGGTGGCCGATGAGCAGTTGGCAACGTGGCTTTGTGGTATACCTTTTACACATCTTTGGGCTCCTGGGAGTTCCTGAAAACTGCTGGATGCATCGTGGAGTTCACATGTTGCTTTAATTCCTTTATTGAAATAGATTCTTGTTTCGAATTGTAAAAGGCACTTAGCATAACACTCAATGAAATGAGGCTTTAGAGCGGAGAACTGCATGAAGGCCAAATTAATGCTTATCTGATAAGCTATTTTTGAGGGATGGGTGGATAATGCCTCTGCTTTTTATTTAGAGAATGCAATGTAATTTAATTGGAATCTTTGTGGAAGATTGTTGGTAGACGCTTTAAATGCCTTTTATCGTGTGGTTTCAGAAGATGATATAGGGTTGAAACTTCCAATTTTTTTAAATGGTTGTTAATTATTATTCCTAACTTGGTGTATGAAAACCCTTAGTGTTCTAACACTTCCTTCTGGTGTTTTTCACTTACCTTTTGCTCTGTCTGAAACTAACCCATGTAATTTCATTAACCCAGGTTTTAAGAGCCAAGTATTGGTCATTGTCAACTGCTGTTCTCCATGATTGTTTGTGAAGTAGGTTTAATGCATCTTCTTAGACAATATTTTTCTAAAAAGGCAGAACTAGTCTCTCTGGAGCAGAGGCTTAGTAAAAAGGCTTTGGGATTTTTTTAGTCAGTGCTGAGCATGCAGTATTTGATAGTTTCTAACGTGGACCATGGTAAAAATAGTAATTGGTGTCTTAGTTATGTATACCAGCATAGTATGCACATAGTAAGGAGCAGCAAAGTAAGGTGTTGTGCCACCTGCTACCTTTAATACAATGTTCAAGTTCAGCAGTGTTCTGATGCCTGAAGTCTTCCTTTGGAGAAGCAGGCTTTGTAAATCCCCACAAACCTGCAGCTAGTGGCAGCTAGTGTTAAAGGGACTGCTTCAAGTTTGACGTGCTCTCATTTTTCTGCCCTCCTTTTTATCCTTGCCTAGCGCTCTGCCTTTCCCTCCCCTGCAAATGTGCGAGTGAATCCCTAAAGCACAATGTGAAGAAGGACAGTTTGGACCTCAGAATATGATTTAGCTTTCCGTATCTGCAAGTTAGTGTGGGATGTGTTTCTCTGTGACTGACTTCACGTGATCCAGCAAGGACCAGGCATTGTGTAAAAAAATGAGGAAAAACTATGGTACCACAGCGAGCAGACCACTTCTGCAAAGGAGTTTTGAAGTTTGTCCAGCAGAAAAAGGGATGCAGTCCTTCTGTAACAGTCAAGAGCCCAGCTTGTATCAGGGTAGTTCAAGGTTAAAGCTTTGGGGTCTGATAGGCCATCGTGTTCCTGTTTGTGGGAGGCCTGAATAGCTTCAGAAAAACAAAAAGAAGGAAACGAAAAGGCCAGCAAATGCACTAAACTTTCTCACGCTTTGGCAATTTTAAGAGAATTCTTACCTAGCTTCTCAATGAAAGTAGGTTCCCCTTTTCCTCACAGCTGGGGGCTCTTGTCTGAGGGCTGACACCAGGTCTACGTTATCTACACGTTCATACTTCTCTCAGCTGAAAACCTGCAAAACATTTTAGTTTTGGTATAACTGTACATAACTTCTTGTGTGTTTGGGAGTGTTTTTAAGAATTAACGGCACACCTGAAAGATACTGCCAGGCTGGCAACGGTTCTAGTGTAGATGCTCTTGAGTTTTGAATTCCTGTGTCGCAGCTGACTGTGGATGTTAATGGGCAGCAGCATTTAGTGTGTTCTGAGGTACTGTTAGGTATCAAACAGGACTCTGATAAATCCTCTTTGTAACAATTGTATGGTCTTGTATCAGAGCTGAACTCCGTATTTTCCTCCAAAAGTTACTCAGTTACACCAGCTCAAACGAGGTCGGAGTTAGAGGTCTCCTAGAGCTCTGCTACTGTGAGTTGTAACTCTGAGAACAATCCTTCTTTTTGTGAGCATGAACAAACAGCTTTTTAACATTTTATAGATTAAGAGAACGAGGTACACTTAAAAGTCCCATGCATCTTTTTATGTAGACTTCTAATCAGTGAGAAATACCCTTCCTGTCACAGTCTACTAAGATGTAGGGGATAACAGCTGTAGGCAAGTGTGTGGCAGAGTTGCAGGGAAGGGTATCTCCTCATGAAGGATGCTTCCTTGTCTGATCTCAGCCTTCGAGCCTCCCTTCCTTCTGTGACACCTCCAGGTGTAGTTCTTGCTGTATCTCCACTGCTTTACCTGCCTCTCTGTGTTTTGTTCTTGGTCCCTCTCCTTTCTTTTTTGTTCTTCCCTTACTGCTGCTCTCCTGGCACTTCCTTCTGTCAGGATTTTCTTGTCTTGCTTCTTCCCATCCTGATCTTTGAAAGTTTCCAGGAAATATCCTTAGAGTCTTAGTAAGCAGAGAACTAGGCACATACTGCAACATCCAGGGATACCCTCTCCCCTCACACCCAGGCCTGAGAAGGGTACTGGAATTTGGGTTAGTGCGGTTTCCCTGGGCTCTGTTCTCACATCCAGCTTTCCTTCTGTATATACAACACATGTTCTCTGCTGCATTTGGAAGCTCATTTTCAGAGAGCTGGAGAACTTGGTCTTTTATTCTCTTCTTCACTAGTAAGTGTTGAAATCCTGCTTTCTGTTCTCTTTCATTCTAAAATTAGTTTTGGATGCTTGGGTGGGATTTGTGTCTCCGCTGTTCTAGTATTGTGTCTGAGAAAAAAAGAAATCTATTTCCTCGTTGTTGGGTTTGGGGGCTTTTGAAAAAAAAAATGTCCAGTATTCATCTCTTTGTTAATTTCCAGCTAATATCTTTTAGTTTTGGTGTTAGGGTTGTCCAGTGCTTTCCCAGACAAGGGCACTAGGACACTGGGGTGAATGAGTTAGCCTTGCTGGGATCTGTCTGGTGTCCCTTCTGTTTGTAATGCTGGCGATGGGGGGAGCTGAACACTGCAAACACTCCACAGACCAGAGCTGTTAACGTCTGAGGAAAGTAATTCTGCATACCATAAGGAGAAGAGACTGGGTTTTCAATGAGAACTATTGCAGAAACTGATAGCTCTTCATGTTGTGGTAACATTATTTAAGATGCTAATTGAAACAGGCAGTGGGCTGGATTCTCTTCGTAGTACTGGTATAATTAGTTTGATGTAGATATGTGTGTATGTGGCATGAATGGGGTCTGATCTTTTCCTCTAAAGCTGAATGATCAGATTTCTGCCTCTTTATTTTTGTCCTCCTCCCCCCAATCCCGCTGTTATTTGTGTTGCCAATTTAAGCTTGTTTTTTCTTTTTTTTTTTTTTAATATATACTTACCATGTGTGATGCTGTCTGTTGGTTGGGTGCAGAATGATTGCTGCTCATACTAGGAAGAAGTGACTATCAGAGCTTGCAGGTTTTTTGTTTGGTTTGGTTTGTTTGTTTTTTCACATGTTTGTGCTTTCATTTTTCTGGTATATTTAAAGGATTCCTAGATGAAGTTATGAAGAAGTATGGCAGTTTAGTTCCACTCTGTGAAAAAGATGTCATGGGAAGATTAAAAGAAGTCTTTAATGAAGATTTCTCCCATAGGTGTGTAGCACTATCATGTTCTTGACTTTATGAAGGACAAATTGCTTGCATTGCTACCGCGTGCTCCGTGTCTAACACCTTAAGGATTAGAAGTTTATTTGATATGACCTTGACATTGACTTACTTTTTTCTGCCTCTTCAATCCCGTTTTAGAAAACCTTTTATCACCAGGGAAATCATGAAGTACCGGGAAAAACATCCAAAAACCTCCACTTGCAATTTCCGGGTCTTCTATAATAAGCACATGCTAGATATGGATGATTTAGCTACACTGGAAGGCCAGAACTGGCTGAATGACCAGGTCAGAGATGCTCGGTGTTTGTGCGGTTCTTTACCCCTTTTTAGCCCTTTTTTGTTAGGGTGTCAGTTGCTCACCTTCTACACTATAGGTGGGCTCTCCTTACTTGAGAAGTAAGAGAATGTGGGGAGCAGCTTTTACAAGGGCAAGTGCAGTAATAGTGGTTACAAGCCTGGAAGACAGGAGGTGTCACAACTAAGCTGCTTCCTTTTGCAGAAATGATACTGCACTATTTTGAGAAAATAATGGCTGCCCACGTGTGTTTTAGGGTCTCCCCCCGGCCCCAAGCTCAATAGTAGAAAAGCAGAACAGCAGAGTGAAGCAGCAGACTGGCCCCCAGCCAAAAACCCAAGAAGGCTGTAGTTCCCAGGGCATGCACTGGTACACTTAAATTGAATTAAACTGCATTTCAGATTGAAGCAGACTTCAAGCAGCCAGTTACAGAGTCTCTCTCTGGGCAGACCACTATTAGTTCCAGAGCGCTTGTCCTTCAGACTGCAGCAGAATGTTACTGTAATTGCTCAGCTCCTTATTGCTGCTTTAAGTGGGAAAGGCCCTACTTTTTATGGGAACTTGTGAATTTGGGTTTTACAAAGTTGTTCTGTACATACTCAAATATTTACTAACTCTTGCAGATAATTAACATGTATGGTGAACTCATAATGGATGCAGTCCCTGAAAAGGTGAGGGTTTTTGTTTTTATGTGAATGTACCTAATGAGGGATTGAGAGGGAAGGGATGAATATTTCAGATACAGGATCGAGATTTAGATCAGTGATGTTTTGAGTGGTTCCATTACAATTTGTTGCTGTCTGTTGCTCAAATTTTCTTCCTTTCCTGCACTAAAACAGTTTTCAGTGCTGCCACTCGTTTCAGGAATCTGTTGCATTAGTTCTGCAGGTGGTCTCCGTGCTAGCCTGATGTTACTGACCTACCTGTGGAGGGTAGGTGCCCTGTTTGCTCCCATCCCACAGTCCCTTCTCCCCTGAAGGTTTCTGTCTCCATCCTGTCTGCTTCTAAAGCTCTTTATCCATGCCTTTGTTCACCAGTCTGGTGTTTTAGCTGAAATTTCCACTAAATACAGATTTCTGCTGAGATGACAGACCATGAATGGCGGAGTATGAGCCACGCACATGTGCTGCTTGTGCTCACCCACCCCGCAGCTGTGGGGACCACAGCAGCTCAAACTGCTTCTGCTGTCTGCCTGCTGAAGGGGAATGGACACAGAGTGGCTCTGTGCAGCGCTTGCTGGTTTGTGCATCCTCAGCAGAGTATTTACTGCCATCCAACAGCAGTGTCTAACTGTTGGTGGCACTTAAAAAAAAAAATGGAAAAGAAAACAACAACCCCCTCTTCTGTCACTAAATTTGCAGCAGCGGCAATTATAAAAAGCCATCTGTTTACTGGTAGAGCTGAACAATTTTCAGGTGAGACCACAAAGGAAGAGCCAAACAAAGCCATTTTTAGATGAGCTCTGCAGAACCCAACGCTTAAAATCTTCAAGCTCAGAAGAAAGAGCGTTGTTGCTTTGATTGGTGGTGGTGGTGATTCTTCATTAGTATTCTCTGTACTTCCTGAGCGTGTGCTAGGGTTGTGGTATTGGAGATTGTATCTGTTTGCTTGTGTCTGCTTTTTCTTCATAGTGCGTAATTGAAATCCTCATAGGAGATTTTGTGCTGGTACCTCAGAATGTGGTTTTGAAGTCAGCTGGCATAGCTAATGGCTGTTAGCCTGCATTTTCAGATGCTGAATTTTCTAACTTTTTTAAAGTAATAATTCAAGTCTTCTACCACCTCTACACTAGCAGAATTATCAAAAACAGATGTTGCAGTTTTGCATTTGTATTAATCCATTCCTGTAATTGCAAGAAGCTAAGCACAGGGGATAACAGTGTTAACCTGGAGCTAAATAATTGTTTTTAACATAAGTCTGCATTTTTTTTCCATAAACGTAGGTTTTTAGTTACTCAAAAAACAGATGTGGTTTAACTTAAAAATGCTTTTAAATAACACAATACAGTTTTTGTCTGAAGTCTGGAGCTGGTCATAGCAGTTGAATGCAAATGACCATGTTGTTGGATTAAATCTCATAACTGTTTTGATGAAATTTTATTTTGATTTCTTTTTTTTTTTTGAGTCTCAGAGCTTCCAGCAACTAGAAGCCAAAGTTACTTCCCTTTTCACCACCCCCATTTTGTCAGCCCAATGATCTCTTCCTTAATCCCTGTAAAGAACAGCAAAAACTAACTCCTTGTCCCAGTGTTTTTCTCCCAGTCCCATCCCAAACAAAAAATTAAACATGATATGCCTGGAGATACCAAAGTGTAAATACAAATGCTGCAATGACTCACATCATATATTATGGGGAAATAAAGCTTGCTTTCTTTGTCTGCTGAAAACAGCGATAGTTTAGGCTTGGCAAAGCCTCTGTTTGTCCCTGCTGGGGTTCTGTTTCAAAAACCTGCATTAAATAATGCCTCAATGCAAGTTTTTTTATATAAATTCTCCTGGGGGAGGGGGAATGACTGTGCATGAAGATTTCTGTGCTCATTCCTCCTCTCTCTCTTTTTTAGGTTCATTTCTTTAACAGCTTTTTTCATAGACAGCTCGTTACCAAAGGATATAATGGGGTAAAACGATGGACTAAAAAGGTATCGTTTAACTCCACGTTGTCAGTGCTGTGGTTTTTGGGGGCTGGGTTGAATCACTAACTTGAAACTGGGTGCAATATGTTATCTGGAAAGGATGGATTTGGAAAGGAGCTGTACAGAGTGAGCTGTGGTCACTAGAATCAGTAGGGTGATACTATTGAAGTTGGCCTGCTTACGTTGTGAAACTGTACTTTGAATAGCTTCATCTTCGGTGGTAGGTTATCTCTTTGTGTATGTTCATGCAAGCTGTTAATTTAGCTGCAAGAAATATCTCTTACTGCTCCTGACAGTGCCAGGTACACTAATCTACTGGAGAGCAAACTTAATTTTGCTTCTTCCATTTATCTCAAACTCGGATTGTTTGATTAAAATAAAATTTTTGCTCCTGAGTAACATATGCAGGTATTAGCAGAAAATAGAGACCAGTAATTAATAATCCATACTGTTGTTTTCATGGCGAGGACAGAATTTGCCTTGCTTTCCAGAACCCACACCGTATCATGGGTTGTAATATTTTCTGGGGTAGCTAATAAAAGAGCAGCACTCTTTTCTGTGAACATTTGTCCTTTTTAATGTGGGAGATGAGGCAAGACTAATCAAGGACCACGCTTGAATGTATGATCTTTCTGCAGGAGCTCTTAAATAGCACACATCTGTGAAATGCTAGAGATGAACTCATTATCCAAATATAAAATCTATTCATATAATTTATTAAAACCTCTTTAAAGGGACACTGAATATTGGTACTTATTTCTGCTGGATTAAAAAAAAAAAAAGTTCTCTTTAGCAGTCTAAAACCCAGGAAGTGAAGGTAGATAGCAGAACCAGAGCCTGTGTTCATGTTGCAGCTGAAGGGGGACCAGATGAGAGCAGGACAGTTACTTAAAGATGTTTATACTTGAATTTCTGAAGAATCTCTAAAGCAAGGACGAGAGCTAAAGAGTTTCCCTTGGAAGGATTCAAGTAGACTGCCTCATCCTGCAATATGCAATTAAGGGGAACTTGTTTCTGCTTTTCAAACACGCAAGAGTACTGTTCCGGGCTCTATAAACGTGCTCTTCTGGGACACAGGCAGCCAAAGCCCAGAAGGACGTGCTCTTCTGCCTGTGGCTGCTGTGGTTCCATAGCTCCTGCTCGTGTCTGTCCTTCTGGCTGCTGAGCACACTGGTGCTCCTGCTCTGATCCACTGTCATGTCAGCTACCTGGCTCTGCGCTGTCTTGCTGGCACAACGCCAGGTTGCCACCATCATTTCTGTACATCGGGTCTTCATTAAAGACTCTTCCAGCTCTTGGCTGCCTGTTTCCACTCTCCTGCTACAGGTTTGCATGCCTGCAGCCATCCTACAGCTAGGGCCACTTGAGGACTCTTGAGTTTAGCCGGGCTCTGCTGCTGCAGTACATCACAGAAGGTGTAGTTCATCTGTCTTCTTCCAGCTTTCCTTTGAGGGCCGGGCTTGCTGCTGGCTCACATCTCCTTCTCCTCTCTGAGGATGATGGATCGTTGTGTACCGAGTGTGCTGTAGTGTGGTCAGGAAGCAGTTGCTGCAGGTGGGAGCAGGGATGCTTGTGACAATCAGCACACTGTCGGGAGCAAGGCTCTGCTGGTAACTGCTGCGAGTGCTCAGACCTTTTTCTGCCTTCTGCTTCCTGCTGCTACTCAAAAAATACACTTTTCTTTCCTACAAATGACCTGCCTTGTACCAGTGTGCAGCAATTATGTACTGTTCAAATTGCACAGTGCTTAAAAAAAAAAGGCAGCACAGAAATCTTTCCACAGGATGAGTTAATTTAATTCACTATTCTATTTCTGCTTATTTTCTGTACTATACCACCAAAAACCCAGCAATTAGACAACCGTTTAGAGAGGAGCTGGGAGAAGAAAGATCATGAAAGGCCCTGGCTTGACTGGCTTCCAAAAGCGTAAGGGCTCATCTGCCTCACAGACACTGGGGGTGTTGTATCTGATCTCCTTGTTCTGTACTTTAAGACCTTCTCCCTCATTTGCCCGCCTTTGGCCACGGTACATCTGCTACAGCATTAAGTTCAAGGAAGCATGAATCTACTTTGTCTTCTCCCCCTCCCTTCCTCTGCTCACCAGAGCACTCCTCTTCTGCGTTCCTCAGACCAGGCGCAGAGCCTGCCTTACGGCAGAGGGAGGCGAACTCCACCAGCCTGCTGGGTTTGTGGGGTGCTTGTCAGCACAGCTGCGTGATGTGTCACCTACCCGCGATGCAGATCTCGTAGAAGCCAGTGGTATTCATGCTGCAGGAATGCCATTACCGAAGATATGTGACCAACCCCTATCGAGTCTCAGTTGTATTCCCATTGTTACTCAAACTTCAGTGCAGTTGTTGAAGTGTAATGTGAGCAGACTTTTGCCACAAATACAGTGGTGACTAGCTCTGGTACTACACAATGCTCCTTAGCTACTTTCAGTGCTGTAACTGTGTTTTTGTGTCTGCTCCTAAGTTTGTGTATGAGAGAAACGTGAGGAGTGTATTGGAAGAGAACTGAAAATCTTCAGTTAGGGGGTGGTGGGTGGGTAGGAGACTTGGGTATGATTCATCGCATGCGTTGCTGTGTTGTGCCTGTGGAATCGTCTCTAATGTGTATTGTTCTTCTTGCCAGGTGGACTTGTTCAAAAAGACTCTCCTGTTAATTCCTATTCACCTGGAAGTCCACTGGTCCCTCATTACTGTGAACATCCCCAGTCGAATCATTTCATTTTATGATTCCCAAGGCATTCATTTTAAGTTTTGTGTAGAGGTAAGAGTGGCAGCTGTTTGCAAAGTTTGAACTGTTTTCTTAAACCAACAACCCCCCTTTTCCTTTTCTCTCTTAAACTCTAAATGCAATGTGTCTGTTGTCCTGCTGTCTGTGAAATGAGAATCAGCTTGCTCTGCTGAGGAGGAATCTGAAGCACAGACCTGTGGGGTCCTAGAGAGAATCCACGCCAGGGAGTTGAAGTCAGATTGCGTATTGCCTAAATAGCCTGACTGTGTAATCCACACACCTCTTACTGCTCTGTCTTGTCACTCCCACCAAAAGCAGGGGCTCGAAGCCGAGGGCCTTGGTTAAGCAGGTAGTCGGAAGGAGAGTAAGAGCAGTTCTTTAAACTGCAAAAGGGCTTGCCTTTAGGAAATGACAAACTGGGGCCCTTTTTTGGAGGAGGTTGCCTAGGTGAGAGAACAGGACTGAAGATGCTATAGTGCTGCCCAGTGGGGTTTATGTGTTACTGTGCTATTAACAGTGTGTTGCCTTTTTCCTCTGTCCGCACAAGTACGGGGTGAGTACCTCTGATTATAAACCAGCAACCTTTTGAAGCTACTACCTGAACGCTGGAGTTAAAATATCAGTCTTTCTTGTGAAGAACAGTCAGGAAGTTTTTGCTGGGACTAGCGAATTGTAATGACCCTCTTACAAAAGCTAATTTTGTCAACTTAATTGCTTGTTTGATGTAGCAGCCCTCTATTTTTAACTGTGTAGTTGTTGGCTTACAGCAGAGTAGTAATTATTGTACCCAGGAGAGTTCCCAGCTAGGACTTCTGAATGAAGATAGGAGCTTCCTTCTGGCATTTGCTGAAGGTGAAGCTAATGTTTGTTCGGGGAGCGAGAGACCTCCTGCTCTTTAGCTTCTGAACCTGCTGCGTAAACCAGAGGCCCTCTCAGCAGCCCTGCAGTCTCTCCCGTGGCCTTGCAATGTGGCCTCTCCCATCCCTCTCTGGGCAAGGCATTTGCACTGAATTGACTTAATTGTCTTACGAACATGAAACACTTTTCTTCTTGCCCTTTCTGGGGAGTAGGGGGTCAATACCCAAAATTCCTCTGTGGTCCACCCATTAAGGTGAACCTCAGTGTGCTGGAGTGTGTTTAAATTGTGCTATAAACCACCAGCCTGTTTACAGAGAAGGAGAAGGATTTGCTTAACCCAAGACCAGAGGCTCATTTATCTTGCTTCCTTCTCTTGTGTCAGACTATTTTTTCCTGTATGTCACTAAAACACTCCCTGGAGCTTTGCTGATTAGCTGCAGAACTCAAAGCTTTTTGTACCGAAATTTGGGCAGGAACAGGCTATCATCCTGAAAGTATAGGCGTTGGTGTCAGCTGAGTAAGTATGGAGAGAGCACGTGTGAGACTGCATGGTGTAGTTCTGCATGTCTGAGAGCGCTCTGACTTTGTGTACGAGTGCCACAGCTACCCCAGCATTAAGTATGCCAGCGTGCAGTGGGGCTGAGGGATGTTAAAGTCTCCCGTGATGGACCAGAATAAGCCTTGGTGTTAGAAGGTGCTGATCTCTTTACCTTCAGATCTGAGCTGAGCTCCTAATGCTTAATGATAACTGAAATTTGTCCTCATTGTCAAAAGGTTGCCAACAAAGATGTCAATGTCTCCCTCCTGTTTTTTAGCTGGTGAATAATAGTGGGCTGTTGTTTTTTTTTTCCCCTTTCCTTTATAAAGAACATTCGAAAGTATTTGCTGACTGAAGCAAAAGAGAAGAATCGCCCCGAGTTTCTTCAGGGTTGGCAGACTGCTGTGACAAAGGTAAATGGCAGCCCCTTGAGTCCCGGAGTCTGACTTTCTGGCAGATTTTAGGAGATTGCCTCTAAACCCATATATTTTTTATAAGTAGTGAATTGTTTCATGCTGACTACAAGGAAGGTGGTAGGAGCTACACGGGTGGTTACACATGGGAATTAAAGCTCTGTCACTCATTCAACTCCCTCCAGGTCTTTAATACTTTCTGTAAGTGACTTGGTGATCTGAGCCTGATCTCTGGTCAGTTAAATATCTGTGCAGCAAAACCTGTAGCTGGTGCCGATGTTGGTGCAAGGTCAAGGACAGAGTGAGCTGGAGACTCAGCTTCCTAACTTCTCCCAAAAGGACTGTTCTGAACTATGCTAAATGGATGGGATTTGGTGAGGGAGGGAACAGGCGAATGCTGCTGCTGCCTATATTTTATATTTGTTATGGATAGAGAGCTTTGGTCTCCAGGGCTGTTTGTAGCACATTACATTTGATCACAAGTAAACAAAGTCTGGCAGCAATAAAAGAGAATAACGTGTGTAGTGTAAATGAGGGAATATGTGATTTGCGTAGCCATCCCATAATGGCTCTGAAGATATACAACAGGTCATTGCACACTAGACACTCCCAACAACTCCCTCTTTGCACAGGATTATTTTTAGATGCTGCTACGATGACAGAACGATTCCCTTCCACACTCAAGCGCACCCTGGGCAGCCAGGGTTTGTCCTCCTGCAGTCTGTAAGCCAGAAGATTTGGGAGTTGAGAAAAAATTATTTTTCCCCTTCATGTTCCAGAGACATAGCAGCACTAACAAGTGGGACTTTTTAGCTCTGCATGTCAAAATTCAGCATGTCTGGCGAAGTAACAAAGGTTGAAAGTTGTCGTTTGAGACTGCCTCGCTGAGTCCTGTTGTCTGACAGCGTGCTGCCCTTTGTCTTCTTTGAGAACCTTTGGTGTGGCAGGGGGAGGAAAGCCGCTGTCGGTAGCATGGATGCTGAGAATAATCTTCCTCTAGACCTGTGTGACTTTGCTGCTATAGTTCGGTCCTGTGTGAAGCAGATAGCGCTGTACAAACATTTATTTAAACTAATTGAGAAGCTGTTCTGCATAGGTCACTAAAAGAAAATAAACTTGAAAGAAAGATTTGTAATTTGTTTTCAGGCCTATACAATATGTTTTTCTGAATGTTAGGTGTTGTTCTAACATGGTGTTGAGTGTCACCTTGCAAAAGTTGGGACTGGAATAAGTAATGACAACTCCAGTTCCTGCTGCTGCAAAACAGTTGGTTCTGGGAACAATGTACTTAATTGTTTCGCAGAATCTGCTTTTGGACTTGAAGCAGGACTTTAATTCTTTAAGGACGGGTAAGGATCTAACACGTCTATTCTTGTTTGTTCTCCTTTAGTGCATTCCACAACAGAAAAATGACAGTGACTGTGGGGTTTTTGTGCTCCAGGTAAGAGGACTGCTTTTTAAAAAATAATCAGTGGCCTGTATTGTTCACATTGTAAATGTCCTTTTTTCAATCAAGCCTTTTCCTTTTCCTCAGTACTGCAAGTGCCTCGCCTTAGACCAGCCTTTTCAGTTCTCCCAGGAAGATATGCCCCGAGTGAGAAAAAGGATTTACAAGGAGCTGTGTGAACGCCAGCTAATAGACTAATAAAATGCAGCCAACCTAATTTCTCTGGCATTTCTGACAAGTTGCAGCTGGTGTTTGTGTACTTGAATTTCTGAAAACTTCCGTGAATTTTGAGCGATTCTCAGCTGAGTGGTGTGGCCACTGTTGTTACCTCAATTTTTTGACAAGCTCTTTAACTGGCAGAACATAACAGAGTTGCCGTATAATATTCCTTATGTCAGTTTGGTTCTCTTATGTTCTTTCCTGTATTTAATATTTATTATCTCAGCATGCGTATAGGCAAAGCATGCAACTAAACCATAAAACTGTAGATTTGGTGCACCTTCGAGATGTAGCTAGAAATGACAAATACAGGTGAATTTGTCTGGAAACATAAAGATGCATGATATGTTTTCTGATGCAATAATGCTTTGAATGTATCAAAAAAACTCAATGCCATAAAAAGAACAGCTGGAACCTATTTGAGTATTCTGTTGTCCCTGATGTGGCCGTATAGTACTGAATTACCACTTTTTAGGGTGGCTAAATAACTCATCTACAGATTTAATTTCTGGAGACCTGTTTTTTAAATAGCTAAAGTTGCTAATAAAGTTTGTTCTGTTAACACTTATCCAGCTGTCATTATCAGCCTGTCGCTATAGATAAAAAGCAGCCCTTGCACAAAAAGAAAGCTTCGGCCCTTGTCTGTATAATAAAAAGTGCAAAGGCGTTCAGTCAGATTGATAGTATGTTCCTATATGCTGCAGAAGTCTCCATGGTGTGTGTATTAAGGAGAATTATAAACCTGGCCCTGAAGAGTCACAGCTCAGATACTAAGATAAAATCTTTGGCTGTAACTGTTTAAATCTCAGATGGCTTTGAGTCATTTTTCAGTTCCGCAATATGAAATGAAATGTACCATTTTGCATCTCCCTTCAGCTCTGTCTTCAAATGAACTCCTTTCTAGCTTGTTGTCTTTAACCTCCCATTGGCTTTTTCCTTTATTCAAATATAAATTAATTCATTTCTCTTGCATCTGCTATTTGATTGTCTCAAGCATCCCTAGTTTCGTTTGCGTTCAGTAGCACTCATGGTTGGGAATAATAGCACTTGTGGTGGGTAGGAACACACAAAAACTGTTCTGCTCCAGAGGGATTGGAGGCTGTAAATCCAACACTGAACTTTGCCGTATTGTTACACTGAGCAGGGATAAGTGAGAACAGTGGATCTTGAGACTTTTGTTTTTTCGCCTTGATCTCTAAGCTGTGGTGTGCTTCTTGCTGAAGAAAGCCGGTTTTGTCTGAAGAGGCTGTTGTATGGGACTGCTACACCAGCAAATGCCTTCGCTCTGTTTTTGGGCCAGTTAAGGAAGTGAGCCCAGGGGAAAGCTGTTCTCAGTGCTCAACGTCATCTGTTGCACAGATTCACTTTGACTCGGTGTCTGTCCATAGCCCTGACTTCTGACAGAAGAAGACCACGTTGACTTCCCTGCCTTGCAGATTAATTCAGGCTTGAGCAAAGCCAGGTGCAAATCCCTCCTAGGTCATCAGAGGGAGCAGGGAGAAATGAGAGAGTGTCGAGAGCAGTCAGGCCAGGGGGTGGAAGCTTGTGCATGCTGAGTTGTGCTGGAGAAGGAGGTTTGGCAGTATCCTAGTGTGTTCCCACTTCCACATGTTGGCAGCTGGCAAGGACTGGCTTGGTTTAGCAAGATAAGGAAGGCCTTTAGTTCTTGGTTAGATAACTTAATCAGGGAATTTACTGAATCAAAAAAAATATATATAAGACCCAGACTGGCCAAGGATAGATTTGCCCATTGTATTGTGCAGAGGTCCCCACAGCACATGGTTTCTGTGTTTCTCCAAAGCGTTGCCTATACAAACAGCAGCTTCTTCTTGGGGTGAGTGACTGGGAGCAGTGGAGGGTGACTTCAATGAAAACTGAAGCTTGGGATGTAGTTTCTCGTGTGCTAGGCTACAGCATTTAGGCTAGTGCTGCCGTTCTCATCTTCTCTCCATGCTATCACGTGAATGGCACAAATGCTCATGCTGCAGTGTGGTGAGACCAGCTCAACTGATCTGGGTTAAAACTAACTCAGCCAAAAGGCCCAGAGGACAGGGGACGTCTTGCCCCAGTGAAACTTTTCACTGAATGTTTATACCAGATGAGCAAAGAGAGGATGGGTTGGCCAGGAAGAGGCACGAAAGCAGTGCCAACTTTGGATGCATGCAAGTGGAGCTATGTCCTCAAGCAAGACTCCCTGCAAAAGGGAACTGCAGAAGCGAGTTGTCTTTATATTCAGAACTTAAAATGTTGGTAAGGAAGTTTGAAAAATGTGCAGTGCCAGTGTACTGGCCTGGGAGTGGCAGTGCTTCCCATGAAGTCCCTTAGTTTTCGTGAAAGATGCTGTGTTCATGGACGTTTTTCATGGCGTGGGAATACGTTGGAGCACTGGACCATATAGAGTCCTCTCCTGACACTTGCTGCCCACAACTAGTTGGTAGGAATCTGTCTTCTCAATGTGAGAGTCTTTAATCCTGATCCCTTTATCAGTGGCAGCAATAAAAGGATGGTATTTCTGTGAACTTTGTGTTTAGCAGGAATACGGATGCTTTGAAGCAAGTGCATATGTGCACCAGATCGTGTGAGGGGAGGGGGGCTTGCATTTGAATCTGCTGCCTTGTGAATCGGGGAACAGGGTGGGGAAAGACGCATGTTGGAAAGTACTTCTCATGTGCTTCCTTGTCATCTAGAGGTTTGCCGACAAGTGTTCCAGTTGGTTATGGGGCAGTACAGAGAAGTTGAACTCGAGTCTCCAACTGTGAATACACCAGTGAGAGGCCTCTGAAAAAAAGGAGGGGAAATTGAAAACAGAGCTAATGTAAGCAAAGTATGTTGGTGTAGGGTGGAAATTAATCACAGGCCGTCAGAATCTCAGACTCTGTAATGGTGTATCTTGTGAAACTGGACTAATTAACTCCTCCTTGAGAATGTCTTTGATGCCTTAGAGGAGATGGACTCCATAATCTGCAGTCATTTTACCATTTCTTAAAACATTCAGAACTATGTAGAGTGTTTTTATTATGAGAGGCATATTTGTGTGGATGTAGTTATGGCTGTTAGCTATTCCATTAATGTGATATTCAGAATTTCATAAATCACTCTGAACTGGTTTGGCTAATGCTTAAATTTCATGACTTGTTCGGAAGAGATTGTCTCGCTGTACTGAATTATACAAATAGTCCCAGAACTGGTGAAGGCTCCATCTCATGCATGACAAATGCAAGCTACCTGAGTTGTAATAAACCTTAAACACAATTGGAAATAAATTATTAGTTTCCATTTTGTTTGCTTTAATCTATAGCTTAGAATGACTCTGCAGCTGATATAAATCAAACAAAAATTGAAAATGTGGCCTTGATTCTGCAGGGCAGAGAAATACCTATTGCTAAGCCTTTAGATATTGCAGAATGGAGGATGGACCTTTGTGCTGTTTAATGTGCTGTTGCTCCATTCTTACCTGGCCCTTTTGAGTGTGAAGGTGATATCTCGAACGTTTCACTTGCACTGATAGCTGAGCCAGACAGACTTGTGAAGAGTCGATGCCTTGGGTTGCATCTCTGGCATAATGTTCAACCTATCTTTATTTCCTCGGAGGTTTGATTGGCATTATCTCCTGTAGCATTTATTCAAGTTAATGTGAAAATTTAAACCTTGGGAAGTGACGTAGACTGAACTCCATCGAGCAACATCTGTGTTTTGTGGGTGTGTTCTCGCGTCAAATGAAGCCCATGTTCCTGTGAAGTAATAAAATTGAGTTTTACCATAAACCCTATTTTCTTTCAGCAGTTTGGTTTCATTTTAATTTTAAAAGCAACTGATGTGATGGTTGAGGGAATGTTTGTAGCAGCTTGTTTTGGGATCTCTGTTGTATTAGGAGAAGCCTCTCCAGTTTATTAGTTCAATAACTCTGAACTGTACGCTAATGATGCTCTCTGCTCCGTAGCATCGCAGTGATATAGCTTACTGTGGTTTGAGCTGTGACAGCGTACAAGATTGGAGATGTCACATACTGCATAAATAAGGGTGGAAATCTTGCATTAGACACTTTCTACTAAGGTGGCATTTAAAAAAACACAGATCTGTCAACAGAACAGGTAGGACTTAAATTGCTTTTCTAGATCAAACTAAATTAATGCCCTTCTGGTATTGCTTGTTGATTTAGCTATGTAACTACGGAGTTAAATCTTGTCTTCGCTGAATTTTACAAAGCCATACAGCTTGTGAATTTGTGATAATGGGGGGAATGAAGGCTTAGTGAATGACTCTTTAAGCTATTAATCATGAGACTGGCAACATCATTGTCTTTATTACGTTCATAATTTTAAAATCCTATCATGGAGGAGGAAACATGGATGCTTGTTAAATATATCCTTTCATTGGAAAGTGCTAAGAAATCAGATCATTAAAGTACAAAATCATAAGAGACACTAGAGCCTTGCCAGGAACAATAATTACTATTTATATGTAATAGGCATTGGGAGGGAAAGAGATGAGTCTGGTTTGCTTGTGCCTGAACTTAATGGATTTTATGAGTAACCAACTAGAAGAATTTGGGGATTGAATTTACTTTTCAGAGCGTGTAATATTACAAACTGCAGAGCTAAAAGCTGTTGTAAACTGAATGAAATATCTTGAGAAATAAACTGACTTGTTTGCTCTGAACACATGTAAGCAGGACATGTGCAAAGCAGCTCCTACCCCTGCCTGAAACTCTGGCAAGTTTTTTTTTTTTTTTTCTTAATTTCTGTGTTTGCCTTCAGCTTTGCTGATATCTCATCTCCCCTGGCATGGGACTTTCTTGCAGTTGCAGACCTTACCTAATGCTTGGGTTACCTGAGCCTCCTTACAGGCAGCTTGGAGAAGTGGCTGGGAGGAGAAGGGATCGAGAATCTGTTTGCACTGCGTTGCGTTAAATGTGTCAGGGGCTGAAAGGCAGGGGAGAAACTGAGCTTTAAATAAGATGTATTTAACTGGATAATGTAGGTCAGGTCATGTTTATGGTACATGAGCTTGATACAGACAAGGAGCTGCCTTGTTTATGGAAACCTTTGGGATTAGTGAGAGAGAAATGTGGGGAAGAGATGCCTTCTGCAGGGACAGTTACTCTGCTGTGCACATAGGAGGGTGTCTTGCTTCTAGCCCATGCATTTTAGATCAACTTAATGCAGGCAGCAGCTGCAGCTAAAGAAGAAACTCCGTCTGCAGCATTCAGCTGAGCATCACGTTTGTTTAGGACTGTTATGGCTTGACAATTTATCTTCAGCTTCTCTGACAGCTCCAGCCTATTGGAAGGCAGAGAGGCGTGCTCCTGCTCCGCTGCAAGCAGCAGGGCTGCCCGAAGGCTCTTACAGATGAGGCTGATTCCAGCTCACCTTTCAGTTGCTGGCTTCTTTGGGTTTTCTGTTTTGTTTGTTTTAAAACAAAGGAGTCTGAGGTACAGAGAAGTTTTCGAGTGTGTACCTTCAATAAGTATGTTCTTTTCTCTTTCAGGAGCCCTGTCTTTGTAGATCTGCTTTCAGTGCTGTGTACTGAAATGCTTCTGTTTCTCACACAATCAGGATAAGGAGGCAACCTTTAAGTGCTGCTATTAAAGGGCAGAGAACAGACTTCAGGGCTTGATTTTTGGCAGAGTTTGTGGTTTTGTCCTCTGCTGGATCACAGTTCAGATGAACTTTTTTTTTTTCCTTTAGAACCTAAATATAGCTTAAAAATGCCTAAAAGCTTTAGGCTAATGAAAAGCAATGCCTTAAATTTATGGCCACCTAGCATTCTTTTAGACACTTGCTTGTCTTTCTAAGGGACTGGGGGTGTAATTCGAGAGGATCGGTGCTCTTTAGAAACCAGGGAGCATACATGTTCAGTTCCCCCAAATCACTGCTTGAGTATTTTACCAGAGTGTACATTAAGAAACTGAGCACTTGGGTGCCAGCAAAGTTCCTGGCAGGGCTGTTGGCCTTTCCTGTGGCTCTGCAGGGTACCTGGGCGTAGTGTGAGGCCCGTGGCTCCTCCTGGGGTACTTTTTGACCACCAGATGTCACGCAAGCACCGTCACAGCAGCGTGCGCTCTGCGCGCCAGCTCCCTGCGAACGCCTTGACCGAGGCACGGTGTCTTCTGGTTGCGTGTCGCCTGCCACGTTGGTCGTTGTGTTCTTGCACGTTTCTCAGCAAAATCTGCACCACACTTGCAAAAAGAATGTGTACGTTAAAGCAAACACCGCCCTTCCTTCCACCCTCCATCAAATCCACTGAAAATCCCTCTGTATCAAACATGTAAGTGTTTGGCTCCGGCACGATTACTCCGGAGTCCCATCAATTTTACAAATTGACCGAAACATTTTTTGGTAGAGAAGTCTTGCATACCAGAAGTCTTTAGTCTGATCAAACTGCTGCCTTACTATAGATCATGACTGTTATTTTTATAGCTCTGTATTACCATGGCAAATGCTGGTGGTAGTGGGGGAGAAACCACATCAGTAGCTACTTCAGTCTGATTTGTGGTCATAGGCTCATAACTTGACATGGTTTTGCAAATAACTAAACAGAACCAGGAATTCGTTTAGGGGGAAAAAAAAAAAAAAAAGTCCCCAAAAACTGCTGCATCAAATATCTTGTGTGGAGAGTCTGACTTGCTCTCTGTTTGGATCTTTTAATGGAAAATGGTTCAGAGCAATGGGAACCAGTTGCCCTCTGCTAGGCAGTTGGGCTGTGCTGTGGCTGTCAGCCACTGCCGAGCGCTGTGACAGCCTCTGGGCCATGAATTTTTTGGAATTTTGATTTAATTGCTGGTGTCTGCTTGGGCTTTAGCCTAAATTTAGTAGCATTCAGGGCTGCTTTTTCTCTGCAATACCTTTATAGATTCCTGTATAATCTGATCTCTAATTTTAAAGCCATCTGTCATTTTTGAGCTGTATATTTTCTGGCTTTAAAAGGCCTCATTGAAGGAAAATTTAAATTCAAGGCCTACTGAAAACGCATTTTTCTTTAAATTATTCATCGGTTAAAATGTCTTTGAACTTCTGTTTGTGTAGCTGCCGGGCGTAGGGGTGCAGATGGTGGGGTGGGGTAGGATGCCTGGGTTAATACTGGCACCAGTGCCAGATGCCCATGCTGCTGGGCGTTGGTGCTGAGCCCAGGGGCACCAGTGAGAGCTTGCTGCCTCAGCACCCACCCTGTCACCAGCCCTTTGGGGATGTCCCCTGTCTGTCACATGCCGTCCTGCTCCTCTTCACTAGGTGGCATTGCCTCCTAGTCTAAAAGTTTCTAAATACTTCATTAATTATGCTAATCCACGCAGTGGACAGAAAGTGAACTGCACTGCGATGGCTTTGCCCTTGTATCCTTTTTCCATCTACTTCACTGATGGGATTTCTCAGCGTCCTTGTCCCATCTGTGGCAGATCTGGGTCTGGGGAAGGCTTTGGCTTGGAGAATTTCAAGGAGCGCGTTGGGAAAATGCTGCACCTCCTGACCTTGCCGCTGATAGCCAGCTCTGCTCCGCGGTCCCTAATGCGTAAGTCAATGCCCTTCTCGAGTTACTGATCTGCTCCAGGTTTATCATCTTCACTAAAAAATGTTAATGTACTTGCTGTGTGGGGTAGCTGGAGGAGGCTTGCTTGTCCTCAAGCAGGAGCTAAGCGCGTTGACGCGAGGATCCTTTCCGGCATCTGACGCACCGCCGAGGCAGTAGGAGATGCAAGGCGGATGCAAGGCGGTTTTGATGGAAATTTGTTCGTTTGTTCCCAAGGTAGCCCTGTCATCTTGCATTCTTCAGCCCTTCCCTGCCTCTTTCCCTCCCTCCTCCTCCTCTTAGCCTTAATGATCAGACCTGTCAATTAAGGGCTGAAGCACGGTGAATTTAAGATGCCTGTCTGCTGCCAGTGAGAATTAATTGGAGCCTTCGGTAGGCATTAAAGAGGAATTTTGGCTTCAGGGGCCTGTTGAAGTATCAGGACTGCGTGGTTTGCCCATAGGACAGCAAGGTCTCTGCGAGGTGTAGGTGCCAGGTCCCGTCATGTGCGAAGCTGCAGGAACCTGCCAGGCTGCCAGGTGCCAAACCTGCTGGAGGCAACGGATAGCAGGGTGTGCTCCCCTCGAGGAGGGTGGTAGTGCCGCTTCCCAACGGCTGTGTGTAAGTACCTCCAGGCCCTAAATTCCAGAGGGCTTCGCCGCTTGCGATATTGGTGCTGTCTTCCCTTGGCAAACTGTGGAAGTGTAACATCTGAGTTTGGAGCTCCCGATGCAGCTCAGTCCTGAGCTGGGCCGAAAGTTGTGTGTCGCCTGGTGCTGGGGTGTCAGTAGAACCGTGCCGAGCTCACACATAGCCCTGCTTTGCTCTGATGAAAAGACAAGGCAAAGTAGTTTTTGAACATGACTTTTCATGAACGAGCAAGATAAAAATAAATGTAAATTAAAGATCCTGTTTCTCATGTGCATTTTATTAAAAACTACAGAGTTGTTCATTCTTGCTGTGTAGTATAATTGCTAAAATATGATTTGTAACCAAATATAGCTGCTTGCATTAAATATGGCACTACTTCGTACTAGGGAGGATGATATGGTAAAGGAATGCTCATTTAAACAATTACATAGCTCAATGTTTGTATTCAAAACCTTAACTTTTTCAAAAAGTGAATGTTACATTTAGATGGTTTTTAAGCTGAATTTTATTGAACTGCACTCGGATGAAGATCGGCATACAATTAAAATATACAAAATACTTCTAAAACTAGTTAAATACAGAAACGAAGCTTGTCAAACCACATTTTGCATTTCTAAGTGATTGACTATAAGGCAATGAACGTGACAGATTCTGCTCACAACAGGACACATTTCATCAGGTATCTGGGGACTCCGTAGCTGTGAAGAGGATTTCCAAAAATCACTTACGTGAGAGACCAGAGGTCTGTGTTTACTGGTTGGGTGCCTACAGCTTTTTGAAATGGTTTGTGTGGCTTTTCTTTTTTTCCAAGAGTCTAGAAATCGTAGCTCTCATCCTTCCCCAGAGACTTGCATTTCCTGGGAGAGCAAGGGCAGGAAGACTCCCTGGTTCCCCAGTGCTGGGCTGGGTGAAAATCCCCTTGCCTTGCACTTAGTGGCTGGACTGGAAACTGGTAGTGGAGATGAACTTTCTGCGTGATAAAATTGTAAATACTTGCATTCAACTATAAAAATTCATGCCTTGTTCCAGTCTAAAGACTGACACTGACTGCTAGGTGTATCATAAAGCTAAGGATGCTTTCTTTCTGATTATACAACCCATTAAAAATCCCACGTCCCTGACACCCTGAAGACTGAGTGAAAGCAGCATATCTCCATTGATTTAGGTAATTCATTACACTTCATTTTTTGCTTTGATGCATGCTGTTGCATTCAAAATTAGAAACGGGATATTTTTTTTAAAGAGGGATGCAAATGTTTGATTCAAACCACTTTGTTAGACCTTTAAAAAAAAAATCTAGTTGTCGGTGACCTGAGAGAAGACATTGGAGGCTGTGAGTTGGTTGCTGCTGTGCTATTCGTGGCACAGCTCCCAAGATCTCCTTGTTTCTCCCTTAAATATTTGCAGGCTGAAGCTCGATGTTGATTAGCAAGTCAGTGTGTTGTGGCAGTCCTCGAGTGCAGGAAAATGCCTTTTCAAACCTCCTCACTGGTGTTTCCCGGGGACTTCAAGAGCGAGTCTCATGTTCGTATCTTTAATTCCTAAGGACCCCTCTTGTGAGAGCTAGATATAAGCTGCTTCAGAGATGTGGCTAAAAATCAATAGTCCTGGAAAAGAGTAAACAAGTTCCCTCTGATCTGAGATGAATGTCTCCAAGAGCCTGCGAGGGGCTCTGGGCAGGACCATCAAAACCATCCTCACCCCCACCCCTGTGCTGGAGTTTTCATCCAGGAAAGGGAACAATTGCATTTAATTGGGAAAGCTTTGAGGAAATGATCTCTTCCCTTAGAGTTTTTTGGGTCGCTGGGAAGTCTTACGTAATTTCAACCTTATCTAGAAAAAAACTTGCCTTTCGTTAGGTGTCTCCAAAGCCCCGCTTCTGAAAGCTCATTCAACAAAATGTTCTAAGATTTTATTTCTGTCCCGAAGGTGAAAGAAAACAACTTCAAAATGTCAGAAATGCTGTTACCTGACAAGCTCTGTTTTTTGTAAGGTCAAGAATAAATGATGGATACCGTAACAAGTGTTTGCACTGTTAGCTTTTAAAATATATATATGCAATGCCCAGGTTCGTAAGTGGAGTGTGCCTTTTAGAAGCTGAAAAACAGCAGTGGAAAGCAGGAGTCCTTGGTCTGCTCCTCTTTGTTTCCTCTGAAATTGATTTTTGTTTTAAGTTCTTGTGGTGTAAATGATTTTAATGAAAAGGAGAAAATTACTAGGTAGAGTTTATCATCTGGAATATATAGGCTTAGATGGCTTCTTGAAATACAGAAGGCAGGTGAGCAGAGCTGCGAGTGCCCTAGGGAGATGGTACCAACCCTTTCAAAAATAATAATAATAATAAAGATCAGTCTTCATCCTGCAAGTTGGCTGGCCTGGTGCAGCCGTGAGGGTTGGGGCCGTTGTGGTTTGGCCATCCCACGGCCCCGCTGCGTGCGGTGGCTGCTAGGAGGTGCGGTGAGCTGAGGCTGCAGCCGTGGCCTCTGGCTGTGGGAGGCTGCGTTGGAGGCCGGGCCCCTTGCCCACAGCCCTCCGGAGAGGTGAGGAGACCCTTCCTGTGAGGGGCTCCTCCAGGCCTCCCTCTTGTCCCTGACGTGCTTTCTCCTCCTTGCCAGCAGTGGTTTGCCCTCCTGCTTTGTGAAGCTGAAAGCTGGGCAACCCGTCATTCCTCTACCAAAACTCATGTTTAGTCCTCCCCACCTCGTTTTCTCAAAAACCAGATGGGGGAAGCACGTGTTTGTGGAGGGAAGGGGAACTGGGGGGACTTGAGCAAGGTCACAATCCATCCCACAGGATACCCAGGCATTACAGGCCCAACTCGGCAGAGCATTTGCATTTGGCCTTCAGTTCTGCCAGTTCCTTGCTTGGATCAGGAATTTCTTCCATAAAGCATCTTTCTAATGGTGATTTCAGAGGGACACGTCCAAACGCCTGCTGTAATCAGCAGGGACCGAGTCAGTACCCAAACACGGTGTCTATAGGAGAAAGCTGTGGGGAAGGTGAGCCTGGTGAGCCTCCAGCGCTGCTGCTGAGGCCTGCCCTCGTGGGCAGAGGGGGACAAGTTGTGACTCCCTTTCTCTGATCCCCCGCCTGGTCACCTCCCCGTGGATTTGACCCAGGGCTGCCCTGGTTGGTGAGCCCGTCCTCGGGGACACTTCTGCTGCTTCCTCCGCCATCAGCGCGGTGCGAGGCACCTCCGCGGCCCCAGGCCTCGCTGCAGCCAGCAGGAACCTCCGCTGACTCCAGCGGGCGTTAGAGGGGGTCCGTAATGCTTTGCAGACCAATTTTCTCTCTGTTATTGTTTTAAACTCCCTGTTAGCCATTCCTGCTTCCCAGGTTTCCGTGTGTTTCAAATTATTTTCCCTAGAGGCATCGACGGCATTTTTCCAAATTGAATCTCATTTATTTTCTACCCAGGTTTCCAATCTCTCTGGGGCCCTTTGTATTATTTCTCAGTCCGCACTGCCGTGTACAATATATCCTAATTTAGTATCGTCTGTGAATTATATTAGCATGCCCTTTAGTTCCTCTTGTATTTAATGAAGATATTTCCAGGAAAAAAAAAATCTAAACTACATTTTATTAAAATAAGAAGGTAGAGTCTTAAAACTCCTTTGTGGGTTTCCAATATGAATTCTAAATCTTTTTCAAAGAAATCTTCAACATTTTTAAGAGAAATTAAAACCTTCAAAATACGGAAGTTGGTAGGTATAAAAAATTAATCAATTTTTCAATTAGCTGAGACCTCTGTCCCTGCATAGTGAGCTCTGCATAGTGCAGTCTCCAAGGGTGATGGAGACACTATCTGTGGTTTTGCAGCTTTTTTTTTTTTTAACCAGCACCAAACATATGTTTGAATATCTCAATAAATTTGTTCGCTTTCCCTTTGTGACCTTTTTGGGTTTGCTCTCTGTGGCTGTTCTAGCAAACATGTACACTGGCAGGAATGATGCTGAAGCAGCATATTTTAATGCAAACTGTGCAGGCTTATTCATAGGAAGTGATTTTCAAATTCATAATCATGAATATTTGCACTGTAAGGTTGATTCTGTTGTGAGCTTTTATTTATAAGCTAAGGAGCGCTGCCTGTCGGTGCCAGGATCGGAGAGCATCATACCTCTGTGACAGGGAATGAGCCATGCTATGGGAGCTGTATGTCCTAGCAAAACAGCTCAGATTTCTGGCTGTGAATAGGGAAATAGCACTGGCTGCAGGCAATTTGCTGGAGATACGTATACTGAAATATTTGCTGCATAATTTCTAGCAATGAGCAATTTCATGGAGACTATGATCTGCTTGTGAACAGAAATAAGGTGTAAATTGGATGAATAAATTGTTGTCTGCAAATGGTTTGCAAGCTCTGAAGGACTTTTTGAGAAGTGCTGCAGCTCGCTGGTGTCTTCAGTCCTCTGTGTACTGGTGGTTAGACCCTGCGTGTGAACAGTTACTGGGGAGAGATGTCTCAGACGCCCCATACTCTGGCATGTGCTGACTGCTGGCCCCCCAGCAGTGTCTCTGCACCTCTCAGGTGGAGGAAGCCACGCTGAGCAGGGCTGTGGATGCTGCAGGCAGGCAGTCTGGTGGTCACTGGCTGCTCGGAAAATTCCTGCTCTGTTTTATCCTGAAGCACAGGGATAGGTGTGAGTTGGGAATGGCAGCGCCGTGCATCTTCCCTGCCCTTGGGGAGCAGGGATGGCTGGTATCAGAGCCTGTAGGCTGGCTGGGCTAGCAGGCTTCAACGCCTGGGTTTCTCTATCCCCTTTACATTGTTATTGCTATCTTTTGGCATCACAAAATGAGCCTTTTCCCTGCAGATATGAGAGTTTCCCCACCCCCCAGGCTGTGGCACTGGGGCTGTACCAGGGACATCCCTGCTGCCTCTGAGGGCTGGGCTGGGGACGCTGCGGGTGCCGCCGCCGGCTGCTGCTGCGCTGGTGTGCAGCAGCTGTAGGAAATTAGAGGAGCCGTGGGGTTATTCTGGGAAACACCAAGGGAGATCCCCGAGGTTTCCGGAGAAGAAAACTGGCTCGGATCTGCCTCCTGCCACGCCACGCAGCTCCCTGCCTGGTTCCAGATCAGCCCTGCCCGGCGTGAGGCATCCCCCAGATAAAACCATGGGATCCTGCAGGAGCGATGCCATCAGGGACTGCTGGGACCAGCGAGGGGTCCGGCCCTGGTGCTCGGGGACTGCCAGGTAGGTCCTTGCTGGGATGTCCCTCACTTCTCACTGGTGTCCTGTGGCACATTGCTGGGTGTGCGGGGCCTGATGGTGGGTTTGGGGAAAGGGTGTAGGATGTGTGTGCCTGCCTCCTGCCTCAGGAGATGTAACTGCTGCGTTGCCTCGCAGGGTTTCGAAGGCAGTAAAGGTAAAACCTTGCCCTCTTCACCATTACCTGGTGGAAACTTGAGGCCCTCAGGACTTTTTCCCATCTGTTTCTTGCTTGTGCCTGCAGAGAGAAGAGGCCTGGCTTTAAAAAGTAAAAAAAATAAACCAGCTCATCTTGTGAACAGGGGTACGGTTCCCTTTAATTTCACCTGAGCAGATGAGAGCCCAATTGCTTCTCCCCAGATGCTAATTCCTGTCTTTCATGCAGCTAAAACCTTCCAGAAAGAGTGTCTAAAAGCTACATAATGCGAAGTGGAAATGTTTGCACTGGGACTCATACATTAGTGTGTACAGGTGTGGAGGGAGCTGGGCCCAGCTATCTCCTTAGAAGCTTCAGGCCTGAGGAAGCTGCTCCTCATTTGTTCTCCCCGCAGGCTGGGACCACCTTTTGTCCCAAAACCACCTTTCCTGGGGGTCAGTGTGGTGACAGGAGCTCAGCCTGCAGGGTGGCGTTGCATCCGACACGCGGGCCTGCCTGTGGCCTACACCCGCCGCGGGGCAGCTACTTGAAGGCAAAATGGGGTGAATTCCCAGCAGGCTGGTTCAGCTGACCTCGTCCCCCATTTTGAAGTGGTCCCAACCAGCAGGGAAATGTCTCCAGGGGCTCCCCACACCTGTCCCTGCCCAGTCGGGTGATTCCTCAGGTGCAGGGTGCTCTTGTCCCGGGGATGGAGCCAGGCCCGTCCCCCCCCTCCCGGTGCTATGGGCCAAATATCAAGTTCTCTGACCGAGCGTCCTTCCTCCCCTTTATCAATAATTTTAATCGTTTTAATAATGTCCCCTTGCACGGATAGGATTACAATTAGAAAATGTCAGAGCCTTGTTATCATCTAATTAGAGTCACATTTCAGCAGAAGAGAAAGGAAAATCTTCAAGCGCTGCCCTGCGCGGGGAAATGGGAAGAGCGCGATGATTTAAACCAGCTGCGGGCCGGGCCCTGCGCAGCCCTGCCTGGCCGAGACGCGGGGTGCGGAGCAGGACGGGGCCGTGGGCCCCGGTCGCAGCCCTCTGAAGCAATCAGCACAAACTGCTCCCAGACCACTCCTGCAAAGCTAAAAACTACGCCGCGGTCCAGTAAAAACAATCACGCTGTCAGGTTCGCCGTCTTAACAGCTCCAACAGCTGAGGGGGTCAGAGCAGCAACACAACACAAAACCAAAATAAACACCACCTCACTCTGCCAAAAAGCCTTTATCACTCTTCTGGGAAAGAGGAAGGCGTTTTCAGGCGGCTTTAATTTTTTTCCTTTTTCTCTTTTTTTTTTTTCTGTTATTTGTTTTTGTATGCTTAAACATGAGTGGGGAGCCTCGTCCCGCCTTCCCCCCCGAGCGGTGACAGCACGCAGCGGTGCGGGGTTCCCTTCGGGCAGGACGGCCTCTCCGAGCACCCGCTGCCAGGCTGGGACCGTGCCTGTTCTCCCCTCAAAGCCTCTGGCTCTGTTTGGCCTTGGCTCTCCCTCTGGTCTTTGCAGCACGTCCCGTCTGGGGAGGAGGGTGCATGGCCCCGTAGGACCTCTTTTCCTCTATGTGTTTGGTGACCTGAATGGTCTGGCCTTAAGCTCCCTCCCCAGGGATGAAACGGGTCCCCCCTCTTGTCTCTTGCCTTCAGAAGCCCATGGAAGGAGCAGGAGCACCGCAGCCACCTGCTTTCATGCCGCTCGTGCGAAGCTCGCCAGCATTACACCGGTGTTTCGTGATGGGAACACCTGCTGTGCAAAGGGGCCCGGACCCCGGCACCAGCCAGCCCCACGTAATAAATAACAACAGTAAAAATAGTTATCGCTTATATAGCGCTATACATCCTCAGGATGCCGTAAAACCCCAACGGCTTAATCGCAAGCCGCTCTCTTGATGTTTACAGCGAGCTGAAATTTTTGGTCTCTGAGCAAAGCGTATTTTCTGGTGCCAAGAGCTACGTGCGGCTCAGTTAGCAGCTCTGGCAGGGAGCAGGATAAGGCTGCATCGGAGGCACTTAAAGCTCCTATGTGACAGCGGCGAGTTAGAGGTGTCAGCCCATGGCCTGGCGTGAGGAAGCGGGGACGTTTGTGTGACAGCTCCTGGCGTGGGACCGGCTGCCTTTATACAGACGGGTGGGTCGGCAGGATGCGGCCCCGCGCCTGGCAGTGACAGTCATCGAGGGTGGCAGGGGGCTGCCAGCAGCAGCCGCGCCTGGGGCCAGCGGTGGTAATTCTGCCCCCTGGAAGGGGCTCCCCTCCGCCTCTGCTGCTAATTTTACACAAGCTGCTTGTTTTAGAGGAGCTCCTTAAGCCATCATCTGGACAGAGAGCCCTTGGTGAGAGCCCAGGCTTGAGCCCAGCCAGGGCCTAGGCACGAGTGGATCCAAATCTCAGGTCCCCAACATTTCAGGGCAGGGAGAACCACTCACCTCTGCAAACTGCAATGAGCAGAAGTGGAATAGGAGGTTTGGATGTCAGGGATTTTCATTTGTTTTTTGTTGTGTTTTTTTTTTCGAGATCTGTGTGATCCAAATGCTTTCCAGAGCCTGGGGAAGGAGAGGAGAGGGGAGTTTCTTTAATCGAAATGAAAACCATCTCTGATTTCCTTTTAAAGCGTGCTAAAACATTTCATTCGACCTGATGCAAAGCGTTGCATTTCATTTTGAGTTTTAATTAATTTTGTGATCCTTTAATTAAGCTAATTTCAAAGGAAAAATGTTTCTCTTAAAACTGAAAGTCAAAACATTTTGAAGATCATCTCTGCCTCTAAAACACCGCTTAAAAGCATCAGATGTTCTGCTCTCTTTCTAGAAACACGGGTTAATTCCTGCCTTTACAGAGTCTCCAAATGCTTTGGGAGTTAAAACTAAAAAGAGGGCCTTGTTCCTCTGCAAGTGAGCACTGCTGCCTGTGATCCTGGGATGAAAGGGGAGACGGTCTCATCTCAGACCTTGCCTACTCCTGAAAACATTCAGGGCGCTGGAAGGCAGAAAGGGAGCCTGAGCCCTTCTGTGCTCGAGGGCCGGAGGACCTGAACCAGCTGGGGAGATTCCTGTGCTGGCCCCAGGAAGCCTCGCCAGCAGCACTGCCTCGCCGTGGAAGATACCAGTGATGATGGCAAAGCACCTCGCGCTGCTCTGAGTCAGTGCTCAGACACGGGCACAGCACGGAAGGTGGGATGGAGCCGGTGGAGACGTTTCCTGCTGGAGAGCAGAATGCACAGTAAAAGGGGTTTTGTCTCCCTGTATTTCTTGGTTTCTGCTATGGGTGTTCGCACGAGCACAGGAAAAGAGCTTCAGCTCGGCTGTCAGAGGGCTGAGTCCCTGCCAGCTCTGGCATTAAGCACTGCTGGCACCGCAAGTACCTGAGATCGTCTGACGATTTCCCAGCTTTTAGTTTTGCTTTAATGCATTGCCTTTTTCAGTCAATTAAGAAAAAACAATCACAGACTTTAAGGTATGTAAATGTTTACATAATATTGTGGCCAGTAAATCTCACTCCGAGGTCCCATGCGTTTCACTGAGGCATCTGGGCACACCTGAGCTTGAGGCAATTCCTATGTGTAGAGGCCAAAAAAATAAAAGCATTAAAAACTTCAACAGTCTGCACCGTGGGCTCAGGAGACAGATGCTTGGCTGCTGCTCTTCTGCTGTCCCTCAGCACACAGAAATCGCTAACGCCAGCATGAAGGAGACCGTCAGACTCTGCTGAGCCTTAAATGAAGAAACCACTCGTCTGCTGGCCGCCGGCAGAGCTCGGGCACAGCAACCCCTCACCAGGAGTCCTCTGCCCTGTGCTGGTAGGCTCAACCAGAGACAACCTCCAGCTCTGAGGTGCCCATAATTCCCAGTTAAAAGACCACAGGTGATGGGAAGAAGGTGCTGGGCTGGGGGGGAAGGAGACTTGGCTGGTGCTGAACCCATCACACGGAGCGAGACTGCGTGGAGCTCAGAAATGATTTGGGAATTCAGCAGCAGCCATGCCCCTGGAGGGGTTGTCACAGGGCTGGCAAGGTAGGCTGTTGCTTTTTCTAGATCCCTTGTTGGGGTTTTGTGGTATGTGAAGTTCAGGCTAGAGCTGGACAGCCGGATGTCAGTCCACCTTTGCATCAGGCAAAAAGTCTCACTGGGACACTGGGAAGGTGGCGATGGAGCAGCCGACCGCTGTTGTACATCGCTGGTTGCGTGTGGCATTGAGGGAAGAACAGGTACCAGGTGCCCCACCTGCTTGGGGAAATTTGGCACCTCCTTAGCAGGAGGTAGCCTTTTGCCACATGCATTTCAGTGTGGCAGAGGCACGCGGATGCACGCGGTCCCTTGGCACGCACAAAGCAACGTTTTGCCCAATGCGTGCCGCTGCCTTAACTCAGCCGGTGGGAGCACATCTCCCCGTGCCATCGCTCTGCTCCGAGCCCGGCCCTCAGAGGCGTTTCTCTGTGCCAGCACTCCTGGGTGCCTTTTACTCTGCTCAGATGATCAAAAGTCAGCACTCAGAGGCTGGCAGAGCAGAACACCTTCCTTGGGATGGCATTTGCATTTGAAAGGCGGGATGCCTGTTTCAGGGACCTTGCTATTTCACAACCTCCTTCTCTCAAGTCTGCTGGCTGCCTCCTCTCAGTGCTTAACTTGGGGCTCCATCCTCTGCTCCCGGCAACCTGCATCTGGCTTGAAGCCAGCCCTAATCGTCCTCTCTTGGGGTGTTTTGGGGAGCCACCGAACTCTGGCACAAATTGCCGTGCTTGGAGGCCGCCTGTAATTTCTGTCCCGCTGCCCCCAGTTCCTGGGAACTCTCCTGGCAGTCAGCAAACGCTATGAGTCACGCTCGAGGAAGCCAGCTCCACTTCAGCCTAGCATGGTATTTTGGTTAGTAAGGGGCTGGCACGAGAGCTGAGAGGTTCCTGCGTCTGTGCCAGGCTGCATACTTTGTTTCCCCTCTGCACCGGGCTCTTGCTCGCTGCCGGAGCCTCGGGGGGACCGCAGGGTGCTGGGGGGCACACTCGCACCCCACCTGTGATGAAATGGGGTAGGGGGGGCTCCTGCCAAGTGGCTCAGCCCCCACAGGACAGCGGGGTGCTCGCAGCCCTGCTCCCCGTGCAGCGCTGGACCCGCAGCCGGTCCTTTATAGCCCAGCCCCGTCTGGCCCTCGTTCCAGCACACATGAATTTTACGGCCGAAAGTTTTGCTTTATTTGCTTAGAAACCTGGGCAGCTTTGCGGGAGTGTGACTTAGGTACCCAGACGTGTGGGCGAGATGGGAAATTGCATACGCTCACACCTACATACGTGTGTGCAAGCTGGTACGTGCTTAGAAATGCAGGCTTTTATCGGCTGCGCCTACTTCTGGAGATGCCTGGTTAATTTGTCAACCGAGGAGCTCCATCTCGCTACAAGTCTCATTTCCATATTCTTTCCAGATGGTCAAGATGCCACGGAGACAGTTTCTAAGCAAATAACTCGCTTCTTCACGCAGCCGACCATCAGCCTCGCCACTTGCTGCCCCAGATGGCTGGAGAGCCAGCGACGGTGCCTGGGCGGTGAAAGCGAGCGCGTCGCCGCGTCGATACCAGAACCGGGGCGGCACGGCGCGGTGGGACGAGACCTCCGCCTCGCCTCTCCTGCCTCAGGGTGAGCAGCGGCTGCCGCCGGGACCTGGAAGTGACGTGGGGTCTGTCCGTGGGTCCCTCGGAGGGAGGCCGGGCGCGAGGCCGGGCGAGGCGGCGGCGTTGGGGCGAGGCTGAGCGAGCTGCGGCAGGTCGGGGAGGCTCAGCTCCCGCCGAGCGCCGAGCTCCGCTGCCTCCCGATCGCGAGTTAAAAACCGAGAGGTTAAAAGCGTTTAATTATGCTGATGCTTTCCCCCCTGGATTAAACAAGAGGATAAATAGACTACAGCGTGTTTCCTTGGATTTGATTCTGTTTCTTAAACAAGCGAGGGGAGGCAGGAGGCTAAGGATCCTTGGCAGCTGTCACGTTTCGCTTTTGATGGTGTCAGTTCTGTCTGTTCGGAGGTGTTTCTCTTGCCACTGTCAGCATTTTCCGGAGGAGGATGAATTCATTGATACAGTCTGTTTGCTGTCCACATATTCACAGTTCATGTGTTACATTTTACATAAAGTAAACTTAGCAAGGGGAAAACTAATTCTGCAATTCTTCAAAGCTAATGTAGAGTAAATATATTCTGACACTGACAGGTATTTCTTATTAAATAGCTCTGAACTGCAGTACTAGGTTTTGCTTAAGTGGCATTATTCTCCCTGAGCAAAGACAGTTCATTTATTAGTCATTCCAAAAACCAAATAACAAATATTATTCTCTAAGCAAACTAAACAAACCATTTAAAAGGGGCCTGTCTGAAATGATTAAAGTACAGTGTCTGAAAAGCAGCTGACATTTTAGTGCCAAAATACCATATGGAGACTCAACTGCTTTATTAACATGCTTTGACCCAAGCTGCAAAATCTCCCAACACCTTTGAGCGGGGAGGAGCAGCCTTCCTGTGTGCACGGGAGAAGCAGAGGCGAAGCTTTCTGCCAGTTCTTAAGATGTCATTTTGGCACGGCGAAGAGCGAGGTGCAATAATTGAGGGGCTGGATGCGAGCAGATTTTTCGATTTCTGCCAGAGATACGCTGTAAAATAATTCAGCGAAGCTGAAAGCTTGGGCTTTCCATTTACGCCATAAAAAATAAATATACAGTGTTTGCCTTGCCTTCTTACAGCTCTCTCTTTCTCTTAACTAAATATTTCCTTTCTTCTGAGCATCAGACGTTACTTCTAGCTTTCAGGCATACAAAATAAGAGTGCACGCGCTTGTAGGTGTTTATTTACGGTCTGCGGGGGGCTATGCTCCTGTGTTTGTGGATCCCCAGCTCAGCTCGGAAGATTTCCTTCACAAGATGGCCAGAATGGCAGCAGGTATCCACTGACCGAGGTGCACCCTGCGAGGGAAGGTTGCTCCCCTTCCCGGTCAGTCCTCCCCAGCCCGGCCTGCGCACACGTTGCTTGCGTCTGGCCCAGGTTTTCCTTTGGTTTTTAAACCGACGTTGTCTTTATTCGTAAGAATTCATCGGAGAGTGAGAGCAAGTGAGTTTTAGCCTGAGGTTTGTTCACAAAACGTCGCCTGCAGATGTGTCCTTTCTTGCTGGCTCTGAGCAGGGCAGCTTGAGTTGGCAAGGATTAAAATAATATAGGAGTTATGCAAGGAGTTTAATAAAAGTGAGCAGATACCGAGCTGCCGTGCGTTATTAACTTGCTTCTCTGGGATTAGGTAGTTCTGGGCAAACGAGGAGGTATCGGTCCAGGTTTGCTTTCCTTCGGTGTTGTCCCAGTGACAGAAGATTACTCCACTTTGGGGATTAGCTGATGACATTACATCGCCAGGGTAACGATGTACGTGCTGATGTAATTCCAGACATTTGGTCGGGTCCGGCCCTCCTGGCGCGAGCCTCCCCCTCGCTGAGCACCCCCCGGCACGTTTCCAGGCTCGCTGCCGGCCGCGCTCCGTCTGCCCGGGCAAGGAGCACACGCTGCCCACAGCCCCTCCTCTCCTCCTCACTGCAAGCCCCAGGAGGCACGGGAAGTGCTCGGAGCTCCTTGACGGACGGACAAAACGGTTCAATACGACACTTTGAAATAGTTCCTCTTTGGAAAGAGGGCAAGCGTGTGGGGGAAAAGGGCATGCTGGCCACGGTGGTAGCGCTGCATGGTGGTCGCAGCGCGGCAATGCCAACAGCAGAAGCACTTCGTGCTTCCAGCGGCACTGATGTGGACAGCGTGCTGGAGGGAAAATGAAGGCCAATGCCTTCTTGAGCTCGGGGAGGGATGCAAGGCACCGCTGTGGTACCAGGGAATGTCACTGGGGCCCAGGGAAGCAGCTGGCGGGGTGCGGGATGCGCGGCCGTCCCACCACCCCGGGCACGGCTCTCCTCCCCCTGGCTGAGCAGGAGGCAGTGGGATGGGAACGGTGTCAGCAGCCCGCAGCACCGTGAAGGAACAACTTCTTTAATCTGACATCGAGACCAAGGGTTGCTAATGAGGAGCCCGGGCTTTGGTTCCTATGGCAACTTGTGTTCCTGAAAATGCAAAACAAAGTGTGAGAAGGCGCCGGTCCTGCTCCCCGCTCCGCTCGTGCCTGCTGCCCGGTGCTCGGTGCAGGCTCTGCGCGGTGCCGGCGTGGCTCCGGCTGCAGCCCCGTGCCAGCACAAGGATGGGGACATCCAGCCGCACCGCCGGCTCGAGAGACTGCGATTGCAAGCGGCAATTTGCTGCTCGCTCCTCGGATAGCGTCTCTGGGGCCAGCTGGGTTCCCTATAAACTTTTATAGAAAATATAAAATGACATCTGGAAACCTATGGCAGAGAGGTTTTCGTTCCTCCTGTAAGCAGGGAAGAGCTTTGCCCTCTCTTAATTTCTCACAAATGTTATTGTCAAGCTCGATGGAGAGAACAAAACCGGTAATTGGGTAGCCTGGCTGTTGGAAGCTCTCTCCGCTCCTGCTCCAGCCTCAGAGCCGTTCCTCGCTGTACGGCTTTTTGGAGAACAAATACAACCTCCAGCCATGCAGCAGCCTTGCAGCCTTTTGCAGCCCCCTTTGCAAGTACGAGAGCTCATTTTCGATGCACTGAGCCTAGAGCAAAGCCAGGGTCTGGGCCAGGAGCGCTGTTTCCCGTCCCTCGCTGCTCACTGGTGTGGGGGCATCCTGCTCGGGTACCCAGCAGGAACCTTAAACCCAGGTTTTCCCCAAACGCGCCTGCTCCCAGCAGGAAGGCAGAGGAGGCGCGGGCGTGAAGAAGCATTCCAGCTGATTTGGCCTTAGGGAAATCCGTCGGTAAGTGAAAGCCTCTGCAGCAAGCAGGAGCTTGGCGTTAATTAAGCTGCAGCGGGGCTGCTGGCACAGAAACCTGTCGAGCTTTGGGGGGATTATTTCATCTGGGGGATGCTGAGAGATGCAGAGGAGCAGTGGGGTCAGCCTGAGGCATCCGCGAGCGCCGGTGCCGGCGTTCATCAGCCAAGGCATGGCCGTGTGCTGCCGGGGGGCGGGTGGGGGGCCGAGGGTGTCAGACAAGGGATAAGAAGGAGAACAGGCATACAGTAAAACATAGTAAAGCAACACAAACGAAAACCTACGCAGGTTTGTAGAAGGAGTGAAGCTCAGAAAGTAGATGCATTAGCAGCCAAAATAAAAAATATATATACATAAAAAAAGAAACCACCAAGACTTTGACGCAGCAGACGTTTCTGACAGATGCTGCAGGAAGGAGGATGAGCCGCCTGCTACGTCTGCGCATGGCTGGGAGAGGGGGAGATGCTTCAAAGGCACCGGGAGCAGGGAGGGGTTTGTAGTGTGCCTGGTGCCCACCTTGTGCCGTTGAGAACGTGGGTGCCGTCCCCGTCCCCCCACTTTGCCTCGCTGCCTGTCCCCACCCCACTGCTCCCATGTTGCCTTGTAATTCGTGTGCCCGCCGGTCGCTTGCAGCCCTCCCCAAAGGGCTCAGACTCCCCTTTCCTCCCCAGACACCCCTTTCCTCCCCTGCCTGGCCGGGGATTTGCCCTCTCCCTGCTTGCCCTGCAGCAGCTCCCCCTGGTTCCTCCTGTCTTGCCCCTGGCAGGATCAGGCCCCGTTCCCCATCTCTCCTTCCCCTCTCCAACCTCGCTCGTGTTTATAAGCTTCAGGAGACCAACTCTGGTGGAACGGCTTAGGTTTTTAAATTTTCTCCTTTTTGATGAAGTCAGGGTCTGGGAAGTCCTTGAGGACCGCCTCAAAGGAAGTGTTAGTTTTACGTGCAGAATGAGGCAAAAAATAATCATCTCATTTTTCTCTCTTCAGAGCAAGAATTGTCCTCTCTCTGGCTTGCCTGCCCTCCACCCTCCGTGTCTGGGAGCAGAGGACAAGGTGTCCTGGCACCGCCCGGCATTTCCAGAGCCTGCGGCCGTTCGCTACAAGCCTGGCACATCCTTCGACCTGCAGCTCCTCCGGTGTTCCTCAGGACCTGGAACAATGGCCTCAGCCGTGGGGTTTGTAGGGGTGAAAGCTGCTGGGCTGGACACATGCTATCCTGGAGCTTGGCCAAGCAAGTGGTGATGCTTCAAAAACCACGCAGGCAGAGCCAGGGCATGGAGTGCTGCCCTCGCTGGCCACAGGTTGGGGCATCACCGACCCTCTCAGGCATTTCGTGGGGCATTTGCTGATGGGGACCCTGCGCTGTCTTCAGGAGCCAGCAGCTGAATCACGTCCCTGTGCTGCCTGAGCCCTCTTGGGATCCCCCCTTCCCGTGTGTGTGCGAGCAAGCTGCCCTTGCCGGGGAGAAATGTGCCCTGGCCTGGCACCGGGCTTGCGGCTCCCCTCCGCCACTGACAGCATCCATCGCTCTCGTGCTGCCTGAGCACAGATTTCAGCCCAGCGCTCGCCTTCCCCGTGACTCAGGGAGCTGACAGCTCGCAAGTACATCCCAAGGAGGAATCAAAAGCGACGGAGCAGGTAGCGCTATCTGCAGTCAGCTGGAGTCTCGGCGAAGGCGGTCTCGAAACTGTCTTAGTGGCCAGCGGATGCCTGTCACGGCCACTTGACCTGGAGGCAGATGGTTACTGTCTCACTCGCGCGCTGTCTTTGGGGCTTGATAGGCACTTTTGAAGCACAGATAGACGGAGAGCCCTTGCTGGGGACGGGAGGGAGCCGGATGCCAAGGCAGCGCCGTAAAGACCCGCAAGCAGAGCCGATGGCAAGCAGGGAGCGCGGCGAGGATTTTTGGTGGGGGGCAATGTGGCAGCCCCCGTCTGTGCTGGGTGAGCACTGGTCAGATGAGGCCAGAGGGGGCTGCGGGAGGGCTTCGTGAGCTGGGGGAGAGCAGGAGCGTGTCATGGGGCCGATGTCATCCGGCCGTGATGTCACTTCTTCGGCAGAGCACTTCCAGTGATAGCAGAGCTTCTGCAGTCTGTCTGCCAGCCTGGCACTCTCTCTGTACAGCGTAATTAAGCAAATGTATTAATAGAATGGGAGCCTGGGCCTGGGTAATGTTCTTCCGTGACAGACAAATGCGGAGACAAAGCAGACACTTTCTTCAGAAGTACTGCAGGATGCTATTAGTGGGCACAAACTCGCATCCCGTTACTGCCGTTGCTGCTAGGCAGCGCAGAGCCATTTGCATTTTAAACGAAGCTCCCAGCCCGGGATCAGCTCCGGGAAGTGTGCGAGGCCGTCCCTGCACTGGGGGAGCCCGGGGGTCCGGGGACACCCTGAGCCACAACGGGCATCCTGTGTGCTCAGCTCCCATGCCGACCATCAGAGCCACCCCGCAGAGGTGACAGCAGCGTGCCACGCAGTGCCACGGCCCCGGCCCTGGCTACGGGGACAACTTCTGCACGTCGGCATCCCTCACGAGGACAATATGTTCCTGTACAGCCCATCTCTGGTAAAACAGCTCTGCAAGTCCTAAAACTGCCAGTTTTCCATTGCTGGCCTCTCTGATGGTCTTAACGAAGTATGACATAAATATGCCAGAAGAGGGAAGGTGGCTTTTGCAGGGAATCGGGAGTGTGGTTGAGCAGAGCTCGCAGAGAAGGGACCTTTAATAGAAAGGGATTCATTTCTGGGGATGGCGCCGCAGGAACCAGCCCTTTGGAGGGGTCGGGAGGGGAGAGGGACACGGCGGACGCAAACCAAAGGGCTAATTGTGTGAGTGGTGCGGGGACGCCGTGGTCAGGGCTCCCAGCACACTGGCAGGAGGTTGCTTGGCTACTGCGGCACCGCGGGCAGCGGGCAGGCAGGGAGAGCGAGCGTAAACAGCCGGGAGGAAGGAGGGTCATTAAAGTGTTCCCTACAGATGCTTAACTAGCAGCAGTGGGAGGAAACAAATAAGGAGGAAAAGTTGGTCCGAGTGCCAGGGAGGAAGCAAAGATGTTAGGAAGATGGCTGATTTTCTGCTGGAAGCTGTCCCTGATTGCTAGTTTCAACCGGAGACGTTTTCCTTGCGCAGTTTCTGTCCAGCATCCCCACTTTCATCCTCTCTCTGCCGCTTTCGCATCTAATTCCTCCCCTAGTGGGAAGAGGCTGGGGAGCTCCCGCACGTGGGGCTGCCAAGCCCTTGCAGGCATTTGGTTGCCTGAGCATGGAAGTATCTGAGAGCAGCCGAGCTGCTTGGTGACCTTCCCCATGGCACAACCATCGCCCAGACCCACACGGAACCACAGCCTGGCTTTCACATTAACCCAAAATCCTTAACGAAGCCTTGCCTGGTCCATCCAGCACTCGTAAGCACTTGTAAGCCCTGGCCGGCGGTGGGCAGGGACAGGTCCATCGCGAGCCGCACTGACAGCACCGGCGCTGAACAACAGTTAGGAGGAGAATTGTTTTAATGAATACATTTCCTTTCAATTGTATGCGAGTAGCGAGATCCCATTAGATCGGGGAAGCAATTAGAGCTAATAAAGATGAACGCGCAGCGCTCGGTGCATGTGGAATAACAAACAGCGAACAAAGGATTCACGAGAGAGCTGCCTCTAATCCAAACAAACGAGGGGCGATGAAAGGCAGAGCGGCCGGGCTGCCCGACGGCACGGCACGCGTCCTCGCCACCACACCTGCTGGCAGCAGGGGAGCAGCACTCGGCGTTAACCTCGGCCACCGGGCCACCAGCGCTGCCAGCCCGATCACTCTCACAGCCCCCAAAACGCGTGTGCCACCAGGCAGGAGGTGGCTGTGGGTCCCCAGCTCGGGGCTGGGCTGGGGGGGGGGCTGGGGGCCATCAGCTCTTTCCTGGTTGCGGCTGGGATGGCCGATCAGCAGCCAGCGCCTGCCAAAATTCACCGCCCCGATGGCAGGGAGCAGCCTGAAACCATCATCAGTGCCACGGCTAGGTGGAGCGGGGAGGAAATAATAGCCTCTTCACAATGAAGTATTTACACAGTAGGCTCGCAGGAAAATTGGGTAAACCGATAATTACCCAAGGATATTATTGGCTTTGGCAGAGTTAATAATAATTAGTGCTCTTCCTTTTCCAGACTCCTTACAGGAGAGACCTTTTATAATCCGCAGAACACAAAAGACCCAAACCACCAAGAACAGCTTCCATGTGTGCCTTGGAGGAAAAAAAAAACAAAAACACTCCAGTCCTTCTGACAGGCTGCAAGGTGAAAATCACCCAAAGACACCAGGCAGCTGGACTGAAAAATGATAGTAATAGTGCAAGTAATAATAATAATAATGATAAACAATTTTGTGTGCTTGAAGACAATCCCATGCCGGGACCGAGCTTGCCCCTGCCCTGTCTAGCGCGGCGGATCAGAGATAAAGGATAAAGGCAGCGCTGACACTGGCAGCCCCGCGGGATGCCAGGCACTGCCCTGCTGCTCCTCATTTGCTCTCTTGCCCGAGCTGTGCACTTGCTTCCCAGAAAGCAGACATTTTCTGCTGGCTCTCAATGCATTCCTCATCCTCGCGGTGTCTCCGTGCCTCTTCACTCTCCCTGGTCCTTGCTAAGCCCTCAGCTCTGTGAAGTTCCCGAGCCTGCAGCCGCTGCTGGCACCTGAGCCCTCCCGATTAGCGCAGGCTGAGCACGCATCCTGCCTGCCAGAGCTGTGCGGGACACAGCCTTTTGCCTGCTTTGCCTGCTGCTCCCCCCGGAGAACAGCCTTTGCTGGGTCATTGCGCCCGGCAGTTTGGGTTAAATGGGGTGAATTTGGTTTGAGATGTGTTGGAGGAGGAGCGTCCCCAGTCCCTGCCTGCCTGGCGGAGAAGGGGAGCGTGGGGCGAGCGGGATCAGCCCCGTGACATGCACTCAAAATTGAAATGTGTGATCAGCCGTGTGATGCCACGCCGACATCTGCACCGCATCCCCCATGCTCTGAGGGCTGGGTGCTGGAAGGGGTGGCTCTGAGGAGGGGGCTGACTTCTGTAAGAGCAAGGCACGGCTGGCCGGCCTCTGTCCACCGGAGACATCGCGCTCTGCCGCTTGTGCCGCTGCTGCGCCACCCTCCTGCCCCTGCGCTGGCACGGAGGATGCTGGCTGCTTGTCTCGCGATGGGTAGCCTTCAAACGATCCCAAATCACGAGGGAAATCCCCCCCGCCCCTGCCCCAAGCTGGCCCATAAATCACGGCGTTATAAAAATAAAACAGTTTTGTGCCTGCACGCACATTTCAGGTTGCCTTTTAAACCTGAACTTGTTTCTCACACGTTGGCAGAAGAACAGAGGGGAGCTGGAGTCAAAAGGCAAGCTCGAAAAATAAACGCATACTTCTCTCTTGCTGCTCGTGAAGGGCTCCCATAGGAAAACAGAGAAAACCAGGGCAGGAAGAGGCCCTGGAGGGGTCGACGTGCCCTTTCCCCAAAGCAGGAGCCAGCTCCTCCCCGCAGGCGGCAGGCCAGATCGTGCCCAAGGCTGCGGTGATGGGGGGGTACAAGCAACTACCCCCCCCCCGGTCCCTTGGTTCAATTGCCCCCCTGATTTTCCCCTTTCTCCCCTATTTCCCCTGCTTCCCCGTGGCCCCATGCTCATCCCCTGCGTCTCTCTGAAGGACGGGTGGCTGCCGAGGTGACGCGGGGATGTCCCTGCTCCTGCCGCGGCCGCGCAGCCCAGCCCCAGCCGCGCCACGTGCGTGCTGCTGCAGCGCCAGCCACCCAAGGAAGAGACTGAAAGTTGTGCTGTCTTAAGCCACAGTTTAACATAATTAGACATCCTGGCTTGAGGGCAGTAATTACTTTTATAATCCTTAAACATTTTTTTTTTTTAAATAATTGCCTCCCAATTCAATGCCTTTCAAAAATCCTTTTAAACGGCACTGCCTTCTTCAAACAAAACTCAGCCAACAGTAATTACAATAAATTATTCTCAGTTCTAAAAAAACATATAGAAATTAATCTATGTGCGCAAACTGCTAACCAGTTATTGTTTACCTCCCTCCCACCGGCCGGCTGCTTCCCCGCTCAGCACCGTGCACCGGCCTCAAGGGCCGGCACCGTGGCTGCCCCGGGGGAGCTGCGCCAAGCCCGGCACAATGGGCTCGGACCTTGGGCAGCCAGGATCGGGGCTCCCCTCCTGGCTCTGTCTGCCTTGCAGAGCACGGCCAGGGGCAGAGCACGGCCACACCGCCCAGCCCTCCCAGCAAAACAACGCTCCGACCCGCCAGGCAAAGGCGGTGCGCGGGCTGGCCGCCGCATTTCATCCTCAGCTGGGACAAATAAGGCGTAATTCTGCTCGAGTCAAAGGAGAGGCCATGATTCACAGCAGCCGAGGATCTGGCCAAGAGTGTCAGCATCACGACAATAGCGTAATGTTTTCATTATGCATTGTTTTTTTCCAAATACTTAAAAAATTATCTAGGAATTACTCACACATCCCGTAATAGTTACCAGTCTTGGGTGTTTAAGGCAAAGGTTTCTTGAGACAGCGATGGGGCTGCAAAAGCTTTAGCCATCGCTGCTCCTGCTCCGTGCGCTTCTCCTATCACTTCTGCTCTCCTCCTCCTCCGTGTACACAGTCCAGTAACCTCTCCCTGACAATCTCCAGATCCTCAAAATTGCTCATTTGGAATTTTGCAGTAAATAGAAAATTGCTTTGCTCCTTTCTCTCAGGACAGCACAGAAAATGGATCCAAATGAAAAAAAGCGAGCAGCGTGTATCTGGTAGACATAAACAGTGAAAGAAAGGCAATTCTGCTTTTCAGCCCCGCTGCAGAGCGAATGACCTTGGAAACAATGAAAGGCCTGGGGCCGGAGCCCAGGCTGTACATTCTGCAGCAGCGTGAGCTGTGTTTGGGGAAGGATTGGGGAAGACAACCTGGAGGAATGGGCTCGTGCAGGCGTGAGTCCCCACCGGCTGAAATATCCCAGCTAACAGTGGGGGGAAGGAGCTCACAGCCCCCAGACTGGTGCCGGCATGGCTCTGCCTCAGCCACCTTCCTCCCCTCTGCCCACTCCTTGTCGTGTGCTGTCCCGTGCTTAAAAAGCTGTCCCCATGTTTAAAATGCTGTCCCCGTTTGGCACGGCAAGGCAATGCCACGTGGCCAGGGGGAGCAGCCCGAAACCCGCTCACCCCCGCCAACATTTGCAAGCGATGGAAACGCGGAAAGGAAATCAGAGCTAATTCACACGTGGGGGAGGAAGAAGGGGCTAAATTTATAACTAATAATTCACCCCGTCCTAATTGCACATCAAACCGCCGCACCAAAAACTGGCCAAATGGAAAGCATGTGTCGGAGCTCAGCCCGCAGCCGGCGGCGTTGCCCGCGCCCCCCGAAAGCGCCCGCATCCCCTGGCTCCTCCGCGGAGGGGAGGCCGGGGGGCGATAACAAAGGTTTGGATTTGATCACGCTTTATGTCAGAGGGAAAAGCTGCTTTTCCTGCCGGAGCTGCCAAGGGGCTGATACCACCCAGCACACGTCTCGCAACACCAGGCAGCCCTCCTGAACGGCTGCCATCGGCGCGGCGCGGCGCGGCTTCCAGGGCAAGCTGCTGGGGCCCGCGTGCTCGCCAGTTCTTTGTGTGCTGTGAACAGGGAGAAAAAAAAAAATCATCTTTTTTTCCTGCATTGCTTCTTAGAAATGTCAGAAAATTAAAAAGAAAGAATATATATGAATATATATGTATAAAATCCAGGGCAGACAGCCAGCAGCAAGGATATGTTTCAGAAACGCGGGATCCTGGACAGGATCCTGGAGCAGAGCAAAAGGGCAAGGCGTGCACGTCGGCCTCGGCGCAGTCTGCTTGGTGCTGGGCACACTGTGTCCAGCCGTGGGACAGCTTCGCAGTGCTGGACAATGGGAGAAGAGCTGGAGATGCTCCATTGCTCCCCTGCAGGCCAGGCTGGGGTTTGGGATTTGGGTGATGTTTTTAGGGCAGAGCTGGGGCAGGACGCAGCCCATTTGGGTTTCAGCCCCAGGCAGCTGGGCAATGCCCCGCTGGCCCACCCGCGCCCCTTCCTGACCCCCAGGGCTTGTGAACTCAGTTGTTTTTTTATTTCATTGCGAACTTTTCAAGCTGAGCTTTGGAGACACAGCTTTCCCCTGCAAGAAGCAGTGAAACAATGAGGGGAGAAAAAGGGAAAAGCAAACCCCACCTGCTTCCTGTTTTTATTTCCCCCATCCCCCTCCTTTCTTTATTTTTTTAGTGCTCCCTGGTTATTTGGTAGCTCCTGCAACTTGTCCAGAAATACCTCTGCTAGTTCAGGGGCGTTTTGGAGCCCAGGAATTTAAGGAGGGCCTAGAAATTCCTAACCCAGCTTTAAACTTGCTAAGGACGGGTGAAGCGGCTCCCTGCCTTTCCAGCCTGCGTTTCTGCTCTCCTCGGAGTCCCCCTTCCCCTCTGCTCCCCAGGGGATGCTGCCCTGGGCTTTTCCTCTCCCACCGCTTCCAGGCGGGCAGCGCAGACATTTGGTGCACATCTGCGGCAGCGGCTGCGGGGTCGGGCTGCCCTCCTGCAAACCGTCCTCGCGCCCGAGAAGTCCGCAGCTGGGAGCGTGCGGGCAAATTTCCATTATGCTTCACCGAAGAGGGCGAAATCCCTGGCTGGCTGTGGCTGCAGGACTGGTTTGAGATATCAGTCTGGAGATACAAATTCACTCTGATCTCTGTCGGGTGTTTTGGCGTAGGAGGGGTGGTGCCTTGCCGCCCACCGCGTGCTGTCAGCAGTACTCATTTTGGGACGCTCTGGGCGTCTCAGTAAGGAAGAGCCAAAGTTCCCCACTGGAAAGAGTCTCTGAGAAAATAGTCATGATGGAAACTCACCCTGCGAAAGCACACGTCACCTTCCCACCCAGCAAGCTCCGTGCCTGGAGGAGCCAGGGTGGCAGCGCAGCGGGAAGGATGCTTTGAGACGCCGCACCGCTACCTGGAAACCAGCACGCATCTCCCACATGATCTGCACCGCTCGCCTCACAATAAACCAATATATTTTAACTATGACCCGAAATGTTGCAGAGGAACCTTTTCAGCCAGTCTCTTTGGTGCAATACAGATGCGTCAAGCCTGATTGTTATTGTACATGTCAGGGCTGTCGAAGCGCGGGATAAAGAAGGCCATTGTGCGCCCACGGAGGGGACGGCTCGGATGATTAATGACTGCTCCCTCAATTCTCAGAAGAAGAGATGGAGGCAGGATAAGGCCTCTGCTCCGGTAGGGGCAGAGCCCCAGAAGACATCCGCTGAGCAAAAAAACAAGGAGGGCGCTCAGCACAGCAGGGCAGGGACCAGAGGCACCAGCCCCGAGGGCGTGCTGCCCGTGCCGGGGCGCTGAGCGCGGTGGTGCCGGCGATGCTGCCGCTGGTGCTCCTGGTTGTGCCACCAGCCCTGCTCTGACCGATCTCCCCGCTGCTCTGCTCTCTCTGCACGGAGGGCAGTGGGTCTCAGCAGCGCGGATCATTGCCCATTGAGTAAGACGGATGGCAAAAAATCAGGGAAATTGCAAATTGATCTTTGCCTAACACACACGGCGACTTTGTTACCTATTTTTTGAGCCTCTACGCAAATACCTCCCAGACTAATTCTAAGGCGTGCCAAAGTAAATTACATTTAGTTTGCCTTAAATAAACAATGACTCTTCCAGGAAAGGTTTGTCTCTTCTGGGCACTTGCATCATTTATCATTGCTCCACTGTTTTGAGTTGGCTGCCCTTTTAGGGTGAGATGTCTCTTGGTTTTAGTGTGCGCGCAACCATAGAAAGGACAAGGTCTTACCCCAAGAAAAATGTACTGAGAAGATGTCATTAAAGCTAATGAGAGTCCAGGCAGCTGCAGCTCATTAGAGATTGCCTGGGGCCAATTGTAACTGAGACCTTTAAATATACATCATAGTCAAATAAACAACATCATATTCGATCTGCAAAGTCTCTATCAGTTCCTGCATGGTCCTTATCGCTCAGCCTTACTTTTTGCTGAGAAAATGTTCCCTGTTCAATAACAAACTCGGAAGCAAAGGAGCCCATCGCACTTAGGAATGATGCACCGAGGAATGGGGGTGGGAGGAGGGACCTCTTTTTCTGAAAACACCATTTGAAATTAATTGATTGCAATGGTAGGAGACACACAGGGCTCGAGCTCTCCGCCCTGCCCCAAGGACTGTGGGAAAACAGGTCGAAGAACCTGCAAAGATGCTGAAGATTGGTGCTTTGAGCCGTGATTGAGCAATTTTGTTGTTGTTGTTCCTTTCTTTGGCCCCGGGACATGACTTTACTGTAAAAGAAAATGAGGGGTTTCTGACAGCACTTTCCATGTGTTGTTGTTACGAAGCGTTTAGCGAGGAATTAGGGATTTACAAGCACGGGGGGTTCCCCCTCCATCGGCAGAGCCCCCAGCCCGGCTTCCCGTTGTCGGGAACGCCGCTGCTGCTTCCTGTGGGGCTGCAGACGTGGGCAGGCTGCGTGTTTCCGTGCGTCCTCACCCCAAATAGCTCCACGTGTGATTATTAAGTCCTTATCTCCGCAAGGAGTCACTGACACCGGGCGGCTTTCCAGGGAATGTTGCTCCCTTAATAGGCCATTACATCTCGGTAATAAGGGCTAAACTCTTCTGGGGGCATTTAGTTATAAATTAAGTAAAATAACACCACCGATCCTGCCCTTCTCCCCGTGCTCGAGAGGGGCTTTCTGGTGTGTATGCCTCCAAAGCTGCCCGGCCAGGGACGGTGCTGGGATGTGCAGCTCTGCCTGGGTGGTGCAATGTCCCATCCCGGCGCCGCCTGGGCGGCTGTAAATAACACAGATAACAATAAAATGAACAGTGGAGAGGCCGTGGCTGGGTTCATTGACTCCCGGCCCAAGAGCTGCTTCCCAGCGGAGGTCTCTGCACGCTCCCCCGACACAGGGCATCTCCCCACTCCGTGCCCAGGACCCCCATGGGGTCCTGTTCAGCTGAGCGCCCCAGGGCAAAGCTGTGCCAGCGCACCCCAGCACCGCTCTGTGGAAGCACCAAACTGCCCAACGTTTTGGGGGCTTGTTTGGGTGCTCGTTTTGGGGGCTTGCAATGACCTTCTGCCATGGGGCTTGCAAGGAGCCTGCTGGGCTCTTGCCGTTCTCCTCTGTGCAGGAAAAAAAAAAAAAAAAAGTGAATTACAACCAAGCATGTGAAGGACATGGGTGGCAGCAGAAGGAAGGAGCCAGGAGCAGGGGGCACGGGGCCGGCCGCACCTTCCCACCCAAGCCTCACCTAACGCTGGCCACCTGGACCAGCGTGGTCTTGAGCACAGAGCTGGGGCAGATCGGCCGCATCCTGCCCACATAAAGGAGCACTTTCCTGCTCCCTGGTGCCGCTGGGTCAGCTTTGCACTGGGGTGGGATCGCAGGTGCTGCGACCCAGACCAGATGGAGACCTCGTGTGCAGAGCTGGGCGTGGGAGGCAGGGGACCCTGCGAGCTGCCGGTGCTTGGGACATGTCCCTGTCCCCCGGGGAGCCAGGCACCAAGTGCTCCCCTGCTGCACGCCGTGTCCTTGGCCCTCATTAAGAGGAGGCTGCAGCTGCGCTGGCCTGGGAAAGCCCCGCGGCCGCGCGGCGTGCTTGCAGCGGAAGTCGCAGCGCTCCGGCTTCGGCTGGCTTTAAAGCCCCAATCTGGTGAGAGCCGCGCAAACCCTTCCACAGAGACCCTCCCATCGACCAAGAGCCAGGTATATTGATTTAATTTGCACCTGTGCATTTCTTGGCACGGATCAGCCCGCTGCAAGCCAGGAGTAAATTCACTTAGGAGACTTCTGGCAGCAAGCTGCCCCGGCTGAGCTAAACCAGGGCGGAACAAAAAGAGTTCAACGCGCCTGGCTCCACGTGAGCCGTGCCTTCAGCCCTGCCCTGAGACGGGCAAAGAGAAAAGGAGGGGAAGGATTTGGGTGCAGGACGGTGCAGCATGCCACCTATGCCTCCTTATAGCAGCTCCTTGCTGCTCCCAAAAGCAGGGAGGATGCCCTGGAGGACCCCCTGGACCCCCCCTGCAGGGAGGGAGCCTCCCGCTGCCGACCTCCCCCCGGGGTCTGGGCAGCACCGCGGGGCTGCGGCAGGGTGCTGAGGCTCATACTTGAGGTTTCATGCTCTGTTCCTTGCTAATCCCAATTTTCAATTGCTCATAACTTATGTCATTTGGGCTAGAATTTTCCAGACATGAGCCCCCTGAAAAGGTGGCTCTTTCCTTTTCCCTCTTTTTTTTTTTTTTTTTGTAACCAAATGAAAACATCCAGCCAAATGTTCTGGCCGTGTCCATTTTCTTTCTTCTGCATACATTTATTTTTTTTTTTTAGTGAGTGTACAGCGAACACAGATTTTTCCCATTATGCATTAAATACAGAGAGAGCGTCACCTTTCCTGCTGCGGTGTCAGCGAGGAGAGGGCCCCTGGCCGACCTCTGCGGAGCTGGCAGTGGCAGGGGATGCTGCACCCACACCGAGCTCGGCTTCTCCAGCTCACCCAAACATTGACCCCCTGCGGGGTTCTTTGGGTGCCTGAGAAACCTGCCCAGAACCCGGGCTGCGACCCGTCACAGAAGGCACCTTTCAGAGCCATGAGTGCTTCTCCTTTATTAATTAATTCTTTGTGGAATTGGAGCGGCAGGGCGGGGGGCTGGCTGCTTTTTAGCTTCAGCCTGGTGTAGGAGCAAGTTCAAACCCCCCCAGATGTCTGAAGGCACTGGTTTCCAAGCAGGTCTGGCAGATAAGCATTTGCAGGGTTGTATTTATGCAGGATGTGTTCGTGCTGCTGCTGCTCATCCTCTCCCCGCCGCAGGGAGCTGGTCCCCCCGGTGAAGGCACCTCATGAGCATCCCTGCTTGGCTCTCTGTGGCCAGCGGTGGGGCTGGGCAGCGCCCATCTCCAACCCCGCAGAGGACGGTTCTGCAGCTGCTCCCTGGCAGCAAAGGGGTTAAACCAGTGGGGTTGAACCGGGGGGCCAGGGGGGTCCCGTCCGGGGGTGCGGAGCAGGACGGAAGCAGCCCCCCCGTCCCCGCCACCACTCTCCATGATGTCACCTCCCCGCTCTCCCCGCAGAGGCGTTAAACGAGCCCGCGTGCTAATTGGGGCCGCGCAGGTGGGCAGCACCTGGAGGGGCAGGGGGGGGTTACCCTGGGGTGCTGGGGGACCCCAGCCCACGGGGCAGCCCCGCTGCCCGCCCCACCGGCGCCACGTGCCGCCCCCCAGCCACCGCAATGCCCCGAGCAGGCGGCGGGCGAGGGGGATCGCTCTGCAGCTTGGTCTGCTTTGCTTCTCGCTTCCGACACCTGATGGGAATCTGGAGCAGGCGGCGGCTGCAGAAACTCCCCGTTACATTTTCCAGGCGTGAGCGGGTCGCCTGACGGCACAGGGGTCGCGCGGGGCAAGCCCCAGGTGGAGGAGGCATTACTTCCCCGTGCTTTTTTTTTTGTGGCGAGGACAAGCACGGGGCATCACCGCTGTGCCTTCTCCATCCCCATGCCGGTCCCCATCTGACCTTAGCAGGCTGTCCCCACCCGATGCTGCTGGCGGGTGTGGGATGGCCCCCAAAAGCCCCTTTCCTGCAGCCTCCCCTCCTCCGCAGAGAAGAAACGCGCACAAAGGAGGATCCTGCGTTTCTCCAATTAATGTAATTAAGAGAATTAAACTTTTGGAGAGAGAGAGTTTTTCATTTTCTTTTTATTTGATTAGGGAAATTCCCACTGCGTGCTTTGTGCAAATGAAAGCCAGGCTCCTTTCCATTGTTCGGCGGCCCCGGGAGGACGCCTTACCTTTCAATCTCGCAAGCTAATGTGTTTAGAGTTAAAATCCCCCCCGCCCCGGGCAGCCGAAGGAAGGATCCCGAAGCCTTGATTAAAGCACGGCTCCCCAAGCCAGGGTGTGCACGTGGAGCTGATGGCGAGTGCCCCGGTCCTGCGCCCTCACCTGCACAGCTGGCTGAGCCACAGCACCACAGCAGGGGATGTCCTTGAATCCTGGGGGCCCCCAGCCTTCCCACCCATTTAATACAGGGAGGTGCAATAAATGATGCCAAAAAGGAAAAGATTTGGGGTTGGGCACCGGTGGAGAGCTGTCCCGAGCAGCCTGCCCGTGCTGGCTCCGGCGACAGGGAGTTTTCTGTGGCCCCATCAGATGGTTTGCCCCATGATGCTGAAAAGTAATTATTTTTGTCAGCCTGAATATTAAAATCGCTTCTCCATGAGACTGGGTTTAGCTATCAAGGTTACTGAAAAATAAAACACGGGGAAAAGTCTTTGTACAATCCTACGGTGAGGCCACGGGAACTTACACTATCCCACAAGTGCTCAAAAATTACGAGCCAGGTCCCCAAAATGAGATAGGCTTAAAAATCAATAAGAATAAAAAATACATTATGGCTTTTAATTTTTCTTCTGCTTTCTGAGCTTTCTGGGCACACAGGGGATGTGTTACACATTAATGAAAGCTGCTATTCTCATCTAAACACAATTTCAGGTGGTCGTAACTTTGGAAACCACAGGAGACGTCACCAGGTCTGCAGTGCGTAGCGGGACCGGCGATACCCACCTCACCACTGACACGGATGGATGGCAACGGGAACCAGTGTGGAAAGGGAAGAGCCCTGGATGGAGAAGAGCAATCTGAAAATTGGTGCAGAACAGCTCCTCGAGCCCCACTGGGGTTTCTCGGAGTTTCTCGCAGCAGGAAGCACATCTAGAGCCAGCCAAACCATCTCTTTTTTATTTTTTTTATTTTTTTATTTTTTTCCCAGCAAAAATCTGCTGACCCAGAGCCTGGGTTTTCCAGTTCCTCCCAATCAATGTACTGAGTGGGAGATCCGGGTGTGCTGCCTGGGATGGGGGAAACCACAGGATGGCCCCTGCAAACTGGGACCGTCTTCCTCCATCCGTACCCCAGCCAGGCTGGGGCTGGGTCCGGGGGTGGCAGAGGGGGGATGCTGCAGAGATGTGAGGCTTGGGGTTCCTGGGGTTTCTTGGGCTTGTTGCCCATCCAGGAAAAACCACGCAGATCCCCCCAGCAGAGGAGCAGAGCTATCTCCATAGCAGAGTGGGAACTGCTCCCCATGATCGGGAGCTAAACGTGAGGATTTAAAGCCCGTCAGGCTCCTGGGCTCACAGGGAGCATGCCTGATTATATCATTTTTAGATTAGGTGATGTATTTTTCTCCATTAATTCCTAATTCCCCCAGCTTCCTTGAGGGTCGCCCACAGGAGAGATGCCATGGGGAGGAGGGATGGGTTGGGCAGTGCCACGCTGGCTGGTGACAACAGCCATCAGGACCATGGCATGTAGAGCCAAAGATGCACCTGGAGGTTTCCTCCTGGCCCTCACCACGCTCTGTAATTCACCACCACGGCAGGGACACGCTGGGGACAGTCCCACGGTCCTACTGCTGCTGCACCGAGCATCTGCGGAGGGGAAAACTTCCCAGCATAACACCCGCAGCCTCTCAAGTAAATAGTCTTTAATGTTTCACTCAAGGGTTGTAGCCTTAATACGTAAAATCTCTTTGGCTTTTTTAATTCCTGATTCGTGCTGTGGAAAGGCCTCCCCAGCTCACCTCCTGGCTTTCCTCCCCCAGCCCTGCGAGGGGCCGCGGCACCAGCTGGGAGGGCTTGGAGATGCCCCGAAGAGGGCAGCAAGGCCACGGCCATGCACGGGACCACGAGTGGGGTGCCCAGAGGTCCCACAGAGTGGCCTTTGAAGCAAAATGTTGAGGTTTTTTTTTTTGGTGGTGGTGGTGTGTGGGTTTTTTTTTTTTTTTTAAGAGATCAGAAGGGAGAGAAGAGCTTTATAATAAACCCCAAAGCAATACCCATGGATCTTTCTGCTCTATCAGGATTTTGCTCACTGCAAACACCTGTGGTTAGAGGCAGCCCAGCTGCCCTGGTGCTCATCAGCCCCTCAGCCCCCAGCTGTGTCCCCCCTCCCAGCCCCAGCTGAGCCTTTTTAAGGACCAGGCACGGCCAGCTTGGGTTTTTCCAGTAGCTCTGGGTGTGGGCAGCATCAGGTAAAGGAGTTATTTGGGGGTCTCAGTCTTTTTTTTTGTGCTCGTAGCCTTCAGCTAGGCAGTGTCAGTGCTACTCTGTGGCTGCTCAGCTGATTGCAGGGAGCAAATCCTGAGCTGGGGGCCTCCGAGGCTGGGTGCTCAGCTCCCCGCTCCTGGGGTGCGCACGCCCCGGCCGGGGCTGCCGTGTAAACGTGCAATTACAAGAGCAAGCAATTTTTTCCTTGGAGATCTCCTGGCCTCAAATTAGGGAGGCTGAAGCTCTGTCAGAAGATGACGGATGTCACCGGGAGAGGCACTGACGAGCAGCGGGGAGCGCGGGGTCAGGGCGCTGCAGGTGGGTGAGCAGCGGCGTGGCCACACTCGCCTCCTGCCCCGGGGGGAGGCAGGGAGGAGGTGGTCCTCCCTGGAGGATGGGGATGTGCAAGCTGGGTGCTGCAGCTGGGGTGGGTGAGGGTTTAGGCATGGGAATGGAAAGGCCCAGTAGGTTCCTTATAGCTCAAGCTGGGGAAACACAGCGGTTGCTTGATGTTTTTGGAGAGGAACAGGCCTGGGAGGGGGTGTTTATGAGCTCAAATGGGAGTGATCAGCAGCAATGATGTCCACCTCACAGCTGAGGGTCCTCAAGCATCAAGGTGAGGCTCCTGGTCGGTATAAACAGCCCTAGAGCTGGTGGTTGGATAGAGGGAAAGGTCTTGCCCTGACCTGAGTGCCTTGGAGGATGTACAAAGGGAGCTCTGTGCGCTGGAGAGGCAGGACAGAGCCTGCAGACAAGCTGGGGGAGGACTAGGCTGAGATCATGTAAACTCTGCAAAGGTAAGGGATGTGAGAGCGAGGCATGAAACGCACGCAGGCAGGTGGCCAACAACAGCTCCACATGTCTGCCTGCAAACGCAGGGGGCTTCAAAGGAGGAGGGGGAGAAGCAGCGTGCCTGGTGGTGCGGCAGCAGTGCTGCGCGTAGCAGGATGCGGGGCTGCGAGGGAAATCCCGTGCTCTTGCTCAGACAAGGGTTTTCCATGCAATGAGGTGCTGGGCTGAGGGTGGCCGGAGCGGGCACTGTTGATATGTGTAATAACATGCAGCGTCAGCATCTGTGGGGGCCCCAGGAGTCAGCGCCTGGTCCCCTCTTCCTGGAGCCCGGCCAGCCCCGAGCGATGCTTTCCAGTGCATGTGGTCAGGCCGTGTGTCAGGAGGATTAATGATAAAGGCTTCTTGGGGCTTTAAGAGATCTGGGTCTAATTTAAAACCAAAACAACACGTAGAAATTTAGGAGGAGGGGAGTTGCTGTCCCGAGGCGAGCATGGGATGCAGCTCATCACGGATCCTATCTTGCAGTAACATGTGCCAGGACCTTCAGAGAAGGTACAAGCAAACACCTGGTACACAGGAAAAACCCAGCCTCCCAGGGGTGCTTTCTTCTTTGTCTTTTGCTATTAGTCATTAGCTCATGCTCCGAAGCACATGGCCTTATCTCCCCTCTAGGCATCTTCCTTTTATCTACCTTGACTCATGGAGCTGCAGAAACTTTTATTAGCCACATAAACGTCGGATCTTCTTTAAAATCTTACAAAACTCTCTGCCTCGCCGTATCTTACGGCGATGAGTTCCACACATTAATCACGGGTTGGTGTAAAAATGAGTTTCTCACCCGTTTTCTGCCTTCGGATTCAGCCGTGGCCACAAAGCATCCCCGCGTGCCGCTGCACCCATGAGCATCCAGCCCTGATGCGGAGCCAGCTGGGTGCCGAGGGAAGCTTTAGCTTTGCCTGGTGTCTTCTGGTGATGAGCTTCAGTAGCTTGACAGTGAGCCTCCTTGTGCAAAAAGTCCTTGACTTCCTTGCTGGGAAGAGGGCTCGCAGGGCGGCGTGCAGCGGGGATGGGGGGCTGAGGCTGAAGGTGGCCCCCGGGGCAAGGGCTTGGGGCTGCGCCAGGCGGTGGGAGGTGGGCGTTTGGGAAAGGGCCGCAGGGCACAGCCAAGGGCTGGAGGAAGTGTGGAACAGGGGAGCGTTTGTCTTGATTTAATTTGACACTTAGACTGGAAGGAGTGATTTGTAACTGTGTACATTTAAAAAAAAAAAAATCCTCCTCAAGACAGGGAAGTGGAGGCAATAGCAGGTTTTGGTGCCAGATCAGATAAAACCATGTGGGTAATGCCTCTGCCTTCCTTCTTTTTATCCAGCTTTGTCTCCAGGCTCCTAAAAAAAAAAAAAAAATCCTGATGGCTCAAAATCCTCCACTCCTGACTCTCTCCAGCACCTCTGTTGCAGTAAGGTGCCTGAACCCCACGGGACAGGAGCTGCTGCATTGACTCAGTCTGGCGCAGGGCTCCCTGGCCTCTCCATCATGCACCCAAGGGCAGTTTGGTGGCCTGGCCACCTCTGAACACTGTGCTGTGTGTGGTGAGGCTGTGCAGTGCAGGGAAGGAGGCAGGAGGCACGTCCCAGCCACGTGGAGGTGGCACATGTCGTGGGTGTGCGGTGAGCCTGAGCCAGGCCCTTGGTGGGCACCAGGGTGGCCAGGGGAGAGCACAGGGGCTCAGGGAAGTGTTGGTTGGGATTAACGTGTTTTGGCACAGACCCCAATCCTTTCCTGCCCATGCATGGATGGGAATTGAATTTCCAACAGGAACAATTGTGGGACTCCTATCTGCAAGCCAGAGAGGAGAGCTAGGGATTTTTACCACGTGATTGACAGTTGTTCCTTTCATTTAAATAATGAAAAGAAGGAAAAATCAACCGCTGACAACCCTCGGCTCTGCCACGTGGCTGAGCTCTCCTGGGTGCGATGGGCAGGGTGAGTGGGTGCTGATGTGACCGAAGCTTTGGGGATGGGCGAGGGGACGCTCCCCATCCCCTCCCCAGCTCTGCGCAGAGTGGCGGTGGCTCCTGGGGCTTCGGCCTGGTCCCAGCTGCCCCTGGTGGGTGTTTGCTGGAGCTTTCACAGCCCCCTGGGATGGAAACCGGGCTCCTCGACCAGGGATTTGTTATGCTGAGCCTTTCCTTGCACCAAAGCTGGGGTTTTGCTCAGCGCAGCTCCAGCCCGTTGTTTCCCGCTGGGAGCAGACGCCTCCCTCCTCCTGCAGCAGCTGAGTGCCCTCAGCCTCTCCCAACGGATCGGGTTTGCCAGGCCTCTGGCACATCTCCCCATCCTTGGCTGTGCTCTCGTTGTTTATTTCCCACCTTCGCCACACGCCGGTGCCCAGAGCTGGGCATCTTCCACGCCGAGACCGCAGCGGGGCTGGGGAGGGCACTGGAGGCGAGACGCTCTTTTTATCTCAGAACAATGCTCCTTTTTTAATCTTATTTTTTTCTGCTGCAGTGCAGCGCTCCTGCCTCGCATCCAGCCTGTGTTCATTACAACCCCAGGCCCTGCTCTGCGAGCAGCCACCTCGCCAGCTTTCCCCTGTATTTATTTAGGCATCCCCCGCCCGCGGTGTTTGCTGGTTTGAGGCGTGCTGGTGCTGTCGAACGCTCTCCTGTTTTTCCTGGCTCCATCACCGCTTTATCAAGACCACTTTGAGCTATGGCCCTGCCTCCCCGCATGCTGATGGAGCAGCCCTGGCTCTGACAAAAGCCGTGGCAGCTCTCCAGCAGGTGAGGGGGTGAGTTTTGGTCGTTCGGAGCCACGCACAGGTTAAGGACGGAGCCGGGGGCGCTCATCCTGCTGCCCCCGCGTCGCTTCCTCTTCCTCTGACCCTTTCCATCCTCATTTCTTTAACAAATGAGGCTGGTCCACGTGGGGCGAATACCCAGGGAATGCTGCTGCTGCTTGAGGATAAAAAACAAACAAAAAGATCGGCAGCATGCCCGGGGAAAAGAAAACATCCTAGAGACGTCGGGGAAGGGGCACAGCACGGCTTTGCCCTGGGAAAACCTCCCCTCCGCCCGTGTTGTTATTGCTGTTCCCTCCTCTGACCTGAGCAGTTTGCAAATATTTTCAGTCCTGCAGGTTGTTTCCATTAGGAGGAAAAATCAATGATACAGCCAAGAATCTGTGGCAGAGCCTGCTCTTTGCTAAAAATGGCCTGAATCCTGCTTTCCTACGCACAGAGGGGTGGGCTCGTCTGCTCCCGGCCCCGATCCCATCGCTCCCCAAAAAATACCCCCAAAGCTGCCTCTCAAGATTGGGGCTTCCAGCCTGCCCCAAAGCTTCTGTGGCGTCTCTCCTTCACCCCTGCAGACCCCGGGGTGTTCCCGACACCGTGCCCAGCCCTGGTGCTCGGCGGTGCCTCGGCGGTTCCCGCTAATGGGGGAAGGCTGCTATCATTTCAGCCAGCCACCGGATAATTTGCCAGGAATGCCTATTGATTTCCTGCACTCCTCTGTGCAGGCAGGGGTAAATAAGAGTCATTCGTCATTGCATTATGTATCGGTAATTAAAAATTACTAGGTAACTTCAACCAAAAATTGAATAATTTGAAGTAAAATTAAATAATTCTAGGTAATCAGTACTAAATGAGACCATTATTTTACTTATCAGTGACTAAAAATTACCAGGCATTTTTCCTCGTTTGGATGCTCTCCCTCCCCCCCAGTGTCAGTAGAGCCTTTCTAATTTGTTTTAATTGTTAATTTTAATGAGTAGTGTTTTTCTGATAACATTTTAGTATGCTTTTTGTTGTTGTTATTTTTTTTTTGAGATGGCTTTTATTGCATTGCGCAAAGCCTGAAGCACCTCAATGTGGGAGCAATTTGGAAGCTAAATTATTATTATTTATTTAAATCAAACCCTCCAGCCTCTTTAACCATTTGGCTGATTCTGTAATTGCCGTGCTGGCGTGATGGAAATGCTCCATGCTTGCCTCTCCCTGCCACAGAGCTGATGCGGAAGGGCCTGGGTGCTCTTCTCATCTTGGTCACCCTCTGCATGCTGCGTCCCCTGCCACCACTTTTGGTTTTGGGGAGGTTTGGGGATCCAGGTTTTCTTTCACCCTGGCTTTGCACGGTCTTCCCCAGTCATCCTTGCTCGGGGGAACCTGGTGACGGCCTGTGGGGCTGAGCTTGTAGCAGTGTATCCTTGCCCAACCAGGGCAGAAACGAGCTTTGGGGCCAGACTGACCATTTCAGCCCCACCTAAAGCCACCTGAGCTACCCCGCTGCCCTGAGAGGCAGCCAGGGCAGACCCCAAATTACTCGAGGCAATGAGCAATGCCTCCTCCGCACCCAGCCCTCGCACCAGGCTGTGCCCACCAGCCCGGCAGGGACAGCGGGGTGGGATGGGGACAGCACTGATCTGCCCTGTCCCTCCCTGCAGGGAGCTGCCGAACCTCCATGTCCCCCCCGCACAGAGAGGGTTTGTCACCTCCCTGCTCCGTGGCACGGCGCATTTGTGTGCTCAGCCAGGAGTGATGCTGGCTTGCTTTGCTGCTGCTGGATTGCATTACAGCCTCCTGTCTGCGGTAATCTGCTATGCACCGTCACCCCGGGGGCATGGCAGGCTCTTCTGTTTGCCAGCTTTCTCCCCAGGAGCCGCGCAGATGCCTTCCACCCACGGACAAAGCATGGGGAGTCCCTGGGGTACCTCACTGGGCACACCCAGGCGTGCCCTGGAGGTGCTGGCGGTGCTGGGGTCAGGAGCCTTCCAGAAGTGGATCTGGGAATGTGGTGCTTGCTGTTGTCCCTGTTGTGTTGTTTTTTTTTTTCCTGTGCCTTCCTAGGAGCACAGCCCTGTCGTCCAAACATCTCTGCGGAGCGTGGATTTTATGCAATGCCCTTACAGCATCCGCTTAGCAGGGGGCAGCCCTCAGCCCGCGATAGCTCCCGCTGCATGAGCTGACCAAATAGGAGAGCAGATGGGAAGAGCAAATCATTGGAGGATTTTTTTTTTGCTTTTCCTCTTTTTTTTTTAATGAGACCCTCTTCCCTCGCCTTCCCCGGAGCGCTTAGCAAATAGCTGTTGGAGAGCTCAGCCTGCTGCTGGTGCCGCGGCGTGTCCCTGGTTAACCCGGGGCTCGGGCCCAGCCGGAGGGATTGGGGCAGGGGGAAACCACCGGGGTCATTTCATTGAGCTGAAATAAATAAGGATGGTGCATTCCTGCAAGCTCTGCTCCTCTCCATGTGAATGACACCCCCGGTGACACCCAAAAGCCGAGCAATGCAGCAAAATCTGGGACTGACGGGGCGATACCCAGCTAAGGCTGCTGTCGAGGGTCCCCCAGTTTCTCCTGCCCGCATGCCCGGCCTGGTGGCCCCAGTCGCTGGCTCTGTGGCCAGCCCCTGCCCTCTGCTGCTGAGACCTGGAAGTGCCAAGCTGAAGCCCAGCAGCCCAAAATCCGTGGGGCGCACGGCAGGCCCGTGTGCCGGGGGTCAGGGCGCAGCTTTTTGTTGGGGTCCGCACAGCCCCGGAGGGGCTGGTCCGCGCCTCCTACCTCACACCCAGAAATATTTGTGCGCTTGGCATTCGTTTCCCTTTGCTTAATTCCACCCCATTTAGAGCTAGTAAAACTATTCCCTGCAAGCAATTTACTCGACAAATGTAGCTGGCACTTTCTGTTACTGAGTTGTCCAGGAAGAGACCGCAATTTTTAATGATTTTTTTTCCATTCAGTGAATGCTCTTTATGACCGTATTTGAGCTCGGGGTTGTTCATGAATGGCAGCAGAATAAAAAAAAAATATCCGGTGGCCTATCTGAGCTGCGGAGCTGCTATTCACACCGCGAGGCTGGGCACCTTATCGCACGGCGTATTGTTTCTCTCCCCCGAATAGGAGCCCTCAACTACCTCCACTTCCACCGAGAACAAAATTAATTTCATCATGCAACAAATCTGCCTGCTGGATTAAATGAATCTGTTGCCAGCCCCGAAAGGTCTCGCAGTGAGCAGCGTCTCGCTGCTGGCTGAAGCCTCACCGAGCAGCTTCATGCAGGTTGCACCCAGAGGTGCTCCAAGCTGCCCTCATGCTGCAAAACCCCAAAAGTGAGCTCCCGGAGGGGTGCGGGTCCCCGGTGCCCCCTACCCAGCTCCCTGAGCCCGATGCTCCCGGCTGCACCCAGCCAAGCTCAACAGAGTGAGCTCCTCGATTTTTTTCCTTGGAAATCAGTCCCCCAAGCCCTTTAATCTGTCACAGGGTGCTTTTTTTAAATATTATTTACTATTCTAATTGTGACACAACCGTACAGGAATACTCGCAGTTGCTCGCCTAGGGAAGGGTTTGCCAAAACCTTCCTATTCTGGAGTGGTTTTATGGGAACTGTGTGATGAGGAAAAGATGGTGAGGGCTCGCTATTCTAATTAGGATCGTTTCTGTCTTGCGAGAGGGATTGGAGGGTAGTATTTATGAATACGAGTACGTTCAGAAAAATTCCTACCACCATCTGTTTGAGAGAGAACAGGAAGAATTTCAATATGCTTTAGACCTTGAAGAGTGATGTTTGTATAACAGGCTCATAAAATCAATTTCTAATAGTTACAGGTACCCCCTCAGGAATTTAAATAGTCTGTTAACAAAGTTATTCCATCTGCCAAGTAAATACATTAAATATGCACGCACCGTACTGTATATAGGGTTGCGTGCTCCTCTCTACTGTACGGCGTGCCCTCGGGTGCTGCGAGCGGGTTCGCTGCTGCGTTACACCCGGACTTTCCCTGGGGCACGGGCTGGATATCCCTATTTAAGCAGGAGCTCGCTTACCCGCCTGTGGCTTAGCAGATAAATCAAGTTTACAGCCACTTTGTCCGCTGGAAGCTGAGCGCTGGGCTGCTCCATCCATCCCTGTCCCCTTCCCTCGGCTGCCCAGCAGTGCCGGGGACGGGACCGGCCGTGAGGATCACAAAGCCTGCAGGCAGCGGAGGTGCCAGCTGAGGCTGCGGGGCTGTTTGGGGTCGGGCTGACAACACGCGGCACGTGCAGCTGAGCTGCAAACACATCACCCTGCTAATTGCACAGTTTGCATTTAGCGCTGCCCGCGGAGCTGCGCGACACCTTGCCGGTTCTGCGAGGATTGTGTTCTCCGCGTTATCGGGAGTGATTTATGGCGAGGGTTAGGTCGCGCATCCAGAATATCGATTGAGGAGTTTTGCTGCCTGTTGTGTTTAATAGCTGTCGGAGCCCCTGTTTGTGGCGCCGTGCTGTTTGCTGCCTGCCAGCCCACGCAGCTCCGCGAGCGGTCTCCAGCAGGACAGAGCTGGTGATCCCAGTGCATTGGGGTGGCCACTGGGCAAGTGCTGTGCGTGCCCAGGTGGCCCCTTGCAGATGGGCAGCACGTGCCATGCTGCAGCCATGGGCACGGCCATGGACCCTGCCCAGGGCATCCCCTGCTCACTGCGCAGCTTTGCCCAGGGGAAACTTTCCTTTGCACTCTTCCCGGCGATTATTCCTCTGCGCTGGGCGGTTTCTTCTTCTTTTTTAATTTAAAAATCCGCATTCCCACTTCCACATAGCTCGTTATCTCGGGGCGTGTGATGAGGTGTCCGGGCCCTGTCCCGGCAGAGATGATGCAGAACACATTCGCGCAGGCTGTGCGTTTGGCCCCCCCCCTCCCGCAGGGAGCGGGTGGTTTTCATTTCAGCCTCTTCCATTAGAAGCTCTAAGGGGAGCTCCATCTATTAACTGAGAACTGCAGGCCTGTAAATTTTGGCAAGAAAAGGCCCTTGGAAGCAAATCATCTGTATTTTCTCAGGCCTGTTTGTCCTCCCTCCTCGCATGTGCAGCCCTGGCCGGCCGGGAGGCAGGTACCGCTGCCTCCTGCTCCGCGCGTGCAGATTGATGGTGTCTGCTCCGGAGCCCGCGCCGCCTTCCCCCTCTCTCTCTCTCTCCCCCTCGCTCTCTCTTTCTGTTTTTGTTCCTTTCCTTTTGAGCTGTTTCTGCTTCGTTTGGGAGACTCCTTCAGCTGCCAAGTCCTGATGTGTATCTGTTCATTTCCTAGGGCAAACGCATTGATCTGTGATTTCTGTTATGATACTGCAGATTTCTGCTGCCTTTTTTCTTTCTTATTTTTTTTTTCTTTAAACTTTATCCTGCCATCCAGGAGGCGGTTTCTGCTCTGAGAAGTGCAGTGTTTCTAGAAAATGTTCGTTTCCCTGACTCATAGCTGTGCCTAATTGCGTACAGAGCCAGCGTCCATCCCTCTTAGTTCCAGTGTAATTGTTTGCGGTGTGTTCCTTTGTGATTGCGTTATTCCAGTAATAACAGGCAGTCTCCTTCCAGATATTTATTCTTTTCATGAACATCAGCATACTGGCAAAGGGTTGGGCTTTTTTCCATCTCAACGCTCTACTTCATAGCTCAAATCTGGGATTAATGCTTCGGGGATCTCAGAGAAGACTTTCCTCTTTCCCGCTACCTCTTTCCAGAAGCGCCGTCTTTCTGCGCCGGGATTTGGAGATCTTGGACGCGTGTTGCTGCTGCCGGGGATGCTGCCCAGTGCTTTGCTATCTGTATTTACTGCAGCCTTTTGCTCTTTGGTTTTGTTGTTCTCCCTTTTTTGGCAAAAGGGCGAAGCGTCAGTGAAGCAAATGGAAGGTGGCAGAGGACCCAACCCCAGCCTCTCCCCCTGTGGCCAGGGCAGGATTTGGAAGCGCAGGCAGGGCAGGGAAGCCTCTCAGATATACTGCCTACCTGTAGCGCACCTCTGCCTGTGCGGGGCATAAGGCATTAGTCTTTCATCTTGGAAGACCTTATTTTTTATTCTGGGTTAGTTTTACAGCACCCTGATGTGTGCTCAGCACTTTACGGCGCAGGAAGAAAGATGAGGTCCATGCAGCGAGGAGTACGCAGTCAGATTTACCCGGCATTAAATCCTGACCGAGTTACAAGCCAAACGAGCTGCGTCGCTGTGCCCTGGCCTTTCTTCTCCCTGCTCCCACTCGGAGCCACCTCATCCTTTTTTAGTGACGTGAGGGGTTTTCTTTGCCACGCAGCCTCGCCTCTGCTCCTCACATTTCCCCCAGCATCTGCGAACGGGACGGCAGGGACACAAGATGAGGCAAGGAGCAGGCACTTTTGCCTGTAAAATAAGTATTTTTCAGCTTGCTGGCCAGGTCAGCTCCACCCGTGCACGCTGAGGCTCCTTGGCTGAGCCACTGTTTTTGGCGGGTGGGTGGCCTGTGAAAGCCGCAGCGAGGAGGGCAGATGGTGCACGGCTCCCAGATGGGAACCGCGAATCCACGCAGCACCGGGGCTGTTTCCCAGCCTGGCTCAGGCCTCCTGAGCCACCTGTGAGTGAGCTGAATCCTTTGGTGCTGGCTGCCCAGCGCACTGAACAAGCCCAGAGCCTCAGCTGCACCGCAGCCCGCTTCAGGGCACGGAGCTGTGCTGGAGGAGGGCAGGCGGCCCCGGAGCTGTGCTCCATCTCAGTCCCCTTCTCTGTGCCCTGCTGGGGAAGGCCAGCTCCTAGCAGCACCCTCACCCTGAAATCCATGCAGGGGAGACGCAGCCTGCCAGGCACGGCCACCGCATCCCTGCCCCGGGGGCTGCCCACCCTCGGCGCGGCGAGCAGGCGGCGGGCCCTCTGCCACGGCCCCGGGGCGCTGCCGTCGCCCTCCCTCGCTGCGTGGGAACCGCTCCTGGGGCCGGAGCATGCCGAATTTCACTTTTCAAACGGGGCTCCTGGCGCCCCGCCAAGCAGCGCTTCGTGTTGTCAAATATTTTGGCAAACGGCGTCTCTGCTTTAGTCTGAAAGCGTCTTTCGCTAGGGAAACGGCGTCGAGGCGAGCAGCGAGCCGAGCCCCAGCACACTGGGGTGGGGTGGGGTGGGGTGGGATGGGATGGGATGGGATGGGATGGGATGGGATGGGATGGGATGGGATGGGATGGGATGGGATGGGAGGTGCTGGCACTGCTGCCCCGGTGCCATCGCATCCTGGCTGAGATGTGCTCAGGACCACAGCTGGGCAGGGCGGCTGCAGCCAGCAGGGAAGGGTCCAAAAAGTCTTCCAAGGTGACCGAAATGATTGGTGGAATCAGGCTGAGCGGGGCAAATCGTATTGACAAGAATAAGTAAACACTAAAAAGTGATTTTCAAGTTGCTATTTTGGCTTTTTGTTCTGAAATTGCTCTGTGTTAAAAAGGGAATAAAAGAAGGAAAAAAAAAAAAAAACAAGCTCTAAGTAAACTAGAAATAAGGGGACTGTATTTTTTTACCAGCTCATTGGAAAAATGAAACATATTTGTTCTGGGTCAGACCAAAATGAGCAAAGCAATCAGTTATCCACAGAGCCACGGTGCAGGCTGCCTTCCCTTCTGCTCGCTCTCCTGGGCATCTTTGAAAGAATATCCAATACCTTTTTATGATGTTTGAAAGAAAATATCTCAGGGGAGGAAAAAGCGAGGTGTGATCCCAAAAACTCGTCTCTTGCAGCTTGGCCGGGCCCTTCTCCCCTTCCCTCCGGCCGTGGCTCCTTCCCCGTCACGTTGTGCGGTGAGCGCGCGCATACTCACGGCCCCGGCACCACGATAGGTTTTGAAAGCCTGAGAAATCCTCCCGAAAAGCCTGGTTTCCGGCCAAAAACCCGAGGTTACGCAAACATATGCAGAGCTTGCAAACAGCCTGCGTGTGTCGGATGGAGAGCAGCTTTGCGGAGCAGGTGTGAGATGATTCGGGAGGATCTGCCTTTCCCGACGTCTGTGCTGCGCAAGGAGCCCGCCTCGGGGGGGGGAAGCCGAAAATAAGTGTCAGCCTGCAGACCAAACCCAGGCCTCATCCCATGCACTGAAAAATAAAACAACCCTGACCCCCCTGGGGCCCCACCGAGCCGCGATGCTGCCGCCCACCCGCTTCCCGAGCCCCCTGGGAGTCGCTCGAGGGGAAAGGCAAGAAAAGCCCTTGCGCCCACGGAGGAAGAGGAGGAGGAGGAGGCGGAGGTTTGCAGCAGCCCCGGTTGCAGGAGGCAGGCGAGGGCTGAAACCAGAGCTGCCTTTTGCACGGCAGGAATTCGGTGCTGCGAGCCGGGCGGTGCCGTTGGGAGGCGTGTTGGGCAATAGATGAAGATTTCAGTCTGGGAAAATGGTGAAGCTCGGTCTCCTTTTCTCAGGCGACGTGCTCGTGCCTTTGAAGAGGTTTGGAGGCAGATGGCTCCGTGGCAAGCGCAGCAAAGGCACCCCTGGAAGCCTTGCGAGCCGGCGAAACCTCCAAAAATCCCCGTCTCTGGCAGCTGCCAGGAAAGCTTGTTTGGGTTTTCAAATCTGTTCAGAAGAGTCCTTTTCTTCTGAAAAACTGTGGCTGTCAAAGCGCCATGCTAAGGTCTCATTTATTATGTATTAATGACTCCACATCAGATGGGCTTGTTTTACAGTATCAAAATATTGGAAATATCAAGGTATCAGCAGTTCTGAACGGGAGCTGTCAGAGGCTGAGCTGAACGGGGAGATGCCATCCGCTGTGCAGAGGGGCTTTGGGAGCACACACACCATTGTGTTCCCTGGAGCAGCTCCTCTGGGGACTGAATTTCATCCCCTGGGTTGCCCAGAAATGTCTGGAAGAGGGTTAGGGGAAACTGAGGCACGGAGGCACGGGGAGCTGGGGCTGAGTGCAGGCACGTGGAGGAGCTGGGACCAAAGCCCGGGGGATTTGGTGGCTTCTCTTTGTGCCTTTGCTGCAAATCCACCTTCCTGTGCCGCTGCTGCTGCTCAGCATTAGGATGATATTAGTTTGAGGGAGACTCTGACAGTCTGGTGGCTTTTTTTTTTTTTCAATTGTGTCATATGGGAGCTGTTAAAAAGAGTTGCCTACATTTCACAAATATTTCCAGGAACAAACTTGCCGGTGTCTGAGTCTGTGGAAGAGGAAGCGTGATGCTGACCGGCTGCCAGACCACGCTCTCCATCCATCAGTCCATCCCCAAAACCTCCCTTTCCCCTTAAATTGCTAACAGCGATGTGCCGGGTTGCCAAAGCATCTGCTTTACCTGCCTCGCCTCCGCCAAGGTGCCTGGCGCAGGTTAGAGCAGGATAAATCCCGAGCAAGTCGAGCTTTTGCATCCCCCACCCCCAGGAGGAGAAAAAGCAAGGATTTGCTCTGGAGAGAAGCGGGAGGTGAAGCTTTCTCTGAAGCCGAAGCAGGATCAGCCTGGGAAGTGAGGGAGGGAGGACGGGGAGGTGAGAAGGGATATCCCTGAAGGACACCTCCAGGTACCCCGATGCGGAGAGCAGCGGCGTTTCTCCGTGCCTCCGTCCCCCTGCCCATCAATTCTGCCTCAGTGCCAAGTGCCTCCTGCACCTGCCTGCCTCCATAAAGGGCGAGCAGCAATAATAGTTTGCGGTTAAAATACTGCCCTCAGATGATAATCAGCGGGACGTGGTTTATTTAGAGCAGCTGTGCCGGGAGGGGGTAACCTCTCCGTCCTCGGCAAGAAGCTCAGTTGTGCTCGTGGCTGCCGGCTCCCCGGCACAGGGAGAGGGATGCTTTTGGATGCGGGGCTTCTCCAGCCCCAAGCTCCCCGAGGCTGGTGTGGGTGCAGGGAGAGCTGGGTCACCATTTGCAGTGAGAGCAGAGGAATGATGTCGGTGAAACCTTGGCCAACGTTTCCCCCAGGTGAGCGGGTTGTGCTACACTAAATCCACGCCATGCCATTGTCCCCAGGTTGTCACCTCCCTCCTCAAGCAGAGGCTCCGTGGGGATGGAGACAGGGAGGACAGCGAGGCCTGGATCTCGGCCTCGCTTTGGAGGCTCAGAGGCAGCTTCAGGCCAGCCGAGGGAAGCGTCCTGCACGTGGGTGGCGGTGGCGCGGGGCAGAGCGATGGTATTGCAGGTATGTCGAGCACCTTGTTTGTTATACCCGGAGCGTGTTGCAACAGCGCTGGGTTGTGCAACGGTTTCCAGGAGATTTCAGCGCTTTCAGCTCTCGGGGCTGTCGTTCTCTGGGGTTTGGTTTCTGCCCAAGTGGGATGCTGTGGGGAGAACGGGTTGAAATCATCCCCTCCTCGGGTGGGATTTTGCATGGAGATACCAAACGTGTGATGGAGCGAGGGAGAAGGAAGCTCCCACCTTCCTAAATCACTTCTGTGAGCACCTTTTGCAGGCACCGAGCAGGCTCAGGGTGAATGCCGGGTAGAGCTCCCGATCCTGCTATCTACCCACACTCCCTTTTGTGCAGGTTGCACAAGCTGCAGCCAGGCTTTTTGCCCCCGGGGACTTAAACATTTCCTTCTTCCACCAGCATGAGGTGTTGCTGGAGAACATCTCTACCCCACGGCGGGCTGAGGATGCCGTGCTCCAGCCCCGGCGCTGAGCCCCATCCTTGGGGCAGCTGCTGGTGAGCCCTCGCCCCTCCCCAGGCTCATTTCCATACTTTCTTCCCTTTCCCTGTGCTCCCGTATGGTTTTCCTCCTCCTTCGTGCCCTGCCCGGGATGGGAGGCAGCATGCCAGGCAGCGCGAGGTCCCCCCGCCTGAGCTTTGCCCACTGAAAGGTGTGAGAGCAGAGAGCCCAGCCCCCCCCTGCACCCCTAATTTTGGACATGGCCTGCTCAGGCAAACCCCCCGAGACCCCAGCGAACAAACACAGCCTCAGCACAGGCTTTTCAGAAGTTTAAAATATTGCACAACTCAGAAGAATTATCACTGGGAAAACTGCTGCGGCTCCCCGGGGAGGTGCAGCGCTCTGCCACGAACGTGGAGGCTGTCGAGCTCCTCGTTGGAGCGGTCGCGGGAGTTTCTCAATTTGGCCATCTTCATTTTCCAGAACCTCAATCTGCAAGCTGGCGGAAACCTTCCCAGCCCGGGTTGTGCCCTCCGCTCCGGGGGGTTTCTTTTTATTTTTGAAGATGCCAGCTGAACACTGGCGCGGTTATTAGGAACGGACGGGGGATCTTAGCACGGAAAATGTTGGGCAACCCCAAATACCGCCCCGGCGTGCGGCAGGGGGAGGACAGCCTCCCTCCTAGGTGGGGACAGGGCTGCATGGGATGCTCCTGTGGTCTGGCATGGCAAATAGTGGGGTGCAGACACCCCAAACCTGCTTCCCATCGGGTTCCTCTGCCAGGAGGCACCAGGCAGCGGCTCATGGGGACCATTTTGTCTCACCACCACATCCAGGCTCCTTGCACGCCCTTCAGCCTTCAGAGAACGGGTTGTGCCATGTCCCCGAGCCCGCAGCAAGGTCCCCCTCTGCGCGTCTCTTGCAAGGAATGAAATAACCTGGAAGCTGTTGGTCTCTGGAAGCAATTTAGCATGGGACATGGCTATTAATTTAAATAGATTACAGAAATTTGAACTAAGCTGCATATAAATCTTCTGACCAGCTCTTTGGGCTTCAGACTCTGTTGTTTACACTTTTTTTTTTTTTTTTTAAAAAAAAAGCATTTTATTGATTCCTGAAGCTCTGATGTTTTGGTTGGAGCTCGCGTCTCCCTTTCTGGGCGCGGATGGCAGGCGGCTTTGCTCCTCCACACGTATCACCTTTCAGAGCTACTGTGAGTAAGACGCAGATGTTGTTAGGTCTCAGGTAAAGCCATCAAAGGTGGACGTTCAATCAAGTTTGACATCATCTTCAACCTGAAGGCAAACGGGTTGGTTTTGATTAGCAGCCCGCGGGGCTGCGCCTAACCCGTATCAGAGCTGCTGCTGCTACTTTACCTGAATCGCAAAACCACAGATGGTAATTATAACGATAAGTGCTTACAGATTTCCTAACAACAAAGATAATTTGTTTGCTCCATGCCTTGTTAGAAGGGGAATTTTGTTCTGGTGGCTGGGTGGTTTGTGAATCAGCCATTGCCCTTTCACCCCTCTGTCCCCGGCTTGGCTGCTCCCCCCCGCGCGGCGATTAGATGCTGATCTGACACGACGGGTCCTGCCGAGCCCGCTCGCCGCGGCTGCTGGCCCTGTTTGGAGGGGTTGCCCCATGCAGAGGGGGTGTCCCGTACAGAGGGGGGTGCCTCATGCAGAGGGGGTGCCCCACGTGGAAGGGGTGCTGCGCAGAGGGGGTGCTGCCCGGAGGGAGACGTTGATGCCCGCTGGATCATCCCTCAGCTGCTCACCAAAACCAGCACCCACACGGTTCATGCAGCGGGGCTTGGGGGGGGATTTGTGGCTTTGCCTGCATCCCACAGGCTCGTCTGCTGGCAGCACACGAGTGCTGGGGAAGCCGGGGTGAAAGCTGGCTGCGAGTCTGCCCTGGGACCGCTGCTGAGGATGAACGGCCGTGCCGGGGGACAGGCAGCGTGCCAGCAGCAAAACTCGGGCCTCTTCTCCCTTTTTTTTTCTGGGGACTGCTGCCAAAAATGCAGCTTTCCTCCTGACTGAAGGTGACCCGGCGTCGGAAGGCTGGGGAGGAGGAAGGGGGAGCTTGTTGCACGGCGGCTGCCGTTGGTCTGTGATGATCGGGGGTGTCTCTCTGCGGTTCCCCAGGGCTGGGGGCAGCTCACCCCTGAGCTAACGCGGCCGGGTACGGGGCAGGAGCCCACCGGCAGCCCCGGTGCCATCCACAGCCTCTGCCCGCCCTGGAGCCCCCAGCTCAGGGGCAGCGAGGGCAGCGTCTGGCCCGCTTTGCGGGCACGCGGAGAACAGCCTTGCTTTCTGGGTCTCGCTTTAATTATCCTGGAAGGACGCGGCTCGTTAAGTGCCCGCTTCGCTTTCCAGCGATCCCTTCCGGCTGCCAAGTGCGCTCGGCAAACAAAAGCATTCCTCTCCCTGCCGGGGCCGCGGCGGCAGCCCGTATGGCGAGCAGACGGAGGCGATTAATGCACACGAGAGCAGGCTGCCCTTCTCCCCGTCCCTGCGCACGGCCCGAGACCCCTGAGCAGCCTCCTGGCGAGCAGAAACCACCGTTGGGTAGAGACCCCTCCAAAAATGCCCCTGCGCCTCTGCATAAGCTCACGTTTGCTCGGCACGGGCAGAATACCTGGGGGTCTTGTGCCAGAGCCCGTTTCCCCGGGGCTCCCCTCTTTCCCGGCTCGGATCAGATGATTTTTTGCAGGCCAATAGTGCTCGGAGTAGTTCAGGAGGGTGATATCGATCTTGTTCGTATTTGTTGCTTTAATGAGTCACAAGTTCTGTCTGCGAGCAGAGGTGCTTTGGAGGTGCCGGCCGGGCCGGGCCGGCTGCGGCTAACCTGCATTTCTGGAAGGGTAGGAATTTCAGCAGATTTGGGGAACCGGTGTTTTCTTAGATTCCTGAAGGAAATTACGCTAATTGCAGCGAGCCCCGTGTCCCTGCAGACTGCAGATGCGATAGGATCTCCCCAAATGCCTGCCCGCGATGACGGCATGTTTCCCACAGCGCTTCCCCTGCCCCTCAGCGCTGCGGGACCTGCTCTGAGCCGCAGGGGATCTGCCAGACCAAAGCCTCCCTCGCCGCTCCGAGACAAAATTGTTTCTGCGCTGGTTCATCTTTTGGCTGCGGAAGGTGAACGGGGTTGAGCGAAGACGTTAGCTCATCGTATGGCAGGGGATGTGCTCCCTCGGCCGCAGCAGCTGGGATCTTGGCTGCGGCCACCGCTCTGCCTGTTATTATTTTTAAATGGTTTTAATATTCAGGCTCTCCAAAGCGCCTGCACTAATATCCGCACGCGGGTGTGGCGTGCGGTGTCGCAGCGCAGTGCAGGAGTGGGATTAATATAAACGCTCCGTGGGGTATCCCTAAACAATGGCCCCATATTAATCAGCTTAATATTAATCAGCTTTCTGCTCCGCTCGGATGGAAGGAAGCCCCCGTTCCGGAGCAGGACACTCCTCCAGGCTGGCCGTGCAGCCCGGCTCTGCAGCCATGAGAGGGGAGCAGTCGCAGGAGCAGGGCAGCGCTCGGCTCGCGGCTTGCAGATGCTCCTCGATGGGCTTAATTTAAACATTAAATCCCAATTTGCCTCCGGGCTCAGAGCATGGAAAAAATTAGAGCAAAAGGAGATTTTTTTAATTCTTTTTTTTTTTTCAGGAAGCTCCGAGTGAGGAAAGCAGGGTTGTAATAGAAATACTTTTTGACCTTAATTATGGCTTCTAATGGAAATCATTGTGCAAACTCAGCAGTGGGGCCGAGTGAGCGCAGGCAGGCTCAGGGAGGGCAGCGGCCACTCCTGCCCCTCCGGGACAGCAGTGCTGGGGCACGAGATGCGAGGGATAAACTCCTCCAGGGCCAAGCAATGTGGCCGAGGGCTGCCGGCCTGCGGAGATGTTTGTTTAAACCGTGAGGATTGCGAAATCCTGACCCGGCGTTGGCCGGGGTGGGAGCGGGAGGGATGGATCAGCGGTTAGGAAGCGCGCTGCCTTTGGTGTCGGTTCAAACCTCCTTGCTCTGGGAACCTGCTCTTGTTATTCCTGCTGTAACCCAGGGACGGGTCACTTGGCACCGCCTGGGAGTGATCACACGCGGGGTTAATGCGGTCTGGGAAGCTCCGTTTGGGGCGATGGATGGATGCTGGCCCTTTGCAGGGCCGGGGATCGCCTGGCTCGTCCCCTCCCCTGCCACCAGGCAGCCGAGCTCCTCGGGCATCACGTGCTGTGGGGCTGGCAGGAGGCTCACCCTCGTGCTTTCTGCTCTCCGTTCTTGGAAACACGCGGAAACCTGACCGTTTGTTTTGGTCCTCAAAAGGGTGCTGGAAAACCCCAGCCCCGCTGTGGGTGTTGAGCTGTTTGGAAAATTCTGGCTTTCCTGCTGAAGATGCAAACATGTTAGTTCCCCTCCATTGCCTGTGTCTCTGTGTAGGCTGCAGAAATAAAGCAAATGTTTAACATGCAGGCATTTAACCCTTTAGAGAATCCAGTTTATATACAGCATCAAATAATATAAAGAATCATTTGCTGCATTTCGACAGTTACTGTTTTAAAGTTCTTATCACATTTATTTCTTCTTATATCAAGGTTTTTGTATTGTGTGGTGAAGATTCGTCTCTTTCCTTGCCTAGTTTATCTATAATTCAGGACGCTTTTACACTTAGGTTATAATTGACTTTTCCACGCTGCAGCGACTCAAACAATAACTATTAATATTCAGCAGTCTATAGTGATAAAGATTTCCATTTACTCTCTTTTACTTAACCGTGTGAATATACGGCATACTATCTTGCACGGTTAATATTGAATTCATTCATATGTATTCTCCATTTTCCAGTATAACAATATCGAAACAGTGAGCAGCGTGTTCCCAGCTGGGCAGCCCTGGGTGTGCAGGAGGGAGCTGCCCTGCTCCCCTGACTGCCTGCATCCCCGGGGGGGTGCTGGCCATGCCACGCAGCTGCGATGCTGCAGGTGTTTCTGAGGCTGTGGAAGAAGCTGGGGCACTAAGCACAGCTCCTCTCCATTCCTCATCCGCAGGAGCAGGGCTGACGTCCTGCCCAGCGCTGCATTCACCCCCTTCGGAGTTTTCAGCCATTGCTGGAACCAGTGGTCTCAAAAACCCAAAGGTGTTTCAGCTAGAATGAAAGAGGGCTGCAAGCTGAGCCTGGGAAGGCTGAAACTGGGTAAAATTTCTTGGTACCCCACCTTGGGGTTTGCAATAACCCCAAGGATGCCCCCCCTCTCCCCTCCATCCCTTTTCCTGCTGTAAAAGCGATGTAAATGGGATGTAAAAATGTAAAAGGGAAGTAAAATGGGATGGCTGGCACTGTCTGTGGGGGCTCCTGGCCCATATCTGGTGCCACGAGCATGGGGACACCGTGGGGAGATGCCATCACCTCCCTAATGGAAGGTGGAGCAGGGGCCAGCCGCGAGAGCCAGCAGCAGGCTGGGTATTAATTGCAGCTGTGCTGAGCCGTTGTGACTGAGCTCTTCCTTGTAATTATGAAAAATGTCCTGCACACGGGAAAAGTGGCAGATCTGCTGCCCCCTGCTCGGAAACAATGACTTTCCCAGGCAGCTTCTCTCTGAAGCAGAGGGGCTCTCCGCGCCAGCCACCCACAGAGCGGGGCTGTTCCCACCGGTGCCGTTGAGAAGCTGTTCCTGCGCTTCACGGCTAGTTAGGGGCTAGTGGGGTTAAACGGATAGTCCATTAATCTCGGCCCCGCCGAGGTCAGAGCCCAGGGACACACACGCTGCGGATGATTTATGGGCAGCCTGGGCCGGTGCCCCGTTCCCGGGGCTGCTGCCAACGCTGCCCGGCGCGGCGGGCGCCTGCCAAGCGCCGGCTGGAGGGACGCTCTGCCAGCATGGTGATGCTGCGGTGTTTCTGCATCCCTCCCCCCAAAAACAGCTCCCTGGGGCTGTGACCGGTGCACGGGGATGGAGCTGGAGGGTGCTCCCCGCTCGCTAAACCCACCGGCCTTCCCTCGTCAGCTGCAGCTCGGGGCTGCCCCTGCGGTGCGCGCGGCGATGGGCTTCCCTCCGCCGCCTGTTCCTCTTGGCCTCCGATCAGAAGCGTGTGCTATCTGCCTGCTATTAGCCTGCCTGCTGCTATCTGCCCCGGGAGCAATCTCGGGGTGAATGAATAAACACAACAGCATTTAGCAAGATCTGAAAGGAGATTTGATGATAATTTCTTCCCTGCAAATTGTACGTGCTCATGTTTTCAGTGCGCTGAAGGCAATTAGAGCAGAGCGGAGCTGGCAAGATGAGGGGCGACACTGAAGAAGCTGCGACTGTGGAGCCATAATAATAATTTAGATTCTATTTAGATACAAGTGGCTACAAGTCGCGTCTCAATATTGAATCAATCGACACAGACAAATGCTTTAATACGGAGGCATTTGTTTGAGTAGAAGGAGGGGGACCAGCCTTTTAGAGACAGCCAGGTGGGATGGATGGATACACGACTGGGATGAGCTTGGAGCGCCCGGTGGGCTCCGCAGCCGGGAGGGGCGATCCTACGGGGAACAAATGGCTTTTCTTGCAGCTTTTGGCATTCTGGGATGGCTTACGCTAGGCATCGATTGGGGAGGTATTTTTAGAGGCAGTCTGGTATTTGTTAACCTTCTCATGCAGAGTGGAGCTTTCTTCTCGAAAGCATGTGTGCGCGCACGCGTGTGGAAGGGAGGGCGAGATCCTTCCAGAGATAAAGAGCAAGTAGCCAGCCCCAGCCAAGCGCCTGGTGCAGCTGTATAAATACGCGGCAGCCCCCTCGCCCCCACCTCCTCTTGGCGAGTGGGATTGGTGACACTGGAGAATGCTTTGCTGTCATTAGCTAATTGAGCTGCTGATGTTAAGAAAAGGTTATGTATTTCTCCTGGTAGTTTTTCTTTGTAAAACTCTGACACGGATCTCTTGCAATAGTGGTAATAATGCCCCAGCTGGGGAATCGGAGCAAATCTTCCCTATGGTAGAGATTTGTTTTTCCCCCCTCTTTTCCTTCTTCCCTTCCGAGCGGCGCTGGCTCTGCGCAGGAGCGGGCGCCTGCCCCCTGTAAGCGATACCTCCCGCTGCCGCCCCGCGGGGGCTGCCCGCTGGGCTGGGGACCACCAGCAGCGTGGGCCCTCCGTGGCCATGAGCCCCCGAGAAAACAGGGCCAGGGGCTTGGCACTCAGTGGCGGGTGTCCCCTCGCAGCTGGGCATGGGGTCTCCTCTGGGTGCTCCCCTGGGGGATGAGGCTGTGCCCAGAGCACCCAGGGGACGGGCGGTCAGCTGCACCATGAGCGAGGCGCTGCCCGCTGCTCCTGGAGACACCACGGCTGCAAATCCATCTGCCAGCAGCTCCCAGCTGTAGGGGGAGCATAAAGAGGGGTGCTGTCCTCCCGCTGAGGAGGCAGGGAAAGGCTGAGCACCAGATGGGTGCCAGCACACACAGCATGGGGGCTTCACCTGCATTTCTCCCCTGTGGGCACTTAGGCCAGCGTAGCACATCTTGCTTGGAGTCTGGCATCCCTACTAATTCTGCCGAAATCTTGGCTTTTGTTCCCCAAACCTCTCTCATTGGCGTGGCTGTGGTGTGGCCAAACACAGCCACATCCCCATGGCACCACACGTGAGCCCGGGCAGCCGTGGGGTCAGAGCCCGGCTGGCGGTGGCCGTGGCCGCAGAGGTCGCCGACCCCAGCGTGCCACCGCAGGGAGGGGTCACCCCGGCCCCTCCGCCAGCGCCGCGCGCTCTGGCTGCTCCTTAATTAGTCCCAGGCAAAATTAATCAGTGGACATCCGACAGCTGGAGAGCGGATGGCGGGCGCTGGGGCTGCGGCTCCCCTGGGCAGAGGCGCGGGGCTGGCGGGGAAGGTCTGGCCCCGGGGCTGGGGCCGGGCACCGAGCTGGCTCTGCCAGGGGCTGCCACCGGCGGGACACGGCTCTGCTGCTTGCTTCTCCTCCTTGGGTGGAAGTGACACAGCTGCAGGTGTCCCAGGCCCCTGCCCATGGCACAAAAGGATGCTTGAGCGGAAGGTGCTGTGAAGCGACGGGCACTATTGTCACGGGCTAAGTTCCTGAGGAAAATGACAGCAAAACGGCTCCAGAGCTCCGGGACAGCCTTAACTGATGCCACATGGCCCGGTTTGCTCACAGACAGGGCGGCGTGGGGCTGAGCCTGCCCTTTGCAGGACTCCTCACACCCTCGTTGTCTGATGGGGAAGAAGCCCGAGCTGGCAGCACTTTTTTTAGGCGGCACCCTGCACCTACCGACCCTCTCCTCGGGGAGCCCAGGAGGTGTGCTGGGCGCCGGGAGATGTTTCCACCAGTCCTGCCATCAGGGTCCTTCCTTGAGCATGGTTGTCCTGAGCGTGGCTGGGACACAGGCGATGTCTCCTTGGGCTGTCTTTGCTGGTCTTCCCTCCCGATGGGAGGATGCTTTCCCGCAGCCGCAGAGCGAATCCATGCTGGGACTGCGGCAGAGCACCTTTGGTGACCGCACCGCGTTCCCCTCATCACAGTGACGACGGCTTCCCTAACCCTGTTCTCACTGCTTTTCCTCCCTGCCCGTGCCCTGCCACCTCCCGCTGCCTGCTCCCTGCCCCAGCTGAGCCTTTAATCTGTCCCTGGCAGCTCTGGATTGCTAATCACGGGTCGGGGTGCTGGAGCTAACGACCCGATCTGATCGACACCTATGAATCTCTAACGAGACTCCATTTTAGACTAATCAGTCATCAGGCCAAAATGCCAACACAGTGCCTGAAAACTATTTGTCTTTGTGGCTGCATTTTATTTATTTCATTCCATGTGACTCCGAGGGGCTCGGTCCTTCCCTTGCAGGGGGAGGTTTTGCCGCCGAGGGCTCCAGACCTGGTGCTGGTGACCTCGTTCCTGCAAGAGATATTGGAAAGCAGTAACAGGATCGGGAACAGGCTGAGGTACGTGGCGGGGCTGAGCTGCCAGACCTGCTTACCGTGAGAAATTTAAGGATCCCAATCAGTTGATCAAAGGGGAGGAGACCTGAGCTGCACCAGGGGAAGATATCTGATAGTAGAGGCTTCTCCAGCTAAGCAGGTAAAGCAGGATGCCACAGCTGGAGGTTTCAAAGGGGGGGAAAAAATTGAATTCAGACACAAATATTTATTTGGGAGCCGAATTAACCGCTGCAGCAAGGAGATGCTGTGGGTCCTTCGGGGACAGGGTCCTTAAACCTGTGGGTGTTGCTCAGATGCTGAGGTCTAATTCCCTGCGCCTGATCCAGGAGCCGAGGGGGAGCTTTCCCCACCACGTGCAAGGCAGTGCTAATGCCTGCGGCCTCCTCTGGCTTTGAGAGATGAATAAAACAAAAGCTGTTCCCGGCGCTCTCACACACGCTGCTCTTGGAGGTGGAGAGCTGGGCGTGCGGCGTGCCTGCGGCTGGGCTGCCTGTGCCTGCACCCCAGCTCCTCCTGCCAGAGCTGGGCACCCCTGGTGAGGCTCCTGGGGCTGAGCTGACCCCGGATGAGCAATTCATGAAGCACGCAGGCCTGGGGAGCTGTGCACACACCTGGGGAATAGCAGCCGGTCTGTACAAGGTGCTGTCGGCCGGGCAGAAGGGGCGAGCAGAGAGGCAGGGCTGTGCCACCGACCCCTCGGGAGCAGAGGGGCTGAAAAGCAGGCACCGAGGGATGGGGACACCCGGGGACAGAGGGGAAGGTTTGGGTGGCTCCGAGCCTGCAGCAGCCTGGTTTTAGGAGGGGAGGGCTCACCCGCAGCCCCTCACAAAGCACAAAGCAGAGCCGCCCGCCGTGCCAGCGCGCAGCCTCTGCCAGACCTGTGCCACCGGCTCAGCTGCCTTGCGCCGAGCCCTTCTCCTGGGCTGCTTTGAAGCAGGGAGTTTCCAGCTCGGCAGGGTGCTCGCGTCCTCCCCGAGCGGTGCCACAGGCGGGGCTGTGGCTTGGCGGGGGGCGCTCAGCTGGGCAGTGCCAGGGGAAAGCCTGTGCCCTGCAGCATCCCGCTAAAGGATTCCCTCTGCTCCACGGATCTCACCTCTCGTGCTGTGGCCAGGGCAGGGGACAGCAGGGGATGTCACCCAGATGTCACGGGGAGGGGGAGATGGGGACGGGGGATGAGCAGCCCCTTCTCTCCGGCCGCTCGATGGGGCCGAAAGGTGCGGGAGCTTGTTCGGGCTTCTCGCTGGAGGAGGGGAGTTTATTGGAAAACACCTGGAATCTATTAGGCCTGGAATATGGAGTCAAGGTTTTGCCGCCTGCAGGCAGCTAAAGTATAAATAGCGGCAAAGGGTTTGTTTTGACTACTTTAAATTGTGCAGGTTTCGTGCCCTGAGAATTGGGATTTTGAAGCTGCTCCTAACGTAATAATCCTCTCGCTTCCCCCTCCCACCCCGAACAGCCAGGAATCTGCACCTTGTTCTCTTCTCCTTCTCATTCCTCTCTTTGTTTGACTATTTTCCCCATTTCCCATCTGTTTATCACAAACCTCCCTCTTCCTGGAGCCTTTGGGAGTCTCCAAGGAGGGGAGGGTTGGAAATGTTGTTGCACGCAGGGAACTGGGAGGGAAAGTTTGGAGCTTTACAATAAAAGCCAGAGAGCTCCGAGTGAAAAAAATAAAAATAAAAAAAAACTAAAAGGAAAACAAACCCAAACGCCAAAGACCCTTCCATGCGATGGAGTGACCTGGCCGTGATGGGGGACAGACCCCACACCCCCACGCCATGAGTGTCACCGCCACGTCCTGGGGACAACGTGGGGACAGTTTGTGGGGCTTCTCCCCGCCGCAGCCATGTCCTCTCCCGCTCCCACGGCTGCCGCTGCCGCGGTGCTGCTGCTGCTAATGCCGTAGTAATAGAGCGGCGTGAGGCTCCTAATGGAAATGCTACATCACTGCCAGCACGGAGTCCCCTCGGTCCCAGCGCTAATGATTATTGCTACTCTCTCGTGCCGATGCCACTGCGCCGACGTGTCTGGCGGTTGCAGGCAAAGACAGATGCAGCCTCCGCTCCGAGGAGTTTCTGCTCCAAATTAGAACATATATCTGGGAGGAGAAGGAGGCAGCGAGCGTGAGCGATGTGGGTGAGCACCGGGTGCGTGTGGCTGCCAGCCACCCCCGGCCTGCCCTGTGCCCCCAGCCCGCTGTCCAGCGGGGTCAGTGCCGCTCGCCCTGCAGAGTGGCATGGCGCTGTGTCATGCCTCCCGTGCCCGTTGTCCTGCAGCAATCACTGCTGGCCCTTCGCTTAATTAATTAATTAATTGCAGGGTCTCCCACCTCGCCCTGCATGGGACCACAGCCGCAGCTCACAGCATAGCAAGGCAGCTGCTCTCCTGCTCAGTACGTCCTCAGAGGAGCCACCACCGCCAAATGCCACCTGTCCTGGAGGCAGCGTCCCAAGTCCCCGTGACACTGCATTCAGGTGGCACCGGCACCGCACGGGGACCACCGGCAGCCCAGAGCCTGGGCGCAGGTCCCCGTGCCCCCTGCCTGAGCCCAACCAGTGCATCTTTCCGCGGCCTGCTGCCTGGCTCAGCTGCATCTCATTTTTCAGCATCGCTGGGTACAAAATGAGCTGCCCAAGATGTAGCACACAGAAGCACGGGTGCGATGTTCAAGCCAACACGGCATCGAGGAGGAGCCTCTGCTGGCCGTGTCGCAATGGGAAATGCGAGCCCCTGGGGCTGCACCGTGGCCCTGACCCCCGAGCAGCAGCACGGCGGGGGCTGGTGGGGGCCGGGGCTGCTGTCCATGGAGGGCAGCGGCTCTTCCCCCAGCCATCTGTGCTGGAGACCTGAAAGTCAAACCCCGCTGATAAGCCATCTGGGGTGTCCAAACAACTGCACATGGTGCGATTTATTTCCCTACTTTTTCTTTTAATCATTGCTTTATTTCATCTGCCCGGTGAGAAAACAGCCTTAAAAAACAAGGGTTTATGTCCTGGAAAGAGGCTGCCAGGGCCAGGAGCACCGTGAGCACAGGTGTTTGCTCCATGCCGTGCATGTCTGATGGCTGAGGTCGTGCCTGGAGGCTGGGGGACCAGGAGCCGAGTGTGGGGAGTGGGGTCAGGCAGCCTGGAGACAACAACCAGACACTAATCCGCAGAAATAATCCTGGTTGAAGCCACCCAGGAGCATTGCATGGTGGTGCAAGGGGGATGGAGCATGTGGTGGGATGAATGATGCTGCCATGGGAGCGGAAGTAGGGAACTGCCACTCCAAAACATCCTGTGATGAGACTGGGGCTCACAAGGGACATCCCGTGCTCTGTTACCCCTTGTTATCCCACCCTTGCTGGGGTTATTGGTCATGGAGCAGCAATGTGATGCTCCAGCTCAGCTTGGTTGGACGCAGCTCGGGGGACGTGCAGCCAGAGCAGCAGCAGCACATTTTTGGTGTTGAAAGATGCTGCCCGAATTGCACGGCTCAGCTCAGGGGGCTGCATGCTGAGCCCCACAGCTCTGGCTGCACCCTCCACCAGGCTGCAGGGGAAGCAGCAAGTTCTCCGTTTCCCTGCTCACCCAGCTCTTCCGTGGAGCGAGGAAGCCTTGCCAGCTCCTCTGAGAGCCGCTCGCAAGGACGTGTTTCTGTTCTTCATGCTCTTTTTCCTTTTAATCCAGTTTAAGAAACAGAAGCAGATGAAAGCAGCTTGGATATTAGCTGCTCAGGAAAACCTGTGAGGCGGGAGCCGGGGGATGCTCGTGGCTCCACTCAGCCTCGGGTTTGGGCTGGGGGCACCCTGCCCTCCCCAGGGACACGGCTGTGCCCCAGGCATTGCGCATCCTGGTGCTGGACGTGGATGTCCCATGGGCTGGGCACTCAGGACTTCTCCACCACCTTCCCATGTGCACACACACAGGAATGCACAGACGGCTCCACCACTTGCCCCTTATCTTCAGAGTGGCCTCAGCCGCACGCAGCCGGGCTGAAAAATCCCGCGGCAGCACGGTGGTGACCGGGCCACCGCGGTGCGGGGGACACGCCGCGGGCTGGGGTCCTGCACCCGCGGTGACTGCGCACGTGCTCAATCTTGTCTCCTTTCACGTGGAATTCGTGTGACACAATTAAACCCTCTCGTTAGACAGCATTATTTACTTTAAAGGAAAGCCGGGCCGGACGCAGGGCCCTGGCAGCCCGGCGTTTCGCACATCATTATGTTCCCTTCGCAGCTTTGAAGTGGCGGGGCCAAGGCAGCTCCGGCTCCCCGCGGGCTCGGCTCAGGCGGTGGCAGGAGGGCACCCGCCAGCTTGTGCCTGGCCCGGGCACCCAGACCCAGAGAGCCCTGCTTGCTGTGCCACCGGCTCCAGCAGCAGCGAAGGAGCCTCCAAACTCCTGGTGCCCCCCATCCCACAGTGCCCTGTCCCTGGGATCTTCCCCCAGGGCCGCGGGATGGGACGGAGAGCGGGGCTGGAGGCGAGCGCTGCTTTGATGCCCCGGCTGCATTTACAAACGACGTGCAATATCCTGTTTCTCTTGGCACACAGAGGGGATGGAGCAGCGGACTGTGTCGGCTTGCTCACCGTGCCAGGCCTGCCCGGGCAGCACCAAACCCACGTGCTCCTTCACCTCTCCCTGCTCCCGGCGCGTATTCCACCTCTCCTTCCTCCCTGCTCTGCCCTCGCCGCTCTCCCTTTTCGGCTCACCGATCTCCACCCACGGCACGGACCCGGCCATCCCTCCCCTGGCTGGCTGGGTGCAGCGGGCGCCTCGTGCCCCCGGGTGCCCCCATGTCCCCGTCCCACCGCGGGGACCCTCAGCAGGTTCCTCGCGCCGGCTCCAGCCCCGGCGGACGCTCCCCGCCGCGCTGCGGGTTTCCGCCAGCCGCCGCGTCTCAGCCGCCGCTGCCAAATGTTTGGGGAGAGGAGCCAAGTCAGGCAGGCGGGAGATAAATCTGAGCTCTCCTTGGCTGCGCTGGGGCTTTGCTCTTGATTAATTGGAGGCAGAGGTTCTCCTCGTGCTCCGATCCCCCCGCCGAGGGACGGGGAGGCCGGGTTCGCCGCCCGAGGCCGGCGTTTGTCCCGGCGGGGAGCTGTGGCCGTGTTTGCAGCGAGGGAAGGTGCGGGTATTTGTGCTCAGGCATGACTGCCTGCGGAGGTGGGAGGAGGCGGGGAGCGGGGATGAGCCAAGGTCTGAGCCTCTGCCCTGCGAGCCGAGCAGCCTCGCGCCGTGAAATATTTAGAGGCTGTTGTGAGAGGCTGTTAGATCTGACTGCTCGTGGGATTGCTTTTTTCCTTGACAAAAGCCTGGCGTCCACCTAAAGTTAAAGCTAATCTAAACAGTAGGGAAAAATAAACACACAGGATGTGAAAGGGGAACGATAGCCCGAGCACTAAAAAGGCAGGGAAGCGGGAATTGGTGGCTGCTGTTTTATTAGCCGCAGAGCACTAAAAACATCCTGCAAGAGGCAAAATTTGGTCTCTGGGAAGTAGCAGGGCTGGGGGGAGATGGCACAGAGGGTGACAGCAATGCTCGTTGTCTCCAAGCGATGCAGCCGTGCTCCTCGCAGCCCAGTTCATGCAAAGCCTTCCAGGAGCTGCCTCCACCCGACCCCTGTTCGCCCAGGGACGGGGCGGCCAGGAAAGAAGAAAAAGAGAGAGTCAGAGTTACGGTTGTTGTTGGAGGGTTTTATTTTCATTTTCAGATGTCTGGGGTTCTGTTGTAAAATGAATGAACTGCAAAGGAACTTAAATCTTTATGTTTGCAAGATTAACTTCTCATTCCTAGGCTGAAATACTTACGGCGCTTTCTAATACTCTTGGAAATATTCCGCATGTTTATTTTTCTCCCCCAGATGTTTATGTAACTTCCTCTGGAAGCCTCGCTTTTTTAGTTAATTAACTTTTTGTCCAGAAATTTCTGTGCTTGGTCCCTTTGTTAACGTACCCAGCGCTCCTGGTTAGGACCGTGGCTGTGTCTGCACAGGCTCAGCATCCCCCCCACCAAACGCACTCCGTGCCGGGGGCTGGATGTGGTGGGTGGAAGAAGCAGGCACTTTTCTGCTGCCCATGCCTTGGGCAGCTTGGTTTTCCTGCTCCAGTGGGGACCTGGAGGCACAACAGCACGCATCGAGTCGATTTGGGGGTATGAAGTCTTCTACACATTGAGCGAGCCCACCACAAAAAGCCCTGCCCCAAGTCCCCCTCCTGAAGTGCCTGGCTCCCTCCCCGCTGCCTGGTGCCTGTTCTCTGCAGTGTCACCTGAAGGCTTAATTAGGGTGCTGGTTGTTCCCTCGCTGAGATAATTAATTGGAGGTGTTAGATAAAGTCAGGCCCAACGCCGGTCCTTGCTGGGGCTGCGCGGCGCCTTCCAGCTCAGATGTTATTGTTCCCTTTTGTTCCCGACCCTTCAGCCTGTTCTCAGCCACCGTGAAAAGGCTCATATCCAAACCAAGCTGAATTAATTTTTCAAGCAAGATACCGCAAGACAGAGATACTATTAAAGGCTTTGCTAGGAATCAGAGTTCATTAGGATATATCCAGCTGCTGCTCCCTCCCTACAAATTCTGCCTCTCCGTGCAAAGACAGAAAGCCAGACCAGCTGGAACTGGCGGGGCCGTGGGTTTTAATCCGAAGGAGGAGTGGGGCTGCAGGGAAGCTGTTCTTGGGGAGGGTTTTGGAAGTGACCTTGTGCAGCAGCTCGCCGACAAAGCCCTGTGGTGCTGGTGTATGGGGCGGCTTCTCCTTCCACCAGGTTTTCATCCCGGGCTGTATTTCGGGGGTCTCACCGGTGCCGGCCTCACCGTGGCCTCCAGCACGTCCTCCGAGGGGCAGAGCTAACGTCTGCCCGAGCTGGTGTCTCACTCTCTCCCTCACTGGAAGGGACACTTAGAGATGATCAAAGCAACCGACGAGCTTTTGTAATTTCTCTTTTAAAAGGAATTTTATAAAGCCAGAAGAATCTGAAGCTTGTTATTTAAAAAGGGACCCTATCAGCAGCGGCGTTTTTTGCAATGAGTCAAGCTGGGAGCGTCCCCACAGGCAGTCCCTGTGCCTTTATCATCACCCTAACATGAGGTTTTTCATGCAATTAGCAGGGCCAGTGGGACAGATGCACTCCAGCACGCAGCATCCTGCTGGCCCAAACCAATGGCCCTTTGTAGCCTGCAGGGGAAGATGGACAGAGCCTGAGCAAGTCCGGGGCCCATCACTTGCCTCTCCCTCCCCAGCAAGACAATTTCCAGGGCTGAGTGAGGACACCCGGCCCATCCTGATAGCTGGGGTGGGGAGAAAGAAGGGTATTGTAGCCGTGTGCCCAGCCTGCCTCTGTTGTCAGAGAAAACGTGAGCCCTGCGCCACGCGGGGACACTCGGGATGCTCCCCGCAGCACGCCAGCCCGGCTGGTGTTGCCCTGCATGCTGCATCTAAATGGAGCCCTTTCTGTCTCCTTAACAAGACTGACACCGCTCTGCTTATTGTCTATTAACTCGAGAGGTGAGCACATCAGCCGGCAGAATCAGAAACATTTACCATGGAAAGGAAAAGCTGAAATCCCATTTTCTATCCACAGCTCGATGGGAAGCGCTCGTCAGGGCCAGGCAGGAGCATGCGCGGCTGTGCTCATGACACACTGCCCTGCATGAGCAGCACTGTCCTGGAGCCCTCGGGGTGGAAAAGCACCTCAGCAGTGCTGGTGCTGAATGCCAAACACCCATTTTTCCCCACTTTTTGTCCCCAGAGCTCCTGCTCGTCCACGGGCACCCATACACCCGCTCTCCCCCAGGGAGGAGATGGGCGCTGGGCAGTGGAAGCAGGAGAAGGTCCCAGCACGGCCCGGGGTGATGGCACAGGAGGGCCCTGCCCCTGACATTCTCCTCCGAGCATTGCCCGTTAGTTCTGGGGATTTGGGTTTCCATTAGTGCCCATTTTGTGGCCTTTCTCCTTTACACTGGCATTTCCACGGCTGCTTAACTTCAGTGCATTTCATTAGCACAGAGGTTTCTGTTGATATTAGAAAGTCACTGTAATCATCAGAGGGATTTCCACGGCTGTTAGGCCAGGAGCTTCGCTACTCGTCTGCTTTTTTGGAAGCGTTTTTGTAGAAGTGCCTTCGACGTGCACCTTGTTGGCAGGGACTTCAGAGCCCTGTGTCCCCAAGGGTGCTGCAACACCACTCTGGCAGAGCAGAGGCAACAGTGGAGATGCCAGCCCCAGCTAGGAGCTGCCAATGCCCGTCAGGATGCCCATGCCCATCGGGATGCCCGTGCCCACTGGGATCCCCATGCCCACCATCTCCCCAACACCCCTTCGGCAAGCACTGTTGCCACATCCCTTCCACAGGGCACGCAGCGTGCAGACCCATCGCTGTCACCCATCTCCTCCTCTCAGCATCCATTTATTCCTCATCCCTGCTGGCCCTTCTCTGGTGTTTCAGAAGCAGCAGGGACAGCGGAGGCAGCTGCTGGAGATGGCCGCCCGCCTCTTCCCACTTCCCCGGTGCTCTTCAGGGCCGGCGAGCCTTCTGCGGACAGTGCAGCTCTGTTTTGCATCACCGCTTTGAAAAGCCCTTGGAGAGAGCAGTGATTTATGAGAGGTTTCTTGTACGAGGGGAAATAAACCTCTGACCAGACCCGACTGAAATCCACACTGCTTAATTTTCTGTGGAATCAGGATTTTACCCCTATCTGAGGATTTTGCTTCTTTCCAAGAAAAACAAGCGGTGCCGCTCTCACAGGCAGCCACTTTCTCTCCCGGTCCAGCAGCGGGGCTGGCCGGGCACGGCTTCCTCCCGCAGCCCCATGCTCTGCTCCCCACTCCTTCACCGCCCCCGATCCCAGCCCTGCGGGTCACAAATCACCACGTTTCCTACTGGCGCTGAAGCGAGAACATCTGCTGGGAAAGTCAACAGTAATTAATTAGCTTTTAACTTGGAGATAGAGGAGTGGGAAAGAGGCACGGACCCCTTTAATGAGAATAAAAGGTGTTTAAGCTTGGAGGAGTGCAGAAGCACCCTGGTTACTTTGTAATATGATAAGGGGCTGGGAATTTAAACCAGCAATGGAGGGGTTTGGGAGGGCATTTCGGACACTGGAGCAATGCGCCGTGGTCGTGGTGAAGCCTAGGAGGGAGCCGGAGCTGCAAAGCTGTGGTTCCCGCAGTTCCCCTGACAGCTGCAGAGGGGCTCAAGGTGGGAGCAAGAACAAACGAGCCCCCCTCTTGCCCCCAGGTGTGCCCAGGCAGGGTGCTGAGCCAGGTGGTGCTGGGGTGGGGTGGGAGGTGATAAAAAGCAGGGAGTGAGAGCTGCCAGAGGAGAAGGTGGTGGCACCAGGGTTGATGTCCTAGCAGGCGTGGGACATCTGGGACAGCCAGTCTCCACCAGAGCAGGTTGGCTGTGAAGGTGCTGCACTGTGGGCTGGGGGGGCTGCTGGTGGCTCAGCAGGAGCCCCCCCCCCAGGTTGGGGTGCTGAGCGTGGGGGCGAGGATGGGGACGCACATTGGGCATGGTTGAAAGGGAGAAGAGGCTTTGGGAGTTGCTGGAGGGTGAGGCCTTGGGACCCTGTTAAAAATAGCAGAGGGAGAAAATGAGGAGCAGAGAGTAAAGGAAAGGAGCCTGGAAGCTGTGGTGCTGGGGGTGAGGGGGCTTCGGAGTGGGGGTGAAGGGTGCTGGGTGGGGAGATGGGGGTGCTGGCCTTGCGCTCGCTCTGCTCTCCCTCCCCAGGCTCGGCTGCAGGTAAAGCAATGCCATACAGTGGAAGAGCAGCACTCACAGCCCTAGAGAAAAGAGGGAGGGCTGCTTATGGGAGGGAAAAAAAAATTACTGATGGCAGCTGTAGGTGTATAATTACAATTATGATATGTTAAGTGTTAGTGCATGTACCCTCTGCAAATGGATGGCACCAAAGCTGTGAGGGAAAGGCTGGTGCAGGAAGAAACTCAGTTAATTAGTTAATCAGGGCTCTTTAGGAAATGTTTCCTCAACTCGCTGTTTCTCTCCCCCTCTATTTCTGTAACTAACAATTTGGCTGTTGCTCCTCCTTCAAGTGAAATCCCGCCCTGAGCCTGTGCACGGGCTGCCTCTGAGCAGGGGGCTCAAGTAAAAGGGGGGCAAAAAAAACCTCTGCTGTGGAGAGGAGCTCACCTGGCAGACAGTGACTTCTTCAAAAAGCCCGATCTTTCTGAGACACGTGTGAAAATGAACTGTGGGAGTCCCCTCTGTGTGTTTAAACCCTCACCCCACGTGCTAGGGTCTGTGCCTGGGGGGGATGCGAGCTCCTGAGCCCCCCGTGCTGCCCGCTGCACCAGCCCTGCCAGGGAAGCGGAGGGAGAGCATTACCCGGCTTTGCACAGGGGAAATGATATAATTGGAGCTGTTTGGATTTAGAAATTAAAATAATTTGGGTTTGCTCGGGAAGGTTCACACAACGTCAGCTTCCATCAGGCGGATGAGAAGCAGCAGTGCCCCGGCGGTGCAGGCTCTGACAGCTCTCCCAAATAACACCCGCCCCACGGGGCTCCCCGCTTGCCTTTCTGTCTCTCTGTGCTGCTTGGGGGCTGGCAGCTCCCTCCCACGCAGTACAAATGTGTGTGCCCTTTCCCAGAGCATCCCCACAGCACGGGGTGACTGAGGTGTAAAGCATTGCCCTGGCTGGCCCCTGCTGCCCCGGGGCAGGTAGCTTTCTCCTGGTCCCCAGAACCACCCTTTCTGCCCCAAAACCTCTGGGTGGGACAGCAAGCGGTGTCCTCCTCGTGCCTGCAAAGTGCCCAGCAAACACCACATCCTGGTGTGGCTGCGGGCCCTGATGTCTCTTGGGGTGCTGGGAGCACAAGGCAGGCGCACAGAAATCCCATCCAAACCGTGGCTTGTGGCTGCCCCTGGGCTCTCCTGAGCCTCTGCTCCCCCCCCCATTACCTGCTGCTGCTTAGGGCACCTCCCTCAAGCCCCCCCCGTTCAGCTGTTTGCCTGCTTCCCCTCCATGTTTCAGAACTTCCTGGCTCCTTTTGCATCACTTCTGGTCTCAGCGTGACCTAAATTCAGCATCATTTATAAATGCAATTACTTTGCCATTTATCTTTGTGGTCATTAATGCTCATCAGGACCAGGCCTAGCGCAGGTTCCCGAGACTGCCGGGCGGGCTCCACGGCAATTTAATTCCTCCAGGAAAGATCCCTGAGGCACAGGGTGAAACGCTGCGTGGTTTTGCCTGTCCCTCCTGCTGCGGTGCCCTCCAAGTACCCATCGGTCTGACCGCTGTGGTTCACCCTTAGCAAATTCTTTTTCTTCATCACTTGTGGCTCTGCTCTCCTCCAGGAGTGAGCAAATGCCTTTTCCTTAATCCCCAATTTTTGTGTCGTTCCTTGCCTGGTGGATGAAATTAATTTCCTGGCTACTAATTGTCATTCTCCGTTTTCAGTCTCACCTTTTTTCCTTCTAATTCTGCTTTGTATTTATTTCCTTCCCCGCCAGTCCCCCATGAGCCCTCTATTGATTTGTTACGCCAGCTCTGAATCTGGCCGACTGCGATTTTATTTTGTTGATGGTGGTGGGTTTTTAAGTGGCGGAGGCTCACCAAGTTTGTTAGTGAATTCCCTTAATAATTCAAAACGCATGTTGCTCGCCCCGGCTGATTTGTGTATGTTTGGTTTGTCAAGCGTTCCCCTACGTGCTTTTTATCAGTAAGTGTATTTACAAGGTCTTCATTACTTCCTAATTGACCATGCCTCTTCTCTTTAGTTATCGCCTTAAAGAGTAATTTAAAAAAGCAATTCAGCAACAGCCATTTTAAAGCTCTTCATTCCTCCCAGCCCCTTTCTCATTTATTATCATCCTTCTGTCTCGCTAGCACTCCTTTTCCCTGACGTCTTTGAAAGCCCTTCGTATTCCCCGTAACATTTTATTGGCGCTCCTTTTCCACCCTTCGGCTGCCGCCAGCCCCAGCCTGCCCGAGGATGCTCTATTTGGTAGCGGGGCTTCTTTCTCTGGGGGTGGGAAATAATGCTGTGCCGTGCCCCCTTTTGGAGCCCTGTCCCAAGGGGGATGCTCCCCCAAAAACAGCTTCTCTGTCCCTTTCATCCATTCCTCCTGTAAAGTGCTTGGCTCCAGCAATTCTTCCCCTCTGCCTGCTCCGAGGTCAGTCGCACCCTGTGCAAAAATCACAGTATTTTCATCGGTGGCTTTGGGGTTTTAATTCCCTGTCTGTGCATGGGTGTGCAGGACGGCAGAGCCTTCTCTCTCCCATCTTCCGTGCCCCTCTTGCAGCCCAGCCCCATCTCCGGCTGCGTCGCGTCTTGGTTCCAGGCTGGGCACTGGAGCTAAGCAAGCATTCCCGTGATTTATTCATATGTCCGCAGGCTTTAAGGCCAGAAGAAATGAGGAGATCGCTTAGCCTGACCTCCTGCACATTACAGGCCATTAAACTTCATCCGGTTATCCCTGCATTGAGCTCCGTAATTTGTTTGGCTGAAGCCTATCTTTGGGAGAGGCTCCCGGCCCCGATGTGAGGACAGGTTTATACCACAGCACTTTCTGTCCTGCCCTTTGTGTAGTCTGTGGTGTTTGGGTTGGGTTTTGAAAGCTGCTGCACAGTGTACAGATACATCTGCGGGTATATCTGCAGTGATGCTCAGGGATTTTCCTCCTCACCTCATTTTTTGCTTCATTCAAGCCATTTCTTGTGCATGAATAGCCCAAAATGTCCCCAGGACGGGCCACGGTTAACCAGTGCTTGCACCACACCGTGACTTGGCCAGGCGAGAGCTCGCTGCCCTGTGTCAGCCACCAAGAACAGCTTTGAAAACTTTTATCACTTTGCTCAGAAGAAAGGGAAACAGCTCTGGTTTTGGTGGAGATCTTGGGGCGCCCCATGGTTTAATGTTTTCCTTCTCCTTCCTCTTTGAAAACCGGTCTTTTTTCCCTGTGTTTTGTCTTCTGTGGCTTATGTTGCTTGACATGTCGGCTGGTTTTGATCTTTTTCTCTTTCTGCATTACAAAATTGTCAGCTGTGTAACCTAGAAACGGAGCTGGCTGAATGATATGTTTGCAAATAATATTTGTTAGAAGTTTTTTTTCTCTCTCTTTCATTAATCATGCCTGCCCCAAACCTGATTTGGGGGGGATGTGCTCGTAAGGAGGAGCATGTCCCATGCCACGCAGCAGGCGAGCTGGGGAAACCAGGCTTTGCTCCCGGCTCTGATTTCTCTGGGACCTGGCATGAATCTCATCGTTATCCTCCGTGGCACCCCCGCTTTGAGAAGCCATGTGCAAGGGCCTCTCCCTTTTTCTCGGGGTTTAATTCAGAGGGCTGTGGGCTTGCAGGGCTGTGGACACACAGCACCTCACCTCTGGGGCATAGAGGTGCCGCTCCCGCAGGAAGGATGCATGGCAATGTCCTTCTGTGGGTCGTTAATGACAATTATGGCTTGTGTGAGCAGAGCTCATCCCTTAAAATGATGTTTGGGAGCTTGTATTGTTCCATGAACAGCCAGGCACTTTCTGCACTCCTGCTGGTGCCGCTTCACAGAGTAGATACTCCCTGCAGCTTCTCCTTTGGGTTTTCCTTCCTCATCCCTGCTTTTCCCCAGACACCTTTGCTGCTTTTGCTGTTTTGAGGCCAGTGTATGCTCTGCAACCTGCCCCGTGCTCCCAGGCTGCTCGTGTCCACCTCCCCTCTCCTCACAGCAGCATCTTGTTGCAGATCTGCCTCCTGGCTCGGGGTGCGACCCTGGCTATCAGCTACACAGGCAATGGCAGCACTTTTTTCCTTCACCCTTAGGCAGTTCCTCTCCTCTTGCAGCTCACCGCCATCCTCTGCCTTGTGCTAGGTATACAGTCCCAGGTGTTTCTGCCAAAGCTGGAGTACCTCCATGTCCATCCTCATTTAATTTAAACACTGACAAATTCTCCCAGCCACAGTGTTCATCCATCTCTTAAGCTGTCTGATTCATGCAGCCACTTCACAACTCTCCTGGCTGTGCAGTTAATGTGTCCCTGGGCTGGCTGAGCTTCAGAGCTGGCTGGTTTTATTTATTTTTCTTGCAGCTGGCCCTAGTTTTCCAGGCAGGCATCCACCTGCACCCTGCTGTCTGCTCCCTCCTGCTGGCTCAGGCCAGCCCATGCCTGCCCCACCAGTTAGGTGGCCAGTCCCTAACCTTGAGTAGCACTTCTAGGACTTGGACACACCATGGGCAACATGTGCTGGGGACCAGCCAGGCTGAGCTATGGCATGGCACAGGGCATGGCTCCTTGCTGGAGCTTCTCCATCAGGGTCTCATCTTGTGTGTCCCGGACCCGCCGTGAGGAAATCAGTGCTGTGCAGGGCCGTGTGGTTCCCTTCTTCGTCTCCGTGCTCCCTCGAGTCCGCCCACGTGGATGCAAAGCAGCTCAGCCGTGCTCCCTGGGGCGCTTCAGAGGAAAAAAGCTCCCAAAGAGCTCTGCCCTGCTCTGTGTCCGCCTGTCCTGGCTGCGTGGGCTCACGTCTCTGTCGACACTTCATGCTTCAAGTGCTCACCCTTCGCTTGTTGGAGCCTGTTAATCTTGGCAATTAGCTCTTGCTCTGCTGCAATTTTCAGGCATGCTCTCCCTTTCCCAAATCCCTCTAAGACCCCCTTGGAGCGTGTTCCTGTGCTGCTACAGCTGCTTGGCTCCGTACCACCTGCCCCGCCAGAGCCGAGGCACCTCAGGGAAGCCAGGCATTTATCGAGGTGTTACATGCACTCGGATGCCTACCCCCGACACCTCTTTCTGCAAGCCTGACGGGAGCAGGACGTCGCCCTTCTACCCCCGCTCTCGTGTCCTGCTGGGAAAATGAGAGAAGCAAATGTCTCCTTTATGTCTGCGAACCCCGGAGGCCTGATAAAGATTCAGGGTGAGCTATCACCGGAATGAGGAGCAGGGAGAAATCTGAGCTGCATAATTAGGTACTTTGGGGACTGTATCAAAATGCAGCTGACTATAGATTTCTGCATGGTACGTGCTCTTCTGCATCGACTTTCCTGTTCCTCCTCTCACTAATGCACGGGAGGTGATGGGAAGCCCCTTCCCCGGCCCCTGGGGATGTGGTCCAGGATGATCCAAGGGAAGCTGAGCACGCCTGTGGATGGTGTTTGGAGAGCTGGTGGGATGGGGCTTGGAGCTGGGAGCGTGGATGCTCCAGCAGCTTGCTTTTTGGCATGCTGGGGGACATGGGGCTCTGGGCTGCTCCGTGAAGAGAGGGGTTGGTGGAAGGGCTGCATGGTGCCACCATCAGTATCTCCTCCTGGCAGGAACAGCTCCCAGGGCCTGGCTACCGGCTTAGGTTAAAGATATGTAATTCCTCAAACTGGTCAAAAATTGCGATGTGTTTTCCCTCTCAGATCAAGACAGGAAGCTGAAATATCAAAAATGTTCACAGAAGGGGAACAAAAAAAAAAGATTAAGAAATGTCAGGCTTTGCTGTCGACATTTTTGATGGAAATACTTTGACATTTGCAAACTCAAACATTTAGTTTGTCAAACCGAATGAAAATGTCACACTGAGCCCGGTTGAAACGTTAATCTGCCGGCTCCGGAGAGGCCGCGGTTTCCCACGGGAGCCCCTTCCCCGCCGGGGCATGTCCTGCCCTGTGCCTCTGGAGCCCTGCTGATGGGGCTGGGCAGGCAAAAAAAAAATGCCGAAATCTCTGCAGAGGAAGGCTGTTCATGGGAACTGGGAGGGGAGGGTGGACTCGGTATTAGGATGCTAATCCAGGAGACAAGAAACCACCTCCCGGTGCCTGCTGTGCTGCAGACTGCGCTGCGAATTTGGGTGAGCCGGTCAGCCCGCCTGTAAACAGGAGTAATAACTCTCCCCTGCCTCATCCAGCGTTTGTAGGCTTAAATCCATTAATGTTTGTGGAGTGCTTGGATATCAGAGTAATGGGGGTTCTGTAAGCACTAGCGAGAGCCTCTCTGGCTGTTTGTAGATGGCATCGCGCGATACGCGATGGAGGGCTGACTGCAAGCCCAGCAGCAGTAAATCCTCGCTGTGGGAACAGCAGCTGAGTGCAGATGTGAAATATGAAGTGAAAACGTGCAGTGTGATGGGGCTGCAGGGCAGCACCCAGCTGAGTTTGTTGGGGACCCCCAGGGCTATGCATGGCCATCGCTGTGCCTGTGTGCCTGCGCCTTGCAGGGAAGAGCGTCTGGAGCCTGTGAAACTGCGAGTAATTGGCAGTGTTTGCCTTGGGTTTGGTGGTGGAGTTGAAGATTACAGCACACATCGTTCTCTGAAGGGCTGGGGTTAGTAATAGAAGCAGGCAGTGTGAAGGTCTTGGTCTGGAGCACGGTGACTGCGTGAGCTGCGGCAGGAGCTGGGGCTTGCCACCATCTGAACAGTTTTTAACCTTCTGTTATGCTGGTTGCTGGAAGAGTTGGAGGGGAAAAAAGCAAAAAGCTTTTTGGAGAAGCAGTCTCCAGAAGTACTTTTTTATGGTGCTTTGTTATTAAAAAAAAAAAAAGCCTGTTTTTATCTGCCATATGCTGGACTGAAACCTGGAGGTGAGACACGGTTTTCTTATGAACAAACCTCTCCCTCTGTCTTTACGGACTAAAACTACGGGCCCAGCCTCCAGCAAAGCTTTTGTTTCTCTTCTGCCCATACAGAGGAGTACCTCAAGGGTTTCCATGAGCAATGGCTTTCTGCTGCCAAGTTTTTCTCGGCTATAATTACCAAAAAATTTGGACCAGTTGAGCCTCTGGTCACTATTTTGGCAAGAGCAGGCCAGTGACCTCCCCGGCAGCCCCTCTCTGTGCCAGGCCACGGAGCAAAGGCGGCCTGGGATGCTCGGTCCTGCTGCGGCTTGTGGTGACTCGTGGCTGTTATTAATGCCTCCGCTTTGCTTACCCAAGTGCTTAGCTGGTTCAATACATTTTCAGACCTGTCCTTACACTATTGTTGGGAAAGATTCATTAGGACTCTGGCTGGAAATTATAGTGACAGATAGAGCAGGGTAATTTATGGCTTTTCTTGAGGGTTGCACAATTATTCAATAAGTGTCTTTCCTTCCTCTACCTCCCGCCAGCCACTTGTTGGAAATAAATATTGGATTTATTTGTGGAAAAGTAGCTATCGGCGAAGCTAAGAATGGCCGGGAGAAGCCCAGCGGGGCCTTTTGGGCATCTCCGCTTGTGTTTGCGTGCGGAGATGCTCTCCACACGTGCTGCTGCCTCAGCACTGCTTCCACTGCCTTTGTGCCACGGCTCTTCACGAGGCCTCTGTTCTCCCCAAGCTCCTCTGCTTGGCGTTACGGCCCCTGTCCCCTGCGTGTGCTGCAGAGCAAACCTCCTGTGGCTCTCAAAGCCCAGCAGCCCGGTGTCGTTCAAGTGTTGGAGCCGAAGGAGGCCCCACAAGACTGCTGGCATCTGCCTCGGGGCACCCCTTGCATGCTGCTGACCCACAATATCTGCGTCTGCTCGCAAGGCACCGGGCCTGCTGATCGCTTTGAAGGGACCTGTTAATGCTGACCAAGTCCAGCCCCAGCTCCTCCTTCCCTCCTCTGGTTTTAGCTGTGCTGGGGAGGAGCCCGAGGAGATGGCACCAGGGCCGGGCACGGCTCCGACCTCACCAGACCGGTGTGTCCCGTTGGGCCTGGCCCGCGCTGGGCCCTGCCTGGGACTTCCCACCAGCGGGAGCCAGTGGCCTCGGGGACGGTGGATCCCGGGGGAGGGAGGCGTGGGGATTGCCTCTCAGGGTGGTGTTGGGCTGGGTGAATGCCTGGCCAGGCTCTCCCTGTGGGTTACGGCGAGGGCTTCTCTCCAAGGGCGATCCCAGCCCTCAAAATCGTGCTTTTGCTCTGCAATTCCTGCTGGAGGAGCTGCTCGGTCTCAAACCTTCTCAGTCTTGTTTTTCCATACCTGATGAGGGGCAGGGTCTTCCCCACCCACGTGTCGGTACCGGGGGGATCACAAGCGGTGTGGTCAGAGCAGAGGCTCAAGGCGAAGGAGCTGGGGCTGGGCGCGATGTTCACTGTGTCGAGGTATCGGCACTGCAGTATTTCCACTGCTTATCTATCCCACTCCTTATGCGTTTCCACATTTTGTTTGAATTAGTTGGGATTGTTCCTTGCAGCGTGCATGGCTCTGCATTTGTCTACTTTGGATTTCATCTGCCATTGACTGGCCCATTCATCAAGCTCCCTTCGGTCCTTTTGAAGTTCCCTGTAGTCTTCTCTTGTTCTGAATACTCTATGTAATTTGGGTCCTCTGCCAGATTTTCTCATGACATTTTTCATTCTCCTTTTCCAGATCATTAATGCATTTCTTTAACCACCGGTATGAACACAGAAATTTGGGGAGCCTCCCCGTTAATACTGTACCCTTCTGCAAGGTAGCCGTTATTAATACACATTGATTTGCCTCTTTGTTTCCGACCTTTAGAATTACTTTTTCCATTTGCTCTACAAACGTTTAATTTCTTTAATAGCCTCTCGTAAGGGACCTTGTCAAAGGGCTTTGAAACCCCAAACACATTATGTCAAGTAGTTCTCCTTACTTCACTCCTCTGACGACGGGAGAAAGCATCCTAGTAGATTAGAGGCATGAACTTCCTTTCAGGAAGCCGGGATGGATCGCCCCCCTCTTACTTAGTTAATTTACGTGTTTTAAAATTCAGCTTCTTACGAGCACCTTCATCTATAACCGCCGATTCAATTCTAGCAGCCTTAAAAAGAGACGCGTCTGTACGTCTGCTGTTGAGCAGGCAATTTCCATCGCGGGCTCTTTTGTTGGCAGCTGGGTCATTCCTCGAGTAAGAGCCGGAGCCTTTGGGTGTTTCCCTTTGAACTCCAGCAGCTTTGTGCTGGACGGCCTGGTGCAATCTCCACTCTTTTTTATTTTTTTTGGCATTTCTCTTTGTAGAAATCCTTCATTGTTATCACCTGGAAATAATAGGTCTCTCCCTGCTGTCCCTGCTAGCTGCAGCGGGTTGAAAAGAAACCTTCATCCGTGCTTCCACAGCGCCTGCCCTAGCCGTTCCCATCGTGCCGGCGATGCGGGCAGGTCGAGTCACGCCACGGCGCGAGGAGGAGGAGGATGGGGCCGATAAGATCCCGTCCGCAGCTGCTCTGGCTCTGTTAAGGTACGGGGCAGGAACCTGTTCCACCCGCCGCAGCGTGATTAATGCTGCTTCGCGCCTATGAATCATTTTCGCTGTTGTGTAAGGTTTACGCCGCCGGAGCGGCAGGGCTGTATTTCTGCGGCTTTTATAAAGTCCTGCACAATTTATACGTGCTGCTCCTGCGCCGAACCATTTACACTCCTTATTCAAGGCGTTAGGATTTACACTCCCTTTACTGAGACCTGTGGAAATTGTGCTGCTGATGGAATGATCCCGGGGCCGTGGCACTATTTATTGTTATCAGAAACAATTCCACCCCGCAGTGATTTCTGACCACGAGAAAGGGGAAAACGCTGTTTTCTCTCCAACACCAATATCCATGAATCTTTAAACAGGAGGAATTATTTCCCCGAACAGCGAGCGCTTGTGAAGACATTTAACTTTAAGAATATGTGACAGCTCATCAGAAGAGGAAGTGAAATGCTTTTGGGGAGGCGGGGGAGCACCGAGGGCGGCGGGAGCTCGGGGGAGCCCTGGGCAGCTGCCAAGTGGGGCGATCGGCCCCAGGGCTCCAGCCCCTGCCGTGGGGGGAGCTCCCAGCACCACACCCCTCCGGGGCACCAGCCCTTTAAACAGCGAGCGGCGACTTCTGCCTGGGCTTCTCCAGACAAACCTCTTGCACCAAATTACCTGTCTAGCTGGGATCTTATCTTGGTGTTTATCACTGCCGCCTCTCGCTGTCAGCACTGTTTATAGGCAGGGGAACCGAAACCCTATGCTAAGAAATTTCCTCCTCCTCCTCTTTTCTTTCAAATCTGCATCTGTTCCAGACTCCCTTTCATTAGAGACCACATGAAAGCCAAAATAATCCCAGGCTATCAGGCACAGAAACCTTTGCAAGGTAACCTCCCCTGTGCTGCACACTCTGGGGTAAATACGGCACGCCCTGGCCGGGGAGATTTGTTGGGGTCCAGCCCATGTCCTGCCCCACCTGCATCCCTGCTGGGGGTGCCTGCAAGACCCCCAGCACCCAAGGGCTCTTTGTAGGGCTGTGGTGAAGATCTGGGCTGCAAAGGAGCACTAGACCCTGAGGGTATCATCCTGCTTCCCAGTTGTTGTAGGGATGGTGCCCAGCCAAGCCCTTGGGGCAGTTTAGGGCACAGGGTATGTGTTTGATGCATTTTTTACTTTTTTTTACCTGTTGTAAAACATTTGCAGAGTTACAGCGGGCTGTTAAGAGCAGTGTTGGGGAGGGAGGAGCGGGCCTGATACCGATTAGGCAGGAAATGGCTCGGCGTGGATGGCATCCATATGGGAGAGCTGATAGATTTGGCGTCTTGCAGGCATCGCTTGATGGATCCACTGATAACCTGGCAGCAGAACAGACCTGGGCTCTCTGATTCTCTGCCAGCAGCTCAGCCGAAGCCTGCTCGGTCGGCCTTCGTTAACACCTTTGTGGGCTGGGAACGTGCCGCCCTGCCCCGGGGGCCGGTGGCCCGACGGTCCCCGGGGACCCAGGGGCTCAGCCGGTCCCCACGGTGCTGCCTGCCAGGGATGCTGCTCAGGCTCCTTCCCTTTGAAGGCTGGGCGTGAAATCTGGTAGGAGTTTAGGGAGGCAGGAGGGCAGCGTGCAGAGCAGCCTGCGTCCTTGGGATGAAAAAAGCCACGTTTTGCAGCTCTGGAAAGAATCAGCGGGTTTCCATGCCGGGCTCCTGCCTTGCATTGGAGACAGATGGGGAGCGCAAACACAGGGAAGGCGGCCGGTTTCTCCCGCCGTGCCAGGGCTGGCTCACTCCTGGGTGCTGCTCTGCGTCTTCCTCGTGTGGTTTAATTTCACGGCGGCCTCTTGTGCAGCTCCGTGCCGCCTGGAGGTGGGGGACAGCTGAGGGTCTGGGTGGCCAGGAGCCCATTGCATCCTGCTCCACTCTGCCTCTGCCTCCTGGAGGCAGATGGAGCCTCCGTGGAGGCTGGCAGCAAGAACAAGGGGCGTTCAGGGGAAAGCAGAGATGGAGCAGGGTGCTCTCACTTGCTGGAAGTGAAGCAAGATGGAGAAAATGGTGGTGTGCTGGAGGCGGCGGCAAATCACAGACAGAAATTGGAGGGGACACTGGAGGTAGCAGCCACCCTGTCTGTTGGCTGGTGTTTTGTGCTGCTGAGGGTCCACAGCCTCCTTCACCAATCCTTGTCTGTGCTAATAAAATGCAAAGTATGAGACCGAGCCCTGGTGTGGCTCTGCAGAAGGCAGAAAAGTCTTGCACAGGCAGGATCCCCTGTTGCGTGGCTAGATCTGGGTAGCAGTTTTGGGGAAAACCCCCGTCAGGACAAGCTGTGCTTCCTTCTCTGCTCCTGGGCAGGTCCAGGGGCAGCAGGGAACCTGGTCCATGCCATGCCCTTCATCCCTTGCTTCTGTACCACCCGGTACCCGTGGGGTCCCTGTTGCAGCAGGGTGCAGGGTGACCATGCTGTGGGTGACAAGTGTGCACTCAGTGCAAAACCAAGCTCTGGTGGTGGGAGGTGGTGTACATAATGACTGCTGTAAAGCTCTCTGGGGTTATGGCCTGTTTGATGGCTAAAATCCCATCCCTGAAAGCCCCGGCAGCCCTGTCGGTTACTGGTTGTGGTGGTTGCAGGGCAAGTTCAGTGCTACAGCGGGGTCACGGCTCCTCAGCTGCGTGTCGGGCCTGTAATTTCCCTGTGGTTATTTCCAAGATAACTTATTTCAGGTTTTTATGATGCTTACAAATTGGACAACATCTTAAAGCATATTTCAGGCCCAAACTGGTTTTAAATGTGTGTGATTTTACAGGGAGGTGTAAAATATTTTTAAGCGTTGGTAAATTTGGGGGGATGGGAGATTTGGGGGGATGGGAGCTGTGGGTGGGTGGGGAGGGAGGGATGGTCCCCAACCCCCAAAAGGTTTTTGGAGAGACAGCACTGGGAGCCTGCCCTTGGTGAGAGCTGTGTGGGGGCACCCGGTGCATGTCCCAGCTGTGTCCCCAGGGGCTGCACTCATCCCACGGGGTGCTGGGGCAGAGATGAGGCAACCCCATGAGACTCCTCTGCTGGGTCTTCATCCTGTCCTGTGACACCGGTGGCTTGGGGAGGGTGCAGGCTGGACGAGCAGGGGTGGGAGAGGGCTGTGAGGTCCCTCCTGCTGCCTGGGGCAGGTGCGTGGTCTGGCAGGGGCAGAGCAGCTTCGAAACCCGAGGTGGAGGAGCAGTCCTGGGCTCGGGGTGGTGACGTCTGGATGAGCAGAGATCTCGGGATGGGTGGGAGACGCACAGACACGGCACCAGCCTGCCCACATCCTCCGCGGTGCCTGGAGCAGGCGGGGCTTTCTGCAGGTATTTGCATTTGCAGAAATAACACTGGCTTCTCGCCCTGCCCTTTCGTCAGGGTGCCGGGAGTTCGCTGAAACGCAACACCAGGAAAGGCCTGGGATTTTGGCTGGCTGTTCCAGGCACATAAGGAAGGTGTTATTGTCAAGTGCTCCCTCTGTCCTGGTGGAGGGGTGCTGTGGGCAGGGAGGCCAGAGGAGCCCCCAGGCCAGGCAGGATGGCAGCAGAGGCCAGGGGAGGCCAGCTGAGCTCTTTGGCACACGCTCCGCAATCACAGCGGCGTCGGCGGCCGCCACCGGTCTCATCACCGCAGCCCACGTGAGCTCTTCTGCTTGCCTCCCTTCCAAAAAAAGCAACCTCCAGCCCACGGGGAGAGCAGAGCCGTGGTGATGAGGCATCGTCTCCTCGACACCCACCCGCCCGGGCAGCCAGCCCAGCCGCCAGTGCCAGCCCCTGGGGTGGGGTGCACGGGGCGGGGAGGGGGGACCCAACCACAGCCCCCAGCTTCCTCATGGGGAGGCCAAAAAGCACGGCCAAAAAACTGCTTTTCCTCCCAGATATTTACCCCCAGCTCCTCTCCAGGCCGGGGGGCCACCCCATTTCTTGGGGCAGGGACCCTGGCATGTGAGCACCGGGACCCGGTGGTGGGAGAGGGGAGAGCGTGGGGCTGGGGATGCCGGCTGTTGGTGCGCCATAAGGAAGTGATTGAAGCTTTCACGATCTGTTTAACTGGTGACATATGTTTCCTGCAGGCGAGGCGGTGCGCTGCATGCCGAGGTACGGCCGCTCTCGCCCATCCCTGCCGGCACACGGGGAAGGGATGGCCCCAGCCCCTCCGGTACGGCCACGGGGCCGCTGCTGCCTGTGTGGGAAGGGGAAATTGCCCGCACTGCAGAGGGAAATACACATGAGGAGAGCAGCCCCGACACACACGGAAAGGCGTTTCTCTGGTTTGAGGCGCCGTGGCCAGGAGGCCCCGCTGCATGCGCGGTGCTGGGGACGGGGGGAGGCGGAGATGCGGCGATGGCTGCACTCCCCCTGCTTGCAGGGGGGTCCTCCCCTCCGGGTCTCATCTCGGCTTTCATCACTGTAACATCAGAAAAACCAGCAAGGGCAGAGCCATACGCTGCGGAAAAGGCCTAATTGCTCAAACAATCAAGCCCAGGCGAGGTGTTCCTCTCGATTCGGCGGCAGACGCAAGGGGCCGAGAGCTTTCCTTGGGTGGCTGGGCATGAGACTCAGCACCCTGCTGCTGGAGGGGTGGCCAGGGGGGCTGCACGGGGACAGGGAACACCAGAAAATCCTCCAGAGGGGAAAATCTTTGTCTCAGACCAGCTTTGGATCCTTGTGGGTATGGGGCAGCTGCAGGCAGGACCGGGAGTGCTGGGGATGCTGCAAGGCGGGCAGGCTGGGGACAGCCCTGAGGCCAGGAGCAGGAGGGGTCGGATGTTGGGGATTTGGAAGCAGCTGGTGGCTGGAGCAGATCCTCGGGGATCAGCAGGGTGCTGCGAGGGGCGGTTTGCCCTGTTGGGTTGCTGTCGGAGGCGGCAGGAGGGCAGTGCTGCCGCATCTCCCTCTGCAGCGGTAATTGGAGCCACGTGGAGGCCAGGCTGGGGCGAAGGCACGGAGGCAGCGAGACCCAGGGCGAGCGGCGTGGGGGCCCCAGGGGGGCCGTGGTGGCCAGCGAGGCTGCCCCTGCCCCGTGCAGCCTGGAGCCTGGCCAGGATGAGCCTGGAGCCGCATTTGAGGCGGAGGTTGTAAACTCGGCGTGAGAGCAGAGGGAGGAGGAGGGAGGGGAGGCTTTACGGATGAGCTGAAAGCCCCAGGGCCTCCTCTGTCATTCTGTGGGGCCAGGATTTTCCCCTCCGCGCCAGCAACCTGCAAAGCCAACAGGAAAGGGAGAGATTGGAACGGGGCTTCCCGGCCCTTAACGGGGATTTGGGCTTTAAAACGCAGTCATCTTTAGCTCGCAGACAGCTTCCTGGCACAAGCGGGGTAACGCCGGGTCACCAATTATGCCGTCGCCATTCCCGTATGCTCTAAACTTGGGGTGTTGTGTCCACCTCTGCAGAGGGAGCGTTTCTTGCTCGTCGTGTGCTTTTCCAGCACGGAAGGGTGATTTTAGAGAGGGACTCTCGTGTTCCTCTGAAGTTCTCTTAGTGCTTTCATCCCCGTGTGCATATCTGTAGGTTTAAAATCCCTCCTTGTACTAGGAAGAAGGACTCGTTGCCTGCCCAGCACCCAGGCTCGGGAGCAGGTTTGTGCCCAGAGCTCTGGGAGGGCTGCATCGACGTGCACGTTAGCTATAGCACGGGGTGCCGTGGGGCCTCGGTGCAGGTGTTCGGGCTGCTGGGAAGCCGGTCGGAGTCGATAAGGCACCTCGAGCCCGGCTGCCTGCTGGCGGGTTGCTTTGTTTGGGGTTGGTGCTCCCCCAGCGAACCTCCACAGCCAACATCAGCAGCGAGCAGAGCTCCCGTGCGCCGGGGCTGCTGCACCCCACTCGCCGCAGCCGAGGCTTTCTCCAAAGCCAAGCGCGGCCCCAGACACCCCAGCCCTGTGTTCGTTAGCAGATAGCCAAGGCTCGCCCGTGCCTTGCCCTGCTGTTTTTTTCCCAGCCGCGGATTACCTTCCCTCGCTACAAATCAGCACTGACTGTCTCCGTGGTTTTGGCATCAGCCAGGTGCCTGGAGCACGTCGAGCTGGGGCTGCGGGGGGAGGAAAGCACCGGGGGAGGCGGCGGGGATGGAGCAGGTGAACGCCGCTCCTCCAGCTCTGGAAAAAAAAGCTCCCACTTCTGACCAGGGCAGCCCACGCAGGGAGAGGCAGCATTATTTTTCCCAGTGGCACGGTGGCGAGCCCTGTGGTGCCGCGGCCGTGCTCGGGTGCAGAGCACCGGGGTGCCCTCCCAAAATCTGCTTCCCGCTCCCCAGCACGCGCCGAGGCTGCCCGCGCCGCCAGCCTCGCTGCGACCGCTGGAGATGCCTAAATAATTCATTAATGGTTTGGGGAAACGAAAATATTGTGCAGTGAGTAATTGCTTGCGAGTGACGTTTGGCATTGCTCAAGCAGGTCCCGGGCGGCCTCGGCGGAGCGGTGCTGGTAGTGCTGAGCCCTGAGTGCTGCGGAGGGGAGCGGCCAAGAACAGAGGACGTTGGCACGGTGCCACCAGGGCCCCTCGGTAAATCTGTCCCCAGCTCCACCTTTCCCTGTGCAGAGCCACACCGGTGCCACCTGGAAGGGGCGCAGGGGCCGGGAGAGGAAGCTCCCCCAGGTTGGTTTTGCAGCGAGCTATGCAGATTGTTCCCTCTGATTTTTTTTTTCTTCTTATTTTTTCTTTTCCCCTTCTATATGAACTTTCCTGCCTCCGGCTCCGTGCAAATGCGAAGGCCTCCTGTTACCGGGGAAACTGGTGCGGGATGGCAGCGTGGGCTGGCGGCACGGGATGGAGAGCGGCTGGACGCTGCGGGGGCTCTCGGGGCTCGCCCCCACGATTTGCTCTGTGCTTGTGTGAGAGTGGGCAGGGGGAGCAGCCCAGCAGGAGGGGGTCCTCACCTGGAAGCCAGGGGGGTCTGCAAGCGGGCAGCAGCGTGGTGCCCCCTTTTCTTCCTGCAGTTCTCAGAGGCAGGGAGAGCCCAGCAGCGCCGGGGAAAGGCTGGGTACAGGCTCAGAGCATCCTGTCCCTGACCCTGCAGGAGCCCCGTGCTGATAGCAGTAACAAGGGACTTTTGTTTTGCTGAAGGGGTCTGGGAAACGTCCCCGGCTGCCTGTCCATCCCTGACGTATCGCAGCGCTGGGGGCAGCAGGGATGAAGCCAGGGCTCTGGCTCCGTGTGGGCGCCCAGAGCAGGGGGAAGCCCCTGCGCCACCCTGAGCGCTGGGTGTGATGGGGACGGGAGCTCGTGCCCCAGCACTCAGCTGCGGCTCGTGTGTGCTCCTGCAGGCAGCACGTGCTGCATCCCCAGCAACCCCCGCTTGTTACTCTATTAAATTTCCATTTTAACATGAAAACAGCTGGTTTCATGGTACCTCTAACTGTGTTATTTACACAGTCATGCACACAATCCCTGCTGAAAATCGCATTACTCACTGCATCGGCAGCCCTTTGTCTGGCAGGTACCGCGCCGGCAGCTGTGGCAGTGACACCGGCAGCTCCAGGCAGGGAGCAACCCACGGAGCCGCTTGTCCTGGGCACTTCTGGTCAAACCTGGGTGATTCGGGGGAGGCAAATCCATCCCAAAGTGCTCCAGCTCCGTGTGAACCTGCCTCCATCCGCACCACCTTGCAGTGCCCTGCAGACCCAGCTCTCCGTGCTGCCGCTGAGCCCCGGGGTCGGGGTAGCTGATGCACATCAAGGGGCAGAGACGATGACTGCTGGCCGTGCTCAATGGTGCTTTGTTCTTGGCCCAGGAAGCAGTGAAAATCCTCCCGCTTTGAAGCCCGAGGAGGCCTTTTTATTGTATCCAGGACTCCTGGAAAAAGGGAACTGCAGGCGCTTTCCCATAAGGCAATGAAAAGCTCTCCTGCCTGAGACCGCAGCAGCTCGTCACACGTGCGAGCAGTGTCTGCCTGGCCACTGGAAAACACTGGTTATAGTGGTGCACATAGCTTGGAGTTGGCAGAGCCGGGGTGTTATCCCGTTGACCTTGCACCCCCTGCAGAAAACCATCCTATTTTTTGGGAGGTAGGGTCCTCATCCTGCGCCTCCTGGGTAAAGCACGTGGCAGCATCCCGATGGTGAGCACGTGCCCAAAACCTTGAGGAGATGAGGATGGTTTTTGGGGCAGGAGCTGCCCGGGGACTGGCCGCCCTCCTGCGTCGGCTGCATGGGCACGGGACGTCCTCCCTCGCGCAGCCCCGGCCGGGCTGGGAAGCTCCAAAGCGGTGAGGCTGCCCTAATTAGTCCGCTTAATCTTCCCCCATAAATCACTCCTCCCCATCCCCTGCAGACTATCGGCATCATCTGAAGCCATTAGTTAATTTAAACCCGGGAGTTCACACGTTCGCTTATCGGCAGCCATCTCCCCTCCCGCTACGCCCTGCTCCCCTCTGCCTGCTGGGTCTCCCCGCTTTGAAGCGGGGCCGTGCTGCGGGCAGGTGGGAGCGCGGCGGCTCCCTGCCTGCCGGCGGCTGCGAGCTGGGAGCCCGCTCCCTGCGCTCCCCCTGTTTTTTTTTTTTTTGAACTTCTCCTCTGACTCACCCTTTCCATTTGGTGTCTCCACCTTTGTTTTACAAACAGCGGCTTGCCCGGCTGCTGGAAGGAGCAGGCGGATCCCAGGCTGCCAGCAGAAGCGGCTGCGGCTTCCCCGGCTGCGAGCAGAGACCCCCGCATGGCTGCAGCCAGGTGAGAGGGGCTGGCGAGGGCGGGGGGGGACAGGGGCTGGGGAGAAGCCTTAGGAATGGGGGCTCACACCAGGGATCCCTGCTAACACCTTGTATTTCCCATTGTGGGTTGTATGGCCTCACTGCTGTCCTCCTCCAGCGCAGGGTTTGGGTGGGGAGGAGGGAGGGAGCCCCACTCACCCTGGGACCTGTCCTGGGGCTGCTCACGAGGATGCTCTGCACATCCCTCCTCCGGTGACCCAAAATAACCAGTGCTGCCAGCTCTCTGGGGCCGCATTTGTGTCCAGAGCACCCTGATAGTGCCGCTTTAAAGCCTCCCAGCTGCTAACCAGGCAGTCCCACAGCCAGGAGGGGATGGTGCCTGTGTCCCCTGGCTGGCTTTGTGGCCATCATCTTCCTCTCTCTTGCAGTAGGGAGGGAGAGGTTTGAAGGGGGAGCTGCCGCCGTGTTTGGTTTTGTAGTCCAGGCTCTGGATTTATTGCTTCCAGGTCCTGGTGTGTTTGTTTGTTAAATGAAAGGCGGCTGGGTGATCCTGGGTTCCTCCCCTCCACCCCCCTGTGCAGCCCAGAGGGGGTCCCTCTGCCCTGGGACCGTGCTTCCCATCACAGCTCAGACGCCCGGTGGGGCTGTGCAAGCAGGGGACACGTAGTTGTGGGGCGATGCCCCTGTTCAGCCACTAAAGCTGTGCCCTGGGCAATGGGGCGGCTTGGGGCAGGTGCTGGCTCCACCCTGTCCTCCTCCAGATGCGCTCCTGGAGGAAGGCTGCCTGCAGTCATCCTCCTCTGGTGCGCTCCGCAGCCGTGGGGAAGAGAGAAGCCCCTGAAAAAAAGGGTATTTCGGCCAGATGCAGGGGACAGGAGGTGTGAGAGATGGGAGGAGAAGCCAGCGGTGCCCTTTCCTCGGGTTTACAGCGCAGAGCAACAGCTCCAGTTAGACGGGAACTTCTCAGCAGGATTAACTCTGAAACCTAATGACAACGGTCAAGTGTCTGTGGTGTCTGTGTCTCCGCCGCTCGCTCTAGGAGCTCGCTTGTGCTAATGAGCTTTAGCAACAGCGCTAGATTTGTCTGTTAGAGAAGTCTTTGGGGATCGAGAAGTGTTTAAAGATGCAAATACCCTGTGAGACATCCAGATTCAAATGTCTTTTTTTGTTCTTTAGCCTGGAGTCCAGGGATAAATAAAGGAAGTGAAGAGAGCCTCCAGAATGCTGGACAGAAAACCTTTTAAAACAAAAAGACCAAATAAAGTGAAACCACAAATATTTTAATATTTTTTTTAAGCTTAAAGCTGCTGGACGATCGGGACAATTACAGAAACTTAGCGTCCTCGCAGGTGTTCTGGGTGCTCTGCTCAGAAACACCAGCACCCACCAGCCAGCAAAAGCTGCGAGTGGCAACAAAAAGCCTCAAACACATCCTGAAACCGTGGGAGCAGCCGGGCTGGCAGCAGGATCCTCTCCAGCCCCCGATCCTGGTGCAAGGACAGGGAGTTGCAGCTCGGACGCAGAGATGCTGAGAGAATTCACACCCCGAGGCAGGTTGGGTTTTACCTCCCATAGGTCTCCTCTTTTTTTTTCCTTCCTTTTTTTTTTATTTTTTATCATTTTAAAGCAGGAGTAATAAATGCTAAAGATGCATATGGAATTTGAATATGAATGATAAGAACAGCTGTGTATATCTATTATGAATGAACATAAACAGAAATGTATAAACTGAGATTTTGGGGCTTTTGGAAGAATTAGTGCCTTTGTTCCTGGATTTTTTTCCTATCAAAGTTTGAACCAAAGCCCATTAGCCTGGACTTTCCTGCAGCCGACCAAGCCAGGAGCTTCATTTTGTGCTGGCTCCGAGCCACACCGAATTCTCCTCAACAGCTCAGTGAGCCCTAATCCTAACAAATTTACCCAGAGAAGTGGTTCTCTTATTACACAGCCTAATTTGAACGCTTTCCAAGGTTAATTTCTGTTCCCTCTCCCTCCAAACGCGCCTGCCCCTCCAGAGTCGGCTCCCCCCATCCCGGCCCCCCCGGCTCCCTGTTAGTGCCAGCCCGGGGGGAGCAGCCCCAGCCCTTCCCTTCCCTGCTTGCCCGCGATCGTTTTTAAATGAGAAAATAATGCACTGTGCGTCCCCGGGTGCGGGGTCTGCCCGCGGGGTTTCCTAATGCTAAGCCACTTCCTTCACAAATTAATTGCAACTTTCGCTGGGTGAAAATAGCCCTGGAAGCCCGCTCCCCATGGGCTCTTCCTCGTGTAGTATTACTCTGTTCATAATCTGATTCCTGCGACTCTTGTTTCTTCCTTCCACCCCCTCTGCGGCCGCCCCCTGGTGTGATGGAGCCTGCAAGGGCTTTGTGGTACCCACGGAGCATCCCTGCGGTACCCAAATCACACCCCTGCGGTGCCCAAAGTGCATCCCTGTGGTACCCACGGAGCATCCCTGCACCAGGGGACTGCTGTTGCCACCATGGTGTCCTCCCCGTAGGTCCCATCCTGCTGCCACGCTGCTGGGTCACTTGCTGCTCGCTGTCCCCAGTGCTGATGGCCTCTGCTTCCTCTCGCTGAGCGAGTACCCGTGTTTGATTATTTTGCTCCAGGCGCATCGGCTGCAGGTATCAAAGCGGCACTGCGTCTTGTCTCCTGGCCGTGAGAGGGGCTTCACGGTGCTGATTTCGGGCTGGGAGACCGGGGTGGGCTGCTCGTGGTGGGGGATGGAGGGGCTGGCACAGCAGAGGCCTCCTGGTCAGCGCTGTGATATCAGCCTTAAGTAAGGGGAATAATAAAAATAACGTGGTCTGGAGGGAAGGAGAGACCAGGCTGCATCCCAGTGAGGTCGCACGGATGCATCAGCGTGTTAATTTGCTGGAAATTATTTTGAAGGGAAAAAAAAAATAAAAACATAAAGGTGAGGTTGAAAGTGAGTAGAGACAATGATGTGGGACAGCAGCAGACCCCCAAAGCCACGGAGATGCCCTGTGCCATGGCCACCACCAAGGTCCTGCAGCACGGAAGGCGAAGCTGCTCGGTGTGGGACGGGGCCGGTGCCTTGCCACGAGGTTTCCTGCAGCCGAGCACGCTGCCTGGCTCCAAGGGGCGGGACGCTTCTTTTGGGGATGGCCGGGATTTACCCAGAGCCTCGATGGCAAATGCTGGAACAGGAAGTTTCGGGAGGGAAATAAAACATGCATACCTCGGGGCTTGAGGCAGTGCTCTGTGCCAAGGCAGGAAAGAAATTTGTGCTGTCGATGGAGAGCTAACCGGTGCTACACCAAGGCAGGGCCAGGGCAGGTTGGTGGGGCCGGGAACTGCTTGGGAGCGAGGGCAGGAGGGGAAGGGGCTCTCAGGGGGCCAGGAGCCGGGCTGCAAGCCTGGGGCCCCCCAGGTCCCCGAGCAGCGGCCGTGCTGCGCGTCCCCGCGCCCGGAGCTGTGCGTTGCTGCTGGCCCAGGGCCAGGCACGGGGCTCCTGAGAGAGCGGCGGGGACGGCTCAGACCCTGCGCAGCTCCCAGCCATCCCAGGCTGGAGCCCCTCCAGCAGTCCCATTCCCGCTCTTCCCCGACCCTGCCTCCCCTCTCAAAGCAATTTGACTTTTATAGTAATAACTTCTGAACCCTGGATTGGGGCCGTGCCAAGGAAAGCAGCAGAAAACAATGTGATGGGCCTCGGCAGGCGCGGAAACTCCGATGACTGAGACCAGCCCTAAAATAACTTTCATGCGATTGTTATTTATTCTGGGAGAAAGTTCGTTCATTCAGAATTCAGGAGGGAGATAAAGCGGCGCAGGCTCCAGCTGCACGGAGGCAGCACGGGCGCCTGCAACCTCTGGTGCCGCGCGCTCGCCGTGTGCCTGTGCCCTGGTGCCAAACCAGGCTCTGTTTTTTGGGGGTTTGTTTAAGGGTATTTGGGGTGTGGCAGGTTGACCAAAAGTTCAGGAGCTGGGGGCTGTGCTGCCTGTGACCCCCTCTGTGTGTGCTGGTGGTTTGGGCTGGTGGGCACGTTGGGCTCAGCACCATCGCCTTGCGCACGCACCCTTGTGTTGGTGCACTGGAGCCGCTAGCGGCAAGTGTGAGCAAACAGGGCAGGGAACACAAAGAGCATCCAGCAGCCGGTCCTGCTTAATCTCACCATCCCTCAGCTTTTCTTCATGTTTCTTTGCAACAGATGGCTGGAGAACTGCCCTGGGAGCAGCGCACGATGGAGGTGCGCCGGAGCCGCATGCATCGTCCCCACCTGCTGAGGCTGGGCACGCGTCACCCCGGTTCCTCTCCCGGCCACCAGCTGCCATGGCTCGGGGCAGCATTGCCACCCGCCCTGCACACCGGTGGATTTCGGAGGCTGCTGTGCTTTGGAGAGGGAAGAGCCTTGTGCACGAGGACAGCACAGCTTGCCCAGGTTGCCTCCCTCCTTGTGCTCCCTGCAGCCCGAGGGACCTTGCGGAGCATCACGTAAGGATTTTGCTTTGGGGTTTGTCTCTCGGATGTGCCGAGGAGGCGAAGCTGGGGCCCTGGAGCTGCAGAGCCCCAGCCGGTGGTGCCAAGGGGAGAGATTCAGTCCTGTCCTTGTTCCTGCCTGCACGAGGGGAGCACCAGTCTACATTTAGCAATGCCAACAGCCCGGAACTATACAAACTGCCCCTCTCCTGTGGCCACTGAACACCAAGAGGAAAGCCCCCATCCTGCCGGGCAGGGAATCCAGCATGCTGGCCCTGGTCCCTGCTGCTCCTCGCCTCCCACGGCTGCAGCTTTCCTGGGGCTCCTGGGCTCCGAGCACCTCATGCCATTGGCAAGCAGTGCCAGGTGCCACCAGCCATTATTACAGTGATTGCGTTTGTTTTCCTCGCACAGAGCAAGCCTGGCTCCTGCTCACTTGGCTCCCGACTGGCCAGGGATGGAGAGGGGAGCGGGATGGGGGACAAGGAGGTGCCTTCCCCTGTCCTGGAGTTCAGATTGCAAACCCAAACCCTCCTGGGCAATCCCGCAGCTCCCATCAGAGGTGGCTGTGCCCCGTGGCCCTTTCTGCAGCAGGAGGCTCGCCGGCCTTGGGGCTTCTCCGTGAGGCCAGGCTGGGCTCTGGTGCCAGGTCTCCCCGCTCGTCCCCTGCATGGGTGGCATCTCCCTCTGGTTCCTCCACGGCCTGGCTGTGGCTGTTGATTGAGTCGGCCCAGAAGTAACGTGTTTGTGATGATGATGTGATGCAGTGACCCTTAGCTTCTTCATTAAAACGTGTACGTGTAGATGTGGGTTTTGCAGTTATGAATGTAATTCCACAATCCACTTAGGAGCCAGTAATTTTCTGGCTGAGGTGGGAAGCTGCTGACATCGTGTGATACATGACTAGATTGATTGTATTTACTTACCCTTTAACCTAATAAAGAAAAATAATGTTCCTTCATCTCACTAATTCTCTATAAACTCGAGCGTTGCTTTAAATCAGCTGGAAGCGCAGGCGCTGAACCTTAGCATCGCTGGGGCAGAAGAACGGGGAATCCCCTGCCTTGAAAACCAGCAGGCAGACCCAAACCCCAAGCCATTTTCCTGTTTGTTTGGTTTGTTTTCTTTTTAAAAAAATAAAAAAATAAAAATAGGGAGGGTGCCTGCTCCCTGCTTGGCTTTGTCACCCCAAAGCCCTGCTTGGTGCCCACTGCTCCGTGTCCCCCCCCAGGCCCTCTGCAGCCCCCCAGGTGACCTGAGCGCGGGGTGGCCGTGCGTGCTGCTCTCGGGGAAGGCATTAACCAATTTGCTGCTAATCGCCTTATCGGCAGCAAAGCCAAGCAGCTGCTGGCACAGCGCAGGGCAGCGGCTGGCCAAAGCAAACACCACCCGGCGCCCTAGGACACGGAGCACTTCAGAGGCAGCTGTGCCTGCTCTCGGCTTTCCAGGTCGCTGGTTTCCAACCGTAGCCATCCAGTTTGCCTCTAGAAAGAAGGACGAGCACTGTGGTGCCAAGAGGGGGTGGGCAGAAGAGAAGCACAGGGCAAGCACAGGGCAGGGAGGGATGCAGCGAGGAGAGGGATGCTGTGGCTAAGGAGGGCTGCTGCGTTGGCCCAAACCTGGGCCCACGCGGTGCCTGGGTGACCTTGAGCTCCTGCTATGGGGAACCAACAAAAAAATGGGGGTCCAGGCTTGCCCAGCATCTGCTCTCCTCCACAGGGAGATCACACACAGGTGCTGAAGGACTGGGCTGGCTGCATGCTGCAGGCGGGCTGGCAGCGTGGCAGAGAGCTGGTGCTGCGGAGAGGGGCTGTGCATCCTTCCTGCCACCTCCTCCAGCCTCCTTTCCCAGCCAGCTCCAGGCACGGGGACAGCCCTCCTGGGGGGGAAGGGATTAAGCAGAGAGAGCAATGTCACTAAAACACGGTTCCCCTCAATTACTCGCCCGCCCTCGGGGGAAGCATCGTGCCTTACTCACTTAGCGCGCTGTACGCTTGCAGATTTTTCAGCCCGGCTCAGCTGCTCTGACCTTCCCTGTAAGAAAAAGCAAGGCAAACGGGATGAGAGCACGCACCCAGGGCAATAGCATCAGCATGTCACATTGCCCCGTGGCACTTGGCCGTGCACACGGTGGCGAGACCTGACCCAGGGCTGCACAAGCTGTCCTGGATGGGTTTGAGCAGCTCCAGCAGCCTCCAGCATCCACCACCCTGCGCCTCCTCCCTGCTCCCACCACCCTACAGCCCCCGGGATTTCCCTGCTGACTCCTCCAGGACAGGATCCGACCTCGCTGCCTGCCCTCGGCCCCAGGATGCTCGCAGAAGTGGCTGGAGCTCGGGGTGGCAGGACAGGCAGTCGGAGAGGGATTTGGGGCAGTGGCAGCTTACCTGCTCGGCGGTGGTTTGTGTGCGGCCAGCGAGGGGCTGGGAATTGCCTTTGGAGGAGGGAGGGCTTGCTGGTGTGCTTAAAAATAACCCGCTTGCTTGTCAAGGTTATAAACAGGGAGAGAACAAATTGCCTTCCGAGTTGATTAAACCGCTCGGTGTAGCTGTGCACGCGGCGCTCTCCCGTATGACTGGGACGAGCCGGAGTCTATCGCATTAATTTGCGCTCTGCAGTTCCTGTGCTAATAAGGCCTTGATGAGCTGCCTCCTCTTACCCTTAATGCTGGCTCCGCCAAGCTCTGCTTGGCTGGCCCCGAGGCCTTCAGGGCTTTTTGTCTTTTAGAAACGTTGTGAAGGTTTTTTTATTGTTGTGTTTGGTGTGTTTTTTTTTCACCATTGTGTTGCTTTCGAGCAATGCCGTGTGCTGCGCTGCCCCAGTGCCGCCGGACCAAATCTCCAGGTTTCATGGGGTTCCTTTCCCCCAGTTTTTTTCCCCCATAAAAATAGGTGTGGGGAGCAAAACCCACCTGTGGCAAGAACTGCTCCCGGGCACAAATCTCCATCTATCCTCAGTGCCGGGCCGCAGCGCTCAGCATCTCCCTACGAGGCTGAGCCACGACGGGGTCTCCGTGCTTAAAAGAGGTTTCCAAATATAGGCAGCCCCTCTCCTCCCCTGCCCTCCCCCTCCAACTTTCTGGGAAAATCCCTTTCTGCCTAAAATTATCCAGATGTGCTTTACAGCTCGAGGGGAGTTTGTGGGAAAAATATGAGGTTAGTTGGATGAGACATTTCCTGAAATGTGGGGCTACGAGCTGGTTCCATTTTGCAGCAGCCCCACACCACTCGCGCACCCGGCGCTGCGAGAGCTTGGCGTAGATAGTCCAGATCAGTTTTATCCTTTAATGAGAACTGGGGAGCGAGGGATTTTTTTTATTTTTGTTTTTAATTCGTACATTGTGTTTGGGAAAGGAAGAAAAGGATTTGCTAACCAGCACGCTGCGACCCGTGGCCCCGTGGGCATCCCGAGGAGCTGGCACAGCCCGGGCTCCACGTTGCCACGTGTACCCTTGGGAACCAAACCTGGGGCCAAGCGGTGCAAAGTCCCCCCGACCTCACCCGGGAGCATCGTGGCCCAACGGACTGAGCCCTGGGTAGCCTCCAAGCCATTAATTAATTTTTAGTGGCGACGAACCAGTGGTTGGTGCAGGATTCTGGGTAGAGGCTTCATGTAAATTGTAGCAATTTGCTGGCTCTGCCACTCTAAATCCCGTCTAATTATACCGAGGGTAGCATCTGACATTAATTTGTTACAGTATTTGTGTACTGAGCGCTAGACATTTTGGGGACGAATTTAAGAGCAGCCTTCAGATCTTTGCCCTTGCAATCCGCTGTGAGTTGCAAACGACAGAATTTAGCCGTCTGGTTACCTGACTACGTTGGGAAATCAGTGATTTTGAAGTCCTAAATACTATTATTTTTATCCACAATCGTTTCGCAGCTGCAGAATTAGAGGCTGCATTCAGGCGACTTCAGGGGAAAAAAAAAAAAAAGGAAAAATTAGCCCTCTTTGCTCCTAGCTGCCCTTTTCAGCCTCTGATCTGTAAAATAAGACTGACAGCAACTTCCAGACCCTGGCAGCAAGGCACAGCCCGGGCCACGTGCCCACGGAGCGCTGGGGCGGGGAGGATGCCCAGGACCAGGCTGAGGACGGGGCCGAGCAGTGCCAGGTGTTCAGCCAGAGCTCTTTGAGGATATTACTGCTCTGCTAGATAAGAGAGATTCGAGGGATGCGCTATACTTAGGGTTTCAAAACACTCTCGGCATCATTGCAGATCAAAGAGGAACGGTGCAGGCAGGATCCCGGAATAGAAGGCAAAAGAGGGAAAAGATTTGGAATTTACTGGGGAAAAAAAAAATAACGCTGAAACCAGCGGCACGGTGCTGACGGACTAAAAATAGCAAAGAAGGTATTAGCAGCGGCTGCGAGCTCACGTTGGCGCTCAGCTCCATGCCGGGTTTGGGGAGCAGCCACCAGCGAGGCGGGGAGATGCCCGAGGGATCGCCGCGTAGGGACGGGGCCTCTGCTGCCCCAGGCGAGCCCCAGCAGCAAGGGGCAGCCACCAGCGGGATTTAGGGCATGCCCTGTGCCCGCCGTGCCCCCGAGCAGCCCGTCCTGCCCCTGTGCACCATGGCGGGCTGTCCGTGTCCCATGGGCGGCTGTTTCCCGTCCCATAAAGCAGAACGTTGCTGCTCTGGCAGGATCCTATGCCAGCTGCCAGCAGCATCGGGGGCTCTGTGTGACCCCCTCCAGCCTGCTGTCCCCAGGGCAGCCTTGTACTTGTGGTGTCGGAGACAGATTTGCCCTTTGCCACCTAGGCCAGCAGTCTGGCAGTGCCAGAGGCACCCGAAATGCAGCCCCCTCCCCAAATCAGGGCGAACCAGGCAGGGCTGGGGCAGCCCCTGTGGGACATCAGCCCCAGCTGGGTGATGCTGGGGCAGAGACCAGAGCCACACCAGCAGCCACCTGCAAGCGATTGGGGGCTGGGGGCCCTTATAAGCAGCAGGGGAAGTGCCCCCAGCTGGGTGCTTTGGCATTTTCTGGCCCCAAGGGATGGCAGCTTATGTTTGGGGGTGCCAAGGAGCCGGCCTGGCCACGCCACGCGCCGCCTGGTTTCCTCCTTGGCTGTGCCAGACCCTTCCCCGCCAGCTGAGCTTGAGGTGAGGCATTAGCGCTGGTATCTCTGTTAATATTAGCATGAAGCAATAAAGGTAACCTGATTGCGGGAAGGCAGGGAGACCAGAGGGTTTGGAGCCGTTCCGCAGTGCTGCTATTAGAGAGCTCCAAATAGGAGTTATTAAATTACTGCAAGGTACTGCAGGCTTCTCCTAACGGGGAGACTCCGGCTTGGCTCAGAAACTTAAGCTCTGGCTTGTTCAGGTTAATTAAAAGAGGGCTGGACACCTTCCAGGGCCTCGCTTCTCCTTTCTGATGGCTGCCCCCTCCTCGCCAAGGCTGCGCTGTGCCGTGGCACCGGGCAGGGTGCGAGCCCTGCTGCGGGGTGCTCCGAGCACCTCGGGCGCCGGCACCAAGTGGGGGTGGCAGAGCAGGGGGGCCAGGGCTCATCCATAGCTTTCTGTGCTGCTCACCATGCAGGCAGCTGCTCTGCCTCCACCCCGCTGTGCCATCACCCCCTTCCCCAGCAAATTCCTGGCCCCTTCATAGGGGAAACTGGCCGCAAGCATCAGCACAGCTGAAGCTCTGGGTGAGCCACGGGGTGGGAGGGCAGCCGGGGTCCTCTGCTCCTCCTCCTGCTGCTTTGGGCTTGATGTCTTTCCCCACACCGCGCTCAGCTGCCCCTGCTGCTGTTTTGACTCCCCCCTTGGCCTCCGTGGGGATTTTTCGGCTGTTTTTCGTCCACCCCTCGCCCTGCAGCACATCACCTGCGAGGTGGCTGGGCTCTGCGCCTCCCATGCTGGCAGGGACTTGCAAAAGGGCTGGGGGCTGCGCTGACCTTCCTCCTCTTCTTCCTCCTCCCCGCATGGCTCGGCTTTCCCAGCCGCGGGGCGAGGAGAGGCTTATCCAGCAGCTCCTGCCCCCAAATCTCACCCTGACTTCAAAGCAAAGACCCCTCCTGGCCCACCCAGGAAACCCCCAGCCCCAAATTTCCACTCGGCAGGGGGGTGCCTGGGTTCGGGGTCAGCACCCGGGGGGATGGAGGGGTCTGTCCCACGTCTCGCTCTCAAGGGACGTGGCAGGTGAGGTGGGGTCCCCGGGGCCACTGCATGCCACCGTCCCCACGCCTGCCCTAGCTGGGACTGGGGCTGGGCTGTCGGAGGCGCGGGCCCCACGTGTATAAATACCTCTCACAGCTCTGTCAGTGACTCAACCCCCCGAAACGCTTTTTTGGACTCATTTTCCCAGAGAGAGTTTAATGGGGTTTGTCGTGCCAAAACCCCAAGCTATGCCTCACTTTCATCCCCTAATGCAAGCCATATATCAAGAGACACTAACGGAGCAGGGAGGGTTTCTGACAAGGGGATCCTGGGAACAATCAGCCAATACCCCCCCTCCCCAGCCTCCCCCCTCCCCGTTTTATGCATTCCTGGTAATGTAAATAGAAAGGAGAGCGTTCGCAGCCCTCCTCGGACCCGCGCAGCCGAGGAGCCCGTCTGGGGACGGCGCCAGCAGCCTCGCAGGCAGTCTGCTCTCGGGGGCTTTGGCCGGTTCCTTTTGAAGTGTCTCGAGTGTCAGTGCAGGCGCTGGGTCCCTGGGGAGAGGGTCCCCAGGGCCACCCATGCCCCAGAGCATCCCTGTTCCGTGCCCATGGGGACGAGGGGACGGGGAGCAGCAGGTGAGGGGGGGCTGCGGCTCAGCTGGGGTTGTCCCGGAGAGGCTTTGGTTGTGTTTAAATATCTGTGCTTGCTCGCTGTGCCTGGTAGAAAGGTGGGTTTTGGCTTTCCTGGAGGATGCAGGACGTGTATGGCACTGTGTCACCTGGCAGGGGACCTGCAAGCCAGCCTGGGCGCAGGGTTTTGTGCCCATGAGCTTCACTCACTGCCCTGGGAGCAAACCGAGCCCTCCCCAGCCAGGGTGAGGGAGCCCCAGTGAGCACACCTGAGCCTTCAAAGGGGGGGGGGAAGCCAAATAAACCTCCTTAGGGCTTCTTTCGGAAAGGCTCCTGAGCTTCAGCTCACCTCAGAGCAACGGGGAGGCTCCCCGAGGCTCACCTGCAGGAGGCCCCCGGTGGCTCTGCAGCTGGGACGAGGGACGCAGGGAGCCGAGGTGCCACCAGCGCCGGTCCTGAGGCCACATCTGGGTGTGGAGGAGAAGGTGGTGCTGGTGGCCGCGATGCCGACGAGGCTCGTGCTCTGGGAGTGGGGCAGGTGCCGGCTGCGGTGTCCTCGGGGAAGTCCCAGGCGAGCAGGAGCCGCCCACACTTCCCCCAGCCCCGCCGTCCTCCCGGCTCCCTGGCTGCAGAACAGAACAAAACAAAACAACCCCCCCCGGGGAGGGTTCGGCTCCCCGAGCCAAGAGGTCCCCAGGAAAGGCTGCAGAGCAGGAGGGTGGGAGCAGCGCCGGGGCTGTGCGCGCCCCCCGAGAGAGCAGGGGATGGGATGGGGGCGAGTGGGCTTGGGATGAGGATGGGTCCTGGTGGAGATGGGGATCCCCTGGGGATGCTCTGCTTGTCCCCAGCCCACCAGGCAGCAGGGAGGGAGCTGTGGGGTGATGGGGCTGCTCCCCTCCATTGCCCCTGCAAGTAGGGCCAGCTGTGGGATGCCCAGAGTGGGGAAGGGGCTTGCCCACCCTCAGGTTATCTCCCCCCCGCTCTCCTCTAGGTGTTGGTAATTTGGCAAAACACGAGGAGGAGGAGGGCGGCAGCCTCCCCAGCAGCGAGCTTCCTCGTGGCCGCAATTAAGGCACGTATGGAGTTGGGAACAGCACCAAGCCGACGCGTGGCTGAACCGAACCCACCATGAGAAGTGTCACCCTGCTCCCACACAGGTGAGGGGTGTCCCCACGGGGGCAGGGGGGTCACTTTGTCCCCACCCTGCTCCCGATGGTTGTGTGAGCCTTGCCTCGTGGCTCCCCGGGCACCGTGCCGTCGGGTGGCACTGCTCTGGGTGCCCACGGGAGGTCCTGCGAGGGGCAGGTGACACTGGGTGGCCCTGGGGGACCCCAGGGAGCGCACAGGGGGCTGAGGGCATCTGCAGGGGTTTTATTTGCTGGGACCAGCCCTCTGTGTCCCTGAGGTTTATGAGGCCGCCGATGCGGCTGCTTCCTTGTGGGCTGCAGCAATAAACCTTGCCGGGGGGTCAGAGGTGACCGTGAGTGCTCTTAAGCGGGCAAAAACGGTGGTCTGGGATGGAAACTGAACTTGTCGAGCCATAATCAGAACCAGCGGGGTTAAATTCCTACGGCTGAATGCCGAGGACTTAGCCTAAACATCTTCCCGGCATTGCTTGGGCTGTCCCAAACAGGATCCGACCGCGTGTGGTTGTTTGGGCAAGGTCAGGGCTCGTGTGCCACGCGTCTCCTCTGCATGGACGGGCAGGGAAGTGGCGCTGGGGCCGCTTGCGCTTCTCCATCTCGGAGCTTATTGCACTGGGTGAATGCCTCTGCACCGCCTGGGAGATCCAAAGCGACCCGCGGATGGATGCAGCCTTAACCAGCTCCCAGCTTCAGGTGTCTGCAAAGCGCGAGGGTGAGGTTGATCCTGGAAACCTGAGCCCTGTAATTGTATTTTCATTTTTTTTTTCTGCCTCGGTGATATCTGACGGGTTGGTTTGTTTGTTTGTGTGCGCGTTTGTAGTGCAGCTATCAAAGGAGGCCTCGGCAGCGACCTGCACAGCCTCTTATAAAAAAAAAAAAGAAAAAGGGCTTGCCCTGGAGCCAGCACCAGCTCCTCCACGTCGAGCTGCTGCACGCCTGGTGTGTGCAGCCCGCCCGGTGGCAGATCCGTGGCCTGTGCTACTGGGGACGGGGCAGGAGGCTCGACCTCAGCCCTCCGAGCACCCACCTGGAAACAGCTCGGCCACCTCCTAGCGCTGCCAGGGCTTCCAGTCTGGAGCAGACCCCCCAGTGCCTTTCCTCGGTTGTGGAAACACCCCACAAGGACACTGGTGAGAGACATGGAGGTGTAGCCACGCAGCCAAAGGTCCACGTGCTGCCCCCCGGGGCTGTCTTCTCCACGGACCGACCCCCATAGCAAGGTGGGGAGCCCTCGGCAGCATCCACCACGCGGAGCTGCCCCCCTCCCAGCACCTGCCCCAGCATCGCCCAGCGTGGTCCCACCTCGCCAGGTCCCGACTTCTACCTCCTGCCTGCAGGAGCAGCGTCGGTGCTCGCTGTGGTGAGAGGTTATCACGGGGCCAAGCCGGCGGCTGAGGGTTAGCGTCGGCGTGGTTTATTACGCTCATTAATGATGTGGAGAAGGCAGCGTGTTAGCAAAAAACGTGACATATTTAGGTTAGTTAAGGCTGGAGGACTCCGCCGTGGCAGGAATGGATTGCACAAAGATATATGACATTCACCATGGGCCCGTGCAAGATGATGCATTTGGATAGACTAATCAAGATAATTCACATATATTGTCCTAAATTAATTATAGCCACTAAGTACAAGCCCAACATGTCAATGCAGACAGCTCAATTAAGAGCTCTTATTCAATATATGCTGATGGTCAAAAGAGCAAAGAAAAGATTACAATGGGCAGAGAGCATGGAGCGAGGCGGTGGGAACGTTGCGGTACCGCTGCGTAAAGCAGCACAGCTCCGGCGGCGGAGGGGAGGGCGAGGATGGGCTCAGGGCAGCGTGGTCAGAGGATAAAAAGTCACAAATAGGGACCTGCTTCTGCCCTGCCTTCCTGATAGGCTCTTAAAAATGGAAGAGAGGGAGCAGTTGTTAAAATACCGAGGTACAGGGGGAAAGAACAGGGCTATCTTGAAAAGCAAGCACTGTGCGGGGCTGTAGCACCGGAGCTGGTGGGGATGCGTGCCCCAGGGGAGGAGGTGGGAAAGAGGATGGGGATGTGCCTCGGGGGTGTGGGAAACAGGGAGAATGCTCAGGAAGGAGCTGCAGGAATTCAGGAAACCGCCCCGAGGGGCTCCGGAGCCTCCCTTGAGTTGGGGTCTCATTCTCGGGGGCACCCTGACACCGGGTGCCCTGTGGCCAGGTGCCACATCTCGCCCCGAGCCCAGGGGCTGTTTTGGGAAATCCTCGGGCTGCTTTCCTTCCTCCAAGAACGCGGCCGGCATCATGCAATCTGTTTTCATTCCTATTTCATGAGATGTGAATAATTGATGAGAAACACAATGCAGGGGGGAGAAAATGAATACATATCTGTGTATACACACACGCACGCATACGTGGTGTGAGAGAGAGCTGAGGCTCAGACGTAGGGAGAGCGCTGCCCTACGGTGGCACGGGGCAGGGGCACGGGGTCACCTGTGGCAGGGAAGGTGGACGGAGGGGCTTGGGGGCTGTCGGTGCTGGGATGGGGGTGCTCGCTCCTATGGAGGGGAGGGCACAAGCAGGCTGCCCTGAGGGACCCCAGCATGGGGTACCTGCACCCGCCGGGTCGGGCAGGGGCACCCATGGGTGCGGCAGAGCCTGGCCCAGCACATCCTGCCTGCCAGCCGCAGGGTCAGCGGCTCCGGGTTCCCAGGTCTGATTTATCACCTTGCCTTTTTTTTTTTTTTTTTATTATAAATGGGTCATTTCCCATCCCGATCCCACAGACAATTGCAGAAGGCCCTGGCACCGCGCCACAAGCTCCTTTCAACTTCATAGCGAGTTCATCAAAGGCCCGAGACGCCATTTCCCCAAATAGTAAAAGTGTCAGAGAGACGGGCGTGTTGGGAAGCCGCCGTGACAGCCAAGTGCTTAATTAGCGGTAATGCAGGGTTTACAGCCCCCCTCGCTGCCTCTCCCCCCTCCCCTCATTTCTGGGAAGGGCACGAGGGGTGAGGCAGGTCCCGCTGCTGCTCGGTGACCCGTGACGTCCCATGGCAATGCGGCGGTGGGGACGGGGACGTCCCGTGCTGGCTGCTGCAGGAAGCCCAGCAGAGGTTTCCCTGTGTGGCAGCATCCTCGTCCCCACGTCCTGCCCGTGCCCCAGCACCCAAGGGTGCCCCTACAACCGCAGCACCCTCTGGTCCCCGGGTGATGGACCCGAGGCTGGGGATGTGCTGGAAAGCCCCAGTGCGGGGTCAGCAACAGAAATGCCACAATTCCCATAGCTTTCTCTGTGCAGAGATCTCGTGACGCTCCAGGATGCCCCGTGGTGGGGAGCCAGGCCTGCTCGGGGGGGCCTGCACCTACGTGCCACTGTCATTTCCCCTCTCTTTCTTTGCCTCTCTGCGCTAATCCTCTCCTTTTCCCACAGAAATCACACTTCCCTGCCAGGCACGCTCGCCGCCTGTCTCTGGGCTATTTTTGCCGCATCCTTTTGGAGGCACAGCAGCCAGAACCGAGCACGGTGACTTCAGCATTCAAAGGCAGACCGTAAGCTTTAATGGAGCTGGTGTCATTATAATATTTGCACTCGCCTTCCCCACCGCTTTCCTAATATAGCCCGACACCGGCCGGGATTTTCAACTGTGGCGGCGCGCGGAGCAGCTCCCTGCTATCCTGTCACCCCCGACCTGGCAGGTGGGTACAATTTTCCATCAAAACTACTATATCTGGCAAAGCCTGAAATTAAAAAAATAATAATAGATTGATTCAGAGGCTGTTGGCTCCCAGGGCAGCGAGGTGCCATGGGCAGCGTTCCCACCAGAGGTACCAGCGCGCTGGGCGGGCAGGTCTCGTGCTGCGGGATGCTGCGTGGGGGCGCAGGCAGTGAGCTCTTCCATCACTTGGCCGGAAAAATACGATGTCCCACGCTAGGATGGAGTCGGTCCCAGCAGGACCACCGCCGTGCCCTGTTCTGCCACCTGGCAAGCACCTCCTCACCCCTCCAGGGACGTGCACGCGAGAGACGGGAGCGGAGCGAGGCGATGCGCGGTGCCGTGGCACGGCTTGCCCTCGACGTTCTTCAACCCCCCGGGCGCTGGAGCAGCGTGGAGCTGATAGAAAGCAGATAGCAAGCTGACTTTCATTAGGGAGCAGTCTCGCAGGAGCGCCGGCTCCCACCACGGGGCCCCGCTCGCACCCAGCGGGCTGCGACGCCGGCGGCTGTGCCACGCTCCCCAGGCAGGCACCGGGCAGCATTCCCCGGCACAACCCGCGGCACCTTCGTGGCGCTGGCCGCATCCTGCCAGGGACAGGGTGACAGCGGTGACAAACTGAGGTCCTGCCCAGAGGTCAGCGCCACCTGGAGAAGCCCACAAGGGACCCGGTGCTGGTGGCTGAGTGTGCCGGGGCCGTCCCACCTGGCCGCAGCTCCGCGGCCTCCCGCTTCCTGCGCTCCCCCCGCCACCCTCCTCGGCACGGCTGGGGCCTCGCAGCTACAACCAGGAAACTATAAAACTTTACAGAGTGCGGCTGGAGAGAAACAGGAATTGCTGCAGCAACTGCCAGAAGGGCCAGCGTTAGATTCACAAGATTTTCCAGGGCTTGGACTCGCCAGGAAGGGATTTATCCACCTAGGAGGAGCTGTAAAAACTAAAATTAAATTCTTCATCTCGGAGAGGGAGGGGGGAGAGGGAAGAAAATGCTTGACCTCCCTCCCGAATGCTCTGCTGGAGGCTAAGGGGCTGAGGGGGACGTGGGGCATCTATGGCTGCACCTGCGGCACCCCGGGGGTCCTGCCCCAAATCCTGCACGGGGGTGCTGTGCGTCCTGGACCCTCTGGTCCTTTGCCTTCTGGACACCGTCGGGGGGGGGCTCTGCGGGTGCCAAGGTGAGTGTCCCCTCCCCGGTCCCTGCTCCCATTCTGCATGGGTCCATCCCACGTGGTAACACCCTCACCAGCAGGCGAGGATGATGCTGGGCACAGCGTGGGAGTGATTTAGGACCCCCACAGGGGGGCGAGCAGGGGCATTCCTCCGGCCACCCTCCAGGATCCAGTACCAGGGCCACCGGCTCTCAGCCTGGGGACATTTCAGGGCCCAGGCCATGCAGACACCGGGTGCAGATGCAGGATGTGTGCCTCTGCCCGCCTGCCTTCCCTGATGCCTCTCCCTTGGCGGGCAGGCATGGGGCAGGCGCATCCTCCTGTGCCCCATCCCCTCCCTGTCCCACCACGCTCCCACAGGAGCGGCAGCCAGGCGGTCACTCGGCCACGGGCTATGGAAGGAAAACCTCCTGCATTCCTCACAGCCGCTTTTTTTTTTTTTTTTTTTACCCAATATAAAGGTGCAGGGAAGCGCAAAGAGCCAGCCCTGGTAGCTTTTGGTTTAGCAAAGGTGCTCGCTGCAGCCAGCGACGGGGATGGCTCCGCGGTGGGAGAGGCAGGCAGGCAAGCACGTGGTGGAGAGAGCAGCGCTGTGCCCGGCTCTTTTTAGGAATCTGGTGCTTACTAGGCTGATGTTGCTGGTCTCTCTGCAGCAAGCCCCGGCCCCAAAGCCTCCACTTGGGGAAGTGGCTGGGAGAAGCCGGGCTGCTGCTCCCGACGTGCGGAGGCAAAGATCAAACGGCGCTCGCTTGGCAACCTCGCAGCCCTGTGCCAGAGGACAGGGGGGTGTCCGGTGCTCGTCTTCCAGGCTGGGGAGCCAAACCGACGTGCTGTGTGCTGGGAAGCCCACATCCAACACGTTTAGGTGCAGAACCACCTTGTCCGAGAGCCCGGCCGCTCCTCCATGCGGACACCCCAGTGCCGCGCTGCTGGCCGTCCCTCCCCAGGACTGATGTGCTGGGTTTGATTTGCATCATTTTCCTTTTATCTGAGATTTTTTTTTTCCCCCCACTGCCTGCCACAGATTTTACACTGGACGCATCAGAGCACCGCTGTGAATGTATGTATGGGGAGCGCTCTTTTGTCGCTTATTCTGGTTTTCTTTCTTTTTTTTTTTTCTTTTTTTTTTTTTGCCCATTACTGCCAGTGCAGGCTCTTAAAATAACTAGCTACTTTAACCCGCGTCCCTTTGTTCCCTGCCCGAGCACGGCTGGGTGCCATCTTGCGAGGGAGGGAGGTGAAGTGTCAGGGCCCCGCGGAGAGCTTGAAAGGAGCTTTGTGGTGGCGGGGACAGGGCGCTGCGCCCCGAGCCCCTCCGTCCCCTGGTGCGCCTGGCAGCGCGGGAGCTCCCCGATCCCTCTGGCCCAGGCTGTGGGTTTCCCCGGGGAGAACTGGGACGGGGGCCACGTGGCCGCCTTGACCCCAGTGTGGGAAAGGGCAATGGCAAAGCAGGTCAGGGGCTGGATCAGGCCCCATGGGGAAGCGATGGCAAAGCCTGGGCTTACCCCTGCCCAGCCAAGTGCCGGGGCAGCCGACAAACCCATCAGGGTAGGCTCCCCGGCACCTCTCCAAGCAACGTGGGGAGCCCGGTCCCTGCATTTCCCAGGGCCCCCAGGGAGGCAGCAGCAGGGGGATCCCTTTGGCCAGAGAGGGACCGGGGTGCGCCCGGCGGGGTGCTGCCAGCGGGCTGGGCTCCACCGCCCGCGGGGCGCTGGGGCTGGGCTGGAGCCCGGCTTGGAAGCGTTAAAGTCGGAGGCTCGCGCCGTGCCTGGGCACGTCCTGGCTTTGTTTATTCCTTCGGCTTATTATTTTGTTCAACTATTTATTCCTGGCTGCCTTTTTCTCACGGTTGCTGTGTTTATTTAGCGCAGCTCGCCTGGAGCCCTCCGGCTTCTCGCGCTGCTGCTGAGCGCAGCCGCAACCCCGGTGCAGCAAGTGCAGCCCCGGGAGCCCCGCGCTGAGGTTTCCCCGAACAGTGAGTCTGCACTGCATGCAGGGGCGAGACGTTTTATCAAGGGGACAGCGGGCAGGGGGGCAGCAGCATGCAGGGCAGGGGTTGTGCCTGCTCAGTGCCGTCAACGCAAGGTGTGCCTGCCCACCGCCGCGACCTGCGGGGCCAGGGAGGCTGCACGGAGCGGAGGAACCCTGGGCAGCAAGGAGACAAGTTTGGGAAGTGGCCCACAAAGTGATGCCAGCACCCTGCCATGGGTGATGCTGCCAGGGGACGCCATCCCCATCAGCCCCCCGAGCTGCTGGGTGGTCACAGAGCCCATCCCCCCCATAGCACCAAGGAGCAGGGAGGTGCCAGCACGCCCACAGCCCTCGGCCTGGCCCTGGCTTATCCCAGTGGTCCCAGGCCCCGCAGAGCATCCCTCTGCCGTGGCAGCCCCTGGGGACCCGAAACGCCGGGTCCTCTCGCGCTGCGGCTGCGGCTGGGGGCCGGGGAGCCATGGCAACCCGGCGAGGATGGGGGTTGCCATGGCGACGGGAGGCGCAGCATCCGGAGCGGCTTTTGGGCGAGGGATGCTCCAGGTGGGATGCGAGGCAGGGCCGGGGTACCCCCGGGCCTGGCGTGGGGAGGGAGGGGGGCGACACCTTGGGTGTGGGGCCCAGAAAGCCCCCACCCCGCCCCACGGGCTGCCCCTGGCCCCACATTGCCTTGGGACCAGGGGGCTGAGGGGGTCCTGGGGCAGGTCTGGGGGGCTGCACGGGCGCCGCCGGCAGCAGGGAAGGGGTGAGGGGAGAGCAGGAGGGAAGCGGCTTCCCAGCCGGGAGTGACATTTGCCAGACGCCGATGCTGCTTTTGATAAAGAGCGGGGGGCATTCTGCTGCCCGCAGGCGCCCACGTTTCGCACACCTCCCGGCAGCTGGGGCCGGGCCCCCACCCTGCAGCCTTCTCCTCCGGGTCCCCCCGGTGCTGCCTTGGCAAAGCAGGAGCCAGGCGAGGCCTGGCGGCTCCTTTCCCTTTCATACCCAACGTGTGCAGAGCAGCAGGAAGGGGGCGAAGGGAACGAACACGATTTTTTTTTTATTTTTGCTGTAGCATTTGTCATCCTGATACAGAAGCGGACAGCATCACCGGTAACACCGCCGCGTGCGCCCCACGGCTCTGCGCGGCCCCAGCACGCACCAACCCCGCTGGGTTTTTCCCAAGGGCTCGTCCTCCGCACGACGACCAGCCCAGGAGCCAGGTTGGCAGCCACCCTTCCTCCCCGCGATGCTCCCAGCACCTCGCGGGCCGGGCCCTTTCCCCTGTGCAGGAAACGTGGCGGGGCTGCGCCGCCAGCGTGTGCTGGCAAAGCGGGCTCGCGAGCGCTCGCAGCAATTCCAGCCCCGGAGCTTGCGGCTGGGCTTCGCCTCCTAAGCCTGCTTCCAACTTTTTTGCGCTGGGAGAAGAGATTTGTCTGCAAATGTATGTGGTTAAAATAAACGCCGAGAATTTTAATCCTGGGAATTTGGAAAGTAGGAGATTTAAAATAACAAAACCCTTTCATATGGCGCTTAATCCGAAATTAGGTGGGATTTTAAGTTTTGTTACGGTGGTGGCTGATCGTTCCTCGGCCACCTCCTGCTTGCTGCGGGCTGGGGACTGCTTGGAGTGCCCGGGCGGGGGCTGCTGGGGACCGGTGGCTGCCCCCCGGTGCTGGGGGCGGTGAGGGAGAGCGAGTGCTCTTCTTTGTTGACGTGGAATGGATCTCCCACAGCTACTTAAGGTTTTAATTGCCCTGTGATTAAAGTTTTCATTACTAAGCAATTAGCACCTGAAATTTTAAGTGCTGAAGTGTTTAACTGCATCCTGAAGCTTGCCAGAGGTGCGGGGTGGTGGATGTGGGTGGGACGCGAGAGGGTTTTGAAGTGGGGATGGGGAGCGGCGGGAGACGGCCTCCTCGCTGGGCTGCCACCAGCAGTGCCGGCTGCCCCATCCCACCCCACTGCCCCCCATCCCACCCCATAGCACCCCATCCCATCCCACAGCACCCATCCCGCCCCATCCATCCCGCGGGCAGCGCCGCACGGCACAGGGAGGAACGCCCGGAGGGGCGAGCGCCCGGGCAGCCTGGGAAGGAGACAGGCTGGAGCCGGCCCTGACCTGGCGGGAGACGCCGGCTGGGCGAGCTGGCACGGGGCGGCCCTCCCCGCCCTGGGAACGGGGCCCCCCCGGGGTGCCGGGGGTGGCAGCGGGAACCCCGGGGCAGCCACACGGAGGTGCCACCTGCGATGGGAACAGCGCGCAGGGGGCCCCAGTGCAGCTCGCGTCACCCCGCTGTGTGCGTCACCTGGCCCCAAAACGGGGATGATGCACCCAGCCCGGCTTCCCACAGCCCCCCCCTTCCCAGTTACGGGGGGCTCGGGCAGGGTTTTCTCCCCCCCACTGCCTCCCCTTCAAGCACGCGCTCGCTCTCGGCGGCCACGCTATCTCCTGGCGGTGCCCTGCCGGGGTTGGCCGCGTGGCGAGGAATGTACGCCTGTCTGTTTGTTTTAAAACTTCTGCCGGGCGCTTTTCATTTGGTGCCCCTTAGATCTTCTGAGAAAGCAGGAATAATTGTTCCCTAATCGCCTTCTCCTTATTAACTCGGAGCTGAGGTTGCTCCATGCAAATGAAGCAAGTGCCGGCGGTTGGGCGCACCGGGGCAGGGTGTGCAGCTACAGCCCGCGTGCACCTCCAGGGCCTCATTCAGCCCACGCTGTGCCCACGCCAGTAGGGACAGCAGGGGCAGCGACACGGGCACGGGGACGACACGGGGCCGGCAGATGCCTGTGTTTCTCCACGCACCCATGGGTGCACCCCTGCTGGCGGTGACGGCGCGCCCGGCACACGGGGACCGCGGCAGTGCCGTCCTCGGCGCGGTGTCGTTGCACCACTCAGCCGGCTGGCACACCAGAGCCAGCCTCCGCCAGCAAATTCCACGCAGCCACCACAGTTATTTCCTATTGTGCAGGCGGAGGAGCCCTGCCAGCGCTGCTCCCGAGGCCGGCACCCTCCGGCTGCGACGCAGAGGCGGCGAGCGGGGACCCTCGGCTCGTCCAGCTGCCAGCCCCACTGCGGGCCATGCCCCGAAATCCTCAGCCCCCACCCGGGACCACGGCACCCTCCTGCACCCTGGGGAGAGGCCGCTCGGAGGCACCGGCCCCGTGGGAGCTCGTTAATTACAGCAGGGAGAGGGGATTACGGCCAGCATCCTCCCTGCGCCCGTGCCCCCCCCCCTCGCTCCAGTTCCTTGTCCTTTTCTGAAATAAATTCCTTTAGGGCTGAAATTTGCCAGGCACGGCTTGTCTCCGAAGGGGAATTCTCGGGGAAAGTTTAAGCAAAATTTCCTCAGCCATTTTTAAGTTATTCAAGTGTGAATAAGCAATTTCCCCGTGTGCTCCGTTCAGAAATTTCGTGCTCGGGTAACTCGGCCCTCTGAAATCGCAGAATAAAAGAGGCTGCTGCGTCTCGCGGCACGCCTTGGTGCTGACGGGGAGGATCTCCCAGGAGCAGCTTCGTGGGGAGAGGCGAGTCACCCCACGCCACGTCTGGGCCATCTTTAAGTTTCGTGGCATCTCCATCTGGCCCCTCGGTAGCCCCTCAGTGGCCCCCTGGTACCCCCCTTCCCTGCCAACACAGCACCACTCCCAGCGCGCCAGGGAACGGTGCCGGCTTGGCCACGTCTCCCTCGCTCACCTCCTCGAGTGACACCGTGTCCAAAGCTGCAACTTCTGCTTCTGGGCTCTAACTTTGCCATTTTTCCTCTCTTTTTCACCTTAAGCGAGCCGCCTGGCTCTCCAGGGCACAGCCGGTCCCGTTGGGCCCCGTGCCCGGGATGTCAGGGTGCTGCAGCAGCCCCGGGACTCGCCGCCCTGCCAAGCCCCGTGGGGATGCCAGCCCGGGTCCTGCAACCCCCGGGCAATGGTGACCGGTCAGCCACCCCCAAATTGGCTGCAGCTCGGTCTCTGCACATGGCCAGGGCTTGGGAAGCCAAATCCTTCTGCGCCAAGGGAGGAGGAGGTGGTACGGACATGGGACGTGCTCGGGGCTGTGCACAGGGCTGAGGCCGGCCGTGGCTGGCCCCGATAACCCCCCCGAGTTCCCCTTCCCACTGGAAGTTGCAGGGAAGGTGGCCAGGAGCTGCAGCGGGTTTCTGGGGCAGGTTTCTGGGGCAGGGAGCGCCGCGGCGGGGCGGCAAGCAGCGAGGTGCTGCCTGCAGATGGTGCCGGGGGCTGCCCAGATGGCGGTGCCGTGGGGGCACGGCTGCCCGGGGGGGAGACGCACCCGGCTGTGTGCTGCCCTACAGCAGCCTGACAGAGCTCCCAACCGCCCTGCGGACTGGGAGCACCAAAATGCCCCAAAATCAGGGACTTGAGCACTGCTGAGCAACCGAGGAGGGGGCTTGCAGGTGGTGGAGGGGCTCCCTCCTGCCCTACGCAAGCAGCCCCAGCAGTGTTGGGGTGGCTGCTGCATATCCGAAGAGGTCCAGCCCCACACCCTTGTGGTCCCCCAACCCCAAGCAGCCCCTCGTGGTAAATTCTCCCTCTCTGCAATGCGGCACGGAGGGCCAGGACAGGTCGCAACCCCGCACAGGGCCCCAAAACCTCCCCGTGGCTGTGGGGGGAGAGGGGAGGAGGATGGCCGCAGGCTGGGGAGCTGTGGCCGTCTGCAGGGGAACCATTTCCCATGGGAGGTGGGGAAGGTGGAAAACGGGTGGAAAATGGGGGATCCGCGCAGGGTCCTGTGTGTGTGCGTTGTCACCCTGGCCAGGACCCCAGCAGTGAGACGTGTCACCGCGGTGGGGGTCACGGTGTGATGGGGATGGGATGAGGTGGGGTCAGAAGGGACAGGAGAGGATTGTAGGGTGGGATGGGATGGGATGGGATGGGAAGCAATGGGATGAGATGGGATGGGATGTGTGATTGGGATGGGATGGGGGACGTGGGATGGGATGGGATGGGATGGGATGGGGATTGGGATAGGGATTGGGATGGGGATAGGATTGGAATAGGATGGGGATGGGATGGAAATAGGATGGGATAGGGATGGGATGGGTTGGGATGGATGGGATGGGATGGGATGGGATGGGGATGGGATGGGATGGGATGGGATGGGATGGGATGGATGGGATGGGATGGGGATGGGATGGGATGGGATGGGATGGGATGGGATGGGGATGGGATGGGATAGGGATTAGGATGGGGATAGGATTGGAATAGGATGGGGATGGAATGGAAATAGGATGGGATAGGGATGGGATGGGATGGGAATAGGATGGGATAGGGATAGGATGGGATGGGTTGGGATGGATGGGATGGGATGGGATGGGAATAGGATGGGATAGGGATAGGATGGGATGGGATTGGGATGGGATGGGATGGGATGGGATGGGATGGGATGGGATGGGATGGGACGGGATGGATGGGATGGGATGGGATGGATGGGATGGGATGGGATGGATGGGATGGGACGGGATGGGATGGGATGCAGCAGCATGGGATGGATGTGATGGGGTGTGATGGGACAGGACCGTAGAGAGACGGACGGGGTGGGATGGCGGTACAGGCCACCGGGGGTGCCTGGGGACCCGCGGTGCCGCCACCCCGCGCCCTGCCCCGCACTGGGGGGCGAGGGGCAGGACCCCGCGTGCCGGGCGCGCGGCCCCTTTAAGAGCCCAGTTCCGCGCGCGACCGCTGGGTGGGGCGCGCTCCCCGCCCTGCGCCTCCCGCGCCGGGGGGGCGTGGCCGCGGGAGGGGGATGGGGGCGTGGCTCCGCGCCACGCCCGCCCCTTCCAATTCATCTTTCCGCGAGGCCCCGCCCACTCTCCCGCCTCCGCCCAATGGGCGCCGCGCTCGGCGTCGCCAGGGGCGCCGGGTTGCTAGGGGCGGGCGCTGATTGGCGGGCGGGCCCCGCCCCTCGCGGCTGAGCGGCGGCGGCGGCGGCGGCGGCGCCAGAGCGCGATCGTGGCGCGGCGGCGAGAGGAGCCGCGCGTGGCGCCGAGCTCGGGACTGCCCGGCGGGGCCGCCCGCACCGCCCCCCGCCATGGCCGCCGCCGCCGCCCGCCCGGGGGCCCCCCCGCCGCCGCCGCCGCTGCTCCCCCTCCTGCTGCTGCTCCTGCTGCTCCCCGGCGGCCGCCGCGCCCTCGAGGGTGAGTACCGGGACACCGCGCGCGGAACCCTCCGGGGCAACCCCCGGGCCCGCGGGGCGGCTCGTTTGGCTTCCCCGAGCCGCCGTCGGCCGCCGGGTCCCCGCCGGGAGCTCGCTGCCGCCGCCGCAGCCCCGCTCCCAGCCCCCCTCCCCCGCCTTCCCCGCCGCCCTCGGTAGGTTCCAGAGTGAACGCCCCGCGGAGCCCGGCCCGGGCGGCCGCTCGCTTCGCCTTCCGAGGCTCCTCGCCGCGAGCCGGAGGGCTGGGAGGTTCGTCCTTCTGACGGTGGAAAGCTCGCGGCGGGCCAAAAGCGCTGGGGCCGCCGGAGGAGTGGCCGTGCGCCGCCGTGTCCGGCTCCATCCCTTCCCCCGGCAGCCGGCTTAACCCCGCGGGCTCCGGCGTGGGGCTGCCGGGGGGGAGCGGCCACGCGTGTCGCATCCTTACCGGGGCCGTGGGGGGGGTGGGGGGGGCACGCAGGAGGAGGAGGAGGAACCGCTCCGCTCGGTTTCAAGACGGTTCCTTGGCCCCCACCCGGGGGCTGCGATCCCGGCCGGCCCCCGGGGCCCTGCGGCTGGCCCCGCTCCGGGGTCCCGGGGCGGAGGAAGGGGCCCGGGGGGGGGGGGGGTTGTCTGGGCACAAAGTCTGCGCGGTGTCCGGTAACCGAAGCCTCTCCCGGAGCTCCGGAGGTTGGGTGGGGGCTAAGGGAGGCCCCGGGCCGGGAAGGGAAAGGAGAGGGGGGGAAAAAAAAAAAAAAATAAAAATCCCCCGATAAGGAGAATTCCCCGGTTCGGCGGCGAGCCCCGGAGCTGCCCGGCCGGCCCGGCGGCGGGGGCCCCGCTTTTGTCTGCTCGGAGGCGGGTTGGGGCTGCGCCTTCCGCCGCTGCGATCCTTGGGCTGCGGCCCCGGGGGGCTCGGGGGGCTGCTGCGAGCGGGAGCCCTGCCCCGCTGCCATTTCGGGGGAGCGATCCCCCCAGGGCTGGGCTTCCTACAAAGTTTGGGGGTGGCTCCGACGGGTGTTGCTTTTCCTCCCCCCTCCCTCTCTACCCAGTGGATTTTATTTTTTTTTTTCTCTCTCTTTATTTTGGCAGAGGGGTGGGGAAAAAAAAAAAAAAGGAAAAAAAAAAAAACATCCTCCTTTGTACGCTGTAGGAAAACGAGCTGGGATTCGTGGCCTGCTCGGTCCGGGAGCGCAGGGGAGGGAGAAGCCAGCTTGGCACGGACGCTGCCAACGCCAGCCCGGGCACCGCCGTGCTGGGAGGCAGGAGGACAGGAGGATGGAGGTGTGGGCAAGGAGCACATCCTGGCGTACCCCCGGCCCGCAGGCAGCCCCTCGCCCACCCGCTTGCCGCCACCGCTTTGGGAACGGGGAAGGAAGCCGGCGGTGGCGGCGTGGCAGGGCACCGCGAGCATCGGCCAGGGCTGTCCCGCTGCTCCCTGGGGAGGCTGGGGCCCGGCCTCTCCCCCGCCGCCCGGGCGTGAACTGGCGCGAAGAGCCGGATGGAGAGAAAACAAACAGCTCGTGCCGAGGAGCCGCCGGGTTTTCTTGGCTTCCCGAGCGTGCGAAGGGGTCAGGGAACAAACGCGGTGCCTGAGGAGGTCGGGGCCCAGCGCCGTGCCAGCACGGGGGACCGCTTCAGGGCCTGGCTGGCACCGCACGGTGTTTTGGGGGCCGGCCCTGATTCCCATGGGACTTTTTTTTGTTTTCTTTTTTCCTTTTTTTTTTCCTCCTCTTTTCCCTTTGCACTCGTCCGAGCTGGAGGGAAAGTTGCTGAGGTTCCCGTCCCCGCCGCTTTTAGGAAGCCACTGTTGGCGTCGGGGTCAGCGAGCTCCCGCGCTTCTGCTGCGCTGGGCGTTCCTGCCCGCTCGCACCGCTGCTTCCCGACGGGCACCGGAGCGCTCGAGCAGTTGCTGTAAATCCAGCGTGCACGTTCGGCCGGGTATTTTAGTGCTGATCATAAATCTGGCGCGGCCATAAATCTGCGCTCACGTCCTCCAGGCAACGGCAGCCGGTGGCCCCCGGATCCAGCCGCTTCGCCGTCCCCTCCGAGGGGGTGACGGGCCGGGCGTGCGGCCGGTGCCCGGCTGGGAGGGCAGGGTCCTGGCGGCTCCGGGGCTGGATCGGCTCCCGTCCTCGGGGGCACGGCGCGGCGTTGGGTTTCTTTACAAGGCCCCACGGGGGTGGGGGGGAGCCGCGCTCGGCAGCGGCTCAGTGAGGGCTTTGTGCTGCCGAGGAGAAAATGGTTTCTCTCCAGATCCTGTAAGTGCGCTGGGTTTGTTTGAAGTCACAATGTGTTTTTCTTCTCCGGTTCAGCAGTCCCCGGGCCGGCTGCAGAAGGAATGCTCTGTCCGGGGGCAACAGCGGATCCTTTCTCCGGTGCGGGGACTGGAGCCGAGGAGCAGAGTTTGTCCTGGCGGGGCTGGGGGAGCCGAGGCCCCGTGGGGAGCCGCAGCGCGGGGCGAGTGCTGTGTTTGAGGCTCTTGCCATCCATCTGGCTTAAGACCTTGGGCCTTGAAAAGCCTTGGCAAGAGGGAGCTGGGCACCACCGGGTAGCTCTGCCTGTCCTCATGGGGGGTTTGGGTGGGCTGGGACCGGCACTCGGAGGAACAAACTCTGTGCCCCTCTGCTGCCTGAGCAGCCTCTCTGGGCACGGGGCTCCATTTAACTGGGGTTTGTCCACGCGCTTCTCCATCAGCCCCAGAGCAGAGGCAGCGTCTTGCTGCGTGCAGCCCTGATCTAACTCGGGCTTTAGCAAAATACCCGGACCAGGAGGATTTATAGAGGTTTTCCTCATCTGGCGCCGTCCCTTCCCTGCTCCCAGGCTCCCGCCAAGTGTTACGCAGGCGGACCACGCACCGGGTGCTGTGCTGCTCGCCGCACCGCAAACCCCGCTCAGCTGCCCCCCGTGCTGGAACCGCCAGGTATTTCCTTGGCGGGGAGATTCGCTTTTTGTTTAACTACTTTTCACTGAAACAGCTTGTTTCTCGGTGGGGTGATTCAGGGAAGCTAGCTAGCCCTGCTGTTTTATTGATGCTCAGGGTAGGGCTGCGAGGGAAAGCAGGTTGCGGGGCTCCGTTGCGCTCGCCGGATTCATTAAATCTCCCGTTCCTCGCAAAAAGCTCCGTCTGTGGGAGCCCGCCCCGGCCGTGCTCCAGGCGGGGAGGAGAAGGGCTTTCCTTTGTGTCACGCAGAGCATGTGGCCGGTCGGGGAGAGGGGGAACTTGCAGCCGGGGCTCTGCAGCCGTGCATTGTCCGTGCCTCTCCTCGGCACGCAGCTCTGCCGTGGGCTGGAGGCGGCGAGTGCCTGGCCACAGCTCCGGGGCCGCGTCTGCCTGGGCTCCGCGATTGGGAATAGCGGCCTCTGGTTTTTAAGGAATGAACCGAAACTCCCTGTTTTGTTGTGATGACTTACTGCAAGAGATATTCGGGGAAACCAGTTTGTTGCATTTTCTTTCCGTGAGCCGTTTGCTGCTGCTACTGGAGTAGGGGAGCTTGGCGTTTAATTAAAACAGCCAGAGCAATCTGAATCACAGACTTGCATGTTTTTAAAATTGTAGCTGTTCCTGTTGTGCTGAGTCAAACTGGTTTGTCGGGATCCAGCGTCTCCGCCTGGGAGCCGCACTGGGGGAAGGGTGCTGGGGCCGCCCCGGCCGGGGTCCCCCCTTTGCTGGCCGGGGGAAGCAGCGGGTTGGGTGCTGGTCCCCGTCCTTGTCCCCATGGGTCTTGGTAGAGCCGGTGGCTGCCATCACCTTGTGCTTCCCCAAGATCAAAGGCAAAAGGAGCTGGCATCGCTCGTGGAGCGGGCGCGTTCCCAAGCAGTGTTTTGGGGAGGAGGGAGCCGCCGTGCAGGGACCCCGCCGCAGCCACCAAACCCCATGCGGGAGCGGTCATGGCCCCTGGGGACAGGCTGCTATCTTGAAGGCCAGGAGACTTTCTGTAGTGACGTTCCCACCCTGGCGGGACAGCCTCATTTGGGTTTTGTTTTTTGTTGTTGTTGTTGTTTTATGTATATCATCGTCATTATTGTTGCTCAAAATCCAGTCCCGGGCTCGGGCTGGGCTTGCCCCGTGGCGGTGCCAGCCGAGGCCGTCGGGGCTGGTGGCAGGCGTGGACCATCCTCCCTCATGAGCAGAGCCCCACAGACCCCGCCAGCAGCCCCAGGGCAAGGCAGGAGCCATTTTGTAGGGCGGCTGGGCCTTCTCGAGGCCTCGTCCTGCCTCCCTTGGCTCCCAGCATTGCCCACCCTTGTTGAAGCCTTGTGGGGACACCAATGCGTTACAGGGCTGAGCTCGGGGGCTTCGTCCCCTTCCTATCCGCAGAGGTCCCAGCTTGAGGGGCCGCGGCCCACCCCCGGAGCCTGCTTTCCCCCTCAGCGAGGCAGGAGGGAGCGAGCCTGCCGCGGCTCCGCATGGCCGCCCCTCTGAGGAGGAAGGGGAGCCATCTTGGGAAGAGGCAGGAGCTCTGCAGCACGGCCGAGCGCCGGCCCCGCTCTCTGCACGCGTGCCAGCACGTGGCGGCCGGGGGGGTCCGGGGAGGGGGTTGCTGCGGGGACTTTTTTTTTTTTTTTTTTAATTTTATTTTTTGCGTGTTGCTAAGCTCCGGGCTGACGAGGCCTGGTGTTTCTCACGCATGTGGCGGGAGCTGTTGACAAACACCTGTTTCCCAGCCCCCTCCCCAGGAATGCCCTGGGCGCGGGGGCCCAGCAGGGGCTGCGATGCTGGGGGGGGAAAAAAGGGGGGCAGCAGGATCCCCCCCCCCCCTCAATCTCTGGTCCCTTGCCTGCCCCAGGGGAGCCATCCCCAAGGGCTTTCCTGCCTGGCAGCAGCTGCAAAACAATTTGGGCCTCCCGGTTCCTCTCTGAGGTGGGGCCATCACGCAGGCCCCTCTGCAGAGCTGCCGAAAACCCGTCCCGGGGAGGGGACACCGGCCGCCCCCGTGCCGGCCTGCTTGTCCCCGGGGTGCCTTGCAGCTTGCCCAGCGAGGGCTGGGGCGCAGGAGGGACCCCGCGGGCTGGGCGAGCGGGGAGGGGGCGCGCGGCATGCACGCACACACGGCGTGCGATCCAAGGCCTTTTTTATTAATGAGAAAAATGTGCAGGGCTTGAACGATCGCCAGGAACAGATTTATTCTAGTTCCCCAGAAATTAAACTGAAATGAAGGAGCGAGTCAGCCCGGCCCGGCACCCCCTCCTGACTCTGTGCTTGTTTTAACTCTGGAAGAATCTGACTTTGGGGGTGGGGGAGGCGGGGGGGAGGATATTTGGGTTTAAGCAGTTCCAGATGGGCTCTGTGCTCGAGGAAGCGAGCGGAGAGCAGCGTGGAGATTTGGGTAACTGCCCCAGGCAGGAGAGAGGAGGGAAATCTTGGCAGAAACCCCTGCTCCGCGCTGCCTGGATGGGATGCAGCTTGGCAGCCAAGCCGCCCCGTCTGTGGGGCGAACCTTTGTATGTGCAACGAGTAACCTTTTTTGGGGAGGGGGTGTTTTTTAAATATCATTACTCCTTCCCTGGCCTCCTTCCAAAAGTACAACCTGGAAAAAACAGAGCTGGGGGGAAAAAGAGAGGCGTTTCGGATCGCAGCCTGCTGCACGCGGTTGCCTCGTGGAGGCAGACCCACGTCAGGACTCGTGCCCGCCTTCCCCGGGGATTTTGGGGCTCTGCATCCGTCTGTACCGGCCCGGTGGCCCCGTGGGGGTGGACACCTGCCCTGTGAAGCCATGGCGACACTTCCCTCTCTTTGCATGGCCTGGAAACGCGGGTGGCTTTGTGGGCCGGTTTGCTGCCTACATCCTGGTTAATAGCATTCGCGGCTCGAACAGGTCTGGCGTCTCCGGATCCGATGAGTTATTTCTGTGGCAGTGGAGGGCGGCTGCATGGCTGCTCCTGCTGGGGACACCGACCTGTAAACCTCCCCTGCCTCCTGGCCCACACGGCTCCTGCTGACCTGGCACGGCTGATGCCGCACTGGTTGTCCCACGGGAGCTGGTGGCAGGGCACTGTGGAGGGCGTCCCTTCCCCGTGCCCATCCCGAGCGGGTGGCAGTCATCGCAAGGCTAGCAGGGTCTCTGGGGGCTTATCATTGGGGTCTGTTTTTCCCGTGGCTCAGCAGAGCGAATTCGGCTTTTCCTGAAGGAGAGGAAAAGCAGCGAGCGCTGGGGCACACGCACCACGTGGGCAGGGATGGCAGCTCGCCCCGGCGAAGCTGACCCCGGCACGGCGCACCGGGCTCTGACATCCGAAATCCCCGCGGTATTAATAGAACAGTAATTGCAGCGCAGGGCTGGACTCGGGCAGCTGGCTCGCGTCCTCTCCCGGCGTCAGCGCGGCCGTTCAGAGGGACTGGGGGCTGGCAGCAGGACCTGGCAGGGCTCGGGCTGCACGCGTCCAGGGCGCAGCTGAGTCCTCGGCATGCGGCTGCAGGGCAGGGACCCGCCGTCCTGCTGCAAAAAAAATCCCCGTGCTGCAGCCACCGTGATTTGTAGGGGGTGCGCGCTGCGTGCCAGCCGGTGTCGCAGCCCAGCTTGGCACGGCCATGCTCCTGCAGTGGCAGAAATCTGCCCTGCCCGGCTCGACCCGGTGCGTGGACGCCTGTCCCTCCCCGCGTCCCGGGCGCTGCCACTTGATCTGCTTTTCGCAGTTGCAGAGCTGGCACCTGTCCTCTCTCACATGCTTCAGTCTGTCTCACGGCCATCAGGAAACAGCTCCTGGCGAGGAGCACGCGGCCGGAAAACCCTCTTCAGCCAGTCAGCGGGTGGGTGACGGGGCAGGGCTGGATGGAGGCAGCGCTCCCGTCCCCCTCTGTCCCTTGTGCTCGCAGTCATCCTGGGGCTGGCTCTGCCCGTCCAGTAGGTGTGGGGCATCGGGGTCAGGGAACGAGGGGGAAACGAGGAAGAGGCAGCCGGGTGATGGCTCAGAGCCACGGGGCCATCTTCCCTGGTGAGGTTGTTACATCCCGGTGCAGGCTGCCCTCGCAGGTGCGGGGTTGGGAAATGGAGGGGGAGGACGCAGCCTCGGTGCATCCTTGGGCTCTGCAGGGAGCTCAGGACCCGGGACCAGCGGTGCTGCCCGTCCTCAGCCGGGCTCGGCTGGGGCAGGGGCTGCCTGCCCTTGTGCGTGTGTGTGTGGTGTGTACAAAGGGGCCTTAATCTCAGTTGGGGCCTCTGGGCCCTGCCATAATGCAGAAATAATGAGTCTATTATTAAGTGCCCACAGTACTTCTTCACTCCGGTGGCTCGCCTCCAGCAGCAGGCAGAACCTGCCCCGCTTGAAGTGGATGTGTCATCATTTGCCTCAGCAAATCCGATCCCCTTTGATGATGGGCCAAACGCCCTTGGCACGAAGGGCCACAGCTGTGATACAGGCCCCACTTTTTTTTTTTTTTTTTCCTCCTCTCTTCCCTTTGTTCCCAGCTCGTTGGCTCGCCCCGGACCTGGGGCGAGCGCGCGTTGGTGGGTGCGGGCAGCCGGAGCCCTGCGTCCCCCAGGAGAGGGGCTGGGGGGGACGTCCCCACAGCATCCCCACGTCCCCCTGCTCCAAGCAGCCTCAGCACCGGGGAGCAGGCGCCCTGCTCTGCGAGGATGGGTTCCCAGCGTGGGCGGCGATAGGGAGCGCTCCTGCCCTTCCCTTGGGCTGAGCCGCGCCACCCCAGCCCGAGAGCCGAGGGTGGGGACCCTGCGTGGCCCCCGGCCCCGCGCTGGACGCCGGGCTGTGCAGGGCGCCGGGAGCCTGGGGGTCCCCAGGGGAGCTGGGGTTTCCCTCGTGGGCTGTGCTGTGTGCCGGCGGTGCTGCAGAGGGAGCTGGCAGACAGCGTCTGCAGGCTTCTTCGCTGGGCTCCTCAAGCCTCTGCCCAAAGCTTCTGCTGTGGGTGTCCCCAGGGCTGTCCCCTGCCTGGGAGGAAGAGGAGGAAGGAGGGCTGCGGGGTCTGGCTGGGGCCAGGGAGAAGCCAGGACCCTCCTCAAGGAGGGGAGAGCAGCGCGCTCTGGGAAAGGTGTCGCGGGGTCTCCCCACGTGGGCTGACCCAACGCCCAGCGCTCTGTGTGGCTCCGCTTTTGTGTACGTGAAGCACTCGTCAGCGGGAAAAGTGCAACCTCAGGTTCTCTCCCACAGGCAGCTCTTTGTTCCCAGATAAAGGGCCCTGCACCAAAGGCCCTTTGTGCCGCTGCTTAGAACGGTGCCGGGATTAATTGTGCCGATAGGTGCTTGAATGGCGAGTGCGCAAGGCCGCCCGCTCCTGCCGTAATCATCTCAAAACTGAGGAGGAAATTAAAATGTACGGGAGATGCCCCTTTTGGTGGCTGCTTGACTAGCAGGCACCGAGCGAGGCTGCGAGCGGATCCTGCTGTCCCGAAGCAGCCACCTCTCCTCCCGGCGCGGCCAGAGGTGACGGCGAGGGAGAGGCAGGCGCTGCCCCAGCGCCCCGACGGAGCCGCCGTGGCGCTGGGTTATGGGACGGGACGGGACGGGATGGGATGGGACGGGATGGGACAGGACAGGGTGGCCCAGCCCGGCTGCCGGGGCTCGGCTCCCGCGGGCCGGGCGCGATGGTGCGCGTGGCTCCCAGGGAGCGCAGCGGCGTTGCAGAACAGGTTCCTCTGTTTGCAGCAGGGCCGCGTGGGCGTCTTTACTAACTTTCCTCCCTTGCCTTCTTTCAGGATGCTCGGGACTGCGCTGGCTGCCTTCTCCCCCCGTTGGGGCGAGGAGCTGGCGTCGTACCCTGCCAGCGCATCCTGATAAAGCCGGCAGTCCCCACGTTCAAAGGGAAGAGCGCTTAAATCGGAGCCGGTCGGTGGAGACGCTCGAGTCTTCCCCAGCGGCTTCATCTTGAAAGAATTTTCCCTCCTGGCTCAGCCAGCGCTGAGCGCAGACCCCGCCACGGCCGCCGCGCGCGTCTGCCGCCGAGCAGCGCGGGACGGGCTCCCTGGGCCTCTGCTTAGGGGGGGGAGCTGAAGCGTTTGGCTGGCCGCGGGGCGTGCACGCAGCATTCCTGGGCCCCTGCGTGGGAAGAGGTCCCGGTCTTCTCCAGATGGGCCCACGCCGGGGCTCTGAGCGCCCCGCGAGCTGCCGGGGACCCCGCAAAGGGGATGGCAGAGCAGGGGCTGGGACCCCTGCTCTTCGCAGCTCGAGGTGTGCGTAGGAGGAAGCTTTGCAGGGCAGGGAGGAGGCAGCCAGAGCCGTGCTCGTGGCCCCGTCTGAGAAGTGAGGCTCTTTGCCGGCTCCTGGATCCGTCCCTGCCATGGAAACCCTGCTTTTGTGTGGGGGCGGCTGCGGATTGCTGTGCTTGCCAAAACAGAGCAGGGCTCGTTCTCCATCCGAGCTCCCTTGCCTCGGCCTGGCTGGAGGTAAGGAGAGGACACCTTCCCAGCACTGCAGACAGGAGTGATAAAGCAGGCCTTAGGGTGACTTCCCAAAGCTGGTGAAATTGGGAGCCAATTTCCCGTTGACTAATGAAACCAGGCTCTCTCCTCGGTGTGCGGGATTTGGGAGGCTTTGACTCACAGCTCCGCTGGCCATGACGCTGTTCACGTCTCTCCAAAGCACCTGCAAACCGAGACTGAGCCGGGAACCACCTCCGATCCCACCTCTGGTGCTGAGCACGGGTGGGAGCGAGCCGCCAGCGCTCCCGAATTTACCCGTCAGCCCAGCCCTGGGTGCTGACGTGTGCCCTTTAGCAGGGTGCCAGCACACAGCACGGCCCGGTGCTTGCTGGAAAAAGGACAGGAGCCCCGTGCCGGTCTGTCGAGAAATCCTTGTGGCAGCTCCGAGGGCACCGCGCGGTCTCTGCAGCTCCGCTGCGGCCGGCTGGGCTCATCGGGTGGCCGCCGGCCCCGGGCAGTGCCGCAGCCCTCGGGGCCGTCCGTCTGCGACCTTCACGCACGGCAGGCTGCGAGGGGAGGCTGGGGACGACCGCTGACCCCGTCCGGCCCCGTGCGCTCCTGCAGCTGCAGGAAAGCCCCGCCGCCCTCCGCGTCGGGTCCCGTTTCCTTTCGCTGCGTTGCCCGGTGATTTTATTTTTATTATTTTCCCTCCCTGCTCTCTCTCTGTGTGGTTTACGCAGCTCTCGCGCCAGCGGGGCCGGCTCAGCTCTGTTGTTTTCTTTCCCCTCCTCGTTGGTCAGCGGGTAGAAGCTGCCAAATTAGGGTGCAGTGCATCCAAGCCCTGCATCTACCCCGGGCCGGTGCTCGCGGGGAAGGGCGCTGCCGGAGGGGACCGCCGGCCGGCGCGCCCTGTCCTTCGGTGCCGCGGGGCGCTGCCTTCGGCACGGAGGCTGCAGGGCACGCGGGGCTTTCCCACGCACCGGGGGGCAGATTTAAGGCCGCTGCTGCGGGACCAGGCTGCCCGCAGGACCCCCGCACCACCCCATCCTGGCAACCCCCCCGCAGGCGAGCTGCCCGTGGCCGGCCGTACCCCTCGCCCCGTTACAGCCCTGGGTCTCCGCTCCGGGACTTGGCAGCCCCGTGCTGTCAACGCCGAGCGCACGCTTGGCTCCGCTCCGCCGCCAGCGCTGCGTGCCTGGCCCCCGCGCAGCACCGCTGTGCCCTTATTAGGGCAGCTGGCGCGCGGGGCCGTGCCTCGGAGAGGTGCGGGTGGCCCCGCTCCGCAGCCCCCTCTCCCGTCCCCCGCGCAGGCTGCCCTCGCTAGGAGCCACCGTGGCCACCCCGGCACAGCACGGGGGCTCAGGGGAGCGTGGCAGCTTGCCCAGGTCTGCGTCTGCCGCAGTTCTCCCTGCTGGGGATGCTGCCCCCGTGATCCAGGCAAACGGCGGGGCGGAGAGCCCGTGACCCTGAGGGTCCTTGTTTATCCGTGCCGCGGTGGCACTCGTGTCCCCTGCCCCGCTGCTTCAGGGCTGCGTGCCAGCGCCGGCTCCTGGCGCGTCCGTGGGTGCCAGGCCAGGCGGTGCTGGCTGGTGTCCCCGGGGTGGGACTCGGAAGGAAGGTGTTTACCTCCAGCAGGGCTTCATCTGAAACCCTGTAATGTGCGAACGTTTCCTTCCTCCTCCACGCTTCCTCCTTGGCTGGGTCAGCCGGTGCTTTTCCTGAGGTGGAAGGAAAGAGGCTGAAATTGCCCCTTTGCTCCCGGGGCTGAGCCGCGGCGCCCGGGATGAGTGTGCCCGGCTGCCGGGAGCGAGCCGTGCTCGGGGAGCTGTGGCTCCGTGCCCTTCACCTCCGGGGCAGAAGGGGTGAGGGACGGACAGACGGACAGCCCTCAGGGTTAGGGTGCGAAGGGAGGGGAAAGGTTTTGGAGCTGGTCCTGCCAGGGACCCTCTGAGCACGCCGGCTCTGCAGGGGGCTGTTACCCACCTTGGGGCTTTGCCTGGTGTTTGCAGCTCCTTCACCCCAGGCTCCCCATGGGCAGGAGAGGACCAGGAGGACCCCAAGGGTGCCGAACAACCCACGGGGCTGTCCTGGACGTAGGGTAGCAGAGCCAGCGTCCCATGGCAGGGCAGGCCCCCATCCCGCCCCGGATGCAGCGGGGCGGTGAGCCGGGGAGGGAACCATCCGCAGCGGCCCCCGGCACGGTGTCGTTCCCTGTCACTGCGTTTTTTCTCCCGGTTTTTTGTGCCCGGTGCTCAGCTCGGAGCCGCGCGGCTCTGCCTGGGATTAGCGACAGCTGCCTGCAATTGCAGCTCTTCCCAGACAAGCGTCTCGCTCCCCCAAGGCTGGGGCTGGGGCTGTTTGGGGAATGCTGTCGGGGTGGTTTGTCTTGTAGTCTGCTCCAGGAATGTTGGCCAGACGGTCAAATTCTTCTCCCCTCTTGTAAAATGAGTGATGTGGGGCGTCTCTGGGAGAGCAGCCTGCCAGTCCCTCCTCCTCTGGATAAACCTGCCTGGCCCGCACCGCCCTGTCATGGGAACGGGCCCTTTCAACCCCAGCCACAGTAAATACGCGCCCTGCCAAAGCGCGGAGGGGGAGGGCGCGGACGGGGGGCCGGGGAGGTGGGGGGCTCGGCGGCCGCGGCGGGGCCGGGGATGGCAGCCTGTCCCCGTGCCACCTGGCCGCCCCTCGTCCTGCACCTCCGCGGGGACGCCTCGCTCTTCCTGTTCTCCTGACAGCAGAGCAGAAATCTGGAGTCTGTCTGTGCCGCTCCCCCTCCTCCCACCACGTCTCACCCCCCAAGTCGCTGTTTTCCGCAGAAATGTCAGCTCCTTTCTTCCCCCACTCCTCCTGTTTTTTTTTCCCCTCGAATCTTGGCCCTTCAGCTCCAATTACTTCTCTCCTTCCTCCCTCTCCCTCCAGAGACCCTGATGGACACGAAGTGGGTGACCTCGGAGTTGGCATGGACAACCCATCCGGAGACGGGGGTAAGTCTGGAGCCGGACCTGGTCCCCAGTGCCGAAGGGCACGGCCCTGGGGGGTCGGGGTCGCTCCCCCGTGCCTTCACCCTGCCCTCCTGCGCATCCTCTGCCTTGTGAGATTACACGCTCGTAGCCCCACGCTGACCCCGTGCCGGTGACGCACGGGTACGCCGTGGTCCCTCAGCACCCCGGTGGCCCCGGAGGGCTGGGACGGGCGGCGGTGCTGCCGCTGCCCCCCGTTAGCTGCTGCCCTGCCCCGTGCCGTTCGCCTGGTGTCCCCAGCTGGCGGTCTGACGCGCTGCCTCCCTCTTGCAGTGGGAAGAGGTCAGCGGCTACGACGAGGCCATGAACCCCATCCGCACGTACCAGGTGTGCAACGTGCGGGAGGCCAACCAGAACAACTGGCTGCGCACCAAGTTCATCCAGCGCCAGGACGTCCAGCGCGTCTACGTGGAGCTGAAATTCACCGTGCGGGACTGCAACAGCATCCCCAACATCCCCGGTTCCTGCAAAGAGACCTTCAACCTCTTCTATTACGAGTCGGATACGGATTCTGCCTCGGCGAGTAGCCCTTTCTGGATGGAGAACCCCTATATCAAAGTGGATACAATTGCCCCGGACGAGAGCTTCTCCAAGCTGGAGTCCGGCCGCGTGAACACCAAGGTGCGCAGCTTTGGGCCCCTCTCCAAGAACGGCTTTTACCTGGCCTTCCAGGACCTGGGGGCCTGCATGTCCCTCATCTCTGTCCGGGCTTTCTACAAGAAATGCTCCAACACCATCGCTGGCTTTGCTATCTTCCCGGAGACTTTAACGGGGGCTGAGCCCACGTCTCTGGTCATCGCTCCGGGCACCTGCATCCCCAACGCGGTGGAGGTGTCCGTCCCCCTCAAGCTCTACTGCAACGGCGACGGCGAGTGGATGGTGCCCGTGGGAGCCTGTACGTGTGCCGCCGGGTACGAGCCGACCATGAAGGACACCCAGTGCCAAGGTGAGTGCGTGGCGGGGGAATCGCTCTGCCTTGGCCCTTCCGTTGTGTTCGCGTGCGCACGCGCTGGTGGAGGAGGCAGATCTGCGTTGCGCGAGGTCTGGTTTTGGGGGCTCGGGAGCTCGGCTGGCTCGCTGAGCACGGAGCGAGGGTTACTGCAGCGATGGGGCGGCATCTCCGAGGGCTGCTCTGCACTTTGACTTGCTGCTGTCTGCCGTGCCACACCGGTCAGCACCCGCTAAGCTGCGGAGACCTGTGCGCGGCGGGACATGTCCGCTGGCGAGGGGCCGTGACTGAGGGGCACGGCTGTCAGCAGGGACCCGGCACGTCGAAGCCCCCACGCATCATTAACAGCCTCTTTCACCCCTGCTGTCGTGACCGGGGGCTCCGTTCCCTCCCTCCCTCCCGCGGCGCACCAAGGTGCTGATGGCCGGGCTGTTCCCGGCAGGCGTGATTTCACGCTGCCGGTGCGGAGGCATTCAGAAACCCCGGCGGCGAGCGGGGCCCCGCTGTGCGAGCTGCGGGAGAGGCGCGCGCCCTGCCAGCGCTGCAGGCTTCCAGCAGGCTGCGTAGGGAAACAGGCAGGGGAACGTGAGCTCCTGCAGCCCCTCGGAGGGAAGGGGAGAGCAGCCTGCCCGCGGAGGGGTGGCGCTGGAGGTTTGGGGGCTGGCGTTGCTGTTTCACCCCGCGTGGGGGATGTTGCTAAGGAAAAAATCCGCCTGGGTGGATGTTGGGCTCGCTCGGGGTGATTTTGCCCTCGGGAGCTGCCTGGAGCACGCGGGACGCTGCCCGAGGGTGGCTCGGGCAGCGGGAGGGATGCTCGCTGCTCCCCAAGGCTGGAGGCATTGCGCGGGGGAGCGCTGGGCCCCCGGGGCTGGATGCCTCGTGCTCGCCGATGACGGGATCCTTGGCGCCAGCCCTCTGCTCTTGGCAGGGGCGATGGGATCTGGGATGTATACATGACCGGAGCGGCTGGCCGTGCCGCTGCTGGAGACCAGAGCCTCCGTTGGTCCCGACGCAGCTCCTGCCCCGCCAGCTCCAGGCAGCCGTGGCTGGGCGAGAGCCCGCGCTTTGTGTGCGCTGGGGTCCCCGCTCCTGGGGAGCTGCTTTCCGTGTTGCTTGGGCTGGGAGATCTTGCAGACCAAGGGCTGATGGCTGTTTCCCTGCATCGAGAGGGGCTTGGGCTCGAGGTGACACCTTTTCATGCCGGCGTCTGTGGTTCCCTGCTTGGAGGATGCAGCAGAGGCTCCACAGGGGCAATACTCTAGCCCGGGCCATGCCTGCAACCACCGCACTCACCAGCGAGGCGTCCAGAAGAGCAGCTCGGGGCAGCAGCTTGGCTCCCATCCCAAGGCAGGGCCGGAGGGCTCCCCAGGTGACATTCAGGGCATCACTGCAGAGCCCGGGGCCGTGTCCCCTCCCTGCTCCCCCCAGGAGGAGCAGAGACCGGTGCAGCGCCTTTCCCAGCACCGCGAGCACGCCTCCTCCTTTCTCCATCCTCCAGCACACGGGCAGCACCTTTGTTTTCTCCCCCGAGCCTCAGCTTCTCTCCCCGCGTGGGGAAGGCGCGCTGAGCCGTACAGGCACGTCCCCATCCACCAGCCTGCCCTTCGCCGGGTAGAAGAAATGGTGTCTCCACGTTTCTCTGGGAAAGTCGCGCCGCGCTCGTACAATCAGATTTTCCGCCATATGATCGTGTGCTCTAAGTGGAAACAGCTGAGGAAGGGCTCGGAGAACCCAGCTCCATTTTCTGCTCTTTGTTGGCTGCCTCCTTGCCGCGTTTCTGCTCTTGCCCCCTCCCCACGCTTCTGCAGCTCGCCCTGCAGAAATGCCCCCGCCAGTGGCTGGTGCACGGGGGGGAGCGGGACGGAGCCCGACCCCGTAACCCCAGCAGGCAGGGGCCGTGTCACGGCACCGGGGGGGCCACGGTCCCCATCCTGCCCGGGGACACCGGGGCGCTGCCACCCGGCTTTGTGGAGCTCTCCCAGGCGTCCGGGTGAAGAGTGCCGCGAGGTGCCAGATGGCATTTTAATAAATAACAAATACTGCGTTACCGCTTAGATGGGATAAGCCCTGTTGTAAATCTCCCCCTTTCCCCAGACTTTTCCGTGGCCTTTGAAGATCTCCTCCTCCTCCTCCTCCTCCTATTTATCTCCATCCAGCGCCAGGATTAGACTTCGCATTCAGACCTGTTACAATGCAGCTTGTATCCCGGTCCCTCGGGAGCCGAGGGCTCATCCCGCCTGGCTGAAGGCAGTTTCTTTGGCATGCTTTGTAATGCGATATGCAAGGCTGGTATCTGGCGCTCCGCTCAGAAGTTGCCACAGCATTGATTTGGCATCTCATTCTCAGCCTCATTATCTTTATTTAATTAGCACACGGCCCTTCTGGGGGTTGTGCTGCTTCCCACACGCTCCCCGCCACGGAGATGCGCGGAGGCAGCGCTCGCGGCAGGGAGACGAGCTCCCGGCCAGGGGCTCGGTCCGTGACGACCCAAATCACGCCGGCTTTTTGCTGATGAGGAGCTCCCCGCCTCGCGCGGGCAGGCGTCGGGATTCCCCCGCGAGCGGCGAGCTCGGTGCCCGTCGTGGGAGCACGGAACAGGTCGGCCGCCGGCACCTCCCCGAAAACGCTGCCGGGCGCGCACGCCCCGCACCTCCTTCGGGAGCTGCGCCCCAAATCGGGGCCGTGCCGGGGTGCACGGCCGTGCAGCGCCGTCTTCACCCGGACACAGAAGGGTCTGGGAGCCGGCTGCTGCCTTCCCACCACGCTGTGCCAGCAGCGAGCCCCCTGCACGGCCACCCCGCAGGGCTCCTGGCACTGCCCGCTGCCTCGTGGCTGCTGAAAACCCAGACCGCGACTGCAAACCCAGTCCCACAGAGCTGGTGCGCGGCGCCGGGCTCCTCTCAGAGCCGTTCCCTTTGGGTTCCCCCCAGCGGAGGCGCTGGGGGCCGGCGCTGCGTGTTTGGGTGCCGTCAGCGGGCGATAGCAGGTCAGGCTGGGGCCAAAGCGTGGCTTTTGTAAAAATGCATTTTCCTTGCAATCAGTGACTAATGGAAACATCACCGTGAATTAAAAAAAAAAACGCCAAGCAAGCAGTCCCCTTGCCAACTGTTTGCAGCTTTGCATTGCAACACGGGGTTGCTGCATGAAAACCAGGAAGTGAAACTGCCTTCTATTAATTGTCCGGGATTACAGATCAAAGGCAGCTCGGCAGCGCGGAGCTGGCGCTTCAGAGCCAGGCAGCTCCACAATGGCTCGCTTGTAACACGGTCGAGGAAATCTGCCTCTGCCGTCCTGCGTGTTGACCCGCTGCGGCTCGAGGGGGCAGCGTCGCTTATTGGAATTTTTTTCCTTTTAAAAAAAAAAAATTTTTTTTTTTTTTTGGTTTCCTGCCTGTTACTCGGATGCCACTGTCCAAACCCCCAAGGGCTCTTCCCTTCCTCTCCCCTTCGACTTCGCTCCGTTCGCGTTTGGACTGCGCTCGTGTAAAATATTTCCACCCAAAGGGTGGTTTGAAAAAAAAATCAAGTGCCTTTTAAAAGAGGCTCGAAACGAGAGTTACCGCCTCGGCTGTAGCTGGGCTGCTGCTCGCATGGCTCTAATCCATCTGCAGCCACTTACGAAAGCGTGAAGGGAGTGAGCAGTGTAGGTTCATAAAGCACAGATCATCCCAGGCAAACCTGATTGCTGCCTTTAAAGAAATTACAGGGTTGCCGGACAAAGGGATGTGATCAGTTTAATTTATCTCGACTCGAGTGAGGCGTTCTGCCTCGGTCCTACGGGGAGAGAAACGGCCGGAAAGATGCTGCCCGGGCTGGAACAGCATCGCAGGGGTAGAAAAGCAGCCGAGTCCTCAAACGGGGTAACTCGGAGGAGTTTTCCCCCACTGCTGGGAGCTGCAGCGAAGCAGGGCTGGTGCCCCGCGTCCCGCCGGGGAGGGGGCCGCCACGTTTCGGGGGTGCTCGGCGTGCCGGGTTCGGTGCCGCTTGCCCACGTCCCGCGCCGTAATCGCCGGCTGCGCGCGGGGTGAGTCACGGCGCCCTGATGCTGCGCCGGTGGCTTGATTTCGGTGTTTTTCAGCTCCCTCCCTTGGGCTTCGTTCACAGGGGTGGGGACCGCGCCGGGGAGGCGTGGAAGGGTGCCCTCCCCTGCCCGACCGCCCCCTGCTGCAGCTCGGCACCAGCGGGGCAGGATCAGGCCCCAGGGGGTCGGAGGCTGCCGCACGCCCAGCGGCGCTGCCGGGAGAAGCAGCTTCCCCTTCTGTTTCCCCCCCGTGTCCCCCTAAATACCCGCTGCAGCCCTTCGTCCCCAGCCGTCACACCGCGCTGCGTCCCCCTCCCCGCAGCTCCTGGGCAGCGCGGGGCCCTCCGCCTCGGTTCCCTGACCTGTTGTCCTGCGCCTGTCAGCCCCTGTCATGTTCTCCCCGGAGGTGACCGCAGCCCGGAGCCGGGCGATGTGATCTGTGTGCAGAGGTTGGGGATTGTTATTTTATTTTTTATTTTTTTTTCAGCAGGAAAAGCGCTTATGCAGAGCTCGGGGAGGGGGAGAGGGGAGCCTGGCTGCCCGGCCGGGGCTGCGGTCGCGCTCCTGCTCTGGTGATGCCGGGTTCCCTCGGCGGCGTGCCGGCCGCGGCAGCGCTGGTTGTGCGGGCAGCTTCTTGCAGAGAAGAGATGACACAGCGGCTTATCCGCCGGGGACCTGGGATCAGCTTTCAGCTCGGTTACAGCCTTCAAACGTGGCTGAGAGCTGTCACGCTGCCACCGAGGTCTTTACGCTCTGATTTATTAAACGGAGCTGGATGCCGAAGCGCCGCGGCGCAGCTGGGCCTCGGTGCCTCTCCTGCTCTTCCTCGCCCTAAATCGGGCTCTGCCCCCTCCTTGGCCGGGGCGGCAGCGAGGGAGAAGTGCAGCCGCCTTCAGCTCTTGCTCCGTGTCGTCTCCGAGTTGCCCTGTGCTCCCACGGTGGCTTTTGGTCCCCACGCTTACCCGGGCGCAGGAGCCGTGAGGCTGCCCGGGGCGAGGGGAGGAGGAGGAGGAGGCAGAGAGGAAGGCGTCTGTGCTGGGAGGAAGCTCTGGGGTGGCTGCGTGTTGGGGTGGGGGGGGGGACAGGGGTGGGTTTGGGCTCGCCGGGGCAGCCCCTGCTCCGTCCTGAGGGCGCAGGAGGCAGAGCACGGCGGGGTGTCCTGGCGCCTCCCCAGGGCACCTCACCGTCCCCGTCTGAGGCACGGGCTTCTCGGCTTCACGCAAGCGCTGGTTGCTCCAGTTTCATCCCCCGCAACAAGCCTATTATTTCAGGGGGGGTTTGTCCCTGATGGATCTGGGCTCCTGTCCATAACCGAAGCATGTTTGGCAGCTCTCGGAGCCCAGAGTGTTCCTGTCCAAGAGGTTTCAGTCATCTCTCATTCCTCAGCAATCTGGTTCCTTATGTGTGAATCTGCATCCACCCAGTTTTAACTGCCTGGGACTGCGGCTGGGGTGGGTCTGTGCGTGCTGAGGCTGCTCCGGCACCTTTGGGCAGCTGCCCTCCGCGTCCCGGCGTGTCGGGATGGGGGGGACGCGAGCCCTGGCTCCTTTTCCATCGCTGGCAGACGGGCACCGCGGCGTTATCTGCGCGCTCAGGACGGGCTAAACTTTAATTCCCAAAGGCCGGGTGAGCTCAGGTCAGGGAGCTGCAGGAGCTGAGCCGTGCGGGCAGTCCCGGTTTCACCCAGCAGGAGCCCTCCTGGGGGCTCCAGCCCCTGTCCCCGCGGCGTCTGGCAGCAGGAGAGCGGGGCGAGCCCCGCACCGTGTGGGGCTGCCAGGAAACTTCCACGCGGGGTGTCGGGAGAGGCCTCGCAGTGAAGCAACTCCTCTTGTTTACGGCTGATGTCACCTGGCAGGCACGGGACAGGAGTTGCTGCTTTGGGGACAGGACTGCCAGGAGGGCTACGTGCCCCCGGTGCCGTGCCGGCCAAACGGGGGCGATGCCGGAGCAGAGCCGGTGCTGGTGGGGGTCTCGGTGCAGAGCAGCCCCCGTGGCTGGAGGCAGGCCCCGTGCTGGCCTGGTTTCAGGCCACATCGTTGCAGGGCTGCGATAAAACGAGGCGACGTGGAGGCGTGGGGCGGTTTCCCGACGCTGCTGGGCTCGGCTCGAGAGCCGTTAATCCCTTCACGTGCCCCTCGTTAGGGCCGAGTGGCCGTGGAGTGAGCGGGGGCCGGATCCGGGCTCCTGGCTCCTTTACGGGGCCGCTCGGAAGCGGGGGCAGGAGGCTGGCGGCGCCGGCCCGCAGGAATGCTGGCATCTGGCTCGGCACACGCCGCTGGAGCCGGCCTCGGGGCTGCCACCGCCGCGGGCCGAGAAGTGGCTGAAAAGTGGCCGAGGCAGCGGCTTGGGGTGGAAGGGCCGTGTTGGGGCTTGGGGGGGCTCCGGGGGGGGCTGCCCAGGCGGGGCTGAGTCCTTGTGTCCCCGGGAGAAGGAGCGAGTGTCCTGCTGCAGTGCTGGGCACGGCGTCAGTGCGTGGCAGGAGCCCCTCCTCGGGAAATGGGGAGAGGAAGCAAAATGGGGATGGACGCGTGTTCCTGCACGGGGCTGCCCTGATGGGCCGGGCCGGGCCCATTGCTGCTGCCTGGGTCTGCCGCAGGAGCAGCGCCCAGGAAAGCTGTGCCTGTGCCAGGGGGGGTCCCTGGGCACTGCTCGTGACCTGGGTGAGCTCGGCTGTGCTGGCACCAGATGGTATCAGCTCCCCATAGCAGCCCTGTTCATCCTGACGGGCTGGGACACAGCTCCCTGCCCTCCAGCTGGGCTCGGGACCTGCAGTGAGCTCGGAGAAGGGGCCTGCAGTGAGCCTGGGCTTGCCGAGATCACTGTGAGCCTGGGAAAGCATCCCCCGGACACGGTCCCTGTGCGAGGAGGGATGAGCAGGAGAGGCGTGCAGGAAGCGGCAGGATTTGCCTCCGGGTTGTAGCAGCATAGGAAAGGCTGGAAAGGCTCGTAGGTGGCCAGCGGTCCTCCTGCCACCGCCCAGAGATCACGCAGTGATGGAGGATCCTGCCCGGCCTCGGGGACAGCACTGGGTGCCCTTTATTAACGCAGCTTTGCTTTCCCTTCCTGCAGCCTGCGGCCCAGGAACCTTCAAGTCCAAGCAGGGCGAGGGGCCCTGCTCCCCCTGCCCTCCCAACAGCCGGACGACCTCGGGAGCGGCGACGGTCTGCACGTGTCGCAACGGCTTCTTCCGCGCCGACACGGACCCCGCAGACAGCGCCTGCACCAGTGAGTCCCGCCGGAGGGACGGGGGAGGCGAGCTGGGTGGGGGGTGGGGGGGGCACGTGGCAGCCGTCCCTGACCCCCCTCCGTGTGTCCCCCCCCGCCAGGCGTGCCGTCGGCTCCCCGCAGCGTCATCTCCAACGTGAACGAGACGTCACTGGTGCTGGAGTGGAGCGAGCCGCAGGACGCGGGCGGGCGGGACGACCTGCTCTACAACGTCATCTGCAAGAAGTGCAGCGTGGAGCGGCGCCTGTGCACGCGCTGCGACGACAACGTGGAGTTCGTGCCGCGCCAGCTGGGCCTCACCGAGCGGCGCATCTACATCAGCAACCTGATGGCCCACACCCAGTACACCTTCGAGGTCCAGGCGGTGAACGGCATCTCCAGCAAGAGCCCCTTCCCTCCCCACTTCGCCTCCGTCAACATCACCACCAACCAGGCAGGTCAGTGTCGCCGCCGGAGAGCAGGGGCTGGGCTCCCCGCCGCGCGGCGGAGCGGGGATTCCTTGCTGACGGCCTCGTGGGCTGCAGTCCTTCGTGCTGCCGTGCTACTGGCTCTCCATCCCTGCATCTAATCCCCTGGGTGAATTCTCCTCTCCGCCGGAACGTGTGTCCCTGGAGGGGATGAGATCAGAACGCGTGCAAGCGGGGAAGGGCAGGCTTGGCAGATGCTCCGGAGAGCTCTGGATCTCCTAGACCCACCCCAGAGATGTTGCGCCTGCTGCGAAGGGAGGAGGAAGGAAATGAGATTTCTCCCCTGTGGGCCTGGGAAGGCTCAGCACCAGCCCAAACCTTCGCAGGCAGCCGGCTGCTCTGCCATTCCTCCTTCCTCCCGCCCTGGCCCGGCTCCAGCGTGCTGGTAATCTCCAGCCGCCGCGCTCTGATCTGATTTCACGGGTCTCACCGGTGGGGTGGGGCGGGCAGCTCCTGGCAAGGGGAAGAGGGGAAGGAGCCCTGGTTTGGGCTGCCAGGGCCCTTCCCCGGACCAGTTTGCAGCGGGGCATGGGGTGAAGTGTCACCTCAGTGCAATTTCTGAGCGTCCCTCGGTCCCTTATCGCCTTGGCTGCAAGATGCTGAGACCACGTCTCCTTCCAGAGACGGTCCCGAAGCTTTTCTGTGCCTTTTGGCTGGGGTTATCAGAGCAGGACCCGAGCTGTTGAGGGATGGTGGAGGATGTAGCTGGGCGCAGGAGGGCTCACCAGAGCTGCAGAAATGCTGAGGGCAGACAGGGTGGGCCTGGGGAGAAGCAGGAGTGCTGGCTGCCCGTCCCGTGCAGGACCTCCGGAGACGAGCTGTGCACAGCCGTGCCTCCAGCCGGGCTGGCTGCAGCGCTGCCGAGCGGGTGCCGGTGCCGGCACAGCCTCATTTCTCTCTTCCTCTTTCCCAGCCCCATCTGCCGTGCCCACCATGCACCTGCACAGCAGCACGGGGAACAGCATGACGCTGTCGTGGACTCCCCCGGAGAGACCCAACGGCATCATTCTCGACTACGAGATCAAGTACTCCGAGAAGGTAAAGCAAAGCAGCCGCTCCCCCGCCCTGGCCCTTCTGGCTGGCCACCAGCCCCGCAGCGAAGGGGGTCCCTGCAGAGTGTCTGGGGAAGGGGAGCAGCAACGGGGGGACCACAACACAGCAGTGACACCCCCGTGTCTCCCCTGCAGCAAGGCCAGAGCGATGGCATTGCCAACACCGTCACCAGCCAGAAGAACTCGGTGCGGCTGGACGGGCTGAAGGCCAACGCTCGGTACATGGTGCAGGTGCGGGCACGCACGGTGGCTGGGTACGGCCGCTACAGCCTCCCCACGGAGTTCCAGACAACTGCAGAGGACGGTAGGTACCAGGACAGGGCTGCCTCCGTCCCCCAGTTCCCCAAACATGCTCCCCCCCCAAAGCCTGACTTTGATTTCTGCCTCTCCCTCCACCAGGCTCCACCGGGAAGACTTTCCAGGAGCTGCCTCTGATTGTGGGCTCGGCCACTGCGGGGCTGCTCTTCGTCATCGTTGTGGTCGTCATCGCTATCGTCTGCTTCAGGTACTGCCTTCGCAGGGAGCAGGGCTGCAGAGCCGGGTTTGGGGGTTGCTTACGCCCGCAGGCAGAGCTCCAGCAGCTCCAGTCTGAGAGCGAAGGGCTGGACCTGCTGCACGTGGGTCCCGCAGGAGGACCGTGTGTCTCTGCTTCCCAGCACCAGCCCTGGGCTCTGCCCGGGCTCCTGCCGTCCTCTCTCAGCACAGCTGGGCTCTCTTCTCCCACTGCACCTCAGGCAGAGATCGCTCTGCTCGCAGGCTGCTGGAGGGGAAGCTCTCTGGCTTAGGTTGTCTGTGCTGGGATTTGGAAGCTGGCAGCACATGTCTTTGCCCCATCAGGAAAGGGATGGTTACTGAACACCTCCTCTCGTCTCCTTTGGGCAGGAAGCAGCGCAACAGCACAGATCCCGAGTACACGGAGAAGCTGCAGCAGTACGGTGAGTGGGAGCCCAGCACGTGGGCTCCGCCTGCCCTCTCCCAAGTCCTGTGCCGTGCCAGGCTGGCGTGGCATGTCACCCGGGTTGTGTCCCTCCCTGTGACGAGCCCTCTGTCCTTGCAGTCACCCCGGGGATGAAGGTCTACATTGACCCCTTCACTTACGAGGATCCCAACGAAGCTGTCCGGGAATTTGCCAAAGAGATCGACATCTCCTGCGTCAAAATCGAGGAGGTCATCGGAGCAGGCAAGTCCCGGGGCTGGCCACAGCGGCTGCTGAGACCACCGCCTCTCCCCCAGCCGCCCGGCTCACCCTGCTGCCCCCTTGTCCCCTTCCCCACCCGCAGGGGAGTTCGGCGAGGTGTGCCGCGGGCGCCTGAAGCTGCCCGGCCGCCGCGAGATCTTCGTGGCCATCAAGACGCTGAAGGTGGGCTACACGGAGCGGCAGCGGCGGGACTTCCTCAGCGAGGCCAGCATCATGGGCCAGTTCGACCACCCCAACATCATCCACCTGGAGGGTGTGGTGACCAAGAGCCGCCCCGTCATGATCATCACCGAGTTCATGGAGAACTGCGCGCTCGACTCCTTCCTCCGGGTGAGCATCCCCTCCTGCCCTGGGCTGGGGGCTGCCAGCTCCGAGCTCCCCTTCTCCATCCCTCTGCGTTGTCGTGCTGACATCCCCGGGGTTACTTAACCTGTGCATCGTGGGGTGGGGGAAGATGGATGGCCCTAGGCAGGAGGTGGTAGCGTACGGGGATCCATCCCCAGTCCATCTGGGGTGTTGAAAACCCCTCTGATCTCTCCCCTGGCAGCTGAACGATGGGCAGTTCACGGTCATCCAGCTGGTGGGGATGCTGCGAGGCATCGCTGCTGGCATGAAGTACCTCTCGGAGATGAACTACGTGCACCGGGACCTGGCTGCCCGCAACATCCTGGTCAACAGCAACTTGGTCTGCAAAGTGTCCGACTTCGGGCTCTCCCGCTTCCTGGAGGATGACCCGGCCGACCCCACCTACACCAGCTCCCTGGTACGGGATGCTCGTGGGAGACCCGCAGAGCTGGGGGTGTGGGGACGGACCAGGTGCGTGCTAACTAATAGCGTTGTCTGCCCGTGCAGGGGGGCAAGATCCCGATCAGATGGACGGCTCCTGAGGCCATCGCCTACCGCAAATTCACGTCGGCCAGCGACGTGTGGAGCTACGGCATCGTCATGTGGGAAGTGATGTCCTACGGGGAGCGACCCTACTGGGACATGTCCAACCAGGACGTAAGTGCCCACCGGAGAGCGCGGAGCTGCGGGTCACTGGCAGGGACCTGGGGGGCTCACAGCCTGCCTCCGTGCACGTCTCCCCTCAGGTGATCAACGCGGTGGAGCAGGATTACCGCCTGCCTCCCCCCATGGACTGCCCCACGGCGCTGCACCAGCTGATGCTGGACTGCTGGGTGCGGGACCGCAACCTGCGGCCCAAGTTTGCACAGATCGTCAACACGCTGGACAAGCTGATCCGCAACGCTGCCAGCCTGAAGGTCATCGCCAGCGTCCAGTCTGGGTCAGTGGGGTCCCAGATCCCGGGGAACACAGGTGTCTGGGACTGGAGACGTGGGAGGGCAGGGATGAGAAACATCCCTGCTTCCAGGTACAACTCCGCATCCCTCTTCTCCCTGTAACCTGTGGCTCTCTTGCCCTGCAGCGTCTCCCAGCCGCTCCTGGACCGCACTGTGCCGGATTACACCACCTTCACCACCGTGGGAGACTGGCTGGACGCCATCAAAATGGGACGGTACAAGGAGAACTTCGTCAATGCCGGCTTTGCCTCCTTCGACCTGGTGGCACAGATGACCGCGGAGTAAGTAACTGCTCGTGGGGCTGGGTGGTCCCTCGCCTCTCCGGCAGCCAGCTGCCTGAGCATGCAGAGGGCAGATTTGTCAGGGGGGGGTTAAGGTCTGGGAGTCAGCATCCAGACCTGCCAGGTCACTAAATCTTCACCTTCTCTTTGCAGAGACCTGCTGAGGATAGGGGTGACGCTAGCAGGGCACCAGAAGAAGATCCTGAGCAGCATTCAGGACATGAGGCTGCAGATGAACCAGACGCTCCCGGTTCAGGTTTGACCGCAGGGGACTCTGCATTGGAACGGACCGAGGGAACCTGCCAACCAGGTTCAGTTTGCGGTGCAGCCCGGCTTCCCGTTTCCCCCTTCCCGCGGCGCTCCTCTGCCTCGGACGCTCGCCTGGGACAGGCCGGGCCGGGCCGCCCTTCCCCGGATCAGAGGTACTCGTGCCGAGAGGGAGCCCGGCTTTTCGTCCCGTGTCCTGGAGCGGCGAGGCAGCGACGCAGTCTTCATATTGAAGATGGATTATGGGACGGAGATGGCACATCCCGCTTCCCGCCCTGTCTCGGTGCTCATCGGTTTGAAGAGTTGTTCTGCTTCTTGGATTTCTTTTCACCCTGTTTTCCCCGCCCCGAGTCCTCACTTTCCCCCCGTCCCCGAGGCCACAGACTGTTGACCCGTCCGCTGAGTCCGTCAGACACGTCCGAAGCCTTCCCTGACCCCGGTCCCCGCATGGAGGCAGCCGGGGGAGGCCGAGCCCCCACGGGGGCTGCCCACGGCATGGAGACGACGCCAGGGACGGGGCTGCCCGGCCCCAGACAATCACTTCTCTCCTCCCCCCTCGCGGCCCCTCCGCACGAGGGTCTGCACTGGAACGTGTCCGAAGGGAAGGCTTCACTCCCTTTCTTCTTGGCTTTGCACGCCAGAACCCAAACCCCGTGAGATTTTACTATGCAGGGAGTTAGGCAAAAAAAAAAAAAAAAAATAGAGAGATATATTAAAAAAAAAAAAAAAGAGGGAGCAGAAAGGGGAGGGAGGGGGACCAGGTGCCCAGCTCCGCATCTCTTACCCTCTTGGTTCTCGTGGCCGGCTCTGGACTGCAGAGTGAGGCCGTCAGCACGTTTGCACAGGGACCCTCGGCCCCCGGCCCCACGGCAGCCGCGCTCCCGCGAGAGGGGGACGGGGAGCGGGGCCGGGGCCGGGGGGCTGCGCCGCGCGGAGGCCTGGCCTCCCCCAGCCTCCTGTTTTATGCAGAAGGAGCGGGTGCCGCCGGCGCGGCCGCCCCGCTCCTGACACACGCTGTGATTGCTGCCAAAAGACTCACTCACCTTCCTCTGACTCTTCACTGCAGCCCGGTTCCTCCAAGCTGAGGGAGAGACTCCCAGCGTGCATGAGTGTGCGTGAGTGTGTGCGTGCGTGCGTGTGTGCTGGCCGGCAGGACTGTGTGAGGCAATGGGCAGAATAAAGGCAATAAGAATTTTAACGGAGTTTCCTTTGCTCGATCGCTCTCGCTGCACCAGCATGGGGTGCTGTGCCCCTCCGGGGGCTGGGGGCTGGCTCTGTGCCCCCCCCCCCGCTCCCCCATTTCTCTCGCCGCGGGTGCTCCTGCAGGGTCCCCGTAGGCAGCGGTGCCGCGGGGAGGTGCCGGGCACAGGCCTGGTGCCAGCCCTGCAGTGCCCAAGGACTCGGCGTGGGGCGCAACGGGTTGGAGGTAACGAGTCCCGGGGCAGAGCCGGACCCTGAAACCCCATCTGGTGCCGCAGGCGATGCCGGTAATGGTTTTCCCCATCCCCTCCTCGCATCCAGCCCTGCGGGAACCAAACCCGGTGAGTGAAAACAGAGCAGGGCCAGCCTCCGCCCCAAAGTGAGCGGGGAGCAAACGGGCTCGCCGCCACCCCACCACCGGCAGCCCCACACAGCCCCCAGGGCTTGTCCCTGGGGCTTGTCCCCGGACCCACGGCCCTCCCGGGGCGGCCCAGCCGGCTTTTCCCAGGCGGGAGCGGCGCGATGGCCTCCGTGAGTCACCTCGCACCTGCCTGCCGTGAGGTGGCAGCTGCCCGGCCAGGTGCGAGCGCCGCCACTTCAAAGGCACCCGGCGAGGAAAAGACCTGGGGGTGCTCCCACCGGGACCGCGGCGATGGGGGCCCCAAACCCTCGGCCGCTCGCTGCCGAGAGCGGGGCTCCCTGTCCCCAGGGGGCTCGCACGTGCCGGGGGGGCTTCTGGCCGCGGCCCCTCGGTGGCCACGCGCCTCCGGCGGCGTGCTCCCCGAAACCCGCGGGGTCCTCCCCTGCCCGGCTGGCGGTGGCAGAGCCAGGTGCTGTTTTTCCCCTTTCCCTGGAACTCGCCCGCCCTTGGGTTTCTCATTAACCCCGTCCCCCAGCGCAGGAACAGCAAACAAGGCCGGGGGGGGGGGCGGCTGGCGGGGCCCTGCGCAGCGCAGCACCAGGGAAGGGGCTCCCCGCGCCCCACCGCCCCTCTCTGCGGGGGGGCCGGGGTCTCCAACACCGTCCCCTTTCCTCTGGGGCTTCCAGCGCCCAGTTTGGGCCCCTGCTGCAGGGACCCTCCCCGGGGTGCCCGGCTCCACGGGGGTCCTGGTGCTGCAGGGCTGGGGTCCCCACAGCATCCCCACAATGCTCGATCCTGGCTTGGCTTTGCTTTTTTCGGGGGGGAGTCTGCTCATTTTAAACAGCAAACCCGCAACAAACCACTTCTGCCTTCTCATTTCCCCAGCTCCGGGTCTCCCTCGGCCCCCACACCGCGGGGTTTGCTCCTCGGGCAGCCCCATACCCTCCTCTTCCTTTTTGTACCGGCATGTACACGGAGAGATGCGTGAAATGGGGAAAGGAAAACAAAAGCAACAGCAGCGGAAAGTAATGCGAGCGTGCGTTTGTAAAAATATTTTTTAACAAAAAAAAAAAAAAAGACTTTTTTTTTTTCAATTAAATTATTTAAGGAATTTTATGGAGGTCTGCGGTGCCCGCGTGGTTCTTGCAGGGTCGGGGCGGCGGGGAGCTCTGCGCCGGGCGGGCACGGGGTGGGTGTGAGTGTGCACACGTGTGAGTGTGTAACAGCGGGGTGCAAGCCCAGCCCCAGCATCCCCCCAATTTGCTCCCCACCACCCCCATGGGCAGACCTCGGGGGGGATTTGGGGGGGCTGTGGGGACGGGGAGAGCCTGGGGTGGTCCTGGGGGAGTGGGGCGGGGGGGGAGGCGAGCCCTGCCTGCGCCCTGCGCTTCCCCCCTCCCAGCCCGCGCAAAAGAGCCTTTTGTGCTGCTGGGATTTTTTTTTCCCCCCCCCCTTTTAATTCCTAACCAGGAGATTAAGGGAAGACAAAGGCTCCGATTGTTCCCGCTCTGCCGAGATCTGGAAAGTTCGGGGAGGGGGGAACCGTCTCTTTCCAGACGGCTCGGCGGAGGGGGACGCGCAGCCCAGGTGGAGGGGCCTGGGCCGGGGGAGACACCCGGGGGGACATCGGGGGGGACGCCCAGGCCGTGCCCCACCACCAGCAGGCGCTGAGGGCTGGGGCCACCACGGTTCGGGTGCTGGTGGCCCCGGGAGCGGGGCCCTTCCCCTGGCCGTGGGGAGCGGGCTGCCGGGGCCACCCGGCCGGGGCTGGGCCCGGAGCTCCTGAGCCTCTCCCCTGCAAAGGAGGAGGAAGATTTAGGATGGATTGGCCGGCTCGCCCGGCTTCTTGGCGTTTTCGCTGCTAACTCTTGGCTGACACCTCCGTGACTTGGCAGGGAGACGCTCCAGCAGCCCCGTCAGTTGCCTGGGGCCGGCGCAGCTGGAAGGGATCACGGCTCGGCACGGCTCGGCCCATGGCGGCCGACATCCAGGGGGGCCGCGGGTGCCCGGGCACCCTGCACGGCCCCGTGGTGCCACGGCCCCAGCGCTATCCCCATGGGAAGCCGAGCTGGGGCCGCATCCTGCAGGGTGCCCAGGGCCAGGTGGGTCGCTGCCTTGTGGCCACAGCCAGGGACACGTCGTGGCCCGGCCCGGGGCTGTCCCCGAGAGGCACAGGGCCGGGACCCGGCGTGTTTTCCCATGCTCACAGGGAGCAGCGAGACACCCACGAGAGCCCCGGCTCTGCTCCTTCTGTTTCCCGTTAAGATTATTTATTGGTAATTTTTAAGACCACTTACATACTCTGTTCGTGTGCCAGGACCCTACACAGCTTTTTCCCAGGGCTTTTTTTTTTTTTTTTCTTCCAATTTATTAAAAAAAAATAAATAAATCTTGGTTTAATCATTTTCTTCCCACTCCTTCCTTCCAGACTCCTTTGGTACCCAGCGGGGTGCTGGCACATGGCGCAGTGCCTGGCCCCGGCCGCACCGCAGCCACACCAGGGCCGTGTCCTTGCCCCCCCATGAGCCCGAGCACCACGGGGACATGGGGGACAACCCCCTCCCCCCCCAGGTGACATCCCAGCACTGGCACGCAGAGGGGAAACCTTCCCAAAAAGGGGCTGCGGCTCCGGGGCGGTTCGAGGAGGGCACAGGAGGCGGCTCCCCCCCGGATGCCTGGGAGCTGACATCGCCTTTGGCAGCGCGCGGCCAGCGAGGAGGGCTCGGGGCGAAGGCACCCGCGTTCATCATCCCGGGAGCTCCTCGAGGAGCAGAACCGTGCTGGGCCACGGGGAGAAAAGCAGCTTTGGGTTATCAAAGGAAACCTTCAACCCCCTTGGGAAGGGCTCGGTCTGTGGGGGGGAAACCAGGGGGAAATTCGTGCAGGCTGGTTTGTAGGGCTGGTATCGCCGGGCTGCTGCACTTGCTGCGAGGAGACCTCTTCTTGGGGCTTCAAATTTGGCTCACCAGGTATCAGCCCCGGCCCATCCCTGGTGGCTCACTGGCCCTGCACTGGGTGGCGATGCCTGCGCCCAGCTCCTCCTGCCACTCGCCTCTGCTTTCGGCTTCTCCCAAAGCAACACTGGGAGGAAACAGGGAAATTGCTTCCCCGCTCCCCGCACCACCCGGCCGGAAGCCCAACGGGCTGCTGATCCCCTTTTATTGCCCTCGTTCTGCTTTGATCTCCTCCTCGCTGCCCGTACGGTATCGCCGCCGTGCCCGGCCGGGGGCCGTGGGGCAGTCCCGGGTGTCAGACAGGTTCTGCGGCACATTTCTGCCTAATGAGAAATTTCCTCTCCCCGTGCTTCGCTGGGTTTTTTTTAGCACCGGTATCGCTACCCCACCTCTGCCTCCACCGGGCGGGCTGAGTCACGGGGGCGTGCGGGCACCTCCCGGCACGCTCCGCGTCCTCGCTGGCCCTTCTCTTGCCGGCCCTGGCAGCGATCCCTCCCCGCCAGTTTCTCCTGGGACGGCACCAGCATGAGCTCAGCGAACCCCCAATTTCTGGTGACCCCCTCCTAGCGGCCCCGGTGCATGAGCGAGATGCCTGGGAGCGATGCTCCCCGCGGCTCCCCCCCGCCGCCCCGGCTCCCCGGTCCGTGCTCGGGGGAACCGCAGCTCCAGGCGGCTGCCGGAGTTCAAAGGGAAGGGGAAAAGCAGCAATTCCCCCTCTGCGTGAGGGTTTCGGCTCGGCTCCCCGCTCGCACACTCCCCGCCGCCCGCAGCCTGCGGTCGCTCCGTGCCTTAACGGGTTTCCTGGCTCTGAGCTCACTAATGAGCCGGCGTGGGAAGCGGCAAGGGCTGAATGCCCCCGAAATTGGGGCATCGGAGGGAGGCGAGAGGCTCCCGGTGCACAGCACGTGGTGGGAGGAGAGGGGCTCCCATCCCGCTCCCCCCATGGGGACCCTGGGGGCCTGCCTGCTCTTGGGGCTCCCCAGCTGGCCCCAGCACAGCCCTGCCAACCCTCCTGTCCCCTGAGAGCAGGGTGCCACGCCAGGCCCCACGCCAGCCCCGCCGCTTGGCTCAGCCCCCTCTCGACGCAGGTGTCCCCTGTCCCGCTGTCCCCAGCGTCACCCAGGCGTGGAGCAAAGGCTGCGCCCCGGGAGGACAAAGCTGAAACCATGACCCATCCCGGGCGCGGTGAGTCAGGCTGTGCCGGGCAGCCTGCGCTGGAAACCACCTGCCGGCTCCGTCTCCGTCCCCAGCCCTGTCCCCAACCCTGTCCCCAGCCCACAGCGCCAGGAACCCCGGCCCGGAACGGCCGTGTGGCCGCAGGGGCCTGTGATGGAGAGGAGGAGAAGCTCCTTGCGTGGGGGCACGGCGGGTGTTGGTGTTCGCAGCCGCGTCTTGCACAGGCAGGAGCCGGCGGAGGAGCGGAGCCTGGGGCAGGAGCAGCAGGGTGCTGGAGCTGACGCTGTGCAAACAACGCTCCGTGCCAGCAGCCCCGATCTGATCCGGCAGCAGGAAGCAGGGGGAGGCCGAGGGGAGCACGGGGATGCACGGAAACCCCGGGGGACAGCCCCACCAGCACAACAGCAGCCGTCCAAGCCCGTGTCCCCACGTCCCCGTGGCAGGAGGTGCGCAGCGGTGCGCCCGTACCCGGGGGTCCCGTTCACACGCACCGGCAGCGGGCAGTAGGTGCGGGACCGGGAACATCCCAGCCTCTGCTCCTGGATAGTGCCCTCCCTTATCTCACACCAGAGCTGCACAGCCCCCGGCCTCGCTGCTCTGCTCTCCTTTTCCCAAGGTGGCAGCCGAGGGCGAGAGGCTCGGGGAGGGGGGTCCCTGCCCTGCTGCCCCCCGGCCAGGCTGCGAGCAGGTGGATTTATGGCCGCGGCTGTGGGCCGGCATTCGGGGGACGGGAGAGGTGACGGGGCCTTTATGGCTCTAATACACCTTTCTGACAGCAAAGTCTAAATGGCCTCGTAAACCACCCCCCCACCCCCCCGTCAGAAGGCAGAGGTTTATTAGGGCTGTAATTCTTCTCCTGGCATTTCATCAGTGTCCTTTTAATCTGCACTTGGGTGTTTTTGTTGTTTTTGTTTTTTTTTTTAAATTTCAGTTTAATACCAGCAGCTGTAAATGTTATTAGGGAGGGTCTTGTGCAGGAAACCTCCGGAGGGGGCTTGGGGCAGCAGCTGGGAGCCGGGGCAGCCCCCTCCCCAGCAAGGGGCCTCCCCGGAGGGGGCGAGGAGAGCCCAGCCTTGCCGCGCCGAGCTCCTCTGCCGAGCAGGATGCGGCCGCGGCGTTTGCCATGCAAGGGAAGCCTTCCCAGGAAACCTTGGGATTTCGGCAGCGGAGCCGGCCAGGAGCTAATCCTTTGTGTCAGGCTTTCCGCTTTCATCTCATTAACTCCCGCTCCCTGTGCCGCTGCCCTCTCGGTTTTTCTGGCGGGGAGATAAGTCTCCATGCTCGGCGCGGCGAATCCTCCGCGCCTGCTCGCGCGATGCTCCCGGTCGCGCTGACGCTGGCAGGCAGCTTCCATCCAATTACAGCGGGGTGAAGCTCATTTTAATTGCATAGAGCAGCTGGGATTAAGCAGACTTTATCTCCTAATTCCCTCTTTATCTCTTAACTTCACACTCGCCGCTCGCATTGAAGGCAGGACAGCTTGTGCCAGCGTTTGCAGTTTCTGAAGGACCCTTCTCCGCGCGCCCGCCGCACGCCACCCCATCGCCCGGCTGGGGCTGGCCCCCAAACGTCCCCAAATGCCAAGGCGGGGGCTGGCAGGGACCCCTGTGCCCCATGGGGCCGGGATGAGGTGGTGGCAGGGACCCCCGGGTGCCATTCAGGAGGGTGCGGGATGTCCCTGGGGACACGGCTTCCCCCGGGAACGCCCCCCTGCAGCGGCTCTTCCTCAAGGCGCCGTCCCCAGCAGAGGCCGTGTGTCACCCGGAGGTCCTCCAGGGACAGCGGGGACGGGGACAGCCCTGGGGCTGCAAACAAGGAAGGGTTTTTTCCCCTTCCCAACCCATGACCCTCCAGTTTCCCAGCCGGCACTCCGGTGTCCCTACGAGGTAGGACTGGGTTGTTTGTCCCCAAAAAATGCGATCTGGAGGTGGCAAGCACCTCTGCCAGCTCCTCCAGGACCCTCGAGGACACATTATCTGCCCTGCGCACTTAACCAGGATTAATGCTGCTGCGTGGCTCTGTGTAATTGCCGGCGGAGTCAAAAGGAGGTTTGTAATCTCTCCGGGGATGAACAGCCCCTCACGCCCGCCTGCCTGCCTGCTGCCTCGGCACCCCTGCCCCGCTCCATCCCGTGCCCCCCAGCACCCCAATCCTGCCCCCCTGGCAGTGCCCGGCCATCCCCCCACTGTCCCTCGGGCATCCAGTGACACCCACTTCTCCGTGCGGACACGTCCACCCCGACCTCGAGCGAGCTCTTGAGATAGCGGGAGAGCCGGGGGCTGCCCCGGCCGGGGACGCTTGGCCAGGCTGGCCCCATAACGAGCTGGTGGCAGGTCCCCTGTCCCCGCGGGCCACCCGCTGCCTCCTGTCCCCTGGCACCGTGCGGGGCGGCGGCGCGGGGCTCCCCCACGCTGCCCGTGGGTAAAACCCAGGCTCCCCCAGCTCGGAGATGCAGGCTCCGCATCAGCGCGGCCGGGTGCTAATTAGGCACCATTAGCATGAGCTAATTAATCTAATTCCGGTGACCCACAATTCCAGAGCGTGGGAGCTGCTCCTCGCCCTCGCCTCTGCCCACGCCAGCGGCTCCCGGCTCCTTTTCTCCCCACGGGGTTTAATCCCCCCGGCGCCCACGTGTGCCCTCCTGCTGTGGGTTTGCATGCTTCTTTTTGGGGTGGGGGGGCTTTTGTTGGCCCAGCACCCCGCACACAGCCCTGTGGGTGCCCCCAGAGCAGGAGCTCGGGTCCGGGCTTGCTCAGGGGCTGTGCGGCAGTGAAAGGGTGGCTCTTAATCCGACAGCAGCTGTGGGGCCCGGGCTTGCTTGTTCAAGGGATATGGCAGCTCGGTCAACAATCCCCCGGCCCGTTTCGGGGGGATTAGCAGCGCCCCAGGGAGGGAAGGGGCCCACGTGAAGATTTGGAGGGTGGGAACGTGGCCCCGCAGAGACAAAGCCGGGCGGGGAGGCGGCAGGGATTGGGGACCCACCGTCCCCAGGAGGTCCCCGAGGCAGCAAACGGGGTCTCAGGGAACGTCCCCGTCCCCATCCCGCTCTCACGCCCCGCCGTGCTGACAGGAGGGAGCTCTGGTTATCATCCTGCACGGCCCCGCAGCGATAACCCCGCCGGCACCGGGGCAGGAGGCAGCTCCCAGCCATCCCCGTGGCCCCACAGCGTCCCCACGGCCGGCGCCCCGAGCGGGAAGCGCCCAAAGGCCAACACCTGGGAGCTCCCAGCAAACGAGCACAAGGGTGTAATTAGGCCTCGGGGCAGCCTCCTGCTGTGGGGGGCACCTGGGGGATATTAGGGCTGAGTTAGGCTGTGTGCCGGGAGGGCATCACCCCTGTGTGTGGGGTGCTCCCTGTCTGCTCCTGCGAAAGGACCCCATAAAAAAAAAAGACTCCCAGGCCCCATAAAACATGTGGGGCCAAACCGGGAGGCCTCGGCTTGTGTCTGAGCAGCAGGTGGGTCCTGGTGGGCTTTGCCGTGGTGGCATCAGGTCCTGCATCTCCCCAGAGCTCAGCACCCACACGTCCCCTGAAGCCGCCCCCGGTGCGTGCCGCTGCGCCCCATGTCGCTCACGGGGTATGGGGACCCTCCGGCCCTGAGGTTTGGGGTTTTCTGGTGTGCAAGGTCCCGGTGCAGCCCCAGGGCCCCCTGTGTTTGCCGAGCAGCTTACAGCCATCCCGAGGCTTTGTCTGCCCCGGGGCTTATCCGCCAGGGGAGCAGAACCCCCCCCTGGGCAGCTTCCCCCGGGGGCTTGGGGTCCCCAGGGGCACGAAGGCAGCAGAGACTGCAGCACACCCGGGGGTGTCCCTGCTGCTGGCTGCCTTTGGGGGACGCACACCCACCCGGGGGGGGGCACACACACGCACGCGTGTCGCCAGGTCCCCCCGAGGGGCCCCCGTTCCCCACGGGTGCCCGGCAGGGCCGCTTTTCTGCTCCGTTAGGCACGGCTGTGCCGGCACATAATGACATGGTAATTGCGAGCCGAGCCCGGCCACACGCATGGTGCAGCTCCCCCGCACCCAGCTTCACCGGGACCCCCCCGTGCCCACCCCGGGGCCTTATATCAGCTCTGCCCCAGCACCCAGCGGCGATGCCGGGGGCACCCCCCCCCGGGGAGGCTGCCGTCACCTCCTCGCCCCGCAGCTGGGAAACCCGTCCTTCCCCTTCATGTTTACACGGGTAACAGGGGTCCTCCGCCGCTGCACATCGCATTTTCTGCTTGGTCACTTCCATCTGTGTCCCCGCATAATGATTTTTTCTGCTACATTAATTTAACACACTGCGGCGGGCCGAGGCGCTGGGACCCCGGGCTTTTTAATTGTGTCCAAGGAAAGGCTCCGCGCTCGCTCTTTCATCGGCGGCCAGGGCCGCAGGGTGGGTGTCCTGCGGTGGGGGGGGGGGGAGGTGGGAAGGGGTCTCGGGGTGGTCGTGGGGTCTGCGGGAAGAAGGCGGTGGAAGGACGGGGGTGGCGCGGGGCGGCTGCGAGCCCCCCCCCCGTCCTGGAATGAGGGGCTGCGCGCCTTCCCGCGGGTGGGCAGGTTTGGGGCTGTGGAGTGAAGGTGGGGGGTCCCGGGGTGCCGGCGAGCCTAAAGCCCCCCCTGAAAGGGGTCCTGGCACCGTGGGGCATCCCGTCCCGTTAACGTCCCCGTGCCCCCGTGTTGCCCAGAGGGGCCGTCGGGACCCTGAGGGTTAAGTGCTGTGTTTGTCTTGGCTGAAGGCGTCGGGAGCCTAACAAGGCACGGCGAATGGAGGTGAAGGGCTGTCCAGACGGGAAGTGACAGCCCGATTTCAGGGCTGTCAGCCCCGGCGTGGTGGGCATTGAGCGGGGAACATTCCTCCCCGCTCCCCTGGCTCCAAGGCCCTGAGCTGCCAACAAAGGCCCCGGGGCAGCCCCTGCCCACGCTGGGTGCCACGGGGGGCTCGGGGGGTGTGGGGGGGGAGCGTGGGGCGCAGCTGGACCCACCGCCGGGCTCCGGCCCCCAGCCCCAGCATCAGGGCGTGTGGGAGCCCCCCTCGTCCTCTCCCCGCCGGCGGCCCCGCAATAAGTGGCCTCCGGTATTTGCAAACATTGTGGAGAGGGGCTGGGAAGGTCTCGGCCCACCCCAGCGGGTGCCTTTGTGCCGGGCGGACCCCCGGGGGCTCATTTCCATCCCGCCCGGGCGCTCGCCCCCCCGGCTCCTTTCAGCGAGACCGCCTGGGCCTCGCTCCGCGCTGCGCTGCCGGCCCCGCCAGCAGACAAAAGCGGTGCCAGAGCCGCAGCTGTGCCCCGTCCCCGTCCCCAGCCCCGGGGCCCTGCCTGTCCCACGGGCACAGCCACACCACGGGGCGGCCGCCGGCCTGCTCCCTCCTCGTCCCTCCAAAACCCACCGAGGGTCCCCGGGGGCTGCCGTGCTCAGTGAGTGTGAGCCTTTTGCACCCGCACCCGCACACCCACCCCTTGTTTCCCTCTCCCCTTGCGCACCCAGGCTCCAGCAGCGTGCACCCGCTCTCCCCGTGCACCCATCAGGGCTCCCCGGTGCCTCCCAGCTCCCTCCCCGTGCGCCCGCTCGTGGGGTGACCCCGTGCCCCCCAGTGCTGGCATCACTTTTAGGGCGAAGGCTGCTCCCCCACGCATTTCAGCAGCTCCCGCAGCCACATCCCCACCAAAAAGCAGGGCCCGGCGCGGCACAGCTGGCTCCTGGGCAGCGCCTTTCCGGTAGCGCCGGTTTTTTATTGCCCCGCTTAAAGCCTGCAGATCAATGCAAAGCCCGATTTTTATTTGCTCTCGGAGTTATAAACGTGAATTAACCCAGCTGCGCCTCGCCGCCGCTTTGTAACCGCTCTCCCTGCTGCCGGGCACGGCGCGGGGGGACAGCGGGGGGACAGCGGAGACAGGCGGGCAGCGCGGGCTCGGCTCGCCCCGTTCGCCCGGTGGCGATGCCCGTGCCTCGGCGCGCACCGGAGCAGCCGGGGTTGCTCTTTTCTCGCGCTTTTTGTGGCTGGTAAAATCTCCTCGGGGGCCCCCGCCAGTGACCTCTTCCTCAGCGCGGCCGCTAAGCCCTTTGTAATGGGATTTTGTGGCAGAATCGGCAAATTAGGGGAGAAGTGAATGTGTTAAGCCGCTGGTTTCGTTCTGGGTTCCCCCTCCCCTGCCCACTGCCCGCAGCAGCCTGCACAAAGGGGACAATTTCTGCTTTTATCTCCGGCCCTCGGAAGTCGGAGCTTTACGGGGCTGGGTCCCCATCCGTCCCCTGGGTCCCCTGGGTCCCCTCGGTCCCCATCCCTCCCCTGGGTCCCCATCCGTCCCCTCCCAAGGGGACAGGGACAGGGACAGGCAGAGCCTGGGGGCTGCAGGGAAGGATCCGGCTGCCAATAGGGGCAAATTTGGGGACACCACGGGACCCCTGGGCATCCGAGCCAGGCACTGGGAGGGCAGACACAGGCTGGGGCTGCCCATCGCGGGGAGGGTCCGAGGTGATGCTGGGGGGCGCGGGGGGAGGACCCGCCCCTGCTCCAGAGTTAATATTGTCCCAGCGCGAGGACTTCATTAACGCCAGCAAACACAAGCTGTAAACGCTCATTAATTCCCCGCTCGCTGATGGCCTTCGGAGCTAATTCTGCGCTCCCGGGACCCCCGGCCTCCTCCAGCCCCATCCCTAGGGAGGGCAGGGGGAGAGGAGGGGACAGCCCCAGCCTGGGGCACCCCCCCTGGGCACGGCCACCCCCCGGGGGTCTCCTTTTTGGAGCCCACCAAACCCCGTGGGTGATGCCCTTGCCCGGCCCCACAGGGAAACACCTGGGTTGGGTGGTCAGGATCCTATTTTGGCACCCCAAACCCCAAAAATGAAGGCAGGGAGGTGGCGGTGGCGGGTCCCCAGGACCGGGGGGCACCGTGCAGCCCCCCCAGGGCCCCTGCAGGGGCCTGATTTATGGCAGCCTCCGAAACGATGCCATTAAGCGAGCGGGCCAGCGCGGGGAGCGCAGCTGCTGGAGCAGATCAGCGCCTGATTAATGTTGGGCAACTTGTTATATTGTCAGATAATTATCCCCAAACTGTATGACTTTTCTGCTAAGTGGCAGCGCTTAATTACGTTTTTAATTACACCGTGATCACCGCAGCCCCTCCGAGCGGGAGGCGGGAGCTGGGGATGCCAGGAGAGGGGTAGGGGCACGGCGCAGCCCCCAGACCCTTTACGGGGGGCACTGGGGGGGTAACCCCACTGCAGACCCCTCCCCATACAGCAGCAGCGTGGGGCACCCGGCTGCCGTGCCCCCAGCGTGGTCGTGGTGAGGTTTTGGGGTGGCTCCTGGTGGGTGTAGGATGGGGGGGGGGGGAGCCGGGGTGCAGCCCCCTGGTAGGGCTTGGTGTCCCCTGTGCCCCCCCGGCCCCATCCGGCTGGGGGCAGCCCGGGGTCTCACTTCCCCTCGCAGGCAGGCCCGGGTCAGGGGTCAATGCATTTAAAATTCCTCCTCGCTCTTAAACTCCGGAGAGCGGCCGGGGAGGGGGGGCCCAGGCTGCGTGGGGAACGCCGGCCCCAGGGGCACGGGGAGCCGCACGTGTGCGGGCAGCAGCGTGCGAGTGCGCGCCTACGGGTGCGCCTGTGCAAGAGTGCGCGCACACGCGTGGGTGCTCGGCGCGTGTACGTGCATGCCGGCGGTTACGTGTGCGCACAGGGGGCTGTGAGTGTGCACACTCAGGTGCGTGCACGCCCGTGTGTGTGTACGTGGACACGTGTCTGTGCGGGCGTGCAAATGCAGAGGTATGTGCGTGCACGCGCACGTGGAGCACGTGCAGGAGGAGTGCGTGCTCCCGGGGTGGAGGCGTGAGCCCCTGCGTGTGCAAACGTGCGTGCACATGGGTGTGAGGTGCGGGGACACCCCTGGGTGCCCCCCATCCGGCTGTGCCGGGCCTCCCAGGATCCTCACCTGGGGCTGGGGGTGTCGCAGGGACAGGATCGCAGGGAATCAGGTGCGGGGGGCACCCACGGGACCCCAGCCCTCCCGTGGGGACACCGGGAGGGGGACGGGCTCTGCTTTATCCCGGGGGCATGGGGGCTGCAGGGGGGCGGCCGCCGCCCTCCCCGCCGGACGCCGCAGCGCCGGGAGGAAACGCGGGCGTTATCGCGCCGCTGGCTGCGGCCCTGGCTCGGCCGCGGCCTCTGGCCCCAAATTTCCTGGCGTGACCATCACGGCGGTGCCGTCCTGGGCTTTGCCTTCGCCACCGAGGGGGGCCGAGCAGGCAGGAGATGCGGCTTCCTGCTGACCCACCCCGCCGGGCATGAGGGGAGGGGAGGGATCCGGCCCCAAAGTCCTCTCCCTGCCCAGTGGAGGGGAAGAAGTTTGGGGTTTTGCCCCCTTGGAGTTCAGCTGTGCCCTGCTCCTGCTTTTTTGTGTATGTGTGGGGCGAGCATCGGGGGCTTGGGGGGACAACTCCTGAAAAGCAGCCTTCCCCAAACAGCCCCTCTTAGCGCTGCCACAGCCGGATGGGGTGCCCCCCGAGAGAGGACTGCATTTCAAGGGAAAAAAATGTAAATAAAGGTCCCTGTCCCCGCTATCTCAGGAATCCAGAGCGCGCCGGCACGGCCCCGGCCCCTTGTCCCGGCCATATTTCATCCCAGACATCGCCGCTGGCCGCGGACCAGCACCGCGGTGATGGGGACGGAGGGAGGGTGATGGGGAAGGAGGGAGGCCGCAGCCGGGACGGGACAGCCCCAGCACACGGTGCCGGGGGGCTGTATGGGGGGGCTCGGTGCCCCAGCCCCGGCCACACCAGGCTGGGGGCTCTCTGGGGTCCCTGCGGGCAGCCGGTGTCCCCGAGCAGCGGGGTGCAGGCTCGGCCGCGTCCCCCCTGCTCCGAGCCCAGCCGCTAATGATGTCTCGCGACCTGCTTGCGAGGAGCGTAAATTATTCAGCTCCTCATCAGGGCAATTAAATTAACTCGGCGATGCGGGCCATGAATATTTCACGGGGCAGGGTCGGGAGCCATGTGCCGGGCTGAGCCCCTTCCCACCGTCCCGGCGGGTGCAGAGAGACCCCATGGGGGGTGTCTGGGGGCGGGGGGCTGCCGGGGGGGCTGCTCACCATGGGTGCACCCCCTGTCTGCCCAGGTTACTTCCAGCGGCTGCTGATGGAGGCCAGGTGCTGGCAGCCCCCCCGCTTTTTTGGGGGGGGGGGCACCGCCAGGGCCTGCCTCCACCGCGAGGACCCCGAGCCCCCTGCCCTCCCCGTGCTCCGGGCTGTGCCAGCCCGTAGCCACCTCCCTCCCGGGATCTCGGTCAGGATTTCTCTTTTCTTTCTTCCCCCGCTCCGAACAATTAATAATTTATCCCATAATAAAAGAGGAAACGGTTAATGAGATGAAAACAAGCCAGAAACATCTGCTGGGGCGGCTTTCATCGCCAGCCCCGGGCCGCCTGCGCAGGAAGCGGTGGCGGGAGGGGGACGGGGGTGCCAGGGGGACACAGCAGCAGGAGGCTGTCCCCCACACCAGGCCTTCCTCGCCGTGGCCCTCTCTTCTCCTCCTCCTCCTCCTCCTCCTCCTCCTCCTCCTGTGCCGCCGGCTGCCCGCTGCACCGCTGAGACCCACCGGTGCTGCTGGAGCGCAAAACGCGCAGCCGGGTCCCCACCTCATACCCCGCTGGCCCCAAAAATATGCTGGAGCATGTTTTTATATTTTTTATTTTTATTGTTTTTATTTTTATTATTATACCCCGAGCACCGTGGCTGGGCTCGCAGCACGCCCCGTGCCGCCTCTCGGCTCGGTGGCGGCCGTGGTATCACAGCCCGCATGGCACGGGAGGAGCGGGGACGTGGGGACACGAACTGGGGCACGGGCTGGGAAGGGAGGCGGCAGGGAAAGGGGGCACGGGGAACGGGAAGGGGACGGGAAGGGAAAGGGAAGGGGAAGCGCAGCAACGCCCGGAGGCCGCTGACGCTTGGCCGAAGCCCCGGCAGGAGGGGAGAGCCTGCGGGGACTGGGAGCCAGGGAGGCACCGCGGGGACGGGGACGGGGACGGGGATGGGGTCGGGGCCGGTGGGTATTGTGGGGCCGGTGGGGAGGGATCGGGGCTGGCCGGCCACTGCCGCCGCTTCTGCTTCCAATTTAGCTGATCCCTGCCCCGATCGCTGCGGCTCTCTAATCTGTTTGTCTTCCAAAGCCATTAAGCTAATTCGGAGCCCTCCAAAATCCCCCGGCTCTAATCCCACCCCGGCGCTCCGGCTCGGCCACTTTTGGGTCAGTGGGCCTTGGCTGGGGGGGGGGGGGAGGTGGCAAAACTGGGGTATTTTGGGGGAAGAAGGGACCCCCCCATGGCTGTGGGTGCAGCCCCAGCACCCCCAAGCCCCCACGGTGTCCCCGTCCCTGTGCCATCAGGGCGAGGGGACACTCGCGTCCCCTTGCCACCCACGGGGGAGCGGGGGACGGGGTCCGGCAGCCGCGGGCTGGCCGCTGATAAGGGACATCGCGGGGACAGGCCGGCGCGATGACAGCTGCGGGGAGATGGCCCTGTCCCCCCGCCGGCCCAGCCGGGCACCGGCAGAGGTGTCGTGGAAAAACCGACGTCAGCAGCGGCCCCAGGAATTCGGCCGCCCCGCACGGGGACGGGGACAGGGCCCCCGGTGCCCCGCAGACGTGCGCGGGGAGCAGAGGCCTGCCAGCTCGTCACACCGGTGGCACCTCCCCATTGTGCCAGCCGGGGACAATGCTCGGGTTTAGTTCCCCAAAAGCTCTTTTTTTTTTTTTTTTTTTCCTTCCGTCACCCATCCACGGCCTCAGCAGGGAGGGGAAGGGGCTAATCCCCACCTGGGGGGGCTAATCCCCGCCTGGGGGCCCCTCACCCCGGATTATGCGGCGCTAAGGAGGGGATGTGGGAAGGGATGGGGGGTTGGAAGGAGTGGGGGCACCCCCGGCCCCATCCGTCCCCCACCAGGGACGGACAGAGGACGGGTGGTGACGGGGGATCTGTCACGACATGGTGACCCCCCCTCCCAGCCTCCCTATTCTGCAGACCCTGGCATCCTGCCCCCCCTACCACCACCTCCATCATCTCCTCGTTACCTGCGTGGCTAATTGGGGGCCTGGTGACAGACAGGCTCATTAACAGCTTAATTTCGGCTCTGGCTCTTCCTGCCCAACCCCAGCCCTTGGGGGGGGGGGGACCCTCTGTAGGGCACGGGGACAGGGACCCTGGGGACGTCACCGCCACATCCCCATGGGATCAGGCACACACACGTGCGTGTGCGACACCACGGTGTTATAAATTACAGTAATTATAAAAAATATTAGTAATTTATAACACACGGCACACGGGGGGACCCCTGCCAGCCCCGGGGACGGGGACGGGGACGGTGCCACCCCGCTCCCCATGGAGCTGACGCCCGCCAGCCGCCCTCCCGGCCTCTCCCCGCGCTTGTTTGCTCCGTAACGGCGGCGTTTCGGCTCCTTTGTGCCCGCAGATAACAGCGCCCGCCGCCGCCGCCTCTGAAGCACCGGTGGGGAGCGGGGGCACCACCGCCACCCCACACCCCGGGGCGGGCAGGGGTTTGGGGTCTGGGCAGCAATCCGGGCCCCCCCCACCCAGCCACTTGGGACGCCGCGCCACGCTGACCCCACATCGGGGCGTCCCAGGTCCCCTCTTCATCCCCGTTTTGCCCCCATTTGGCACGCCCAGGCCCCCCTCCCCAGCACCCCCAAGCCGTGTCCCCGTCCCCAGCAGAGGTTTCCTACAAATCGGCCGTGTTCTGCCCCAAAACGCTGCCCCGCCGCACGGAGGCCTGGCCGCCCTTCAAAGGCGGCGGTGAGTGGTTTATCGGCAGATAACAGCCCAGCGGCCGGCGAGGAGGGGGCTGCACCCCCCCAGGGAGCCTGGCACCGTGGGCACCGGGGCTGCTGGCCCCCCCCCAAACCGGGGGGACATCCAGAGGGACCCCCAGCGGGCCCCACATGAGCACTGGGATGTTTTGGGGTGCCTCAAGGCGGGGGCGGAGGTGTCCCCACGCACCCGGTGCGCCCGTCCCCACGTGCCGGGGGGGGGCGAGGGGCAGCCCCCCCGGGGATGGTTTGTGGGGGGGGGTCCTCAGCACGGGGACCCCGTGGCCGGGGCGGAGGCGAGGGTTGGTCCCGTGGGGCACGGCGCCGGGTGGCGGGAGGCTTTGTTTGATCCCAGATAAGGCGGCGACGCCAAGCACCTGGCGGGCAACCGGGTGCTGCGCGGGGGGGGGCACCGAGGGTGCTGCCACCCCCCCCCCCCCCGGTGCCACGGGTGCCCAGCCTCGGCTCCTTGTCCCCGAGTCCCCGTGTCCCCACGCGTCCCTCCTCCGGCCACCCACGCTCCCTGGGGCACCCTGGGGACACTGGGGGGGTGGGGGGGTGGGAAATTTGGGGAGGGGGCTCCGTGGGGGGGGCGGGGACAGCCCCCACGCGCTGTCCCCACGCACGACCCGCGGGGGGGCAGCCAGCCGGGACCCCACACCCCTCGTGTCCCCCAGCCCCCTAGCAGCGTGCCCACGCGTGACATCGCCCCCCGTGGGGCCGGGGGAGTCCATGGGGGTCCGGGGGAGCGGTGCCCGGTGCTGTGCCCCCCCCCCCCCGGGGGCCCAGCTCCCCGTGCCCGTGGGCGGCGCCGCGCCCCACGCAGCTCCGCGCGGTGCCATCCGCGGACGCGCAGCGCCCCCTGCCGGCCCCCCCCCCCCCCGTGCCGTGTGCCCCCCCCCGCCCCCCGCCCCCCCCCGCAGACCCCCCCGGATCCTCACTACATCCCCCTGCAGCCCCCCCCCCCACTGCATCTTCCCCCCCAGCAGCCCCCCTCGGACCCCCCCTGGAACTCCCCCCTCCTTCTGCAGACTCCCTGCAGACCCCCCCATTGCAGCCCCCCCCCCCCATAGCCCCCCCAAGAACCCCCTCAGAGCCCCCCTGGAGCCCCCATTGCAGCCCCCCCCTGCACCCCCCTTCCCTCTGCCCCCCTGGTGGCCCCCGCAGCCCCCCAGCAGCCTCCCTGCAGCCACCCCCCTCCTGTAGCCCCTCTGCATCACCCCCCCATTGGAGCCCCCCCCCTTGCAGCCCCCCCATTGGAGCCCCCCCATTACAGCCCCCCTATTACAGCCCCCCCTTCAACCTCCCCCATTGCAGCCCCCCCATGGTAGCCCCCTGGAGCCCTCCCCCCCCAGTTTCAGCCCCCTCCTTTGCAACCCCCCCCCATTGCAGCTCCCTCATTACAGTCCCCCCTTGCACCTCCCCCTTGCACCCCCCCCTTGCACCCCTCCAAATTCAGCCCCCCTTTCAACCTCCCCCATTGTAACCCCCCCACTGCAGCCCCCCCACTGCAGCCCCCCCATTGCAGCCCCCCTATTACAGCCCCCCCCTTCAACCTCCCCCCATTGCAGCCCCCCTTGCAGCCCCCCCATTGTAGCCCCCCGGGTCCCCCCCCCCATTTCAGCCCCCCCTTCCACCCTCCCCCATTGCACCCTCCCCATTACAGCCCCCCTATTACAGCCCCCCTTCAACCTCCCCCATTGCAGCCCCCCCCATTGCAGCTCCCCCCCTTGCAGCCCCCTCATTGTAGCCCCCTGAAGCCCCCCCCAATTCCAGCCCCCCCCTTACACCCCCCCATTGCACCCTCCCCATTACAGCCCCCCCTACAACCCCCCCATTGCAGCCCCCCCCATTTCAACCCCCCCCTTGCACCACCACCTTGCACCCCCCCAAATTCACCCCCCTCCCTTCAACCTCCCCCATCTCACCCCCCCCCCATTGCCCCCCCCTTCCCCTTGCCCCCCCCTTCCCCCCTTCCCATGCCCCCCCCCCCCGCCCCCCTCAGGACCCTCCGCGGGACGGGCGGTCACTAGGACCGCGCACCCACCCCTCCTCCCCCCCCCGGTCCCGCAACGCGCAGGCGCAGTGCTCACCCCGCCCACCCTGAAGCTACTTCCGCCCGGCTGTGGGCGGAAGCGGGGCGTGCGCTATCACCGCGCGCCGCGCCGGGACCGGGACCGGGACGGGACCGAGAGCGGGGAGCGCGGCGCCATGGCCGGGATCCTGTTCGAGGACATCTTCGACGTGAAGGACATCGACCCCGAGGGCAAGAAGTTCGACCGCGGTGAGCCGCGCCGGGCCCCGGGAAGGGGAACCCCAACCCCCCGGGGGGCGGCTCCGGTGCCGGTACCGGGAGGGAGGGGGGCCGGGGGGGTACCGGGGGGGGCAGGGCTGACGGCGCCGTGCCCGCAGTGTCCCGGCTGCACTGCGAGAGCGAGTCCTTCAAGATGGACCTCATCCTGGACGTCAACATCCAGATCTACCCCGTGGACCTCGGTACGTGCGGGGGGCACCGGGGGGAGGGGGGAAATGGGGGGGTGGGGGCGGCCCCGGGGTGTGCCGGGGGGGTGGTGTTGGGGGGGGGGGGAGGTGGTGTTGGCTGCTGGGTGTCTTGCGGGGGCTGGGGGGGGCAACACTAAGTGGGGGCGGGGGGATCACGGTAAATGGGGGGGGTGCGGTAAATGGGGGGGGGACAGTAAATGGGGAAGGGGAGGGCGCTATATGGGGGGGAGGGACACTATATGGGGGGGACCCTATGTGGCAAGGGGGGGGGGGGTCACTTAGTGGGGGGGGGAATACCCTACAAGGGGGGGGAGCACTATGTTGGGGAGGGGGGGACACTCTATGGGGGTGAATTACACTAAATGGGGTGAAGGCAGCCCCACCACGAACACCGCACCAAAAAACCTGGGCGCTGCAGGGCCTCCCGCCCCTGCCTAGAGCCCAGCCAACCCCCCCCGACTCCCCCCGCAGCCGCCTCGCTGCATTCCCTGGAACCAGATTCCCACCAGCAGCAGTGCCCCCGTCCCTTCCCCAGCCGTGCTGGGCATCCCCGGGGAGCAGGGGGAGGCGGGGGGACGTGGGCTGTGCCCCCCCCCCCCCTTTCCCCCTGCCCCTTGAATCAGTGAGCGCAGGGCACTCGCCGCCGTCCCGGCCCTGCCCGCCCACCGCCTCTGCCTGCAGGTGACAAGTTCCGCCTGGTGATCGCCAGCACCCTGTACGAGGACGGCACGCTGGACGACGGCGAGTACAACCCCACGGACGACAGGCCTTCCAGGTACCACGGGGGGGTTGTGCCGGCTGGGGTCCCTGCGGGGGACGAGGGAGGAGAGGGAGCTGCCTGCTCCCAGGGGTGTCCCCCTGGGGGATACGGGGAGGAGGGCGGCGCGTGATTTGGGGTTTGGGCGCTGCTCTGACCTCCCCCCGTCCCGTTGCAGGGCGGACCAGTTTGAGTACGTGATGTACGGCAAGGTGTACCGGATTGAAGGCGATGAGACGTCCACGGAGGCGGCAACACGCCTGTGAGTGCCCGGCGCCGCGGGGGGAGGCGGCGGGGCGTTGGGCTGCGGCTCCTCCGGGTTCCCTTCCCCGCTCTCACCTCTCCTCTCCTCCTGCCCCAGCTCCGCTTACGTGTCCTACGGGGGGCTGCTCATGCGGCTGCAGGGAGACGCGAATAACCTGCACGGCTTCGAGGTGGACTCGCGGGTTTACCTGCTGATGAAGAAGCTGGCCTTCTAGCAGAGGATGCGCCTCCGGCCGTTTCCCCAAGGACGTTCTGCCAGCGAGAAAACGGGAACCCCAGCACCCCAAATCCTGCCCCGGTATCCGCGCTACCTGTGCGGGTGCAGGAGGGGGCATTCCACATCCTCACCTTGTTTTTTTATGCCTCCTGGGGGTCCCCTCCTGTGCAGGGAGAGGTGCTTGATGCCGAGCAGAGGCTGTGCCGGGCGTGCTGCAGCCCTGCCTGCTGTCGGCCTCCTCTCACCTCCGTCTTCCTGCGCATCCGAGGCGGGCTCAGCCCCGGCCGTGCTCAGGGACCTCAGCCACCTGGCTGCGTCGGGGCTGGCCTTCATTTTTTAAGGAGCCGTCCCGAGATGGGCCTGGCTTGTTCTCGATTAAACCAGCGCGTGTTTTCTAGGTCTGGCTGAGTCGTGAGGCTGACGGGGAGCGGGGGCGCCCGCACAGGGACCCCGAGCGCTTCCCGAAGGGTGGCGATGGGCACTGGGATGGCCTCAGAGGGTGCCGTGCTGGTGGATCTCCCTCCTGCACAGCTGCCGGCTGCCGCGGGAGGGAGCTGGGCACTGGGAGACACCGCAGCGCCGCCCCGGGTGCCTCTCACCGAGGCTGCCGGGAGCTCTGGGGGAGCAGGGGGCAGAGGAGGAGGCGCACAACCCTTTAGAAAAATAGGGTCTTTAATCGGAAGGCGTTCACAGTCTGGTGGGAGCGAGGCCCGTGCCCGGCGGGGTGCAGCCAGGGCTGGGTTTGACCCCTGGGGGGGGGCCACGTGGTAGCTGAAGGCTTGTGGAAAAGGAGCTGAGCCTTTCCCCGGGGACACACTCCTGGGCACCCGGAGCACAGCTCAGCGTCCTGCAGGATTGCTCTGCCCCCCCCCGGTCAGTGCTGAGCCCCCCACGCAGCTTCAGGCCCGGCGGGGGGGTCCCTGCCGCCCCCCTGGCCTCGGTCGCACAAGTCCTTGGCCAGGTCGTGGAAGAAGAAGCGCAGCTTGCCCTGCAGCAGCCTTTGGTAGGCGAGGAAGATCACGGCCGTGTTGATCTCCTTGGAGCCCGGGGAGCAGCCCGGCTCCCAGGGCTCTTCCTGGGGGGCGAGAAGGGGGGAGGGGGCGGGACAGAGGGGTCACAAACGGCACCGTGCTCAGCCCGGCGCTGCCCCTGCCTGTGCCGGGGCGGGGAGCTCTCACCTCCCAAGTCTGCAGGAGCCGGAGGAAGAACTCGGCGTGGCGGTAGAGCTGATTGAGCTGCCCGGCCCAGCACTCCTGGCTCTCCTGGCTCTGCGCCCCCTTCACGGCGCCCACCAGCAGCGCCAGGTCGCAGAGGATCTCGCGCTGCTTGGTCTCGTTCTGGGGAGCAGGCAGGGAGCGCGCTGACCCTGCTGGCACAGGGGCTGGGGGCCCCCCCTTTGTTCCTACGCCCGCTCTCTGTGTGGATGGGCCCTCGCCCTGATGCCCCCGCGTGCCACCAGGTGCGCCCGCAAGCAGCCTCGTGCAGGTTTTTTTGGTGCCCTGTGCTTACCCTGGGGTCCTGCTCCAGTCCCACGGGCACCCCAGGACCATCCTCCCAGCCCTCCTCACCGATTTGGTTTTCCACTGCGTGATTTTGATGTCCACCGGGGGCAGCGCCACGGGGGAGCTGAGCGTAGACGGAGCTTGGCACTGGTTCTGTCAGGGCAGAGGAGATGCTGCGGTGAGGGGCCGGGAGCTGCGCCCAGCCCTGCCCGGCACCGGGTTTTTGGGGGGCGTCGGCTCCTCACCGCTTTCTTCTCCATGTCCTTGGCCTCCCCAATGTACTTCTGGATGAGCCTGGTGTCGCAGACCAGCCGCGCGGGGCTGGCACGGCCCTCTTTGACGTGCAGGAGGAAGGATGTGAGGAGGAGCAGTCCTGGGGGAGAACGGGGTAACCCGTGGGCTCCCGGCCCCCCCGAGCAGCCCTAGCTGCTGGTGCTGGCATGGGCTGCCCCGTGGTGGGAGCTCTGGGGGCCCGAGGAGGTCGTGGTGCTCTGCCCCACCGAGGGGGAGAGGGGCCCCGTGTCCCACCTCTGCCCAAGGGCTCGGTGCTGGCCGGGGAGAGCCGGGAGTTCCCAGCCGCGCGGGAGGAGGGGGGAGAATGTGACAAGTGGTGGTGCTGGCTTTTAGGCTCCGCTCCAGCCTGGGAAACAGGCAGGGAGCCGAGCTGCGTTCCCAGCACAGGCCCTCCTGTCGGGAGTTTGTGCCAGGAGCAGCTCCAGGCATCACGTGCGCTTCGGGGAATCCCTGCCTGCAGCCTCCGGCCGCGCGCGGCAGCTCCTCGCCGCTGCTGCAGCCAAAGGGCTCTCCTGCCATGCAGCCTCCCCAGCGCTGCCGGCACACTGCTGCCCCGGGCACCTCTCTCCCAGGTGGCCTCTGTGCCCCGTGCCGCGCCAGTGACCTCCAAAATCTGCTGTGCACCCACCTGGGGCCCTGCCTGCTGCCCACCTCGGCACTGCACCTGTCCCCAAAAGCCCTCGGTGTCACCGCAGCCCACTTGAGGCCAGACTCCGTGAGATGCCCGGGCGCTTTTGGTGACCAGGTCCAACCACACCAGACCCCCCCCCGCCTCGCTGCAGTGTTTGCTTGCTGCCAACGGGTGACACGAGGGCCGTGCCCCTCTCCTAGGGTGCCCATGCCGGGGTGTCCTGGGCCGCGTGGGCGCGGTGCTGCAGCGCTGCCCCTTCCCGCTCGCCCCCGCTCGCCGCGCACTCACTGTTCAGCTCCATGCTCGCCTGGGGGCTTCGGCCCTGCATCTTCCACCCTGGGGCCAGCGGCTGCTCCCCGGCTCCCGTCCCCCTTCCATGGAGGGCAGCTGTGGTGCGGGCTCCCCGCGAGCGGCCGGGACGGGGGGGGCCGGGCGCTGGGAGCACCCCTCGGGCGGCGCGGCACGGCACGGCTCTCCGGCCCGGCCGCCGTGCCGAGGCAGAGTGATTTCCTGTTGTGTCGCTGCTGACCTTCGAGTAAAAACGCTCCAGGGGCCCCGTGGACGGCTTCCTGCCTCCGGCCGTTTCCTCTCTTGGCTCTGGGACCGGGAAGGGCGTCCCCGGGCGCCCTCGGGGCTCCTCACCTGCCCCCTGCCCTGGGCCTGAGCGCACCGCGCCGGGATGGTGGCGCTGGGTGCCTCAGCTCTGCCCGTCCTGGGGACGAAGGCGGCCCTGGTACCTGCAGGAGAGATGGTGTCGGTGGCTCTCTTTGCCTGGTGGCCCAAGGGGCCATCAGCCCAGGTGGGTCCCGCTCCCTGCTGAAGCAGCCAGGCACCCAAAAACCCCTCACTGGGTGCGGGCCCCATCCCCGTGGCCATGGCCCGGCGGTGGGCTCCATCCCCCTGAGGGGCTGAGGGAGGTGGAGATCCCCGGCGGGGCTGCGGCACACGGGGACCCCTGCAAGCTGGGGAGGGTGATGGGGCACGGGGGCCTGGGGCTTGGCCCACAGGGGGATTTTCTGGGGAAGACAGGCACGCACACCCCTGCGCCCACGTAACCACGTGCACTCAAACGTGCGCACTTCCCGTGGCACACATCAGGTTGCGCGCTCGTATCCCCCATGCAGGCCATGCTCACGCAGCCCCCCACATTCGCCCCCACCATTCAGGACCCCCTCCACCCCCCCCAACATCCTCCTTCTCCCCTCATCCAGCTCAGGGCAGCCTGCTCCCAGCCCCGCTCCGCGCGTTCCCACCCGTCCCCGCGGTTCCCGGCAGCGCCTGGCCGGGTGACAGCAGCCAGAGTAAACACCCCGGCCCCGCCGCCTGCCCCCTGCCCCTCTCGGCCTCCCCACCTGGCAGCCCACCTTTTGGTGGGGTCCCGATGGGCTCCGGCAGCCCCGCGGCTCCAGGGACGGCGCTGGCAGTGCGGCTCGGGCACGGCGGCCGGAGAGCGGAGCGGCGAGCAGCGGGGTCAAGCACCGCTGGGCTTCTCCCGCACGGCCGTGCCCCGTCTCTGCGGACGTGACGGGCTGCAAACACGCCCTGCTGGCACGCTCGGCCCCTGGGCCAGCGCTGGCCATGATCCCGCTGCTGGTCCCGTACCAGTCCCTGGGGTACCCTGGTCCGCCATACCCCGGTCCCCGCCGTACCCTGGTCCCTGCCGTACCCCCATCCCCATCCCTCTCTGGGTACGAAGCCCTTCACGATGGCGTGCCGGAGAGCTGCAGTACCCCGGGGTCAGTCCTTGCCTTCATAATGAGCTAAACGAACCCGTCGGGGAGATTGCGTGGTGGCTGGTTCTGGGTGCAAACCTGCTAGTTTGGGGTACGGACACCGGGGCACCCCGAGGTGCCTAAAACCGTTCCTCTGCCCCCAAAATGCTTCTTTTCAGCCACGCCAGCAGCCGGTTCTTTGCTGCTGGAAGGGACGCTGCTGGTGTTTGCTGCCCCTGCCTGGGGGATGCGGGGGGACCCCCAGGTGCCGGCGGGGGGGCTCCGGGCCCTGCAGCTGGCCGGATCCCAGCGCCGAGTTTCCCACCTCTCCTTACGGGGTGCAAAGTGCCGGCAATCCCGCTGCGGGGGGCAGCCGTTCGCACCCACTCCACCAAGGTGCCAAGGGCGGCCGGAGGTGCCAGGTGGCCGGGGTGGGGGTCCCAGGTGGGTGGCGCAGCCGCTGTCCCCCCCCACCCCCCCACCCCCAGGCCACCCAGGTGTGCCCGCTGGGCACCCGCAGGATGTTGGCACAAGGAAAGGGGGGGGGGGACATGGGAAGCAAACCTGGGCTTCCTGGGCAGGGAGGGGGGTCCGAGCCCCCTTTGAAGCCCCCATAAAAGAGCCCAGCATAAAGGGAGGAGAAAGTCAAAGGAACAAAGGGAGCGGCTAATCCCGGCGTGAGCAAACAGCCCCCGTTTGCTCAGGGCCCAGCTGGCCCCGGGGCCGGGGGGAGAGGGCCGGGGCCGCGGTGGGGACAGGGCTGGGGACACCGGGGGATCGGGGCGGGTGGCACTCTGCATGCGGGCAGGCCCTGCGCCCCCCCCCCCCAGCCCAGGCAGCTCAGCCCCCTCGGGCCCCGTTTTACATTTGCAAATTGCCAATAAACATCCGTGGGCAAACAGAGCGCCCCGTGCCCCCCGCCACGCTCCCACGGGAGCGCTTGTGGACGGTGGCGGTGCTGCAAAGGGCCCTCGGCAGGGATAACACAGCACGGGGGGTGCTGGCACGCTTTTTCCCCCCATTTCCCCGTGCCCACGGGCCCTGCCTGGCACCGCGCAGGGGGTGCCCGGCGAGGGGGGGTGCCGGGACAAACCAGGCAGTGCCCCCCCCGAGCATCAGCGCTGCCGTGGGCGCGCCCCGAGCCATCACCAACCCGGCCACGCTCGCCCCATCGGCGGCCACCGCTGCCCCCGTGCCCCATCCCGCTCCTTGCCCGGCTGTCCCCGGTGCTGGCTGGGGTCGGGGGGGGACACCAGGAGGGCACCTCGCCCCCCCGGCATCCGTCCCGCGGGGCGGCGAAGGGGTTAATGCCAGGCGGCCGAGCCGCAGGTGGGCGCAAGAATGAAATTCCTTCTCGCTGTCCTGCGAAGTCTGGGCACAAATATTTGCCTGCATGTCCGGTGGGGGGGGGGGGCAGACCACCATCGCTCTGGGAGCGTGCTAATCCCCATGCCAAACAAGCCCCCCCCCCCGTGCCCCGCGTGCCCCCCGCAGGGGTCGCCCCGCAAGGCTTTTGGGCAGGGGGAATTTGCGGTGCGGGGGGCACGGGGGACGCCGGCACCTTTGGGTGCCCCCGCGGGCAGGGAGCTCGGTGCAGCTGCGGGGTGCTGGCAGCGGGCGCGGTGCCCTGGGCACGGCACGGCCCCACGTGGGCTGGTGTTTTGGGGTGTCTCGGGGTGTTTTGGGGTGTCCCGGGGCTGCTGCCCGCCTCCTGGCCCCCGAGCCGTGCCTGCTGCCGCAGCCGGGATGGAGGCGAGGAGGGGCAGAGAGCCCCAGCCATCCCCGCCATGCCGGGAACACGCAGTCCGTAATAAACTCCATGTGTTTGGAGACGAAAAGCAGCCGCTCCCCCCCCCCCCCCCCCCATCATGTCCCCCGGCTGCATCCCCCCCCCCCGTTACCTGCCACCCCCAAAACCCCTTCCACCCCCAGCTGCCCCCCACCCCCCACCCCTTGCCTTCGTCTGGGGCGGCCCGGCCCTGCGAGCCGCCTGCCAGTTGTGCAAATATTGCCGGAACGGCTGTAATCCCCGTGTCCAACGTGAATTATGAGATATTTCCACCCATTACGACAGCCCCCCCCCCCCCCCCCTCGCCCCGCCGCGTGTGTGCAGGGCCGGGGGGGATTAGTCACGGGGCAAGCCGCGTTCGGCACAGGGCTTTGGGGAGGCCACGGCACCTCGGTGCCCCGCGCTGGGCAGGGGGGCTTTTTTTTGGGGGGGGACTGGGGGAGCCCCCGCGCCTCTCCGGCTCCGCTTGGGCCTGGGCCCCCCGTTTATGGCACGGGGACGAGGCTGGCGGTGCCAGGGTGCCCGGGAGGCAGAGGGAGGCCGTGGGAAGGGGCCGGGGCGTGCGGTTTTGCCTCGACCCCATCCCCGGGGAGAAGAGGCTCCTTCCTGCCGCCCCAAGCCCGGCTCATGTTCAAAGCCCGGAGCAGACAGCGGCTAATGAGGCCAGACAATAGGGAGCTGCGTGGGGCAGCAGCGCTGGCACGGGCCGCCGCCGCCCCGAAGCCAGGCGCGGGACGGCCCCGCCACCGTCGGGCAGCGGGGACAGGACGGGAGGGGACGGCAGCCCCTCCACGCCACCCTCACCGCCAGCAGGGCACGTGCCCACCGAGCCCACCGAGCCCACGGAGCCCACCCAGCATTTTGGGGTGCAGGGGAGCGGCAGCGGCGCTGTTGGGGTGTCCCATCCCCGCTGTGCCAAAGGGGCACCCCAATGCCATGGGGCCACGGGGCCACTGGGCCGGGCACCTGCTCCAGGCGGAGGGGCTGTGGTGGCACGGGGGGCACGGGGTGGCTCGGGGTGCCCAGGGCTGCCCGCTGCCGGCCGGCTCCATCCCCGTGTGGCTCCAGCTGCCCGCAGCCGGTGGCCCCGTTGGGGCTGCGCCGGCGCCAGGCCCGGCTCCGGAGCGCCTCAGAGCCGCCTTTGTGCAGGGCGCTCCCAGCACATGTGGGGCGCTGGGAGCCAGCTGGGGGCACCGGGACCGTTTCCCAGAGCCGCCCCCGCCCTGCAAGCGCAGGGACCCCCGGGGCACCCGCTGTCCCTCGGGCTGGGGCACCCCTGGCTTTTCCAGGGGCACGCAGGACCAGGGATGAGCGATGCCCGGGCGTGATGGGGGCATCTGCCCTCTGTCACCCCACCTCTGCTCCCTCCCAGCCCCTGTGCCCCCGCTGCAGCAGCGATGCCCCCTCCCCGGGCAGGGATGCCCCGCACCCTCCAGCCCTGCTTTGCGCAGCCCCAACTCCAGCCTGGCGTTGCCGGGGCTGCCTCGCCGCCCTCTTCCCCTCCCCGTGCCTCAGTTTCCCCCATGCCAAGGCCGCAGCTTCCCCGGCTTTCCTTCCTTCCCGGGAAAGGGGAGGGAGCTTCCCCCGCCGCTTCCCCACATCCCCGCGGCCGAGCCAGGAGACTGTGACGAGCTCTGGGTGCGCGGAGCCAGCGCCGGATTCCTGGCACCGGCGGGGCGGCCGGGAGCCATCGCCCGCCTCCTCCCCGCTCGGCCCCGCTCGCGCCCCGCCGTCCCCCTGGGCCGCCGCCGCCGCCACCGCAGCGGGCACCGGGCGGCGAGGCTGGCACGGCCGCACAGACCCCAGCCCTCCCCTGCCGCCGGATCCCGGGCCGGCGGGGACGCCGGGAGAGAGGAGCGGGGACAGGTCGGTGGCACCGGCGGGGACAGCGGGGAGGGCACGGGGACGGGGGTGCCAGGCTGCCGGGCACAGTCCCCGCTCGCAGAAGGGCCCGGTGAGCGTGGCGGGGCGTTGGGCTCGGCGTGCCCGCGGGATGCCCGGGGCCCTGGCGGTGTCCCAGCCCCGGGGGTGCTGGCGGGCTGTCCCAACGGGGAAACCCGGCTGCTCCTCGCGGCCTCGTGCCAGGGCCAGCTCCTGCCACGGGGCAGCTCCTGGGCATGGCCAGGCCCCCACGTCCCCCCCCGGAGAGGTGCCCGGCACAGTGGGAGACGGGGGAGCGACGAGCCGGGGTGGGGAAGGGGACGGGGTGGCCGTGGGCGAGCCGAGGTTGGGGCACCTTGGCAGCAGGGGCATGGGGCAGGGGGCTGCAGCCCCCCCCCCCCCCCCCAGCCGCTCATAGGGCCTGGGGGGAGGCCCAGGAGGAGCCTTCTGGGGAGGTAGGGGCCTGTTGTGCTCCAGCTGTGCCGTGTTTCCCTGGCTACACCGTGCAGCTGGCTGGGTGTTTGTACCGCCGAGAGTTGATTTTGGCAGCCCCGCGCTTCCCCCTCCTCCCCTCCACGCCCGCCTCCCCCTCCCCGGGCGCCCGCCCGCCACGCACCCGGCACCCGGCTCCCCTCCCTGCCACCGTCCCCCGGCGGGGGGGGGCACACGGGTGGCACCCGCTGCCCCCAACCCCTACCCCCCACACCCCACAGACGTGCCCCGTGCCTCAGTTTCCCCAGCCGGACGATGTCTCCCCAGGCCTTTCCATGGTGTCTGCTACCTGCCCGCCGCCGCCGCCACCCTCGCCAGCCCGGGCACATGCGGGTGAAGAGCAGGATCGGGGCCGGGTGCTGCTCTGCCAGCCTCCACCCCACGTCCCCACTGCCCTCCCTGGGCAAGGGACCCCGAGTGTCCGGGCTCCTGTCCCCCCCCAGCCTCTGCCACCGGTGGGCAGGGTCCTGGGGTCCCGCTCCGGGACCTTCCTCTGCCCAGCAGCAGCCGGAGGGATGTGGGGAGGCCGAGGGCACCCCAAATTGTGGGGTGCGTGTTGTTCTGGCACTGCAGGGTGCGGGGTGGGTTTGGGGGACAACACGGAGTGGATGGGGGGGGGTCTGTATGCCCTGGGGGTGGGCTGAGAGGGGTGGGCTTCAGGGGGTGCGTGCGCCACGGGGGCCTGTGCAGATGGATGGTGCCCTGCGGTGCCCCATGTCCCGGGGGTCCCAAGTGGCCTGGGGGGGGGATGGAGTGGACGGAGGGGTCCCCGGGATGCCCCATGCCCACAGATGCCCCATGCCAGGGGAGAATATGGGGGGGGGGGCATTGTAACGGGGGTGCCCTGCAAATGCCAAGGGGGCTGTGTGTGGGTGGGGGGCTCCCAGGGGCCACGTGTCCTGGGGGAGGGCGGCACGTGGATGGGGGCACACCCAGGATGCCCAGTGCCTAGGGATACCCCAAATCCTTGGGGGGGGGGGGGGGGGTTGTCCTACAGTGTCCTGGTGGGTGTTGGGTGGATCAGGGGGGGTCCCCAGCACGCCATGGGGGTGAAGGCATGGTACCCCGTGCCCGGGGGTTGTCGTGTGAGTGGGGGGCTCCCCAGGACGCCCCATGCCAGGCGTCACCCCAATACCCACGGGAGTGGCTACAGCCACCGGGGCGCCCCAGAACGACCCGGGGCAGGGGCCGGGGGATGGGGTTGGGGGGGGGGGAGGAGGCGGCTGGGCTTGTGGGGGGGCAAAGCGCAGCGGGGGCGCGTCCCCCCCCCGGCCGGCCGCTGCCTGCGCCTCATTAGCGGCCCTTTGTTTGCACAGGGCTCGCAGCTCCCGCTTGCCCATGCCGCCGCCTATAAAGCGGGGCCGGGGCCGGCAGCCGGGCAGAGGCGGCGGCGGCGGCAGCGGCAGGCAGCGGCCGGCCCCCCCTCCCCGCCCCCGGCCCCCCGGTCCCCCCGGCCGGCCGGCACCATGCGCGCCGCCCCGCTGCTGCTGCTGCTGCTCGCCCTGCTCGCCCTGCCCGCCCGAGCCGCCCGCCCCAAGCTCGCCCTGCCCATCCGGCCCGACACCGAGCCGCTGCCCCCCGGGGGGGCGGCAGGTAGGACCCCCTCCGTGCGCCCCCTTTCCTCGCCACCCCCCCTCCCCTCCCTTCCCGTGCGCCCCCGGCGCATGCAAACCCTTTCCCTCGCAGCCCTCTCCTTGCAACCCCTCTCCTCGCATCCCCTTCGTGCTTCCCCCTTCGTGCACCCCCTCGTCTTGCACCCCAGGGGTCCGGTGTCCCCCCCCCGGTGCCGGGTCTCCGCCGGGACCCCCGGGCTGCGGGAGCCGGGACCGGGCACGGCGGGGCGGTGCCGGCCGCTGTCCGCCCCGCGGGGCTGCGGCAGGGGGGTGCCCGCGGCCCGGAGGTGACTTGGTTTTGTTTCGGTGGGGGGGTGGGATGGATTTGGCGGGGGGGTGTCCGCAGGCTGCGCCTTCGGGGGGCATTTCTACGCCCTGGACGAGACGTGGCACCCGGACCTGGGGGAGCCCTTCGGGGTGATGCGCTGCGTGATCTGCCACTGCGAGCCGGTGAGTGCCCCCCCCCCGCCCCCCACCCCGTGCCGCACACGGCGGAGACCCCCCCAGGATGGGGCCCTGCTGGGGAGGGGGCTGGGAGCGGGGGGGATCGCCCCCTTCAGCCCGTAGCCCCCCCCCACCCCCTCTCCGTCCATGGAAAGCGAGCGGGGATTCCTCCAGCCAGCCTGACACCTGGGTGTCCCCCCCCTGGGGGCAGTGGGGAGGAGAAGGGGAGGGGGGGGGGGCTTAAAGGATCAGCCTTCCTTCTCCTTCCCCTCCTCAGGACGGCCCCCGCCCCCCCCCCCCCTCCAGCAGCCCCCCGAGGCTGGAGGGGCCGCGCACAGCTGGGCAGGGGGATGGGGGCCGGGGGGGGGGGGAGCAGGGGGGGGGCCGGGGCTTGACTGCGGTACAGGCAGCTGGGGGCTGCGCAAGGTGTCCAGGGGGGCTCCAGATGGGCTGGGGGAGCCGGGCTGTGCCGGGGGAGCGCTGGTGCCCTCCGCTGTGCCACCCGAGGGGAATTTGGGTGTTTGGGTCGCCCGCGTGCCTGGCACGGCTCGGCACGGCTCTGCCCCCCCCCCCCCAGCAGAGGAACCGCCGAGGGAAGGCAGCGGGAAAAGTGAACTGCAAGAACATGAAGCAGGACTGCCCTGTGCCCGCCTGCCCCCGCGCCACGCTGCTGCCCGGGCACTGCTGCCACACCTGCCCGAAAGGTGAGCGCAGCCCCCGCGGGGCGCTGCCACCCGGGAGAGGGGACGCTGGGCACCCCCTCACCCCGCTCAGGGGAAGGGGCTGCTTGTTATCGGGGTTGCCTGTGCCCGCGGGGTGCCCATGAGGCGCTGGGCAGGGGCGCACAGAGGGCGCACGGGGCTGAACGTGCTGTCTGCCCAGCTGCGTGCCCCCAGCGCACAGCCCTGTTTTGGGGTTTATTTCGGGAGGGGGGAATTTAGTTTTACCGCAAGCAGCCTGGTGCAATCACCTCCCCGCCGTGCCCACCCCATGGCAGCCTTGCCAGGCCCCCCGGAGAAGAGCGCCGAGCCCCCCTTCGACACCTTCGAGTACTTCCAGGACAAGGAGGACGAGCTGGACAAGCCCTACAACGACCGCTCCTACCTCAGCTCCGAGGGCCTGGCCCGCGACGACGCCCGCACAGGTGAGCCCCGGGCAGGCAGCGGGGACACGGGGCGTCCCCACGGTCCCTCCACGACCACCTTTCCCCCGCCCCAGAATTCGTGGCCCTGCTGACGAGCGGCCCCGAGCCGTGGCACCCCACGTCCAGCGCGGTGGCCAAGGCTCGCTTCACCCTCCTGCGCTCCTACCTGCTCTTCTCCATCAGCTACGAGCGGTGAGTCCCGCCCGTGCCATGAACGCGCGGGGTGCAGGTGTGCTCGTGCCTCAGTTTCCCCCCCCCCCCCCGATACCCCCTGCGGTGTCACGGCCTCGCCTTGGCAGGGTGGTGGTGGGGAGAGATTTGGGGAGGGGGGCGACGTGCTGGCGGTCCGGCGGCGCGGGCGGGCAGCTGGCATTTCGGCGCGGCGCCGGCACGGCCTCACCCCTCCGCCTCCAGGGCTGGAGCGCAAACAAACGGCACCGGGACCGGCTCCAGGGCCGGGGGATGTGGGCACAGCGGGGCAGAGGCGCCGGGCAGCCCCGTGCCCCCGCTCGCGGGCACTGGCAGGGCGCTGCCGACGGGGCCCCAGATCCCCACCGTGCCCTCCCCGGCTGCCCGCTGGCGGCGGCTGAGCCTCTTCTCTCTCTTCCCTCCCTCCTTCCCGCTCCGGTTTCTTCAGCTCTTCCTCGCTTCCAGGCCCCTTTTGCATAGTAAAGTGGTGACTAATTTCCAGCTCCGACCGGGGGAGCCAAATGGAGCCGAAAATGCTCCTAATTTACAGCCGGGCCGACCGCTCGGCTCCCCGCGGGTCCGGCCCCACCGTCTTCCCGAGCGGGGACCCCCTCCTGCGCGGTGCCAGCCCGGCTCCGCTCCGGGGCACGGGGACCCCAAGGGACCCAGGCGAGCTTTGGGCCACCCCGGGTGCTGGTGCCCAGGGGAGGGGAGCCGGGGGGTGTGGGGGGGTCTCCGCTCACCCCCTTGGTGCCCACAGGCTGGGGAGGCCGAGCCGGGTGCGTTTCAGCGACCCTGAGGGCAACGTGCTGTTCGAGCACCCCGTGCAGAAGAGCGCGGCCCCCGAGGACGGCATGGTGAGAGGGGCGGGAGGGCACGGGGGGGGGGCAAAACGCCCCGATTGTGGCCCCCCCCCCGCCTGGGAGCACGGTGCCCCCGGCCCCTGCCCAGCCCTTCCTTGCCCGCAGCTCTGCGGGATGTGGCGGACGGTGTCCAAGGCCAACATCCAGCTGCTGCGCGGGGAGCAGCTCCGCGTCTCCCTCGTCACCCGCGCGCAGCCCTCCGGAGAGGTCCACGGGCACATCCTCAAGCACCGGGCGCTCTTCGCAGGTAAGGCTGGACCCCTTGCGCCCCCCCCTCCCCAACGCGGGTGCCCACCGGGGTGCCCCTCACGCCCCTCTCCCCGCTCAGAGACATTCGGTGCCATCCTGACCTCGTCGGACCCCACGCACCTGGGAGCCGGGGGCATGGCCATGCTGACGCTGAGCGACGCCGAGAACAACCTGCACTTCATCCTCATGGCCCGCGGGCTGCTGGAGCCCGGCGCCAGGGGTGAGGGTGGGCACGGGCACCCTGCAGGGTGGGGGGGGGCACAGGGGGGGCATGGTTTGGGGTGCGTGCGGCAGCCTCTGTGGGGTCAGGATGGGTGCAGGGGCTGTGCGTGGCATGGGTCCGGGAGCGTGCAGGGGCTGGGCGTGAGTTGGGGTGTGAATGGGCTGGGGGGAGAATTTGGGGCAGCGGGATGTATAGGAGTGGGGGGCTGAGGGTTTGGGGGTACATGGGGCGTGGGGGTTGGGAGGGGGGCTGTGGAGGGGGGTTGTGCAAGGATGGGGGGCGTAAGGGGGGAATGGTGTGGGTCAAGTTGTGGGCGTGGGTCGGGGCGTGCAGCAAGGAAGGGGGGGGTCAGGTTTAGGGGTTTGGGGAGCAGTGGGTACAGAGGGGTGGGTTTGGGGGGGCAGAGCAGCAGTGGGCGCAGCCCCTGGTCCGGCCCCCCCAAGCCCCCCATGGGCCCAACTCTCTGCCATGCCCAGAACTCCCCTGGGTGCCGCTGCGGGTCCGCATCCTGCACCAGGGCCGGACGCTGCGGGAGGTCCGCGCCAACATCACCGTGGAGGTACAGCCGTCCCCGCCCGCCTCCCCCGGCACACCGGCAGCCCTGGGGTCAGGGCTGAGCCGCGGCACTGTGCCCCCCCCCCAGGACCCCGACTTCGCCGAGGTGCTGAGCGACCTCTCTGCCCGCGAGCTGCAGTGGCTGGTGCAGGGGCAGCTCCGCATCGTGGCCGAGACGGAGGGCCGGCACGCGCGCCAGCTGGCCGGCACCATCACCACCCGCCGCAGCTGTGACAGTGAGCACGGGCACCCTGGGGTGCGGGGGGTGGCTGTGCCCCCCTCCCCAACCTCACCCCCTCACCCCCCCCCGCTCCTCTCTCCCCGGGTTCAAGCCATCCAAAGCGTGCTGTGCGGGGCGGACGCCTTGCTGCCGACCAAGACGGGGGCCGTGGGCTCGGCCAAGCTGGCTCTGCACGAGAACGGCACGCTGCAGTACCAGGTAAGGGGCACAGGCGCCGCGCTGGCTGCGCGCCTCCGCCTCCCGGGGGTGCCCCCCGCCGCTGCCCCTCGGCACCCCGCCCGCAGGTGCGGGTGGTGGGCACGGCCAGCGAGGTGGTGGGCGTCACGCTGGAGACCAAACCCCGGAGGAAGAACAAGAGGAACGTGCTCTTCGACATGACGCCCAGCTACAAGGACGGGCTGGTGAGCGCCGGCGGCGCGGGGCTGGCACGGGGGCGGCGGGGAGGCTCGCGCCTTGTGTCCCTGTCCCCACCTGCGTGCTCTTCCCCCCCCGCTTCAGGCCCAGGGCTCCTGGCAGAGCCCCAGCGCCCGCGACGCCCACATGCTGCTGCAGAACGAGCTCTTCCTCAACGTGGCCACCAAGGACTGGGCGGAGGGCGAGCTGCGGGGCCAGGTCATCTCCCTGCCCTACAGCGGGCTCCTGGCTCGCTACACAGGTACCCAGGGGGCGGTGGCAGGGGGGTGGCAGGGTAGCCCCCCCCCTCCTTATCACCGCCTCCCACCGCTCCCGTCTGTGCGCAGAGATGCCGGTGCCGCTGGCGGGGCAGCTGGTGTCCCCCCCGGTGGGCAGCGGGGCCGGGGGGCACGCCTGGCTGTCGCTGGACGAGCACTGCCACCTGCACTACGAGATCGCCGTGGCGGGGCTGGGCCGCCCGGCCGATGGCACCGTCAGCGCCCACCTGCACGGCGTGGCCGAGCTGGGCGAGCTGGGCGCCCGGCCCCACCAGCACAAGCGTTTGCTCAAGGGCTTCTACGGCACCGAGGTGAGGTGGGCACGCGGCGGGGACCCCCCCCGGTGCCGCCGCAGGGCCTGGGGCAGCCCTCACCTCCCCGTGTCCCTCTCGCCCCGGCAGGCTCAGGGGGTGGTGAAGGATCTGGACGCCGACCTGCTGCAGCACCTGGCCCAGGGCACCGCCTTCCTGCAAGTCAGCACCAAAGCCCACCCCCGCGGGGAGATGCGGGGACGGGTAGGTCCCCTCTGCACATCCCCGTCACCCCCCGGGGGCACGGAACAGACCCCAGGGTCCCGAACTGTGTGACACTGCCTGGAGAGGGCTGGGAAGGGGACAGGATGGGGACACAGTGTGTCACAGTGCCAGCAGCCTGGCGTGGCGTGCCCGTGCCCGTGGGTGCCTCCTCCACCAGCCCCCCCCCGGCCGTGAGCGGGGTCCCCGTCGGTGCCAACCCTCCTGCCACCGCTGCCCCCCAGGTGCACATCCCCAACCGGTGCCAGGCAGGGGGGGCCCGCCTGGCCCCGGGGGAGGCCGAGCTCTCCGAGGGCTCCAAGGCCAGGGACGCGGAGCAGCTGAAGAAGGACCCCAACTCCTGCTTCTTCGAGGGGCAGCACCGGGCGCACGGCACCCGCTGGGCACCCGACTACGACAAGAAGTGCTCCGTCTGCAGCTGCCAGGTACGGGGCGGGGGGGGGGGGTGAGCCGGGGGGAGCACCCGTCGGCGGTGGCCCCCCCCGTAATGAGCCGCGTCCCTGCTGTCCCCAGAAGCGCACGGTGATCTGTGACCCCATCTTGTGCCAGCCCCTCAACTGCAGCCGCCAGGTGCACCCCGAGGAGCTGTGCTGCCCCATCTGCGAAGGTGCGGGGGGCTCCTGGGGGCTACTGGGGAGTGCTGGAGGAGAAGTGGGATGTGTGGGTAAAGCTATTCCCCCGTGGGTACAACACGGGGTGGTCCCTCTCCCTTCCTCTCCCGCTGGCACCCTTTGCGTCCCCTCATGCCCTCCCTCGTCCTTGCAGAGAAGAAGACGGAGCAGGAGGAGCTGAAGCTGGAGCGGGCACGGGACAGTAGCGAGGGTGAGTCCCAGGGGCACGGGGCGAGGGGCAGCCCCGGCCTCCCTGGCACCCTCTGCCCATCCCACGGGTGCTGTGCTCACTTCCCGCAGGCTGCTACTTCGATGGGGACAAGACGTGGCGAGGCTCCGGCACCCGCTGGCACCCCGTCGTGCCCCCCTTCGGCCTCATCAAGTGTGCCATTTGCACCTGCAAGGTGAGCGCGGGCACCCACCCTGCAGAGCCACCCTGGCACCCAGGGGTGCTGTGAGCTGCTGGGGGGGGGGGGGGGGGCTCGAAGCAGGGCAGGGGCAGCACCTGGTGCCAGTGCCGCCGTGAGCCCCGCACGCTCCCCGCAGGGCACCACGGGCGAAGTGCACTGCGAGAAGGTGCAGTGCCCGCGCCTCACCTGCACCAACCCGGTGCGAGCCAGCCCCTCCGACTGCTGCAAGCAGTGCCCAGGTACGTGCGGCCCCCCCCCGCCCCCGTCCCCGATGCCACCACCGTGTGGCAGTGCCTGTGCCACCCCCCGTGCCCTCTCCTGCAGCCCCCGAGAAGAGCATCCCTGAGCTGGCCGACAGCATGCAGGCGGACGGGCCCCGCGCCTGCCGCTTCGGGCGCCGCTGGTACCTCAACAACGAGAGCTGGCACCCCTCGGTGCCGCCCTTCGGGGAGATGAAGTGCATCCTCTGCTGGTGTGTGGTGAGTGTGCCGGCCCGCGGGCAGCACCGGGGGCAAAGAGGTGCCCCCATGCCAGCCTGAGCGCTTCGGGGACGGGCGGGAGAGGGGCCTGGGGCTGGCACCGTGGGACCCCTGCGCCTCAGCCCCATCCCTGCCCCGCAGTCAGGGGAGACGCACTGCCAGCGCCAGGAGTGCCCGCCGGCCGCCTGCGCCAGCCCCGCCAGGAGGGACAACCCCTGCTGCGCCAAGTGCCGCGGTGAGCGTGCGCCGCGTGCGCCCCCTCGGGTGCCGAGCCCCAGCCAGGACCCCTCTGTGCACCCTCCCTGCCCCTCTTTCAGCCCCGTTTTCCCCCCGCAGCTCCGGACACCCCCCCGGAGAAGGTGCCTGATGCCCCGGCGGAGGCGTGGAGCCGCTAAGCAGTGACCGCTGCCCGGAGCGGGGCGAGCGCGCAGCGATGCCGGGTGGTCCTGAGGAGCCCCTGTGGCCCATCGCCCCCCTGGGGGGACGGGGATGGGGCGCAGAGGAGCAGGGATGGGAGGCGGGGGCCAGCCCCAAGCCTGGGCACCCCCTCCCGGCACGGCCGCGGTGTCGGGGCTGCCCTGCCCGCTCCCCCTGGCAGGCAGCGGCAGGGCCGGGGGGGTCAGGGCACCCAGCGCCCCCCCCCGTGAGCCCCAACCGCCAGCGGGCGCAGCGGGCACCGTGCCCGCCTTGTACATAGTGTAAAATCCCTCCTGCCCCCGTCTCGCTGCGCCCGTCCCGGCTCGGCTGGACTCGTCATGTAATTTATGGGGACGGGGGTCCCGATGTATTTATTAAAAACAGAGATATTGCCCCCCCCCCGGCCCCTCCGTGTCATCCTGGCAGCGGCAGGCGTCGGGTTCTGTGTGTGTCCTACAGTCACGGGCCCTGGGCTTGTTGGGTTTGGGGGCACACGTGCCATCTGTTTGGGGATGTGGGGCTTCGGAGACAGAGCACGGGGTACCTATGGGGGCTGTGGGGTGGCACCACACGTTGTGGGGTTGGGGATGCGATGCCAGCCCTGCCTGTGGCCGGGGTGTGCGCAGCACCTGGGGGTCCCGCAGTGCTCTGTGCCAGCACCCCCGTGGTGGCACAAAGGTGCCAGGCCAGGGGCCCAAGCCAGGGAAAGTACCACAGGGCTCTGCTGGGCCACCGCGGGGTCGTATTGGCACAGCACTGCCGGGGTGGGCAGTGTTAGCCTGTACTGGGACTGCACAGGAGTGACACTGGGCTGGACTGGGATGTGGGTAGGGCAGTAGGAGGCTGGCACCGGGGTATACAGGGCCGGCACGTGCTGAGCTGGGTGTCCCGCTCCCCGTGCCCTGTCCAGCAGGGTGGCAGCACCCGTGGTGACCTTGTGGCACAGCGGTGGCACGCTGGTGGCGGCGGGCAGAGCGCGTGTCCTGGCACGGGGCTCCCCTCCGGATGCGCGTCCCGGTTGCCGCGGGGCAGTGCCAGGAGCTGACGAGCCAGGAGGGGACTCCGTGCGCGGGGCAGCAATGAGCGGGGCGTCCATTTTATCCCCTCCCTGCCACAAACTGCGTCCGGCAATGACCCCTTCCAGCCTGGCAAAGCCCAGCGCCCGCCCCGGCCATCATCACCCAGCGCTCAGGGTGCCAGCGTTAGAGCAGAAGGTGGCAGCGGGGCAGCGAGGACCAGCCCGGTCCTGGTCCCGCACCGCCAGCCCCGCGGTGCCACGGCTCCGTCCCTGCCGAGCGTGCCACGCGGTGCCAGGGGGACCAGGGAGAGCTCGGCCCTGCCGCCTGTCCCGGCTGCCCCTGAGCCCATCACGGCGGGGAGACGGAGGTGTTGGTGGCCCCGGGGGGACAGCAGCCGGCGTGCCATGCCCGAGCGCCTCGCCCAAGGAGCGCCGGTGCCAAGCTGTGCCCGCGCGCCCCTCCGGAGAGGGCTGAGCTGCTGCTGCCCAGCGGGTCCGGCAGCGAAGAGAGGAGTCCAGGATCCCCTCCCCGGGCTGGCATCGCCGGGGCGCTGAGCGGTGCCGCGGTAAGGACGTGCTCCCTGCACCCTTGGGTGCCTCCGACAGGTCCTCGAGGTGCCTGCAGCCTGCGGGCATCCCCGGTCCCCCTGCTTCGTCCCCGGCGATGCCAAGGCATGGGGGCACTCTGCTCCCCAGCCCCGACCCCCCATGGGGCTGGGGGCTGGACCCCAGCTCGGTGCCCCCCAGCTCTGTCCCCTCTGCTCCCAACCAGCCGCCCCCACCCCACAACGGGGCTGGGGGGAGCAGCACCACCCCCCTGCGGGTCCCTGTGCCCGCGGAAAGGAGCGCATGGCCCGCGGCGGGGGTCTCCAGGGTCACCCCAGCCCGGGGGGCGCCGAGTGCCCCCCGGCAGCCCCCGAGCAGGGCAGAGCCCCCCCGCCCCGCGCACCCCCCGTTCCCCGGTGCCGGTGCCGGGTGCTGGCGGCGGAGGCGGAGCGCGGCCGGTCCCACCCCCGGGCAGTGCCCCGGGGCCCGCCCCGCACGGCCCGGGAGGAGCCGCTGCCGCCGCGGGCACCGGCACCGGCACCGGCACGGCCAGGAGCACCGGCAGCACCGGCACCATGGCCTCCGAGAGCGCGGAGCAGCGGGCGCTGCAGTACGAGCAGACCCTGGTGAGCGCAGCCCGCACCGGGCACCGGGCGCACCGCGGGGGGCACCGGGCGCGGCGGGGGCACCGGGGGCAGCAGCACGGCTCGGGGAGGGGGTGACGGGGCTGGGGGGGCTGTGTCCGTTCCCCCCCCCCCCCCACAGGGTGCTCTGCTCGGGGCGGCAGGGCCAATGACACCTGTCCCGCGCAACCCCCCCCCTCCATGGCCCCGCTGTGCCCCCCGCCCCCCCCGGAGCTCTGGGGACCACCTGTGGCTGGGCAGGGCGCTGGGGCGGGGGGCGGGGGGGGGAGGGATTCTTGGTGCCATCCCACAGCCCCCCAGTGCTCCGGGAGCCCACTGGAGGCCCCAGCCTCACAGCAGGACCCTTGCGCACGCTTCCACCATCACCGCCCCCTCCCCAGCAAGCCCTTATCGTGGGGGGGGGGGGTGACGCCCACCCCCAGGGCCACTCCGGGGGTGCCTCCGTGCCACCCGGCACCCTTTACCCCCCCACGCTCCACCCGGCCCCAGCCCTCTGCCCCGCAGATAGCGTATCTCCCCCGCCTGCAACCTTAGCCCTGTGTTTACGACTCCGTCCCCTCCCCGCTGCCCCCCCCCCGGTGCCCAGCTGCCCCGCGGTGATCTCCCTCCCCGCCGTGCCCGCAGCCCCCTCCGCTGCCCGCAGCCCTCTGACATCCCGGCCAAAGGTGCTTCTCCCCGGCCCCTGCTTGGGCCAGCGCCCGGCGTGGCTCGGCAAACGGGTACTTTGCCCTGGCAAAGGCCTGCGGGCGGGCAGGGCAGGGGAGGCGGGCAGGGAAGGGGCAGAGCCACCGCCGGGCACCCGTGCCCGCAGCTCCCCGGGTTTGCGGGGAGCCTGAGCCGGCTGCGTGCAGCAGGGCTGGCGCGTGGCGCGGTGCTCCCGCTGCGCCGGGCACGCGTTGTCCTCCCAGGCACCTTTATCTGGGATCCCCGTGGTGCCCACCCCCAGCCGCCCCATCCCCTGCGGGGTCTGGCTGCCTGGCATCTCCCTGATCCGTGCTCTGGCTCTGCTCCATCCAACGGGAGCCACGGGGCTGCCCCTTTCTCCCCCCCAGCACCAGACTGACCCCCCCACGCCGTGTCCACAGCGCGTACGCAGAGGCACCGCGGTGCCGGGGAGCCCGTGGGCAGCGCAGGAGGGGAGAGGCACGCTGGCACAGGGCTGGCATCAGGGCAGCCTCACATGGTGCCGGCAGACTTTGCCCTGCTCTCCTCAAGGCGGGGAGGCACCCACGCCCTGGGCACCTCGCGGTGCCCATCCCTATGGCCTCAGGGCTGCGGAAAGGCTCCCGAAGCCGCCCGAGGCTCGCCCACGCGGGCGAGGCTGGGGACGGGCGCCTGTCCCGTGGCCTCGAGCCTGGCTTTCGGAAGCCGCCCCCGTGCCAGGCAGGAGGGCGGGTGCCCAGCCCTCCCCAGCACCTCCGGCTCCTGCCAGCACCTGCCCAGAGCCTTGGGCTCTGGCCGGAGCCTGCCAGCCCTGGGGACAGCCCCGCTGTCTGCCCCGTGCCCCCATGTTGTGCCCGCCCTGGGCACCCCACGCTGCGTGGGACGTGTGGGGTGGGTGCCTGTGGGAAAGCCCCCGGCAGGGGTAGGGGTGCCCAGGGTCCGTGCCAGCCCCGGTGCCCCCCGCATGCCAGGGAAGCAAAGGGCCTCTGGGGGGGAGGATTAAGCTCGACAAACTGCCCTTGTTCGCCGCGGAGCCGCTCAGGGCGATTAGAGCCCGGCTAAGACAGGCAGCGTGACACGGATCCCCCCCCCCAGCCTCTCTGTCCCCCTGGCTGCCACCCCAGGGGACCCCCGCTCCCCCTTTAAATGCCCCCACCAGGGTCACATTTTGGGGGAGGGGAGGTCAGCTGGCCCTGTGTGCCCTCCCTGTGTGCCAGCAGCCCCGGCGCAGGACGGGGACCCCGCTCCTCCTGCCTGCTTGATCTGGGGGGAGTAGGGACGAAAGGGGAGGCTGTGGCTCCCACGGCCGTGGGCACCCCTTCCAGGAGGGCTCAGTGCCCTGGCTGCCATGGGACGGGGTGGCACAGGGACACAGCGGAGCCCTGTGCACTGCATCACCCGGGCGCAGCGGGCACCGCGGGCTGGCACGGCCCGAGGGGCTCGGCACGGCTCGTGCCTGCAGCGGGGGAGCCCGGTCCCAAAATATCGGCCTCGGCCCGCGCCCGTGTCCCCGTGTGCCCCCCGCCAGGCCCCCCCCCGTGCCCGCTCCCTGCCCGCCCGGCACTGTGATTGTTCAGCTGCTTCGCGGCGGAGGCCGGAGTCCCGGGGCTGTTTGTGTTTCAAAAGGCCTTTGTGGAAAAATAACCCGAGCGGGAGGAGGAGGAGGAGGAAGGCAGAACCCACCGCTGGCCCTCGCCAGCAGCCGGGGCTGCCCGGCCCTGCCACGGGGCACCCCAAGGGGCCCATGCCATGCCCGTGGGGTGGCGGCATGGCCCCTTGGCTCCCATCGCCCCGTTATAAGCGGGGTTGGCTGCATATGGGGGTCAGAGGGGAGCAACCCCACTCCCAGCCAGGCTAACCCCCTTGCAGCTATAGGGGCATCCCGCCAGGGACCCCAATACCTGTGGGGCAGCGTTCCAGCTCCCGGCATGGGGCATGGAGCCGGCCTGGGGGTGCCCCGGTCCCAGCTTAGGGGGGCAGCGAGGTCAGGGGGAGGCGGGCGCTTGGCAAGCCGACAGCACTCCTCGGGCGCGGGGCCGTTTGTTCTTCCAGAGGAAACAAGCCCGGCCCGAAGGGAGCCTTTGAACGCCGGGCCCCGTGCGGGGCCGGGGTCCTCCTCTGGCAGGCGATGCTGAATCCAGCCCCGAGGAGGCTGAGCTGGCGTCTCCGCCGCCTCCGCCCCACTCGCGCCTGCCCCCGGCACATTCCCCTAGGGCCAAGGACCCGCCGAGCCCCGTGCGGAGCAGGAGTTCAGGGCACGATCCGTGCCAGGAGGGTTAGCGATGGACACGTGTCCCTTCCCTTTCTCCCCCCACCGCTGAGCTCAGCCCGGGTATCAGACAGCAGAGAATCCACCCGGCGCCACTCTGGCTGCTTTCTGCTCCGTGCCAGAGGGAGCTGGGCAGGAGGCGCAGTGGGGAGCGATGCCCCACGGGGAATGCACCTCCGCGCCGTCCCCACGGGAGCTGGCACGTGCCCTGGGGTGCGTGAGCGGGGTCGGGCATCACCGGTGGCAGCCGGGGCCGTGCTGCCCACGTGCTGAGCGCGGTGCCCACCCGTGCCGGGGCCCCTCTGCTGGGCACGGTGCCGGGCCGGGGGCTGCGGGGCGGCCACGTGCGGCACGGCGGGTGGGCGCGCCATCGGCATGGGGCTCACGTCACCCCGACGTGGGAGCCTGGCAGGGGCCCCCGCGGCCCTGAAGCCTCCCTTTGTGCCGGGCCAAGCTCTGGCGCTTGGCATTCAGGTCGTGCCGGGGGGGAGCGAGGCGGAAACCAAGCAACCGAGCCCTTGGCAGTGCCCGCTCGCGCGGGACAAGTGCCCCCAGCTCGGCGGGGAGGACGGGCACAAAGAGCTCCCGGCTGGCACGGGGGGCGCTGCCCAGGGCCAGGCCACGTGCCACGTGCCACCCGAGGAGGAGGGGGTGTCCACCATCTGGGCACCGTGCCCCTGTTTGCCTCACACCCCCTTGCTCCCAAATTTCCCCCTTGCCTGTGGACAATGCCCTGCCCCACGCTGCCCTCCTGCCCCCAGCCTGGGGCACGTGGCATGCCAAGGGCACCCCCAACGTGGGGGGCATCCCAACCGTATTTCTAATGGTGCCGAGGGGAGGCGCACAGCCAGTGCGAGCACAACCCCAATATCAGCCCTCAGAGAATCGCCCAGCCAGCCTGGCCGTGCTCCTGGCACCGGAGGCCCTTCTCCACCCACCACCAGCCCAGCCCGGTGTCCGCGGCACCTGGGCAGGGCCGGGGACTGGTACCAGCGGGGCCGGGTACCCGTGCTCAGCACGTGGTGGGCGAAACAATCGCGATCGATCCCCGCACGCCGTGATCTGCCCAGCCCCTTCCATGCCTCCCCCCCCCCAAAAAAAAAAACATTTGCCACCCCTTTCCCCACGGGGTGCTGTCACCTGTCCCCTCCCACAGTCCCCCACCAGTGCTCGCCGCTCCCCTGCCTCAGTTTCCCCACCTGGCCGCCCCCCAACGCCTGTCCCCTCTCCTTCCCCCCCAGATGTACGGGCGCTACACGCAGGACCTGGGCACCTTTGCCAAGGACGAGGCAGCCCGGCTGCGGCTGCAGCAGGAGCAGGGGGACAACGGCACCCCGCAGCCACGCCGCCCCTCCGAGCTGCTGGAGTACAGCCAGGGCCGCTGCGCCCCCCGCTGCGGTGAGGGGACACGGAGGGGGGGGCGGTGAGGGGACACGGAGGGGGGACGGGGACAAGGCGGCCGTGCAGCTTCACGCGGCTCTGGGCACCGCGGCTGCGGGTAGGGTTTCTCCTGCTGTCATGGGACACTGGCGCCGAGGACAATGCCACCTGCCCGCCGGGCAGCGGGGACACAATGGCCCAAAATAGCAGGGATGGGGGGGGGCCCCCCCCGCTCCTCTTGGGGCCGTGCCGAGGGGGCAGCGCTTATGCGAGCGGCGCGGGGCCAAGCTGTGTCCCTGCACGCGCGGCGTCCTCGCAGCTGGAGCACGTGGCGGTGCTGCCCCCCGTGTGCCCATCCCCGGGGCGCCCGGCCCTGAGCCTGCCCTGTGCCCGCAGGCTGCGCCGTGCGGTGCCAGCGGTTCTTCATCGCCAGGGTGGGCGAGGACTGGGTCTTCCTCATCCTGCTGGGGCTGGTCATGGCGCTGGTGAGCTGGGCCATGGACTTCGCCATCGCCACCTGCCTCCAAGGTGAGTGGGCACGGGTGGGTGGCGGGCTCCCCAGGTGGACCCACGGGGTGGCCGTGCTGTGGGGCTGTGCCACGTCTCCTGCCACCCGCGACCCGTCTCGCCTGCTGCGCCCGTAGCCCAGAAGTGGATGTACGGGGGCCTGGACACCAACGTGCTGCTGCAGTACCTGGCCTGGGTCACCTACCCCACCGTGCTCATCACCTTCTCGGCTGGCTTCACCCAGATCCTCGCCCCCCAGGCTGTGGGTAAGGTGCTGGGGTCTCCCCTCCTGGGTGTCCTGGGTGTCCTGGGCTATAGGGTTGGGGGTCCTGAGGGTCTTCCAAGGCCCCCCTAGGGCCGTGGGTCAGGGCTGTCCCTGTGGCACCAGGCTCGGGGATCCCTGAGATGAAGACCATCCTGCGGGGGGTCGTGCTGAAGGAGTACCTCACCCTCAAGACCTTCGTGGCCAAGGTGATCGGGCTGACGTGCGCCCTGGGCAGCGGCATGCCCCTGGGCAAGGAGGTGAGGGCACTGCCTGGGGCCAGGGCGGGCGGTGGGCATGGTGGGGGCATGAAACTCAGCCCCCCACCTTGTTGTGTTCCCGCAGGGCCCCTTCGTCCACATCGCCAGCATGTGCGCAGCCCTGCTCAGCCGCTTCCTCTCCTTCTTCGGGGGCATCTATGAGGTGAGTGGGCAGACAGGCAGGGTCTGGGGGGGATGAGGGGGGCAGCACCCCCTGACCCAATTCCCACCCGCAGAACGAGGCGAGGAACACCGAAATGCTGGCGGCCGCCTGCGCCGTCGGTGTCGGCTGCTGCTTCGCCGCCCCCATCGGAGGTAGGGTCCCCCCCGCCCGCACGTCCTGCCCGGGCTCCTGGGTCCTCGCGGAGAGGCCAGCAGGACCCTGCCCCTCGCGCCCCTCGCTGCCAGGCGGGGGACAGGGACCTGCCCGCCCCGTGCCCCCCGGGGCCGGCTGGCATGGGAGAGGCAGTGCTGCTAGACAGGGTGCCCGCGGGGCGGAGGAGGAAGGGAGGAGCGGGCGCCGTCCTCCCGGAGGTGTAACATCTCGTCTCGTCCTCTCCCCCGCCACGCTACGCTCCAGGGAGCTCCCCGCTCCGGCCCCGCTGAGCCCTGCCCGTAGGTTGGTGCCGTGTCTAACTCTTGCCTTGCCCCGTGCGTGCTGAGCCTCCCCGTCCACCCACCTGTCTGTCCGTCCGTCTGCGTGCGCCCCCAGCCCCAGAGCCGGCTGCCGCCCACCCCACCCCGTGCCTGCTCACGTCCCCGCACTGCCCTCTTGCTCGCGCCCGGTGCGGACAGCCGGGGACCGGCCGCGCGCTTTGCCGAGGAAGCCCGTGACCCACAGCGTGGCCGTGGGGCTGGCCAGCCCCACGGGGGCCCCGGGAGGGATGCGGGAAGCATGCCAGGAGCCTGGGCTCTGCCTGGCTTTCGCCTCCCTCCCCTCTCGTCCTTCCCCCCTCCCCGGTGCCAGGCGTCCTGTTCAGCATCGAGGTCACCTCCACCTTCTTCGCCGTCCGCAACTACTGGCGCGGCTTCTTCGCCGCCACCTTCAGCGCCTTCATCTTCCGTGTCCTGGCTGTCTGGATCAAGGATGAAGGTACCTCCTGTGGGGCGGGAGGCTGAGGGGCACTGGCGTCCCCCACCCGGCCCCGCTGACCCCCGCCGTGCCCCCAGAGACCATCACAGCGCTCTTCAAAACCCGATTCCGCCTCGACTTCCCCTTCGACCTGCAGGAGCTGCCTGCCTTCGCTGTCATCGGGTGAGTGTGGCTGCCCCATCCCACGTCCCTGTCCCCACGTCCCCAGGGTGGCAGCGGGACGCGGGCGCTCACCCCCGGCTCACCCTCAGGATCGCCAGTGGCTTCGGGGGCGCACTCTTCGTCTACCTCAACCGCAAGATTGTGCAGTTCATGCGCCGCCAGAAGACCATCAACCGCTTCCTGATGAAGAAGTAGGTGCCTTGTCGTCCCCACCGCCAGGACAGAGTGACCGTCCCCTCCGGGGTGGCAGGGCTGGAGCTGCACCGGTGTCACTTCCCCCCGTGCCACCCCGCCAGGCGCCTGCTGTTCCCTGCTCTGGTGACGCTGCTCATCTCCACGCTGACCTTCCCACCCGGCTTCGGACAGTTCATGGCCGGACAGGTAGCCACAGTGGGGCCAGGGGGCAAAGTTCTGGCCCCGTGGGCCACCAGCAGCACCCCTGGCTCACCCCTGCGCCTCCCCAGCTCACCCAGAAGGACACGCTGGTGACGCTGTTTGACAACCAGACGTGGTCCAAGCGGGAGCCCAGCGATGAGTTCGAGTACATTGGCATCTTGGAGGCCTGGCGCAATCCCCGCTCCAACGTCTTCGTCACCCTCGTCGTCTTCATCCTCATGAAGGTAGGTGCGTCATGCCCCGGCTGGCCCCAGCCAGCCCCTGGCTGCCACCAGCTGGCACTGGTGAGGGTGGGGGTGACTCCTGGATGCCACCAAGGAGGTGCTGGATGCTTGCCACCGAGGTGCTACCAGGAGGCACGGAGTGGCCACCAAGGTGGTGGCATGGTGCCACCAACATGCTGCCAAAGAGATCTTGGCCGGGAGCCACCGAGGTGCCACCGGGGAGGTGCTGGCGGGATGCCACCAGGTGCCCCCGGGAGGTGCTGGCTGGGTGCCCCCTGGGAGGAGGCGGCTGCCCCATGGCACGGGGCTGTGCCCGCATCCTGCTCCACGCCTGTGGGGCACGGCTGGGGCTGGAGGAGAGCCAGGCCGGGGGGGGGGCAACTGACGTGAGCCCATGTCCCCTGCGCAGTTCTGGATGTCAGCGCTGGCCACCACCATCCCGGTGCCCTGCGGAGCCTTCATGCCCGTCTTCGTCATCGGTGAGAGCCGGCCCGGCCCTGGGGCTCCCTCCTCCGTGGGTGTCCCACGGCACGGCCTGGGGGCAGGAGAGGGGTCGGGTCCCCATGGCCCCCGCCAACCCCTCTCTGTGGGCAGGGGCAGCCTTCGGGCGGCTGGTGGGGGAGAGCATGGCAGCCTGGTTCCCCGACGGCATCCACACCGACAGCAACACCTACCGCATCGTGCCGGGGGGCTACGCCGTGGTGGGTAAGCACCGCGCTGGGGACGCCGCGTGCCACCGCTCGGGGGTGCTCCAAGGGAGCTGCTGGGGTTCTGGGTGACCCCTGCCAATGGGGATGTCCCAAGGGTGTCCCAGGGGTGCGGGACATGGCCCCGCGGGCAGGCAGACGGGCACCTGATGGCTGCCCCTGTGTCTCCCGGGGACGCGCGCGGGCGCAGGGGCGGCCGCGCTGTCGGGCGCCGTCACCCACACGGTGTCCACGGCCGTCATCGTCTTCGAGCTGACGGGACAGATCTCACACATCCTGCCCGTCATGATCGCCGTCATCCTGGCCAACGCCGTGGCCCAGAGCCTCCAGCCCTCACTCTACGACAGCATCATCCGCATCAAGAAGCTGCCCTACCTCCCCGAGCTGGGCTGGGGGCACCACGAGTGAGTGCCACCCTGGTGTGTCCCCACGTCCCCAGCCAGCCCTGCCACGGGGCACGGGGATGGGGCCAGTGGCATGATGTGGCCACCACGCTGAGGTCACCGTGCCTGCCCCGGGCAGGAAATACAACGTGCGGGTGGAGGACATCATGGTGCGGGACATCCCCTACGTCTCCCTCAACTGCAAGTACCGGGACCTGCAGCACGTCCTGCACAGCACCAAGATGAAGAGCCTGGCGCTGGTGGATTCAGCTGGTGAGAGGCGGGCAGGGGCAGCTCTGGTACATCTCCGGGGTCCCCACGGCACCATCCCCTCCAACATTTGTTCCCTCTCCACCATCAGAGTCCATGATCCTGCTGGGCTCCATCGAGCGGGAGCAGGTGGGGGCCCTGCTCAGCCAGCAGCTCCATCCCCAGCGCCGGCTCCAGGCCCTGCGGCAGAGGGCACGGGCAAGCTTCGAGGATGGGCACCGGCTCTCTGAAGCCAGCGTCTGCTTCCAGGTGAGGGGGCTGCAGGGGCAGCCACCCTGGGGTGCCCCCACCAGGGTGCCCGCGTCCCCCAACCCTGTCCCTTCCTTCTCGCAGATCAACACGGAAGCCTCTTCCTTCGCCCCCACGCGCGGCAGCTCCCGCAAGCCCCTGAAGCCAGCGCTGAAGCGGGTGCCCAGCGTCCCCACCAACAGCCCCCCTGGTGAGTCTGTGCCCTGTGCCCCCCATGGAACCCCCCCCCCCGCCATGTCCCTGCGCTGACCCCTCTGCCCACCTGCAGCCGGCACTGCCGACACCTCCGGCATCGCCCTCAAGAGCCTCTTCTGTGCCAACACTGCTGCAGAGCCCGCCGAGGTGAGCGCTTGTTCCTGCCCATCCCATCCCTCTGCATCCCCACTTGACCTTTCCCATCCCATTCTTTCCCATCCCTACTTGAACCTTCCCACCCTGCCTATCCCTTCCTGTTCCTGCCCTTCCCACCCCATCCATCCCAACCCATCCCATCTCATCCCAACACATCTATCCCATCCCATTCCAACCCAATCATCCCATCCCATCCCACCCCATCCATCCCATCCCATCCCATCTCATCTCATCCCAACACATCTATCCCATCCCATTCCAACCCAATCATCCCATCCCATCCCACCCCATCCCATCCCCTCCCCTCCCCTCCCCTCCCCTCCCAACACATCTCTCCCATCCCATTTCAACCCATCCATCCATCCCATCCCAACCCAACCCAACCCATTCATCCCAACCCGACCCAACCCATCCCAACCCAACCCATTCATCCCAACCCGACCCGGCCCATCCCAACCCAACCCAACCCAACCCAATCCCATCCCATCCCATCCCATCCCTCGCCCACCTTTCCCATCCCATCCCGACCGGCCCCTCCCCACGGTGCCGCCCCTAACGCCGCCGTCTCTCCCGCGTGGTGCCAGGCGCAGGGCACGGCCCCTCGCAAGGCCAAGCACGTCCGCATTTCCATCACGGTAAGCTGCAGGCAGGGTGTGGCTCCTCTCAGCCAATCAGAGGCCAGCCTGGATCCTCTTAACCAATCAGGAGCCCGGCACGATTCTGCTTGGCCAATCCCATTTGGCCCACATCTGCGCAGCCAATCTCAGCCTGTCCCGATTTCCGCTCGGCCAATCAGGGCGTGTGAACTCTCGATCCCAAATCCGCTTGGCGAATCGTAGCGCGACCGGGATCCCCCCAGCTGATCCCAGCCGCTTTCCTCAGCCAATCATGCACCAGCCCGCGTTCTCTCCACCAATCACAAGCCGGGCTTGGCCGATCTCGGTGCCGCCAGCTGGCCCCACTCACCCCTACCTCTCCCGCAGGAGGACGTGGATGCGGGGGACCGGATGACGCCGGCAGAGGTGAGACCCCCCCCATGCCCACCATGGGGAGGGTGAGGGGCGCCCCTACAGCCCTACGGCCCCGTGATGGGGAGGTACGGAGGTTTTGGGGGGGCCATGCCCCACGGCCTGGTCCCCCCGCCCCAGATCCTGGCATGGGAGGAGCAGCAGCTGGAGCAGCCCGTGGACTTCGGCAGCGCCCAGATCGACCCCGCGCCCTTCCAGCTGGTGGAGTGCACCTCGCTGCACAAGGTATGCCCGTGTCTCCCCCCCCCAGTTTGTGCCCATTGCGCCCCCCTCCAGTCTGCCCCCCCAAATTCTGAGCCCCCTGTCTCCCCGCAGACCCACACCATCTTCTCACTGCTGGGCCTCGACCACGCGTACGTCACCAGCATTGGGCGCCTGGTGGGCATGGTGTCCCTCAAGGAGGTGAGGAGCCGCAGGGGGGGCTCTGGCGGTGGGGTTGGGAGCTCCACACCTGCCCGCTGACGACATTGGGGTTCCCGCAGCTCCGCAAGGCCATCGAGGGCTCGCTGACGGCCAAGGGGGTGAAGGTGCTGCCACCGCTCGCCAGCTTCCGCCGCAGCAGCACCAGCGCGCCCGAGCCTGACACCACCGACCTGCGCCAGCTCTGGGACCGCCACCAGCACCACCCCATGCCCCGCGAGGCCGGCCCCGATGACGGCGACACCGACAAGTGACGGCGACACCAGACACCCCACCACCACCCCCCACGTCCCCCACCCATGTGCCAGGGGCGGGCACTGCAGGGTCCCCCCCTATCCCCCGCGGGTACCGGGGGATGCCCGCACCGGGTCCCGGCGTAGGGTGGGTGCCCTCGACCCGGCAACAGGGGTGGCCAGGTGCCCCCCAGCCTGCCCACACCCCCCCACCTTCCCTGCCAGCTCCTGGGGCTCCCCACATCACTACCTCCACCCCCCCCCCCCCCCCCAGCCCCCAGCCCCAGTGCTCCCCCAGGCACGGCCACAGCCTCGCCGCATCACCCCCCATGTAAATACAGAGATTTTTATATTAATTTAATAAAAGGACTTTATAAACAGAGCCACCACGCTGCAGCACGGAGGCACCGGCCGAGCCCCCACCCTGCATGGCCCGGGGTCGCCGTCACTGTCCCCGCACCGGCCCCGCTCCCAGCGTGGCCTCGCTGCGGTACAGCGGCTGCGGGGGTTCGCCGGGGCGGGTGCTGGCGCGGCGCCGGGCGGTGATGAGCAGCGTGCCAGCTTCGGTGAGGGCACAGCTCACCGACAGCGGGTCCGTGTCCTCAGGCAGCCGACACTGGTGGGTGAAGGTGTCACACACGGTGCCGTCCTCGGCCACCTGTGGGGAAGTGGTGCCGGCATGGTATGGCACAGCGCGGCACAGCATGGCATGGTACGGCACAGTGCGGCACAGCGTGGCACAGTGCGGCACAGTGCGGCACAGTGTGGCACAGCGCGGCACAGTGCGGCACAGTGCGGAACAGCGTGGCACAGTGCGGCACAGCGTGGCACAGTGCGGCACAGCGCGGCACAGTGCGGCACAGCGTGGCACAGTACGGCACAGCGTGGCACAGTGCGGCACAGCGTGGCACAGTGCGGCACAGTGCGGCACAGCGTGGCACAGTACGGCACAGCGTGGCACAGTGCGGCACAGCGTGGCACAGCGTGGCACAGTGCGGCACAGCGTGGCACAGCGTGGCACAGTGCGGCACAGCGTGGCACAGTGCGGCTCAGTGCGGCACAGTGTGGCACAGCGTGGCATGGTACAGCACAGTGTGGCACAGCGCGGCACAGTGCGGCACAGCATGGCACAGTGCGGCTCAGTGCGGCACAGTGCGGCTCAGTGCGGCACAGCGTGGCACAGCGCGGCACAGCATGGCATAGTGCGGCACAGCGTGGCACAGTGCGGCACAGCGCGGCACAGTGCGGCACAGTGCGGCACAGCGTGGCACAGTGCGGCACAGCGTGGCACAGTGCGGCACAGTGTGGCACAGTGCGGCACAGCGTGGCACAGCATGGCACAGTGCGGCACAGCGTGGCACAGCGTGGCACAGTGCGGCACAGCATGGCACAGTGCGGCACAGTGCGGCACAGCGTGGCACAGTGCGGCACAGCGTGGCACAGTGTGGCACAGTGCAGCACAGCGTGGCACAGTGCGGCACAGCGTGGCACAGTGTGGCACAGCATGGCATGGTACGGCACAGTGCGGCACAGTGTGGCACAGCATGGCACAGCGTGGCACAGTGCGGCACAGCGTGGCACAGCGTGGCACAGTGCGGCACAGCGTGGCATGGTACGGCTCAGTGCAGCACAGCATGGCACAGTGTGGCACAGCGTGGCACAGTGCGGCACAGTGTGGCACAGCGTGGCACAGCGCGGCACAGCGTGGCACAGCGTGGCACAGTGCGGCACAGCGCGGCACAGTGCGGCACGGTACGGCACAGTATGGCACAGCACGGCACGGCACGGCACCACACGACAGCTATGCACAGTGGGCACTTCCCAGTTACCCCAGTGCAAGTGTGGGGGATTCCCAGCCACCCCAGCAGGGAGCAGCTCCCAGTTGCCCCAGTCTTACAGAGGGGTTGTTTCCAGTCCCCCCATTACCCCAGTGACCATTCCCAGTTTCCCCACTCTCAGCGAGGACAGTTCACAGGTCCCCCAGCGGCTGCTCCCAGTTACCCCCATGGAAGATGATGAGTGCCATGGGGCAGAGCTGGGGCTTGTCCCCCACCCCAGGCAGCAGGGGCCCGTGTTTGGGGTACAGGGGCTGTCCCCCCCCCCTACCCCCCCCGGCTCCTCACCTTCTCGGCCCGGATGGCGACGTGGCCATTGGAGGTGGTCACCACGATGTCGGGGGGCTCAAACTGGCTGACGTCGGCCACCACCTGGTAGGTGTCCCCCTGGGCCCGCACCCAGGTGCCCAGGCTGCAGGGGTACATGGCCCCCGGGGACCCTGCGGGGACCGGTCATGGGGGTCAGCGGGGGGGGGGGGGGGGGCACAGCATTCAGGGGTGTCAAGGGAATTGGGGGGTGCAGGAGAGGCTAGGGATGCTGTTTTGGGGGGGCTGGGGGGTGGCAGGTGGCACTGGTGGTTGGGGACATTGGGAAGGCTGCATGGGGAGCTGGGCACCCCAGGTGTACGGGGCCGGGGGGTACAGGGTGGGCTGGGGGTGCCCAAAGGCTGTAGGAGGGTCTGGGGGGGAGCATGGGTGGCCTGGGAACAGGTGGGGACACAGGGGATGGCCAGGAAAATTTGGGGGGAGAAGACTGGGGGGGTGCTGGGGTTTCTGAGACATTGCAGGGAGGGAAGAACTGGGGACACAGCGCCTGGGGACCTTGGGGAGCACTGGGGTGGGGGGGAGGGGGGTGTGAAGAGACTTGGCAGGGGGTGCAGGATGATCCAGAGAGCCATGGGGTGCTCAGGGGACAGGGACAGGGCTCAGGACAGGAGGGTACAGCTCAGGGTCCCCCCCACCCCATACCTGGGTACCCGAAGGCGTCGTAGCGGTACCGCTCCCCCTCGAAGCGGGGCTCTGGGTGCCCCGGCCCCTGGCTGTAGGTGCTGATGCACTCGGCGCGGTACGTGGCGGCCGAGCTGAGCGAGGCCATGTCACCGTGCTGGTGCCACCGAGCCCCTGTCCCCAGCGCCCAGGTCCCCAGGGGAGGGGGCCGGCCGTGCGCCCGCCGCCGCATGCCCATAATTAGCCCGGTGAGGCACGGCCACCCCGGCCAGGAATGCGAGATAACGGCCGGGGCCTCTCCGTCACCCTACGGCAGGGGGGACACGCAGGGGACGTGCCGTTGTCACCGCCATCCCGCCACCCCCAGCAGGGCCCCCCCCTTGAGGACCAGGTGCCCCCCACGCGCAAGGAGAGGCAGCCGGTGCAGCGCTCACACCACTGACTTTATTGGAGGCCTGGCGGGACGGAGGCGGGGGTGCTGGGGGGGGCGGGCACCCATGGGTGCCATGGCACGGGGCTGGGGGCAGCTCCCAGGGCCCCTGGCACCCCGTGGGTATGTACCGGTGTGCACACACGTGCTACCCGCACGTTTGCACACATGCAGGCGTGCATATACATGCACACGCCCCGTGCACACACGTATTCATGCACGCACGCCCATGTGCTCGTGCACACGCGCACCCGTGCCTCTGCGAGCACTGCTCCGCGCACGTCTGTGGAGCTGCGCACACCGAGCAAAGCCCCCACACCCCTTTTCCCCCATCCCAGGGTGGGTTTGGGGCCACGACTCCAGGCTCGTCCTGCCCGGTGTCCGCTGTCCCCAAACAGCACGGGGACACGGTGCCATCGCTGGCCGGATGGCAGGGAGCCCCTCGGCGTGGCGGCCAGCCCCTGCGCCCCCCGGCAGGTTGGCCGTGCGGGGGTGGGGACCCCACAGTGGGGACAGGGTGGCATGGGGCAGCAGTGGGGGTGTTTGGTGGTGTGGGAGTGAGGGCGCGCAGAGGGTGAGGGGCTGGGGGTGCAGGGGGGGGACACCGTGGCCGGGCAAAGGGTGGCATGCAGTGGGCGAGCGGCCCCACGAGAACAAGTGCCATGCAGGAAGAAGGGGGGGGGCAAGCGTTGGCGAAAACTGGCATTCCTTCCCCAAAAGGTGTGCCCGGACACCTGGGGGGGCCCCGTGCCAGAGGGGGGGGCCGGTTGCCCTTCATGTAGGCACTTGGTTCCCTGCTAGGGGTGAGTGACCTGGGGACGGGGATGTCGGTCCCGGGACCTGCTGCTCACCCCCCCATACACACCCCAGTTTGGCCCACGGCAGCCCTGGGGGGCTCTGGACACTGAGCCCCCCAGCATGTGCCCGCTTTGGGGCTGTCTGCGGGGTGCTGTCGCTGGTGGCCTCCCAGCACCCAGGCTGGGGGGGCCGTGCCCACCAGGCCCCCACCCGCAACCTCCCCGTGCGAGCCCCACACGCGTACAAAAGCCGAGAGAGCCCCAGCACTGCGGCGCATCCACGGCCCCCCCAGCCCCCCGCCCCGAGGCAGCAGTTCACAGTATAAAACTCGGTCCAATAAAAGCCAGTGGGGGGCGAGGACAAAAGCCCCCTGCTCCCCAAATTCCCCCCCCCCACAGTCCCAGTGCTGCCAGCCCAGGGTGCGGGCACAGGGCAGGGGCACTGGGGGCTGCCCAGAGAGGTTCGGCTGTGCCTACGAGGGGGGGGGCCCTGTGCCCAAAAAGGGGAGCCCGGAGCGGCGAAGGGGGGAGCATGCGAACAGCCAGCCCCCATGAATTCAGGTCCCATCAGTCTTGGGGGGGCACGGAGGGGGCGCGCCGGGCCGTTGGGTGGGGGGCTGACCCCCGAGCCCTTCCCCACGCAGTCCCTCCCCGGTTCTCATGCAAAAAAAAAAAAAAAAACAACAGATGAGGGCAAAGAGATGTGGACGAGTGCGGCCAGGGGGGGCACACTGAAGGGGGGGGGCACCTCTCTGACCCCCCCCGCACCCTGCTAGCGCATGGAGCCGCAGCAGGACCCGTCCCTCGCCCAGCGCGGGGCTGGGCCAGGGCGCGGTGGCGGGGGGCTGGTGCCCCGGCGGGAGAGGCAGGGTCCCCGGGGGGGCCTCACGGCTCCTCAGCCTCCTCCTCCTCCTCCTCCTCCTCCTCCTCCAGCGACACCACCCCGGAGGAGGCGACGTCGGAGACTTTCCGGCAGAGCGGGAAGTCCTTGCTCAGCACCACCTCGTCCTCGGCGGGCGAGAGGCAAGCCTCGGCGTAGGACACGGGGTACAGGGAGTCCTGGCACCGGAGCCGTGCCAGGCCCCGCAAGGCACTTTGGCTGGCCGGGGGGGGCAGCTTGGGCAGCAGCAGGTCCTCGCCCCCCAGGGAGCCCAGCAGTTTGGCAGTGAGTTCGGAGGGCGACACCATCTCCAGGCTGCAGAGGCTGGAGCAGAGGGTCTCGGGGGACAGGGTGTGCGAGGAGTCGCTCTCGGGCTCGCAGGAGCCGTGCCGCACGCCCAGCTGGCACAGGTGACCCTGCAGGAGGTCTCGCAGCAGCGCGCTGGCGGGCACCGAGCCGGACAGCTCTGCGGGGAGCAGGGGTCAGCCCCGGTGCCGTCCCAGTAAAAGCCAACCCCCACACCCAGTGACACCATGGGGACGGTGCCCCCTTTGCCCGCAGAGAGCTCCACGCGCGGCACGGGGACGTGCCGGCACAGGGCACGGTGCTGTAAGGGGGTCACCAGGATGGGAATCGCGGCTGGGCACCGGGCACCCCGCTCCCTCCCACCGGACTGTGCCCCACGGTGCAGGTCACTGTCCCCATGGGTCCCCGAGGCACTCACCGGTCGGCTGGGAGCTCTCCGTGGAGGGCATGAAGTCCTCGTCGTAGGACTCGTCGTTGGAGTCGTCCCCGTCCACCGAGGACCAGGCGCGCAGCTTGGCCTCGGCGATGGCAAACTGCTCCGCCACGCCTGGCAGGGACAGCGCGGTCACTGCCGGGGGGTGTCCCCAAGCCCCTCGGTGTGCCCGGCAGCGAGCGTGGCAGGGACACGCCGTCACAGCGGGGATGGGGAATGGCAGGGATGGCCCCCTGGGACAGGGCACAGCTCCCCGTGGGATGGAGGGACGGAGGGACGGACAGACGGAGGGACGGGTGGGGATGCGGGGACCCCGTGCGGTGCCCACCTGCGGCAAAGCGCGCCTCCTGCTCGCCCTCGCTCAGGTGGCAGTAGGAGCTGAAGGCGCTCTCCAGGGCGGCAGGCGGCTCCACAGGCTTGCACCAGCCCTTCCACTCGATGAGGTGGGCGACGCGGCCCTGCGCCATGGCCGTCGGCTTCGTCACGTGCTCCTTCACCACCTGCGAGATGCCTGGGGCGCCGCCGCGTCAGCACCACGGGGACCCCGCCGCCCTCCCCGGTGCCCCCCCATGCAACACCCGGACCACCACCACCACCACCCCCCCCCGCCAGCAGTTACCGTGCAGCGAGGAGCGGGCCAGGGCGGCGATCTCCTGGATGGTCAGCGCGCGCCGCGACTTGGGCAGCATCTCGACAGTGTCTTCAACATTGACCTGCGGGGACGGGCGGGGTGTCACGGCCCCGTGTGCGCCACGTGCCAACAGCCCCAGTGGGGCAGAGCACCCTCACCGTGGGTACACCGCACCACCGGCTGCGTGCACGTGGGTGTGAGCCATGTTAGTGCGCACATGTGCTGTGCACGCTTGCACTCTCATACACACACAGCACAAAGGCTTTCAGTGCACGCACGTGCACGTGTGCCCGCTCACATCACCGCGTATGTGCTCGTGCTGACCACAAGCACACGCTGTGCACACGTGTGCGTGCACACACGCGGGCGCTCGCTGCAGACAGGCCCCCCCCCTTGCTGTGCACACATGCGATCGCCGCACCCACGTGCGCTCTCCGTGCACACTCCTCGTGCACAGGTACTGCACACACCCGTGCACCCCCATACGTGCGCTCACTGCACAGGCGTGCACCCGCACACGTGTGCATGCCAACTGGTGCAACCGACGGTGCCCCCCAGCTCACGCACACACACACACACACACGTGCAAAGCTGCCTGTGCCGGGCTCCCCGGTGCCCGCCGTGCCGGGGCGTCCCGCAGCGGGTCCCTGCTTCCCATCGGCTAGCCCACGGCCGTGGGGAAGCGATGCGGGATTTGGAGGCGCGCAACAAATTGAATTGCCATGGCAACGCGGCGCCGTGGACTGATTTCTCCCAGGATACAGCCCGGCTCGGGGCTGACGTCAGAGCAGCCCCGGCGCCGGCTGCGCGCTGGCAGGGCCAGGCAGGGCGGGCAGGCAGCGGGGCCCCCGCGCTCGGTGGGGCCGTGCGCCCCGGCACGGCTCGGCACGGCTCGGCACGGCTCGGCAGTACCTCGAGGAAGTCCTGGCTGTCGAAGGAGGCCTGGCGCAGCAGGCGGGGCAGCGGGGCCGGCCGGGCAGCACGCAGCGGCGACAGCGCTTTCACCTCCTTCCACTCCACGCACAGGGTGGTGTCCACGGCCACTGCGGGGAGAGCCGGGGCGGCCTCAGCGCCTCCGTCCCCAACAGGATGGAGGCTCCGGGCGGGCTCCCTGGGGCGGCCATCCCTCGCCCCGCATGAGACCGGACACAACTCATGGCAGGGATCCTTCCCCCCGCGGCGCTGCGGTGCGGGTGACTCACGCCCGGGCAGCTCGTCCGCCTGTGTCAGCGGTAACGCGCGGCACCGGCCTGGCACCGGCACCGGGCGCACGTCCCGGCTTGGCGGAGGTGTTGGGAGCAGACCCCAGCGGAGGGCACATCTCGGGCTGTGCGCACCCGACGGGGATGGGATGGGGATGGGGATGGGATGGGGATGGGATGGGGATGGGGATGGGGATGGGGAGCAAGCGGCGGCATCCAGTGCCAACGGGGGGACATGGCAGGGTGCCCCTGGGATGGGGCCAAGGTAGGCAGGGAGCAAGGTCGGGCTTTGGGCAGGGTTTAGGGCCTGGGCCAAGCGTTGGGTATGGGGAGGGGGTTGGTGCTCCTGCACCCCCTCCAATTCCCCATCTCTGGGACCGGAGGGGAGCAGATAAGAGCAGGGACACCCGCGCTCCATCCCAACAGCCTGACATCCCCAGGCAGATGGGTTCCCTCCCCCTCCTGCACTGGGTCCCCCACTGCTGGGGCCGGGGAGGGTCCCCACGTCTTTGCAGCCCCCTGGGGGCCACAGCAGGACGTCCCCACGGAGCCTCCCCCCCACACACACCGAGGTGGGCCCGGCTGATGTCAACTGGCCGTGGGGTGGGATACGGGGGGGGGGCAAAGCGCCCTGATCCCCATCGGGGGCAGCCCCTGGCTCCTGGGGAAGCTGCCGACGGCATCACCATGGCATCGGCTGTGGGCAGGGGCACCCCCGGGACACCCCGGCATCGGCCCCCCCAGCACCAACACAGCCCCCACGGCTGCCAGCCCCCAGGAGAGGTTGGGATCACTGCACGGCCCCGTAGCCACCCACCGCCCCCGCCCCCCCCAGCAGCACCCCCAGGGCAGCTGCAGCACCCCCACAGCCCCCCCACGGCACCACCCCGCATCCCCGCCAGCCCCCGTAGACACCCCCAAACCCCCCCCATCCCTCACAGCACCCCACACCCCGCCAGGCCTCTAAACACCCCCCAGCCCCTTCGCAGCCCCCCCCCCCCCATTTCCCCTATCTCCCCTCTCCCCCTGCGCCCCCCGGCTCCCCATAAGCAGCACCCCAAGGCCCCAACCCCACAAGACCTCCACGGCCCCCATCCCCTATATAAACCCAAACCCCCCAGCGCGCTCAAACTCCCCATATCCCCCCCCCCAAATCCTCCAACCCTCTGCGCCCCCTCCCCACGTCCCCAAACCCCGTAACCCCCCAAACCCCCCAACCCCCCCACTCCACCCCCCCACCCCCTACCCCCCAACACCACCCCAACCCTCCTCCCCCCCCCGCAACCCCCATAGCCCCCCCTAACCCCCATCACCCTCCCCGCATCCCCCAGCCCTCCGGATCCCCCAAAAGCATCCTCCCCGTGACCCTCTCCCCCCCCACCCCCCCCTCGGCCCCCGTGCCCCCCTCCCGGCCCCCCCCCGGCCCCGCTCACCCACCGATGGTGGTTTTGGAGCCGATGCAGCCCATGCTCCCGGGGGGGCCCCGGTGCGGGCACTACCGCCGGCTCCGCGCCGCCCGCATCGCCCCCCGGCCGCATGGGCGGCCCCGGGCGGGGTCCGCGCCCCCCGGACGGCGCTGCCGGTGCGGGACCCCCCCGGGAGGTGCGGGACCCCCCCCCGGAGGTGCGGGAGCCCCGAGCGGTGCCTGCGCCGGGCCGGGGAACGGGCACGTCCAGAGACGTCACCGCTGGGGGAGGAAGAGGAGGAGGAGGAGGAGGAGGAGGGAAGGGAGGTGGGGAGGAAGAGGAGGAGGATGGGGAGAGATGGAGGGAGGGGAGAGGAAGGCCGGGGAATGGCCTGGGGGGGGGGGGAGGAGGAGGAGGAGGAGGAGGAGGAGGGGAGAGGAAGGCTGGGAGGAAGAGGAGTGAGAGAGAGGAGCGGGGGGCTGAAGGCAGGCGGGGAGGATGGAGGAAGAGGGGGGCTGGAGGAAGAGGAAGAGGGGGATGAAGGAAGGGGGGGGCGGCGGAGGACGGGCGGAGGAAGAGGAGGGGGCTGAGGAGGAGGAGGAGGAGGGGAGGAAGGCCGGGCACCGCGGAGAGCGCCGTGCCAGCACCGCGGACAGCGCCCGCCCCGCCGCGGGCCGCGGCTGGGGACCCCCCAGGGACACCGGGACCCCCCCCCAGGACCCCCGGACCCCCTCAGGGACCCCCAGTCCCCCGCATAGACCACTGCATGGGGCCAGAGAACAACGAACCCCCCAGAGAAGCAGCAGCACACAACCCCTCCCCCCCCCCCCCCCCCCCAAAAAAAATCCAGGCCAGGGGCAGCGCAGCCCCCCCGGGTGGGGAGCAGCCCCTGCTGTAGGGCACGGGGGTTACGTCGGTGGCAGCACCCACAGCACCCCAAGGAGAAGGGGCACCCCCTGAGGCAGGGGGCGCGGGGGGCCCGCAGCACCACAGCACCCGAGGGCGGCTGTTCACCCTGGAACCTACTGACGGCACGTTCACGCTGCGGCACCTTCACCCTGGCACGGCCGCCGTGGCACCCCAGCCCTTGGCGAGCAGGGCACGGGAGCAGATCGGGGACCACCCCGCTTACAGGGGGAGCTGGGGGGCAGGCACCCCCCCAAGGGCCCCGCCTGGCCTCTCACTGCCAAATATTTCCCAGCACGAGCGCTGCCAGGGCTGCAGCTGGGCCAGCTCAGGCTCCAATCGGGGGAGCAGGCTCTGGTTAAGGCTCTGGGCGCTCTGGGCTACGGCCAGGGTGACTCAGCACGGGCAGCCCAACGCCGGGACGGGCAGCCCCAAGCCCCAGGGCACCCCACAGGCACCCACAAGGGGGATCGGGCCCCCCAGCCCTGTCCCCATCGTTATCACAGCACCGAGACGCCAGGACGGTGCCGAGAACAAATCCCCCAAGGGATTTATCCCACCACCGTCCATCCCTCCCCTCTCACTTTCATGCCCAGACGCGGGCAGAACCCTGCAACTGCCCCGAGCACAAGAAAAGGGACAAGAAAAGGGACATTGGAGGACAATTCCCCCATCCCCAACACCACACTGAGGCGGCAAGGAGGGGGACGCGGAGGGACATCCAACCCCCGGGAGAGCTGAGCGCCCCTTCCCTCCCAGCCCCGGGGTGGGGGTACCTACCGTCTGCCTCGGGGTGCCCCCGCCAGCCCAAGGGACAAGGGACACGGGACAAGAGGGCACAGGGCCGGGCGGCAACAGCGGCACACGGGGCGTTATTTAGCAATGTTCTTTTATTTCCAGTTTTAAGGTGAAAAGATGCCTTTTTAAATCTTCAATTAAATACTCCATAAAGAAAAAAAAAAAAAAAAAGAAAAGAAAAAGGCAAAAAAAAAAAAATTATTTACAAATTCACGTGACCAGTAATTGAATCCTTGTTTTAATAATTACACGTGCGGCTCGTCACATCCGGCGCTCTATAAATACAGGGGACGCGGATGCGGGGCCGCCCCGTCGCTTGCCCAATTGTGGCCTTGAACGTTTTGAGGGGAGGCTGGGGGCTCTGGGGGGGGGGGACAGGGACTCAGCCTGGCCCAGAGAGAAGGGCTCACCCCCAACCCTCCTCCCCAGCACCCTCCCCAGGTGTCATAGCAGGAGCTGGCGTGGGAGGGGAATGATTTATATTTAAAATAAAAAACCTTCGGGGGGGGGGGCTCCAGGCAGTGATGGAGGAATAGGGGGGGACAGGGGAGGGGGAGAAATCACACTCCTGTCCCCAAACCAAATTTAATAAGTTTATATATATATATATCTCTATATTTCAGCAAGAAGTGGGGAGGAGGAAGAGGAGGGGGGAGAGGAGGGGGGGTGGAAGCGTGTCCCCATCCCGTCCCCCTTCCCCGTGACGTGAGCCTGGGGGTGCTCGGCCCCGCTCCCGGTGCCCCAGGGTGCCTGTGCTGGGGGGGGGGGGTAAAAGGAGGGCCCCGGAGCGGCCCCCCAGCGCCACCCACCTCCGTCAGCATCCATCCGTTATCATCGTGACAAACCAGTACGGGCCTGGCCCGCGGAGCCGGGGCGGGGGGGAGGAGGGAGAGGAGAAATAAAACGAGAGGGGGGGCGCAGCGGGTCCCCAGACCCCAGTGTGAGAGCAAGTCCAGGGGGTCGGGGCTGGGAGGGGATGGAGTCGCACCCCGGGGTGCCCCCCGCTCTCTCCCCCCCCCTTCCTCCTCCTCCTCCTCCTCACGGGCGCTCAGTTGTTATCCGACTCGTCCTCGGCTTCCCGGAGCCAGGTGAAAAACGCCGTCACCGACTTGAGGGCCACCCCTTTGCCCTGCTGCTCCGACAGGTCCTTGCTCGACTCCCACTTGTAGAAGGCCTCCTCCTTGATGACGTCCTCGTCGTAGAGGGCATCGAAGAACATCCGCAGCAGGTCTGGGGGGAGACGGAAGGGATCCCTGCCACTCCCCAGCCGCCACCCATCCATCCATCCCTCCCTCCGCCCCCTGGCAGCAGGGGGACGCGCCTGCCACCCCCGTCCCCGGGCCCGCCGTCCCCTGACACTCACTCGGAGGCTGCTCCAGCTTCACCACCAAGGCCTGCAGGGCGTAGAGCGCCTGGAGCTCCTTCTGCTCGTCCCGCATGTACTTCTGCAGCAGCTTGGCCCGGTTGCGGATGACCAGGGCGTCGACGCGGTACGGGTTCTCAACTGCGGGAGAGGAGGTGTGAGGGAGGGGCAGCGAGACCCCCCCCCGTGGCCCCCGCCTCGCCCCGCCGCGAGCCCCACTCACAGACGATGGCTGAATGGCACACGGACGTCATCAGGGCCCTGATAAACATGTTGGATGAGACCTGCTCCTCGCTCAGGTTGGCCTGCGGGAGGGACGAGATGGGGGCTGTAAGACCAGGGCTGAGCCACGAGGGTGCCCCCGGGCCCCCGCGGGGGTCCTGCCCGCACCCTGACCTCGATCCAGTCGTATATTCTTTGGTTGTTCGAGTTCTCCTTCAGCAGTTTGTCCATTTGCTTGCACAGCTCCTCCGAGGTCAGCTCCTTGCAGCTCGGCGTGTCCGAGCTGTCCCCCATCGTGTACTCCAATTTCTGGGGGAGAGAAGCTGTCAGGGGCAGCACAGGGGGAACGCCACGCCGCCGGCAGCAGGGCTAGGGGTCCCCACATGGCCCCTCACCTGCTCTGTGACAAATTTGTTGACATCCTGGTCCTCGGGCAGGAATTCCTTCCAGCTCAGGCCCCCGTCCCGCCACAGTTTGCCTGCGGTCTTCTGGCTCTGCGAGAAAACCCAGAGTCAGCCCCGGGCGCTGCTTGCTCCCCATCCCACAACCGGCTGCCCCCGGCTCCCCAACGCACCAAGGGGCACTGCCATGCCCCCGACGCAGAGGGGTTTGACCCCCACCCCCTGCTAACCCCCCAAACCCATGAGCTGGCAGCTCCGTGAGCACCCCCGCACTTACCATGCCCTTGCACAACAAGCCCAGCACCTCGACCAGCAGCGTGGTGGCCTTCCCGATGGGCACCAGGGGTTTCGTTATCTCCCTGCGGGGCGCAAGCAGCAGGGCTGTTAGACGTGCCCCCAGGACCCGCTCCGGGACCCCAAAAGAAGCCCCGCAGCCCTCACCTGAACAGCTCCTCCATGGGGATGCCTTCCTCCTGCAGGATGGGCGTGATGAGCTCGGCCAGGTACAGCCAGATGTGCGGGATGTCGATCTCCATGTCCTCTGCGATCTCCAGGATCTCCCGCAGCCTGCAGGGCAGAGGTGGGACGTTGGGATCCAGTTGGGATCCAGCAGGCTCCGTGCCCTCGGCTGGGAGGAGCCTCGGGAGGTCTCTGGGGCAGATTTAAAGCCAGGCAAAGAGCGCCTGGGAGGTGGGCTGCCTCGGTCCCTCACCCTTTGTAGTACTGCTCCTTGGAGAGCGTGCCCGCCTTCACCAGGTGGCACAGCAGGACCCCCATGTGCTCGCGGGAGATCGTGCTCCTCTCCAGCGTGGACTCGATGCCGTTCCGCACAAAAACGTAGAGCAAGGAGGGACTGCCCAGCTCCTGCACGCACTGCAGGGCCTCCTGCGGGAACAGGAGGGTCAGCGCCGTCCCACGGGACAGCCCCGGCTCCCCCTCCTCACCCCGGCACCACCAGCACCACTGCCCGGGGGAGCGGACGGCATCCTAGGGGGGCCACAGGGTGCTGCACCCGGCCACCCGCTCCTCTCACCTTCATGTCATTGATGTGCAGATATTCCTCTATGATCGCCTTGGATTTCTTCTCCAGCTCCTCTTCCGACAGCGTGGGTTTGGGCGATGCTGCGGGAGCTGCTGGCTCTTGTTTAACTGAGGAGAGCACGAGGATGAGGCGCCGCCCGGCGCTCAGCCCGCAGCCAGACCCCGAGGACCCCCCCTCCTCCCCAACTCACTGGGCTCTCGGCTCCGGTCCCGTTCCTCCGTCATGCTAGCAGCCTTGCGCACAGCCTCGGGGCCACCCTGCTTCTCCCGTTCCCTGCTCCTGTCCTCCGTCTCCTTGCTGAAGCTCCTCTTGGTGAGGGCGGACCTGTTCCTCTCGCCCCGCTCCCCCCGGTCGGGACGCTCCAGGCGGTCGCTGCCCTTCTCCGAACGCGACTCCCGGTCCCCTCTGTCCCCGGCCTTTTCTGACCTGTCGCGGCTGGAGCTGCTCCTGGGCGGGAGGAGGAAGGAGACAAGGTGAACAGGGGCACTGCCGCCCGCCCTGACCCCAAACTGCAGAGCTACACGAGGCCAGGCTGTCTCACCCCAATCCCCAGCCCTCTCCAGTGCCTCCTCGAGGACTTGACTGCCCTCACAGTAAGAGAATCCCCGTTTTGCCTGGCTCCATCCTCCCCACACCTTCCCTGTTGCAGGCTGCAGATCCCCACCCCGCCTCTCTCTTCTCCCAGCCGAACAGACCCAGCTCTGCCAGGGACCTCACGCTCCAGCTCTGACCACCCCAGCAGCCCCCACAGGATTCCCCCCACTTTATCAACGGATGCCTGCCCCCAGGACCCCCCAGACTGTGCTCAGCACCCAGATGTGGCCCTCCACGTGCCAAACCACAGGGAGGAAGCCCTGCTCTTGCATTTCTGGGGGCACCAGGTGGGGTCAGCCTTGCCTGCAAGGACCCGCTGACTCCACCGAGCTCCCCCCGAGGCCCCATCCTGGCAGAGAGGACGGCTCCAGCCTAGGCAGAGTCTGCTGTCTGCACATCCACTGCCCGATTTGGGGGGTTCCCCCCTGCCCTGCGCACACCCCAGCCCACCGGGGCAGCGCCAGGACGCGGGCAGCACACGCTCACCTCTGCACCACGCGACGGGACTCCAGGCTCTCGGCAGGGGTGGACTGCTGGAGCGCTGAGAAGCGGTTCAAGGTGCTCGTGGCCGGTCGCCCTGAATCAGATGCTGGGCGTGAAAAGAGGGGAGTCTCAGAGTTCGGCACGTCCCCGGGTGCAGGAACTGCCAGGGGAAGGGTCCCAGCCCCACGCCGCCTACCTGAGTCGGCCGGCTTCGCGCCCGACCCCCCGCTGCTGCCTTTGCCCCAGCTCAGCCTCCCGCCCGGCGCGAAGAGCTGGTTGTTGGAGTCGATCGATCCAGGCTGCGGGCAGAAAGAGGGTCACGAGGGTCAGCTGCGAGCCCAGCACCACGGCTGGGGGGCAGGATCCGGCCAGGATCAGCCGCCCTCCCTGTGCCGGGCTCTCCCCCGGGCTCACCTTGGTGATCTTCGTTAGCCGGCTGGTGTCGATGGGCCGGTTGCCCTTGCTGATGGGCACCGTGTTCCAGCCGTCATCCGCGACCAGGCTGCTGCGTCCACCTGGGCACAAAGGGCACGGAAGTAAGGCACAGCCCGGCCTCGGTTCGTGCCCAGAAGGAGCAACCTGCACCCGGCGGCCCGGAGCTCAAGCACTCACTGCTGGAGGACGGCCCGGGCGGTCCTCTCCTCTTGTCTTTTGACATGAGCTGCTGCACTTTGATGTGTTCCCGATGCTCCTCCATCTCCGCCTCCTTGTGGATCTGGTCGATGGTTTTGGGGCCCTGGTCTCCTCGCCGCGGCACCCAGCTGTGCTGCAGAGGGCAGGGGAGGAGGGCAGGGGGCACTCAGACGGCTGAAGGACGGAGGCACAGACGTTCCCCCTTCCTACCCGTCCAGCCCCCGAAGCCCACCTCAGCCACCACAGCTCCCCGCGTACTGTGGCAGCTTTTGGCGCTCAAGGGCTCGGTTTGAGGAGCTCCTCTGCATTAAACAGCTGCCAGTTACTGTGTGCCCGCTACCGCTGCCATGCTAACCAAGGGCCGGGGCGTAGCATGGTGTCTCCGGGGCTGGCCACAGCTCACGTACCCACCTCTGTGTCCCCAGGACACACGGACTGCTGGCGCTCAGAGGACACGAGCCAGCAGCTCCACGGGACAGCACTGGGGACAGCTGGCCACGTGCCTTACCTGCCTGAGGTCAATTACATCCTGTAGCATAAAACGGATTCGGGATGATGTCTTCTTCTCTTTGATGATCTTCTCCATCTGGTTGAAGTACTGGTCCATTCTGGGCTGCAGGGGGACAGAGTCACGGTCACATCCCTCCTACAGGCAGGGCAGGGCAAGGCAGGGCAGGGCAGGGAGTACCTTGGCCTTCTCAAAGTCCAAGTCCTTGCCAATCGTCGTAAGCAGGCGGCAAAGGCACTCGAGAGACTCCTCATCGTGGTTTTTGAGCAGCTTCACCACGCAGTCGTGCATGATGGCCTCCGTCAGCATCTTCAGCTTGAAGAGCTCTCCGATGAACTTGATGTTGCCCAGGGACCGCCGGCGGGCCTTGTCCCGCGCCTCCTCCAGCTCGTCCTTCATGCGGGCCTTCTCCTCGGGCTGCGGGGGGCACAAGGGGGCAGGTCAGAGCCCCCAGCCCCCAGGCACGCCGCGGCAGCCCCCAGCTGCAGCCCCCCCGCCCCAACTCACAGCGCTGGCGTCGTCCATCTCCTTCTGCCGCTTCTCAAAGATCTCGTCGTCGTCCTTGTCCTTTTCGAACTCCTTCTGGCAGCGGTTGAGCAGCAGCTTGCGGAAGTTCACAGTCACCGTGGGCTTGTCTGTCGTGGGCACTTTGAGCTGCAGGAAGAGGCAGAGCCCAGGCAGGGAGCGTGAGTTGTGTCTTCCCCCAAAAGCCAGCAGGCCTGGGTGTTGCCCAAAGCAGGGAAAAGCCAGCCTACACCTCCATGCCGCCATGCCACGACTCTGGGCTCAGCCCTCCAGCCGCACACCCCGTTTTCCTCACCCTAACGGTGAGTTCCCCATCACACAGAGGCATTAACACCCTATCCTCAGCCACAGCCCCTCCACAAACCCCTGCCAGCTAGACCAGAGCCCCCCGGCCCCTGCTCACCCCCATAAGGCAACGGCACATGTTAGCATAGGCAACAGAGAAGTTTGGCTCCGAGATGGCCTTCTCGAAGACGAGGTCGATGACGCCCTTGAGCCGCTCCTCCGTGTCGATGGACAGCTCCATCACCTGCTTCATCAGCTGCTGGAACATCTGGGGCGTCAGCTTGTTGAGGATGCTGCGGACGCGGCGGAGCAGTTCCTGCAAGGACAACGGGGTCACCAAGAGGGGATGCCACCCCCTGAGGGCACCAGGCTCAGCGCCTGCCCGTCCCAGCGCCCACCTGCGTCTTGATGTTCTCGGGATCCTCCTCCTCGGAGGCACGCTTGCTGCTAGGTTTCCAGGCCTTCTCGGCCTTGTTCAGCTTGACGTCCTCGTTGAGGGACACAGTGGCAATGATTTTACGAGGCTCCTTCCTCTGGCTCTGCTGGGAGCGGCGGGGCCCCAAGCCTGAGGGCTGACACGGGGAGGAAAAAAACTCAGCTCTCTGCTCCAGCCCCTCGGGGGGGGACAGGATCGGCCGCCGTGCGCCCGCTCAGATCCTCAGCTCCATCACGGACATCAGTGGCCCAGACACAGCAGCTCGAAGGCTTGATCATCACCGAGAGGCAGAGGGGGGAGGAAGGAGGAGCAGGGCAGATACTCACCAGGCCCCGGTTGCCCATGATGGGCCGGCCAAGGTTGGCGAAGGAGGGGGTGAAGTCGGGGCTGCAGTTCATGCCGCTCAGGCGGATGGGGTCGAGCGCCCGCAACGGGGTCTTGTTGGCCTGCGAAGGTACACAGGGCTGAGGATGCCCAGGGGCAGAGGAGCGGGATGGATCCATCCCCCAGCCTCAGCGCCGGGACAAGGAACTGGAAAAATATCCCCCAGCGGTGCTCCCCACACCTCCCCCGGGCTCTGCTCACGCACGAGGCTCGCTGCGGGTGCAGGTCCTTGCCCAGCCCAGCCTTGCCACGGCATGGAGCAGAGCTGCCCGACCCCCCTACCCCTCTTCCCAGGACCGCACCAACCTTGTCCAGCACCACATCCGTGATCTGGGGCAGCCCCTCAGGTTTCTGCATGCTGGCAAAGATGAACTGGAAGCCCAACAGGAACTCCCGGTCGTATCGTTTCTTCTCCTCGGGGTTCAATGGTTTCCATTGCTCTGCGGCGGGGAGAAAAAGGGGGATCGTGATGCGGCCCCGTACCTTCCTTGGGGAGCAGCGAGGTGGGATCCAGACACCTACAGAGCTGCCCCAGCCTGGCAAATCATGAGCACGACCCTGTTTGCTTACACAGAAAGCCTGACGGCACCCTTAGATAGAAAGCCTGACGGCACCAGCTCCCTGCCTCCTGCACAGGACCCTCCGTCCCTACCCCGTGCCAGGCTTGGGGACAAGATGAGGAACGCGTGAGGCTGAGGGCAGCCGGACCCTGCCACCCGCCACCCTCCCCACCGCTGGACCCCGAGGTGGCGGCTCCCAGCAGAGGTCTCTGGGGCCGAGGCGCAGCTCACCTTCCTTGTAGCGGTACTTCTGGTCCCCTGCCTTGCCCTTCTCCGGGGCCAGCTTGTCCTCCTTCTCTTCCCACGTCTCCTCCGACTCCTCCTGGGGCCGGGCGGGGGCCGTGTCCTCTGTTTCACGGGCAGGGGCGGACGGGGGAGGCTTGTTTTCTGCCTCTGAGGCACTGTCGCTGATCTGAGACTGCACGGGAAGGCACGGCGGTCACGCTGCGAGGCCAGTCCCGTCCCCTCCGCCCCACACCAGGCGTCCCGTCCCCCTCAGATCCTCAATACCATCACGGAGCATCAGTGGCCCAGACACGACGGCACAAAGCAGAGTTCATCACAAGAGGGACGTCGGGCGACCCCCGGGCGCCTCGGGACGCTCACCTCCTTAAAGGCATCCAGCAGGTCGCCGACTGCCTCCTTCTTGTTCAGCTCCTTCATCCTCCGCTTCTTCTTTGGCACCGACACGGCGACTGGCGGGGGAGGCAGGGACGTGAGGGCCAGGCACCGATGTAGTCCGCCCCCCGCACACCCCAGGGTCACCAGCGAGGCCCCAGTAACACCGAGGGGCTCACGGGGACGCAGTCCCACCGCTCCCCAGCACAGCCTGTCCCCAAACACGCTGCGTGCCCACCCTGCCGGCCCCATGCACCCCACCCACCCCACGGCACAGGGACCCCCACCCGCCCTGCTGCCCCCTCCTCGCTGTGGCACCACGTCCACTCCCTGCCCTAGCCCCCAGGCTCCTCGTGGGGCCTCCGTCCCCGTGTAGGGTGTCCCTTATGGTGACACCCCCTACGCACCTCTGTCTCCAGACACGGTGCTCCCACGACGCCCGATCCCCCCCCCCGGCACCCCCTATAAACCACCGCACACAGCCGTGCTCCCGGGAACACCTCTGCACCCTGCAGGGTGCTCTGTGCGGGTACACCCCATAAACCATCGCCCCCGCCCAGCCCCAGGGCACCCCACCAACAGTCACACACCTGTGCCGAGCGCTTCAAAAAAAACAAAATAAAATAAAATAACAGGGAACATCTTTCCCCCCACACCACAAGCCCACGGCTCCCTGTTTCCTACCAGGGTCCCCGCGTACTTCCCACGCGCCCACGCAGAACGAACGCCCCACAATCTCACGGCCCCTCCGAAGTACATCTCCATCCGTGCACGGCACGCATCCCACGTCCTCCCCACGCCCCCAGACGGCTCAGGACGGCCTCAAATAGCACCCTGATACCCCCCCCACGCCCCCACGTAAGGCACCCCGTACACATCCACCGTGCCCCACACCCTCATGAGCCGGGACACCTCCAAACCCGCACCCCGCACTCCTGCACCCCCTCTGGATGTGCTCCCCGGACATCTCCCCCTCCTGACACCCAGACACCCCATACCCACGTGCCCCACATCCTCCCCGTGTGCCCGGCACCCCATTGAGGCACCCCCACCCACCGCGGGGCACCCCACAACCCCAGCCCAGCGTCCTGAACCTTGCACGGTCGCCTCCAAGCTCTGCGAAGGGGCAGGGGCCGGGCTCGAGCTCCGCTCCTGGGCCTCGGCGGGGCCTTCGCTCTCCTCCTCCTCCTCCTCCGCCGGGGGGGAGGTGGGGGTGCCGGGCTGGGCCGGCTCCTCAGGCTCCGAGATGGGGCTGACGTCCGACTCGGGCCGCTCCTCGCCCGGCTCCGCTTTGCCGGCGCCCTCCACCCCGTTGGGCAGGGGCAGCTCCTCGGGCTGGGCGATGGGGGAGGCCGGGGCGGGCGCCGGGATGGGCTCCGGCACGGGTACGGGTACGGGCACGGGCACCGGCTGGCACGCGGGCGCCTCGGGGAGGGGCTCGGGCAACTCTTCTAAGACCCCGTTGGCCTCGGCGGAGGGCTCCGGGGCGGCGGGCTCGGGGCAGGGCTCTTCCCGGGGCGGCGGGGGGCTGGGGGAGGCGGGTTTGGCGGGCGCTTCGGGGGCCTGCGGGACGACGAGCGGCGGCGGCGGCGACGGCGCGGCCGGCGCCGGGGGCACGGCTGGCAGCGGGGGGGTGACGGGCGCTGGCGGCACCTCGGGTGGCACAGGCGCCTGCGGGGTGGGCTCCGGGAGGGGAATGGCGACCTCTTCTTCTTCCTCCTCCTCCTCCTCCTCCCCCTCCTCCACCATCCCTTCCTCCTCCTCCGCCGCGGCCGCCGTGTCCATGTCGGGCTGGGGCACGAGGGGCAGCTCCGTGGCCCCTGGCACTGTAGTGATGGCGCTAAACGTCTGGTGCGGGTCGGGCGGCGCCTCGCCCTGCTCCACTTTAGTGTCCGCATCCACGGGGGGCTCCATCGGCACCAGCGTCACGTCCGAGAGCACCACGGGCTCCACCTCGGGGATGAGGGGAGGGGGAGGCGACGGGGACGCCGACTTGCTGGGCTCCAGGGAGACGGGCTTGCTCACCACCAGCGCGGGCTTCGGGCGGTCATCTGCAAGAGGGGCAGCGTTAACGGGGGGGCTCCGATCCCCTGCTGCGCCCCGATCCCCTCTAGATCCCAGCAGGAAGGGAAGGGACAGACGTGCCGACCCACATCAAGCTGACAAACGTGGCACAGGGACAACGCGGGTCCTTCGACGCTCAGAGAACAGCCAGGGCGAGCAAAGGCAGCCCCCATAAACTCTCCTGGGCCCAACAGTGGGGCCGCTGGTGCCCGGGTCTGGGGAAAGACCTCACAAGCCCCAGGGGAACTGGCTGCACGCCCCGCACAGCCACCCCCGGGCACACACACGTACCTGGCCGGACAATAACTGCTACATGAGGGGTCTCTCCGTTGGCCTGGGGCTCCAAACCGCTTCCAGCCTAGGGGCGCAAACAGGGAGTTGTTAAGCGGGGCCCCGCGCACCTCCCGACACCCCAGCTGGGAAACGGGGGCCCGCTGACCTGGGGAGGGGTGGGGGTAGATGAGGTCCTCGCTCCGGACATGATTTCTTCGGTGATGTCTTTGCCGCCTTGGTTAGGGTCTCGTATCCGGATCTGCCCAGGGGTCAGAGCGGAGAGGGGGGGCGGGAAGTGTCAGCGGGGTGGGGGGCACAGCACCCGGCGCCCCCCCCTTTCCCTGGGCCTGACACCCCCAGGACACCCCCTTCTCTGAGCAGAGAGGGAAGAGGCTCATTCAGCGCCTGCCCTGACAACACACAGCTGGGGGACCGGCGGGTGCCATCTCCCCTCCCTGGGGGGCACAGCGCCCAGCGGAGGGGTGCCTGCCCCGATGCCCGGCAGGAAGGGACAGCGCAGGGCAGGGCGAGCCTCGGAAGGCACCGTGCCAGGCAGCCGGGGCCAGCGGGATGTTCCCAGCCGTTTCGGGGTGTCACGGGCGCTGGTCTGGGCATCACCTCCAGGGCCTGGGGCTCTGCCAGCCCCACACCTGCCGTAGGCACAGCAGCACCACGGCGCGCCCTGCTGCGGGGCGAGCAGGCACGACGCGCGGATCCCGGACCCCGTTTCAGGGCGCAGAGGAGCCCCCCAAGGCTCTTGCTCTCCCATCCCCAAACACACCCGGCAGGAGCGCAGCCCGGGGGGCTCCGACACCCCTCCATCAGCACCCCCCCGGGGAAACCCCCCGGCCCCGCAGCACCCCCTGCCCCCCAAGCCTGCACCGCGGGGCCGGGCGGGCGGCCGCTCGTCTCCCCGCTATAAATAGGCCCCGCGCGAGGCCTCCGAGCGCCGGCATCTCCGGGAGCAGACAGCAGTTGGCAGCCGCGGCACCCCCGCCCCCCCGGGAGCCGTGACTCAGCACAACGCCGCCCGCCGGGACGGCCAAGGTCGCCGGCACCCGCCGAGCCCCCCGGCCCGGGGACGCGGCCCCGCGCTCCTCCCGCACGGCACCGCGGGCACCGGGACGGGGGCTGGCACCGTCCCTGTCTCCGTCCCCCCCCCCAAGGCACGGGGCCGGCTCCTTACCGTCTTGCGCTCTCGTTTCGGGGGGATCGGCGGCTGCTGGCTCACGATGACCTGGGCGGTGGGGACCCCCGCCGGGAACTGCTGCACCCCCTGGGCCGGGTAGTAAGCCCCCGCTGGCGGAGAGGAAGAGACAGCGTCAGAGGCAGCGCCGGGCCAGACCCACCGAGCCCGCTCCCCAAAACACGAGGGGGGGTGCCGAGAGCTGGGGGGAAAACCCACGCCTCCCTCCAGCGAACCCCGGTAGCATCCGGGCCGGCTTCGGCTTCACCCCAACCCGCCCGACAGGCCCGCCCGAATTCCTTCCCCGTGAGGCAGAAGTGAGGCACGGCGTCCCCGCGCCGCCCCCACGCCCAGCCCGCGCCCCGAGGGCGCTCGCCGTGCCCACCGGCCCCTCCGGGACGCTGGGCCATGGCCAGGCACGGGAGCCACGGCTCGGCGGGCGGCTGCCTTCCTGCCCGCTCCCTTATCTCCCCCGGGCCAGCAGCCCCAGGGCGGCTCCGTGCAGCCCCGTCCGCACCCTCCATTCATTCACACCCCGGCCCGGGGGGGGGCTCGGGCGCCCCGCTGGGATCCCAGGGAGCACGGAGCGCTGCCGGGGGGCTGGAGGCAGCGCTGGGCCCCGCTCCGGGCCTGGCACAGCCCCCAAAAGCCGCTGCTCCCGTCCCAAAGGATCCGCGAGCATCCCCCCCCCAAGAGCACGGGAGGGCCGGCGTGGGCCGGGCAGGGAGCGACCGCGACAGGGGCGCCAGCGCGGGGAGGGACAGGGGCAGCTGGGCCCTGGCCTCCTCCCAGCTCCAGCACTTTCCCGGCTGTGCCGAGCCCGAAGCTCGCTCAGAGATGCCCCGGCCCCGTGCCGGGCACCCCTCCTCTGCCCAGGAGGGCTGCGGGGCCAGCCCGGCTGCCCCGGGGGGAGCGGGAGGGAGAGGGCAGGCCGGGGTGGCCCCACGGGCAGGAGGCAGCGCGTGGTGGGAAGCGACGGGGCCGCGGGGAGGACCCCGGGGCTAGGCTGGGGGGAGCAGGGGCGTCAAAAAGGCCTCGCACCCCAAAACCAGGGGAAGGAGGGGACCCCGAAGCCGCAGGCGGGGGGACAAAACCGCCCGGGGCTCCCGCGGGATGCCCCAGCTCCGAGCACAAAGGTGCAGCCAGCCGCCGGCCTGAGCGCCGCCTGGGGCCGCCTCCTCCCTCCGAGGGGGCTGCCAGGACCCCGGGGGGAGGCAGGACGGGCACGTACCTGGCTCAGGAGAAACCCATCTCCGCCCCGGTTTGCTTTGCTGCCGTGCCGGGGCCGGGCCGGAGGCCTCGGCTCACATTTCTGCGTGTGCCGGGCCTCCCGGGACGGACCAAGCCTAAATATAGTCACAGCCCGGGTGGCCACATGCGAGCGGGGGGAAGGAGGGGGGGGGGCCGCTTCCACCACCGCTCCCCAGCTCCGGGAGAGGGCAGGCACGGAGCAGCCGCTGCCCAGACCCCGGCCCCACAGCCCTGCAACCCCCCAGCCCCCCCCCCACAGCCCCCCGGCCCCACAGCCCCCCGGGGGGCTGCAGCTGGCCCGGGGAGGCGGCGAGCTCTGAACAACTGCTCGCTGCCTTCCCGCTGAGCCGAGGGGGGAGCAGGGGATAAAGTCTGGCCTGTCGCTCTGCCGGGGCGGTTAAACATTAATCGACCCCGATTTGGGAACGGGGAGGGGGGGGAGGCAGATGGATGGGTGGGACACAACGCACGGCCTTTGGTGCTGCACTGGGGGATGCAGAACGCCCCCCTGCACCCCAAAACGGTTTGTAAGGTGTTAATAGTCACAGGGGACACCTCGCCGAGCCCGGGGCGGGGGGGGGACGGAGGGGTCTGTGCTCAGCCCACGAAACCGGGGGGGCTGCGGGGAACCAAGAGCCAGGGGAGCAAACGGGGCAGGGTGCTACGGATGGAACGGCAGCGGTGAGCAGAGCAACCCCCCCCCCGGTCCGTACCGTAAGTCCCGAATTCCGTGGGGCTGGCTCCAGGGTAAAAACTAGGGGCGCCGGGCTGCACCGGGTACTGCTGGGTCGGGACGACGTACGTGGAGCGGCCCTGCAACGGGGGAGGAGAAGAAAAGGCTGGTTACGTCCCCGCAGGGCGCAGGCGTACCCCCAAACCCCACATCAGGGGGCTGCCCACGGCACCCCAAAGGGGCTGGGGGGGGCGGCCAGCACCGCCTGCAGCCTCGATGCAGAGGTGGGAACACCCCAATAGGGTCAGCGGGAGCTTGGAGAGCCCGGGGGACGCCCTCCACCCAACCCCGAGCAACATCCCCGTGGTGCATCCCCCCCCCCCCGGCACGGCCCTCACCTGTCCGGGGATGTAGTACGCTCCTTGGGAAGGCGTGTAGGATATCTGGGAGGGTATCATCATCACCTGGGAAGCGGCTGGATAGACATGGGCGGGAGGGCCGGGCCGGGCCGTCGTGTTGCTCTGCACGCGGGACGCGCTGGCGGGAGGCTGGGCCCTGTTCTGGTAGAAATGCTGCGGGAGAGATTGGGGGGGGGGGGCACGGCGTGAGGACGGGGGGCACCGGCACCCACCCGCCCGCCCGCCGCCGCACCCCAGCGGGCCCCCCCGCCCTCCCCCAAAAACCACCCCGGGCACGGGGAGCGGCGCCGGGCGGAGATTTTAAGCAGGCAGCACCCCCCTTATTCCCCCCGCCGGGGCACAGATCCTTCCCCCCCCCGGTGTGTGTGCCTCCCCCCCCCCCCCCCAAAGCCCCAACGCACCTGGGGGGCCGCCTGGCTCCATCCGACCCAGCTCATGCCCGGCGCAGCCCCCTCCCAGCCCGACGGGGCCGGCAGCGCCAGCGCCCGGAGCCCGGCCACGGCCGCACGCAGCTCGGCGGCGGGTCCCGGCGTGCCTCGCACCGGGGCCGGCGCTCGCAGTGACTGCCGGGACCTGTAGTCCTGCCCCGCTCTCCCTTCAGCCGCTGCTCTCCCTTCACCCTCTGCTTTCCCTCCCTCCTTCCTTCCCTCCCCGGCAGCAACCTTGCGGGTTTGGGGGGACGCCGCGGCCCTGGGGAGGAAGGACCTGCGCACGTTTCTCCCCCCCTCCCCGCCCCTCGCCACCATGCCCAGGGCGAGGAGGAAGCGTTACCTGAAGAGACCTGAATCCTCCCTGTTAGCAAGCGCACGGAGGGAGAGGGGAAAGAGAGAGAGAGGAGTTACCCGCCGCCGGGATGGGGCATGGGCACGGGCGGCAGAGGGGGCAGGAGGGGCGGCAGCGCAAGGCCGGGGCTGTGGGATGGGAGAGGAGCCCCCGGAGGAGCCCCCGGGTCGGGGTCGGGGCGTGTAACGAGGGGACAGGCACGGACACACGCACAGGAGAGCGGGGAGCCCTTCGCCCCGTGCCCACGTCCCAAACCCAACCGTGCTGGGGGGGGGCCGAGCACCTCGAAGCCCTGCCGGCCCCCACGGAGGTCCCTGCGGAGCCGGGGGTCCCAAGCACAGCGAGGCCGTGGCCAGGCCTGTCCCCAGCAGCACCCCCCCCAGCCGGGCCGATGGAGGCCCAGGGCCTTCGGTTGTGCTCCCAGAGGCCGCACGAGGTGGGACGGACACGGGCAGGACCAGGGGGCCACATCCAGCCACCTCCGCAGGCCCCAGCCCCGGCACAGCCTCGGAGGGGGGGGCACGGCACAAAGCCACCCCCGGGGTGCCACCTTGGCTAGGGACAGGCCAGCAGCACGGCACGGGGACACCCCGGGGTACCGCTGCGGCTTTGGGAGACCCCCCCAGAGGGAGACAGAGGAGGAAGAGGAAGAGGAGGAGGAGGAGGAGGGTACAGGCAGAAGCAGAGGCCTGGGTTAGCACAGGCACAGCCGCATGCGCCGGGCTTCATGCAAGAGCTCGGAGACACTACAGCGAAACCCCCCCGGCACATCCAAATGAGAGGGTGCCCCCCCAGTCCTCATCCAACCCCCCCCAGGGGGCTCGGCGCAGCTCCCCGCCTGCCCCCCTCGTTCCCCGGGGGTGTTTCTGTGCAGTGTCGGGCGCTGAGCATGCGGGGCAGGGGCTGGTTAGTACCTGCTGGTGAATAGCACGAGGCCCTGCTGGAAACTGAGAGAGGAGGAGAGCGAGGGTCGGGGACGGGGAGGAAGGAGAGAAGAGCAGTCACTCGGTGGGAGCCCCGGCAGGAGCCGTCCCCCCCCTACCCCATGGCCGGGAGGGAGGGACGAGGTCCCCAGACGGCACGTTACGATCGAGATTTTGGGCGCAATCCCCCTTGCAGACACGCAACGGCCCCGTGGGCCAGAACCAGGCTCCCTGTGACCCCCAGAGAGGAGCGTGCGCTGCTGAGGAGCCCAAGCGGCCCCTGGAGCCCCCCGAACCCCCTCGTCCCCGGGGCAAACCCCTTACCTGTCGCGGCTGAGAAGGCGTATTCATTTGTGAGGTCGGTGCCGGGTTAAAAACCACAGGTGCCGTCTGACCGGGTGGGAACGTCGACTGCAGGGAGGCAGGGAGGGAACGGGTCGGCACCACGGCACCCCGACGGCCCCAGTCCCCAGTCGGGGAGGCAGAGCCGGGCGCCCCCCGACCCCAAAAGCTGCCGGAGGGGCTGTTACCTGTGGAAGTCCGGGAGAAGGGGCAGGGTGCGGGGCTGTCGGGGCTCCTCCTGTGGGCTGTGGAGCTTTGTTCATTTCATGTGGTTGGACATAAGGGTCCCCTCGCTATCTGCGGGCACAGCGACAGCGGCCGTGAGGACCGTACCCTCAGCACCCCAGCCTGCGCGCGCCTCCTGTCCGCATCAGCCCCTAAAAGGGGGCAAATCCACCCCCTAAACCCCACCCCGGGGGTAAAACCAGAGCCGTGCCGTGCCCGATAGGCCGCATCCAGGGCACGGGCACGGGGAGAGGGGAGGACGAGGGCAGTGCCCAGCAGCGGACACCCATCGCCGGTGACCACCCAGCTCCGGGGGGCCGGGGTGGAGCCGGGCAGGGGCTGACGCCGGGGCACCCCGGCGTCAGCCCCTGCCCGGCTCCACCCCGGCTGACCTACAAAACGCTTCCCCCGGCCGGCCAAACCTGTTCCTGCCGGTGGCGCTGGGTCCCCGCCGCAAACGCCTACCGGGGAGGGCAGGGAGCAGCTCCCACGTCCCGTCCCGTCCCGTCCCCACGCCGCCACCGCTTCTGCCCACGGGGACGCGGCCCCCGGGGCTGCCACCCTCGTGCCCTGCCCGTCCGACGCCGGCCGGGTCCCGGGAGGGACTTGGCACCCGGTGCCGCGCTCCCCGCCCCAGTGCAAAGGCCGCCTGGGCAGGAAGGTGGGGGGGGGGGGGTGAGGCGCCCCCCCCCCAGCCCCGCAGCCCAGCAGGGGTCCCCCGTACCCCATAGCGGACCGGGGAGCTCGCCGCCCACCTCGCCACCCCGCACGGTGCTGTCAGAGCTCGTGGCCCAGCACCGCAGGCAGGATCCGGCCCCGGATCCTCAGGCCCTGCGCCCCGGCCCCCCACACCTCCACGCCGCCCCCCCGTAACTGGGGGGTGCCGGGCCCATCACAGCCTTCGCAGGTAGCCCCAGCCGTAAGCCCGGGGATCAATCCTGCTGCGGTTTGGGGGCTCGGCATCCCCCACGCTCCCCCGTCCCCGTCTTTGTCACTCACCCAGGGTGCTGAGCACCCCCTGCCCGGGAAGCGGCCACGTTAAAAAGGCAGCCCGGTGCTTGGCACCGGCCGCTCGAAAACCAGCGGGGAGGAAGGGATTAAAGCACGGAGGGGGGGGGGGAAAGGAACTCCAAAGGCACGGAGGGGACAGGGCGACGCGGCCCCCCCCGGCACGGAGCTCGATACTCACCCCCCCGCGGGAAAAACCTGGGCCGACTGAGCGGGCCTGCAGAGACCTTTCATCCGAGTGACTTGGGAGAGAAAGGAGGAAAGAGAGGGGGAGGAAGAGAGGAAGAAAAAAAATAAAAAATAATAATAATAATAAAAAAAATCAGCCTTGCAGCCCTGCCGGCGCGCGGAGAGGCCGCCGGGGCCGGCCTGCCGCCGGGGCCGCCGGGAGCACGAGGCTGTGCCGGGCCGGCCGGGCGTGCTGCAGTGCAGCGCCGCCAGCCCCCGGAGCACCAAAACCCCACCCACGGGCACGGCGACACCGGGGTGCCCACGGCCGCCCCGCCACGGACCCCCCCCGCACACCCCCCCCCGGCACGGCTCCGGCATCCGGGAAGTGCCGGCTGGGCGATGCCCGGTGCCAGGCACGGAGCTGGCACCGGGAGGGGACCGGGGAGCACGGCGGGGGGGTGGCAGCAGCGGGAGCCGCTCGGTGCCGCCCGCCCCGTGCCGGAGACGCCAGTTTCGGTGTTGCGCAGGGGCCCTGCCGGTGGCGGCGGGGCCACCGGGGGTCCCGGCACCTCCCGGGGTCTCGCCAAGCTCCGGGTGAGGATTTTTGGGGAAGCCCCCCGGGGCGAGCAGCCCGGCCACGGAGCAACCCCGTGGGCACCCCGGGACCTCCGCCACGGTGCCCCCCCGGTGCCCACCCGGTACGGACTCGGTGCCTCCCGAGGCCTGGCCACCGGTGCCGGTGCCGCCACCCGGGCGGCCCCCCCAGCCCCACCGCCGTGTCCGTCCGTCCGTCCGTCCGCGCCCGGCCCCGGCTCTCCTCCCGCGCCTCGGGGCTGCCGGAGCCGGTTCCACCGGGCACGGCCGGCACGGCGGCAGGGCCGGGGCTGGCGGTGGCGGCGCCGGTGGCTGACGCAGCCCCGGGACCTGCCCGACCGGCCGGGCTGCGGGCAGCGGCGGGGCCTGACTCAGCCGCCGCACCGGGGGCAGCCCCCCCCCCGAGAAGCCCGGTGAGCCCCGGGGGGGGCCCGGTTGCCGGTTGTGCGGGCAGGCCCCAGGCGCCGGCACCATCTTGGCGGCCGGGCGGGACGGAGGGGGGCGCCCGGCGGGGCCCGGCGGAGCGGGGAGGGGCCGGCAGCGGAGCCGGGCGGCGGGGCCCGGGCCCGGTTTTACCGGGAGGTGGTGGTTGGAAGGAAGGGGGGAGGGGGGAGGGTTTCAGCGTGTCGGCGCCGTGCCCGGTGCCGCATCCACCGGGCCGCTCCCCCCCGCGGCGGCGGCCTCTGCCAAGGACACGTGTCACTGCCGGCCGCCGCCATGGCCCCGCCGTGCACCGGCACCGGCGGGCGCGGCGGCACCGGGACGAGGAAGAGGATGAGGAGGAAGGCGGAGGAAGGCGGCGGAGGGGGGGGGGGGGGTCTCGCACCACGTGCGGCGGGGCCCGGCGGGGGCAGCACGTGCGCGGCGGCGGCGGCAGGGCGGCGGCGGCGCGGGGCACACGTGGGGGGGGGGGGGGGACACACCGGGACCGGGCAGCACCGTGCGGGCACCGCACCGGGGGACAACCGGAGGGGGGGGGGGGGAGGCGCGGAAGCCGAGGAAGCGGCACCGGCGGCGGGGCGGCGCCCACGTGGTGGCGGCGGCGGTGCCGGCGGGGCCCGGCAGCACGAGGCACGGGGCGGGAGCGGCGGCGGCGGCGGCGCGCGCGCGCGCGGGACCCGGTACCGGCGCCCCCCCCCCCCCCTCCCGCCGTCCCCACCCCGCCCCCCGCGGCGCGCGCCCGCCCCGCCCCCGCCCGTTACCTTCAGTCTCCTTCAGCGCGCGCGGCCCGACGCAGCCGCAGCTCGGCGCCCCGCCACCACCATTTCCGGGCCGCGCCGCGCGCAGGGGGCGGGGCGGGGCCGGGCGCGCCACGGGGAGGGGAGGGGAGGGAGGGGAGGGAGGGGGCGGGGCGCGCCGCCCGCTGAAGCCGCCGCCGCACCAGGCACGTGATGGGGGGGGGGGGAAGGGGGGGCGTCACGTGGTGCGCAGGGAGGGGTGGGCGGGTCCGTCTGGAGGCCACGCCCACCGCGGGGCCACGCCCGGCGCGCCGGCGGGAACCTGCGGGAGCCGCGGGAGCCGGGCCCCGCTCAGCACCGGCCCCTGGGGCCCCCACCCCCACGCCCTGCTCGCTCTCCCCCAGGAGCTAGGTAGCCCCCCCCCCCCCCGACCCCTTCTCCTGGTCCCCCAGGGCAGCGCCCTGGGGGGAGGTTTGGGAAGAGAAGGGCAGGGTTTGGGATAATAGAACCGTGGGGTTTGGGAGAGGGAACGGCGGGGTTTGGGAACAGAACAGTGCGGTTTGGGAAAACACAACACAGGGGTTTGGGAACAGAAGGGCAGGGTTTGGGAAAACAGAATAGTGGGATCTAGGATACAGAGTGGCAGGGTTTGGGAAAACAACTGTGGGGTTTAGGATACAGAGTGGCAGGGTTTGGGAAAACAGAACACAGATTTAGGAACAGAACAGCGGGGTTTGGGAAAACAGAACAGATTTGGGAACAGAAGGGCAGGGTTTGGGAAAACAGAACTGTGGGGTTTGGGATACAGAATGGCAGGGTTTGGGAAAACAGAACAAGGGGGGTTAGGATCCAGGAGGGGCTTCTCCCCTGCAGCCCCGGGGAGAAGGAGCACCCCGGGGGCAGCAGCACCCAGGCTCACCCAGCCCCGCAGGGCATTGCGCAAAGCCAAGCCGCCCCCCCCGGGAGCGGAGCACCAGGATGACACAGCGGCACGAGTGTCCACAGAGTTTTATTTCCTCAACTCTCGGTAACAAAAAAAAAAAAAGTTTTACCCCTACCCTCCCCACACCGCCTATTTCCCACCCCCCCAAGCCCCCCCCGCCCCAGCTCAAACATCGTAGTTGGGGTTCTTGCGCAGGATGACGAAGCCCTCGAGGATGGGGGTGACGGGCACGTGCTCCTCTGTGGCCAGCTCTGCCCGCTCGCCGTGCGCCAGCAGCACCGGGGTCGTGTGGGTCTGGAAGCCGGTGATGGTTTTGGGCTTGCCCGCCTGGCCCACCACGTCCACAGCCTGCGAGGGAGAAGCGAGATAAGAGCGGGGGATGCACGCGGGGCCCCCCCCCAGCACCCCGTCCCCAGCTCTGGCTGCCCCCTCACCTGTCCCACCCGAACCGACACGGGCAGAGGGCGCAGCTCCTCGTCGAAGGTGACCAGCATGCGGGGCTGCATGGCAGCGACGAGCCCGTAGAGGACGTAGTGGGATTTGCCCAGGATAACTGGAAGGGGGAGGAGGTAGGGGCACGGGGTCAGCACCCAGCAGCACCCACCCCACAGGGCGGAGGGGTGCCCGGGGTGCCCGAGCCCGCAGCACTCACTGTTGCGCACGTCCAGGAAGGACACGAGGACAGTCAGCAGCCCCGCCACGGCCACCTGGCTCATGAGCTGCCGATCACTGTGGTAGGGGCACAGCGTGAGCGTCCCCTTGCCCAGGTGGGTCAGGCCCTGGCGGGGCAGAGAAAACAACGTCGGGATGCAGTGAGACAACTCCCAGGGTCCCTGCCAGCAGCACCCCGAGGCCGCCACCGCCTCCTGCGCCCCACGCGGGTAACCCCAACCTGCCCCTTCCCCCCACGCCAAAAAGCACCAAGCGTGGGGCCGTCACCTGGGCTAGCCGCACCATGAAGAGGTTGTTGGGGTCCTTGGCGTGGTACTGGGCGAGCTGCCGCAGCATGGCAGCCAGCCGGGCATTGTTGGTACCTGGAGAACGGGGGGCACAGGCACAAATTAGGGTACAGGGCTTTGGTGTCCCTCCCCACCCCCCGCCCAGGACCCCCAGGTGCCCCGGGCTGTCCCCCGGGCTTACCGCTGCCCACCATGCCCATGGCAAAGATGGAGTTGTAGGAGACCTCGGGGTCAGCGTCGTGGGAGAACTTGCTGAGGGTGTCGAGGATGTTGAGCCGGGGGTTGGAGACCGAGATCAGCGCCAGGGCCAGGGGCACGGCCCGGCGCAGGGTGGGCTCCCCGTACCGCAGCTGCGGGGGAGGGAAGGTGGGTGCTAAACCCTGGGTCCCGGTGCCTCGGGGTGCCCACCGCCCAGCTAACCGAGGCCTACAGCGACGCGTTCTGTTTTCCCCAGACCCCTCCTCCCATTCCCAGGCCCCTGCCCAGCCCCGCGTTGTCCCCCCGCTGCCACTCACCAGGTGACCGAAGGTGCGCAGGGCCATCTCGGCGCCAATTTCCTCGCCCATGGCGATAAGCGCGATGCCCAACACCGCTACGCCCTGCGGGGACACGAGTGCTGAGCGCAGGCAGCACCCAGCCCCAAAGCCAGGTTCCTACAGCTCCCCCCAAGCCCAGCTGGACACGGGGAGCGGGGCACCCAGCTTGGGGCTGCCTTCCCCCAGCTCCAATCCCACAAGGGCCCAGGGACCCCTCGGAGGCAGCCCCCGCATTCCCCCACCTGGTGAGCCCCCATGTCGGCTGAGCTCTCTTTCTTCTCCTTCTCTTTCTTGTCCTTCTTGTCCTTGTCCTCCTCCTTCTCCTTGGAGTCAAAGTGCTCGCTGCAGATGTGCAGGAGCTGCTGCACCTTCAGGACGTTCCCCGAGCCTTGGGGGGGGAGAGCGGCGGGCCGGGATCAGCGGACGGAGGGCTCAGGACCCGCTCCCCCCTCGGCCTCCCTCAGCCCAACTCACCCGCGTAGGCGCAGATGTCCACCAGGGTGTTGGCGAAGCTGCGGAAGGGCTCGGACACCACCTCCAGCGCCGCCAGGATGGCCTCGATCGCCTCTCCTTTCCCTGCGGGGCAGCGCGGGGGGTCAGAACCCAGCGGCTGAGGCGTGCTCGAGCTGGGGGCGGCTGGCGCTGCCCTCCCTTACCCAGGTGGTTCAGGCCCAGGCCCAGCGGCAGCCACCGGGCGTAGGTGTCCTTCAGTTCCGTCTCCGATTTCTCCATGATGGTCTGGAGGATGGTCGAGGTGACGTCCCCGTTGCAGGAGCCCACGGATATCATCCCGCAGGCCAGGGCGGTCACGCCAGCCACCTGGAGAAGGAGAGGAGGAGATGCTGTGCGCTCAGGGAGGGCACAGAATACCCTCGGTCCCTCCAGAAATTTAGAATATTGGAGACCTGACGGCTTCCCACCCTCCCACATCACGTGAGTGGCTCAGAAGGGGAAAACAAGGTCGTGGTTTGGCACAGCACAGCGCCAAGCAGGGACACGCGGAGCCCAGACGGGCTGCGGGACAGCCCCGGCATCCCCAGGAGCTGTCGGGGACCGGGCAGGGCAGCGGGACCCCACGCGCCCACCCCCTGCTTCGCTCCCTACCTCCATGCTGGACTTGGAGTCTCCCATCACGGGCAGCAGCAAGGTGAGGACGTCCTCGCGGTTGGAGCCCGCGTAGGCCAGCCCCAGGCTGCGGAGAGCCCGGAGGAGCGTTAGGGGGGAGCCGCAGCGCCCATATAGCCAGCGGGGCTGGGGGCAGGCCCTTACCCGAAAATGGCTCCGATCCGCATGGTGTTGCTGTTGTGGAGGACGTAGTCGGACAGGAGGGCCAGGGCAGGGTCACACTCGTTCCTGACCCCTGAGTTGACGATGCCACAGGCCAGGAGGGCTCCCGACTGCAAGACAGAGGCGCCGTCACGCAGCAGCCACCATGGCACGGAGCTTGCTGTCAGGCAGTGACTAACGTCACCCCACGGGTTACACCCTCCCCCCAGGGCGGGCTAGCTGGTACCAAGTGAGCAACGCCACGCCAGAGCCAGCTCAGCAGCGCTGAGCTCACAGCTCTGCGAGAAAAGGACCCCAAAAATGCTCCAGGGATTCCCCAGGAGCTCCTCAACCCAGCTGTGAGCTGCTCCAAGGCCTGGGACGCCGGGCACCCAGCCCCTCCAGGGGCAGCCGCGCGCACACAGCCCACCCCACGGGGCCGAAAAACTCAGGCTGGGGTCAGCACCGCTCACCTTGATGTAATCCTCTGAGGAATACAGGTACTTGTCGATCTGCGTGAGCCCCCCGTCCACGTCCCACAGCAGTATGGTGCCCAGCGAGGCCGCGGCACTCAGCATCCCTGGGTTCCAGGGGAGAAAAGCCCACGTCACCCCCAGTCGATGCGCCCTGCCTGGGCAGGAGGCGGCCAGGGGCACGGGGCAGCCCCGCGGGAGCTGTGCTCAACGGCCCCGCTTTCAGCAGGTCCCCGAAAGGACCGGGGTCACAACCCCAGGGCTCCGGGCACCTCCAGCCCCTGCCCAGGCGCCTCTCTCACCGTGGTCCTTGTTCTTGTACAACCATTTATTGCCGTCATCTGTCAGCAGCTTGTCTTGTCCGAAGGCAGCGTTCACGAAGCCGTTCACGAAGGAGGAGGCCAAATTCATCCGGGCCGAGTCCACTTGGGAGCCGCTGCCCCCGAACCCTGGGGAGCGACGTCAGGGTGAGCCAGGCAGCAGGGCAGCCCAGCCGCACCGCGCAGCTGTCCCACGCCACACACAGGCGAGGATCTGTCCCCCAGCGATGGGGAAGGAGGAGCCCGAGCCCACGGCGGGCAGCAGAGCCAGCTCCGTGCCGGGCCAGAGGTCCCCAGCGGGCTGCCTGCCTGCCCCAGGACCCACAGCAACGCCCCCCAGCCAGGACCAAGCGAGGCAGCGACGCAAGCCCTTACGGTTATTTTCCAGGTGGGTTTTGTAAATATCGTCCGGCACTTTGGGCTCCATGATATCCAGCTGCAGAGACGGGGGAGAAGCGGTTACCTCCGCGCCCACGCGCTGCAGGCAGCTGCTGCGCAAGGACAGCCCCTCCAGGTGCTGCCTGGCCTCGAGGGGACAGAGGATCTCTTCCCAGCTCTTGCCCCGGAGCCCCCAGCTTGGGACAGCCCCGGGGCTCTTTCCCCAGCCAGCCGCCCACCTCTCTGGCCAAGGCCAGGAAGTTGCTGTTGAGCTGAACGTTGGACATGATCTCCGTCAGGTCCTCGTACTCCTCCACATCCTCGTTGAGCTCCAGGAAGACCCCGTGGCGGCCCAGCATGAAGGCCATCTGCTTCTGGACAACCCTGCACGGAGGGGAGAGGCTTCGCAAGCGCCCAGACCCCAGCCAGCCCCGCCACAAAGACAGGCTGACCAAACAGCAGGCACCCACCCCTGCCCACCCTCCTCTGGGGGCACATGACAGCAGCCCAGAGATGATCTGCTCCTGCCCATCCTGACTTTAGGGACAAAAGTCTCCACTCAAGCCCCCAGAAACGTTCGGCAGAGGCAGGATCCAACCCAGATCCGTCTGGACGGGGAGCTGCACCCCCACCACCCCGTGCTATGGCCCCAGGAGGGCAGGAAATTTAAATCTCCGCTTACACGTCCTTGCAGGAGGTGAAGATGTCCTCCACCAGCTCCACGTCATTGAGCATCAGGGCCAGGCGCAGCGCTTCGGGGTACCGGCTGAACTTGCGGAAGATGCCCAAGGCGCAGCGCAGGAGAGCGGAGTTCTCAGGCTCCGGGACGTAGCTCACACAGCTTGGAGGAGGAGACGGACAGACGGACACGAGGGTGAGCCACCCGTCAAGACAGCAGGGCCGGGAGACCCGCACCCACGCCGGCCCCTCACCTGGTCAGGTAGAGGCACACTTTGGAGTAGGCGTTGTCGTCGATGTACTTCTCCAGCATGTCCATCTGCTCGATCTCCATCAGCAGGTCGCAGGCCTCGTGCTCCGCATTGTGAGCCATGTTGTAGGGCACGATCTCCTTGACCAGGGTGAGGAGCGTGTCCCGCTGGGCCTTGTCCGCCTCGTCGATCTCCTGCCACTCCTTGGCCACCTCCCCCGCCAGGTGCCTGCAGGGAGAAAAGGAGGTCACCACCACAAATCCGGCTTGGCCCAGGGACGCGGAGCAGCTGCTGACAGACAGCTGGGGCTGCGCGGTGTTTAAGGGGGCTTCGTGGTGTTTAAGGGGGCTTCGTGTTCCTGCAGGGGCCACAGCTGGGGAAATCCCAGGGAAATCCCCCCCCAGGCCCTCCGTCCTTCCCAGGTCCCGCTCCCAGCCAGGCCCACCTGACGTATTCGTGCCCCCACGACGCCAGCTCCTCCTGGGAGCCCACCAGCCGGTACTTCAGACACTCGCGCTCCCCGCTCATGGTCATGGCCAGAACAGAAATGATGTCTGCTGCAAAGCGCTGGGGGGAGACGGAGAGAGCGCCAGAGCTTCAGAACCCCCGGAGACGAGGGCAGCCCAGGAGCACAGTGCCCTCCCTGAGCACGCACCGGCCATGGCAGGGGGCAGAGGCACGGCCCCGGCAAGTCAGAGCCCGCACGGGACGGCGGGGCGGGAGCGCTCACCTTGTTCTCCCCTGGCGCCATGCTCTCGTAGATCTCCTTCAGCTTGCCGTAGTGCGGCCGCAGGAACTTGAGGGGCTTGGGGACGGACGTCATGGAGGTGGTGGACGAGCGGATCTGCCGGCGCAGCTCCTCCAGGGCGGGGCGGTACAGGGACGTGTCCTTCTCCTGTGGGGGGAAGCGGCCCGTCAGGGGGCCGGTTTGGGGGCCGGTTTTGGGGTCAGATCCCCCAAGATTGGGGCCGGGCGGCCCCACGGCGGGCACTCACCCCCAGGCGCTCCACCAGCATCTCCAACTCGTCCTGCAGCTGCTTGTCCTCCTCCGACTGCGGGGGGGGGGGGGGGGGGCAGAGGGGTGAGGGCCGTGTGGGGCCGGGGGGGGGCACCCCGTGATGTCACCCCCATGACGTCACCCCCGTGACGTCACGCGGGGAGCCCCGAAGTGACGTCACCCCCCCCTCACACACACCACCGGGAGCCCCCCGCTGACGCCCCCGCGGGGCTGGGGTGGGGGTCGTCATCACCCCCTCGGTGACGTCATCACTCGTCGGTGACGTCACCACCTCCCGGCGACGTCACGCCCCTCCGGTGCCCTCAGAGCCCCCCCCCTCCCCGCCCGCCCGCCCGGTGCCGCCGCCGCCCCCCCGCCGTGACTCAGCGCGGCCCGGCGCCCACCAGCTCCTGCTCCTTCTCGGGCCCCGGCGGCTGCTCCCGCCGCTCCCTGCCCCACGGCGGAGCGGGTTTCTCGTCGCCGCCCGAGCCGGGCCCGCCCTGCACCCGGCTCTGCCCGCCGCCGCCGCCCGCCTCCATGGCCCCGCTCCGCCGCCGCCGCCGCGCACCCGGCCCCCGCCGCCGCGCCTGCGCCTGCGCCAGGCCCCGCCGCCCGCCGCCAATCAGCGCGCGCCGCCGGCGAGACGTCACCGCCGCGCGACGGGGGGCGGGGCGGGGGAGGTGGGCGTGGTTAGGGGGTGGGAGTGGGCGGGGCTTAGCGCGGTGGCCACGCCCCGCGCGTGTACCGGCACCGGGGCGGGGGGGGGGGGCACCGGGACCGGGGGGGCCACCGGGACCGGGGGGGGGTAACGGGACCGGGGGGTGCCGTGGAGCAGAGGCACGCCGCGGCCCCGTGGAGCGGCCGGTGGCGGAGCGGCGCTGCGGCGGCGGCGGGGCGCTGCTTGCAGCCACCGGGGCCGGTGCGCGTCCCCCGGTACCGGGGGGGGGCCGGGAGGTGCAGCACCAACGGGGCGGTGCCCGGGTGGGAGCCCGGCGTCGGGTCCCGGGGCCCGTGGCGGTGTCAGGTCCCGGTGCCGGTGTCGGCTCCCGGTGCCGGTGTCAGCTCCCGGTGCCGGGGCTCCGCCCGTGCACACGGCGGGCGCGGCCCCCCGCGGTCACCTTGGCGCCGGGGCCGGGCGGGGAGGAGCGGAGGGCTGAGACCGGGCTGCGCCCCCGGTGCCCCCGTTCCAACCCCCCCCCCCCCCACGGTACCACCGGCTCCAGCCGCGCCCCCGGTGCCTACGGGCGGCGCCCCGCCGGTACCCGCCACCCCCCCCCCCCCATCGCGGGGTCTCCATCCACCCATCCATCCATCCCTGCCCGCTCCCGGTCCCGGTCCCAATCCCGGTCCCGGTGCCGGTGCCGGTGCCGGTGCCGGTGCCGCCATGGCGGAGGCAGGCGGCGCTGCGGGGGCCCGGCGCTGCCCGGGCGGGGAGCGGAGCTAAGGCGGGAGGCGGCCCGGGATGGCCAGGATGAACGTGGCCCTGCAGGAGCTCGGCCACGCCGTGAGTGGGGGCCCGGGGGGGCGACAAAATGGGGAGGGGGGGGCGGCAGGGACCGGAGGGGGGGGGGGCGGCGTACGGAGGGAGCCGGTGCAGGGCAGCCCCGGGAGATGGGGGGGCTGCGGGGGGCTGCAGGGGGCTGGGCAGCCCCTCCCCGTGGCAGCAGGGATGGGGGGGGACAAGGGGACATCCCCCCCCCCCGGCAGCCCCCGCCTGGGGTCGGGCGGGGGGTCTTGGGTAGCCCCCCCCCCCCCGCTCCACCGGGGCACGGAGCCCACCGGGGTGTGGGGGTGCTGCGGGGGGGTGCCCCCAGAGCCAGCCCCGGGGGGGGGAGGGCGGGGAGGGGTCCGACCCCAAATTGGGGTGCCAGGAGGTGCCGGGGGGGGGGGACAGCGGTGACAAGGGGACGAGGGCGGGTTGGGGACCCTGGGGGCCAGCCCCCGCCTCCCCTCACCCCCCCCCCGCTGCAGATAACCCACCGGGGCGTTAACTCTGAAGCCTACCGATGGCACCGGGCGCTCTCCCACCCAAGCACCCGGCTTCTGCCGGCTCAGCTTCGTGCCCCCCCCCCCGTCCCGGCTGGGTCCTCGGCAGCCCCCCCAGGCCCTGGACAGGGGGTCCTGCCCCCCCCCCCCCGGCTGCCCCCCACCCCGTGGAGCCCCCGTCCCCCCGCAGCACCGCCCGCCCTGCCCCGGGCTCTCCCCTTTGCCCCGAGCACCGCGGGGGCCGGGTTGGGGTACCGGGGGGGGGGGGCTCCCAGATGTGTCACCCCAATGCACATCTGCATGGAAAGTTCCAGGCTTGGGGGGGGGGGGGGGGGCGAGGAGAGGGGGAGGGGCAGAGCAGAGCCAGCGGTTGCCTGGTGACGAGGACCACGTCTCCGTGGCACCTGGCTGATGCCGCGGCTGCCATGGCGACGCGGAGGGATGCTCTGCCCCCCCCCCGTGTCCCCCCCCCCGCAGCACCCAGCCTCACCTTCCCAGGGGCTCCGGGGGGGGTGGGGGGCAGCTTCCCAGGGGGGAGCCCCGGGCTGAGCCTCCGAAGGAGGCCCCAGCGCCCCCCCCGAGCGGGCACCAGCCCTCGCTGTGAGAGGCGGAGGGGGTGAGGGGGGGGCTCGGCCACCCCCCCCGGGGCCCCCCCAGCCCGCTCTGTGCCCCGGCAGATGCCCGACTACAAGCGCGCCACGCTGCAGGAGGACGAGGCGCCGGAGCCCGCGGGGGACGGCAGCGCCTCTCCCGACAGCGTGGAGGTGAGCCCGGACCCCCCCCAAATCCCCTCCTGTCCCGTCCCCCCCCCCCCATTTCCCGCAGCCCCAACCTGCCCGCAGCCGGGGGGGGGGGAAGTGGGGGGGGAGCAGCGGGAGCTGGGGTTGGGAACCGAGAGGCAGCCCCCAGGGATGTGCTGGGACACGGCCAAAATGCGGCAGAGAGAGCTCCTGGGCCACATTCCTTCCCGGCAGCTTTGGGGGCTGGCGCCCTGACCCCCCCCCCATCCCCCCACCCTAGGGATGCTCCAGCTATGGGGTGACCCCTCCCAGGGGGTCCCAGCGCGGTCCCCAGCTCGGTCCCAAACTCATCCCCACGCCGCCCAGCCCAGCCGGGGCACCCAGGGGCTGTAGGGGGAAGGGGTGGGGGGTGGGGGGGGGACACAGATGCGATTTGGGACCCTGCCTCCTGCCCAGGTGGGGTTTCGGAAGGGGCCGGGGCCGCTGCTGAGCCGCCTGGCGTCGCGCAGCCCGCTGGAGCTGGCGCTCAGCGCCGTCGCCGTCACCCTGGCCCTGCTGCTCGGCGCCGCCGTCGTCGCGCTGGCCGTGCAGTACAGCAGAGGTAGGGGCGGCGTGCGTGTGTCCCCCCCACACACACACCCCGTGCCCGCGGGGACGGCAGGATTGGGGCACACGCACGCACACGTCCCCGGGTGCTCTGCCCACCCCCGGCGGGCGCTCGGGGCCTGGCCCCGCGGCGTGCCTCGGTTTCCCCCCCCCGCGCACAGCCTGCCGTCCCTGCCAGATCCCTCTCGCAGCACGTGCCTGACGGACGCCTGCGTCCGGGTGGCCAGCAAGATCCTGGAGGCCCTGGACCCGGCCACGGACCCGTGCCAGGACTTCTACCAGTACTCCTGCGGGGGCTGGATCAGGAGGAACCCGCTGCCCACCGGGCGCTCCAAGTGGAGCACCTTCAACAGCATCTGGGACCAGAACCAGGCCATCATGAAGCACCTCCTAGGTGGGTGGGCGCCGGCGGGGACACCGAGGGCGGGCGGGGGGGGGACACCCCTGGGTGCATGAGGGGCTGAGCCCCCCCGGGGCTGAGCCGCAGCCCCCCCACACAGAGAACGCCAGCTTCAACTCGAGCAGCGAGGCGGAGAGGAAGACGCAGCGCTACTACCTGTCCTGCCTCAAGGAGCAGCGCATCGAGGAGCTGGGCGCACAGCCCCTCGTGGAGCTCATCGACAAGGTGGGCGGCACGCGGACCACCGGGCTGCGGCAACGTGTCCCCGTCCCGTGCCCCACCCAGCTGGGTGACGGATGCCCCCCCCCCCCCCCCGGGGGGCCGCTCGCGGGCAGATCGGCGGCTGGAACGTCACGGGCTCGTGGAACCAGAGCGGCTTCATGGAGGTGCTCAAGGTGGTGTCGGGCACGTACCGGGCGACCCCCTTCTTCACGGTGTACGTGGGTGCCGACTCCAAGAGCTCCAACAGCAACGTCATCCAGGTGGGGCACCGGCGGGAGGGGGGGGGGGCACCGGGGGGCACCGGGCTGCCCGTATCGCCCCTCTGTGCCCCCCCCCAGGTGGACCAGTCGGGGCTTTTCCTCCCCTCCCGGGATTACTACCTGAACAGGACGGCCAACGAGCGGGTGAGAGGAGCGAGAGCCCCCCCCGGTAGCTGGTGCCGTGGGGGGGGGGGGCCAGGCCGGGACCCGTGGGTGGGGGGTGTCCCGCAGACGGGACTGAGCCCGCCGCCGGGGGTCCCGCCAGGTCCTGGCCGCCTACCTGGACTACATGGTGGAGCTGGGCACGCTGCTGGGGGGGGCCAAGGAGCCCACCCGGCTGCAGATGCAGCAGGTGCTGGACTTCGAGACCCTGCTGGCCAACATCACCGTGCCCCAGGCTGAGCGGCGGGACGACGAGAAGATCTACCACAAGATGAGCATCGCCGAGCTGCAGGTGGGCACGGCTGCCCCACCGGGAAAAAACCCCTTCTGGGGACCCCTCCGGGCCCCCTCCCTGTGCTGCAGCCTTGGGAGCCGCGGGGAGCCGCGGGGAAGGAGCTTTGGGGCAGGGCAGGGATCTGGGGTGCCGAGGGAGCTGGGGACGTCGGGGCAGGGTGGTGCGGAGCCGTGCCAAGCGCCCGGGCGCAGCGTCCCCGTGTCCCCCCAGGTCCTCGCCCCCGCCATCGACTGGCTGGATTACCTCTCCTACTCCCTGGCCCCGCTGGAGCTGGCCGAGACGGAGCCCGTGGTGGTGTACGGGGACGCGTACCTCCAGCAGGTCTCCGACCTCATCAACGGCACCGACAAGAGGTGAGACCCCCGCGGTGGCCCCCCTTTGGGGCTGAACCCTCGGCGGGGGCACCGGGCACCCCCACACCCCCCCCGCCGGTGCCGGTCCCGTGGCAAGGCGCAGCACCCCTCTGCCCCCGCAGCGTCCTGAACAACTACCTGATCTGGAACCTGGTGCAGAAAACGGCCTCCAGCCTGGACCAGCGCTTCGAGACGGCCCAGGAGAGGCTGCTGGAGACGCTCTACGGCACCAGGAAGGTAACGGGGGGGGCGGGGGGTCTCCAGGACCACCCCCCCGCCACCCACAGCAGCGCAGGGGCAGCCGGAGCGCCTCTGCCCTTGGGGCGCCCTTGGGGTGCTGAGCCCCGGATGCTGCAGGAGGATTTGGGGGCTGTTTTTTGGGGTGTGGGGGGGTGTGGGGGTCACTGCTGGGTGTTTCCCCACAGCCTGGGGGGCAGGGATGGAGCAGGGGGAGGGGGCTGGGGCTGCCCCGGGGGTCTCAGGGGCTCCCGTCTCACCCCCGCAGTCCTGCACGCCCCGCTGGCAAACCTGCATCTCCAACACGGACGACACGCTGGGCTTCGCCCTGGGCTCCCTCTTCGTCAAAGCAACCTTCGACCGGGACAGCAAGGCCATCGTGAGGACACAGCCCCCCCCCCCGTCCCCCCCCCCTCCGTCACCCCCCCTCCGTCACCCCCAGTTCCCCCCCGCCCCCCCAGAGCCCGGTGACGGTGAAATGGGACCCCTGGGGTTGGGGTTAGGAGGGGCCCGCCCGTGGTCACATCCTGCCCGAGCCGCCCCTGTACGATGGGCACCGAGGGGGGCACAGGGTGACGCGGCAGGGTGTGTGTCCCCCCCCCCCACTGTCCCTGTCCCCAGGCCGAGGAGATGATCAGCGAGATCCGGACGGCTTTCGAGGGGTCCCTGGACCAGCTGGACTGGATGGATGAGACGACCCGGCAGGCGGCGAAAGAGAAGGTGCCCCCGGGGGGGGTGGGTGGTTGGGAGACCCCCCCCGGGCATTTTCTGGCCTCATCTCACCCCCCAGGACCTCTCCCCACGCAGGCGGATGCCATCTACGACATGATCGGCTTCCCGGACTTCATCCTGGACAACAAGGAGCTGGACGACGTCTATGACGGGGTAGGGGGCTCACGGGGCGGGGGGGGGGTCTGCCCTGCTCGCACCGAGCCCTGGAGGTCCCCTGGTGGGATGACGGCGGGGGGATGGGGACAGGGCACAAAACGGAGCCACCCCAAAACCCTGCGTGGCCGGACCCGTCCTCACCCAGCCTCTCCCCCACCAGTACGAGGTCTCCGAGGACTCCTTCTTCCAGAACATGCTCAACTTCTACAACTTCTCCGCCAAGGTGATGGCCGACCAGCTGCGCAAGCCCCCCAACCGGGACCAGTAAGGGAGTGGGGGGGCCCTGGGAGGCACGGGGGAGAGGTGACCTGTCCCTGCCCGTGCGCTGTCCCCCCAGGTGGAGCATGACCCCGCAGACCGTCAACGCCTACTACCTGCCCACCAAGAACGGCATCGTCTTCCCCGCCGGCATCCTGCAGGCTCCCTTCTACGCCCGCAGCCACCCCAAGTGAGCCCGGCGCGGGGCTGGGGGGGTGGAGGTGGGGGACGGGAGGGGACACGGGCAGGCGATCCCGACCCCGGGCTGCCCGGGATGGGGAGGGGGGGGGCGATGCCGTGATCCCTCTGCGCTCACCCGGCTCTGCCCCGCCGCCCCGCAGAGCCCTCAATTTCGGTGGCATCGGCGTGGTGATGGGCCACGAGCTGACCCACGCCTTCGACGACCAAGGTGAGAGCCCGCGGGCAGCACCGCCCCGACCCCCCCCATCGCCTTCCCGTCCCCCTGCCCCCCCTGAGACCCCCGCCCGCCTGCCCCCGTGCCCTCGGTGTGGGGAAGGGGTGCCGCGGGGGGGGGGGGGGTTGCTTCGCCATCCATCGCATCGTGCGTGCTCGTGGCCACGGCCACCCCCCCCCCGGCTGGCTGGCTTCCCCTTCTATGTCCTGTCTCCCCAGGTGGCACCCGCCGATTCCTCCCCCCGGCTTCTCTGTGCAGCTTTCGCTCCATCCGCTTGGTGAGGACACGGTGGCTGCAGCTCGGGCCCCCCCCCCCTGCGGCCCCCCCGCCGCCTCCTCCTCTTCCTCCTCCTCCTCCTCCTCCTCCTCCTGGGGCAGGGGACGGGTCCCTCTCACATCCGCTCTGCTTTGCGCCTCTCACCGGAGCCAGCGGGGTTGAGCTGGGGGAAAACGGGGGAATTTGGGGTCACGGGGACAGCAGGGGACACCGGGGGGGGACACAAGAACATGGCTGAGCCCCGGGACAGAGACCACCTGGAGCAGGAGCTGGGGGACGCCTTCTCCCCAGGGTGCTCCAGGTCCCCTGAAGTCCCCCGGGCGTCCCCACGGTGCTCGGCAGTGCCCGGTTTGGGGACCCCGCAGCGTGGGCTCTGTGAGGGGGGGGGGGGGGGGAACAGCATCCCCCGGTCCCGCTGCCCCACGGCTCGGTCCCGCAGGCCGGGAGTACGACAAGGAGGGCAACCTGCGGCCCTGGTGGCAGAACTCCTCGCTGGAGGCCTTCAAGAACCGGACGGCGTGCATGACGGAGCAGTACGGCCGCTACACCGTGCACCGCGAGAAGGTCAACGGCCGCCAGACGCTGGGCGAGAACATCGCCGACAACGGCGGCCTGAAGGCAGCCTACAACGTGGGTCGGGGCTCCCGGGGCGCGCGCAGCCTCGTGGGTGTGCGCGTGTCCGCCGTGGGGCTTCACGGCGCCTCCCCCCGCAGGCGTACAAGTCGTGGCTGCAGAAGAACGGGGACGAGAAGCGCCTGCCGGCCCTGGGGCTCACCAACCACCAGCTCTTCTTCGTGGGCTTCGCGCAGGTACGGTGCTGGGGGCCTTCCCCTCCCAGCCCCCGGGTGCCACCCCGCTGGTCCCCATCCCGCCTACGGGGCCGGAGCCGTGGCCCGGTGTTGGGGCGAGGGCGGGCTCCCTCCCCGCGATCCCCCCGGCCGCTCCCGCTCCCCCAGGTGTGGTGCTCGGTGCGGACGCCCGAGAGCTCCCACGAGGGGCTGGTGACCGACCCGCACAGCCCCGACAAGTACCGCGTCATCGGCACCCTCAGCAACTCCCGGGACTTCGTGGAGCACTTCGGCTGCCCGCTGGGCTCGCCCATGAACCCCGGCCGGCACTGCGAGGTGTGGTAGCCACCGGGACAGCCCGCGGGGACGGGGACGGAGGGCACCGTGCCCGGCTGTAACCCACCACCCCCCCCCCGACCCTCACCGGGTGCCCACGGGGCCACCGTGAGCCACCCCCCCCGCACGCCCACCGCTCCCCGCGCCCCCCGGCTCCTCTCCGGTGCCCAGCACGGGCCCCCCCGGGGATGGGACTGGGGGGGGCGGAGAGGCCGCGGTGCCCCCCACGACCCCACGGGGGGCACCGGAGCCGAGCCCCCCGCTCTGCCCCCCGGTGCCGGTGTGGGCCGGGGGCTGCCCGGCTCCGGTCTCCCCTCGCCCTCGCCCCCCCCGCAGCCCGGTGCCCGCCTGCTGGGGCCGGGGGGGGGAGCGGGGGGAGCCCGGTGCCCGGTGCCCGCCGCTGGCTTCACGGAACGATTAAAGCAGCTTCCACCGAGCCGCCGCCTCCGCCTCCTTCATGGCGGCACCGGGGGGGGGGGGCTGAAGGACCGGGAGGGAGGGGAACGGGCGGGGACGGGGGCTGCGGGACGGCACCGGGGCACGGGCCCTGGGGTGCGAAGACCGGGCTGTGGAGACCCGGAGACCGGGAGCGGGGACCCCAAGGGACCGCGGCCCGGACCCCGCCCGCCTCAGGGCCTCCATGACCGGGACACCGGTGCTCGGCCCCCCCCCACCGGTATCCGGTACTGGGCCCGTGCCGCAAAGCCCGCCGGGATTTGTAGTCCTGGCGGCACCTTCCCGGTTGCAGCCCGGCGCGAGGGATGCCGGGAGATGTAGTTCCGCGCCCCGCCGGTCCCAACGCCCCGCTAGAGGGCCCGCACTGCATTTCCCAGCAGGCACCGCGCGGCGGCCGCGGACCGGGGCCTGGGCGCCGCCGGCCGGCCTCGGGGGCGCGGGGGGCGGCGGGGCCGGGCTGGGGTGAGCGGGGGCGGCGGGGCCAAGCGGGGGGCGGGGGGAGCCGGGACGAGGGGCGGCGAGGCCGGGCCGGGGGCGCCGGGCCTGGAACGGGGGGCACCGGGCGCTAGGCCCCGGTGAGGCCCCCGGGCCCAGCCCCGCTCTCCCCTGGCAGGCACCGGCCGAGCCCGGCGCCATGGAGCCGGTGACGCCCGTGGAGCTGCTGTGCCTGGGCTCCAGCCTCGCCTTCTCGGGGCTCTTCTACTACCTGTACCGGAGGAAGGCCGGCGTGGCGGCGCGCGTGCAGGTAGCCCCGTGCCTCTGTGCCACCCCCGGCCCGGCTGCCGGCCGCGGCACCGTGGCCGGGCTCAGGCAGGCCGCATCCTGCGCGGCCCCGCGGGGCTCACGGCCCGTCCCCGCTCTCCCAGGAGGCCCCGAAGCTGCAGGTGGACGATGATTTAGCAGCGCTGGCGTCCGCCGCCGACGGGAAGTGCCTGCCCTACGTTGCCCTGGAAGGTGAGGAGGCCCCGTGGGCATACACCGGGGACGGGGGCCAGGCTCCCCTTCCCCGGGCTGCGACGTGTCCCTTCGTCCCCAGGCATCGTGCTGCCAGCCAAGGCGGCGCTGTCCAGCCAGTACCACCGGGGGATGCAGGGCGTGATCCAGAAGCTGCTTCTCAAGGAGCACCGGCTGATCTGGAACAGCTTGGCGCGGAGCTGGTGAGCGATGGGAAAGGACGGCAGGGGTGGGCTCGCACCGACGGGTCCACACCCCCACCCTCTGGGGGGCCACGCGAGAGGCTCTCGGTTCAACCCCAGCAGCTCGGGGCTCCTTCGCGTCCCCCGCGTCTCAGCGCCGTGCTCTCCGCTTGCAGGACCGAGAGCGAGCGGGTGCTCTCGGAGCAGGTCTACACCGTCCCCTTCTTGCTGGCCTCGCCGGACGCCGAGGCGGTGACGCAGGTGAGCGTGGAGAGCCCGCTGCGAGCCGTCCGCCTGCCCCTGGAGACGGTGTACGAGCGCTTCCAGCAGCCGGCCCACGGCTTCCGCGACCTGCTGGGCCACTACCTGAGCGGGGAGAAGCCCAAGGGCATCCTGGAGACCGAGGAGATGCTGCGGGTGGGGGCCGCGCTGACGGGCATCGGGGAGCTGGCCCTGCACCCCGACGGCTCGCTGCACCTCCAGCCGCCGGCCCGCGAGGGCGAGTATTTCTTGTGCCTGGGGGACTGGCAGGCGGTGCTGGCGGAGCTGGAGGCGGCCAGCGGCTTCTGGAAGGGGGCGGCGGCGCTGTGCGCGGCGCTGGGGCTGGCCGTCCTCCTCCACGCCGTGTGCCGGGCCCTCCGCCAGGCGCGCCTCAAGCCGGAGCCCGAGGACAAGGAGCCCGAGGGCGAGGAGGAGGCCGAGGCCGGAGGCCTGGAGGACTCGTGCGTGGTCTGCCTCAGCCGGCCCCGCGAGTGCGTCCTGCTGGGCTGCGGCCACATCTGCTGCTGCTTCCGCTGCTTCCAGGCCTTGCCCAGCCGCCTCTGCCCCATCTGCCGGGGCCCCATCGACCGCGTGGTGCCCCTCTACCAGGCCTGAGGGCGCCTTTTGGGGTGGGGGGGGGCACAGGGAGGGGCAGCGCCAACCGAGCCCAGCCCTGAGCCTGGGGAAACCTCAGGGGTCCACCAGCACGTGGCTGTGTGGTTCCTGCTGGGGGGGGACGGGTCCCAGCGTGCCCCCGTCTGTTCTGGGGGAACCTACAGCCCCCCCCCCCATCCTGTTTGTCTGCCAAAGGACCCCCCCCCCTTAACGTGAGTGGGCGGGGGCAACGTACTTCTGGTGCCTAATGTAAGGAGTCCTCTGCACCCTCTGGGCCTGTTTCTGAGCCCTGACACCCCCCCCGCCCCCCCCCAGAAGGCATGTGGCTTTTTTTCCTTGCGTTGCTTTTCCAGCGCGTGGCTTTGTGGAGAGAACAGGGCCGGGGGGGAGATCCCAGGGCCAGTGGGGCACAGCTGGGGAGGGCAGGGGCTGGGCAGAACCCCCCCACACCCCCCCCGGAGCCAGCGCCGTGCCGCACCTGGGTGCCAGCGTCCCCCTACCTCGCGCCTGCACCCCGTAAGCGGGCTGTCTGGGGACAGGCACCCCCTTCACCAGCTGCTCTGGCACCCAGGAGGGGGGGGACGGGGGCACCCTGCCCGTGCCCCCAGCACCCGCTGAGCCCCGCGCACCCCCCCCCCCCGGTGCCCGGCCCCGCGGCCGATCGCTGATAAAGCCGAGGAGCCGAGCCCAGCCTCGCGTCTTCCTTCGCGCCGCCAACACGGGGCCGGGAGCTGCCCCCGCCGCCTCAGGGCAGGGTGCCCCCAGCACCCCGGGGTGCGGGACGGATGGGTGCCGTTACCGTGGCGATGCCGCTCTCGGTCTCCATGGCGACTGCCGCCCTGCACCCCCCCCCCATCCTGCCTGCGGTTGCCTGGGCAACCCGCGGGCTCTCCCGGCTCCGGCAGCTTTGGGATGCCCAGGTTTTGGGGTGGGGGCGTTATGCCCCCCTCCCCGCAGCATCCGTCCCCCGTCGGTTTGGGGCCGGGCACGTGCTCGGGGCAGAGGTGCCACCGTGGCGGCGTCCCCGCTGCCAACCGCGGCGCCCCCAGAGCACCCCTGGGACCCGCGGGCATTTTTGGGGTGGGACGAGGGGGTCCCCCCCCCTCCCCGCGGCAGCATGGCGCCGCAGAGTGAGCAGCGGGGAGCGGGTCCCCCCCCGCGCAGCCGGGCATCCCCCCCGCAGCAGGAGGGATTTCGGGAAGGGGATAAATACCAGCTGGCACAGGGCCGGGCTGCCAGGAACGCGCTCCCCGCGTGCCAAGAGCTGCTGGCACGAGCGGGCCGCGAGGTGCCCGTGCGCCCGCAGGCTGCTCTGCTCTTGCCCTGGGGCTGGGCCGCCCGCGGCCACCTCCCCTGGGACAGCACCAGGCTGACGTCCCCCTGCCCCCCCGGGGGGGTGCTGGGGGTGCCTGGGGAAGGGGACTCCTGTTGTACCCAGCGCCGTCCCTGCAGGCGCTCGGGGTGGCATCACGCACAGACCCCCTCCTGCCACCCTGTGCCCCCCCCCAGGGATGCCACCAGCCCCGCGGTGCCGCGTCCCCCCCCCGTGCAGCCCCGCGCAGCCCTGCCTGGCACCGCTCCCCCAGCGCCGTGACTCAACCGAGCTCGGCACCAGCCAGAGCCCGGCGCTGCCAAACCCCCCCGGCACGGGGCCGCCGGCCCTGCCGCAGTGCCCGCACCCCCCTGCTCCCTGGGGAAAGCTGAGACGTGTCCCCCCCCCCCCCCAAACACACATCCCCGGGGACACTCGGTCAGGACAGCGGGAGCGCGCGGTGCTGAGCCACCCCCCCGCGACGCAGGGCCCGTGGGCACCCAGGTGTCCCCGCAGCTCTCGCCCCCACGCCAGCCGCAGCCCTGCGGGCGCCCATCCGTGCCCCCCGCGCCCCCCCCCGTGCCCCCCAGCAGCTCCCCCCCTGCATCCCCGCCTGTTGTCATGGCGATGGGACGTGCTGACGGACGGCGACGGAGCCTCGTCACCCCGCAGGGCTGCTCGCCACGGCCGGGGTCCCCCAGCCCGGGGCCAGGCGGGGATGAAGGGGTTTTGGGGTGAAGCCCGTCCCCAGGCACCCCCCCCCCGCGCCGGTGCGGCCCCGGCGTCACCAGGACCTCAGCCCCAGGTGGCTCACGGGGGGGGGGACGGGGATGGTGCCGTCCCTCTTCCACCCGTCCCAGCGTGGGATTTGGGATGGGAGCCCACCGGGGGGGCTCCCAGAGGAGCCCCTTTTCCTCATCTCACTGCCCCGAGCTCTTCACCACCCCCAGCCGGGCTCGCCAGCAGGGCGCACGTCCCCGCCGCCGTGACAAGTGCCGCCGGTGGCACGCCCGGTGCACATCTGCTCCCCCAAATCTGGGGACGAACAACCTGCCCGACCCCCCCTGCCTCCCCGCGGCCAGACAGCCGGCGCCCGATGTCCCCGGCCCCCCAGGCGACCTTCGGCAGCCCCCCCCTCGGGGACAGCCCCAGGTGCTGGTGGCAGCAGGGAGCTGGCGCTCGGCGAGCGCGGCCGCGGGGCTGCGGCAGCTGCCAGCAGCGGTGCCATTTCACGTTTCTTGGCAGGGCCGGGAGCGGAGCAGATGGAGGCACCGCAACGCAGCCTCCAGGCACGCCTCCGCGGCCCCCCCCCCGTGCCACCGGCAGCTCCCCGGCCTGCTGCTCGCACCCCAAAAATCACCGGGAGCGCCAGGGGCCGTGGGGGGAAGCCGTCGCCTCCGTCCAGGTGCCTGGTCCTCGGTGAGCGTCCTCCCGGGCCTTCCCCGGGGACACCAAACGCTGCCAGCGCAGCCCCTTCCCCTGCTGGGGGACCCCTCGTGGCGGCACCTCGGGCACCTGCGGGCAGGCTGCTCACCCCGAGCCGTGCCCCAAAAAGCTCTGGGGCATTTCGGGGCTGCTCCTGCCCTTTTGGCATCCCCACGCAGGGGGTGGCAGCGCCCCCAGGCACACGCTGTTCTTTGCACGGGCGGCCCACGGCCACCCCGACAGTGCCATCCCCATCACAGCTGGGAGCCCAACACCAAACCAGCCCCAGGAGGGGGGCCACAACCACCCCCAGCCCCGTGAGGTGTCCCGGCCCCTGCTCAGGAGCTGCAGCCCCCGTTTAGGGGCTGGGGCAGGATAAAGCTCCCGCTTCCCCAGCCGCCGGGAGCCCCGTGCCCGCTCACCAAACGCCCCGCAGCCAAGCCGCTGCTCTGGGCACACATTTGGGGCCAAGCAGGGCGCTCCCAGCGGGACCCAGCCCCTCTGCAGGACCCAGCCAGGCTGGGAACCCCCCCCCCCGGGGCACAGCACCAGCCCCACAACCCACCCGCACCTCGCCGCGCTCACCCCAGCCCCACGGCTCGCCGGTCCGTGCCCACGGGCAGCGGCACGTGGGCCAGGCGGTGGGGAAAGCAGGGCACATCTCAGCGTGGGCCTCTCGCCTATTTTCCCAGGCGCCTTTTTTTTTTTTTTTGCCTTTCCAGAAGCCATCACATGAAAAAGTTGAAGCTGGTTCCCTGGCTAAAGCAGGAATAAAGGCAGCTCCCGGCCGGCGGGGAGGGGGGGGGGGGGGGCACGGCTGCCCTGTCCCTTCCGTCCCCGCTCTCAGAGGGGAGCGGAGCTCTGCAGAGCCCGGCACAAAGGGGACGGCACGGCCGAGCCTGCCCCAAATAGCCGTACCTGCCCGCTCGCCTGGGCCGCTCCAGCCGACGCTCTCCTGCAGCGCCTTTCGGGATCTCAAAGTGTGGGCCGAGGAGGTGGTGGCAAGGTGGGGGGGGGGTAAACGGGCCGCAGGCTCTGCGGGAACCCCGCTCTCGTCCCCTAGAGACCCCCAGGGGGGCTCGTGGGGCTGGGGCTCGGCCACCACGGGAGCTACGGGGTTGCCCCATGGCGTGCGCCTGCGCCAACCTCAGCCCCCCAGACAAGGGCCAAGCAGCACCACCCAGCCCTCACGGTGCCAGCAGCCCCCTCCTGGGCTTAAATACCCCCAGGTGTTGGGGGGGGGGGCAGGTGAGGCTGCTCAAGGCCAATTTGGTGCAAGTGGGGCTTGGGTGGGGGGAGTATTGGGGTCCCTTGGGGCCGAATGACGGCTGGCTGCCCCACGGGGGTCAGCTCCCTCCTTCCTTGCCCCCCCCCAAAAAGCCCCCGGGGGGAGCGGCCGAGCCGTGGGGCAGGGGCACCTCGGGGCACCGCGCACCCACGCGTGTCCCCCCCCCCCCCAGTCTGCAGGCGACGACCCCCGCGCGTGGGGGGGGGGGCGAGGGCTCCAAGGCGGCGACGGAGGCAGACCCCAAAACTGGGGGAAGGCTGCGGTAATGGGGGGGGGGGGCACCCGGGGCCGCCCGTCCCGCGGGATGCTCCCGCCCCCTCCCCGGTCCCTCCGCTCGTCCCGGCCGCGCTCGGAGCCGCCCCCTCCCGCCCCGCCGGGGTGTGTGTGTGTGTGTGTGTTGGGGGGGGGGGTCCCCGCTCCCCCCGGATGCATGACTTCATCCTTCCGCCCGCCCGCCTCGCCTCCCCGCCGCCGCTCCGCCGCCGCCGCCGCCGCCGCCGCTTGGCCGGTGCAGCCGCCGCCGCCGCCGGTGCCGCCCGCCCGCCCGCCGCAGACTGGCTGCTCCCGGCCCGGCTCCGGAGCGGCTCGGCACGGCACGGCACGGCCCGGCCCGGCCCGCTCGGCCCCGCCATGTCGCAGGTGCTGCCCTACGGCGAGGACAAGGTGGGGCGCTACGGCGCCGAGCCCGAGGCGGGGGAGCTGCCCTTCAGCTGCCGCCTGCAGGACACCAACGCCTTCTTCGGGGGCAACCAGGGCAAGCGGCCCCCCAAGCTGGGACAGATCGGCCGCGCCAAAAGAGGTACCCCCCCCCCCCCCCCAACACCCCCCCCTCGGCTGTCACCCCCCCACCCCGCCCCAAATCCCTGCGGTGTCCCCGGGATGCGGCTGCCCCCCCCCAGCATCACCCGGACCCCCCCCCCCCGGCTCTGCCCCGCGGCATCCCCAGCGCTGCCCGCCCCCCCCCCCCAACCCCCCGGCATCTCCGGGACCCCGCGATCGCAGGACCCCCCCCCCCGACCCCACTGCAGGCAGGGTGTCCGTGTCCCCCCCCCCCCCCCCCGCCCCGGAGCTGCCCCCCCGTCTCCTGCAGCCATGGGCTGCCCACGGGGCTACCCCAGGTACCCCCCCGGAGCTGCTCCTCGGCTCCCCTGGGGTTGCTGCACACCCCCGGGGCTGCCCGACACCCCCCCCCCAGCCCTACAGACCCCCCCCCCAGCCCTACAGACCCCCCCCCAGCCCTACAGACCCCCCCCCAGCCCTATAACCCCCCCCCAGCCCTATAGACCCCCCCCATCCCCATACCCCCCCCCCATCCCCGCCTGCCGCAGAGACCCCCACCAGCAGCACCGCTGCTGACCAACAGCCCCCCCCCCAGCCCTACAGACCCCCCCCCAGCCCTACAGACCCCCCCCCCAGCCCTACAGACCCCCCCCCAGCCCTACAGACCCCCCCAGCCCTACAGACCCCCCCCCAGCCCTATAACCCCCCCCCCCCCCAGCCCTATAACCCCCCCCAGCCCTATAAACCCCCCCCCAGCCCTATAGACCCCCCCCAGCCCCATACCCCCCCCCCCATCCCCGCCTGCCGCAGAGACCCCCACCAGCAGCACCGCTGCTGACCAGCAGCCCCCCCCCGGCTCTGCTGCCCCCCCCCCCAGCTCCATGAAGCTGGCATGTCGTGTGTGCCCCCCCCCCCCGCTTTGCTGCTTGCCGCAGAGACCCCATCAGCTTCAATCGGGACCCAAATAAACGCCCCCCCCCCCCCGCCCCCCCGATGTGTCACCACCATCCGTCACCCCGGTGCCTTGGGGAACCCCGACCGCAGCCCCTGCCGTCCCTGCAGCCCCCCCCCCGCACCTGCTGGGGGGGCCCCACGGGGACCCCCCCCCAATTCCCGTCGTGAGCTGCAGGGGCAAAATTGGGGGGGGGGGGGGACACCCAGAGACCCCCCCCGGCACGAAGACACCCCGTGTCCCCCGCTCCACGCCCCCCTTTGCGGTGCTGATGGATGGGATTAGCGGCCCCCCCCCAAGGGGATTGGGGGGCAATTCCCCCCCCCTCGGAGGGGATTGGGGGCAATTCCCCCCCCCCCAGCCTTGGGGGGGTCTGGCTGCTGCCCCACTGATGCTGGCGGTGGGGGGGTTCTGGCCAATCCGCCCCCAGGGTGCTGCTGGGGGGGCTGCTGACCCTATACCCCCCCCCCAGGTAGAGATGCTGGTGGGGGGGGGTCCTGCCCAGGCGGTGATGGGGAGGGAGGGGGGGGGGGGATGCTGCGTAGCCCCCCCGGTGGGGGTGCTGATGTGGGGAGGGGGGGCTCTGGGGTGATGCCGTGGGGGGGTCTGTCTGTCCGGCAGCGCGCTGGGGGGGTCTGTCCGGCCCCCCCCCACCCCGTGCTGATGCTGCCTGCGGGAGGTGGTGGGGGGGGGGGGGTCCATCCAGCAGCGGCTGGTGCCCCCCCCGCTGGGTCATTACCCATTCCAGTCCTGTTGCTCGCAGCAGCGCCTGCCGCAGCGCGGAGGGGGGGTCCCTTCCTGCCCCCCCGCCCCCGCCATCCACCCACAGCCGGCCGCGGGGAAAAGGAGAGGGGGGGCACCCCCTGCCTGTCCCCCCCCCCATCACCCCATTCCCCCCCCAACCCCTAGGGGGTGGCTGTAAGGGGGGGGGGGGGGGCGCATCCAGACCCTCTGCGGGGAGAGGAGGAGGAGGAAGGGGGGGGGATAAGGGAGGAAGGGCCGGGCGCTGCCCCCCCCCCGCGTGTCCCCGCACCCACCCGCGTCCCCCCCCCGCGTGTCCCCGCAGTGGTGATCGAGGATGACCGGATAGACGAGGTGCTCAAGGGCATGACGGAGAAGTCGCCGTCGGGGGTATAAACCCGGAGCCGCCGCCAGGACCCTCGGGCCCGGGGGGGGGGCACAGACGAGGAAAGAGAAGGGGGGGGGGCGCTGGGAGGCCATGCCCGCGGGCCCCCCCCCCCCCCCGAGGCCCCACGGGGGGTGCAGCAAGCGGGGAGAGAGCGGGGGGGGGGCCACACCCCCCCCCGGACCCCCCACACCCCCTCCATACGCTCCCACCGGCTTCGGGGTCGCCCCCCCGGGCCATGCACTTTACCCCCCCAACCCCCCGCAGCGAGGGACCCCCCCCTCCAAAAAAAAAACAACAAAAAACCCACACAGTGGGGGGGGGGCACGGAGCTGAGCGGGGCCGGAGCGGGCTCGAAGCCGCCCCCGGTGCCATTTTTTGCTCCATCGTTTTTTGCATGAGCTTCGGTGGCCCCCCCGGGCGCCGCGTCCTGGTGCCGAAAGGGTCACCCCCACTCCGGCAAACAGCTTCTTTTTAAAACAGAAAAACAAACAAAAAAAAAACAAAACAAAACACAAAAAAAACTTTCCTCATATTTGTATTTTTATATCCGAATATTTGTTAAAAAGAAACAAAACGAGCCGCTGACGGCGAGGCGTTGAAGTAGCGCATCGGGGGGGGGGTAAAACAAAATACAAAACGCAAATGGTTCATATTTTTTTCCATAAGAAAACCGAAAAAAAAAAAAAAGAAAAAAAGGGGAAGGTGAAGAGAGAGAGAGAGAGAGAGAGAGAAAAACCCACGGTCCCCCCGCCGGCAGCAGGACTTGGGGAACGTCGGTGGGGTCCGCACGCGCCATCCATCCATCGCCCCGCATCCGCCGCTGCCTCCCTCGGGAGGATTTTGGGGGGGCCTGGGGCTTCGGGGGGGGGGGTGTTGGGGAGGTTTGGGGGGGGGAGCGGGGAGGGCAGGGGGGGCCGTTCCTGAGTTGTCGTTTTTAATTTTGTACTTTAATTTAATTTTATTTTTTAAGAAGCTTCTCGGGGAAGGGGGGGGGGTGGGGGGGTCTGGTGTGCATGAGAAACTCGTCATCTTTTACGATAACCTACGAGTGGCATTTATGGAGACAACAACGCAAAAAAAACCAACACAACAACAACAAGAAAACAAGAAAAAAAAAAAGAAAACACACAAAAAAAAGAAGAAAAAAGATACTTGTGTCATGATGTTCTACGAATGATCCATTGTAAATTTAAATGCCATTTTTCACTGTACTGGTGAACAAAATGCGACGAATAAAACACATTCATGTACCGACGGCAGCCCGGCACCGCCTGGTCCTTCTCCCCCCCCCTGCTTCACCACCACCCTCCCCAGGATTTGGGGTCGCCGGTTTTGGGGTCCGACCCCGGAGTCCTTGGCGGGTTCCTGGCACTGGGGGGGGGCACAGCTGACCCACTTCGGGCTCTCGCCAGAAACAGCGGCTCTTGTGCCCGGTGCATATTGCACCGCCGCCCCTCCGCGGGGGTGTCCCCCCTGTCCCGCCTTGTGGGGGGGGACCCGGGGGCCACCCCCCCCCCCCGAGACGGCTGCCTGGAATTAAACCCGCTCCGGCTTCATTACCGGCCGCAAAGCCCCGAGCCCTGGCTGCTCTCCAGAGGAGCACAGCACGGGGAGGGGGGGGAAAGGGATGAGCAAGACGTGGCCCTGTCTGCCCCGCTCCCCCCCCCGCACAAGGAGCCCCCCAGGAGGATGAGGAGAAGCCCCCCCCATCGCTCACACCCCCTAAATCCATACAACCAAGGCACAGAGGAGGCGGGGGGGGGTTTGCCCCGCCAGGTCACAGCTGGATGGCCAGCAGGTAGTCCTCGTCCTCGTCCTCGTCCAGGGGGGGCGGCGGGCTGGGGGGCGCGGGGGGGTGCCAGAGCCGTTCCCCCAGGGCCAGGTCGGAGGCGGCCAGGGGCTGCCCCTTGCACATGACGTAGAGGAAGTAGTGGAAGGCGTCCCCGCAGGCGGCGTCGCGGCAGGCGGCGTGCCGCAGGGACCAGCCGAAGGCCTCCTGCGCGTAGTGGGGGGCGCGGAAATGCGGCTGGGCGAAGGTGATGGAGAGGAAGCGGCCCCCCGGGCGCAGCACCCGGCTCACCTGCGGGGAGAAAGCGCCGGGACCGGGCCGGCAGGGTTTTTTGGGGGGGGGGAAACACGGTTAGGTTCGGCCCCGCAGACCCGTCTCCATCCCCCGAAAATCCCCCTTGTACCCCCCACATCCCAAACCCCTCCATCCCATCGCCATCCGGCACCCGTGCCGCCCCCCCCCCCCCAGGGTGAAAGCCCGAGCCGTTTTGAGCCCCGACCCTTTTAATCACCATTTTCTCCTGGCTGGAACTAAGCCCCCGCTAATAGGATGGAAAAGAACATCAATTTTCTTGCTTGGCTTTATCCAATGTCAAAAGGCTTTTACGGCCGGCGCTCGCGTGCTCGGCATGCAAAGGCAGCGCCTGGGGGGCGGGGGGGGCAGCCCCTAGCGCCTCCCGCGGGGCCCTGCGTCGGCACCGGGGGGGTCCGACCCCAAAAACTTAGTGCCTGTACCCTACACCCCATTAACACAGCACTAACGGCCCCCGCTTGGGAAGGGAAACCTTCCCATTTGCCTGGCCAAAGCGGGGGTCCCCCCCCTTCGCTCCCCAATAATCAGGTTTGGGGACCAGCCCCGTGGTGGGTGCCTCCCCGGGGGTCCTCACGTCCCCCCCCGGCCCCCAGGGAGGGGGGCAGCAGCTGATCCCGTTACCGCGAGGGGCTCCCTAAGAGGATCGCGGGCAGCAGCCGGGGGGGCGCCGGCGTGGGGGGGCTGCTCGGGATGGCGGTGCCATAACGGAGGTTGCCAGATCAGGGTCGGGAACGAGATGGGGAAGGGGGGGCTCAACGCGGACCCCTCCTGCCTGGCACGGAAACAGCGCCCTGAGTGTTGGGCGGGGGTCCCGCATCGCCCCAAAAAGCCATGTGTTAGGAGGCTGTGAACCCCCCTGGCCCCCCCATGAGAAGGGAGCAGGGGGTGGGATGAGGACGCCGGCCCCAGGAGGACCCCCTGTGGGAATCAGCGGGGTCTGGGGCACGGCGCCGTGCCCTGCGGTGCTGGGGGAGGGCAGGGATTGAGCAGAGGATTAAAGAGGGAAAAAAAAAAGAAAAAAAAGAAAAAAAAAAAGCTAAATCCTCGCTGTTTGGCCAAGTGACAGGGACTGGCATGGCCAGGATGCCGAGGGCAGCCCCGCTGCCCGCAGCGTTCGGGGCCCTGGGCTCAGCCGGGCAATGCCTGAAACCGGGGAGGCGCGAGGGGACGAGGGGGGGCTCCCAGCACGCGCCCCCCCCCCGCCACGGTGGCTTCATCCCAGTCCCCACTGCCAATTAGCAGGGACCCGGAGGCATCGCCCGTCCCCGTGGCAACACCACGGCCCTGTCGATACCCCGCTAACGAGATCGAAGATGGGGGGGGGGGGGGGGGGGCACAGGATGTCACCTTCCCCGGGGCTGGCAGCACTGCGCCCCCCCCCCCGCGCATCCACGCACGGGGACGCATCCTGCCCCCGGCGCAGAGCATCACAGGGGGCAAACAGCACCGGCTGCGGGGCTGCCGGGGAGGGGACGGGCATTTTCCCCGTCCCCGTCCCACCACCACCACCCCAAACGCCCCCCGGCTCCGGCGCTCGCGGCCGTGCCGCCGTACCTCCGCCAGCACCCGGTGCATCGCGGCGGCGGCCCGGGGCGAGACGCGCCAGGGGTCTTTTTCGTCCGCCAGCAGCACGTCCAGGGTGCCCTTCTCCAGCACCGCGTCGAAGGAGGCGTCGGGGAAGGCGAGGGCGCGCATGTCCATGACGGCCCAGCGCAGGCGGGGGCAGCGGGCGTAGCGGGCGCGCATGGCCTCGATGCAGGCGGGCGAGAAGTCGATGCTGGTGACGTCCCGGTAGCCCCGCTCGTGCAGCTCGTAGCTCAGGGCGCTGGTCCCGCAGCCTGCGCTCAGACGGGGGCGGGTGCTGCTCAGACTGGGGTCGGGGGGGGGGTTCCTGGTCCTAACTGGGGGGTCTTGACAGAGCTGGGGGCTGCCGTGTCCCAACTGGGGGGTCCCAATAGGGGTGGGGGCTTCCTTGTCCTGACTGAGGCATCCCAAGAGAGCTGGGGGCTTCCCTGTCCCAATGGGGGGATCCCAACAGAGATGGGGGCTGCCCTCTCCCAACTGGGGGGGTCCCAATAGAGCTGGGGGTTCCCTGTCCCAACTGGGGTCCCCAATAGAGCTGGGGGCTGCCCTGTCCCAATGGGGGGATCCCAACAGAGCTGGGGGCTTCCCTCTCCCAACTGGGGTCCCCAATAGAGCTGGGGGCTGCCCTGTCCCAATGGGGGGTCCCAACAGAGCTAGTGATTTTCCTGTCCCAACTGGGGGAGTCCCAACAGAACCTGGGGCTACCCTGTCCCAATGGGGGGGTCCCACCTACCCCAGCCAGGCCCCAAGCCAGGAGTTTCCTGTCCCGCTGGGGGAGTCCCACCTGAGCTGGGGGCTTCCCTGTCCCAATTGGGGGGGTCCCAACAGAGCTGGGGGCTTCCCTGTCCCCATGGGGGTGTCCCACCCGAACCAGAGGTTTCCCTGTCCCACCTGGGGGGTCCCCACCTGAACCCGCCTCTTGTGCCCCCCCCCCCCCGGTCCAGGGCCCAAGCAGGGGACACAGAGGTGTCGGTGACCCCAGCACGGTGCCACCGGGGGGGGGTCACACACCCACACGGGGCGGGGGGGGGGTGTCGTTAGCAGCAGCGGGCTGAGCCGCTAAGGGGATCGGCGATTCCACCCCTAATCCCCCCTAATCCCCCCCCCCACACCTAATCCCCCCCCCCGACCCCCCCCCAGGTGGGATTATCACCCCGGTGCCGCCCTGCCGGCTCCCTCACAGCCCCCGGGACCCCCCCCGGTACCTCCCGGGACCCCCCAGGACCCCCCCGGGATCCCCCGGGACCCCCCGGGACCCCCTCCGGTACCCCCCCAGGACTCCCCGAAGACCCCCCCGGACCCCCCCCATAGCCCCGGGGCGTGGGGGGGGGCCCCTACCGAGGACGAGGACGCTGTCTCCGTGCCTCAGCTCTGCCTCCAGCAGCTCGCTGAAGCGGCCGAAGCCCCCCAACCACTCCCGGGGCTCGGCGGCCCCCTCCCGGTACCGCTCGTCCCAGTAACGCCTCTCCCGGTACCGGGGGGGGCCCGACCGCATGGCGGAGGCGGTGCGGGGACGGGGGGATGGCGGGGGGGGGGGAAACACCGGGCGGCTTCCGGGCTGCGCCTCGTCCCGGCGGGTCCGGCTGGAAACGCGGCCCCGGCGGGGGGAGGGAGGGCGGCGGCATGGCGGCCGTGCTGCGGCGGGCATGGCGGGGCCGGCGGGCGGCGCTGCTGGAGCCCCGCTACACGCCGCTGGTGGCCGCCTGCCTCTGCCTGGCCGAGGGGGGGGTCAACCTGTGGGTGATCCGCAGGGTGCCCTGTGAGTCGGGGGGGGTTTAATTTTTTGGGGTGGGGGTTATTTTTTTTTTATTATTATTTTTTTTTGGGGGGGGGTGGGGGGAGGCCGGGGGCAGCCTCACAAGGCTCACGCTCGCTGCCCCCCCTCCCCCTTCCCTCCCCACCCCGCAGACACCGAGATCGACTGGAAGGCCTACATGGCCGAGGTGGAGGGCTTCGCCAACGGCACCCGCGACTACACGCAGCTGCGCGGCGACACCGGGCCGCTCGTGTGAGTGGCGAGGCCGCGGGGAGGCCGTCCTCCCTGGGGAGGCAGCGAGGGGTCCGGCCTCTAACCCCCACCACCACCACCACCATCCCCATTTCTCCCCGCAGCTACCCGGCCGGCTTCGTGTACGTCTTCCTGGGGCTCTACTACGCCACGGGGCGAGGCGCCGACGTCCGCCTGGCGCAGTACATCTTCGCCGGCCTCTACCTCCTCAACCTCCTCCTGGTCTTCCGCATCTACTGCCGAACCAACAAGGTGCCCGGCCGGCCTCCGCGGGGCTTCCGCTGGGTGGAAGGGGTGGTGTGGGGTTGGGGGCGGGGGGCTGGAGGGGCTCGGCAGTGGTGGGGTGGGCTGCTGGTGGTCTCCGTGTCCCCTGGTGGTCTCCGTGTCCCCTGGTGGTCTCCGTGTCCCCCAGTGGTCTTCGTGTCCCCTGACGGCCTCCGTGTCCCTCTGTCCCCGCAAGGTCCCCCCGTACGTTTTCTTCTTCATGTGCTGCGCCTCCTACCGCATCCACTCCATCTTCGTCCTGCGGCTCTTTAACGACCCCGTGGCCATGGCCATCCTCTTCCTCGCCGTCAACCTCTTCCTGGAGGAGCGCTGGTCCTGGGGCTGCCTCCTCTTCAGGTGCGGGGCTGCCGGGGCTGTGCTCGGCGCCGGGGCCTTGCCGGGTCACCCCCGGTGGGAGGCCGCAGCGGTAACTCTGCTCCCCGCCCAGCCTGGCCGTGTCGGTGAAGATGAACATCCTGCTCTTCGCACCCGGGCTGCTCTTCCTCCTCCTCAAACGCTTCGGCCTCCTGGGCTGCATCCCCAAGCTGTGCATCTGTGCCCTGCTCCAGGTAGGTCCCGGCGCCTGAGTGCCTGAAACCCCCCTGTGGATGCGCTGCGGCCCCGGCACCTGCCCTGGCCCCACGCAGCGAGCTGGGCCTTGCTGAAGAAGCAAATCCACGGGGCTCCAGCCTCTCCCCGCCGCCCCGTGCGGTGCCGGAGGCCTCGGGAGGTGTTGTGGGGTGATGGAGACCTGGCTTGTGGCTGCTGCGAGGTGCTGGTGCGTGTCCGGCAGGTGGTCCTGGGGCTGCCCTTCCTGCTGGTGAACCCCGTGGGGTACCTGAGCCGCTCCTTCGACCTGGGGCGCCAGTTCCAGTTCAAGTGGACGGTGAACTGGCGCTTCCTCCCAGAAGAGGTTTTCCAGAGTCGGGCTTTCCACGCCCTGCTCCTGCTGGCTCACCTGGCTGGCCTGGGGCTCTTCGCGCTGCACCGGTGGCACAGGTGAGAGCCGGGACTCCCCGCGGGGGCTGGTCCCTCTCAGCCTCCCCCCGTGGGGCAGGATACAGCCCCCGTGCCCCCCCAGAGATCTGGGGTTGTGTGGGGAAGCTACTGCTCCGAGAGGGTCAGGCTCACGGGGGAAAGCTGAGACCACCGTTTGTGCTTCCCTCTCAGGTCCAGCGAGAGCATCCTGTCTCTGCTAAAGGACCCCGCCGACAGAAAGCACCCATCCCCTCCGCTGAGCGTCAACAATATCCTTTGGCAGGGCGGGCAGCAAGGAGAGGGGGGAGAAAGCGGGGCAGATTTTTAGGCTTGGCCTCCACAGGCTCCCTTCCACCCCGCCGTGAGGATGAGGTGTAAGGGAGCTGTGCCGCCGGGCTGGGGAGCCGTTGCGGGATCGCGCCGTGTGCGTTCATCGCCTTAATGCCCGCGCACAGATCGTCTTCGTCCTCTTCTCCTCCAACTTCCTGGGCGTCTGCTGCAGCCGCTCCCTGCACTACCAGTTCTACGTCTGGTATTTCCACACGCTGCCCTACCTGCTGTGGTGCACCCCGACTGCCAAGCTCGCCCACATGCCCAAGTACGTGCCGGCACGAGTCGGGGCCACACGTCGCCGGGGCTTTGGGAGCCGGGGGGGGGGCTCTCGTGTCTCCCCTGCTGACCCCCAGCTTCTCCCCACAGGGTGCTGCTGCTGGGTGTGATCGAGCTCTGCTGGAACACCTACCCCTCCACGGTCTGCAGCTCCCTCTCCCTGCACATCTGCCACGGACTCGTCCTGCTCCAGCTCTGGTACGGCACGGCCCCGCTGCCGGCCCCGCACGTGCCCCAGCCGAGCAAGAAGCCCGCTCCCCTCTCCAAGAAGGCGCAGTGAGAGCGTGGCCGGCCGGACGATGGGAACGGGCTCTGGGACTGCTCCTTCTGCCTGGTCTTCTTCCCACCCAGCTCCCAGGCTGCCCCCGCTCGCCCCGGGAGGACCCCGAGCCCTGGAACTGTGCGAAGGGGGCAGTGCAGGGACCCCCCAGCGGGCAGGACTTCTCCAATAAAGGGGGCTTCAGGAGCCCTTCCCCAGCCACAGTGTCCTCGTGCTGTGGCAGCGCCAGGAGAGCTGTGCGTGAGCCTGTCCCACCTCCAGGGGTTCCTCGTTCCCTGCCTGCTCCTTCCCCCGGGGGATGGCTGGGAAGGGAGCGATGCTCTCCAGGGCTCCACCGAGCCCTGGCGTGGGCTCAGCAGGGCTGATGGCTCCCTGCCCGTGACACAGACACGCACACAGGCAGCAAAGAGCCAGGCGTCTTTATTGGGGCCCCCCCTCGGGCCATCACACGTTGTTGGGGTTGTAGCACAGCATGTTCAGCTTGATGTTCTCGTCCCAGTGACGCAGCAGCAGGAACAAGTGCCTGGCTGCCCCTTTGAGGCAGCCCACGTCCACGCCCTCGGGCAGCCGCTGCGCCTGCAGCCACGCGTCCGCCTTGGCCGCCACCAGCTCCCACTCCTCGAAGAAGCCGGCGCAGCGGTGCTCCAGCCACGCCAGGGCCACCGCCGTGGCCCAGCTGGCGCTCTCCAGGTCCTCCGGGCCCGCATCCTGCCAGCTGAGGCCGGCCTCGGAGGGGGCGGCCGAGTGGGGGCCGGTGTCGGACTCGGAGCCGTGCCCGCTGTCCGCCTGCGCCCACACGGCCGCGCTGGGCACCTCGGAGCAGGTGCTGTGGGACGGGGGCGAGCCGGGCTCGGGGGCTGCCGCCGGCTGCTCCTCGGCGGAGGCTCCTGCCCCGGGGCTGCTCTTGGCCACCGGGGACGTGGGGCTGAGGCTGGCGCGGTGGGAGGCGTACGGGGAGGCCCGGCGCAGGCGGTCCAGGGGGATCTGCACCACCTCGGAGAAGCTCTCGGTGAGCTGGAAGGGCCCCCGGGCTTGCTGCAGCTGCACCTGCAACGGGGGGGGTGGGAAACTGGAGGGTGGCACGAGGGGACTCAGACCCTCTGCAGTCCCAGTACGCACGGTTGGGGACTGCCCAAATCTCCCCCCTCCAAGAGCCCGCAGAGGCCCCCAGGGCCATGCAAGGACACAACAGCGCTCGTCTGAGCCGCTGGATTTGCATCCTCGGCTGTTTCGGCCAGGCTGCTGCAGCTGGCGAAACCGAGCATCTGCCCGGGGTGGCGCAGGTGTGGGATGCGTGACCCAGCGCGGGGGGGGGGGGGGGGGGGGGGAACCCTGTTTGACCCCCCCTAGGGACGGGTCCCTACCAGCGGGAGGTAGTCGTGGCTCGCGCTGGTGCTGGAGCGCTCGCTCTCCGGGCTGAGGCAGTGCGGGCGCAGCGCCAGGCTGGGCCCCCTGCGCCGGCTCAGGCTGAACCTGCCCGGGGCAAACAGCGCGTTAACGGGGCAAGGGGGGGGCCCCCGTCCGCTGCCAGGCTGCCGCAAGGAAGGGGCTGGAGCACTGACCCCCACCACCCCACGTATGGCACAGGGGACGGCTGACCCGCAGCCCCCAAGGGGCGGCGCTGCCCCTCTCCCCGTGCCCTGCGGGGTGCTGCGTCCCCCTGCCCCGGGGCGCGGTGCGGGGCGGCCTCACCTGGAGCCAGCGATGCTCTCCGTGGATTTCTGGGAGCCCATGGAGGAGGTGGAGGGGCTGGTTGGGGGCCCTGGAACGGGAAAAGCTGAGCGTGGCGGGGCCGTGGTGCACGTGGAAGCGTTCATCCCGCGTGCCCTGACCGGTGAGGGGGTTCGGGGCACGGCGGGTGCCGCACCTCGCGGCTGCCAGCGCCGCGGGGCTCCACCGGTGACGGGGCAGCCCCTGTCCCTCACCCCCTGGACGTACCGTTAGTGCCGTTCTGCTTTTCCCAGCCCGAGGTGGCGGAGGAGACGCTGGCTGGAGACCCAGGGACCTCGTCCCTCTCTGCAAGACAGCAAAGCCCCGAGGGCACCGCGTCTGCCCCGTCCTCGTGGCACGGAGCTGCTGCCCCCTCCCCAGCACGGGGCAGAGATCGGCATCTCCTCCTGGAGCCTTATGACTTGGGGGCAGGTCACCAGCAGTTCTGGGGACACCCCGCAGTGCCCAGAGCCCCGTACCTGTGCCAATGAGAGCCTCCTCCTGCTCCTCCACGTCCCGCTGCCGGCCCAGGCTCGCCGAGCCACTCCGGTGCCGCCAGCTCCCGGCCGTGCCCGTGCGCGGGTGGCTGGCTGAGCCGGCTGCAAGGCACCACGCCAGCTCAGCCCGGGCCGTGCCCGCTCCCCTCCTCTCCCGCTGTCCCTTTCCCATCCCGTCCCCCCCCCAGCTCCGCGCCAGGACCCCCACGGCCCTTCCTACCTCTGCCCCACACCTGCGGGGCCGCGGGCAGCGCTGCCCGCGTGGCTCCGTCCACGGGCACCACGCAGGTGTAGAGGGAAGGCACGTTGCAGGCTTTGCTGGTCTGCATGGCTTTCAGGCGAAACCGGCGGGCGAAACCTGCCCAGAGGGGGCCGTTAGCGGGGGGGTGACGAGCAGCAGGGACCGGGACGGGGACCGGCACCCACCCTGCTCCAGCTCGGCCTCCCGCTGAGCTGCCGTCTCGCTGTCCCGGATGACGGAGCGTGCCGCCAAGCCGTGCAGCGGCTTCTCCCCGTCCACGCCCGCCCGCCGCGGGGGCTCCTCGCTGCCCGTCCCGTCCCGGGGCCGCAGCAGGGACTCGAGCGAGGCCGTCACCTCCCAGGACACGGGTTTGCCGGCCCGCAGCCCGTGGATCACCACGTGGCAGCGCAGGGGCAGGCAGGGATCGCCCTGGCTGGGCTCCCTCGCCTCGGGCGACGCGCTGAAGAGGTAGGAGGGCTCCACCAGCATGTCCCAGTCCAGGTGGGTGGGCGAGAGGAGGTTATCTGAGCGGCAGAGGACGCGGGCTTGGCATGGTGGCTCTGTGTGACGCTGAAGCCGCCCTCGTACCCCACGCCACCACTCACTCGACTCCCCCACGCTGTGCTGCAGCCGCGGCGTCTTGGGGCCCAGCTGGTCCAGCCGCCCCTCCAGGGACTGGTTCCTCTTCTGCGACACCTTCTCCAGGGCCCGGCAGAGCCGGCGTGCGTCCAGCTCCCCGTGCGGCGAGGAAAAGCTGCGGCCGGCCAGGGCGGCTCGTGCCAGCGCCTTCTGCCGCCGCGCCAGCTCCTCGGTGCTCAGGGCCGCCGGTACCTGCGGGGAAGGCTCACAGCGAGCCGGTGGTCACCGGCAAAGAGCCCAGACGGGGCCCGGCCGTGCCAAAACGCGACGGGGCACCCGCAGCCCCAGCCCCAGCCCCGCTCTGCCCTGCTGCTCCGCAAGCTGGCACCCGCGACCCGCCAGCCTCCCCGAGCAACAGGCGATGCTCGCCAGGCGCTTAACGCACGTGGGAAGGACTGACTGCACCGAGACGGGGGTTTGCAAACACCTGGCTCAGGCCGACGTGGAGACGGGAGGATTTCTCGGTGATGTTTGAGCGTGCGGGGGCTCAGTTCGGCTGCCCAAGGCTGGAGCACGCCCTGGCGCCTGCCCGGGCTTCAGCCTGGAGCTGGGGCAGGGCAGCGGCACCTGGCTGCACGTCACCCCAACAGCACGGGGGGATCGTTTACGCCACGGGGAAATCACTTACGCTTGACATTTCAGCTGCAAAGGCCACCAGCTGCCCGTGCTATTGTGCAGCGGGAGCGGGTTACCTAAGCCGCGCCAGGAAGGAGCGGCAGGGTGTCCCGGAGCCGGGTGACAGCTGGCCTCACCTGGCCTCGGGGCCGTCCTCACCCTGCTACCGGGGAGCAGCCGCGACCTGGCTGGATTTTAAACCCAGCCGTTAAGCAGCCGGGATGTGCCCGTCGCTAATGAAGCCTCATTCGCCTTTGGCAGAGGGCTGAGGAAGCCGGGCAGGAGCCAGACCACCCTCTCCCTAGCTTGGCAGGCTCGGTACCTGGTGCCAGCCCAACTGCTTTCGCTTGATTCCTGCAGCATCGACGAGGACCTGAGCTGGCTGAGGCTTCGCTTAGCCGGACGGCTGCCTACCAGCCCGGGGAACGGGAGGGGACCGGCTATTTGGTCCCCCAGCTGTCCGGTTCCAGCGGGACAAAACCACGCGAGGAGCCTCCTGGCAGCACCCAGAGCTGCACCCTGCTCGCAGTCCAGCCTCCAGCCCGACAGCCACGTGTCCAGGCACAACGGGGCAGCGAGACCCCAGCTACGCAGGGACCAGCCCCAGTGCCGCGGGTGGATCAGCCTTACCTTGACGGCAGCCGGGGCCGGGGCCGAGGGCAGCGGGGCGGATTTGGTGGAGGACTCGCAGAGGGACAGGCTCTTCTGGCCCTGCTGGGAGGCGGCGTCGGGGGCCAGGGAGCCTCCCTCGGGGGCCACGTCGCGGGAGCCGGTGGACTCGCTGCTGGTGGAGCTGCAGGAGAGCAGCCCCTGGCTGCGGTCGGTGCTGACGGAGCAGTGCGTCAGGACGTACTGCTCCTGGATGTAGGATGGCTGGTAAATCCGCTTCCAGATGTCTCCTCCCGAAACGAGGTCCGTGCCTGCCCGGCAAACGGACACCCCGTCAGGACGCTGCCCCCGTGCCACCCCCACTGCTCCCGCTGCTCGTCCCCACTCACTGCGCTCCGACTCCTCCGTGCCACCAGCCGAGACCTCCAGGGAGGCCTCTCCGGAGCCCGCGCTGCCTCGGGACGGCTCGCGGCGCTCCCCGGGCACTGGCGGCCGCGTCCCCCCGGGACTGGGCACCTCGTCCTGCGAGGGGACAGCCGAGCCCCGGCGAGCCCTGTCCCGGCCCTGGTGGAGAGAGGGTCCTGCCATCAGCCCCGTCACACAGAGCCCGGTGGCACCGCCACACAGGGGGCCAGAAATGTGCCGGGGAGGTCTGCAGGGCCGCCGGTCTCACCGCCGGGCGCCTGTCCCGGAATCGGGCGATGCTGTACAGGGTGCAGTAGCTGACGAGGCGGTCACCGGGGTACAGGGCCGCGATCTCGGTGGGCGAGAGCAGGGCCTCGGTGCTGTCGGGGACGTACCAGTCGATGGTGATGTCGCTGACGGCCGGCTCGATCGCCTTCTTCAGGGACTTGATGAGCTGGGGCGGGGAGAGGAGCTGGCATCCGCCCCGTGGTGCCCCCATTCCCTGCCCCGCGCTGGGCCCTACCTTGGGCTGCAGCCTCTCGGCCGGGCTCAGGAACTCGGCACGGCCCCGGCTCAGCTTGGCCATGGCCGTCAGCAGCCGCCGGCACGCCCGCGGGCCCATGCCGAAGCTGAAGCACCTGCGGGAGGGAGCCATGCACCGAAAAACCCCGTTTTTGGGGGGGAAAAGCGCCGTGCCTCCGCCGCGGTGCCGTACCTGGCGGTGCTGGCCTGCCGGCGCACCAGCTGGAGGATCCTGCCCGCGCCGCCCGCCGCCGCCGCCGCGGTGAAGAGGAAGAGCTGCCGGGGGTAGCCGTGGTGCAGGGGCTGCGCCAGCGCCCAGCTCAGGGCCGCCAGGAGGTCGGGGCCGCCCGTGGCTGCCCGCAGCTCGCCCAGGTGCCGGCTGGCGCGGCACAGCGTCTCCTGCCCGCACGGACAGACGGACGGCTCGCGGGGACGGACGGGAGCCCCGTGGCCACCTGCCCGTGGGGAAGGGGTCAGGGTGGGGAGGACGGAGGGGGCCGGGGGCTGTGCTTCCCCCGGCAGCACTCACGTTGCTGCAGAGGCGGCTGGAGGGGAAGAGCGGCTGGACGTCGGAGCCGAAGCCGGCGATGTTGAGCAGGGTCCCCGACGGGAGGCTCTTCAGGGCCACCAGCAGAGCTTCCTGGGGTGGCGGCGGGGATGGGGAGCGCTGCTAAGGACCCGCCACTCGGTGAGAGCCCCCAGCCCTCGCTGCCCCTCCTCACCTTGACCTTGTCGACGTCGGGGCCGCTCATGGTGCCGCTGCGGTCGACGAGGAAGAGGACCTCGCGGGTGACGCTCTGCAGGTCCCCCGGGATGGGCTCCACCGCCGGGCAGAAGTTGAGCATCAGCACGGGGTTGGGGAAGATGTCTTTGTGGAAACGCTTCTGCACAAAAGCCACCTGCAAGCCCGGAGGGAGGGCGAGGGGCTTCCTCGCACCCCTCAGCCCCACAAAGCCCGCACCGGGGTCTTCCTCACGTCCCCCCCACCCCGTTGTCCTCCCCGCGGGCTGGCGGTGGCCGTGCCCCGTCACCTGTCTCTCGCCGCTGCCATCCTTCCTGGCTATCCGCGCGTAGTCCCGGCGGCTCCGGATGTGCGCCTCGTACTCGGGGTAGCTCATGGTGCCTTCCTCCATCACCAGGTGGGGCTGGTGGGGCTCTGGGGGGCAGCGGGGGCTCACAGCCACCCCAGGCCCAGATGCTTTGGGGGGGCCATGCCCAACCTCCCCCAAACCCGCGGCTTTTCCAGGCGCCGGCAGCCCTTACCGCAGGGGTAGAGGATGATCTCCACGTCCCTGTCGTAGCGGTGACGCTCAGCCAGGGTGACGCAGGTGGTGGTGGCGGAGGTGGCCCAGGGCTCGGCGTCGGCACGCAGCGCGTGGGTCGGGCTCTCCAGGCCTGGGGGGGGGGGGGAGACACAGAGGTGGGGGCAGCCCCGGTCGGCTCCGGACCTGGCACGGCCACGGGCCCAAGGACGCCACTCGCCTGCCAGCGCTGATGGGATTACCGCTGCCGGCGGCCAGGAGCACCCCGTCTGCCCGACACCCCCCGCAGCCTCCATCCATCCATCACGCCTCCGCCGAGGACAGGACGGAGGCTGCTGACTCAGAGCCTGGTGGCAGCGGCCCAGAGCCGTGGCCCTGCCAGGTGTGGGGCGATTTGGGGAGGGGGGGGGCTCAGCCCGCAGCCCCCGCGCTCCCAGCCCTACCTGCCAGCAAGCAGGGGCCCTTCACCAGCAGCTCGAAGGCGAACTCGTAAGGAAAGGGGTTGCGGGGCTGTCCCCAGAAGACATCCGTGCTCTCCGCAGGGGCCGCGGGGGCAGGCTGGCTCCGTGCGCCGGGCCCCCCGAAACAGCTGGTGGGGCTGCAAGGGGAGTGGGGTGAGGGCAGCGCCGGGGCCCCCGCGCCTCCCCTGCACCCCCGGCGTCCCCCCCCGGGACGGCAGAGACTCAGGAAGCAGTGAAAATCACCATAGGGCCAACCTGTCGTCACACAAGCTTCCCGGCTCGCTCTCACGCTCGGGGGCGGCGGCGACGCGGGGCGCGAGGACCGGGGGGAGGACGAGGCGCAGGGCCCCCCCCGGCAGCGTGGGCAGCTCCTGCGCCGTGCGCAGCGTCACGGCCAGGCTCTCAGCCGGGCCCAGCGAGCCCGTGCTGATGACGAAGGTGGAGCGCTCGGCGTCTTCGTCCAGGACCAGGTGGCCTGGGCAGAGGGGGAGCAGTGAGGAAGAGGAGCATCTCCGCCACCCTCCCGGAGAGGGGACGATGGGATCTCCAGTCCCAAAGACCCCCAGGTATTGGGATGGCCTGGCTGGGGCTCGCCAGCCCCTGGTGCCCCCCCACCTTGCCACGCAAACCCAGCAGCACTCACCGCCGGCACAGCGGCGTGGCCGCCCGGGGCTGGTGCGGCACTCGAGGCAGCAGTCCTGCGCCCGGTGCCGGCTCTGCACCTGGAAGGTGACCCGCCGGCTGCCCGCTGCCGCCTCAAAGCCGGCCACCACCTCCGACTCCTCCAGCGGGTAGATGAAGACGCCTGCGGGTGGGAGAGAGCCCCGAGGCAGAGCCAAGGCAGTGCCCCAAAAAACTCATCCGAGCTGCAGGGCACGCGCGGTGCCCTTGCGAGGTAAAGGGGCTGGGGACGGGGTGCTCCCCAGCACGGGGGGTTTTAGGGTCCCTGCAACCCCTCTTACCTTCCACGGGCTCCTCGCGGGGGTTGGTGTACACGAGGTGGGCGGCGATGCTCAGGGCGTAGCCGTTGGCACAAGCCTTCACCCTGGAGCTCTTCAGGGGCAGAGCCTCCCAGGAGGAGAGCGCGTACAGACCCGGCATGGTCCCTCGGTGCGGGCTGCCAGGAAGGGGGACACGCTCGTCATCCCCACAGGGGGATGGGACACATGGACCTGAACCCAAATCTGTGCTCTGGAAATGGGGTCTGGAGCCGAACCTCAGCGCTCTGGAGCCGTGGAGCCCGCAGGCAAGCGGGACTCCTAGGCACACAGCCACACGCGTGTCCCCATCTCTCGGCCACCCCAAAGCAGCCTGGCGGCTCTGGGGCCTCCCCAGCCCGTCTCCCCCGCTGGCTGGGAGAGGAGCATCTGCTGCTCCCATCTCCATCCACCCACAGAGGTTACCAGGGCAATTTGTTTAAAAAAAAAAAAAGATGCGAGAGAAGCCCGCAGCGTAACTAGGACAAAACAGAGTGCGGTGTTTGCTGGGGGGTTAATAATTAACAACAAGGTCAGCACTGCTCTGAGGAGCGGCACGGAGGGGAAGGCTCTGCAGGGAGGGGACGATGCTCTGCCGCGGGGCAGGGAAGCTTGGCACGGAGGTGCAGGTGTGATGCCGTGGGAGGAGGCTGCTCGGGATGCCTTGCAACTCACAACGCCCCGGAGCAGCATCCCAAACCGCTGCCCGGGGTCTGCCCAACTTCTCCTCATCCCCTGCCGCCACCAAGTCTCGTGAAATATTCAGGGCAGCCTGCGTGGCTCTGCACCCCCCCCCCACCGCATGCCCTGCCCGCCCCAAGCATCTGGCACCAAGCAGCCGCGTCCCGCCGCGGGCTTCAGCGCGTGGCAAGGACAAGGCCAGGTAGAAGCAAACCATCTGGTCCCCCCGCCCCGGCGGCCTTCGCCCCAGGAACAGCTCGTGCGGGCATCGGGAACACGAGGCCGGGTGCCCTCGCCCGAAGGGTGCCCCGGTTGGAGCATCCTTGAAGGCAGAGCAGGGCTGAACCTCGGGAACAGAGCCGGGCACGGGGCAGGGAGCCCCCAAGGGGCTGTGTTAGCCACGTGGCTGCATCCCAGGAAAACGAGCCCATCGGGCCAGAGGGGAGCTGAGCGCACCCGGATTGGCACCTTGGGGTGGTGCTGGCACGTCCCCGTCACCCTGCACCCCTCGCCACCTCCAGCCCCAAGTGCCAGGTGCCCCCGCCTGCTCTCGCATCACACAGGGGGGCACCCTGCCCGCAGCACCCAGCCCGGCTCTGGGGACCTGGACACCCCCTGCCCAGCTGCCCTGAGCCATTACGGAGGGATTTCACCCCAAAGCCCTTCCATTCGTTCCCAAGGCACCTGGCTCAGCGCTCAGCAACGCGCCTGCTGTTTGCCGTGCCGCCCCCTGGCCGGGGCACGCTGGCTTGTTTACTGGGCTTACAGGAGAAGCTGTCCCGGCTGCTTTTTATCACTCCTCATTGCATTTACACTGCCAGGGTAAACAGGGCCCATCTGGCCCTGCCGCGCTTCCCGCACGCTGCTCTAAGCCCCGAGGTAATGAATAAAACCAGGCCCGCAGGTCCTCGCCCCGGCCTCGGCCCCCGGAGCAGCAAATTGTCCCCGGTGCCAGCGCGGCATCGCCAGCGGGGCCCCGCTCGCCACCTCCAGCACAGCCACCGGCACCTTCACAGCCCCCTCCTCATCCTCCCTGCCCACGGAGCTGCGATGAACACCAAGGCGAGAAGGAGCTCACCCCTCGGTCCGGATAACTTCGTGTCTGCCCTTTCCCCTGCGAGCGGGAGGACTTGTTCCAGGCAGGCTGCTGCTGAAAGCAAGGCGTGCGCGGTGCCCGAGCTCACGGGGCGGCCGTCGGCAGCCGGGAACACCGGCACAGCTTCCCCTGCTGCACCGACGGCTTCCTGGCCAGGGCCAAGGGGGGTTCAGCCCGGACAGGGGCAAACCCGGTGGAAATTTCCACTGGAGATGAGCGGTGACAGTGGCACACGCCTGCGAACGACCGGGATGGGGGGGCTGGGTCCTGAGTCCCTGCGGCAACACCCCACGGAGATCGCATCACCTGCTGCCTGGGGGCACTGCCCCGTGCTTTCCTCTGCCTGCGGGGCAGCCCCGCGTCCCTTAGCCGGGACATGAGGCCCTGGGTGCAGGATCTGTCCCAGCAGAGCCACAGGAGCAGGGGCAGTGCTGCTGCCTTTGGGGCACGCCACGTTGCGGGGAGCCCAGGGCAGTGGGATTTCCCCAGAGGCTGCAAAAGGCAAAGGGCACCACGGGCGGGGGGCTGCCCGGAGCCGCGCTCAGCTGGGCTGCCCCCAGCCCTGACCCCCAGCCCTCAGTGCTCTCCTCGCGGCTTTCCCTGCTGGGAAGTCTGAGCGGAGCAGAGCACGGTGCGTGCAGGCACACAGACCGTGTCCAGGACAGACACTGCCCCCTTCAAAGCCCCCTGCCCACCACAGCACACGGTTCCCAGCCACGTTGCTGCTGGCTCAAAGCTCCCTCTTGCCCCCCTCCCCAGCTCTGCCCCCCTCTCTGTCCCGTCCTGCTGCTCTTCCCTCCCCTGAGCCACTAAAACCCCTGGAAAACCGCAGCCCCGTGCCAGGGAACGGGAATTACTTCCCTTCAGTGCACCCCCACAAAAGCATCCCAGCCCCACGGACCCCCCCCCAGCACGGGACGTGCCAGCAGGGCAGCCCTGCAGAAGGCTCCCGCTGCCCCTGCGGCCGCGGGGTGTTTATGGCACAGCCCACAGCCCCGTTGTTGATGCCCTGGGGCATGGTCCTGCAGTTATTAAAGCCACCGGTGCTGGCTTTAAAGTCCTGGTGGTCTCAGCGCTTTCACGGCCCCGCTGCCCGGTTCCCTTCTAACCCCCACCCCCGCAACCCAGAGCTGCCCCACAAGCAGCTGCGTGAACCCAAAGCACCCCGGTCCCGCTGCCCCAGGCCTTACCTGGAGGACGAGGATGACACAGGGGCTGCGGGCTCAGCACCCCAAGGAGCCGTCCGAAGCCTCTGCCCGGAGTGGGGGGGGGTCTTCCCCTTCGGTGGGGGTCCGCACACCCGGGGCCGAGCGGTGCCGCCGCCGCCCCTCCTGCTGCAGCTCCTGCTCTGGCACCGACTCCTTCACCGCCGCTGCTCCATCCCTCGCTCCCTGTGCCAGCAGCCAGGGCTGCTCCAAGCCCAGCCTCGTTAAAGAGACACGATCCCCGCCACCGTGGCCCCGGCGAGGGCTGGGAGACGCGCTCACGTGTGGCACCGGGTGGGGTGGGGGGGTCCCAGGGGATGGCCGAGGGGACCAGGCACGGGTGGGTGTCACGGAGCGCTGAAGCAGAGCATCCGCCCCAAACGCGGACACCGCGGGGACCCACGGAGCCTGCACGTGGCACGGGGGGATCCCAGCCCTGAAGAGCAGGAAAAAAGCTGGGGGGGAACTGGGGAGAGCTCAGCCTTTGGGTGAAGAGCACAACAAATAGTCTGCCGGGGAGGGCGCGGGCGGCCAGGAGATGCTGGCACGGGCAGGACGCGTCTGCTGGAAGGGAGATCCTGCTGAGCACAGACTGGGGCGCTGGGAGTCCCCCAGCCACCACCGCCTGAGCAGGACTGGGCAAAAAAAAACAGCAGATTTGGGGCTTATCCCTGCACTGCCTCTTCCAGGCAGCTCCCTCGCCGTGCTGCTATAGATAGAGCTGTGCTGCCGCTGCACTTTTTATAGAGCATGCACGGGGGAGGCACCGTCCTCTCGTGCAGCACCAAACCCACCGTTGCAGCCGCACCAAACCCAGAGCAGAGCCGAGCTGAATGGGCACAGAGCAGGGAGAAGTGGCAGCGGCGGGGCGAGCCGTCCCTGGTCCTCAGCAGCAGGTGATTTCGGAGCAGAGCATCGGCTGGATCTCACTCCCAAACCATTGCAGGCTTCGGGCTCCTCGGCACCGGATTTGGAGGCGGTTGCAGAAGCAGCAAAGGATGAAAACCTCTGTTGGAAGACGCCTTTTGCCGCACGTGGTACCGCAGGGCACGCTTCCTCCTCCCGGCTCGTTACACTGCACTTTAGCCAGCACAATTAGCTGGTGGAGAGGCACTCCGCGGGTCCCCTGGGTGCCTGCAAGAGTGCACCGAGCCGTTCCCTTCCCCTGCGCTGGAGGCTCCAGCACGCCGCCTCCTCTCCCTCTTCTGCACAGCGCTGAAGCGTGCGGCTGCCCTGCTTCCCTGACGTTTAGGGCTGCAGTGCGAGGGGGCTCACCGTACATTTCCCCGTGCCGGGTGCCACCCCATAACCACACATTCCCCCGTGCCGGGTGCCACCCCAGCGAGCTGCTGCAGGCACAAGGCGCCCTGCAGCGCGCGCAAGGCTCCCGCACCCACGGCAAGCACCGCGACCGCTCCAGCGCCGGCAAAAAAAAAAAACAAACCCGCAAGCTTTGATTTTTCTCGGAGATATTGTTTCTAGGCCAAAGCGACGCTAAGAAAAGCTTCCAAACGCGAGCGCTGGGTTGGTGCCACCAGCTGGGGCGACGCGGGGCTCGGGTGCAGCAGAGGCTGTCAGCAGCCCCCGGCGGTACGGCGGGTGGATAAATGCAGCCGTGCCCGGGCTCGGGGATGCAGCGGTGCCCCCCGAGCCGGCCGGCAGCCCCGGGGAGAGGCCGGCTGCCTCCATCCCAGTGCTCGCAGCAGCGTGAGACAACAGCCGGGCGCTCCCTGTTCTGCACAGTCACTGCTCCGCCGCTGCGGCCAGGGAGCAGCCCTCGCTGCGAGGCTGGAAACAGAGCTGAGAGAGCTCGGTGCAGCCGAGCTGGGAGTTGAACCCCACAAGTGTGAGCCGGGGTGGGCCCGGCAGCCCCGCTGGGCACCCGCACGGCCCGGTCCCGCTGCCGGCTGCCCGGGGAGAGCAAACCGAGGGCGAGCCCCAGCCTGGGCATCGCTCCCCAGATCTCCCCGTACCTCGTTGTGGGCTTAACGAGCTGCGTTATCACCCAAAGACAGGGCTGGCAGAGCCCCCCCAGCTGCTCCTAAATCACCGATAAGCCCTGCAAATGTAGGGCTACCCGAGGGACCAGCCCGAAGGCCGAGGGGATGCCGGCTGCGCTCAGCACGCCTGCGGCTCCTCGAGGGGCACAAGCACCCCCCGAGCCGAGCCTCGACCCCCACCCCCCACCCCGGGGGGCTCGCAGGGACGGATCGGGGCTGCCCCAGCCCCAGCCGGGGGTTCCCGGAGGACACCGGGGGGGGCGCAGGGTCGGGCACGGGCGGCTGGGGGCAGCCGAGCTCCGGCGGCGCTGCGGGAAGCGGAACTCGGCGGCGCGGGGGAGGCCCCAAGTGGGAGCGCCGGGGCCTCGGGGCCGGCTCGGGACCGGGGTACCGGGGGTACCGGGCCGGGGGTACCGGGGGGTGCCGGGGGGGGAGGTACCGGAGGGGAAGGGAGGGGTATCGGGGGGGAAGGAGAGGGGTGCCGGGGGGGTATAGGGGGTACGGGGGGGGGGGGGCAGAGCCGCAGCAAACCCCCGGGGATGGGGGACCGGGAAGCGGGACGAGGACCGGGGATGGGGACGGGGAGGCCGGTCCTGGGGGGGGCCGAGGGGCTCCCGGTTTCCATACGGTGCTTCCCCCGCCCCGCCCGGGCGGCTGCTTCCCTCTAGCGGGCAGAGCCCGGCAGGACCGGGGCTGGGGGTGTCGGTACCGGGGGGGGCTTCCCGGGAGTGCCGGTACCGGGGGGGAGCAGCCCAGTACCGGGGGGGGGGGGTCAGCCCGGTGCCTCCCGGTGCCGCCCGGTTCCCGGAGCAGCCCCCCCGGCCCCCCTCGCTGGCCGCAGCCCCGATGGGGCGAGGCGAGCCCGGGCCTGCCCCGCAGCGAGGGCCCCGAGCAGGAAGCAGAGAAAAGGGAACTCGGCCCCGATCTGCCCTGAATTTTTCCTTCCTCCTCCCCCCTTCCGCAGGGTGAGGCCCGCTGAGGCACGGCCATGGGGAGGCCCAGGAAGGAGTCCGGCAGCACCGCGTCCCCTCGGCCGGCGGCGGCCCCCAAGACGTCCCCCGCCGCCCCGCCGCCGTCCGCCTCGGCCGCCCGTGCCGCCAGCAGCCGCTCCAGGAGCACGCCGGTTGCCGGACGGAGCCAGGAGGCAAAGCCCAGCTCGTCCCAGCCGAAATCCACAGCGGCGTCCCGCGGGGCACGAGGCGATGCCGGGGAGCAGCTTGGAGCGGCCGGCAGGGGCTCCTCCACCAGCGCGAGGAAGACGACGGACGCCAAAGGAGCTTCGGGCCAGGCCAAGGCTGAGCCGTGCCCCAGCAAGGCCCCGTGCCGGTTCCCGGCCCCCCTGGAGAGCCAGGACATCACCCGGGTGGAGAAGGAGACGCGGGGCCAGCGCAACAACCCCAAGTGGTACGAGTGGAGGGAGAACCGCATCACGGCCTCCGTGGCGCCCCGCATCGCCGGCAGCAAGTTCGCCAACGGGAGGACGGACAAGGTGCCCCAGTCGTACCTGAAGGCGGTGGTGAGCCCCGGCCCCACCGTGCAGACGCCGGCCATGTCGTGGGGCATCCGCAACGAGAAGGCGGCCGTGCGGGCCTACGAGCAGCTCAAGTCGCAGGAGGTGGGCCGGCCGGTGCGGGTGGAGGACTGCGGCCTCTTCATCCACAAGGAGAAGACGTGGATCGCCGCCAGCCCCGACGGCGTCGTCACCGAGGCGGACACGGGGAAGCCGCTGGGGCTGCTGGAGGTGAAGTGTCCCTACAAGCACCGCAACAAGACGGTGCGGGAGGCCTGCAAGGACAGGGACTTCTGCCTGCGGGTGGACGGCGACTCCTACGCGCTGAAGCGGGACCACGACTACTTCACCCAGGTGCAGTGCCAGCTGGCGGCCGCCGGCCTGCAGCGGGCTGACTTCGTGGTGCACACCAAGAAGGAGACGGCCGTGGCCCCCGTGGAGTTCGACGACGAGTTCTGGGGGCAGACGGTGCCCAAGCTGGAGAAGTTCTACACCGAGGCGGTGATCCCCCACCTGGAGGGGGAGGCCGGCGGCTCTGTCTGGGCCAAGGAGGAGTAGATGCCCGTCCTTGCTCTCCAGGATGCTTGCTTGGCTTTGGGTTGGCGGCGCAAACCCAGCTTGGGCCCCTAGAATAGAAGCTGCACCTGAGTTTTCTGCTGTTCCTCGACCACTCACTGCCTCTGCCCCAAGGCTGCTGCATCAGGATGGAAGAATCTGCACCAGCAGGGCCTGCTTCGATAAGGGGCCCACCAGTAATGACTTCACCTGCCCAACGAAGGAGAAAAGTCCTAGAGCCAGTCCAGCATGGCCCCGTGCTCCTCACTGCCCGCCAGTTCAAGCCCACAGCACTCTGATGGAAGCCAGCACACACCGATCGCATCTGCGGGGAACGCCTGTGATCCCTCTGCACTGGAATAACGGACTCATTTTGTGGGGAAAACTGGATCCTTCAGCACCTACACTACTGTCAGGACTAAACCTTAATTCTTCTCTGGAATGGAAACGGAGTCACAGGGGGGTTGGTAGAGCCCGAGAGCAAAGCAAAGCTCTTGAGCTAAATCACGTTGTGCCTTAGCCATCGCAGCAGGGGCACAGGGACACTGTTCCTCCTGAGCCACCAGCCCTGCTGGCCCTGGAGCCATCCCAGGGTGCTAAGGAGAGGGGGCATTGGCTGCAGGATGGGGAAGATGGTGCCTGTCGAGGAGGTGGCCTCCACAGTGGCGAGGCTCTAGAAGAAATTCCTGTGACACACTCCATGTACCGCAGCAGGGCAGGGAGGTGAGCATCACCCCTTTGCAGCATGGCTCGCTCTATTAAATAAAACCAGTGTTGGATCGCATCTTCTCTGTTGGTTGTGCAGCTGGGGGGTTACCTGGATGGGGGGTTCACACCTGGAAACGTTCAAGTTTGGCCGGACAGCCCCTGGCCAGCGGTGCCCAGCTCCCCGTCTGGGCTGGGAGCTCACGGTTTGTGTCTCAGGGCAGCTCCCCATGCACTGAGCCAGCCTGGAGGTGCCAGCCCATGGGGCTCCCCCAGTCGCACCCCAAAATTCACCAAGGGAAGTGAGAAATATGCCAAAACCACCCCCGTTATGGCAAAAGTACTTTATTATATACATACGACTCCAGCCACACTCCACAGGGCAAGGACCAGAATTTTGCTATTTTACATATCCATACAAAGTAACTATAAAAACATAAAGCACTTTTGGGGCCCAGGCTTTCCACAGGAGGAGAGGCACAGGGACGAGCCTGGGGGTTGCTGGGTGGCGGGGGGCTGCCCCCCACCCTCCCCCAGCCGTGGTCCCACAGTAACCAGATGTGCAAGTAGGAAAGAACCCAGTTAGGAGAAATAGTGATGGGACTGGCAAGTCGGGGCTGTCCCGGGCCAGGGGCCAGGCCAGGTGTCACCGGGACAGCAGTGGGGTCTGTGTCCCCCCCTGGAAAGTGCAGAAGGCACGTGGGCCAGGCTCTTTGGAGGGGCTGCGAGGAGGAGGAGGTGGGATTCAGACCGTCAGTGCACGCGGGGCCCCAGAGCACACACACACCGCTCACAGAGGAAGGAGGGTGATGGGGAAAAGCCTTCCTTCCACTCTGAAACTTGAAGGAGGCCTGGAGCGGGCAGGCCCCGTGCCTCCGGAGCAGCAGTTGCATAGCAGAAGGGGCTTAGGGCCCACTCTTGACAAGATATCAGACTTCACTCTACGTGTCCAGGAAAAAAAAGAAAAAAAAAAAACCAACAATTTCTCTGCAGGAGGGAGCCCTTGGAAGCAAGGCCCTCCTGCACCCGGGTTGCATCAGACCCAGGGCTCAGCATCCAGCCGCTGCTTAAGCCGACGCTTCACCTGCAGGCAGGAGATGGCCACAGGCTAAAAGGTTCAATTATTTTAAACTGGAAAACATGAAATCCAACCAAACCTCCCCTGCTCCCCCCCTTCCCTAGGGCTCCCGAGCCCTACCAGTTTTGAGGGTAACTGTTCAGGTCTCCTACCACAAATCCCACATCCCTTTCAGACAGGAGACTTCAGTGCAACTGGAGAATCTGAACCAAGGACGACTCCTCAGCAAGAACAACTTGTCTAACAATCTACTCGGACTATCTTGGGGCCTTGTGCACAGCAACCAAAATCAGGAGCACCACCGGACAGGGGTAGGGCCTCCCCTGCGCAGCCTACAAGGCTGATGAGCCAGAGGTGGGACATCAAATCCCCAAGGAAAGAGCAGCCCAGTCTGCTTCAGGTGTTGGCAGGAGCAATGTTCCTTCCCTCCCCTCCCAAAGAGCACGCCGCGTGGAAGAAGCCTGTCTGGGCTGCATCTGTGTGCTGGAAGAGGATTTGGGTCACTGACGCTTTGCCATCGCAGCCCACCCCGAGGTCCAAGGCAAGGACAACGGTGAGGGAAACAGGAGGAAGGGGAGTCACATCTCGGGATAAGTGTAAGCTTCCACCACACCACAGGGAAACTATTTGGACTAGGTTCTCCTCGGCTGGCCTGGGGGAAAGGCACTGAGCCAGGTTTGTGCAAGGACAGAGATGTTTCTGAGCGACCTAGTGCATGGCTCTTCTCCCCCCACACCTCTGGGGTAACCGAGCTCCGTGGTCAGCCACCCCCAGGGAGGACGGCAGCTCCCAGGAGGCAGAAGAGCAAGGGGGACAGCCCAGCACCGCGGCCCAGCCCTTCCCCTGCCATTACTGTGCATTGATTGTCTAGCCAGACTGAGCTACAGCCTTCGGTTTAACAAGGGGCCCCCCAGCCTCCCTGCTCTGGAAGAGCCTCAGTCACAGAACCGCTTGCGGGGCACCGTCCGAGCTCGGTTCGAGCGGCGGATCTCCTGCTTGGCGTCGCGACATCGCTGGCAGATGAAAACCTCAGGCACGTTGGATTTGCGGATCTTGGCACAAGAGAGGTGGATCCAGGTGGCACACTCGTTACATTCGATCATGGGCCTCCCCGCGAAGGGCTTCAGGCAGAAGCAGGTGATCAGATCCCAGGCGTCGTCGTCTGGTCGGGGAGAGACGGACACCGCTCAGAACCCACCTCACCAGCTCCCCGGCTGCAGCCTCAGCAGCCCCCCAGGGGAAAAGCCTCCAAGGGCACAGCACCACCTCTAAAGCTTCTAAAGAGGCTTCCACTCGCGTGGAGCAGGAGAGCCCCCACTTACCTTCTGCTTTGGTGTTGGGAGCTGCTGCAAATTCAACTGCTGAAGTTGCAAAGGGGAAAAAGAAAAAAAAGACTGGATCAGCAAGGCAACCTTACACCCCGCTCCCCGTTTCAGGTCTGTACCACTTGCTGTACTAAAGAGAGTCTCCAAAGCTCCCCGCCCTCTGCTCTGCAGCTCTCCCAGGTCCCTACGGCTTTCCCTGAAGCCCCCTGCCAGGAGAGGCCGGGACCACCTGCAAGCTCTCCCTGCAGCCCATGTGGGAAGCTGTGGCCAAGGGAGGGACAATATCTGGCACCGACCGCAGCACAACGCCGCTCCCCAGACACTCACCGCTAAGCTGAGAGCTCCCTCTGCTTGTATCTTCCCCTTCGCTTTGGTCCAAGGTACTACAAGAACTGGGGCTCTTCCTCCCTCCAGAGCACTGGTCGAGCTCCTTTAGCTGCGGATCGTCTCCTGCTGGCTTCTCCGCCCCCTGCGCTCCGTGCAGCCAGTCCTTCTCCTCCTTCAGGGGCTCCTCCAGAGGGGCGCTGGGCTGGGGGTCCCCGGCCGGGTCGATGGGGGGCTCCGAGAACGGCTCTTTCACGGGAGGCGCCTGTCCCTCCAGCGCAGCCGGCTCCTTCACCCGGTCCTGGTCTAGCACCAAGCTTTTCCCAGCGCTCGGCGGCACCTTCTTCTCCACCTCCTGCTCCAAAACGAGTTTCTTCGCTGGCGGTTTCTTCCTCTTGGTCTGCTGGGGCCGGATGTCATAGAAGCCGGCGGGGAAGGCAGGGCAGTCCGCGAGCAGGCTGCTGTCCACAGCCCCCTTGGCCACGGCGTTCCTGCTCCTCCTGTCGTCCGCCAGGAGCTGGCAGTCGGAGGAGTGCGAGGAGGCCCAGCTATCGCTGTCCTGCGTGCTCCCCGTGCTGTTCTGGGGGCTCATGCTGCCGCCGTGGGTCCAGGGCTCGTTCTGCAAGAAGGGGAGAGGCAGGGCTAGCATGAGAGACCCCAGCGCAGACATTCGGGGCAAGGAGAAAGGGACCGGGGACGGAGAATGACCCTCCCCTGCCTCCAGCAGAGGATCAGGAGCTGGGTCTGTAATGGCCGGGCACCCGGAGGAAGGAGTCTCCCTGCAGAGGAACACCCCGCAAGCCCACTCACCTCCTCGGGGTAGGGGATGTAGCCCGCGTAAGCCAAAACGAAGGTGCAGAACTGGTTGAAATCCTCCACGGTTCTCTGCCGTTTCTGCAGCGGCTGCGACAAACGACACTTGTTGGTGACGCTCCCCACCCCGACCGAGCGCCACGGCCAGCCCGGCACGAAACGTCGGGGTCGCCTCAACCCCCATCCGTCCCCTGAACCCCATCCTAAATCCAGCTCGGCGGCGACACCCCCTTCCTAAAATCCCGTTTACGGCAGGGGCGCACCCACAGCCGGCAGCAACCCCACAGCGCGGCGTTGACTCAACGCCCCGGGATCCCCGCCCCGGGACCGGGACCGGCCGGGGTCAGCCGCGGGGGGAGCGCCCCGGGACCCCCCCGGGACCCCCCCCGGTACCACCGGGAGGGCTCCGGGGGGACAAAGTCTGGGAGATAAAACTCCGGGGAGCCGCCCTCCGCTGCGGCGAGGGACCCGCGGGGAAGGGCTGCCCGGTGCCCCCGGTTCCCCCCCCGGTGCTCCCGGTGCCGGGCGGGCCCCCCGGGGGCTGTAGGGGGGAGGTTTTTGGGGTCTCCCCCCCCCCCCCAAGCACACACCTCCCCGCACCGGGGGTACCGGCAGCGCGGCGCGTGGCCCCGGCCCCGCCTGCGGATGGGGAACGGCGGCACCCGGCCGGGAACCGGCGCCCCCCCCCCCCCGCCCCGAACCCCTCCCGGTGCCCGGTGCGGGCTGCGCGGCCCCCCCCTCGGAGCCCCCCCCTCGCCCCCCGTCCCCTCCCCGCCCGGGGTCCCCGCCGACACCTGATCGCTCCCAAGATGGCGCCCGCGCTCCCGGGCTGCCCGGGCCGGCCGCCCCCCGCCCCGCCGGGAGCCGGGCTCTGCCCCCCCCCAACTCCCCGTACCCCAAATCCCCCCCGCACCCCCCCTCCCCACCCACACCCCCTCGTGTCCCCCCCCGGCACACGGCTGCGGGGCACGGCCGCGGACACGCGGGGTCACCCCCGCCCCGGGGCGCCGCCGCGCCGCCACCCCCCCGCCCTGCAGCACGCCGGGACCCCCCCCAGATACCCCCCCGCAGCCCCCCACACCCCACAGACCCCCCCCCACAATCCCCACGCCCCCCCCTCGCCCCCCCCCCACGGCCACGCCGGGATGGCGCCCACGCACCGCCCCTCAGCACCCCCCACACGGAGCCCCCCCCCCCCGGCCCGGGGCCGGTCCCCCCGCGCCCCCCCGCCCCCCCGGTCCCGGTTGCTCCCCGCTCACCTCCTCGGGCCCCGGGGAGCCGGGGCTGGGCACGGGGCTGCTCCCCGCCGAGCTTGGCCGGCCGCGGGGGCACGGCCGGTCCCCGCCGGTGCTCATAACGCCCGCGGGCGCGGCTGGGCCGGCGGGCAGCGGAGCGGAGCGGTGCGGAGCCGGAGCGGTGCGGTGCGGAGCCGGGCCGGTTCCCTCTCCCCCCCCCACCACCCACCCCCTTCTTTCGGTGCCCGCCGCCGGTCGGAGCGAGGCCGCCAGCACCGCCCCGGCCGCAGGGGCGGGCCCACCTGGTGGCGGCGGGGAAGGCGGAGGCGGCGCCTCGCTGCCGGCCCCACCGGGATGGAGCGGCCGGCCCCCCCCCCGGGGTCCCCCCCCCGCCTCGCTCCTCCACTCCGCCCCGCCTCGCCTCCAGCCCCCGCTGCCCGCAAACCGCAGCCGGATCCCCGGGCTGGTGCCGATAGTGGAACCCCTCCGTGCCCCCCCCTCCCCCGGGGCTTGACGCTGGCAGCGAGCCCCCCCCCCCCCAGCCCCTAAAACAAAAAACCCCCAAGGACGGGCGGGAGGCCGACGGGTAGCGTCCTGCTTTTATTTACACCGCGACCCCCGCGCTGGGGGGGCCCGCTGGCACCCCGCTGCGTGGCACCCCTGTGGGGTATGCGGGTGCGAGGGCAGCGCACCCCGGGGGGGTACACAGGCGATCCCCGGGGGGGGACAGGCGAAGCGAACCCTCGCCCCCGGTGCTTCCAGGGGCCGAGGAAGAGGCTGGGGACACTTGTAGCAGCAAAGGCCTCGCTTCCCGCCCGGGCAGCAGAGGGGACGGGAGCGTACGAGAGCTGGGGAGAGAAACACCACGTGGGAAGCTGACCAGTGCGCTCCAGTTAAACAGAAAAGAAAGGAAAAGGCAGTGGGGGTAAGCGAAGAAAGAACAGCTCCTCTCCTGCCCTTGCGAGCACGGAGTTACAACCAGGGTGGGGGGACACCTCCTTTCCTCATCCCAGCGGAGCAGCAGCTCCAGGCACGGCCCAGGCCTGGAGCACGGAGCAGGCAGCGCCCACGAGGAGCGGCGCCCGCGGCTCCCGGTCCCTCGCTGTCCTTGCACGGGCGGCCAGGCGGAAGGGCAGAGCGGGGGCCGCCCGCGCCCGGGAGGGGAGAGCAGTTCGGGTGGCAGTTGGATGGCGTGGCTGGGGTCCGTGCCACCTCCTCGGCGCTCCGCCAGGCTCGGCGCGGCCGGAGGCTGCAGCGCCCGAAGCCTCGTGCTCCAGCCTCCTCGGGCAGTCTGGGCCCCCGCCTCCCTTATAGGAAACCCTCCTTCCGGAACTGCTCCTTCAGGATGTCTCTGTACTGGTCGAAGCCGCCCTCGATGCGGGTGACAGTGGCGTTCTCGCACACCCACAGCTCCTGGCACACCAGGCGGATGAAGCACTCGTCGTGGGACACCAGAATTATACCGCCCTGCGAACACACGAGGAGAGAAAAGGAACTGAGCGGGCCACAAAGCGGGGCTCTGGGGGCAGGGGAACCCGCACGTGGGCCTCTGTGCCCCTCCAGCCAGCGCACGGGACTTCAGGTTTCCACCTGCACTGGGGAAAGGCACGGTGCTTCACAGGCAGCCACGAATTCCAGCCTGGCCTAAGGGCTTTCCTGTCTTCAGCTGGGATGGACAGATCTGGTACGGAGGAGGCACGTGCACAGCAAAGTGCCCAGCTTCCCTTCCCTGAGGGCGAGCGCAGGGTTTGCCACTGGCTCTCTGGACCTCTGACAAACTTTGAGGACGGAAATTCTAGTTGGAGGCAACGACAGCCAAAAGGTGACGGGACAAGGCCCCGAGTAACCTCATTTTTCTGTTGTAGGGAAAATGACCTAACCTGGGCAAGTACGGAACAGCAAGAACCAGGTTTATTACAGCGGTACCTGGAGGCTGAGCTCCGAGCCACAAAAACCTGCCCGAGGAACAACCACGAGGGCCCCAAGGCAGGGCTGGGCGCTGCAAGCAGCGGCATGGGAGCGGTCACAGCCCGTAGGTGGCTGGCTAAGATGGGGGACAAGCCGTGCTCTGGCTCGCTGCTGCTTCTCTCAGCCAAAGTCAACAAGTGAAACAAGCCACCAGGACAGACAGCTAAGGCAGAAATGCGACCGACTTCCCACCACATCTCCTGGACTTGAAACCACCACTGGAATTTTACGGTCCGCTTCTGGCTGAAATACTGAGTCACCCAAGCTGGAGGATGCAGGAAGTGTTAGAAAAATGGGAGATCTCGCCTGCGGAGCCTTACCCGGAACTTATTGAGTGCCTTTGCTAGTGCCTCGATGGTCTCCATGTCCAGGTGATTTGTCGGCTCATCCAGGATGTAGAAGTTTGGACTGGAAGAGAAGACAGCTCTGAGCACTGCGCCCGAACAGGCTCAGGCTGAACCCGCACCCCTGCGCACTGCCGGGACCTCCGCGCAGGGAGGAGTCCAGGCTACGGTTTTAGCCACGTAAAGCCACAGCCACCGGCACTGCATGACCCCAGGGTCTGTGCTGCCCAGCTCCGGGGACACCCCCTGAGCTCAAAGCAGCAGGAGAAAGCCGCCTGCCTGCCTCCTCCCCCGCAGTCCCCACCAGGCGACGATCTCCCTCCCCGATCTCCTCTCCCTTCCTCTCGGTGAAGCGGGCCCCAGGGACGCAGCCCTGCAAAAGCTTCCAGCATCTGGGAGGGAATTACCAGGACATTGTCATCTGCGCAAAGGCCACTCGACTCTTCTGACCTCCAGACAGGCTGGCCACGGGGCGCACAGCCAGCTCCCCCGAGACGCCGTAGCTCCCCAGCTGATGCCGGTACTCCTCCTCCGCCTTCCCTGCGGGAGCACGGCACAACACAGCTATGGCACACGAGGACCCCGGGGCCTCGGCGCCAGCTGGCGCCTCCTGCAGTGTCCTTGGCCCGCATCAAGGCCGGGTAGCCGAGGAATTTGGCAGCTGCTCGGAGGCAGTGCCCGAGCAGAGGGTTTGCGTGGAAAGGCTGACTGACACAATCAGGGCAGGGGCCACGCAGCGCGGCGGGTTGTGACCGGCTCCGAGTGATGCTGCCCCCAACTCCTCGTGGCCAAGTCACATTAACGTCATGTCACATCGTGGAGAGGGGAGCCGGGGGGTTTGGGAGGTGGCGGAAAGGAGGGCCAGGTGCTTGTCTCGTGACTGGTGGGGAAGCCACAGCAAAGCGGGATCAGCTACTGCTGAAACACGGCTACAGCGGAGCACCAGCGTGAGATCTGCTGGCCACAGAGCTCGCGGCAGGCTGGCTACCCCTGCACAACCGGCTCAGCTACTCAAGGCTGCTGTCCTGAACTCACGCTTGACGTGAAGAGAACCCAGGGCAGAAGGCATCCCCTGAGCACTGAGGTGACGGGGCCTCCTGCCCAGGGACCACCGCCACAGAACAAATCAATCTGCCTGGCAGAGGAGATTCAAGCGGCCCAGAGCTCCTCGGATCTCCAAAACCCACCTGGGAACTTCCTTGCCAGCAGCTCTACAGCACTGATGTTCAAGTCCAGCTGATCCACGTGGTGCTGGCTGAAATAGCCGATCTTCAGGTTTCTGCAGCACGAGGAGAGAGATGGGGAACTGGCACCGGGCGCTGTAACCGCAGCGCTCCCAGCTGCAGCTACAGGAAGGGGGCACAAGAGGGGGCGTGCAGCTCCCATCCTCATCACCGCGGCAGCCGTCATCCCAAAGCACAGCCCAGGAGCCCTCCAGCTGCACCATTCCTCCCAGTCCCCCGCCCCTTCCTACCAGGTACCTGTGAGCATGTCTGATCCCTCTGACTGGTGCCAGCTCCCCCATTAAGATCTTTAGCATGGTCGACTTGCCAGCTCCGTTCTCCCCAACCTAGAGAAGCAGCAGCAGCATTGGAGAACATGAAACCCACGAAGGTACCTCGGAGAGGGGGGCAGTGATCAGGGAATTCAGCTCTCTTGGATGATCACGCAGTGGAGGGGGCAGGATGAGCGCCAAACCAGTGGCTCCAGCCACCTGGAAGCTGCGTTTCTGTCGCTGGGGAGCTGCACGCGTAGCACTGCTGGAGCGTGTTCCCTCCCCAACCCTTGAGCCCGAGGATTACTTGGTCCCAGCCTCATTTGGAGATCTCCAGGGAGGAATATTTCATCCAAAATTCAACTGGGCAAGGACCTGAGCAGCCTGATCTGACATTGAAGCTGGCCCCGCTTCAAGCGGGGAGTTGGAGCGGGGACAGCCACGGCCCCTCGCAGCCACCCTTACTCGGCAGTCCCACGTACCACACAGATCCGGGACTCCAGGTCGGCAGAGACAGAGAGGGAACGGAAGATGTAGTGACTTGGCTCGTAACAGAAGTCTACTTCATCTAGCTGCAGGATGGGTGGGGAGAACTTCTCAAAGCCATCGGGGAACCTGGGAAGGCAGGAAGAGGTGAGAGCTGGCCAGGTACTTCAGAGACCCTGCTCCCAGCCCCCTGGGACAACCACTGCACGTGGCAGAGGGGGCTCCCGACCATGCAGGCCTCTGCGAGGGACGGTCACGAGGAGGGGACGCAGCCTTGGCCCCAGAGGGAGCCCAGCCCAACCGTGGGGGCCCACCCAGACTCCGTGCCAGAGGAGGAGCAGTGGTTATCCCAGGAGGAGCTCAGGTCGGAAGGGGAGCCAGGCCCCTTCCAAGCAAGGGGACACTTACTTCATCATCACCTCGGACTCCTTGTCCACAGGTTTCAGCTCTGGCCTGCAAGAGGGAAGATGTGTAACTGAGGAGCCTTGCACTGTCCCCACACCAGCAGCCCAGCTCTGCGAAGCCTTATCCTAGGCAAAGCCTCCGGACCAGAGACAGAGCGCCCGAAGTCCAAGCCACCCCCATCCCTCCAGATACACAGTGCCTCCCAGCTCCCTGGGGACCACCTGGGAACACCCAGTTCTTCCCATGAACACCTCCCCTCCCCACCTCCAGAGAGCAGCAGGGCAGGCACTCACAGCTTCTCCAACAGCTTGAGCTTGCTCTGTACTTGGGATGCCCGGTTCGCGTTATACCGAAAGCGGTCGATGAAAACCTACAAGTGGCAAAAAAGGATCAGAGAACCCCCGGGCTCATTCAGGCACAGCCACCCCGCTGCTGCTGAGCCTTCTGCAACAACAGAGCCACAGCCACAGGTCTTCGCAAGACTGAACAGCAATGAAAACTCCAAGAGCAGAGATTACTGGATGCAGGGCAGCCCGGGAGGCTTGCTAGAAGCACGGGGAAAGGGGCAAGGCTGGAAGAAGTGTCCAAACCCTACTGGTGTCTCCCAGTACCTGGATATGCTCGCGGTATTGCTGCTGCGCTTCGTACTCTCTTTGCTGGTTCTTCAGTCGCTCCTCCTTGGTCTTCATGAAGTTCTCGAAGTCCCCCCGGTAGGCGTCCAGCCGCTGCGAGTGCAGGTGGATGATGTCCGTGGCCACCGCGTTGAGGAAGTTCCTGTCGTGGGACACCACGAGGATGGTCGACTGCCAGGTCTGGAGGAGGAGACGGCGAGAGGGAGACCTGAGGGAGCCTGAGCGTCACCGAGCCGGGGCACAGGGCCTGGTGCCACCACGCGGCGAGGCAGGACGCAGCCTGGGAGGCTGTCCCCATCCCCTGGCTGGTGAGCCCAGCACGGGGCCGGAGCCCCTGCACCGCACGGGAGCCGTGGCCAAGGCTCGCGCCGCCCGGTGCCGCCCCGTACCTGCAGGTAGTTCTCGAGCCACAAAATGGCCCTCACGTCCAGCATGTTGGTGGGCTCTGAGGGAAGAGAAAGAGGCGCTGAGGTTAGGAGGGGTTAGGAGGACCAGATTACGCTTTCTTACATAGGAAAGACTAGTGGTCAGCCAAAGCGGCTGCCCGAGCAGGTTTCCCAGCTGAGGATGGCTCCACGCCATCCCCGGGGAGCAGTGACAGCCCTGTGAGCACCGGCCCTGTCAAGCAGGGCTATTTTGAGCAGGCAGCTAAAGGCCACGCTGCGTTCCCAACCCAGCAAGGGCATGGGCAGGCCCGGCGGCAGGGGTAGAAGGGCTCACGGTATCAACTTACCGTCCAGTAGAAGGAGATCTGGCCTAGGGAAAGCAAGACGCAGGTATCAGAAGCAAAAAGAGCACAGGGTCAACGCAAAGCACATTTTGCCACGCATACAGAGCCGTGATGCCTCGAAAGCTCCCCACCCCGAGAGGCTGAGTCGAGAGGATGGCCAGGCATCCCCCCTGCCCTTTGAAACACGGACAGCAAGGAGGGTTAACCCCGTGGCAGGAACACCTGGACACCAACCTGGCGAACAGGGCTCTGGCTAAGGCCAGTCTCATCCTCCAGCCTCCAGAAAACTCTCTGAGGAGAGACAAGGTTGTATACAAGGGTTAGAATTTAATCAGAACAACCCTGCCTGCCTGGCTCCCTGCTCCCCGCAGCCCTTTTCTCTCTGCTGTCACCCACGGACAGCTCGCCCCTGCAGACAGCAGGCGCAGCAGGACACGCGTCAGGCTCAGCTCCGCCACGGCCCAGCAGGCGGCTGGCTTGGCACCCCCAGGGCAGGACAGCCCCCCGCCTTCCCATCGGGTCCCCTCCAGTGGCTACAGCCACAGCAGCAGCTGGGTGTTCACCAGGGCAGAGAGCCCCCCGCTCCCCACCAGGGCCGGGGCAGCTTCTCCCCAAACCCGTTTAATTTAAGTCTCCACGTCCAAAGCCTTGAGACTTACTTGGTTGTCTGTTGTTGCATCTTTGCGTTGAAGCCCAGCCCAGCGAGAATGACAGACGCCCTGGGGGAAAGGTGAGAGAACAGGAACATAGGCACACCATCCGCCTCCAGAGCACAGCCTGAGGTCCTGGACCCACGGTCATCGTGGACACTCCGCTACATAGTTTAAGGACATCCTGGTGCAGGAAAACTTCCCTTCGTGCCCAAGAGCAGCATCTGGCTGGGAAACGCAGCCCAGCAAGGCACAGCACCCACGTGAATTCCCAAGAGATTCACAAGAAGCTTTCAGCTCTTTGGCCAAGAAGAGAGTTACCACCACCACCACCCCAGCAACATTCCCCAGCCACCAGGAACCTGGTGAGGAGGAGCAGCAACAACGCAAGCCATTTGGGGCAAAAATAGCCAGCACCTCCAGCTTCTGGGGGAAGCTCAACTACTCCTAACCCAAAAGAGCCCGTCCCCACATGCTGGATCCCAGGGCCACAGCATCACCCTTCCGAGCTGCAAACCACGTCTCGCCTTGCCAGCAGACAGCAGCGCCTGCAGGGTTGTCTCACCTCGCTGGGGCCTTGTCTGCCTCAATCTCCTCCAGCTTCGCGTAGATCTCTGACAGCCTGGCACCTTCCGTCCCTTCTCCCCTGGAGCAGAGCAAAGAGGAACGCGTAGGATGGACTGGGGTCAGGGTCTGAGCACTGCGGGAGGCTGATCTCCCCAGGCAGGACTCAGGCGAGCAGGACACGGCCCAGCCCTGCTGGAGTCCTCCACTGGAAGTGAGAGATCTCAGAACAAGACCTCGTGGTCAAGAAGCTGTAAAAGGGCTGGAAATCCAGCAATATCTCACCTGCCCGCATTAACCTTGGCCGTCAGCTCCTTTTCCTCCCGCAGCAGGCTCTCACGAGTGGTGTCGCACTCCAGCACGCTCTGCAGGGCCGGCGTCTCATCCCCCGCCACCTCCTGCTCCACGTGGAGGATGCTTATGTGCGAGGGGATGCGCAGGCTCCGGCTGGCGATCATCTTCAGCAGCGTGGTCTTCCCCAGCCCGTTCCTGCCCACCAGCCCATAGCGCCGGCCAAACGCCAGGTTCAGGTCGGCTCCTGCCAGCAGGACACTGGAGGGAAGGAAAAAACAGCTCCCTGCTCAGCCTGCCCCGCGGGGAGAGAGGCGACCAGCGGCCAGCCGCCCCCAGCACCTTTTCAGGCCGTGCTGGGGCCAAGCAACCACCACAGAGTTCTCCCATCCAGACCTCAGCCCGGTCTGCAGCCCCGGCAGGGTCCGTCCCACCGTCCCCTCTGCACTCACCGCTCACCGAAGGAGACGTCGAAGTTCTCGATGCGGACGTCGTACGACTTGTTCTTGCCCGACGACTCCATGCGAGTCTCCTTCTTGCTGGCAGCTTGGCTGGCAGTTGCCTCCTCAAGGACTCTGCAGGCAGGCAGAAGACAGGGAAGGGGGCTCAGCAGGAAAGCTCAGTCCAAACAGATCTCAGCCACACGCAGCAGGGCAGGCGGGGTGTTGGAGGCCCCCTCCGTACTCACAGAGGGCCAGATGGCTTTGTGGAATCCCTCTCCATCCTCCTATCCTGCTTGGCTTTCAGCCTAGCTTCTGCCTTCTCCAGTTTCTTGGCATCCACCATCTGGGGCACAAAGAGAGTTTACAGAGAGAGCATCTTCAGCAAAAGCCCCCAAAACCCAACTCCAACAGAAAGGAAATCAGCCAGTCCCACCTGCCCGGAAGGGAGGGAGAGCAGGAGGGAGACAGGACAGGGGAACCGGGACAGACTCGAGCGCGTTTTGAGGAAGCTGATCAGGCCAGGAAGTCACCTCAGGACTGAAGTCCTAAATCAGCCGCTTACACGCAGCAGTTCTGCCTCAGCAAGCAAGGGGTTTGGCTGACCCTGACCCGAACGCTCTTTCCCACGGGCAGTTCCTCTGGTTCCAGGGACCTGGGTCAGCCCAGGCACCTCAACGCGGACCTGCTGTCCCTGCGCCTCCTCCGCCACCCACCCCAGCCCTGGGCCGTTAAGCACTTCCCCTCCCTGGCGTGTTAAACTTTAGCCAGTTTGGAACTAACTCAGGTTAGGCAGCAGATCAATCAAGACAGAGCCAACGAGTATTTAATTAAATCTGAAGGCAAAAAGAAGCCAAGCGTTTTAACCCGCCCTCTGGCCTCTGCCAGGCTCCCAGCCCGCTCCAGTTTATTCCTGCATCGAGTCAAATACTTGTGGCTGACCAAGGGCCCTCCCGGGCATCCCCAGACAGGTCTTCAGCCACCGGAGCACGGTACAGACCTGCACGCTAGGCTGAAGGCGTCTTGCGACCGGAGCCGGGGCCCGGTTCCTACGGATAGGTTAAGTCACTCCGTAAACGATACTGAGCCCCGCTCAGTCTCCTGGTAAGACATCCTCCAAAACTCGAGAGGCCTCCCGAGGCCTCCTCTGAACCTTTTCCAGTTTTTCTGAAAACCCTTCCTGAGCTGCGGACGCGTGAGCCAGACGGCGAACCCAGGAGCAACAACCCCGGTGCCAAAACCAGCGACAGCTGCCAGCTCTCCCCCCAGACTCCCGGTCAGCCGCGCGGGGATCGCGTTAGGTCTCGGCTCGAAGCGCGCAGCTCTGTGCTCCACGTGAAGCCCCGGGGAGCAGAGCTCTGCAGCAGAGCACCAGCAGAGACGCTGCCCGCCCCGTGCAGCCGCCGCCGTCCCGGCTTTGCAGATCCTCCTCGCACCCAGACCTTGGCCCAGCCAGCACAGAGGGCGACCCGGGCCGCTCCTGAGCAGCTACGAACTTCGCAGGCAAGGTCGTTCTGATTTCCTGCACGTCACTGAGCGTAACGACTTCCAAACTTTCCTGCTCCCGATCTTATTTCCCAAACCACGACAACCCCCAGCCGCTTTTAGAGCTGGGCTGACAGCCTCCTTACAGCAGCCCTCTGGAAACAGCAGCTCCGTGCCATCTCCCCACCTGTAACGCCCTGACACCTGATCGCATCTCAGGGCTTCTGCTCTCACCACGTACAGCAAAGTCATCCCGTACACCCGGATTGCTCAACCCAAAGCCTTGCTGTAGTAACCAAAGTCCCTCACGAAGTCAGACAAGCCGCGCTCCGAGCAACGCGACCACGCTTTGAAGCTCGTTAAGAAGCTACAGCAAAACATATCTGGTCAAACTAATGAGCTGCTAACTCCCACGGAGCTTCTTTACCTGACCAAGGCCGAGAGCACCGCAACTCGCAGCAAGGCTGACGTGAGGGAGCAGCACCTCTGCAGATGCACGCCTCGCCGTCACACCCCCTGCCCCGTACGCTTACGGAGGGAAAAGCGACGGGGCAGAGCGTGGCCCTGCAGCCCCACACGTGAGTTCTTCCCACCGGGTCACAAGCAAGGACGCGGCCCCGTGCTTACCGACGCCTGCCCTCTCTTCAGCAGCAGCCCCGGCAGCAGGTCCACGCTGGCATCTGCAAGGAGACGCTGGGTGAGCGGGGGGGCTCCACCTGCAAGCTCGGCGGCGGGCGTAGAGCCGAGGGGGAGCCCGGGGATGGGGTGACAGCTGGGGGGCGACGGCTCCCCCGGGGCCCCCTGAGCCCGCCGGGCAGCACTCGCTCACCGTATCCGTCCGTGATCTGCGAGAGCTGGATGGGGGCGTCCAGCAGCACCTGGCTGCAGCGCTGCGCCCGGCCCTCGTCCCTGCGGGCGAGGAAGAGGAGTGAGGAGGGGGGGGTGATGAGGAGGACGGGGATGAAGGTGCTGAGGACGGTGACGGTGAGGAGGAGGAGGGAGGCCGCTTACAGCTGCAGGGCGTTGAAGAGCCGCTGGCACACCTCCCGCACGGCGCCCTCGTCCTTGCCGTCCCGCGACACCTCCTGCAGCAGCTCGCCCACCGCCTCCACCAGCTCGTCCACCGACTCGAAGTCCGCGCCGCTGCTGTGCAGGATCCCTGCGGGCACACGGCGCTGCACACCCCTCCTCCCTCGTGTCGCGACAGCGCGTGGGGGGGGGGAGGGGGGCGGGAATCGCGACACGGCCGGCGGAAAGCCGCCTCCGCCACGCCTCCCCGTGTCCCCCCCCACACACACCGTACCGGGACGCCTCGGGGGCCGCCCTCACCCGTCACGTAGGCGAAGACCTCGCCGTCCAGCTCGGGGAACTCGCTGCGGAGGATGTCGGCGCACGACGCCATGGCGCCGCCGGAGCGGGGCCCGGCCCCCGCCCGCTGCCGCCTCACGGCCCCGCCACACGCCCGGAAGGAGCCGCGGGGGCTGCCGGGAAGGGCTGGGGAGGGCTGAAAGGGCAAAGGGGGATGCTGGGAAATGGAGTCCGGGAGAGGGCCGCGCGTGCGCGGTGCGGGGAGAGGCCTCGCTCCTCGGCGCCCTAAAAGTTAAATGGGGGAGGGAACTAAAGGGGCACGGTGCTCCCAGGGGACAGGGGGCGCCCAGGGTGGATTGAGCCCAGCCAGGAGCCTCCCTGCCCCTGCTCCTCCTCCTCCTCTCCCCCTACCCCAGCCCCTCAGCCCCCCCGAGCAGCACGCACAGCCGTCTCCGTTCTACATAGTTTATTAGGTTCAGCGCTGGACAAATCACAGGGTGTACAAAATGGAGACCACACTACCAGAAGCAGGACTGTGGGCGGCAGCAGCATTCCTATGGCCCAGAAGCGTTCGGTAGAAGTGCGGAGAGGGCAGGCTGGGGCCGGGGGTTTACTGGCGAGTGCATTTTTCGATTCCAGAGGACAGACCCTGGTCGCATCCTGGCAGAGCTCAGCTGAGCCACGCTCCCCGGGGCTCCGACTCGTTTGGAAAGGAGCCCGGGACAGAGGGGCCACGCTTCCAATTCGTTTGGAAAGGAAAGACTGGCTCGAGCCAGCAGCAGATGGGGGGTAAGTGCTCTAAGGACCCGAAATGCTGTGCCACCCACGTACACACCAGCAAGAGTCTAAACCCTCATCGTGTTTTGGTCACAAACCTTCCCCCAGCAGGACTCTACACTGAGGACTTTGCAAGAAGGAGGAAGGTGGTGAGATGCAGCGAGCCCACCATCTCCTCGGGTGGAAGCCCAACAAACCTCACCACCTCAGGCATCTCAGACTGGCCAGCAACATCTACCACAACAGCAATAGCTAGTACAGAAGCCAGGGTAACTTCAACTCAGATTTGTCCAGTCTATGTTTAGGTCTATTCTACGAGTACATATGCACAAGAACTTCAAAAATACTAGGATATGATGCAAGTAGTGAGACACCAACAGAAGAGAAGTTTAATGGTGGACGTTCCCTAGAAAGATCACGAGAGGATGGGAGTTAGACTAGCCCTTCCCCGCCCTGGGACAGGGAGCAGGCAGCTGGCCACAGCCCTGCACGAGCCCGGGTTCTGAACTTCAGCTGCGGCGCGGGTGGAAACCAAGCACAGGCAGGCAAGTCCGCTCCCAAGGTGAGCCACAGGGTCTTTCGATCTGCGTAGAGGGGCCAGGCCGATGTTCTCTGAATGTACTTGAAGACTGAGGAGACGCGGAGGATGGCTTGGAGAAGAGGGAGCCTGCCAGCCCGCTGGGGCTAGCATCTGGTCTCGTAGATCCCACTCCTGCCGATGTACCTCACCCATTTTATCACATCGTGGTCACTGTAGTTCAGCTTTGGCTCAAAGACTTTCAGGTAACGCACCTTCAGCCCAGAGGGCGCAAACGGGACCTGTTGGGAAAGGCAATGGAGAACATTGGAACAGGGATAAGATGCTCTCCGCACACAACAGCCCGAGGAGCCCCAGGCTAAGCACCTAGAAACAGACACCAAGAGCTCCCCATTGTCGCCATGCATGGTGACAGACTCCAGGGGCTTTAAAGGTGATTTCTTCCCCATTAGCTTTGCCACCTGGCTGGCTTCACTTAAGGCAGAGCTGCACAACAGCTTGCGATAGCGAGTACTCAGAACCGTGCAGTTCCCATGAGGGCAGAAGGGAGCGGACTGACAGAGCTTCGCTAAGGCTAGCTGCCCCCAGAAGGCAGGCAGAGACTCACCTCAAAGTTCATGGAGATTGGGGGCCGAGCCCACTTCTTCTTGTCATTGGTGGGCAGCAGCTCGATCTCTGCACTGATCTGGGATTCCTTCATTCCAGCCATACGTTTTATCCTACCAGAGAAAACCCAGAGGTGAGGAGGTGCCCAAGTTTACTCTCCCCTCCCCACAGGTGCTCAGTGCAGACAGGAGCACCAAACGCTCCCGCCTCCCCAGACCCTGCCCCCTGGCACGCTCACTTACTTCCACACAATGGCATTCTCACTGGCCTTGTACTTCGCCTTCCCTTTCATGCAGATGACTTGCACTCCACTGGTGTTGAGGGGTGTTGGGATCCGGACCTGGAAGGCAGAACGTGGTGAGCAGGGGAACAGAGACTGCAGCCAGGGCTCTCTGTGCGATCTCACAGGAAAAAAAAACCTGCCTCCTCCCAGGTCAGGCCAAGCGGTCTGGGGCAGCAGCTGCCCTCATCTCTCTCCATATCAGGGCCCCAGAGATCATCAGCTACCGTGAGGCATCTTGCCTAACTCTAATTTCTTGCTTTGAAGTAAAGACTCAAACATTTTCAGAATCCACAACAAGGGTGCTTCAGAATCTGCCAAGGGTGACTGTGCAACTGAAAATAGCTTTCACTTTCCCCCTGCGTGGCATTTCCCTCCTACAGGGCAGCAGCACCACCACATCTGCGAGGCATTCAGTTCGTTTCAGTCCTGCTTGAGGACTTGTCTGCGAGGACAGCACAGCAGGGGTCATAAGTAAAGATGTAATACGCCACAGCTTACCTCTATCTTCTGAGCCAGCAAGGAAGGTTTGAAATTTGATTTTATCACCACCTTCACTTCCAGCTTGGTCCGGCCCACCTCCCGCACCAGGGGTATCACCCGGAAGGGAAGGATGATGTCCTTAGTGGTTCGGTATCTGCAGGCACAAAAGCAACGTCAAACTCTGAGGAGTTAACTCCCTTAGGTTCTCAAATTGTACCACCTTCCTAAGGAGACAGACCCTTCGCACAGGGAACAACCTAGAAACCTTCTTCAAGGTTTCCTTGTTTTTTTTTTCTTGTTCCCAACTTTGGGACTACAGTATCAGCCAGAAAGGAAGCCACCCCAGAAGGAAGCAGCAGTCAGACCTGCGCTGCCCTAGGGCAGTAATAGCTTCTTTAGTCCAAGTTTTGTATCAGGTTCCTGCCAAGTGACCCTGCTCATGGAAGCCAGTTTTAAGAACTTGGAACAAAAACCAGATACAGCAGGCTAACAGGCAGGGAAAGAAAACCATGCAGCTAGGTTTCTACCACATCTGTAAACGAAGCGGCAATCTACAGATTCTACTCCGAAAAGAAAGGAGGCAAGTGCACAGTTGTTGGTGCTCAAGGGCTGCAGGTATGCCCGAGACCAGCAGCACTAACGCAGTAGCAGCACACAGATGCCAACACCAGCCTGTTCAACGCCCTCACCATACCTCATGAGCTCAAACTCTCCGTCTGGTGGAATGAAGCTGATGCTCCTCTCGGAATCAAATTTGCTGAGCCTCACGCACTGGTGGAAAGTGCAGTCATCAATGGCGATTGACTGTTTGCCGCTAAAACACAAGACAAAGTTAAACAAGTGCAAGCTGCTGCAGCCCGTAGTGCAGGGTCTGCTCAGGCAGAAACTATTCTACAGAGCATGGTGCCATTGCAGGTGTCCAGGAAATGGGGAGGCAGGGAGAGATTCAGGGGACAGCGGCCTCCTGGCTCAAACTTCCCTCACTTCACCGCTGCCAAGGTCGTATTTCAAGACATTTGTTTAAAAAGAATTCTCTCCCTCCTCTCCCCGGAGGTGCGACCCTTCTGTCACAGCCAGAGGAACACCGTGCTGGGGTCTGCCTGCCAGCAGCACCTCGGGACTGCAAGGGCAGCTCTGCTAACCCAGGTCGTCTCACAGCACAGTTCAAAGGAGAGAACACTTTCCTGTCCACAAAGCTATCCCACTGCCACACAGCTAGGAGATGCTAGGTTTTGGGTCTTCCTTTTCAGAAATCTCTTCAGAGGTGTTGATTTCCACAGTGCAAGCAGCTGGTTTGATACCAGACAGAAGCTTTGTCCTGAGGCCAGCATGGTAACTGATTTGCCGAGGACCAGAATACTGTGCCACAAAAGTTAATCTCTTGCTTTACAAGACATCTCCCCGGCTACCATCTGTGCATTTAGGTGCACTAGCCTAGCCTGACAGCGCTCAGCTTGTGCTGGGTTCTAGCAGCAAGGAAGATATCCTCAGGGACAGGTCCTAAAGTTAGCTAAGAACTCCCTTCAGCTACTGAGAGGGATCAGAAAATGAGAATTAGGTAGCAACAGGAGAGGGAGCAGTACAGAAAAGGTGCTGCAATGTAGTACAGCAATATCTAGGTTGCCTCAACTGCTATGAGCAGCAGGGTAACCATTAAGTGTGCAGAGAGAGCCTATGCAACAGGCAGCTTCAGCTGTCCTAGGAGCCACCATTACCTGCTCAAAGGGGAAGAAGACTCACCCCAGGCTGACTGGCTGTTTATTTTACATAAAACAGTGGTGCAGTTTGTGCTTTATAAAAAAGACTAACTCCTGCTAATCTGTTGCCCAGATGACAGTCAACATTAGTAGACTAGTTCCTTGGTTTCTTTGGAACACTGCTGGGAAGGCCCTGCTGCCTAGCACTAGTCCAGGCATTGGGCAGCGTTGCTCAGGGCTTGGAATTGCCACATGCCAGAAGCCAAAACGCAACTGGCAGCAACTGCTCCTGCTGGTCACCTCTGCTAAATACTTCCGGACAGCGACACCTCCAACCTCTTGCCCGCTAGAGAACCACCCAGCAAGAATCCATGTCCATCCTGCTTCTCTAACTCAAAAAGATAGCACATCTACAGGTGAGAGCACCCACAGTATGCAAACTCTGGGGCAGCACTGCTGACTCTTCAGAGGCCTACACAGATGATATTTTCACTAGGGTATTTCCCCACTGGGCAGCCAGTTGAGGCTCATCCATTTTGTTAGCTAAACTCATGTACTAGAAAGACAGCCTAAAGGTGACAGTGAAGCGATAGCTCTTGGCTTGGTTCTGGGAGAAAAGGCAAATAGCAGCGCAGCTCCATGTACAGGAACCATCACGGAAAGTGTCTGAGGTCTGAGTTACATGCACAAGTCACACAAAGCAAGAGACGGGGGGAGAGCAGAGTGCACACAGCTGAAGCGGGTTATCTACCTTCCCAATTCACTGAGGGGTCAGCAAAAAAAAAAAAAGAAGAAACAGCTGAGTCACAAACAGTTAGTGGGAAAAAAAGTGTCAGTCCCTTTGCTCTTCTCTCTTCACCCCAACCAGGAAGGTTGGAAAAGGCACAAGACCCATCTTCATCTTCAGGGTTGGTGCTGACTGAGGCACAGCTGGGAAGGAAGGCAGCTGGGCTCCCAGAAGGGATGAGCTGCCAGTCCACACAGCCACCCGTACGCCAGCAGCAGGGGCTTATGTAGTATTAGTCTGCCCACCACCCCGGAGTGTGAGAACAGTCTGGGTAGGAGAGGCTACGGTCAGACGGGTTCCTTCACTGCTCCTAGGGAACGCTATTACTAGTCTCTGCGCTGACTAGAACTGCTTCTGACAAGCTCTGGGAAAATCCATCTTGAAGAAATGTTTCCAGCTGCAAGAACTCCACACTTAACACCGTATTTGAATCTTAAAGATGATAGCCCAGAGAACCTCACAGCTCCTGTCGCTTGTTTTTGTATAGATGTGAAGTCAGACACCATAAATGACATTCTACCTGCTCACACCAGCCCTGCTATGGAGAAGCCTTCCATTTTGAGGCCCTCGGGCTGGTAGCTTGCATGACAACTGACCTACCCAGAGAAAAATTAGCAGTAGTAGCTGAAGGGAAGAAGAGATGAGCTGCTTTTGTCAGATCAGAAAAAGCTACCAAGTGCTGCCCTTCCATAAGGGTCCCTGGTGGCAAGTGGCTTTTACCCCAAGTTACCCCAAGGCCTCTTACCTTTTCCCCGTTTCATCTGCAGTCCCTTTACCCTGTTTTTCAATGACAATCTTGTCGTTCATGCCAAACTTGCACTCTGGCATTCCACTCAGATAACTCTTCATCACCACTCTGCCAGAGACATGGGCACTCAAAACCTGACCTGGAGTAGAGAAGAGCACAGTGAGCACACTTAGGCAAGTCCCCACCAATGGTCCTTGATGGGAAAGAGGATGCCGGCTCAACGCCTCCCACTTACCCTGGGGGGACATCAAGAGATTCACACTCTCCAGGACATCAAGAAAGAGTTCATTGCGACGATATTTGATCCCTTCACGCCTCCATCCAATCTGTCCAGTCACCTGGCTGGTGATCTGGGACTGCTCTTCCTTAGTCTGAAGGGAAGAAATGGTATATTAAATCTCTAGGTATGCTGAAGGACTAAGAAAGCTTCATCTAAACCAAAGAGCAAGCACTTGCCACTTATTGTACGCAGCCACTTCTGACACTTAAAATTTATATGTCATACACCCCACGGTTCAGTCACAAAAGCGTTAACCCTCAGCAAATTGTACACTTAACTAAACACTGATCATGGAAGAGGCTTTCCTGCTGTCTTTATTTCATTAGGAAGTCCTTTAGGCTACACATTTAGGTGCGGGGAGACATGGGCTGCACCGATGACATTCGAATCACATCTGACAGAATGTCACTTCAATCCACGTGTTAGACAGCTGACAGGCCAGCTCACACCCTTATCCAACACGAGACCCTAGGGCCGTGAAGCAGCTGGTCACCAAGGACTGCTTCATAATGACTGCAGTCATTAGCATGCCATTGGGGCAACGGTTGTACACCAACGTTAACTTCGCATCAATCTAAGTGTTTGCTCTCAGTCTCCTGGGAGCATTGTGTAGAGAGGCACTGGGAGGTTCCTACCTGGTGCTATGGGCGGGGTCCAATCACGCAGAAAGTGAAGTAGATGTATAGCAGCAAGTGTGGCGCACACAGGGTTAGACAGGCAAGCAGGTCAGTAGCAAGAAAAAGGAGGAAGGGAGAAAGAGGCAGGTTAGGCTTAAGGCTATCTCAGGACAGGAACAAAGCAGGCCAGCTCATTACTAATTAAGTAGCTAATCAGTACAAACAAGATGAGGGGCTCTGACCTTTAGCTCAGGAAACCCAGTACTCCCAGCAGGGAAATGGCTTTTCAAACTTCAGCCCATTCCCCCCAAATACAAAGCAGGGCAGAGGGAGCGACAGATGGGCCAAATACCACGCCAGTAACGGTGCTGTGCAGTCGACTCTGCATGCTGCCATTCCTAAAGCAAGCCCTGGATGTTTACTGTGCCACAGATACCAGTCTAAGAGAAGTACACAGCACCCGGGAGTGCAATAATAAAGATGTTTTAATAAAACTGGGTCCTGTAAGGAGTTGTGTCCTTGTTAATCCCGTCTCTTCCACCAGAGTGGCTGCAGAGCACCACGGTGGGTCCTGCCCCAGCAGCCTTGCACTGGGCCCACAGGGTGGCAGTACACGATCTCAGTTTAGAGATGGCTCAGTGGCTTTGTTTCACACGTGTTCTTGCCACAGAGCTGGTCGCTCCTTGAGTGAAGCCATTATCATAACATCAAAGAGGCAGAGCGGTTTATACTCCACTGGAACTGCCTAGATAAGTGCTCAATGCAGTACAAAATACTCCTCTCCTCTGTCCCACCAAAAAAACCCCACAATGTCCTTATCTGCCTTGTTCAATGCTTCGTTCAGGCTCAAGAGGAAGTGGAGAGGAGCACATAGATTAATACCCAGTCCTCCAGCTTCCAAAGCAGCCTCAGCTAATCAGAGACACTGATCGCACGCTGAAGTTCCCATCTCCCACAACACCAGTGCCTTGAACCTCCTCTGGTCGCTGCAGAAAGCGGCTGGGTGGACCTGGAAGCAAATGCCTAGGGAGTAACGAAGCTCAGATCACACAGCACTGTAAGCGTTGTGTTCCCTTCAAGATGGATCGAAGGTACCCTGGTCTGAAATTTCTCAGAACCGTGACCTTGCCTGAGCTGGAAGAAGTCAGCTCAACTGGTAGGGGAATATTCAACTTCCTGACTACCCAACCGCCAGCACAGTTACTAGGCTAAAGGCAGACAGCTACCACCAGGTTTCCTGGGCTCAGGCAGCTGCTGGTAGACCTCTTCCCACCTTCAGCAAGTACCACTAGCATTTTAGCACTACAATGCGTCTAAGGCTTGGGGAAATGCTGTAATTAAGAGTTAAAATCACACTCACAGAAAGCACTTAGAGAGGATGAAAGTGCCAACATGCTGTTAGTTGATGAAGCCTGGACAGATGCAGACAGCAGCTACAGGCTGAGAACTGAGTGCACACAGAGCATGGCTCCACCCTGCGCTTTAAGAGCAGGTTTAGCCTCTCCTGGAGGAAGAGATCTGAGGCAATGCCTGCATCAGTTCTGTTACAGGAGATCAGCATGACCTGAGCCCTGCTGTTTGACTAGTATCATGGAAAAGTATCATGGTAAAACCATGTTGCACACCAGCACCTTTTGAAATCTCTAGCATGCTGCACCACCCCGTTCCCAGAGGACAACGGTACTTTTCTTGGCAAGCAATGCAGCAATATTGGACCATCTTTCAAAAATCAAAGCAGATCTTAAATCCCGAGATTGCCAACCCTGGAAAGACCACTGTAGCCACACAGGGTGGGCATTCAGAGCGCAGCAGCTCAGAACACCTCCAATTCCTCACAGAGAACAAAGTCAAAAAGTTGAGTGTTGAAATTCTGCCATAATTGCAGGTTTTGTTCCTTAAAGTCAGCAGGACACAAAGCTCAAGGAAAGCACCCCCATGAACTAGGCAGGGACAATGGAACAAGGTTGACAGACGACCCAGCCCCACATTTAAGCCCAAGGTATCTGTCAGAAGATGGCTGTAAGTGAAGGAAGAGGCTGAGGCTAGAAGAACCAGAGTAAAGGGAACCAGGCAATACAGAAAGCACTGTTTCAATTGTTTCCCCTGCAGTACCATGTCTGGATAGGATCACTTCTGCTCTTCTTTGAACTGGGATGCAAAGAACTCCCACACAGAGCACAATAACCATGAGCTGTTACTTATGAATGGCTGTAGACGAGAACTGCTGTTTGAAAGGGAAGGACTAAACCTGTTGTTGAATGAGCTGAGGTGCTGTGACAGTAGTTCGCACACAAGCAGTGTCAGAGTTCGTTAAAACTGTCAAAAACACAAAAAAAGAGGTAGGGAAGGAAGTGAGGGTGGTGGTTAGTTTTAAGTTTTCCTAGGAACAGGAGCTGACTCAGCTATCTTGAGTGCTGACTGCCCAGAATGTCAGACTGCAGAAGGCCACAGTGATTTACATTAAAGCTCGGGATGGGGGACGGAGACCGGATGCGCTCACATCTGGCCACTGATATGCCCGTGCCCTCTTGCAAAACACTGCTTGTTGCAGCAGAAAATGTTGCTCAGGGCAGCTGTTCTCTCTCCCTCACTCTTGAGATGCAGCTAGGCTTGCTACTAGTAGATTAAAAGGAGTCCTTAGGAAGTCAGTGTTAATGAAAGGAGCTAGAACAGAGCCTCCAGAGACTCTAACCTCTGCTCATCCTTAAAAAGAACAGTCTCCAGGCAAGCTCTTGTTTAGTACTTCTGTTTGTACCTTGGGTCTTAAGTTTCACCCAGATCTCTTTCCTTTTGCAGACAGCTTCAGCACAGACTGACTCCCAGCTTTTTCTCCTGACTTACCTGCCACATAGCCTAGAAGTCAGTCCTCTCACCTAAGGCCTCATTAGGAGTTGCACAGCTACGTTAGAGGGACAAGGTGAGCGATATCCCTCAGGGACACAAGAAGCAGTAACTACAGTAGCATTTTGATTTCACAGAGGCTGAGCATGAGCTGCCTGAGATGGGAAGCCTAGTTTTGAGGACTAGCACTAGTTTGAAAAACATTCCCAAGAACAGCCTAATTCAACTGTCTTTTTCCCCCAGGTGTCCTTTATCTTCTATGTCTATGTAAACTTTGTTGCAAGGGTTACTACTATACCGAATGTGCCATAGAGAATTTCATCTCTAATGTGAGAAAGCCCAGACTGTACTGACGCATCTGCTGATCTGCAAAGATGTCACAGGCAGCAAAAGAATAACGTCAGTTTCCTGACTGCTAGCAAGATTCAGAAGGCTGAAGAATACTTCATTACAAGGAAGGCACGAAAGCCTGACAGCTCAAAGCACCGAAGGCTGGCGGAGAACAGACCTGCTCAGTGAGATTCACATGCAGGACAGCTATTTCTGGTTCAGCAGGCAGATATGTTTATCCTCTGTCAGAAGCTGACACAGAGCAGCACCTGAAGGCAGCGATCATTTACATGCAAGGGACCAGCACCACCCCAGCACAGGGCCTTTCCTCTCACACCTTACTAAATGCCAGGGAGGTCACGCAAGCACAGAGACATCTAGAATGAGGTGACACTGAGCTACATCCCAGCCAGGGAGTTCTCAGGCTACTCAGGCATCTTCACCCAGCACAGGTCAAGTGGTTAGTTGCATAATTAAAGACCATGCTTTCTTGAACAAGCTTAACTAGCAGAGCAGCGCTGTACCCCAGATCCCTCTGGTTACCTGACTCTTGATGCCTTGCTGAGTGATGAAGGTCTTCAGGGCCCCTGTTTCAGAGTTCTGAGGATAGCCAAAGTCCAGGATTTCTACGGAAGGGTAAAAGATGGTTAGCTCAGAGCCACAAGCCAAAGCTGCAACATATAAACACAGCAGCCATGTTAATCATTGCTATAAGGAAAGCAGTGTCTGTGCACTAACTTGCTCATATATTAAGCCTCAGGACAAGAGGCCAGAGTACTCTTTAGCAAGAGAAGAAAAACAGCCTTGCTAACTGACTTCCCTGTACAGTATTTTGGATAGGAGCAGTGATGGACAGCTGTCCAGAGCAATGAATTTGCTGGTTTCTAAGTGTGACTGCATTTCAGGATCAATTATCAACTCAGTGTATTGATAGCTCTACATCTACACAGGACCCACTCAAAAGCTGGGATCCAGTACCAGCTACCGTATTTGCAAAGGGACACAGCTCTGATGATTGAGCTACGCAAACCCGATCAACACCAGGCTGTGGGCTTGAGATGTTACTGTTCCAACTCAGCGTTACATCAAACTAAACTAAAAGCTACAGAATGACCAAGTGCAGCATCAAGTAGCAGATTAGAAGGGAAACATCTCACCATCCAGCAGCTCATAGATCAGCACAAAGTTGTTCTTTATGTTCTCCTCGCTGATCTTCCCGAAGTAGGCAGTCATCACGTCACACATCTTGTAAAGAAACTCGAACACCATGGCGGCGTTGACATTCTGCTTGGTGACAGCAGCCAGCCAGATGTTGGAACGCTTGACGTGGAAGAAGCTTGTGCGGGCGATGTTGGTGACAGGCGAGCGTACCTGCTGCCGTGCGTGGATGACATTGACGCGGAAGGCGTCCACGGCATTCCGCCTACAAGACCACCACCAAAAGTAAGTTAGCACAGCGTCCACGAAACAAATTCGCCACAAAGCTCTGCTTAAGTGCTTGCTGAGGCGAACTACACACGCCCAGCTCACTTAGGAAGGGCGCCTGGGATGTCACAGCCAGGAGGGACAACCGAAGGCTCTGAGCAGAGTTGGACGTTAAATCCCGCGCAAACTCCAGGAGAGGAGTTACTGCTCTCTGCGGACCTTTGGACTACAGGGCAATTCTAACTGCAGTCAGAAAGAGAAGCAAGCTAACCTCCACGTGGAGTCAGATGACAAAGGAGCCTTCCCTTCAGTTTATTTTGCTAGCACTCCCGATTAACATAGCCAGGAATGAACACTAGAACAGGCTCTGGGGCACGTGTTTTGAACAAAAAGCTAGTCACTACCTGCTCTGCATGCCCAGGCCTTCATACCCCTGCCCCCAAAAAAATCCATAGTCTCCCATGATATTCTTTAATGGCAGATCCCCCCAGATATACCACTGAGGAAAAGACAGCAAAACCTAACCAGGTCACCTGATGGATGTCAGTGCCTGGGTACACCATGAAAGGCAGTTTTAGTTCAGATTCATCTCACCTCCATTTCCCAAAGTGCCCTGGAGGGCAGGCTAAAAGCAGCGAGCAGGATTAGGAACATTTTGGGCTTTCCAGTTACATGTCCTCTCAAGCCTGCTATGCTTCAGAGCAGGTCTCTGGCAGACAGAATTGGGGTCCCCACGGTGCCACATGCTAGTAGCAACGCATTACGTGCACTGGAAGATCCAGTACCATTTACAATGGGAAAGAAGTTCTGCAGTGCAAAAAAGGTGCTGCACGAGTTTCTCCTAGCTGCTAACATCTTTAATCCAAGCTTGTTTCACTGTCTATACACTAGTGACAGGGAACAAAGCCCTCCTAAATAAACACAGATCTCCCCATGACATCCTGGTTTCCAACCTCTTCCACACTTTCTCATCCTGCAGCTACAAGTCAGGGTAAACTCCCCAAATTAAGTGAAAATCCACCAATACTAAGACCACAGGAAGGAGAACTGAGGGATTTATATTACAAAACTGAGACTTAGAGCAGTAGCCTACCTACCAAGCCAAGGCACATCTAGTTGTGCTTTACTACTCCTACCCCTCCTTAAGGCTATGCAGAACAGGGGGGCTCCTCGCTGCAGTGTCAAGGCCCATGGTAAGGAATATGCAGAACCATGTTTGAGAGCAGACAGCAGTCACATCCTTGCGAGCAAGGATAAAGGCATACAAATGTTCATAAGCACTGAGGGTTGTCAACAGTCCAGCAGACAGTTTGAAAACAGAGGATATTCAGGGGAACACATGCTACCATGCCAGGTGTTTTTTCCTTGAAGGTCAGGGTAGACATGTAGAAGCCTCATCAGTAAACACCCTCCCCCATAAGCAAAATTCTGGCCTTCAAATACTTCCTAGGTTTTATTGCTCCAGAAGGCTTGTGAGTTAAATCACTATTTGATTTCTACCTCGATTTTTCCATAAGAAAGCAGTTAATCTACTGTAAAATAACAGTATCTAGAAGTCCCATTCCTCCCCTTCAGTAAGCCTCACAAGGAAAGCTCAGCTTGTACTGGAGCATCAGCCCTCCCGGCCTCAAGTTCTACCCGCTAGAACTAGCAGCAGAGCCAGCAGTCAGACTGGTGCACACTGGAGAAGCCTCAGGTGAGCAAAGCTTTTCCAGCACACCAATTGCCCGCTGTGCAGTGCCAGTCACGGCCTACCCGCGTCTCTTACCTATTGCTACAGCAGCCAATGAGATGGGATGGACAGAAATGGCGCCAGCGGAGAAAGGAGGAGTGACAGCAACAAGAGAAAGGGTTAGAAACACACACACAAGGCACAATGAATCCAAAGAGATCAGGAGAGACCAAACAGCACCCCCTCCCCCTGCTCCTGGGCGCAAAAGGCCCAGGTAGGCCTGGCTGGAAAGTAACAAGCTGTGGCAGCAATGAAGCCCTCGCAAGGCACAGCACTGACGTGCCATGGTCAGATCGCCAGTGTCGACAGACTGGGGTTCTTTTGAATTTCAGGACTAATTGGGTGTTTAGTCCAGATGAGTGGGATCCACATCACATCATTGGTATCCACGCTGCTCTGCTAACACACGTGGCAGGCTTCAGTGGGGGAAAAAAGAAAGAAACAATCTGAGGCACAGCCTGGGGACCACAGAGTACCACGTTTCTTCTTCCCTCAGCCTGCCTCACCACGGGGCTGCAAGTCTGAGTGGGCACTGCTGTGGCAGTGCTCTTATTTGAGGCTGTTTGGGCTGATGCTTTCTGGCCTAGTCCAGCCAACAGGAAATGCACCGAGTTTGACAGAGCTTCAGCGCATCTGGAGAGATATGGCACGTCCTGCAGGTTCAGGCACTGCTCTATCCAGCTTGCACTTTTTCCATAATGATCAAGAGCTATGAAGCAGAAGTGATGTCTTAGAAGCTCAGAAACAAAATGCCTATCCCATTTAAAGTGCATGCAGTTTGTCATGTAAGCTGCTCAGTTTCAAATAGCTTATTTTTTTAAAAATCAAATAGCTACATTTTCAAATGCAGGTAGGTTCTCCCAGTGACCAAATCACTGAAGAACAAGGCACTTAAGGTCACAATAGAGCCCTCCACAGTATCCTGAATTAAACGCATAGTGCTTTGCTTATATTTTTAAGAGGCTGCTTATGCATGCAGCTAGCTGCTGTATAGACAGATGCACTACATGCACTAAAGCCATTCTCCTAAGTTGCAAGCAAAGGAAGTCCAAGTTTTGTGGGGACTGTTTTCTGCCTTCATCAAAGTCAAGGGAAGTGTTGCTTCATTGACTGCCACTTTGCTCATCAGCATTTGAGCTAGTATGTGCTTATTTAGGCCCTTAAACCGTGCAAGGGGAGGGGTTCTCATTACCACAAATGGCTTTTAATCTCTCCCAACACAGCCTGAGGCTTCAAGACACCAAAGGGAAGTGCCAAGACCAAGAAGCCTTACAGGTCAATCACTCCGAATCCCCATGAAGACAGGCAGCAGCTATGCTCATTTCCCACTCAGCCTACCTCCCAACAAGCTAGATGGGCTCAACCCCCTCCACTTCAGATTTATCTGAATTAAAGATTGAAGTGTTCTAGAAATCTACTGGCTCATCGTTTTGAGATGGAACTCCTACAGAGGAGAGTACAAGCTGCAGGGAAAGGCTGTTCCTTTCCTTACCTCTCTGAATGCTAGGTAGGGTGCTCAGAGCTTTCAAGTACACCTGGTACTGATGCTAGCATTCATAATAGGAAATAACAGATACCTACTTTACTTGCTATGGAGCTGAAGATTCTCAGTTACTTGATTACAAGACAAGGCTGTTCTAAGACAACTTGTTTTATAAGGTTACATATCCCAAAGTTGTAAACCAGGTTTGAAGGCCTGTTTCAGAAGGAATCCAACATCTTGGGAGCAAGCTCGGTTAATAGCCAGCACCAGCTCCACTTAAGTCCCAAGACTGGCACTGAGACACTTTCACAGAAAATGAACAAAGGATTTTATTCAAGGCAACACTAACTCCTGAAGTTCTAGAGAACACGTGAATCTTCGGCACCTTTTTCCAAAAGAAAAAGTTAAGATTAGATCAGGCAGAAAATCCAAATTTCTAGTTTTGCCTGGCCAGCCAGTAAGAAGTACTTCATTACTTGGTGAACAACTCAGTCACTTCACAAGAGGGATGAGCCAAGACAAAAACAGTGGAAGATCATTACATTAAAAGAACTATTTCACTCTCCAGTTTGCATCTCTATGGCCAGAAGGCCCTTTAAATTAAAAGGCCTTCTTGAATAAACATCAGTTCAAGCACAGTGCAATCTAAGTGCCACAAAAAGACAACAAAATCTTATTGCCACAAACTGCAGCAACATCGTCTCTAGCTCCACATACAGTGTTCTCAAATTTTATCAGTAATCCAGCCTCATTTGGTTCAGTCACCATACTACTCATTAATTAGAGGAATTTCCAAGTCAGATCTGGCACATGAATTGCTCTGAAGACCTTCAGCCAGCAGACATTCAAAAGACTGAAAGAATTACTACAGTAGAGAAGAGGCAGAACTTCATAGCCAGCAGTTTTCTGCTTCAGAAGTACAAAAGTACAAAGCTTCCTTGGCTCAGGTCTGTGTGGAAGATCTGGGATAATTTGGCCATCCTCATAACTGCTACTTTACTCCACTTAGAACAAGAGAGAGTTAAGGTATCACCTAGTGAGCTTATTACAGGCACCATGTTGACCACTGTTACTCCATCAACGAAACTGTGAAAGCCTTGGCAAGCTGCTAGTTCTACATCATTTTTAACCTCCGCTAGACAATCCACATCCAGAAGGGAAGCTCTCTTTAGACTGTCTTGATTGTTTATTGCAATTCGTGACAACAAGTTATCTCACCACACATTCTACTGCTACTTATCTTGGAGACCTTGTACAAATATATTTTTCCTAAACTGGCCAAAATGATCTCTTGGACTTTGAGAGAATGCTTACTGTGACCCTGTTTCCATTAGCTGCATTTTAACTTGCTAACTTCAATTACTAGCTTCCACCTAATGCCTCACATTAATCATAACCACTAGTAACAGTCCTGCTGTGTGAGAGAGCCACTTAAGGCTTTCACTCCAAGCAGCAGCATCACTTGGGATCAGGCTCCTTAAAGCACTACCCACTGCTCATAAAACACCAGTTCTCGTTGGGTTCCTTCTGGGAACTAGCAGCCTAGGAATGGTACATACCCAGTCTAAGTGAGCAACATCGCACTTCACATGAGTGTTATGATACACCTATACCTACTGAAGGCTTTCAGAAATCCCACAATTTGAATTACCCAACAGATGTAAGCTTTTTTTTTTTTTTTTTAACTTACAAGGCTGACATACAAGGTTGGGGCAGAGAATGTTAAGTGTACAGAGGTGGTTACTGGCACTTTGACACTGCAAGCAAAGACCAGAGGCAGTCTGCTGTATGCCTGTACTTGATACTAGTCATCTGTGTTTGAAACTAGTTTAGAGCCCTGGTTACAACGCATGGCAGACAGTTCCCACATGACTCCTCCTGTAACATTTTAACAATTACAGTTAGGCTGGTAGACTTCTGCAGTGGCAGTCCACATTGTTGAAGCATTTGGAAAAACACCCAGATCTCTACTATCCAAAGGAAGTCCTAGCTTTGCCTGCAGGTTATCCTTTACTACCATCTGTAGGTGACCTGGGCTTAGCAAGAACGTAGCTATTTCTTAACTAGGCCTAGAGCAGCAAGTTGAGTTGCAGTCTTACATGCATGCACAGCTAATGCAGAACAAAGCAGCTCTGGGTTGTCGTCTGCACCACAGTGAGACAGAAATGCAAAGACCATGGATGCAATAGAAGCACTTACCCAATGTCATCCCGGTAGACTCGAGAGATTAAAACCTCTCCTTTGTGATTATAGATGAATAAGCCTCCGATCATGATGGAACTTTAGTCTTCTCTTTCCATGTTGCTTAAGACCTGAGGCAAGAAAGCGCATACGTTAGGCTGCAGGGCAACGAACAGTCCAGCAGGCACGGGCTGACATCCAGCCAGGGCACCAGGAGCTTTTGTCACACACCTCCACAGAAAGCACTTCGTGCAGTGCCTGCGGTGGTGAGGACCTGATAGCTCGCACCTTGATGCCACAGGAGTAACAAACTCCAGCAGACTGCAGGGAAAGGTGAGTGGAGACCGCACACACAGATATTAGTGAAGGTCTGGTGCTGTCAGCTCCTTCACTGGTTTATATCATTACACCTGGCCAGGCCAGGCCAGGGCTGAGGCCCAGTAGGGCAGCTTGATACTCAGTGCCTGCCTCACGCCTGCAGGAGGAGAGCACAGAGCTCCTTACACAGGATTATCAGAAAGTGTTCTACTCTGGAGAGGAACGAAGTAGCCTTATTGCCGCCATTTGAGGTTATACTTTTTGATCTGCTAGGATTTTATGTGAAAAAGTTTGTGTTCCCAAGGCACAGACTGCATGTTCCATGAAAGACATGAGCCCCTAACCACCGGCCAGTCTCTACAGATAGCTTCCTCCGTGTCTCCCTCAGAGGCACATCACAACAAGGACTTGATGAGGAAGCCCACCAGGAACCAACAGCCTTGCCCTGAATCTAAGGAGCCACTGGAGGAATCCTGGCAAAAGCCTGGCTGAGGGACTCCCAGAGCTTGTCTGTAGCAACTCAGAGAGGTCAGGTCAGTAAATACAGCTGCAGGGCAGCCGGCAAGGCACGAGGCACTGAACACAACTATGATTTGTAGCCAGGACTGAAGCTTAGAATTAGCACTGCAATAGATGCTGGCTAACTTCACATTCACCCATCAGCACGGGCAGATCAAGGCTCAAGAACTGGAAGTGCCTGGCCTCTCCCTTGAACGTGAGGGAAAACAGACCTGGAACTGCAAGGAAATCGGAGACCCTTTATTTCTCCTATAAAGTGTGCATCCCCACAGCGACTGGCACACAAATCAGATCACTGCATGGCAGGGTGTTAGTGGCAGCAGGTCCACCTTGGTTTATTACTGCCTGCCTAGGAAGACTGCTTAACTTAAAGAGATAATGGCTTCCAGGGCAGCAGCCACTGATCGCGTTGCTCCAGTAATTCAGTCTGCTGGATGAGGAGCAATCAAGGGGAGCGCTCCTAAACATCTTTCTAGGCAGTAAGTCTAGAGGTAACGATTATTTAAGCAGCATCTTGACAAAGCTCGACACACCTGCTTGGATCATAGCTGCCTAGCAGTAATGGGCTGTATTAATAAATAGGTTAAAAAAAAAAAAAGCTAGCTTCAGAGCCAAAACAGAGCATTCTGGCCATGAAGTGCCACTGGAGCAGATCTCAACTGTGAGCCAGTTAAAGCTGGGGACTAGTGTCTTAGAAGTTACCCTCTTAAACTGATCTCTTTCTGCAGAGATTGTTTTGAAAAGAGCTTCAAAGCTGATAGACATTACTGAGGCAGATTTTTTATTTATTTTTTTAAAATATACAGCTTCTTAACCAGATCCCCTTCCTGTAGTCACCCACACTCCTCCTTCACCCCAGTCCAAGCCATAACACCCATTCAGGCAACTGCTTGGCCTGCTTAGGCCAGAGAAGAGCACCACGAATATGATAGGGCAAGGCTCGTGCCCAGCTCTGGGGACCATCACATAGGTGTTTCTCTCAGCTTCAGCGCTGGAGAGCCTCAGATAACCAACCACCTCCGCAGTGCTGCTGGGGAGATTAGCCTACACCCATTTGTCTGGGGTGGGTGGGAAGGATAGGGCCAGGCGAGCCTAAAACAGCCGACAGCGAACCGATACGCCTTTGTTCAGGGACAGCACAAACCAAGTTGGAGTGACCTTGCCTCGGATCATCTCAAAGGTCAGAAAAATAACAGAAGAGCAACACACACAGAGGGTCAGAAGGACTTCCAGCACAGAGGCCCGAGAAACCATCTTCTAACGGTTACGTTCAAGAAACTGCAGCAGCCGCCTGTCTGAAGGTGGTATTGCAGACGTGAGCTCTGCACTAAAACAAGGATTTTTAGATAGTGCAGCCACTACTTTTAATTTCAGGAAGACCAAAAACTTTTAATTTCATTAGCCTTTACACCAACAGCTACATTTTCAGCCATACCTAATGAGCCCTCAGAGAGCAACCTTACCCATACATGGCTCTGCTATTGGTCTTCAGCTTCCAGATGGCTGCTTCTACTCATTACAAGGAACGAAAATACCAGAAATAGTCACCAAGTCAAAATAGCGAGAAACTGAGGTGCAGTTTTCCCAAAACTCAGCAGTAAGCTTCCTGGCTTTTACTCCCACATTTTGCTGGCGGTGTCTCTGGCTATTATCAGGCTGCCTCCTGCCACTTGTCAGTGGCTTCACGTCACTGTCATCACCAATTTTTGATGGCCTGAGACTCTATCTAGCACAGAAAGATTTTAAAAATAACTTTTAAGACTATTTTTGCACCAGTGAAACAGTTATACTAGGACCTTAACACACTGGTTACACTTTAACTCTTGGATGCTTCTGCCTTAATATTGCCAAGTTCTGAAACCTCACCTAGAAACAACTTATATATATTTCCATGAGTGACTCCTAACTTCAGGATACACTCCATCTGCTTCCAGGACAAGTCTCTTGTACCATCATGCAGAAACCAAACCTGTTAACATAGGGGCCTGAGATTCCCGTGTAATTACAGAGCAAGAAAAGTCTTCTGAAGCTTCTGAGTGCCCCACGGGGGGGAATGAGGCTACACACACAGCAAGGCCCACATCCCCATGCCAGAAGACAAAGACAACCCAGTTGGCCAACAGAACAAGCCCAGGCTGTCAAGATGAAGGAAGAGGCCGTGTCACAGACCCACAGCTATCCACACGAAACTCACAGCCCTAACGGGCACGCAGAAGGCCACCGAAGGGTAGAGCACAGGGCAGGAACCCAAAACACGAACATGTATTTGAACAGATGCCCGGCAAGTCTGGCGGATGCTGCTGCTGTAATTCAGCAGCCATTTGAAAGGCCATTCACACGGGACAAACGATGAAAACAGGAACCGCTAAGACAGTGAATGCAACTTGTTGCCTGCTCTAAGAAATTCTTTCCTAATTATTTATTTCTTTTCTATCTCAGACAAGAGACAAGGATGTCTTTCTCACACTGCTGCAGTGGTGGCTTCCACGTTTCGATATGGACCACTGCTACCAAACGTGAAGTAGTTCTTGCATGTTCCTTCATACTTACATTGTATAGAAAGGTTTCCTGGAAGCTTATGCAACTGGCCAAAGCCGGATCGTGTGAATCCTACAAAACCTTTCCAGAAGTTTCCTAGAAAGCACATCCTAGTCTTTAAAAAAAGTAATCTCCCTCTTGGGCTTTAATGCTGCTTAACTTACTTGTTCCACTATTTTTAGCATAAAGGAAACATCTGCTTTGATGAGCAACAGGGTCAGACACATAGCATACAAGACTGAGCATCTTGCTAGCATGACGACTGCTTCCTGAAAGAGCCTTGTTTTAACTATTAACTGCAGTTCTACAAAACAGATTGCTGATCAAGCTTCTTGCTGAAAAATTAAAGCCATCTCTGGAAGATCCAGATATTTTCAATGGTGACAGAAATAATGAGGTTATCCTCTCTGATACATTAGGTCAGAACCTATTCTGTAATAAGTTACAGACAGATGTGTCAGAATTTTTAACTGCATCACAATACCAGGCAGCAGAGTCAACTGCTTGCTTGTACATTAGCAAAAGCACGTTAGAGGAGGAGTAAATACAGAGCGATCCAAATGCTTTTAGTCTTAAAGAAAGTTCTTCGTCAACACAAAGAAACACCAGGCTTCTTCATCATACAAGTACACTGAGAGCTGAGCTTGGGCTTTGAACTTTCCACGTGCAGCTAGCTGCTAACCAAGCACACTGCACTAGTTAGGGTAAGAGCCAGTCTGGTTCACAGTGCAGTTCTGTCAGCCCAGTATCTTGCCTCTGGTGCTGGCAATAAAGGGACAGAGATAACAGGAGGCACAGGTCAGGAAGACACCCCCCCAGCAATGGCATGTCTATTTAAGAACACCCAACGGCTCTTTTAAGAGTATTTGCCCAGCCTTGTCTTAAATCTGTCCGTCAGCAGCATCCCATAGCAAAAACATACTGTGTAAAGAAACCTTTTTGTTTGAAGTCTGCTTTTTCTTTTCCTCCCCCAGCTTTAACAGCCTCTAGTTCGTGTAGAGGAACAAGTGAAGCACTAGCCCTCACGCTCTCCTTCCAGGCCACTCGGGACTGTGTAGAACTTCTCTATCGCCTTCATTGACTCCTTCCCAAAACAGTACGTCCCCACCTTACTCAGCTGCTCTTCACAAGGAAGCCGCTCTAAGCTTTGGTCTTTCTCAGTGCCTTCCTCTCAAAGCTTTCCTTCTGGAAGGAAATTTAAAACCAAACAGTACTGGAGATGTAAACAAACCATGGTATAGATATTATAACAATCCTGCTTTGATATCTTTTTTTAGTGCTTGACTTTTTAAAGGAAAAAAAACTTCACTGTAACTCCCAGATCACACTGAATTCAGTCTTCCGGATGACTGCCCAGGTTACAGGCGAAGCACTATTTGCCTTTGCTCCCTAGCCTGATTTAGCCAAAGAATCAGGACTGCTCTGCCAGTTGGTTTTACAATGGCAGCCCGCCAGCATAAACATACCAGGGAGATGCTCACTAGCATTATTTCATACCCAGTAGCAGCTTGCCTCCATAGGATTCTCCTCAAGCCTGGAGAACCTGCAATTCTACAGCTCTGCAGACTGAACCCAAATCCACATTTAAGTGCAATTTACCTAATTCAGTTTGATGCAACGGTGCCGTCCTTTCGCCCAGCCTTCACCAACCCATCCGTGGTGCAGGTTCAGGGAACATGATGATACTCCAGGCTTCTTAGCAAGCCCAGCATTTCACTCCCTCCCCACTACAGCTACTTCCACCAGCTAATCAGACCACGTACCCAGCTGGGAAACTCGAGAGGTGGAATGACTAACCCCAGGATATATGAACCGATGAGAAGAAAGCTATACAAAGAGCACCATGCACGAGAAAGTTGCTTAAAGCTTAGCAAAGAGAAGGGCTCTTTAAGATGACAATGGCTCTCCTTGAAGCCGCTGCAGTGAAAATAAGCCTGCTTTGTTTTGATCCTCTCCTTTGTGTTTCGCTACCAGTCTCGTAGATACTGGTTCGAACCGCTTCAAGGTTACACAGCTACTCGAATGAGTTTTCAGTGGGGCACTCCTGACCTGGTAAGATCATCCCCACGTTTTGGGATAATGAAGAGGTTTCGTTTCCAAAGCTGGTCTGAGAAGAGCCCAGTGCTTGCAATGGTTAAGCACTGCAGGGAGCAGCGCTCAGCTTAATCTGAGACTGACATTCGGTGACTCACGGCTGTTGGAACCAGAAGGCCCCAGAATCAGAAACCCACCACGGAGCTGGGTTCATCTGCTCGCTGTGCACAAGCAACATGACTCAGAAAGCTTCCCAGTAACAGGCTTGCTCAATCAGCTTCCTATGACTCACTCCGCTCCTCTCCACAGCCAGCCTTTCCTCGGGAGATCGCCCTGCACTGTTTTGAGTTTCCTCAGGGTAATGGCTCATTGCAAGACAGTTTAAGAGCAAAGCCCATCACTTTTTAACTGTTTCTCTTTAAGTGCCTGGAAGCCAAGGTGACTAGCTGAAGCCTTTGGCTTAATGGTCTGCCAGCTGCATTTTCAGCCTTGTGCAGCTACGTTCCTTCTGCTTCACAAGCTCAAACATACGGTGACCCGCTCCACGCTGCTAGCCACAGCCTTGTTTTCTAGCTATGGCATGGATGGATTTATTCTACTTCAGGTGCAGAAAAGATCCGTATGAATACTGAATTTGCACCAGTTGGTGACTAATCACCTTAATTTAGGAACAACGGTCCTCTCCCAACGGCTTCTTCATTCTTCCAGCAGCTAGCCACTAGGGTAGGAGATCAAACCTCTGAACGCCACTCCTACAAATACCTAAGGCCAGCACGCTTCCTACCCTGCTGCCAAGTACTCACATTCCAGTACACTTCCATTTCAACCCATAAATAGAAGGCAGAAGCATCCCGAGGAGCATCGTAGACAGACCACATACTTGAACACGCTTATAAACACGAGGAGTTAAGGCTACACGGAAATGCTTTTCCACTCAGGTGAAAGTGACAGCACCAAAACACACCTTTTCGGCAACTGCGAAGAAGTTACAACCTTAAGACAGCCTACAACAAAAAAGGAACATGAAAAATTACTGGGATGTGGATTTGAGTGCATTTCAGTAGCTGCAGAGCTGACAAGCAGCAGGATTAGCTGGACCCACAGCGACTGACATGGAGATATGCACCCTGTGAAGAGAAACAAACGTCCTCTTCTCCAACCATTTCACTGCCCATGCCATGCGGGGCTGTGCGTTAGGGAACGTTCCTCCCCCAAACCTTCGTGACATGTCAGACCGAGCCCCAGCAGCCAGCTAGCTACAGACCGTGACCAAGGGAGAAGGAAAAATGCAAGAAAAGCACGGTATCTCAAGAAGGCTTTTGTCTACCAGTTCTATCATAGATGGAAAACGCTCTGTGTATTGGGTCTGACCTACAGCCAGTTTCTTTTTGAAAGCAGTCAGACTTTGCCCTTGCAGACCTGCGCCGTGCCACGCATTAGGAATGTGTGCGCGCGGTCAGGAGCACAGGCTCGGTGTGGCCGGATCCTGCTGCTGGGCTGGGAGCTGCCCTGGGAGGATGCACTAACCCGGTGCTCAGCGAGCAGGGTTTGGGTAATTCCCTCCTCAGCACGCCAGGAGCCCAGCCTTCCGCTTGTATTGCCCCTGCTTGGCTTCTGACCTAGTATAGCTGTGGAAGAAGTGAACATATGGCACGGAGCCTTCTTAGACTAAACAAGGCAGATGTAGGGAAGGGACTGACAAGCATAATTTGCTCCCTCTGCAGCAGTTTTTCCCCCCTCTGTATCTGTAACGATTCTGGAAACACCACACGGAGCAGGATCGTTTCTCCAGCCCTTGTCCAGTGTGCAGGCCTCGCACATCCTCCGCCCAAGAACCACCAGTAAGAGAAGCACCACTTCAGTACCGCGGTCATCGATCAGTAGGGTACGAAGGACAAGCCTGAGTTCCAGCCTAAATCCCCGATGTACGCAGACATTCAAACAGCTGATTTTCTCCAGTGCTCACGTCCCAAAACTCGAAGTGTTCGAGCGACACCACAGAGCCCAGCAATGCTTCCTGCACCAGCAGAATAGCGCTAGCTTCAGCCGACACCGCAGACTTGGGAGCACAGCTGCCTGCCTTTTGTAACTACATTTGCAGAACCGAGCACAAAAAAGCTGATCTGCTCCAACTCACTCCTCGGGAAAAAATAACGAATTGCTGCTCGGTTTTCTACAGTGGAATGAGGCAACACGCCTGCAGTAACTGCAGCCTCACGTCCAGGCAAGAGATGCTTGCTCTAGCCCTAGAAGAATGAGGTACTGTCTGGAGGAAACATGTCACTAGCAGCGTGCCTACAGCCTGGAGTCCCGTAGCAGCACGCAGCCACCATACAATCTGAGCATCTGTTGGTATTTTTGCTACGGGGAAGAGCTAATGTACCTGTCTATAACACCCCAACAGTTTCTCAAAGCTGCCCTTCAGCACAGCCAGCACGCGCTGAGCTCTCCATCCATTTTAAGGCACACCTTTAGGGCAGGCTGTATTTCACTACGCCAGCTCCGCATTTGCCACTCTCACCAAGACCCAAGGGGACTTCTGCTCACCTGCAGACAAACCCACGCTGGCCACAGCCCCGCTGCAAGACAAGTTGTTGGCTTCGCCGAGCTTCCTCGGCCACCAAGTACAGGGGCAGAACGATGCTCAGCAGTCAGCCCAAGACCCAGCCACTCCAGGCTTTCTCGCTGCCACTGAAGGGCGAGAAGTTTCCCCCCAGCACAGCCGTCACTCGGCTTGAAGGAGAACAGAAGACAATGCTCATTTCTCTAACCTACGCAGCACGGCTGGGGAGCAGCAATCACAAGTCAGTCAATAAGCTGGTGTAAAACAACCAACCCATTTAGCAGTCTATTAAAAGAAAGTTTGGGTTCTGACTTAACAGTAAGTAAGTCCGCTGTGCATTAATGAGCTTATCCAACTAAGCAGTTCAAGGTACATTAGCTGCTCGAGCTCTCACCCAGGAAGAAGCCAGCGCTCACCCAGAGGGCTGAGGGCAAGTCAGCTGTAACCATCTCTGCATTCCAAAGTCTTGGACAAGCGACAGCAGCTGAAGCAGGAGGGGGATTAGTCAGGATGCTCGGGCAAACTGGAGTTCCTTAGGAAGCCAATGTTGCCAGGCTAGCACTAGTGTTATCAAACCAGAGTCTTAAGGCTTACGTCGATGTCACCACCCCACCAGCTAATCCGAGCACCTAAGCTTTGCTCAGAGGGCTGCATTAGCCACCTTCCAGGCCACGGGCTGCGCCTGGTTTTAAAGAAGAGTAGCCACAATCACTTCATCCTGGGGAAGACAGGCTGCATGATTTAATTAAGAGGCATACCGTGAGCTAAAGAGCTACTGAGATAAACCCATCAGATTCAGAGGAACTGTTCCTATTTTAAACCCAATCCCATAAACCCCCACAACCAGTGGGCAGGAAGAGAAGCACGTTCAGCTCCCACCAGGCTGTCCTCCTACAGCCTGCTTCTGCGTGCCATGCAGCACGCAGGCAGTCTGGTGGGCAAGGAGAGAAACCCTGACAGAGGGAAACATGGCAAGCACCCTTAATGCCACCAAAAAAGCATTTAACACTCCTCTCTGCCTTACTGGAGTCCAACCTTATCTGAATAGCCCCAATTACTTCTTCCACCTCTAGTGGTTTTTATTCGAAGGCAGTTTTAAAGTCAGTCTGAAGCAGTTTCCACTCTACAAGTCTGAGCAGAGGCTTCTGTTCTATTCATCTTCTAACAGAAAAGGCTGCAGATACGAGCCGTAGCTCACCGCAGACCACCAACGGCCTAGGTGCCTCAACCTGCCAACGTACCTCTTTCTGCTGTTCCCGTGGAGCAGGTAACTGCCTTTCACATTCTGTGCCTCAGCCTGCAAGCTCCTAGCTAAGCTGCCAACCTGCTGAGATCGAAATAACATATTGCTTATTCATAGCTTTTGATTCTGCAGGTCATCCACTACAGGAAAGCAGCTGACTCTACCTGCTATACGTTGGCACCCTAGGCTGCCCTTCTGTCCATCCTTGAGTTACACCTACGAACATCCCTAATACACCAATACACCTAAATAATACACCTAAAACACCAACGGTCTTTAGCACTATAAGCTCAGAAAACCGATGGAAGGCCTTGTGTTGCACTAGATAGCCTTGTCCCATCCCTGCGCCATTAAGTGATAAGGCCAAGAAAAGTTTAACTAGGGTCACATGAAGTTTCTTTACAAAAAGAAATTTTGTTCGGTGATTGTTCCCATTCCTTAAAAAGAAAAAGCCAAGATACTATCAACCCCCCATGAAGCATTTCCTGTCATCTGTGCTTCAAAAAACTGGAGATGCAATTCTTTGCAGCCTCAAGACTCAACACTTCAAAGACTAGAATTGTGTTATCTCAGGAGGAGGGGAGAAGCCGGCCATAATACCCTTCAAGGATATCTCAAATAGTCTCCCTGGAGGAAAATATGGCCAGCCTGCAGCCCAAAGGACACCGGGTACCTTGTCACTAGATGTCAGTAACATGGCACTTCCTACAGAGGAGAAACGATGCCTCCCCTCTGACAGGGAAAATATGGAAGCAGGCAGCTTGGCAGCATCTCATCAGACTGGAGGTTGTCCCTGCAAGCAAAACTCACAGGGACAAGCCCAGCTTTTACTAGAGGGAAAAAGCAGTAAGTACAGTTCTGACAGCATTCACACTGCCCAGCAAGAATCGTGCCCACATGAGCCCATATGCAGTTAGAAACCTATAACGCCCAGACCTGTGAGCCGCCAAATCCATCCAGACTTGCCTATCTGGGAAAGTTCCAGGCTCAGATTTTGGCAGCCTCAGGCGAAAACTTCCCAGCAGCTTTGTCATACTAAAGCAAGCAGCAAACGGCTCTCGGAAGCACGCAGCTAAGAGGGAGAAGGCGAGATGAAAAGAGCCATTTCCTACCGGAGAGAGAAATCAGCTGCAACGGATGATAAACAGAGGCTGCATTTCCTGCAGCCCTGCAGGCTCCAAAGCCCTAGCGAAGGGAAGAAAGGAAGCAGGGAGGCATCAGGGGAGCTGTTGGAGCGGGGCCCGCTCCCGGCTCAGCGCCGTTCGGCACCAGCAGCACTGCTCCCTGCCTCGGCAGGCTCTCCACGGTGGAAAGCAGAGGCTGGGAGCCGTGACCCAGCTAATTCGTGCTCATAAAATGCGGAGAAGCGTGAGGGAAGTCCCTGCCTGGCCCCGGCACCAGACCTTTGCTCGGGCTGACCGAGCCCGTGGGCGCAGACCTTCCCCGTACGCCCGGTGCCACTCAGGGCTCCTCCATCCCCACCCGCACCCAGCCCAGCGATGCGGGGCTGCCGCCTCGGCCCGACCACCGCAACGCGGCCACAAAACGCCCCCACACACTAAAAAATAATAATAAAAAAGGCAGAAAAGGGCCCAGAGCCGGATCCAGGAGGCGAGGCCGGGGTCGCGGCGCAGCCCCTCACTGACATAGGGGGAGCCCCCAGACCCCCCCGGACCCCTCCCCGCTCCTGTCAGCGCCGCGGGCCCGCAGCCCCCCACCCCCGGCGGGCGCCCAGGGAGCCTCCACCCACCATCCCCCGCCCACCCCCCGGCCCCAGGCGATACAGCGAGCCACCCCCGGCGCAGGGAAGCCGCCCGGATGGGAGAAGCGAGCGGCTCGGCCCCGGCAGAACGCGGAGCACCGGCGCGGAGCCCCCTCACCTGCCGCCGCCCGCCCGCCGCTCTGCCGCCCAGCGCCCAAGATGGCGGCCGCCGCCCCCCCCTCAGCGCCCCCCCTATCACTGCAGAGCCGCCGCCGCGCATGCCCCGCCCGCGCCCCGCCGCTATCGCGCATGCGCCGAGAGCAGGGCGGCTGGCGGGGCTGATCGGCGAGGGCGGGCGGCTCCGCGCGGTGCCTGCTGGGAGTTGTAGTCCTGCGGGGGGGGCGAGAGATGGGGGCCGGGCAGCGCCGAGCCCACCCGGGGGGCGTTTGGCAGCGCCGCGGGGCTCCCCCCGGGCCGCCCCGAGAGCAGTGTGTCAAGGGGGGGCTGCCCCCGACCCGGAGAGGCTGGAAGCCACCGTGCTGCCGGTCCCCGCCGCCCCCCGTGGCGCTGAGACCCCCCCCCATGGCTCGCCCTCTCCCCAGCATTGCGGCCAGCGCCTGCCTGCAGCCCCCCGGGGAGAGCCCCAAAAAAGGGGGAACCCCACAGAAATGGGGGACCCCACAGAAATGGGGGAGGGGGGCTCCATAAAATGGGGGACCCAGGGAGCCCCGTCCCGCTGGGAGCTGGCCGCAGAGAGGACACAGGAAGGAGGCTGGGGGAAAAAAACACCACCACAAAGCAGGAGTCCAATAAAACTATGTTTATAAATAAAAACAAGGAGGTTGGATTCGTTCGTATAAAACCCAGCGGGCAGGCAAGGGAGCGAGCGGTGGCCGGGGAGGCTGCTGGGTGGCATGAGGACAGGGGCGAGGGGGGACGGGCTGCGGCGTGCCGGTGCCGCCCCGGTCCGGGGGCGACGGGCGCTGGGCGAGCTGACCCCGCGGGGACAGGAGAGGCTCCAGGAGACGAACGGATGGCACGTGAGAGCTGGCAGAGGGGTCGTGGGCGCCATGCGGACCCCAGAGGAGCAGAATACACGTCGTCTCTGAAGTAAAAAACTGCAAACACGAAAGACCAAAGGAGGCAACGCGCGCGGAGGGAGCTGTGGCGCCGAGCGGAGCTGAACGTACCGACGTACCGGGCTTGGCACGGGGCAGGGGCTGCCCCCGGCCCCTAGCACCTCTCCTTCCCGCACCCCAGGCAGAGAGAAGAGGAAAGGCTCCAGGATCCACGAGAGGAAGGAAGAAGGGGAAGGAGCGCCGGAGCAAGTGGACTCGCCTCGCTGCGTGCCCCCCTGCGCTCTAGGCCCCAGCCCAAAGAGCTCCCCCCGGGTACCGTACGCAGGGGGGAACGGGGCAGTGCCAGCGCTGTCCCTCCCGGCGGACAGGCACAGGGGACCTCCACGTTCCCCAGAAGCGTGACAGTGAACCCACGGTGCCCTCCCTCTCCCCCTGGCTGCACCCCGGCTCTTGAAGAGAGCACGCTGCCAGGCAGAACTGAGCCTGGCCACAGCTGCCCGAGGGACAAACCCTACAAACAAGGGGCAGCAGCATCCCAGGCAGGAGAGCAAAGGACAGGGTGGAGGTTGAGGTCCCCGTGGAGGTTCCCTCAGCCCGGGCGAGCATCCGCCCCCACAGCCCCAAGCCACACAAGACCCACAGGGCAGCGCCAGGCACAGACCTGGCCCAAAGGGGAGGCAGGAAGGAAGGGGCAGCATCTCTCCCCTCCCCCGGAGGCACTGAAGCCCTGGAACATTCACGCGTTGGCCAAAAGGCAACTACAACGGGATTGAAAATGCACGTAAGGCTGGGCCCCGCTCCCCTCTCAGGGCGTCTTCCGCTAGGGGGAGAAAAGCAGCCATCTTCAGCGCCATGCGCGCCCAGCACCCTTGGAGCTCCGTGTCCTCCTGTCGGGCCACGCCACGCTCCAGCTCTCCCCCCTGCGGGCGGCAGGCTCAGAGAAAGTCAAACACCCCGTAATTCTTTGCTGCTTGATAGAAGAAACACAAAAGGGTGAAAAGAAAGAAGAGATGTTTAGGGCGGAAGGACCGAGAGGCGGCAGCGACACACGGGCAAGCAGCACAGGGCGCTGGGACGGATGCGGATTAATGGGGTTAGAGAGGACGGCAGGAGGGAATTACCATCGGCAATACACAAGTCTGGTGGCGGGATGGGCTGGCAGCGCTCTGCAGGCCTGCCAGGCCCGTCCACCCCGCTGGAGGAGGGATTAGAATCAAGGTTTAGTTCCATTTATTTTTTTTCCCTTTTTTTTCTTTTAGTTATCAAGACCAAAAAAAAAAAAATCCCAAAAAAACAAGGGGTGAAGCCAGGGCTGGTCCTAGGAGACAAACGACGGGGATGGGGTGGGGGGGAGAAGGAGGGGCAGCAGACAGACAGGGGACGGGCGCTTCACATTACATCCACAAAGAACTCACTGGGGTTGCCCATGGCCATTCGGAAGGACTGTCTACTGGCTGTCAGTTCGGGGGGCACAGAGGCCAGGTCACGGCCCGGCGGCGCCCCGGGGGGCCCCATGGCTGAAGGCGGTGGTGGCATCAGCAACATGGGGGGGCTGAAGAGAGGGGGGAGGCCGGGCGGCCCGTACGACTGCTGGCTGTGGTGGCTGCGGATGCTGTGAGCCAGGGAGTGCTGGCTCCGCTGGCTGTGCTGGCTGGCGGGCACCGAGCGCTCGCTGGCCGCGCGCTCCCGCCGCATGCTGCTCCTCGTGGTGTGGTCCGACTCGCTCCCGCTGCCGCCTGACTTGGACTCCCCGGTCTTCTCTCTCTCCTTCCTCCTCTCGCTGCCGCTGCGATTGGAACCGCTGCTCCGGCTCCCTGCGAAGCGCACGGGGCAACGTTAGGTGACAGCTCTGAGAGGCCAGGAGTAAAAAGGAGCCTCCTCTAGCCGGGAAAGGACTACGGCACACTGCAGCACAGCCACCAGCTTGCACAGTCCCTGCTCTCTCTTTGAGTCCCATAACCCTCCTGGGATGCACCTAAATAAAGGCTCTTACTCTGGCTCCCACCACGCACAGGGGCTTGTTTAAGGGAGCAATCTTTTCCCGCTGTTACCCTGTACTGAACAAGGCACCTGCCCGCAAAGGCACGTTTTTGGTCCTTTTCACTCACCTTCACTGTGCTGGCTGCCCGCACTGCCCCCTCCGTAGCTGTAGCCTGGGTCAGGGAAGCCGGGGTGGGGGTTGTAAGGGTGAGGCGGTGGATACTGATACGGGAAAGCCATAGGCCAGGGTGCGGCTCCTGGGTGTGGGAGCGGAGCCAAAGTGTCCTGATCGGAGGCACCGCTGGAGCCGTCGTGATCGTGAAGGGACAGATTAGCCATGTCTGCAAGGAAGCAGAGGAGAGGGTTAAGCCAAGTGCAAAGAGCCACGTGTGATGAAGAAGCTCCGTGTCCACCCTAATGGGGATAACGACGGGGTAAGGCAAGGAGACGAAACAAGCTGGCGCTCTCCCTGCTAGGCAGTATAACCATTTGTGCTTCCTGGCCGCACAACAGCCAGGCTGGGCAAGGCAGAGCTGTCCCTGAAACTGAGAAACCAGCTTGGTGGGCAAGGACCACACCAGAGCGACATCTTCCCCTGCCAATTACTCCCCTCCATCCCTCTTATTTGAGGGGAATCCGGTTTTCTGAGCACCAGCCTCTTGCCAGCGCTGCAAGTTCAGAGCCTGAAAACGGACAGAAAAGACTTAGACGTTGCTTTGCCCAGGTGACAAGGTAACAAAGCAGGTGACTTCCAGCTTCACAGCTCCAGCAGCATGACAAGGGAGCTGGGATATTCTTCATCACGCTCTACCAGCGTCCAAAGAACAAGGGGCCCAGCCTGGTGGCAATAGCTGTAGCTATGTCCCCACGGTACCCCTGGGGATCTGCAGGACCCTGTCCCGCCCCCATCCCCTCCCTCCCACCCGTGCCAGAGCAGAGCCAAGTTCCGTACTTCCACAGAGGTCCCCGAAGATGTAATAGCACTGTTCAGAGAAGGTGATCTTGTTGACGGTGTGTCGGATGTAGCCAGCCTTCAGCAGATTGCTGGCATATTTGCGGGATTCACGACGGTCTGTAAAGCCCTCCACGTGGTGATACAGCCAATCCACCACATCCGAACCTGCCACCAAACATCAGAGTTAAATACAAGAAGGGAGAGGAAGGCAGCAGCCCCTTGAACCAGTGAGCCACACTCTAGCCATGACAAAGTGGGTCAAAAGGTGAAAAGGGACGCACAGCCAAAGGTTCGGTTTGTGACCCTGGCCTACTTAACAGTCGGTTTACAGTGAGGAGATGCTCCTTTGGTGAGCATTTGCTTGGGAAGCAGGCCACCCACTCCCCACTCCCCGTCTCTGCTGGAGGCAGCACAGTCTCTTACCGATGAAAGCATTGGGGATGGTGATCTTCAGCCACATGCGGTCACGCACCTCCAGGCCTGACTCTGGGGAGGCCATGGCTTTGACAATGGTGGCCATGTCGCTGTGGATGGACAGGTGAAAGTCATCGAGGCCTGTGGTGTGGACAAAGGGAAAGGAAGCAGAGATGAGAGGGGGAAGAAAAGGCAACAGTGCCACGTGGAAGAATCACATACACGGGAGGAATGGGCCAGGGAACAATACATCGCAGACAGCCCCAGGATGCATGCTAGCGTAACCCCCCTCCAGCCTTCCAGTGCTATCCTTCACAGGCCAGCTGTTTTTTTGCACAGGTCCTGTGCAAAACCCAAGCTAGAGTCTCCTTTCTTCCAGCCAGTCTCAAGCAGCTGAGATCCAAAAGCTGCCAACTGAACCCACAGAGCCCAGGACGGGAATTCATCGCTCCTCGCAAACTTAAAACAAACTCCTGTCTTTTTGCCTCACTTGAACTCTCTAGACCTTTGCTTCAGGGTTCTACGTACTAGAATCACCCAACACACTGAGAAAGCAACCAAAAGAGCCCTGCTGTGCTCAGCAGGCCCCCACCCCACTGCAAGAGCCTCTCCATCCTGCCCTGGCTGTTGTCTGGGAGGGCTTTGCTTAATCCCTCTGGCCTCACGCTCTCAGCTGGTAACTCCCTGACTGCCCTCTGAGCCTTTTCTCTGCAGCTGCCACAGCTCCTGGATCGCATCCAGGATCTTCTACTCTCCTTAAGTAGAAGGCATAAAAATGCGGTATAAATTCACCCAGCCAGAACTCGTACTGATCCGGGCACCTGCCTGGTCAGAGCTGTCTCCCTCCCAGTCCCTCGGCAGGGCAGAGCTGGCCCGGCCCAGCTGTCCCCAGGCAGATGTATTGCTCCCCTCAGAGCACAGTGAAGGCGTGGAAGCCGTGCAGCGGGAGGAGCACGGAGGCACAAGAACTTACGTTCGGTCTCTGGGATGGAGCTGGTGATGGAGGAGCTGGTGGAAGTGATTGTGCTCATGGATGGACTCATACCGTACGCTGGGTAGGTGCCAGTCATCGCTGCCGTGTGGGACACCCAGGCTGCCGGGTCAATGGGCCGGATGGGCTCACCTGCAACGAACAGAAAGTCAGTCAGCAGCTCTAAGAAATTATTTCCTCATCAAATCAACCTCTGGGGGAGGGACAGGGACTCAGCACAGCCCATTGCATCCCCAGCATCTGCCGGGACTCACCCGGATCGGAGCATGGAGAGTCTGGCCCAGCCCAGATCCGCTGGGGAGCAACTGGGAGAGAAAGAAGAGAGGGAGGGTCAGCAGGACAGGTGCAGAGGGAGAGATCCCCCTATGGCTCAGGGAGGGGTTTCTCTTTCCTCTGGCGCCCCGAGCAAGTGACCTCCCTGCCCCAGTGAAACGCGTCCCCAGCGTGATGTGGGAAGGAGGGCTGGGCTTGTGGGCATTTTGGCCTGGGAATTGGACATGGCAGCCTCCCTAGAGGAGAGCTGAAACCCCACCAAACCCCGATTCAGTGCCCCATGGAGTCACACACACACAGAAGGAACAAGACAACAACCAAGTAAGTGCTTAAGGCAGGGCTCTCACATGAGCTGGGCACCAGCGTTAAGGGTGGGTCAGCTATCCACTTACTCCTGGGTAACGAGAAGCAGCCTCGGGGGCTGGGGTCCCAGCACTTGGCCACCGTCAGGGTGATGGGCCTGCAGCGAAAAAGGCACAGGTTAGAACAAGAGCCTGCTGGCACAAACCCCTCCGCGACCCACTGACGTTGCTGTATGCTGGCTCTCTCCTGACAGATGGGGAGAAGCTGCCAGTTACAGCGTCCTTGTCCCTCCCCCAGCTACAATTTTCCTCAGAGGCATGGACAAAATGGAGCAGTAACCCTCCTGGTAGCCAGGCTATGCAAAAAGATACCACAGTATCCCCAGAAAAAGGGATCTCAATTCGCCACCACTCTGCTGGCTCCAATTCCTGCCTTGGGCATGAAAACTTAGGAATCAAAGCAAGGCCAAAATCCCAAGTTCTGGGTTCCTGCACATCTGCTGGCAGACACAACTCACACACCCCAAGCACATCCCATACAGCTGCCTACGGAGGTAACAAACAGCCTCGGTACCTACCCCGGCTTGTGCACGATCTCCCTCAGCACCCGCACAGCATCATCGTTGCTCATGTTCTCAAAGTTGATGTCATTCACCTGCAAACAACACGAAGGGGTGAGTCCCAGAGATGCCACCAGAGGCTGAGCTCCCCGCTCAGCTCAGCAGTGACTCAGCTTCCCTCTTCCAAGAGCAGCTTCCTGGGTTTAAGCCTGCCAAAGCGCGCAGGGAGGCTTCTGGGTCTTTTCTTGCTGCTCTCCCAGCCTCAAAGATGGAGGCACGTGGGCGTGAAGTACCTGCAAGAGCATGTCTCCTGGCTCAATCCTGCCATCAGCTGCCACAGCACCGCCCTTCATGATAGAGCCAATGTAAATGCCTCCGTCCCCGCGTTCATTGCTCTGTCCCACAATGGAAATGCCCAGGAAATTGTATTTCTCTGCAGGGATTGAAAGAGAAAGAAGTAAGACACCAGAAAGCGGCAGGCACAGGCAGCCCTAACCTCAGATAAACCATGTACTACTAATGGGCACCTGCACCCCTCCCTCTCCCAGTGAGACCTCCTGGGATGCAGAGGAACTCTTGAGACACCAGCGCTTCAAGGCAAGCCACTTTGCTAAGGAACCCATCCCTCTCACCTCCCCGTGTGTGCTCTCTTTGCCCCCTCCCCAGTTCCTTCTCCCCCGCCCCACCTCGCTCTGGAAGGACTGCAGGCACACCTCCCACTCACCCATGTTTAGCGTGACAGTGATGATGTTCAGGGACATGGTGGAGTCTGTGATGCTGCTGAAGGACGATGACTGCAACAGAAGTGAAACACGAGATGTCCTACGGCGCCTCAGTACCGTGCCCAGCCCCAGCCCCCTCCACCTGCACTCCTTGCAACCCCCCGTGGCACCGCAGCCACAACCCACAACTCCAGCCTTATGCTGGGAGCTTTGCAGAGCCAAAGGGCATCAGTGCAGCCCGTATGACCCCTCCACAGCCAGAAGGTCTGCGGTCCCACATCTTGGGCTACATTGGCCCCAGTGAAGGGTCCGCAACATTTTATGAAATCTCACCGCTTGAATTCAACCTGCCCACAGCAAACACGGCTGTATCCCTTATCAGCCCTGGAGCACCAAGTGGAGAGAGCCACCAGGCAGCCCACTCTGCCCTGCACAGCCCTCCCTCGGGATCCGCAGCCCCCGGGTACCCGCTCAATGCGTGGAGCCTTCTGTTTCCGCCGGCGTCGCTTGTGCCTCCTCATTAGACGGGAAGCGCTGCTTTGCTCTGTTGAACTGCTAAACCTAGAGGCAAAAGCCAGAGTCAGCTCTTCTGCTGCTGGGGTGGCGGCTCTGACAGCAAGTCACAGAAAAGGGCACAGGGAAGAGAGGATTGCAGGGAAGAGGAGAAGAGCATGTTTGTGGGGGACAAACAGCACAGGAGCCTGCTGGGTGAGCTCTGAGATGACAGCAAGCCTGAGCATGGACGCTGGAGAATTACTATGAATTACTATGCCCTACAATGGCATCTCTGTGCTGAGAGGAAGGGGGAAGCCAATGTTCTGCCAAGATCTAAGCTCTCCTACCTGCTTGTGGAGTCATCTTCATCTGAATCGAAGAAGCTGGTGGTCTCCAGCTCACTGCTCATGAGTGTGGAGGAGCTTTCGTACCCGCCCAGGTCTCGGCGCCGCTCTCCCTTCACTGTACCGTTCACCCTGGGTGCTATGAAACAAGACGACTCAGCGTGCTTGAGACAGGCCACAGGGAAACACACCCTTCCCCTCTGCAGGGCTCATGGCAACCTTCTCAGAATTAATCTGACCATCAGACACCATCTAGTGCAGGCTGGCTCTGAGTCCACCTTGGGATCAGATCCATTTTCTGCAGGTTACCAAATCTACCCCGCTAGAGGATGGAGAAGAGGCTGATCGGCCACTAGGAAGAAGGCTGCTGAGATTGTAGAAGACTGCTGCAGCTGATCTGAGGCAAAGCGAGGACCAGCACAGTGTGACAAGGCTACAGCACACTCCACTTTTCAACTAAGGAGTGAGGCTCTGCTGTCTCTCTCTCGCCCCTGAGACTTCTACAGGAGATGTCTCCTTTGCCCCCAAAGGTTTCATCACCTATGCAACACAAGGGTCACACCCCGCCTCCAACCTGAGGCCCTTCTGTGCTGGGAAGGAGCTACAGAGCAGACGGAGCTGCCCCATGTCTGCAGCTGGTGCCCCGCTCCGTGCCCCGGCCAAGCCCAGCAGAGCTCTTGCCACGTTGCCAGCACTCACCATGCTCAGGCCCATCTTTCCGACGAGGTCGTTCCCTTTGCGATGACACCACTGAGTCTGTCTCTGTTTCATTGTCCAAGTTTTCCCGACTCCCCCCAGTGTTGGGGCTGCAATGAAGAAAAGGAACAAATGTCCAACCAGGAACAGCCTCAGCAGGCTCTCTCCACCAGCTAGCACGAGCCCCCAGCCATCAGTTATTTTCCCCTTCTGAGGGACAGGCATAGAGGTGGTGGGGAGCAATCACAGCACACCTATGAGCGCAAGGAAGAGGACTGGGGGAAACTGTCGCCTCTGTGCCAGCCTCCCTGCACTACTTTCAGCACCTCCTTGCTCCCTGAATTACACAGCTCCACTTGGAAGCTGCTCCCAGCCCCGCCACCCTCCCTGTGCTGGCTGTGACCCCTGCCACTTCGGGTAGCAGCATCCCGGCCCTTGCCCTTCCCACCCCGCTTTACAGCAAAGCCACCACGGGCCCCTCAGGAACCAGGACAGGAGCCCAGGTAACTTACTGGAAAGAGGGGGGCCTGGAGTCTCCGATGCCTCCCGTGCGCTCCATGGAAGGCGGCAGCTCTGTCTGGTTATCGGCACAGACCGACCCCGCATCCGAATGGGACCCCTCTGCAGACACCAGCTGGAGGGACGAGACAGAGGACGAAATGGCTGAGGGAGGGCGAAAACATCTGCAAGAGCGGCCAGACAAGTTGGCCGAGAGCCTGTCTGGCCCAGGATCCCATCTCTGACAGCAGACGACAGCAGATGCCCGGGAACGGGTACGGAAAGGCCAAGCGTGTAGCAAGGTTCTCCCTCAACGCCTTCCAGGAGCCGGCTGTGTCTCGGCAATTCCTGACCCAGCAGCGAGGCCCAGGCGGCTGGCAGCCCTGCGCGGAGACCGACAGCACCTGCACACCCCCACTGCACAACGCCTAAGCTCGGGTAACCTCAGCACGTGTCTTCGTGGCGAGGAGAGGATCCCCAAGTTCTTCCTCCATCGGAAGAGACCACTCCCGGTCATTCCTTCTTCCATTTTAACCGGCACAGCTTGGCCTTCAGGCTCGGGGACCCAGCAGGGCTTTCACATTCCCAGTCCGTGGGAGTTGAGCTCAGGGCTGAGGATGGCCTTGAAATACTCCAACGTGCTTTTTTTTCCTGGCTTCCACAAGTCCTGTGCAAACTTTCAGCTTGTGCCCGACTAAGCCCCTTGGGCATCGCACCCAGCCAGCTGCTGGAAGGCTCAGCATTTCCCGGGTGCAGAAATTTAAGAAATGGTCAAACACCAGGAACTATTTCTACCAGTTGAGCTCTGAGGCAGCCCAGGCACACCTACACACGTGCCTCTGGCTCTCATATAAACCACCAATTTCAGGGCTCAGGGAATTAGATGAAGTTTCTCCTCGGGGAACGGGCTCGCCGAGGGGATGAAACTGCTCAGCTGAGCTCATGGCGAAGTGGCTCCCCCAAAATCACTCCCTGTGCAGGTTTTGCCCTCTCCCCACCTCTGAGCTGCATCGTGCCGGGCTAATTCATATTAGGCAGGACAGGAAAGCAACAAAAAGCCTTTTCTTTACAAGAGACGTTCAGGGACCTCCAAAGCAGAACTGACAGAGCCCAGAAAGGAGCGCTCCCTTACGCCAGGGAGCAAGTCCCCGGGGAAAAGCTAGAGCTCAACAGCAAGGGAAGATCAACTTCCATTTTAAGGACTTTCCAACGTGTCTTTTCATTCCTGTGCTTGTCTGTTCCCTGCCCAGCACAGGCAAGCACGGGGACAAATGTCTTCAGAATACAGACAAATGTCTTCAAAACCCAAACATTTGCACACATTTGTATCGGCTGGAAAGGAGCCGACAGCTGCTGCCCAAACCCTAACGCTCAGTGCAAGTGTCTGCACTTGCTGAGGAGGGACCCCAAAGATCATCGTGGGGGCAAGGGGGGAACGGTCTGCTGCCAGGGAGGAGCTGGGACAGAGAGGGGGGTGCCAGGAAGACAGAGCAGCCCCGAGAAAGCGTTGGCCGAGGGAGCAGACAGGGCAGAGAGCACCCGGGGCTGACAAAAGCTGCGGAGCCCGTCCTGCAGGCCCCGGGACAAGGCTCCTGCTCTGCAACTGCCGAACCAGCTCTGGTCTCACACCCAGCTCAGCCTCCCTGCCTCCAGCGGGCCCCAGGCACAGGCAGAGCTCCCCTCCCGGCACCTTCCCAGGCCACATCCCACTCCCCGAGGGCCACGTCCCCGCTCCGGCGGCCACAGGGGAAAAGAGATGCTGGAAGCGGCTGGCACTGCCTAGGGAGAAGTGATAATGCTCTGCGCTGGAGTCGAGACCGGGCAAATAAATCCGGTCGGAGGGAACGAGCCGCGGGCAGCTGCCAAACAGCACTGAGGAGAGGAGAAGAGAGGAGAGGGGTGGTGTGTCCCCGAGCAGGGGACTGCTCCTGCTTTCCTCCCGGGGCTGGGATTCCCTCCAGGAAAGGTATTGACAACCACCCCACACTCCTCCTGCCTCTTTCGCCGTCAGGAAATATTTGCTCCGATCCAAGCCCCTATCTTTCCCTCTAGCTAAAATTAGTACCGAGCTCCTAAAATAGCCTCGTTCCAGCCTGTCTGGCACAAGCGGCGAAGCAAGCGCTCCCCCAGCCCCTAACCGCTCCCAGACAGGGAGACTCGCAGCAGGGGGAGAAAAAGGGTTCATCAGCGGTGCACAGGGGTCCCTGAGACTGCTGTCACCCTTCGTGCAGGAGCGCTGACGGAGGCTCTGACCCCGGGCACAACGAGCAGCCAGGGTTTCAGAGGCTGCAGCAGCAGCAGCGCGGTGCCCTGGCCAGATCAGAGCACGCGCTAATGGTCTGCGGGCGGCTCGGAACAAACCGTGCTGGGTCTGCGCCACTCCCACGGAGCCCTCAGCCCCACAGAGCCACTGCAAGGAAGGCAGGCGGCTGCCTGGAGGCGTGAAGCGCAATGAAAAGCAAGCCAGGTTTAAAAAAATAAAGAAAGAAAAAGCGATGGAAAGGGCTTGGAGCCTCTAGGATGCTCTGGCAGAGCACGTGAAAACAGAAATGGAGGAGTGGGGAGATGCCTGGGGCCGTGGCTGGCCGTGCTGCCAGGGGTCCTACAGCCGCTAGAGGGAGGGCAGCGCAGCACGGCCACTGCGTGCGGGAGCCCCGAGCCCCCAGCGCCCTCACCACTGGTGAGACCTTGCTGTTTGATGCAGGGACGGAAGTAGTTAGGTCACATCCAGCCCGATTTGCAAGAGGCTGGAGATTTCCCAGTGTTTACTGGCTATTTGTTGGCACCCGGGACTTGGTTCTGTTCCTGGGGCAGATGCACACACGCCAATCAGCACAAACTGCGGCTCAGCAGCAGGGAAAAAAGGGGTGATGGGCTATGGAGGACGAACACCCTCTCCCCCCCCAAACAGAAGGTCCCCTCTGGGGCCGAGGCAGGCATGCGGGCAGGGGACAGAGCATGTGCATGGCACGGCACGGAGGGAGAAGCTTGTCCTGCAGCTGCCCAGGCAGTACCTTTAGTCTTCAAGGCAGCCAAATCCAGTCCGCTTCACCAGCACTAGAGTCACTTAAAGCCCTTTGCGCCAGTCACCGGAGCGGGACTTTCCTTGGGAAGCTGACCCTGCCGTAGGGGCACATGGGTTACAGGCTGGGACCACCACCTCTGCCAAGCATCCCTTAGGGTGAGCTCTCCGCAGAGGGGCATCCCACGTCTTGCCCGGCCCGGGGGACCCAGCAGCCTGCGGCTCAGCCTCCAGCAGAGAGGCTGGAGCGCGGCAATCCAGTTCATCAGCTTCCGTAGCAGTTAGCACTCCGACTGTGCAGAGCAGCCCCCGTGCTTTACTTGGCACTACGCGATCGAACGGTGGCTTTCAGAGAGAGAAGAAACAGGCAGCAAGATAACGAAGGGGCTCACTTACCCACGACACCACGCGGCCGTTGAAACAGGGCAGCTTGGCATTGTCGTCGGAGATTTCTTCTTTCACCACCCTGGGGAAGGGAGAGCAGGCAGTTAGAGCTGGAGCCAGAGCTTCAGAGGAAAAGGCGGCTTTGAACGTGGGGCGCTTGTGCCTGACAACAAACAGCCTGGGGTCGGGGGCGCAGAGAGGAGCAACGCCCTCCTCCTTGCACCAGCAAGGGGCTGCACGGCCCCTTCTGTGTCCCCAGCCACGACTGCCAGGCTGGAGGGGAGAAAACCAGGGCAGAGCAGCCTCCCCCAGGTGCAACCAGCTGTTCCATCCTCAGATATGTTAATCAGTCCAAAAAAAAAAAAAATCCTCAAATACATATTTCCACCAGTTTGCTTATTTCTAAAGAAACACATAATTTAAGCCTCTTTAGAAAGATCTGAAATCATCACGGCCTATGCCAGAGACTTCCAGCAGATGAAAGGGAAATGCATTAAACATGCTGCCTCCCAAATGTTACTGTCGCTTTTTAATTACACATATCATATTTCAACATCCCATCGAGCTTTATAGTTGTGCCACAATGTCATCTTCCTGCGTTACACAAACAGCTTCGGTATCATCAGTCTTCGCGGCGAAGGGAGCTTGGAGATTTCTTTTCCCCCATCAGTGCAAACATCCGCTTGCTTTGAGGATGAAATTCCTCCTAGTTTAAATATCACTGGGCACCTACATAAATTTTCCCCCAGTGAGTATGCAGTCAAAAGCAACTTGTAAATGCACCAGATACAATTAATACCATCTCTGATAAGTCAAATTTAATGGGAAAAGAGGCTTTTTGAGCAAGCTCGTATTCCTTTATACTCAAATGACGACACTTCAGGCATTTTTATTTAATGCAAAGACATCTTACAGATTGGGGTATTTCTTAACTTTGAATTCCAAGTTATATTTAAAGTAGTTTGATGCATTGTGCTTAAAGAAAGCTATGTAGTAACTAAGCAGAGCATGGATTATGTTTGGGGGAAAAAGAATCCAAGAGAAAAAAGAACAAAAAACTAAAGGAATGTGAAACAAAGGGGAATCGCATCTTACAAAAGCAGCAGAGCGTAAGTGACAGCACACAGAGGTGGGATCCCATCGGCAGCTCTCAAGGTCCCCAAGCCAGTCCCCAACTCACGGAGAATCGAAGAGGAGGCAGCTGTGGCACCCGGAGCTGTGACCCATCGCCCCCGACGGCCCCGCAGCCCGGCCACTGCCTCGGGGGTGCAGCACGCCGGCACCCGCGGGACCTGGCGCCGGGCTCCCGGCTGCGCCCGCTGGCACGCTGATCCGAGCAGTCGCCGAAAACGGGGCAGGAAACCTCGCCGGGGCACCAGCATAAGGCAAATGAGCGCCCGGCCGTGGGGAGCAGCCTTGCCCCACCCCGCCAGCCCCACGGGTTGCGCAGGCTCGGCAGAGCGGCGTCTCTGGGGCGAGAGGGAGCGCGCCGCCTCGCCGCTGCGGGCAGCTGGGGGGCTCACCGCCTCTGCCCGAGCTGGGGGCTGCCAAAGGGCCGGGCGAACGCTAGCCGTGCCCAGAAGGGCAGGCCAGGAGAGCAGCTTGAGCTGTCCGGCCCCACTCCCAGCACGGGCGCCATTTTCTCCTCCAACAAGCGGGGAAAAGCAGGAAAGGATCGGTGAGGATGGATTAAAGCCCTGCCGGCCTAATGCTTCTTCGGTACTCCCCGTGCCAGCCTCTGCCCGAAGCCCCGCAGGCCAGGCCGAGCACCCAGCACAGGCAGGCTCCCCCCCAGCACCGTCCCCGGTGGCTCCCAGGCCGGCCCTTCCCAAGGCAGGCGCGCTGTCGTCTCCTCGCTTCCCGAGGCACGCACCCTGGCCTGGCCGCGCTCGCATCCATTCATGCTGTCGCCAGTAGCCTGGACTCCATCCAATTCCTAGAGAGAGAGCTTCAGGCAGGGCCAATTTCCAGCGCCGCGCTCTGCTTGCTCCGGGACGCAGAGTCCCGTCTGTGGGCGCGGGGACGGGGTGACACGCTCGCGGGGTCAGGGTGACCAACCCTAGGCGCAACGGAGCCGTTCCTCCTGCGGTGGGGACAGAGGAGGCACCCCCGGCCCCCTCCTGGCCGGGACCACGGCGCCTGATGGAGAATAAGCAGCTTCTGTCTGAGGGCGGGTGGCTCGTCGCTCCCATTACCCCACTCCTGCCCCAGACATCCCCAGGGTCAGTGCTCCCCCCGGAGCAGTTCTCTCCCCGCCCGGCTCCACGAGGCACCCCCTTCCCCACCCGCTATGCTGTTTATCACCATGGATCACAACGAATTATATATTTAGACCCTGCAGGGCAAAAGCTGATAGCGCTGGGCTGGGTTCGGGCACATGCCGAGCTGCAATCTCTCGGCAGCTCTGCTGCTGTCCGTCAAGCCTCGCGCCGTGCCGAGCTATTCGTGTCCGGCATTCCTCGCCAGCCTCGGCCGAGCCCCCGCCTCTCGGCACCCTGCTCAAGCCACGCTTCTGGCACCAGCAGGACTTCAGGTTCGCGTCAGGAGCCGCCGACCGAGCAGCCTCTGGGGGAGCTGTGCGCGGTGCCACGTCTCTCCTCCTGCACGGGGAGGCAGCCATGTGGGGAAACCTCCCTGCGATTCTGCTGGGAAGAGCCCTCCGCTGTAGGGTGTGCGCATGGGAATCCCGAAAGAGGAGCCCCGGGAGGCGTTCTGGTTCTTTTGGATCCCTAAAAACCTCTCCACTTGGCATGAGCCACCGCGACCCAGGGAAAACATCTGCCCAAAGCTGATTTCAGAGGGACTGCTTTTAGTTTACCATCCGTCATGACGGTTTCCCGTTTCCCCGGGTTCGCAGCCCTGCTGGGGGCGTGCGTAACGTGGCAGGGAACAGAGGGCCAGTGAAAGCTCCCTGCTGGATGGAGGCAGCCCGAGCACGGCCGGGGCGAGCCCGCGTCCGACCTCCCCTCGGCGGCAAAGCTCCGCTCCGCGCCGAGCCGCACTGCTGATGTGCTGCGGACAAACCGCGCGCTGGGCGCCCGGCCCGCAGCCCCAGCGCTCCCAAATGCTCATCTGCATTGAATTTTCCAACAAAGAGACCTGCGGGAGGGAGGGAGAGAGAGAGAAAGAGGGAGGGTTACTGCGAGGCAAGCCGAGTGGGCGGATGATTCAGCCTCCATCCCCAGTGACACGGGGGCGGCTGCGCGGGGCCAGGCCGAGGGGGAGGAGGGGACGAGGCTCTGGTTGCTGCGGGAGCCAGGCTCGGGTTTTGCAGAGCATTTGTGAAAGGAGAGCGGGGCCTGCCAGGGCTGACACAAGCAGCACATCTGCTCCCATGCAGCTGGGGGAAGGGCGGAGAGGGAGGGGAGGAAGCCCAGCTCCGGCCCTCGCCCCATCCCGACGCTCCCGCCGGCTTCTCCGGAAAAGCCAGCGGCTCCTCTCCCCGCGGCCTGGGAAGGTGCCACGCTCCCAGCTCCCCTCCTGCTCCCCGCTGGCAGCCTGCAAGGAGGACGCGGAGCCGGGCGGGTAGACGCTGCCTTCTCTAGGGAGTCCCGGAGCGGCTCAGGAAACGAGAGGGTATTTTATATCACACGGTCACGTCCTAGGAATGAAGGGAAGGTGGGGAAAGAGAGAGCGCGTACAGGAGGGAAAGGAGGCACTAAAAAGCAGCCCTGGAGAACGCCGCGCGAGAAAGCCCGGCCGCGCAGAGGTTAGCAGCGCGCAGCTGCCGCGCTCCAGCCTCCCTTCGGTGGCCTCCAGCCCAGGCGAGGCTGCGGATACAAGGGAGCTGCTCGCTGCAGCCAGCTCAGGTCCCTCCTGAGCAGGGCCCGCCAGCCACAGCGGGGTCCTGACAAAGAGCTAAGATGGAGTAACAGCAGCTGACGTGCCCGGGGAGAGGAGAAATCCTGGAGGCTTTAACCAAGGCTCAGGTGGGAGGGTTTGAGCCTCGGGCTTGGATGCACGCCGCAGCTCGGCAGCGGTCACTGCTGGCCTCTGGCAGCTCTGTCCCCCAGCTCATCTACCTAAGGGGAGGATGCTCAGAAAGGAGCAATCACAGGACACGGCAGTGATCAGAAAAGCTGAATCTGGAGTTGGGGGTGGAGGGGGGGACAGCATGGAGAAGGGAAGCAACCCCTCACACACGTCAGACATCTTGATGGCAAGGATGAAAAGGAGTTTTGTTACCAGGGGAGGTGCAGAGGTTGAGAACACAGCTAAGCAGTGACAAATTCAGATTAAAAAGAAGATCTAAAACCAGTAGAGCAGACGAAAAAAAGAAAGATCTGTTCCTTTGTTTAGTTCAATTCTTGAAAGAACTTCACAGAACAGGGACGTTTTTTTCCAAGATCACAAAGAACAGAGATTCAGTATTGAAGTTATCCTCCTCTTACAACCCCCCAAAAGTGCACAGCTTACGTAGACCACTCCTATGACCTTAACAGCCCCTATCTCCTGCACCCCACAGAACCACAGAAAGAATAAATAAATCAGGAGACGTTCCTATCTGATAGCACAGGCTTCAGAGATTTGCACACCAAAAATGTGATCTCATTTTCCAGACCTGTAATACACACGCCTTAGGGCAGGGATGTCTCGTCTCCAAACGATTGTATAGATTAACGATGCCGAACAGTAAAAGGAAGCACCTTCATGTGTTACTATCCAAACGTGAGCATCTCCCAGCTCTGGAGCAAAAACCCCCTCCCTTCTTCAGGATCAAATGCTGGGGCCGCAGGAACGAGCTCTGCAGCCATTTCACCAGAAGAGAAAATTGGACAGGGCGATTCTCCAACCGAGCTGAGATTTCAGACATGAACTATTCGCCTGTTAGACTAAGCCCAGACATGACACGTGCTTCCCATGGGGATACAATCCCCTCAAGGGCTGCAGGTCCAACCAAAGAACACATACGCCAGCGATCACACGTGTATCAGCGAGACCTTGGGTTTCACAGGCAAACAGCATGCATCAAACAGGATTAGAGGATTTGAGGTGTCTGTCTCCGTAAGCCAGGCAAGTCTTCGGGTCTTCCTCACCGTATTTTTATCTTCCATGCAGAGGAGGAGAACATAGGATACAAGTCTGCAGTGCACTGGGGTGAGAAAGCCTCTCTCAGTGTAAACAGAGACTGTCGTTCCCCATTTTATCTTCCCCCCCTAAATCCTTAGACACAGCGTTTTCCAGCATGCCTATTTCAGAGCAGAGTAAGAGGGGAAACACAGACCTGTGGGTGTTTCAGCTCTGTTAGACCCCCCTCCCCAGAGGAACTGCTGCACTCCTGCCTGCCTGTACACCCAGCACCCCAGGTCCCTGTGGGAACGCGACCAACCTTGCAGCACCGTCTGTAACAGGGCTCTTTTTCAAGAAACGCCAAACAACTGCCCTGCTAGCACAACGATAACACGGCTCTGCACGGAGCAGGAGGTCACCTCTGCTCTCCTAACAAACCAAGGGTGCTTTACGAGGATTTCTCGGAGAGCAGATCACATTTCAAGCTACTACCTGCACCCCTCAGGAGCAGGGACATGGTGTCTAAGAGCAAAAGCACAAGAATAACCTCTGTCATTTTCAGCCTGTAACCACCCCTCAACCCCACTCACCACTGCTGCTCCAAAGCCTCCCCGTGCACCCCACAGCTTGCTGTGCTCTCCCCTTGATGGTCAACGGGACAAGGACCAAACAAACATCTAAGATGGCAACTGTTTTCCCCAAGAACTCCTAATCACCACACCTGCAATCACCCTGTAGGACATACACCAGGAAAACTGCAGTTTTCAGTCACGCAGGTGTCACTGGGTGGGAGATGACAGGACAGCCCTACTGTTCACCTAGCCCAGAGACTGGAAAAGGAATGGCACTTAGGAACGAGCCGTCCCACCTCGCAGGCCTGCCCGGGAGCTGGACTTATCAAAGCAAAGTTACAGACTTGGATTTCAAAGGGAGCTGAAGGGCGCGGGCAGCCCGTCCCACCTTGATCTCCGCAGTGACCATCTGGCTGCGGCACTGCTCTGCCAACCAGCCCGACAGGCCTCGCACCGACCCGGGGAGGGTGCTGCGCCCCAGCTGCAGGAGGCACCTCCGCGTGAATTAATCCTGCCCTGCCCAGGCGCTGCTTCCAACCCCCGCAGCCCCCAGAAGGCCGTTCAGAGACGGCATCAAAGGGAGCGTTCTCCAGGCCCCTGAAGGTTCAGTGACACTTTCGGGCTCTTTGAATTGGAAATCAGGACAAACGGGAACTCCCAGCAGAAGCCCGGCCAGACTCCTCGCTCCGGTAGCTCCATTTCAGCTCCTCAGTAACTCTGAGAGCTTGCCTACACAGCGCGGCACGAGGGTGCAAGGCAAGTGCAAGGACTCCTCGTGAGAAGGGAAGATTTGAGGTAAAACGTCCGCAGGAAGGACCTCTGAGAAACTGAGACACCCCCAGGCAGATCAGTGACCAAAAGCTGGGCTCGTGGTCAAGGTGGGACAAGAATAAGGCACAAAAAGGCCTCAGCTGGAAGAAGACATGTATGAAACGGGGCAAAATCCTGCCACTGTTGCTGTATTTCACTGATGGTGAGGAGGAGGCTTGGGCTATGACACATCTCCATCTGGATACGGCGGGCAGAGCCCGCGGCACGGAGCTGCGACACGGCTGACAGAAAGGACAGGGCCCGTGCAGAGAGGTGGACAAAGGGCTCCCTGAGGGCAGCCAACACAGCGGTCACAGCACTTCTGTCAAGGCCGCAGAGGTTTCCCCAGGCCCCAGAGGGAATTCCCTGCGATTCTCCACAGACGTCACTCGCCCCCTCCAGCTAGAAAAGCAGCAGGCTCCCCGCAATGCCCAGGGACTCCACACTATGGAGACGACTGTGCCCGACAGCAAGGAGCTGTAAAGGGTCCCGGGGGGCTGCGGGGGGCTCAGCACAATGCCAGGTCCTGCTGCTGCCACACACAGGAGGGGAGAGAGGGACACGATGTGCGGGGAGGCTCCTGCGTGCCCCGTGAGGAAGGTGGGACCGGGCCTTCCTTTTCTGGCCCTCGGCTGAGGGACGCCAAGTCAGTCCTGCTTTTTCTTAACGGCAGGCAAAGCTCCTGCCAAAAAAGCGCTGCCGCTGTGGAATGTGCTGGGCTAGCAGTACAGCTCATTCCTGGAAAAGCATCAACTCAGCGGGAGAGCAAGGAGAGGAGAAGAGGGGAAAAACGGGGAGAGGGGGAGGGTGGGAAACGAGGTCTGAAGGCCTGGGCTTACACACCTGGGGAAGGAGGGAGACGCTCACCAGCACCCCCTTGTCCAGGCTCCCAGCACGGCAGCCCTGTCCGGCACCAGCCCCCTGCTCCCCGAGCACCTCTCTGCTGGTCCTGAGCAGGGCTGGGAAGGCACAGACCAAGGCAGATGTCTGTGGGGAGGAGCGAGGTTCGCTCCCCCCACCGTGCTAACAATTAATTTGTATTTAATGACACATCTCCCCTTGGAGGTGACAAAACAGCCTCCACACGTGTCCTGCCCTCAAGACACCAGCTCACGCTACCCTCTCCTGGCACAAACAACTGGGTAAGCTTCCCAAGAAAACCTGCCCAGCGTCCTACCTGGTAGGAAGAAGGGGCCTTGGAGGGTAACAGATGATGGCTGCACCTACTGCTCACATGCAGCTGCAGTACCAGCAGCAACATCTCTGCTAACTGGGTCTATAAGCCATACGGACAACCCCTATAAAAACAACAGGGAGTTAATAAAGCTCAAAACTTTAAGTCCTACCACAAAACATTTGCCAAAGACAATGAGAAGGTCTCACGCAAAGAAGGGCCTTTCAGAGCTGCAGCTGCATAGCAGCAAAGACAGAATTTTGTCCCTGATCCCAGGCTATTGCAGCACCCTGATGAAAGGGCAAGTAGTGACACTACATCCCTCTGGCCCAAAAATGCTGGAAGCAGAGAGCATGAGGGGGTCTGAATGCTCTTACGAACCACTTCTGACGAACGCTAGGTCAGCGACACGTGTCCTTTTTCTTCCTCACCTTCAGGTCCTGGATAAAGGTCAAAACCTGAAATATTCGCTTCACCACAAAATGGTCAGCAAGCTGGGAAGAACTTGGAGAAAAGCAAAGCACAAGAACCATGGTTTAAATGACTGGCCTCCTGCTTTTGATGGCGTCAGTACAGAGGACGCTGCAAGAAATTCCCTGTACAGCCAAGCAGGGAATAGAGAATATTTTAGTAGCGTTTTATATACTTCATTTTGTTCAGCTAATACCAATCCATCTTTACCAAACTCCTTTCGAGACGCAGGGCTGAACAATCCACCGAGCAGCTCAATCTCCTACCAAGCATCATTTACCGGGCCACCAGCGCTTGTCCTGCAGTCAGCACCCAGCGAACAAGCACATACTGTTCGACTGCTGGAAGGAAAAGACAAGATGCTCCCGTCCCAACCAAACCCAGCGAGTGCTGGCACACAACCCTCTCAACTAGAGGCCCAGACGTTGGGTGACAGCTAGCTGTAAAGCAGGAGCCAATCAATTACTGCAAATTAAGAGGAATCTGATTAGCCAAGAAGCAAGGAAAACGTGAGCTGTCTCCACCCTGCTGCTGGTTTATTCTCCGCAATGGAAATTCCCGCTTCTCTTTCTTTTCTTCATGAAAGGCCTGGCCCACCGGACTCCTCCTGACACCGGATGGATATTCCCCTGGACAAGGCGATTTCTAGGCAGCCAGGAGGCTGTTGTCTGCCAAGGACTCCTCCAAAGGAGCGTCAGAGGCTAACAGACGCAGGGTGCAGGCTGTGGTGTTGATCTGGAAGGAAGGTGTTTCTGCAAGCAGCGAGGCTTGTGCGTTTCAGCAGCCTGGCTGGAAGTGATGACTGGCATTAGTCAGTAGGCTGTGCGAGGTGCCATGTACAGAAACCAGCCCAGATCCTGCCGCGACTTGCCTCCACACCAGGGATCAGCAGCCGTTCCGACAAGAGGATAACTTCCCCCACAATTCAGAAGAGGACGGTGCTCTGCAGCACCACGCCACCGCTGCGGGACGGAGGCCAGCTCAGAGCTGCTGCTTTTCTTTCACTGCGGATCCCCGGGCCACACACCATCCAAAACCTTCCGACAACTGCACCGCGGGCCAGGTAATGGCCGGTGACCTCCAGAAGCCACCACCACACGTCTCAAAATGCTGGGCTTGCAGAGGGTCCCAAAGCCAAGGCCGAGGGCTCCCAGGTCCTTCAAGGCTGGAGAATCGCAGTGGAAAGCAGCACACGGGTCACCCTACACCCGAAACTCCCCCAGCGCCAGAGCAGAGACACTCACACGTTATTACCTCAGTAGGGCCGTTTGCCAGGCCTGCTGCTAGGTCAAGCTACGACAAGGCCCTGGTTTTGAGCTTCCTAATTGCTGTGGTACTGGTACCAAGTTTTCGGGAAGCGCCTCTCCTTCAGTCACACACAACGTCACCACAGCCGCTGTGTGCCAGCACCACGCTGGCCAGCAAGGAGCCCGTTTGGTCTCTACAGGTGACACGAAGACAGTCCGCAGCTCCAGCACAGACGTGCACCATGAAGTTCCCTATTACCAGAGCACGAACCTGTGTGGCACGTCCGAGCTGCCCCAAGGAAACCCAGCCAGAGCGTGCCCTCAGCTGCTGCCCCCTGAAACTCCTGCCAGGGGAGGGAGGGAATTCCCTGCCCGGGCAAGGAATAACTGGATTTATGTAACCTAAAGAGTTTTACGTCATTCCACAGCTCCGTCTGGAAGGGAAATCATCTCTCACGAGCCCCTGCAGGACCTAAAGGTGCATTTACCAGCTCCCTAAGACAACAGGAAGGCCAGCCACAGGGGACTGATGTGCAGCTAGGGCCATGGAAATCCACCCATCTTGGAGTCATTAAGAAAACATTCAAACGAGCGAGCACAATGCAGTGGCAAGACTTCCTGCACCAAGCCCCGGCACAGGTTTCCAGCACAGCAGGGCCCCGGCTGGGCCCACGGGCAAGTCTGGGTGAATGGCACTAAAATACTGGTTGAGCTAGGCAGGGCTGAAGGAACCGGGACAGCTCGTTAGCCGGGACAGCTCGTTAGCCGTATGCAAACTGCAGGACGGAGTTTGCATACCCATCACAGCTTCTGGGGGGGGAAAGAAAAAAAAAAAAAAGCTTCGATTTGAGAAGCTGCTGCGCCCTGGGGCCAAACGCAGCAGCAGCCTTCGCCCTGCCCGTGCCCGGCTGATCCCGTCAGGCAGCCACGCTACGCTTATGGCCACGCTTCTGACGCTGCTCAGTGCAGATCTGAACCCGACCGGGGGGTTAGGCACACAGGGGACAACCGCTTTGTTCATGGGCAGTGAGACACAAAAGGACCGTGAGCAGGTCGGAGGTGGGCAGAGCGATGCCCAAGGGTAAGCACCAAGTCCTGCGGGCGGGCAGGCTGATGCGCTAGCATCAGCGTCCCCGCTGAGACAATCCACGCGGAGCCACAGCTCCCAAAACACGGACCCCTCCGGCAGACCGTCACTGTATCCCAGAAGCAGCTGCCAGCCATCAGAGGGGCCACGTAGCGCGTGAATTCCCCTCAAAACGCTAGGGGCAGTTCAAAAAGCAGCAGAGGAGTGCCTTCCCACACTGCGGCCGGTGCCAGCTCTCCCACAAACAGATCCCCGCTGCAAGGCACGTGAGGAAGCCCTTCCCCTGACAGCTCCTGTCCTCTGCCAGGACCAGACACGGATTCCCAACGCATTCACCACTCGCTGCATCTTTTCTTCCTCCATTTCTCAAGAGAGAGCAAGCTTCAGCAAAAACAAGACAAAATGGATGAGCCACAGAGGGGATAACCAAGGCAGGACTCAGTGGAGCAAATGCTGCTTCTGCTGCCTTCGATAGTCAGGCTGGAAAAACACCGCCTCTGGCACGTCTCCTTCGATAAATAACTGGTACAACAATGACGGCAGCCCCAGCCCTCCGCTGCGGCACAGGATTACACGGCACAGGAAGGGCAGCATCAGGCATCTCTGCCTGCCAAAGTCTCCAGAGAATTTCAACCCGTTCCTGCATGGGCTCGATGTTATTGCTACAACAAAAACAGCAGCAATGGAAACAAGTGAAACCGAGAGCCCCAGAGCAGGGGCTCGGGGAGACACGAACACTTCAGCTCCGCAAGCTTTCCAAAGCAGCTCTGTGGAGACAGCGATACTCACAAGCCAAAAACTCCACGTTCTCCTAGGGCCACTATGGAATTATAAAAAAAAACGTACAAAATTACAACGATTAGATTAATTGCCATATTTGTACCTCGCTTCAGCGACTTCCACAAGGCTTTCGCAAAAGGATTTGGTTCAAAAATTCCCCGAGGTGGCCAGCAGCAGGCCGAAGCTTTCCCTAACTCACCGACCTGGCCCGGGGGCCCCGCAGCAGCAGGGCTCGCTCCGCTGCCTAAGGAGCCAGCGGCCGGGACACACAGCAACACAGCCACGTGGTGCCACATCCCCCTTGTGCAAAACCAGCAGCCAGCCAGCGCAGGTCAGAAGGGCAGGCTCCCAATAACAAACAAGGGATGGACAGAGGAGGAAATCAATAGGAAACACCAAAAAAACACAGCCCCGGCTGCTGCCTCGTCAGATGCGCACCGCAATGCAAAGCTGGTGTGACAACAAGAAGGCAATTTCCTGCAGGCACGGCCTGTGCTGCGTTCTGCAGGCCCAGCTTTCCTTCATGGGCTTTTACGCAGATCAAATATCCCAAACCACAACATTGTTCTATCTATTTGGACGCAGTCGAGGGTGGAGGAGTAGCAGTTCGTTACAGCAGAGACCCTCGGCTCAGAGCAGCTCAGCAACTGCCGCGCAGACACGCGAGAGGCTTCCCACTCCTTTAAGTGCAAGAGGCTCAAAAAGGACTTGAGGAATTTGAACTATGTTCCCTACACCTCCCCATACACAGCCTCCAGGTCAGGACAGAGGGCCGGATGCCCACCGAAAGAAAGGACTGAAGCCAAACACGCCGTGTAGTGGAAAAGCTAATGGAGAAACCCCATTTTCTCTGCTTATACTCGCAGTGCCCTTCTTCCCCGAGCATCCCCAAGCTCACCGTGGCGGTAAGACCTGGACATAGAATAAAACCTGGGCATCTTCGAGGCCAGCCACAGAGCGGTTTGCTGGGAGGGCGGGTGGGAAGTCCCACGTGAAGGAGGCAGGGAGCAAGAAGAGGGACTCATAAAGGGACTCAGAGCACTCAGCCTCCATCCCTGTACGCCAACACCTTCCTTCATGCAGTCCAACGCCCGCCGCTTTGTCCCCAGGTGCCGGTCCTGCTCTCACCCGCAGCCACCAGGGAAGCGAGGTCGCTTCTGGCGCTGCCACCGGGAAGCTCCAGCACCTGCTGTGCGGGCAGGCTTCAGGAATGACCAGGTTCTAGATGAAATGCTTAAATCTGCTCTTCACTGGGAACTGGAAGACCGAGCAGTGGCCTCCTCCATCAATAGCTCCTGTGACAATAAACAACGTGCAGGCCAAGCTCCCCATGGTGGTTTCTGAGCCGTTTTTAATGGTGCTTGACCTTATGTCAGAGATCAAACCATGCTTGTGCCCAGCTGCGGTGCAGACAGCCAGGGCACACAGCCTTACTTCACGACAGTGCTCGCAACATATCAAGGTAACGTTTCTGTTCCGTGCAGGAATTCAAAACAGAGCCCTTCAAATGGTTTCAAAACACAGAACTGCACCAAAACAGCTTCGCTCTCACGGATGGGCAAAGGTTTCTTGACCTTCTTGCTTTTCCAGAGACAACAAGAGCGGAGAAAATTAAGAAACGTTCCCATCAAAAACATAATTGAAAACAATACCTCTCCAAGAAAAATGCTGGCTTCGACACAACACCGTATTTTGGGAGAAAATTCTGACCAGCTCTAGCTGCAAACAAGTTCAATAGCTGTTGTAAAGCTTCATTGTTTGCATAGTACAGACAAGGCCCGAGGGCAGTTGGTCCGCGGCCCAATTTGGCTAACTTGGCTTTCAGAACGCCACCCCTGGGCAAAGAAACCAGGCTGTGACTGCCATCAGACTGCCATCATCCGACGTGGCCTTGGCGAGCACGGCTCCAACCACAGCAGACAAAGCCGGACACCTACGGGGCCGTAACGGCCGGCTCCGAACAGCAGGGCTCCCGGCACAGCCTGGGGAAGGAGCAAACACCACCAAAAAACCTTCCCCACGTGCGCCCCAGCCCTGGCACCGCCACCACGCCTGGGGATGCTGTCCGGGAGCAGCTGTGACCAGGAGCAGCTCCGGCACCAGCAGGACACCCCAGGCACGGGCAGCGTCACGGGCACTTCCCACCTCCGGGGCATTTATCCTCTGGGGCAGGGAAAAGGAAAGTCGTGGTGCTGCGGTCTCTCGCGTGGCTGAGTGGGACCGAGCTTCTGGTCAGTTTGCCAGGCAATATTTCCACCCAAGGAGGGAAACGTGCACGGTATGAGCCCACCTCGCCTCAAAGGTAAGCCACGTTGGACACAGGCTTGAAAGCTGGGCCTGTTTCTTTTTGCCAGGGACACAGAAGGAGCAGCCAGCACAGGCACCGTGGGTTCAGGAGCACGGATCTCCATCCCCCTCAGCTCTTCTCGCCTCTCCTGCATCGATTTGGGGAACCCCTCTGAGACCCAGCAGGCCTCCCCCCACCCCAGGGACAAGCTATCTGCTGGCCTTCTGCACTGAGAGGAGAGGGACTGGCCTGGAGCTAAAGAGAAGTGACGGCCACCTTGCAGTGGGGCCAGCGCTGTCGGACAGAGGCAGCAAAAGGGAGAGGGCAAACAAAGGAGCCACACGGTTCTGGAGGAGCTTCAGCTCACTTAGAGCCTCAGCACAGACTTCTTGCCAACCTCTCCCTACGTGACATCCACGATGACATGGAAGCGCTCTCCACCGGGAGCATGGGACAGGCAAAGGTCTTGTGCAGACAGCAAAGTTTCCAATTCAAAATTAAAAGAAAAAAAAGAAAAAAAAAAGGACAAAATAAAACTCCCCCCAGCTCACGCTACAAAAAGCTGGCAGGGAAGGCAGGGGCGCCACGCCAGCGGCTCACCGCCGCTTCAGGACCGACACCGCTTATTAAGCTTAGGATCCCTTCCCCAGCTCCAAACGCTTTAAGCCAGAAGGACAGTCACTGCTGGCATCGATTTCAAAAAGATCCTGCAATAAAAATAAATCACTCGGCCTTTCAGTGAGCGTCAACGCGTTTCCCAATGCACATGTGCAGGGGATGAGGTCGCCAAATACCAACGGCATCTGACCCCTGCCCTGGGAACTGCAGCAGGGCCCGCTTTGTTCTGCCTCCAGAGCGCTGCCCTAATCACCGCCTTGTACCCGGCTTTGGAGAGCAGGTGATAATTAAGCAGGTCTGGATTAGACACCGGGCTAATGATTGGTTCGATACCAATTTTCACTCGACAGCTGAGACCTAGGGATCGCTCTGAAGTTGGAATTGCAGCCAGGAGCAGCACCACCCCACCGCGGCACCCCGAGCCTCCGGTGTCCTCCCAAACGCAGGACGAGGAGGTGAGGCGAGGGAGGGAGGTCCCCTTGCAGGAGAAACGGGCCTTGCTGCTCCCTCCAGCCTGGAAGAGGTCTGAGGGAAGCAGAGATAAGCAAAACGACCACAAGAGATGCTTCACCCAAGCGCTTTGTCCACACGCTGAAGAAATTCAGGCTTTTGGGCACTCCAGAATTTGTGGCAAGACGGGGAGAGAGAACTTCAGGCCAGGAGCTAAGGACTTACCTGGACGCACAAATGGCACTCGTTTAACTGAAAGTGCTTTGCGAAGTTTTACCTAAACTTCAGCAAGCCCTTAGGGGAACACCTTTATCAGTAGCGATGAGTAGCATCAATTGCAAGTAAAAAATGGAGCCAGAAGAAACCACGGTTCAACTGATGTACGTCCTCAGAGCTGCACCAGTCACCTGGCCACGTGAGAAGTCAGCAGTTCAGCCGGGGGAAGCACGCACACAGAAAGAAAGATCTGCCCGGGGGAAAGACGTGTGCTGCGCAGAGAGGGCGACCTTTCTCGTGGGGGACAGGGGCTGGAGGGATGTGTGCAGACCTCTGAAGCCCACGTCCCAACAAACTACACGCTACCACGACCTGTCTGCAGGGTTGTTCCCTTCCTGACCGCACAGGTCCCCAGGAGATCTAACAGCACGGAGATCGGAGCGCTGCTACGGAGCTGCGGCACGCCGAGACCCACACCATCACCTGCTCAAGAAGCTCACAAGCGGACAGGATGAGGCACAGGAGCTCTGTTAAAATTGCCGTTGTACGGCTTAGGAACAAAAACAGACAATAACTAAAAAGCTTGCCCAAAGCTCCCTGAAAAGCCTGCGGGTGGCTTAGTGGAGAACACGGATCTCGCACGTAGTCAGAGCACCCACAGATTTTACCTGGAAAACGTTGGATAGAAAGACTCCAGCTGCAGACAAAAACCTTCTTTCTCCAGCGTTAGCAGCCGAAGGGCATTTCCACGTTTCACAGCGAAGCACGTCCGCAGAAAGTAGCCCCAGGTCTGAGTGTAGCACACTGTCGCGCCACTGCGCTCCCTCCATCAGGCTGCTCAGCTCCTCCACGCGTCGCCAGCGCCGGGATCAGCGACACACAAAGCCACGCGGATCCAGACGTCCCCACCTGAAGTCCCTGCTCCACACGGCCGGGCACAGGCTGGATTCTCTGACTATTTGCTGAGGCAAAGAAATGCTGCGGCTTTCCTGCTGCTCGCACCTCCTCTCCCCATGACCAGGTACGTTAATTCTTCTCGTTTCTCCTCCTTCCTGCCTAGACGTGGCACCATTCCGGTGTCTTCGTGATTTGGGGCTGAGCACTTCGACTAGAATTAGCTCCTGGCATAGCCTGACGGCCCCACAGCCACCCTGGGGAGCCTCAGTTCACATTTCCAAGGAGATGTAAACACTGAAGCTGCTCCATCACCGCCCTGATTCTCAGAGCAAACAAATATTAACAAGATAAACAAAAGAATGAAAAATCCCACACACCAAGACCGCGGCTGTGATACTGCCTTGGGGACGGGGTGAGCTGAAGGGAACGCCTGGCTGGAGATGCACAGCCTGGAAAGAGGAGGAAGAGGGAGAAACCAACTCAATCTGGGCAACAGAAGCGAGAAGAAATGCTGGGTCGCAGGGAGAACTTAGCCTCGTGCCACAGGGACCCCACAAAAGGTCCAAGCACTAAAGAAATGTGCAAGCCAAAGGATCTACAATATTTTTGTAGGATCTTTCCCCCTCTTGATCAGCTGCCACGGGGCCATCCACTGTTAACAGCTCGCCTCTTCCACGGCAGGTCTTAGGGCACCTCAAGGAGAGGGGCCAGAGGGACAAATGCACAAACACACAACGCCCTTCCTTGGCTGAACACAGCCAGCATTAATCTTTCTGTTTTTCACTAATCACTCATAAATTTACAGGCTTTTACCAAGCAGCTGAGGTGCCTCCTGCCCTCCCATCCCCGTGTCTCCCCGCAGACCAACTGATTGCTTTCTCCTGGACGCCAATTACCAGGAAGCCTGAAATATTTCAAGCGCTGCCTGGGGCTCCGGGGCTTCTCGGAGACAATGCCGCAGCTGGACTGGTCTGGCCGTTTCCCCGCGAGCTCCAGCCAAGCACCAATCCTTTCTTCAGCTCTCTGGAAAGGAGCGAAGACCAAACACCTCCTCCTTGATGGGGCGTGCTGGGTGCCCCGCTGCGAGGGGCTTTCTGCCCCCTGTTCCACACGCATGTGCTGCCCAAACCACGTAATTCATCCCGCAGGACTTCACCGAGGGACAGACGAGCTGCTCGCACGCAGCCTCCAGCCCAAAAGGCCTCTGCCAGCCACTGGACTGTGCGCACCTTCCCTTCCAGAGGGCACTTCATCCCCTAGGAGTTAGCTGAATTTGTCCTAGCAGGATCTCCTCTCCTGCACTTCTGATGCATCTGACCTCGCTGGGTCTTCCCAAGTGATTTTCCGTCTCCCTGCCAGTATCCACAAGAACTCCCTACGCTGCTTGATCTTGAAGTTTCATTAATCTACCATCTGCCTCCTCTCACGGGGCCTTAAAGAAACAGAGGATGAAAAGGCACAAGACAGAACTTTGCTGCCACCAGACCCCTCTTCGCAGCTCGAGACGCTGCTATTTATTACCAAACTTTGTTTATAGTTATGCAGACACTCTCCCACCCACATGGCAATGTTTCATTCAAGACAAGTTTGAATTCCCTTCAAGAACAACATTTCAAAGGATCCCAAGGCATTTGTTTACAAACAGCACGCACGGAGAATTTGCTGCTCCCACCAATGAAACTCAGTCCCCTCCGCGCCGGGGAGAGGCAGCTGTTTCGTAGCACCCAACGCTGCTCAACAGCTGAGGGACAGGAAGCCATCAGCCGACAACTGATACTGCAGAGGAAATTTATGGAAAACAAGGGCTGAGGGCTTCTACTGGCCTGGAGAGAACGGGGAAGCTGTCGAGCGCTCCGGCTCTCCGCTGGGTCAGGAGGAATTTCGGGAGGCAGAGCATCCCAGACTGCGGTCAAAGGAGTGACTCCAAATTTCAAGCCTCATCTGAAAAGCTGGCACCTCCCGAGCTAACGGGAACCTGGGCACCGGGATCGTTTGGCTGCAGAGGGGAGAGCACCCCCTGCTGAGGCAGCCACACGGGTTTCCATCCAAGCCCCGAACAGGCCCAGCCCTGTTTAACTTACGGTACGAGCCAAGCTCGCAGCCTAGGGAGGTATTTGGCGCAACGAGAAGACACTAGGAAGACTATAAAACTGCAAGCTTTTTGCAGCCCCAGCCTCCATACACAAGACCTACTGTAAACACTAAATCTTCAGAAGGGGGAGGGGGGGAAATAAATGCAAAGGAAGGCGATCGCGCAACCCGTTCAAATCCCAGAGCCCTAGGAACAGTAGAGGGTCACATGCTGAGGAAGCCAGGGGAGGCTGCCTTCCCGGGACGGGAACGGGGCTCTGCAAAAAGAGCCAGAGCAGAGTCAGCTGTAGGAAGACCTCGGGCAAAACAAAGGGTCTCGCCGAGAGCTGGCTTCACGTGACGCTCGCTCCCCGGAGCGGTCACGGACTTTACAAAGGTAGGAGACAACAGAGGCCCCGCAGAAAGCCCGCAGCCCGCCTCACCTCCGCACGGCCGCACGCGACGGAAGGAGCCAGAGATTATCACAAAAGAAGCGATGAGAACACGGGTGGTGGTGGAGGGCTGCCCCAGGAGGAGACGCGACGCGGGGCAGGGCTGCTCCCCCCCTTCTGCGCCCACCCACCCCGGGGACCGAGCTTCTCGCCCCGCGCTCGGGGACGGGAGGATTTCACCCGCTCCGGTCCTCCCAGCGGGATGGGGAGAGGGAAGCTGCCAAAATGGATGGCGCTCCCCAAAATGGATGGTGGGAGAGCGCGGCTGTCCCCAGACCCCCCTCCCGGGCAGGGGACGTGCCGAGGGCAGTGCCCCCCCGCACCCCGGGGGAGATGCGCGGCCCCCAGCAGCACGGGGGGGGGGGGCGATGGCACCGGGGGGGGGCAGAACTGGGGGAGCCCCCAGGCAGGCAGCGGGGGGCACGGCGGGGACCCCTCCCCACGATGGGGGGGGGGGGCCGCCAGCCCCAAAAGGGGGTGCTGGGAGGGGGGGGGCACCACCCCCAGCCCCTCACCCTGCGGTCCCTAAAGCGGGGGGGGGGGGGCAGCCCGGTGCCCCAAACCGGGGGGGGGGGGAGGGGGGGGAAGGGGGCGTCGCTCACCCGAAGTCGTCGTCCATGGACTTGAAGTAGAACTTGTAGTTGGGCCGGTTGAGGAGGCCCTTGAAGTCGCCCAGGGTGACGCGCTCGGCGGGGATGGGCAGCTTCACCAGGTACGGCGTCTCCTGCTCGTCCAGGTGGTAGATGATCTTCGTCTCGGCCGCCGCCATGGCGCCCCTGCCCGGCCTCCTCCTCCTCCTCCTCCTCCGCCTTCCTCCCGCGACCCCCGGCCTCCTTCCTCCCCGCCGCGGCCCCCGGCCCGGCCCGGCCCCCGCCCGCTCCCCGGCCCGCCTGCGGCCTCGGCCCCGGCCCGGCGCCCCGCGCCCCTCGTTGTGCGGGTCCCAGCGCCGCCCGGCCGCACGGCGCAGGCTCGGGCTCGGCCGGCTCCTCCCCCGGCCGCCCGCCCGCCGCCCCGGCACCGCCGGAACCGGAACCGGCGCCCCGCGGGGCCGAGCCGAGAGGGGGCCGCCCCCCCCGAGCCCCCGAGGGAGCGGGCTCAGGGGACCTGGGGGACAGGCGCAGCCCCTCGGCCTTTGTCACGCTCCTCAGCCCCTTCCCCGAGCCCCTCGTGTCGCTGCGTGGCCCCTCAGAGCAGGGCAGGGGGCTTTGCTCTGCGCTGTGCTGTGCCCCCCTGCCCTGACCCCTTTGGGCGCCCCACATGCTGTCCCCCATGGGCCCCGTCCCGCAGGGCTGTGGCGTGCGGCAGGAGCCCAGCACTGCTCTCCCCGGTTCCTTTCCAAGCCCCTCATCGCCACCCCGTAACCTTCCCTGGTGCTCGGGCCCTTTCAAGCTCTCCAGCCTCACTCCCTCGGATGGTAACATCACCACTCATCGCCACCGCTGTTCTTTGCGAGCATCCTTCACGCATATGCTAGCCTCTTCAACTGTGCACACCTCAGCTCCAAAAGCCCCTCAGCTCCATCACTTTCTCCCCACAGACCCCATTACTTTAGCCTGCAGTCACCGGCACTGTGACTCCAGCCACCCCGCCGGCACCCAAGGGGCACCAAGGAACTGTCTCCATCAGCAGTCGCCTGGAGCTGGAGCTGAAAGCAAAGCTGTGGCAAACAGAGCTTGGGGAACACTCACCGCCAGGAAAGACATTAACAGCCTTGCCCTGTCCTGGATTAGAAGGAACGCACGCAAAGAACCACACAGTGGGATCACAGGGGGGCATGAGACCAGACTGCCAGTCCTCCGTGCCAGGCTCACCCACGGTAGGAAGAGCCAGAGATCTCGCAGGGAACAGCGCCAAGCTCCGAAGGCTGGCAGGCAGGTATGAGCTAAATAGCCTCCTCATACATTAGTGAGTCCTGGAGGTGTTCCTAGCAGTTATATGGGCAGCACTGCTAGACTGCGTTAAGAATCCCACATTACATTGAAAAAAAAATACTCAAGAAGACCTCAGGTAAATTGTAAGAAGCATAAGGCTCTCCCATGTCTCCACAAGAATTATAGTCTTCCTCTAGCAGGGCCAGCACCACTCTCTTGTCCTCTTACCCACCCCCCTGACCACAGCTGCAGCTTCACCCCGGAACCTGCATCATACGCATTGGCCACCTTTGTTACCATAAGTGCCATTTTGTGAAGTGTGAGCTCCCAAGGGACCACAGGCAACCACAAGGTAAGAGGAGAGGTGCCACACACCCACGGGGTGGTGCAGACCAAATCTCATTGTTACAGCCTTCCCTTTTAAAACAGGCCAAGTGATTGAATACGCTCAACTGATAGATTGATTTAACTGCTCCCAGGAGTCTTGCGAAGCATGACTCACTGCCAATGAATGGGGGTTAAGATCACAGAGCCAAAGGAATTGTCAGTAAGGGATAGTGCTGAGAAGTCTAGGTCCAGAAGGAAGAGTTTCTGAACATCCTGTTGGTTTACGTCTATATTTAAATATTACAGCGCTGATAGCACTGCTTCTCCTTACAGAGTAAACAGGCTCTAGGCATTTTAGTGCATCTGTGAGGCTTGCTCAGAACAGCCCCAAGCAGATGTAGATGTACTTGAGTTCCATCACTTACGTCTCTAAGCAACACAAACCTACTTCCTTTTTCTAAAACGCACACTATTGTTAACTGCAGTTACAGGCTTGACATGTGAAACACCAGGTGAAACTCATCAATCCATCCACATTAGATGGGAAGTCAGACAAGATGAGTGCTACGGTCTTAGAAAAAAACAATCTACTTACTGCTTACATTGTTAAAGAAGGCAAATAGCAATGACTGTGGGCGCAGTCAAGGTTGCTTTCAAAGGTGTTTCTAGTCTTCCGACCAAACACAAGACTTGATGGAAAGCAACAGAAACCATCGAGCTGACCCAATGCTTAAACAATTCAATTAATGCTCCTTTAAAAGGTAAACACTCATCTGCCCCTAAGAATGCTGCACTATGCCAGAGCTCCACCCTGGAGAATACCAAGGGTGGTTCTATCAAGTTCTACTTTGACCATCTCCTTTTCGCTATTCTGTTATCAGCAACTTAAGACAACCCACCACACACACCACCAAGGCCTAAAGGATAGGAATATTTGATCATAGTGACATTCCCCCCTTGATCTTCGCCCTCGAGTAAGACAGCGGCTTACACCAAGAAAAATTTGACTACTATGGAGCAAAGAAGTGAGGAATGTGGAAAAAAAAAAGTGGAATTGTTACTTGGCAAAAAAGAATCAAAAACCCGTGGCAAAAACAAGGTATTTATGGAACTACACGTTAAACCTATTTTTTAAACCATCTTCACATTGTAAAAGGGAAAAAAACCTTCAAATGTCCAAGGAGATTTTAGCATTCCTGAGTCTCCTGACCTGGCTTGTAAATGCTTTTAAATATGAGCTCTGTAGCTGTCTGTCCTCCCCTGTCTCCACCAGATCTTACTCCCCACCATTAGGAGGACATGTCACAGTACATAACAGCCAACGTTCCCACTAGCTCTCATCATGGCTAGGAAAACAGGTTTCATAGGATTTAAGGTTCATCTCTGCAACACAATCCTGTACAAAAACAAATCTCACCGATTTCAGGATTCTATGTTCAAGTGTTAACAAACTGTTCTCTACTTTTAAATAACAAGGTCATGGGCTATCACTGAATATTTATACCAATTCCATTGTGTGCTCACTTCTTACCCGCTTAATATGTGCCTGAAATCTCCTGAGGAAAAGTAGAAATGCGTTACTTAGCTTACCTCTAGGCTCTGCTCAAGCACGGACAACAGGACACACAGTTTTCCAACAAACCAAGCAGGCCAGTATCACCAGGATAGTTTTTATTTGCTCCCTGAATTAAATATTGGCAGATACAGAAAATTCAGATACCAACTATTTCCCCAACATTTACAAGACTGAGTTTGCTATGTCAGAAAACAAGCACAGTTACGCACAGTCCTGGCAACTGATAGTGTGAGTGCACAAGATCGCCCTGGCTGAACATCGGTTTTGAAGAGGCAGCACCCCTGGCCTCCAGCATCCAACACTGTCCCCTCACTGACAGTTGTGGCACCACGGAACGGCCAAGTAAATATCCTGAGTGGGCAGCTCCAGTGCATATTCCAACCCCCCTCGCAAGGGATTTATTCCATGCTCCTCCTGAAGGGACAGAGGCAAGGTCAGCACGTCCAACATATAACCCACCTACGAACACAAGCTGATTCCCACTGGGCCTTTTTTTTGCTCTGTTCTTTATAAGAGCAGAGAAGAACGCAGCACAGCGACATTTCCAAGCAAGTTGTTCTTAAAGGCCTTACTGCTGCCTGCCACACATCGTGCTGGCAACAAAGCGCCAGAGGCACGCTCGTTCCCTGCTGCACGCCGAGCAGCTCTGCAGCTGCTGACCTTCACAATGGGTTTGCAGCACTTTCCCTGCTGTCTGAGGAAGGGGAAGTTCTCAAATAAAAAGACGCAAGTTTGAGGAAGAAAGCTTATATAACCAAAATCATTTGGAAACACAAAGCACGTGCAGTTCAAGGAGATACCATCTGCTCTTTTTCACATTGGAGCAGAACTTAGGAACTTGCGTTCTCCTTAAAGGAGTTGGTACGATCAGTGCCCTCAGAGCAAAACATGAGTGTAGTTGTACAGCAGGAGAAGCCAGGCATCTCTGCTCTCTCTGCTCCCTTTTTACTAAAGAAAATAAAGGGGGGGAAGAGATGTACAGCTGGGGATGAGCAGCAGACATATCACATCTAAGATGTGGTAAACCATGTAGCATTTCATTGACCAGTGTGCATCCACTATTAGCCAACCCCTGTTGGGGAAGCTGAGTACCTATGACCCTGTTCTAAAGAAAGAGGAAACACATGGTATTACCAACTCCACTGTGCAACCTCGTGTTAGATCCTAGCACAGCAGATGGCAAGAGATTCTCCTTTCATCAAGATCATAGAAGTGCCTTCTGGGCTGCAAAATGCCTTGGGCATCCTAAGACAACTGCATCTTCTCCAGGCACAGGAACTCTGGAAACTCGGTCCCGCACTCCAGATCCTCATCCACATGCTCCTACTTACCAACCTTGCCAGTGTCTCTTCAGCAGTTCTGAGCTCCAGAAGCAATAAGGACTCCAAATAATTTATCTGTACGACCACTCTTCCACAACCCCAATGGTTAGGTTTATACGGGCGATGCATTTGCATCTGTTTGCTCCTTTTGTACTAGTAACAAGGAGCTTCCAAAATATAGCTTATAGTATACCATATCCGGGCTCCAGAGGGATTCTAGGTATCACCACCTCCTGCTTTTCCCGTATGGTTATTACACTGTGCTACAACCATCCAACATAACGTGCCACTAGACAAGTGAGGGAGGGAAGGAAGTGGCAAAGTTGGGAATGCACAACATAATTAATGATGGGATTGTCAGTCACTTCGATGTCAGGCCCCACATCTACACACCATGCACTGGCACTGATCTTGCCCTGCCCACTTGGCCCGGAAAGGCAGTGAGAGTGCCTCTTCTCATGCCAAGCCACCGTGTCAGTCTTGGTCGCCGTCAGACGACTCTTCTTCTGCCTCCTCCAGCCACTGGATAAACTTCTGGAGCTGCAGAGAGAATGAAATGTAGGTGGGTAACAGGTGACAAACAGGTGCTGGGAACGCTCAACAACTATATCGTGTCAGTGAGGACTGCTATCACACACAAGAAAGAGAAAGGGTGTTTCTATAAAACATAAAAACAGAGGCAGATTTGAGGAAGAGACACACAAGTTCAGATGAAAACCAACTGGGATGCCATTGAAAGCACTGCTGACCTATACTACCAGTTGACTTTGCAAAGGTTTATAAACAAAGCAAAGGTTTAAACAAAGCCGCAGTTCCTCAGAGGTGGCCTTCTTCCCCTCCAACTCGTCCAAATCCAGGGAGGAGGACTGGAACAGGGCTCAGCCAAACTGCAGCATAAAGTTCTGTCTGATGGAAGGGGGAAGTTTATATGCTCCCTTGCAACACAAGCCAAATGAAACCACTCAGTACAGCAAACGCTTCAAAATATATGCGAAGGGGCTGGTAAGCCAGGAATGAAAGCTTCAAAGGAATTGCATGGGGCCAGCAAACAGGGCATTGGCCTAAAGCCCATTTCAAATGGGTGTTGGCTTAGAGAGACCGTGCTGCTCCTCCAGAAAGTGCTGGCCTTATGCTACAGACCCCACTTAAAACAACATCCCTCTCCTACTGCCTCCATTCCTTGTTGAAAGAGGATGATTATGGCAGAACGCACAGAAACATCCGCTCTGGAGAACAAAGTTGCGTTGTTTAGCACTCAATACACCGGTGCATTACTGGCCTACCATGTAACAGCAGCTGCTCCACAGAAGGTGACAGTGGCACTGAACTCCAAGGTTCTTTTACCAGATGTTGCTTTTTTTTTTTTTTAAAAAAAAAAAAAAAGACACCTTTGGGACTTACCCTCTGGTTTTTACGAAGCTGCTTTCCCTTGTCAGATGTGTCCCGCAGAGAGAACCAGTTGAGAATTACATCTTCTTCCAGAATTTCCAGCTGGTAAAATGTCATCAACACCTGCATTGATTAAAAAAGAGCAACAGGGCTCTTTATAAAGTCTTTTGGGACTAGCTCATGTCCAAGCACAGAGTTTGCACATAATCTGTGTCTTCCAGCTCCATCTTCAACAGAAGGCAATCAGTCTGTTTAATTTTGATTTTATTATTAAAAATAACTGTACTTCCCCTGTCAAGCCCTATGCTCCTGGAAGCTGGATGCTATTACACGTACCGAGTCAAAGTTCAAGCCCCATCACCTTCAGCTCTACGGCTGCAGAGTATGCTTGAGAGCTGTGGGCAACAAGAGGCCACAGAGGGCATCAGTTCAAGATATTTCTCTTTTTAAAGCACCCCAAAAATATCCCCAAAGCAGATCAGATAAGCCACTCTTATGCAGGCCCAGATACGCACAGCAGTGACGTACGCAGAGAAGAGCGTGAATCCATCCACCCTGCCCCAGGCTCCCTCGTCCTGTCAGTTCTCTCTGAAAAGTGCCTTATGGCAGGTGTCAAAGCAATTGGTCATTCACCAGCTCAAACCCCCGCCCAGCGCAGCGAGGGTAAGACGCAGTCGTGCTTTCTCAGGGTGCCTTTGTGCTCAGGCAGAGCAGGCACTTTGCAGTTGGTCTCCTCGCGGCAGAGCACTGACAAAGCCGTCTGCCAACTCCAAATATAAAGTGTCATTTCAATTCTCAGCCTCCAGGGAAACCCAAGCTCCTAGAACAATGGACACATGCCAAACAATTGCTGTAATTCAATGACATTTTGGCTCAACAAACCAAAGGCTTTTGGCTCAGCTCCATGCTAAGTGCTTTGCCATTAGCCAGAGGCACTGGTGGCAGAAGTTAAGATTACTCTGTCTTGAGGAACCAAGAGTTAACCAGGCCCTAGGAGAGCTCTTCCAAAAGACAGGGGCTTCTTGAGGCTGATGAAGGAAAATACTTGCAATTCAAACCAAATGCACTTAGTCTGATGACAGAAAGAACACAGGGACAAAATATTTGTGAAGGAGGATTGTGCAGGGATATATTGAAAACTCTTGAAGTGGGAGGATAGGTAACAAACCACGTCAGCTGCTCTTTATTCCCAGTTTCACAACTAGGCCAGCCTGAATAAGAAATTTTGCCCTTATTCCCAGTTTTGCACTCTCAAGCAGCATAAACCATTTGGCAGTTCGATCCCAGGGACCATGCAGAGACAAATGAAGTTAAGCTCTTCCTAAAACAAGTTCCTGGCCTCACCTCTCTTCCAGCACCACACAAGGGTATCTGGGTTAGAAGCTGCAAAAGAATAGCTCCCTTCAGGCTTCATGTTGGTAACGAATACTTACCCTCTGCAGTGCTCACTCTGAGACACAGAACTTTATTTTTTTTTTTTTTAAAGCAATCGTTATAGATGGATTTCCTATACACGCTCTGCACTGTGACCCCACATTTCTCTCCTCTAAAGCAGACAAGCTGATGATGTGAACAGGATGCGTTTCACCATGAATCCAGCAAAAACAGGTCCTCCGAGCTGGGAGCAGATACTCACTTTAGCTATTGATGTGCAAAGACTGTCATGTTCCAGGAAGAATTCCTCAATGGCAAATAAGGCATTCAAGTGATCTGACGCACGTTTTATGTAGTTCTTAAACAACGGGGTCCAGTTCTTCAGCAGCTGCAGGGAAAAAGCACAAATTGTTCCTGAGCTATGAGATGGATGTGTGCACTCAGCCCAGCTTCTCAGCTGTACTGCACCGAGAAACTGACCCAGGACAGCATTTTAAGAAACCCTTCAGCTAGCCAGTTAATGTGTTTGCCTCTCTCTGTCCATTAAACAGACACTATTACGCCGTGTGCAGAAAGGACATGGAATTGCCAAGTAGCTTTAAGAACATCAGTTAGCTTTCTTGGTTTTGCTTCTCTGGATGGAATTCTAGGCAATCACAATAAATGTGTTTAATGGAGTCTGCTACTCAAAGAAAATCACATCACAGCAGACCAATAAGGAGAGGTATATACATGCTCTCAAACTTTTCTCCAAAGGGCAGCTAACATTTCAGTTGCACTTTCCCGCAAAGCAAAAGAGCAAATAAGAACTAAGATTTAAAAAAGTTCCTAATTGCAAGTCACATGTTTTATGTGTGTCTACAGACTTGCTTGAAACCTAGAGCCTGCTGCAGGGAATGGGCAGAAAGGATGAATGCCAAGAAACTGTTTCACTACTAGTGGATCCCATTTATCTACTCCAAGGCTTATTTTTGATGAAGCCTTTCGTTTAATGATTTTGGTGCTGCCTCTTCAAACAGTATTTCTGGCCAAGTTCCCCACAGCTCTTTCACTTGTACACATCTGAAAAGCAAGCAGCAGGGAAAGCTCTGCAGAGCAGCACAGACTGACCTGAACCCAGGATAGGAGGTAATAAAGATGCAGCCTTGTCCATAAAAGTTTTAAGATAACAGAGCGAGGATGATAAGATACAAAAATTCCTCATTGGCCACATCATGACCAAGCCATCCCATGAAAATACTGTAGCTATTTCATTGGTATGCTCATGCAGATACGTGGTCTTGCCATGCCTTCAACACAGTGCCTCCTTACAGAACACACTCACACAGTCTGTTTGGAAGAGAAATAGGTATTTGTATTTCTTAGGGAATTGGGATGTGTTGAATCTCTGAGTCACCTACATCCAGGGTTCATCAGCACTGTTCTGTCCAGAACAACTGTTAACAGGCAGTAGTAGCCTTGCCAGAGGGAGAGCTCCATGACAAACAGTGGAGCTAGAACCCAAGCTACTGGGGGCTGTCGACACAGCCTGTGCTAGGAAATACTGGTCATCAACTCAATAGCACTACATTCCGCCACCTCTTCAATTATTGCAGCCATTCATGAATTAGCATGCCTCAAACAGACACAAAAAAAGGAAGATTAACACAAATGGATTGATCCATATAGTATATTGACTGGCTGAAGGGACAACAGTAAGAGCACAGAATGATCCTAATTGTCATGGTATTACAACAAAAAGCTGAGAGCTGTATGACGTATTTCCAAAAATTATTCTAACCTTTAGCAAAATGCTTAATCCTAAACACTATTCCTTCTTCTCCAACCATTTCCTGCATTTTTTTTCTTCTTTGGAATTCTTCACCTCAAATGCAGCACAGCTACTAGCAAGTTCCTTCCAGGCTAAGAAATATTTTGTAATACCTTACTGTTAACATCTTTAAATCACAAGCTGATACAATTCTAACCAGAAGTTATGAAATTTTTAAAAGTAATTTATAAAGAAAGCAGAGCTATGAACTCTCACAACCTCAGCACTCAATCCGATGTGCCTATTGCTGGGAAAGGGAGAAAAAAAAAAAATACCATCTCAGGTTGGGAACATGCACTGTTACTGTAACTGGTGCTAATGGGGAAAGGAAGGCTCAGCCCAACAGAGCTCTTTGCAAAAAGATGCACGAGACTGCATGACCACAGAGGCTGTGTTGGGAGTTTCAGAAAAATCTGAACTGGCAGATTAGAAGCCTGCAGTTATTTTAGATTGAAAAGATACTGCAAAATTAAGAGATAGCCGAGAGGGCTGTAGAGACCTACAAACAAACTACAACCTGGAGAAAGCAATCAAATTCCTCTGACAAGTTGGTTCTTTTTTTTTTTTTTAAAAAAAAAAAAAAACCACAGATCTGGTCAGTGATGCCACATCAACTTCATCTTCAAAGAGGCTTGTGATTCACTTTTTTTGTGCCAGAACAGTCTCAAGACCAGGCCTATTTTACCCCCACCTCCAGACAGAACACCACCATGAAATGTGTGGAAAGCATACGGGACAAAGCCTGTGAGTGCCTTGTTTGTGAAAGCCTTCTGACCTTGTTTTGCCTTAACAGCATCTGAGTTGACCCCCAGAAATTTCTCCAGTGAAAGCAAGGATCCACCTGCTCCCTGAACATACAAACCTGTTTTGTGATATTACAGAAGACGATGGCTCCCAAACAGACCCCCAGAGGTGCACCATACATGCTAGCTGCTGGGCGGCAGTGCAGACACAGGCCAGCTGACAAGCTGAATCGCCAAACTGCCTCGTGTGGTTCCTTTTAAACATCCTCACCTATTGTCTGCTGATGCTTCAGTGACAACAGATGCACAGCCTTCAGTTTACCGGCTATGTCAGCCACACTCCCTCAAATCGTGCCTACAGTCTGGGAAAGGTCATGTTTTCTGTACTGTCTCTGCTTTACAACTTGTACAAGAACCAAACGAGATACCTGACATACATCAAACTAAATAACTATTTCTCAAGCCTCCACATTTCATCTGAAAAAAATACCCATGGGCATATCCTTTACCGGATGCTTATTTCCTAAAATTGCTGCAACACTTACGAGCTTCATGCTCAGGGGCCAACACTTCAGAGCACATACTGTGGTTTCAAGTCAAACCATACATCATAACAATGGCATTTCCACAATTTCCCCTCCTGAGATGTCTGGGACTGCTCTACCATTGCTCTAACACAAACAACCCATCTTCCTTTAGCATCTTTTCACTAGCACTGAGCTACAAGGAGAGTGAGAATCAGTCCTACAAAGTTCAGTAAGCTTCCGATATTCAACACTCTCAGAATTCAACTATTTCCATCTCATACAAAATAACTTTGCCATACATAAACCATTACAAGCAGATCTCAGCCTAATACAACCATCGACTGAGGCCATTCTAGCTGCACAGCTACACACTTCAGCTACATCCTCATTATGCACTCACCTATACCAAGCTAGTGCTTGAAATTCTCAGGGTATAATAAGTATTAGTAACTTAAAACACTACACTTTTTACTAATTAGGCAACCACTAATTATTCTCTGCAGAAAAAAACACTTTTCTACTTTTTCAGATACTGTACAAACACATATTCTGCCTGAAAGAACCGATCTCTTCAGAGTACCGTGGGCAAATAAGCACAAGCTGCTGTGCAGGAAGACCATTGGTGTCTGCTTTTTAAGCCTTCAAAGGACAACTCTCTACTTCTGTCAGAGGCACATCTCAACTCTAACATTTAGTTATTATAACAGTGAATAACATTATGTGTGCAATGCAACGGTAACTGTGTGCCTCACCAGGACACTGCCTGCCTGCTGATATCAGTACTGAAAGCCAGCACCACCGAGGCACCAAATTCTCCCAGAGAAGGATACTCTAGGAAACTTGCTGGCTGCTCTTTAACCAGGAACATCGGGAACCATTGCCTGCCGTGATGGTCAACTGATTTGACACTTGAATCTCTTTTTTAATTCCAAAGATATTTGTGTTCCATACATGCACATCACACACAATTCCCTGCCTGAAGAAGTTCCACCTGTCCATGACACAGGGCATAGTCACCCTGAATACATTTTCATTATTATTGCATATCGCTAAAGGTTTTTTTGACCGCGGCCTCTGCTGGCAAGCACGAACACCAGCTTTCCTACAATGACATATGTATCAACAAAGTTACCCAGAGGTAAGCTCTGCATGTACTTCCATTGTCTTTAGCTTCAAAGGGTTTGGGGGCAATTACGCAAAACATTATTCATTTATACAGTACCCTTTATCTCAGACTAGAGCCTCTTCTGACTGGATGTTGCACTGAAATTCTCCTGTCCTACTCTTGCCCTGTTAGGACCCCAATCAAGGACACAGAAAGATGCCATATCCTAGCTTACAAAACAAAACAAAAACCAAACAACCACAAAATCATCTTAAATAGCTACCAACTTTACACACCCTGTTGCCTAGATATACTGCTTTCCACAGAGTCTTACACCTGCTGTAACATTCTCTTCAGTCCTCTTTGGACTATCTTTTTCCAGGACAGGACAACTTACTTAAGAAAACTGACTGGAAAAATGAACAAAAGCAAGCAGAGTGCATAGCACAACCTCATTGGGCCATCTAATAAACAGATCAGCTCGCCTGGATGTTTCCTACAGAAGGCATCTTCACAGATCCAGGAGATGAATTAAGTGCTGTGATTACACCTACATAATCAGTTTGTTACCCTTCTCCATTAGCTTCAAGAAAGCTGACACTTCCTCTGAGAAAGGACGATGAAGATGCCTAGTGTTCCTCTTTAGCTCTGGGAAGGACTAGTTTAAATTCTGTAGGAGACAAGCAGGTGTCAGATACATTTACTCTAAAAGAGCACCTATGTAACATGTAGAGCTAAAAGAGCACCTATGTAGCATGTAGAGTTTGTGAACTCAAAACACACAAATACACTATAGCAAAGAGAAAAATCACTACAATGCCTTCAGCTTGGATCAACAAAACCATTAACATGAAGCTGCCTGCTTTTTAAAGCAGATCCTAAATAAATCCTAAAGCCAGGAAACAGAAATCGCTCTCACCCAATTATACAACCCCAGAGACAAACCAACTCTTTAGAGACACAACAGAACTCTGTATCTTCACTCAAAGACAAGATTATACCTCTGCATTTAGCTGGAAAAAATTGGCACCGGTTACAGTATGCAGACAAGTTATGCCTTGGAAAAGATCCCACTGGGAGAGGAGAACTCCCTGCTGCCCCAAGGACAGGGCTTATGATGGATTAGAACTGGATTCCTGGAATGCAGGCCTATAAAGACATCCTCTAACAGTCCCTCTCTGATCTCTTCTACGTTATACACTTCTACTACCACACACAGGAAACAGAAATGAGCAGAGGTACTGAAGTAGGGCTCCCCGCACCTATGCCCTGAGCTGATTTCTGTCAAGCAGGTACAATAGTTTCAGTTCACTTCTAGGGAAGAAAAGAGAGGCTCATGACCTCAAGGAGCTCAAGTCGCTTCAGGCTTAAGCAAAAAGACTTCTCAGCCAGAAAGAACCTCATGCGTTCAGACTCCTACACACTAAGAGAAAAGCCCCAAGAAGAGTCAAACGGAGCAGCACTCACAGGAAGTAATGCTGAGAAATAGTTCTGGGAGTCCAGGTTTGCATCCAGCTGCTGCAGCGGGAACTCCAGAATCACTTTACTGAGCACCTGCATCATCTCCTTCAGGCCGATGTTATATGCATATCTGCAAGGAAAAAGACAAAAAAAAAAAAAAAGTTTCACACTACATCTCTGCAGACTGGTTCCTCACATAGATTCAGCAGCAAATTCGACTTACATCTTCCAGAATTTTGTTTGTTTCCTCCCCCCAAAAAACATTCAGGTAATAAAGCCACCTTGCATTGCATCAGGCCCCGTGTAAGGCCAACAGCCCTGGAAATCTGCAATCACCATGGAACGAGCTGCGGCAGGGACAGCACCCTCACATTTACTAGAGTGCTGCATGGACATGGTTGCGCAAAAGAAGGGAAACAGGTTTGTATTTGAGAAATACTAGGTAAAAGGCACTCTGATTACATGTTCCAGACTTGCTGCTGTACAAACAGAGTGGACAAGTCACACCACAGCACAGTCTCAGCTGCAGGCAGCTGGTTGAATGTTGCAATGCGAGGAGCATGAGCTTACAAGAAGCCTGTGCCAAGAACTGGCTTTCTCTCTTCAGTCCATAATTACTTAATAGTAATTCAATCTCCCATTACAGAAGTGGGGCTGGAAAAGCTTAACGATTGAGGAAGCTATAGATGCATCAACTCCTGTCATCATTCAGTCACAAACTCTAATCTGCATTTCTCTGCTGTAATATTGGTAAAATTATTGTTTAACAATCAACATGGGTATTCACATGGTTCTCTTCCTAGATCTGCAGTTAAACACAACCGTTCAGAATAAGGGACAGCGTTTTTAAGGGGACACTCACTTGAGAGAGTTGATTTCCAGGACCAGGTTGTCACAAGAAATGTTTTCCTCTTCACCCCTCTGTAACGTACCCAGAACCTCGTTCTGGAAGACTAATGAAAGAAAGGACAAGTAGTTAGGCCAAGGAAGAGCACATATTCTTCAACCCTTTCATCACAAAAGAAACTGTGCCCTTAACAAAGGAAGCATTCTGATGCAGACCTCTATTTGCTCTCCATAAGCTGGCACAAACCCACATCAACTACACTTATAAATAGTGGTATCATGCAAATAAAGGAGAAGACCTTCTAGATAGCATTGATCTAACCACACAAACCAGTACAAAGTTATTTATCTCTGTGATCCTTTACAGCAGTTTCTATTACACTTTCACAATCTAGTCTTTCGTATTCAGACAACCTGACCTTCCTTTAACTAAAGATATGAAAGCAAAGACAGAATTTATTAGTTAATTTCCCATGGGGAGATACTTTCAGGTGCAAAACGTGTATTTTTTTTCCCCAGGTTAGTCTGAACCCCTTTTAAATCCATGTGAACCTAAAACACAAAATCAAAGTATATCTGCCAAAAGAAACAGTTCCTGTAAGGAAATTTAATTCTCCAATAAAATTACAGCAGTAAGCTCTCCAGAACAGGGAGTTTCGCTGGATCTTCACGCAATCTGAGTTTAGGCAACAACACTGCCATTTGAACAGATGACTCAGGGAAGTCATTTTCACGAAGGCCCAGCGTTCATGAGAATGATGAAGGATCTTTGCCTTCTCATCCTTGGCTGCCTTGAGTTAACGTACAATAGCAATACAGCGAGTATTAAAAACCAGGGTAGCAAATGCAGAAAGTGAGGTCAGGAAGCAAACACATTACATCCATCCACAGGCTTTCCAACACACCCAGAGCGAGCAGCACAAGCCTCACTGTCTGCATTACCTGCAGACTTACCATCACTCTCAATAGCCCCATCCCTCACCTTTGATGTCATCTAGCTGAGGGGATGCTGCCCGGCTGTCTGGCTCTTCAGAGCCCATGCTCAGGTCACTGTCTGACTCACTCTCTTCTTCTGAATGCACAGCCGGGCCTGATGAAGAAGAGAAGACACCATTCAATGCTCAAAAGCTTCAGCTGTCAGATGCTTGTGGAACCAGGTGTCCCAGGGACTTCACAATCAAGTCAGCAACCATCTGTCCTTGCAAGAAAGGCTTTACTCACAGGTCCAGATGGTTAGAACTGCTGCAGAGGGAACACTACAGCTGGCACTGGGATTGTTACTATTATTATTATTTTTAAAGTCTACAGGCAGACAGCAAAGGACAGGGACAGAAGCAAATGCATTTGTGCAGACTGCTGACTCATTACAGAGCAGTGTCAGCAGGCTGTCACTAGCAGAAAGAAAAACAGAAGAACCCAGAAGAGCCAAAGCTTATCCCTTCTGTCCCTTTGACAGGAGGGCCTGGTGGCCCGTGGTGTGCCACTCACAGCACAGACAGCTGTGTGTGTTCGTCAAGTTCGTTGTGTAAGTCAAAGATACTATAACCATCTTCCATAGAGCATAGGAAGAGAGAATCTGGTCTGTCACCTTTCTAAATAACCCCTCACCTTCAAACACAAATACATTATCTGAAGGCCCAACTCCTTCACAGAGTCCAGGCCTTATTCTGGGAACGATTATCAGCGTTCCTCTCAGCAAGTTTCCCTGACACAAAGTCTGTCTGCCCATCCCCAGGTGACTACACGAAACTCTTCCTTACCCCATAGACTCTGTCTCTGCTCCTCTTCATCCTCTTCATTCTTGTCATCTGCTTTCCAAAGATAGCCTTTGCCTTCTGAGCCTACATCCTTTTTGTTGTAACCTGAAAAAAGAAACAGCGATTAGGAGGTAGAGGTACTGGACCTGCTTATGGGTAAACCTGAAACAGACTGGTAAAACTTGCATCTACTGCCCTTAAATATCCTTCAGTGAGAGGGAGCTGGGATTCCTGAAGTTGTATACGTTTTTCCACTTCTATCTTCCCACTTGCCTTGACAAGCGACCACTGACTTACCCCCCACAACAGCAGTAGCATTCAGTTGAGCATGTTTAGATCCCTCAGCAAACAGACTGGTAGAAACAGCATCTCACAAGGACAAAGTCCTTGGACACATTCCAGGTACAAGGACATAAATCTTGCAACCTGCCTTGAACTGAACATCTCTTTCAACTCCAGCTTATTGTCTCTTACAAGGCTCCTACTCCAGGAAAATGGAAAATAGCTGAGTCTCCACATATTTCATTGCTGGGATACTGAGGTACAACATCCCACTGACCAGCTTGAGCTGAACACCTTCGCTTGCCCTGTGCAAGCACTAAGCTCCAGCCTGGCACTGCAGAATCTAGAGTGAGGGAGGGAAAGACCCCAGAAGATGGAGGGCAAAGTCCTCTGCACATCCTGAGCGTGTGGTGCCAGAGACTCTCGTACCTTTCAGTTTGACTTTATTCTCCTCCTTATTCACGCCAGAGTCATCACTGAACTGGTCATCATCCTCTTCCTCCTCATCTGGTGGGTGCAGAGAGATCACTGTGCCCTCAGAAAGAGTGATGCCAGGACCTACTACTACCTGCAAATACGTGCAACATATTTTAATGAAGAAACACCCTGATTGTTCCCTCGTCCTGCCACCAGCAGGGAGGGTAACAGCTCCAGACAAGCTATTCCAAGAGAGTCAAACAAATGTGACGACAGATATCAGCACTGCTAGGCCATGTACCATGCTAACCTAGCCAAAATGCCCAAAGGAAGAAAAAGTGGCAGCATACCCCGCATCTCTGAGGAAAGGCCTGGAGCAGCCCTGTATTCTGGTATGGTTTAGTGGACAAGCCTAGGAAGTGCCAAGAAAGGCAGAAAGCAATATAGACACAAACACAACTCACCTGAGAGGAGAGGACACAGTGGGGCTTTAGCTTTACTTCCTCCTTCACTTCAGCATTATCACAGACAACAGAATGGAAGATCTCCACGTTATCTGCTATCTGTACATTGTCCCAGAGAAAAGCTCCATCCAAAACGACTTTATCACCTGTTATACACCATCAAGTACAAATATTTTCATCAAGGCAGACTGCTGCTCTCCCACCCTGCTGAGTTCACTAGAAAGCATCTTACTGAACCTAGGACTGAACAATGCCCTCGATGCATGAAAGATGTTAGATGAAGGGAGAAAAACGGCCTTATAGGCCTCCAGACACTTAACCAAAGATAAAAGCTGAGTTTGTTCTCACAGAGAGTGAAGAAGTTGACAGTAACAATGGACATCTTGGTCTTGCACAAACACAGCCAAATCACAAAAAAAAAGAAAAATCAAGCCAGAGCTAGAAAGAAGGGGCAGCAGGCAGCTCTCAAAAAACGATGCCCCTCATTTGCAGGATATTGGTGGTGATAACCGTAGGTCATTAAACACCATGCATTCTCTTCTGCTGAAACAACTTATTTGCATGAAGTGCTTCCCACCTTTCGGCATCATTAAGGTACTCTGAAAATTTTTATCTATTTCCTCCCCTGGAAAACTAAGCTTTTCTCCTTTTTTCCCATTAGAATTTAGCAAGTACCTAGTATCTTTGGGAGCCAAATGTACTTATCTTGTAAAAAAAAATCCCAACACATTGTGCCCTTATCTGGCACGCCCTGCATGCTCCCCATTCTGGTACTCACCTATCTTACAGTTCTGCCCTATAACACTGTTCGTTATGGAGCAGTTGCTGCCGACGACGGTTCCCTGCCCAATGAGCACGTTCTCTTCCAGCACGCTGCCGTGACCAAGGCTAACATCCACCCCCCGGTAAATGTTGTGTTTAGAATGGGTGTAACTCTGATTCTCGTCATCAGTGAAGTTCATCTCCGGAGTCAAAGGATAAACCCAGCGTCTGATGATGTCAGAGCACACAGCTTCATACATTAGCAGGTTGCATATGTGGGCGCCATACTCTTCTGTCGTTACATGCATGTGGATCTGGTTCCCCAGGACCTGGAAACAGGACGGGACGCGTCAGAGTATTCTCCAATGCAAGGTGACAGGATCTCCCTCCTAACATCCCTCTCCTTACCTCCTCGTTTACTAACAGACCACGCACAAAGTCATCCCGCGTCTGGTAGTCAAAATTGTCTGTAAAAAGCTCAGCCACCTGCCAGGAATAAAATGTAAAGACATAATATAATTACACAAAAAGTTGTCAGGGAAGCCAGTTAATTAATGGCTGTTCAGCGGTTCTCAGAGAGACGAGTTATACAGTATAGGAAAGTGATGCTCTTGCCTTGAATAAAGCTTTGATTCCTGCCGGTAGGAGTGTTGACCTTCCCATCTCTTCCTCCTACCGCAGACTATGAACAGATTCTGGTTTTCAGAAGGGGCAAAACATATAACTTTAGCACCTCCAAGCAGTCCGCCCAGCCTCGCTTTGTAGTTTCACTCCCAAAGGAAAGCTGCAGACCAGCTCTTTCAGAAGCGGGAGAGATGTCACCAAGCCATTACTAAGCCTAGGCTGGAGCAGCCCTGCATATTACCCTAACGTGGCACCAGCTTGCACGTACTGACACTTTTCCACAGTATAGGCATCACATCTGCTCCACGGACTTTACTACTGCTTACTTTCCAGCATGGTTTCATCCTGTGCCCAGTCAGCCATTCGGTCTCCTGGTGCGTCTACAGGTTAGTTCTGCCTGGCCTCGAGCAGGGGATGGCAGGAACAGGCTGGGCTCACAGAGCTGTGCCACAGGATCCCAGCTCAGTCACTGAGCACAGCGGGGAGTTCTGGTTTTCAAACCCAGTACACCAAGGGCACACGCACCCCCTGCACGTCAGGAGCACCGAGGAAGCAACGCAGATTGAACTGTAGACCCTCGGAAGGGCAGAGCTCACCTGTGGAGAGCAGATGCTGATATGACAATCCAGCAAGTCATGGCGCACCTCCACGTTCTCAATAGAGTTCTGAAACAGATTCTGGAAGAGGAAAAAATTCAGGTGATCTGAGCGTCGCACGCAGCACTGAACCCCCAAAGTCTTCCCCAGTCCAGAGGTACCACATTGATTAAACACTTAAGCTAGCTGCTGTTCTGGAGATCAGAAAAGTCCACAATCTATCCTGAGACAAGCATAGCAGGCACAGCCCAGTCACACACACAGCTGGGAATCAGTCAGCCTCAACCGTACAAAGTGCAGTTCTCCAAGGAACAGCTGGTACATCAAACTATTGCTTTTTTTTTTTTCCTGGGAGGTTCCTTACCTTTATTTGTTAAAAAGCTACAAATGTACAAAGAACACTAATAAATCCAAATGCAATATTCACGGCTTTCATACCCCCCGTGGACTTTTACAGTCGTGGGGTGGTTTTATTTTCCTCCTCCTTTTTTGTTTTGGACAATGATTTGTGCTTTCATTTGAAGGTAGGGAATAGTTTACCAATAACCGATTTAGAGATGAAAATGTCAGATATATTCATAGTCTTTCTTCTGATTTGAAAAAGAAAAGGGTCCATTTATCTCACTGAAGAAAGTGCCTCCACCAATGTGTACTGAGAATTTAGTACATTATTAGCAGAGCCCCTAACTATTCTAGGGAAACAGTTCAGGTGGAAGTGATAAGAGGTACTACACCTTGCACCTCCTTTTATTCCACCCTGTGTCAGGCTCAGTGTCACTTCAGAACGGTTTGTGTATGACAGTGGCACAGGAACCCCAATTTGCAAGTCTCTGCGACAACATGAATCATCCACCTCCCTTGTTTCATACGGAGAAAAGGACGCAAACCGAATTTTGAGAAATGCCTGCCCCATCTTCAAACTCTGCAATGAATCCCAGCACAATGTCACCCAGCCTTACATAAAGGTTAGAGAAAAAAGAAGCCAGTTTACCAAGAGTTACTTCCTATCAGCTGCTCCTCCAAAAGAAGCAGCAAGCACAGTTCCCCAGCCCTCCCTCAAGGAGGATTTCCTCGCTGGGCTACTTCACTACTGCAGCCCTTTTCCACCCATCAGGTTCCAGACGCACCATAGGAAAGCGGAAGCGTTTCAGCCCCTGGGTTCTCTGATAGTGAAGGACGCGGTTTGTGGCACTGTCCATAGCGATAACAATGTCATCCTCCTTGCACCTGGCGTGGTGATCAGGTGAGGACTCCTTGAAAATCATCGTCATCACAGAAACGTTCTTTTCCATCTTACGACGCAACCTGAAAAAACGAGGGCAGAATTTTAAAATCCCTCTCCGGACCATCAGAGCCCAGACAAGCACACCAGGCGAGCACGCGTTTCTTTCACCACCTACTTGTGCTCTTCCAAGGCTGCGGATATATTGAAGTTGGACACCACGTCCCCAGTGACCAGAATGAAGTCAGAGCGAACGAGGGACTTGGCATCAACATCCCTCAGCACGTCCCCAAGGGAGCGGTACAGGTCGGAAGTCACAAAGCGCACCGTGTTGGGAGAGGTGTGCCGGCACCACTTGGATTTTCTGAGAGGAGAGAAACACATCAGAAAGGCACAAAAAAGTTACTCCTACAGAGAACTGAGGAGGACATGGTGCATGGGACACCCAGAAGTGAATGCAGGGAGAATCCTAGCACAGGAAGCACACCAGCCACTGGCTCAGGCATGTCTGTTTATCAGCAGATGAACTGAAAGAGGTCAGGCTGAGACCAAAGCTTGTGGGAAGTTAGGAAACCAGACTTCCCAATGAGCCGAGACTTGACAGCAGGAACAAAAAAGCTACACACAACCCTTTTTCTTCTTAGAAAAGGGTAAAGATTGTGTGCTTCCTTTCAGCGCCCAGAGGCAGAGGTGCTGTCAGCCCAGACCGTTCCCACGTGCTGCGTGACACAGCGAGGCAGGGCACAAGGCAAGGGGCGGTGCTGAAATTTACACGGCTACCCAGGCAATCCCTGCTTTTAAGCCAGAATAGTTAAATGCCAATATAAACGCAGCCCCCAGGCAGGCAGCCCTCTTGAAACACTGCACAACCACGCTCCGTCACAGGAGGAATGGTCTTTCCCGAGACGTGTTAGGAGATGTCCCTTGAAAGGGAACCTAGCACGCAGCTTTCATCAGCAGGATCAGAGAAATCAATGTAAGACCTTTAAACTTGCTGGAGGACAGAAGAATTTTTTCCATGATCAAGCTAAAAAGGAGAAGAGATTCTTACTGTAAATGCTCTTTTATCTCAGCTGACTTCCAACAGCAGAAAACAAAGGTTTCTTCCACTCCAGTCGCTGTTAGGAACTCCAAGGTGTAGTCAATCATGGCCACGTTTGCCATCGGTAAAAGAGCCTAAAAAACAGACACACAGAGAACTGACCAAACACTGCACCTCAGCATCAGCAAGTCTCCCCCAAACTCCGAGCACAAGGTCATTGGCAGTGCCAGAAAAAAAAATCAATGAATAACTGCACTACCTCCTTTCATCAAAAACGTTCAAACTGTTGGGGCGCACCAGGGACGAACCTACTGATAACAGTTTGTATCAGTTTCTAGCGTTCTACAGGGGACACTGCTCACTTCACAGAGGAAGGCATAAGCAAAACAAAGGTACCACATATAAACCTGTCCTGGTTTTGGCTGGGATAGCGTTCATTTTCTTAGTAGGAGCTGGTATGGTGCTGTTCTAGGTTTAGGATGAGAATAATGCTGAGAACACACAGATGTTTTAGTTGCTTCTGAGCAGCGCTGACACTAAGCCAAGGACCTGGCAGCTCGTGCTGCCCTGCCAGCGAGGAGGCTGGGGGTGCACGAGGAGCTGGGAGGGGACAGGGGCAGGACAGCTGGCCCCAAGCGGCCAGAGGGACGCCCCGTACCACGTGGAGCTGTGCTGAGCAGTACAACTGGGGCTTGGTCAGGAGCTGGGGGGCAGCCACTGCTCGGGGACTGGCTGGGCATCGGTCAGTGAGTGGTGAGCATCACTGTGCATCGCTTGCTTTGTATATTTTTGTCATTATTAATATTCTCCGTTCCTTTTCTGTCCTATTAACTGCCTTTATCTCAACCCATGACTTTTACCTTTTCTCTGATGCTCTCCCCCACCGCACAGGGAGGGAGGAGCGAACGGCTGAGCTGCCTGTTGGGTCAAACCACAACAAAAGCTCTTCTGTGAGGACTCAGCTAAGCCCGACTAGAAAACTCACATATCCTAGCGCGTCGCTTCCCTGACTCAGGCTTCAGCTGCTACAAGAAAAACCTGTTGGACATGAGCGATGGTGCCGCAGGAGTACGAGTGTCCAGGGGAAAAGGGGGGGGGGGGGGTAAGATGCGATCTAAAGTGAATTGAGTACTCTGATTTAAGATTCAGGCCATACCTTTAAACACGGTTACTGATTTACAAGCGAATGAGCGCTTACCATCCTTTGGCTTATTTTTTGTCCTGCTTTGTTTCAGACCTGATGCCGCGTGTGCGGCTGTGACCGCCACAAGCCCGTAATTAGCGGAGGAGGTAGTCTCACTGCCCAGACCTGGAAGCGCTCCTTCCTTCCACGTACAGCTCTCCGATTTGGGTACCTAACACACTTTCAGCCCCGTTCTTTTCCTTTTCCCACCCCCGCGCCCGCCGCTGCCGCACGAGCCGAGCAGCAGGCCCCATGCCGCACGCAGAGCGGCTCCCCCCGGCTCCGCGCCCCAGGGAAGGCGGCGGGGCCCTGCAGCAGCCCAGGGGCCGCGCTCCCCCTCACGGCCCGGCCCGGCCCGGCCCGGCCCCGGGGCCGGCTCTCACCCGCGGCCGGTCCTTGGAGATGGGGAAGAAGCGCCGGTTGAAGCTGTCGGCCACCAGCACGGCCTGCAGCGGCGGCGGGGGCTCCTCCTGCGGGTCGGGGCCGCGGCCGGGCCCCGCTCCGGCCCCGCGCCTGGCAGCGCCGCGGGCCGCCATCTCCTCACACTGCCTCCTCGCTTCTCCCTCTCACTTCCGCTTCCGGGCCCGCGCCGGAAGCAGCAACGGGAACGCGGCGGGGACTCAACGGCGCGAGGGCGGCGGGGAGCGAGCTGCGCGGGGAGGGGGGCGCGCATGCGCAGTGCGCGCGGGGGGGGCGAGGAGGAAGGGGGGTTGTGAGGGGGGTCTCCTGTGAGGGCCCCCTGAGGAAGGCTCCCCCGCAGGAGTTCCTGTTCTGGAAATAAACCTCTTTCTGTAATTTACAGCTTCACTGTGTGTGTTTGTGTAACCACCACGATGGCGGGTCCGTCCCACCGTGCCCTGCACCCAGCACCAAGGGAGGCCCAGAGAGGGACCTCTGTCAGGGACCCAGAGAGGCTCAGAGGCCCCCTGAGGTGCTTCCCCTGAGGAGAAAAGGCGGCGTGGTTTGTGGCATCATGTCGTCCTCCCCCTCTGCCTCCTCACCAGCCTCTCCCGGCTCCTCGTTCTCCCTCGCTGCCCACAAACCACCCTGCCGTGACGCCCTGCGCTGCTCCTCGCTGCTCTCATCCGCCAGCAGCTCCGCACCCACCCGCCCGCTGCCCACCCAGAGGCTGATCCACGGTTCGGTTGCCATCTGAGAAAGAAACCCCGGGCACTTGCATCCCCTCCCTCCGAGACAGGGCCCTTTCCCAGCGTGGGATGTGGTACACATTTATCAGCCCACGCATAGCGTGGTCTATCCACCCTGCTGACAGGAAAATGAAGGGAGGCACAACGTGGGCATCAGGCCTCCAATTCTGTCCCAGCGTTGTCCCCTCAGCCCAAACCCTCTGGCTGAGGGGTCTTTGCTCGATTGTTAGTGGGAAAACTACGTGGTATGCAAGATGCAGCACCCCTTTCCACTGTTTTAATTGCATATTCACGACTGACTTAGTAGGAAACAACTCTCCATCTCCCGAAGGACACTGCAGCATTGGGTATTCCCTGAATTTCCATTTCCCGTTAAAATGTTCAGGCATCGCTTGCATTGTGCCATCTGCCCCCGGTAACTTGTGACTGAGCCCCTGCTGTGCCGCACCTTGTGGCGGAGTTGCTTGACCTTAGATAGTTGTTTGGAATAAAGTGGCAAGGATGGACACGGTGAGAAAATGAAAATGAGCTGCCCTGGAGAAATAAATTGTTCCCATCATGTTCAAAAATAGGTATCCGCATCCCCTCGAGAATCGTGTTGCCACAGCGAAGAAGCTAACCCCAGAAAAAAAAAAAGCTCCCAGATGGTTTCAGCCCAGGGGTTACAGCTTGGGGAATTAACCAAGAGGTGGATTTGTCATTGCCTGAGGGCAGGACAGCATCTTCCTTCCTGCCTATGTAGCATTAAGCGCATAAACAGGGCCAGAAATCAGGTCTGATCCAGTGTGCACAGCCACTGCCCGTGTCAGGACAGGGCACACAGAGCTCGGCAGGAGAATCAGCAGATTATCTGGCTAATTGCATCCTGTTCTCTCCAAATGAGGCGGCTTTCCAAGACATTGCCCTGGTAAATTGGCAGGAGCAGGGGAAAGCAAATCAAGGTAATTGCTAATGAACTGAACTCAAAATCAGCCTGATAAATATTCCTCAGGCTTTGCAGAAACATTTCCATTTGGTTTCAGTTGGGACTTGCAGGCCAGTAGCACCCACAACAAATATTTTCTGAAAGTGATATAATTCCAGGGGAGCTTTTAGAATTGAAATTACAAAAAAAATAAAAAAAAAATGAAATGAGGCTGTACCGGGTTACACTGAAGGACCACCGAGCCCAATATCCCGCAGTGGCTGGGAAGGGGATGGGAAGCCCCATGGACTGTAGGGTTTTTTCCATCTCCTTCATCCTTCAGAGCATCAATGAGCAAAATGTAGGAGCTCTGGGAACAGTGAGCACTGTGGGGATGCTCAGCTCCCTGGGGCATCTGCCTTCCAGTCCCTGACCCTACATGTGTAGCCCTTCTCTCTTTTCTGTCTGTTGTCCTCTCTGATCATTTGGTCGCTCCCTGGCTTTTCCCTCTGTGTAGAAGATGCCCCCTGGGGTATCGTTAAGCCTTGGCAGGCAGCTCCAAATTTGGGCCTATTTTAGACAGCTTTGGGGCTCCACATCCGCCCACAGGGACTTGTGGCAGGGGTTCCCGAGGGTGGTGGGACTCGCGGTGAGGAAGATCACGGGAGGTGTGCGTGGGGGAACCATGAGATTATATTGCTCATCATCCCTCACCGGCTGCTTTCCCGAGTAGCCCCGGGGTGGCAGTGCTCACACCCAGCTCACAGACACGGTCCCACGCAGGTAACGGTGCTGTGCGGGTTCTGCTGCTCACACTCTGCTCCATCCTGTGCTGATTCACCTCGCCACCACGCTCAGAGACTGACGGGGCTTCGGGCAGCGCAGGCTCCTCGCATCAGCTCAGTGAGGACAGCCTGCCCGGGGAAAATGAGTCAGTGGCCATCTGGCCTTGGCACACGGTCCTGGAGGCAGCCAGCCTCATGACCCCGGAGGCTGCTCAGTCTGAAGAGCGAGACCCGTTTCCCATCAGGGGATGGTGCTGGAGCTGTCACGGGAACCAGTGCTCCCCGTCACGAGGAGGTCTGCCTCAGCACAAACACCAGCAGACCGCTTTCAGGGGAAAACCACTTCCCGTGCCCTTCCCCTCTTTCTTATTTAGCCCCCACACGTCTCTTTTGGAAAGCCAAAGGGCTGAGCAAGAACTGGGGATTCACAACCACAGCCAAGGAAACGCCACGCTGCAGAGGGTTACAGGGGCAGGATCTGGTGTCACCTGCATCATGAGAAGGGAGCCCACAGTGCCAGGTCAGGGCTGCTGGGGACAAAGAGGGAATTCCCTGGCTCCAAACAGCCAGGATACCCAGGAGAAGATGACTTCATTTCCAGAGCCCCTCAGCTGGCTCCAGCTCCCTCCTACCCAGGGGGGGCCTTATGCCACCGGCAGATATTGCTCTGTTCCTGCTCCCCTCTCGTGTGCGAGGGCAGAGGGCAGGGCTGTTCCTCATCCCTCGTCTTCTCCAGGGGAGGAAAAGGGCTCCTGCAGCCTCCCCTCCGAGAGCAGCCCCAGCCCCGCCTGGAGGAGATGCCGGGGGACCCGCCTGTCCCTCTGCCTGCTGCTGCCGCTCCAGATGTGTGCCTTCAGGAAGGAGGCAGCCCCGCTTCCCCGCGTCCCTCTGCCAAAAGCCTTTGATCAAGGCAGGGCTCCCAGCGCTGCTCGAAGCAGAGCCCACGTTTCCTGTAACCCTTCCTTCCCTGCGCACCCGCTGCTCCGTGGGAAAGGCGAATTTACCGGAGGGGCTCCACATCGCCGGGCAGGGCTGGGAACCGAGCAGTATTTCAGTAGCTGTGCCATGGCAAGGATCCGCTCAGCTGCACGTGCACCCCAAGATTTGTTTCAAAAGAGCTTTGTGTTGGGGCTGCCTTAAGATCTAATGAAGGCGGAGAAGGGGAACTTTCTCAGGGAGAGCTCTGCAGCCCCCCTCCATCACTTCAAAGCCAGCGAGAAGTCACCTTATCTTGACAGATGTTGTACGCCACGGAGCTGGTTACTGAACTTATGTTTCCCATGGCCTCACTCCAACACTTCTTTTAGTTTGTCGGGGAGATATTTCAGACTGTAACGTTGCAGAAAAGTAGAAGGAGGCAGCTAATTAATGACCATTTCCTGGTAGCGTAGAAGTGTTGGCTCCAGCTGTAGCCATACCAAAGAAGAGGGAAAATGTTGGAAACGAGAAAGAAATGAAGTCTCGGATTAGAGGTTCCTCTTCTGCTTTTTCCACGACAAAGCAATTAATACTGCTACAGTGCGGTGTGCTAGGCTGTGCGATGACTGTACCCGAGGCGTGCTGAGGAGCTCATCCCATTGCTCCCACTGCTCCCGTCACACCACTGGGAGGACTGGGCAGAGACACTGGGAGCAGCCTCCCCATCCTCACCACGGCAGCGCTGCTCCACATGCTGGCTTTGATGCCCTAAACAGATGAATTATTCCTACTTCTTTCCATCTTTTTGGGATCCATCAGGGTGTGAGGCATTGGTCACGCCACCAGTCCTGAGGTTTGATTCCCGGTGCCCTGAAGTGATCAGGCTGCCTTCCAGCTCGGTGCAGCCACCCGAGATGAGGCGGGACATCGAGCCCTGTGGGGCAGGAATGCACGTGGGACGTGGGGCAGGAATGCACGTGGGACGTGGGGCAGGAATGCACGGCGGCAGGCCTGGCTGCGGCCAGGGCTGCACGGGGGAATAAGGCGAGCCCAAGGGCACCGGCACCGGCGTGACTCAGGGCTGATGCAAGGAGAGCCCGGAGCGTGGATCTCTGCACGCACAGGCAGAGCTCAGCCCCCCGCAGCTGGTAGCTGTGTTATCTCTGGGTGATGTGGGTGTTGAGCTGGAAATTTGGTCGGGCTCGTACAGCTGCGGGCAGTCACGGGACGGCCCTGGGCAATCTGCCCAACGCCTGCAGCAGAACCTGCTTCAAACCATCTCCGTGTGTCTCTCTGCACAAACAATTGCAAGTAAACCGAGGAAACAGAAAAGTGACAAGCATCCGGACCTCACTCGTATCAGACTGCAGCCACGTTAACGGCGCTGCACGGAGCGGGCCCCATTTTTTTTGCAGACGAGGCAGCGCCAGGATTCACCGAGGCAGCGCTCGAGGTCGTTCTCCCCACCCACGGGGAGAGCTGCGGTGTTCTCAGAGCAGGAGCAGATGGTGACTGATGCTGCGTGCACCTCCCTCAGACAAGGAGCCGGCTCTGAACGGGGGATTTTCCATTACTTCAGCTTCCCACCGGCTCGATCTCCTGCCTTTAAGAGGAAGCTGCTCGCTGATGAGAGGATCTTTTTGCACGGCAGTGGCTTGAGACCTTGCTCAGCTTTTAATACACAGCAGCTCTCCTTTGCATCTCTCACGAGGTTTCCAGCTGTCACATGTTGTTTTTTTTGGATGAGGAACTGAGCCCCGGGTTGGAGGCTCAGTTTTTGGGGTCACAGAACAAGCTGGAGGCCAGCCAGCCCGGGCACCATCCTATCCAGTAATGCCAGAGGAGCTGGTGCTGGTGTTCTTTGGCTTTACATCCCCCAGCTCCCCTGCGCCGTGCTCCCGGGCCTGGGGCCGAGGCTGGGCCAGTCTCTGGTTGTCAGCAATGGGCTGGGTTTGATACCTGAGCATTTTGGGGCCGTGCTTTGCGTGAGCGGGGCTGCTGCCCCTGGAGCTGCTTCGTGCTCCTCCAGCACCATCCCACCCCCTGCAGCCGCTGCTGCGAAGGCTCCCGTCCTCCTGTGGCACATGGCAGCCACGGCACCGTGTTTCCAGCTGACCTGAGGAAGCCACGATGACACGCGGCCTTTTTCCTATCAGGGGCCGTGAAATGCCCGGGGGCCTCCCCGGGCTGCAGAGCACGGGGCAGGCACGTGATGCAGCTCCGTTTGGCCAAGCAAAACCACTCCAGACACTGTGCGTTCCCCCCCAGGGACTTCTGTAGCTTCAGCAAGCAGCCCAAAGGCTTCAGCCCGCTCGGTGTTTCTTTTGGGGTTCATCTCCACCGCCAGCCTCGCCTTGGCAGCCCCAGGCTGTGGCCAGGGCCTCGTTCCCAGCCCCTCGGCGTCCCACAGGGGTGGTCCCCATGGTCTCTGCTGATGCCATGCGAGGAGATACGAGCAGGCATCGTGGCAGCCCAGACTGAGAACCATCAGCAGCCTCTGCTGCCTTCCCCCCCAGCCAGAAGGGCGCAGCCAGCCTTGTGCCCAGCTCATTCCTCACCACCGCCATCATTTCCCGTCCCATTGCCAGCTGGGCAGCCCGGGCACAGTGCCGCCTGCCTCCCCCTGCATCCCCAAGCAGGGGACTCCATCCGCACACCATTGCCCTGCCCCATCACCGCCGAGGGCAGCGGGGCCAAACCCCAGCACCTGGCTGTCCCAGCAGGGACAGAGCCGGGCTTGCAGCTTCCCCTTTCTCCCAGTTGGGAAATAACGGGCATAACGCCCATCTAAGCTAGCATCAACAAGTAGTCTCTGCACACGATGAGAGCGGGCGGTGAGAGCACCGATGGCACCCACGGACCGTGTCCCGAGGGAGCAGAGGGCAGCACGGGGGTGTTGCAGGACAGCGGTGCTCCGCAGCATCACTGAGACCACAGATGGATGCGGACACTGCAGCAGACGCAGGAGACGTAGAGACACGGCTCCAGCTTTTTTATCGTCCTGTTGTTTGGCCTTTCCACTGACTTTGTCAAGTAACCGGCCACACAGGACAGCAGAGGCTGAAGCCTGGCTTTTCCCTGCCGTGCTGCGGGAGCAGGCAGGCTCCGGCTCAGCCCACGCTGCAGATTTCTATCGATTACTCATTAACCGTCGGGGTGGTGCAAGCTGTAGGAACCACACGATTTGTTAGCATGCACACGTCTGTCCCGGCTTCTGCTCTCTGAGCTATGCTTTGCCCTTGGATTGATCCTGTCCTCTGAATTGTCAGGGCTGTAGAAGATCGAACAGTCCGGAGACAAACTGCCTTGAACTGGCTTACTCACTGGATTGCACTTTAAGCGTTGCAACAGCTTCGAGAGTTTCTGGCTTCTCCCTGTAAGAAAAAATAAATAAATAAATCAGGTTTAGTTTAGTTGCTGCTGGGTGGTATTTGTACCTCACCCTCTCAAAGTAATGTGAAATAAGATGGCGTGCTTTTTCCGTGCTGTCTCCTCCTGACCCAAATGACGAACACCAAACCAAAATGTGATCTGTGCGACACAAGAAATAGGGCAGGGTGATCAAACCTAAAAAAATATAACGTTGTTGTTGCTGTTTGCAGGAGTTTTTGAGGCGAGTACGACACTTCCCAAAAGGAAGGCAGGCTCATCTTGGAAAGGGGATACAAGGGAGTGGTCGGGGCAGCATCTCCAAAACAACAGAGCAGCAATGCCCACATGGCTAACAAGAAGCAAGGATGGATAATTTCCGTGAAAGCTGAATGCACAGGTGTGCTGGGAAATTCATGAACTGCCTGAAACAGGTCCGAAGCAAAAGGGAGGATTCATCTTTCCTCTACTCCAAACCCGTTGCATCTGCTCTCTCCAAGGACACCGGCAGCACAGAGCCTGCAGGGAGCTTTGGGACCTCTTTCTGCAGTGCAGACCACGACCAAACCCATCAGACCCCATAGCTCCTGTGAACTGCAGCGCGCCCAGCCCCGTTCCGTGGTGTAACCAGCAATCATCCATTATGCAACGCCGCTGCTGCCGTTATTGACGTGTGTTTGCAGGAAGCTGGGCTGTGCCTCGCACGTGACAAAGCCAGCCCGCTGCTGTCCCGAAATGGCTCGGTGACGGTGGGCTTTGAGGGGGGAGGCACGGCCACCTCTGGCTGCCCTGCGCTGGCTCCTGCCCCCCTCCCCTCTCCTCAACTGGGCATTAACTCTGGAGCCTAAGGATGGCGGACTGAGAGTTGCCATTCGCAGTGATCTCGTTAATGGTTTCGCCACGAATATCTTGCCTTTAAGCTGTGGAGGCAGGCATAAGGCACAAAGAATGAGCAGCGATGTCCCCTCCCCTCTCCAGCTGCAGGCAGCACGCAGGTATTTATTCCAGCAGCGCCGCAGCTCCGAGGCTGGTTTCATTCTGCCGAGCTGCCCACGCGGGTTGGCGGCTCCTAGGAGAGAGAAGCGTGGCCCAGAGAGGCGAAATTGCTGCTTTCCAGAGAAGTGACGTGCTGCAGTGCAGTGGGAAAGCTTTTGGTCTGAGAGCCTGAAGTCCCGAACGCGTGGGATGTGTGGGAGGGGGACGTGGAAAGGATGGGCAGTAACACATCGGGCACAGCACGGGGACAGGGAATCGGGAGCACGCTGACGGGGGCAGCCTCTCCAGACCGCCCTATTCCTGGACTTGTTATTGTCCGCAGTGCTGCAGGCTAAATTTGAGGTCATGGGGACTTTTCCTTGAGCCATCCAGTACATTCCTGAGTCCTGCGCTTCGTGGCTCAGAGCTCTGAGGAGCAAGAGTGAAGAAGCCCTGGCATGCTCCGCAGGAGGGGCCAAGCCCAGGAAATTCCTGCCAAAAAGGCAAGCCTCGGCAGCCCTGACGGGGCGTCCTTGTGGGGAAGAAGGGCTGGTAAATGAAGGCTGTTGCTCCTGCCAGCGGAGCCTTGGTTTTCCTGGTCAGCCCAGCGATGCCCTGTTGTTGGATCTGGTGGCTCAAGTCAGTTTGTTTTAAGACTTGCGTTAAATGAATTGCTTGCGTTCATTTTGGGGTGGGGGGACTGGATTCTTTCCCCCTCCAGGAAAGGTGAGCGCCAAGTGTTGCCTCCCAGCCCACGGGGTTTGCTGGCCTCTGCTTCGAAAATGCTTCTGGCTCTCGGCTCCAGCCGTGCTCTTCCTGCTGCTGTTCGGGGCTGATGGCAGCAAATCCCAGGTCCGGAGCCAGGGCAAGTTTTGAGCCGGCCTTGTTTGTGTAAGAGCTGACATCCCACTGGGGCCAATCTGGGACTCGCAGCGCTAAAAGCATCAGCAGCTGCGGAGCTCAAGCCGTGCCTCCTTGGGCTGGTGGCACCGGTACCTTCATTTCCCCTAGAACAAACACCGGGGGAAACTCGTGACACGCTCGCTGGGGGGATGCCCACACCAGCATTTCCCTCCAGCAGCCCCAGCCACCACGGGGAGGGAGGACGATCTGCTCCAGCAAGGGGACACCAAAATGTAGGCAGGGTGCTGGCTCCCTCGGACAAAACAACACTCTCTGCTCCTCTCTCCCAACACATTTTTCAACCGTTTTGGCACAACGGAGGTTCCCGTTCTTCTTTCCACGTAGGCACAGGATGCAGAGCCCTCGGGTTCAGCTCAAAACCAGCCGCCTCCAGAAGCGGCTCTGACCTCCTCGGCCCAGGGGCTGCCGGCTGCTGGGTCTTCTGCTGGGAACGATTCCAGGTCAAAGCCCTGAAATACAGCACAAGTGATTCACCTTGGAGCTTCGACAGGGTTTTTATTCTCTTTGCCGTTCTCACTTCGTCTTTTCTGCTAGTGCTGTTTGACAGCACCGCTCAGTACCTGCGTGCTTATTTACCTCCACGCGCCGGGGCGGCTGATGCAGACAACGGTCTACTTAATGAGCATTCAGTGCCTTACTCTAAATCTCCTCCTACCTTACTCTAAATCTCCTCCTGCCTTAAAACCCCTTTGCTGGGACGTAGCATTTATAAAGCTCAAAGTGCACCTCGCAGCTTTTCCCCCAGTAAAATCCCAGCCAAACCAAGGTGAAATGGCATAAACGCGAGCGCTGGGGCACCAGCCGCAGGAAGATGCAATGGCCACGTGTGCTCCCGGCTGCTGTGCCTCTGCTCCCGTCCCAAAGCAGCAGGGCACCCGCAGCAGGGCTGACTCCCATTTTTGCCGGAATCGGGGCAGGAGCTCCGCCGAAGCGGCCCTGGCAACCCTCCCTGCCAGGCGAGCAGCGACTGCGGCGCAAACAGGCGCTTGTTACATAAACCACTTAAGGGAGGCATCGGCCAAAGCCGGCTGCTGGAAGGAGGATGTCAGATGAGGACAGGGTATTGAAGCAGACAACCCGAGCTGCTGCTGCTGAGGTTATTTACAGCCTTTCGGCAGGGGAGAGCGCGACACGGCCGCTTCCCCCGCTGCACGGCTGTAAATAACCTCACCAGCAGCAGCAGGTGACAATGCTGGTGCAAACCAACACCGGGGCAGCGCCCTGCGGCGAAACCTGCGTGGGGGGAACGGGGAGCCACCGCAACCACCCCGCAGCACCGCACCGCGGCCCCAGGCTCTGCGGGGGGACCTCCTTCCCAAACCACGCTGCCATCCGTCCCCCCCGCTCCACACAGCGCGCGGTACCGCACTGCGTAGCATTGCGCTGCGTTGCACCGAGTCGCTCTGCGCACTGCGTTGCATTGCACACGCACGCATTGCGTTGCGTTGCACGCATTGCATTGCACACACACACACATTGCACAAGCAAACATTGCATTGCACACGTGCATTGCACTATTGCGTTGCACACTTGCATTGGATCGCACATTCGCGTTGCATCGCACACGTGCAGCGCACACTTGCAGTGCGCACGTGCATTGCATTGCATTGCACACTCGCATTGCACACTTGCACGCCTGCAGCCCCTCGGCGCGCGCCCCACCCGCCGCCCGCCGGCGAACGTTCCAGACCCCCCACGCTGCGGCACCAGCGGCGGGAGGCCGGGCTGCCGAAATGGAGGCAGCCCCCCCTCCCCGCCGGGGAGCATTCTGGGAAATGTAGTCCCCCGCCCTCTCCCCTCCCTCACGCCGCTGGGAGGTGGGCGCGGCGGGAAGGACTACACATCCCATGGGGCTCCGCGAGGGAGCCGCCTCCTCACTCCCCCCTCCCACCCCCCCCTTCTCGCCGCTCATGCGCCCTGGAGACGCCGGAACCGCTATAAGGGATGTGGTTGGGCTCCGCGGGCGCGGAGGGGTAGAGCTGCGGCGGGGGCAGGCGGCGGGCGGAGGTGAGGGGGGGGAAAAGGGCCGGCACGGGACCCCCCTGTGTGGCCGGGGGGGTCGCCGGTAGGGCCCGTCCTGTGAGGGGGCGGCTGGGCAGGGTCCCCCTCGCACCCCTGAGGGGCTGGGGGTGGTCTCCGTGCCGGTTTTCCTGTCAGCTTCTGCCCCCCGGGAGGGCTGAGGGGTGCCCGCAGCGCCGCTGAGGTGGCTGCTCCCTGTGAGTGTCCGTGCCGAGCCCCAGCTCGGAGCCTCCTCGCACGGGCTGTTTGTCTCCACGGAGCGCAGGGTGACCGCCTGAGGTGGTGGGGGTCTGCTTGGCAGGGCTCTGCGCTGCTAAGCTCCTGGGTCTGTGCAGTTTTGGGCCTTTTTCAGGGAATTTCAGGGATTTTGGGGGATTTTCAGGGAAAACTTGGTCTTCTGAGACTAGTCCCTTAATATTTTACCTAAATACTGCAGTTATGGTTATGCATTTTGACATTCTAAATGAATATTTCACTGCTCTAAGCGGGGAAATAAGCTAATGCTCCGTTAGAGTCACTGTACTCTTTACCCACCTCAGGGTATGTTTAAACTAGTTCAGAAGAAGCTGGTCTTGCGTGGGCTCTCAAAGTCACATTATTAGTTCTATTTTTAACAAAGCTCCTTTGCAGTTGTTTCCTGACTTTATCTAAGCTTTAAAAGCAGTTGAGTAAAAGTAACTAGTGTGTTGGGCATGGCATGTAATGAAGTTGAATTTGGTTCTTTTCAGATTATTGAGGCGCAAATCCACGTGTAAACCCTGGCGTTTACAGAAGATGAAAGACATCGACATAGGAAAAGAGTACATTATACCCAGTCCTGGGTATAGGAGCGTGAGGGAGAGAGCCGACTCGGTGCAGCATGAAGAACAGGAAGGGTCAAAATTTCAGCATGCTAAACATAAGGTCAGTTTATTTTGTCATTGTTTTGCTGTCCGTGCTCATTAAATTACATGCAGCAGCCTTTTTGCTGTGCCAGCTCAGCATAGATTTACTACCTTGAAGGTCAATAATGAATATTCTCATTGGTGTGGGAGAGGTCATTTCAAGGCGTAGCGTAGCTAGCTACCTTAGTAACAAATTTGAGCGCTTATTAAACATTTTTAACTTAAACGTCACCTGACTAAAAGCAAAATACACTTTTCCTACTATTCAAATTTCAATTTGAATCCAGATATTGTAAGCTGTTGTAGTTAAGAGAATCATTATAACCACGTAAGAACAGTGAAGAGCTCAGCACAAATCACACACTATTCAGTGTTGGCGGCTGAAAAAATTCTTAATCATGCCATGTTTTTCTCAAGGATTATTTCTGAGACAGATGTCTAGCTTGCTCTAGATGCAAGATCCTTACTTTTTCCATCTGGATGGAAGTAATCTGTATTGAATACTGTTTTTTATGCATCTGTACATTTTATGTGGTGTGGTACAGTCATAATTACTTTCTGTAATTTAAGAGCTTGATCTTGAAATAACTACTGGCTTACAGCTTGTATGTTGTTCTCAACATCTAATTTTTAAAGCTTGTTCCCACTGAAAGAGTGCATGCATTAGAACTTAAGTGCTGTAGGGCAAATAGATGTTCAGATAAATGGAAACACCCACACAAATGGTGAAAGATATGGTCTGGAACTAAGAACCCATACTGGTTAAAGAAGATTAAAAATAAAGAAGATTAGTAATATTAGCTGGTCTGAATACTTGTACTGGAATATTTTCTTGCGTGTCCTGTTCCTAACCTTTCCAAAAACCACTAAAATACTAATGTAGAACTGTCTGAAGCCAAGGTCAATACTGCCTGCCTGGCTTTTTTTGCAATGACGAGGTGCTTGCAAAATACTTCCTGGGCATTTCGTATGGATTACCTGTGACAGCCCCAGTCCGTGAGGATTGGAAATGGGGGAACTTGTCATATTTATATGGAAGAACTGTGAAGACTTTTTTTAAAAGGCTTGTGTTTTGCTGCATTATACTGGGCACTGAGACAGAATTTACTTCAGATCAAGCTCACCTTGTTTCACTGGGGCTTCAGGGGTTTTGCCAGGTATTTCTGAATACGGGTTCAGTGCTGCACTGCTGCTCTTTGAGGTAGGAGTGATCTGCTCTGCAGCAGGCAGAGTGCGGTTTGTACTCGCAGGCTCTGCAGCTTCTGGTGTCCCTACAGGCTCTATGACTCAGCAGACTATCGCTGATGTACAGAGGAAGGTAGAGTGATTGCATTAGAGCAGGCAGTGATGCAGAGCCGGGAGCCCTTCGGAGTCACAGTGCAGCTTTTCGACAGCATTTATTATGTTGATGTCATTGGCTTGTCACCCAGTGTACGTTGTCCAGTAGCAAATCTGCACTGTCAAATTACTGGTGACAACAGCGATGCCATTGGAGGGCAGCTCCGTTTCCCAACCAGTGGGAGGGGGGTTAAGCAGTAATCATGGCATGGTATCTCTCTTTATTGGTCTGCATCATCTAATTGTGCTGCCTGCTTTAACTTTGGAGGACAAAATCCTGAAAGCTGGCTAAGGTCCTTGTAACGTGATTTACCTCTAAACGTTTCAAATGAATGAAATGAAACCAGCGTTTTTTATTTTCTGAAGGCTGGAAGTAAGCAAAGTGCTGCGTACTTGTACAGCATGACATTAAAATCTCTGACTTGGAGGCACGTTCATATCAGCTGAATTCTGTTGCTGTGGTCTTTTTTTTGCCTCTGTACCTCAACCTGATTTGGTGCCAGTGACTACAGTTAAGGGTGGTAGGCCCAGATAACACTGAGGGGCAGGGATTTTGTAAAATTTGTGGTTACTGATGCAAAAAGAGGTTGGTCCCTGTTCTTACCTAGAACTTTATTTAGAGGAATTAACCTAATTATCTTATTAAGGAAACTGGCTAGTTCTGACAGATGGGCACTGTGTTGTGGTTTTGCTCGCTAGCTGTTGTGTTTGATATTGCCAGGGTTGAGTTAACTTATCTCAAACACTTGGACTCCTTGTTTTGCCAGCTTTATAGCTTGGGTGTATATAATCCATAAACAGCACTGAACTTATTGCTGAGTGTCAGTGAGATTAAACCCTGCTTACTTGCAAAATATTGAGGCTAAGGGGAAGAGCTGTCTTGACCTTGTCAAAACTGTGCTCATACTTGTGTGTACAGTTGAAATAAGTTCTCATTTCTTCCTTTAGTTGAAATAAGTTCTAGTTTCAGCAGGTTTCTTGGCCTTAAAGCTTCTTTGGATGTTTTCTACCTTTAACAAGAGTAAGTGAAGTCTTCACTTTCATAAGGTTGACCTTTGTCTGTTAGTCAAACACTTCCTCTCTGCTTGTAACAATAAAGGATAGAAACTGTAGCTCAGCTGTTACAAAAAGCAGTACTTCAAGGCAAAAGTGACAATGTCCTTTAGTACTTTATCCTTTATGAGCCCTGGGATTGGGTCAGGTGCTTAAGCTGGTTTATTGGGCACATGTTGTACGCGTTGTTACAGCTGGTGTCAGAACGCAGTGGGAAGTTGATGTGAGGAGGGAGGGCAGGACTACAGTGGTGCAGATGGAGGGGTTAAGCGGTGGTGGAACTGTCACTTGGGCAACTGAGAGTCACGATGGAGAGACCTTGTGGAACGCAAATTTCCTGGAGAAAACCTGGTTGAGGATTTCAAAGAGCACGTTAGATAGGTACATCATACATCAGAGGGAGATAGAACTGCGTATTTCTTTCTGAAAAAGGTAAAGGAAAACTACCTGAGTATAGGAGCAGCAGTTAATGGCTGGTGGGGGTGACAGCTTCTGGCAGGGCCACAGGGACATGTCACTGATCAGTAATGTGACTTAACAGTTTCCTGTTGCATGTATTACTGTATTTTTATACCTCTTTCTTAGCTTGAAGTTGACAAGACTAGTTGATTGCCTGGTCACGATTTTTGTAGGTGAAACCTATTCTACCACTGAGCCAAGGTCCCAAAACTTCATGTTCCTTGCTCTGTCTTACATAAAGGTTGTGTTCAGCTTTATGCTTTGTCTTGAAACCTCCACATTTGTTCAGGCTTCCTACTGATAGAAACCAACAGTGGGTGTTCGTGACCATAGTGGAAAAGAACTTGGAATTGCTTCTTTAGAAGCTCACATGCTGTTCAGTCACAGCCTTGAAGATCGCTTTGTTGAAAGATAGGACGTTTTTAAGCAAGCTTCCTAGAATAACAATTGAAATCATTGCCATATAAGTAGGTCTAATCTAACGTTTCCTGGTGCTTAATGGGAAAGTTGCTATAGAAATTTAGACCTCTGAAATAGTTAGGCACTCTGGGACTGAAATTCAAAAACAGTTTTTATTCATGAATAAGTATCTGCAGTATGCTTTTAACAATTGATTTTTAGGTCTTTGTTGGAGACCTTAATACAGCTTATAAAATAGTCTTAACTACATGTTCCCAATGCATAATACTGTGCTAATTGGTGTTATTGTATATGGAGGCACTGATCTTCTGAATGAAGATAACGTCTAGATGTACTTGCTGCTGAGCACTATAATTGGTAGACTTCACCTGTAAGAATGAAAACTTACCAGTGGATGAAAATTAAAGAATGCTTTTGAAATACTGATTTATACTTGTACCGTTAGGACTTCTTGTTCCCAAACACTTGTGTTCTTCAAGTTGTATCTGGAATAATTGTATTTAGTTCTAATGGAAACATCGTGCCCTGAGAAGCAGGGCAGACCCCACTGTGTCCATAAAATATACTATAAAATGATGGATGAGGAAGGGAAACTTGTTCTGAAAGTGGTTTTGGAATAGACTAGTCTCAAATGTAGACTTCTGTGTGTGTTTTTGTTGGAACAGCAGGCAAGCGCGTACTTTGTTCTCCTACCCCATCCCATCTGGAACAACAAAAGAGAGGAAGAAGTTTATTCTCATGATATGCAATGCTTATGAGAACCCAATTACTGAGGTTCTAGTCCCAATGTTAATGCTAGAGCATGAATGTACAAACTGTACTCCAAGCTGTCACTGGAATATAGAGTTTGGGATTAGATTCTTGCTGCTGGAGCATAGTGACTGTCTACAGCATCTGTGGTAAGCCTCAAGTTCATATTGTTGCATTACACTGGGCACCACTGAGCTATTCAGGTTGCTTGAAACAGGCAGGAAAAATGTGTTGCTAACTTTAGGTATGGGAAGCACTACTAATATTCCTGTCCTCATCTTGATCTCTTATTTTTCAGGTGTCTCTGACAGCTTTTTGCCAGGCAACAGAGAATGTGATCAGGACTTGCTGGAGTTGATGTAAATCCTTCAAGCACTGGTAGCTTTGAAGTGATTTATCACTGGCTGTCCAACAGTCAGATAGCTCTGCCTCTCAACCTCTCTGGAACATCTGGAGTGTCTGAACAACTGGGTTGAACACCCTGAAAATAGGGATGTGAATGTAGCCTGGGTACTAGTGCCTTGGTACTCCATGCTTGGAGCAGCCTTTCTAGGCAGCTTAATTACAAGCTTTTAGTTGGAGCCAAAGCTGCTGGATGTCTGCATTTTCTAGAAGCCTTCATATTTTCATGACCTAATGAGCACAAAACTTTAAGAATCACAGGCTGAGTGGGCTACTGGGGGCTCTAGGCTTTTGTCTCTACACAAAGATATTGCTTTATGGCTGGCTCAGAGGTTATGGTTAGAAGCTGTGGTAGTTTGAGCTGATGCCCATGTTCACTGCATGACAAGGTAAAACTGCAGTTGACTACTTGATCAAGATGGCTGGCAAAATGTTAGAATCATTTTAACTGTCACCCAGCTGACCATACCACCGGCTGTGCTGGGAGAGAGATGCAAGAAAAATAGATCTGGATGTTTCTGAAACTTTGTAACAGCTGCTGTTATACTACTTGCTGCTTGAGAATCTCCTGTCTGTAAACGATACTGCACACAAGTGCGATATTAGATGCCTTATTTTCTCAGATCATAGCTGTGTAGAAGGCGAGGGGGTAGTTTTACAGAAACATTACCTCAGTAATGTTAAAAAACCTGACACAGGTACAGATGTATAATGAGATCTGAGTTTGTATAGTTAATGACTTAAATGTAGAACTTGAAATTCAGCTTTTTAGTGTAATGCACAGTCTGACTGCAAGAGATACTTATTTCCTGGAGCTATTTTGATAACAATTAAGCTTTTAAGCTTCCAATTTCTGTATTGTCATTCTACTTTTCTACTAAGTAAAAAGAAAACTGCCCTTTGATGTTTGGAAGCCTTATACGAAAAGCTACGCTAGGTGAAGTATGATCCTCTGTGGATTCTGCTTTGGTATGTTCTTCTGCTGTGAACGAGTTGCTGCGGTGTAAGGGCACTGATGCAATAAGTGTGTGATAAGCTCGTGATAAGCTCACATAATGAGTTCAATAAGGCAAATTCTAGATAAGTGCCTATATACCAAAGGCAGACTTCTCTAAATGTTAATTTCTATTTAAGTGTCAAAGGGAAACAAAACTTTAAACTCTACCTTGCCAATATTTATCCTTAAGCTTAAACACAATTAGACTGTGTGCAAAGGCAAAAATTCATGCTACTTTCTACAGATTGCTTCAATCTTTGGGCATAACATGCAATTAATCAAACTATCTTGATTAGTCATGTTCTCTCATGCTGCTGCTCAGGTACTCTCTAATTTGACACGAGAGATCCCTGAGTTGGTGCCTGGTGAATATTTTAAGACAAACCTCTAACCACCTGGAGGACAGCACAGAGGTTGCATCACTGCCTCAATTTATGTACATAGAGCTGAGAAAGGAGCACAATAGGTTATTGAAAGTTTACCTCGAATTTAGAGGGGGGAATCTACCTATATCTGAAAAGTCTTATACTTATTACTAAGAGGAATAAAAATGCAAAATCTTTCACTGGGCAGAGACGTGCTAGTGGAACACCAGTATTCTGGCTAATTCATGGCTTCTACTTTGTCAGCTGTCTTTAATCCTTTTTCTAAATCTTAGCCACGTGATTAAAATCTTAACCACGTAATTAAAGCCTTGAATCTGGCTACTTGCTGCCATTGTCTTTTACTTCTGTCTATTGCTGTTCCTTTGTCAAGAGCAGATTTGTAAAACAGTCTGCTCATTACTGAAAGTGGGCAGGGAATATAACTAACTTTGAAGAGACGCTGCAAGCTTTCCTTTATTGTAGTGTTCTGTATTAGTGCTTGAGCCACTGCCCTATGGCTGTCATAGGAACTCAATAGCATAAACTTAAATAGTGCCAGGAGGATTTAATGGATCTGGAGAACTTAACCTGAAATGAGACAAAACCTGTTCATGCAGGGAGTTCTGATGCTCTGAGACACCGAGATGGTTGTTAGTCTTTGAACGCTGATATCCTGGTGCTAAGGAGTAGCCTGGGAGATCCTGCTGTGACCAGGCTGTTCCACAAACAATCTATATTTTGATCCTATTCGAGGACTAAGGTTAAAAGTATGTCAGTCAACTTATGCTTGGAGCCCTGAGGTATTTTTCAGATTACCGGTTCATTTGCCAATTGGGTGGGGTGTCCCTTGCTTGTGTTGGTATAGGAAGGAGAACTGAGTGAAAGGCTGTATCAGGCTTGATAAATGTTATGATGTCAGGGCTTGTGCTCTCATTCTTTGGTGGCTTCATGCCACAGCAGTTTGAGTTTCTGGATCTTCCTGGTGTTGTCCTAAATTGATCTGATATTTTCTCTTGTGACCTAGCTCAGGCATAGCCTGAGCAAAGAATTAGTGGAAGAACAGCAGCAGCAGTTTGCACATGGTTCAGGGTAATAGAGCTTACCTGAGCCAGTCAGGAACCAAATCCTCAGCCTGTGCTGTGTCAGTACGATCTGCTTATTGAGGTGTTTCGTGGCTTTGTGGTCAGAGCGTGTGTAGGTTGCTAGTTCTGAGGGGAAACTTATAGTTAAGGCTGATGACTTTCTCATTCTGCAGGGGATCTGCTGTTACTGCATGACAACATGCATGAACTGTCCAGCTTCAGTGCTGCATGATGAGTGTACAGCCTCAGCTCTGAGTGAATCCCATACTGGTTTGTATGTGAAATAGAAGACATGGATTCGTGCACACCAGAAGCCTGAGTCGGGGCACAGCTGCTGTTTAAAAAAAAAAATCCTAAAATAAATATGACATGGCAAACCTCATTTCTTGGATTATAGGAATAAGTGGGTTTGCCAGGGAAGAGTTGAGAACATCTCACCTCAGCGCTAATACTTACCGGAATCCAAGGGCAAGGTCAAATAAGCAATGTTCCTAGGAAAAAATGAATGTACCTGACCTCAGCAAGGACTCTGTGTGCATCAAGAAGTGGTTAATATTCAGGCTCATCACAAACATACCTACGGTGATCTTATCAAGGCTTTGTAGACAAACAGTGGTGCTAAGTGCTACTGGGAGACTTCTGCTCTAACGTGAGCGTGCATAAACTCAGGCTAGCTTTGAAATCATGACTCAAACACTAATTCAACTTCTGTTAGTTCTACCTCAGACAGAACTACAGAGTTCTAATTCAGAGAATGTTTTAAGCACTGGATCACCTAATTCTTTTCCCTGTGTGCCTGACTACTCCTGAGCTGTGTTACACTGGTCCTAGCTTCCCATTTACCTCTTCTTACTGGGAGCTTGAAGGTAGGAGTTTGGAGGCCTTCCAAGCTCTGCCTTGTAAATGCAAGAAGTGGGAGTTCCTATTCTACAGCATTGCCAGCTTGGTGTTCTTTACCACTTGAATAAAACAATTTTAACTCTGTGTAATATTAAATCAGCCACAGTAGCTTTTGTATTCTATGTCAGCTGTGAGGACTAATGTCTTCTCCTGTGTCTGCTCTAGTTTCCTGTCAGGTAGCAGAGGAGATGCTGCTTCTTTCCTGCAGTGATCTGAGCCCTGGAAGATCATCTGCTTTACAGAAGAAATAGCAATTGTTTGGCTGTTGGGATTTGGTTTGTATGTTGACTGCGTAGCATACAAACCAAATTCTTTCTCTGCAAGAGGAGTAAGGGATGGAAAATCTGTTTTGTTTGGCCTCCAAGCTTGTCTGGTTTTGCTGTTCTCATCTGATACGACAATTGTCAAACCAATAAATTGTTACCATCTCTGCTAAATATGAGACTGCCTGCGTGAAAGGCTAGGATCACACTCCTTCACATCAATAGCACAGCTGCTTCTGTTCTCTTCACCTGCTTCACCGTCTTCACAGAAATAAATGCCCCTGTTCTCTGCTTAGAAGGAAACATCTAAAAAGCTGCCGTTTCCCTTTTGCTTGCCTTTCTGCATAATCTATAGAAAACAGGGGTGTCAGGAAGACCATCTGTTTTGGTTGCATCTGACTTCCTGTGTTTGGCAGCTTGGCTCTTAGGTTTTATGAGTTTTCATGACCTTCCTACACATCTTGCTATAAAAGGTTATGAATTTGGTACCCCTGTCTCAGCCTTTCTGCCATGACATCTCAAGCAGACTGTGGCCCCTTTCTGGCCCTGCCTCCCATCACCACATGTGCGTGCCATCCCTATGACCAGTTTGGCCTTGTACCAGGGAGTCCTGCTAACAGGTGCTGGAGGCTTTTGTTGCTCCCAATTTGCAGGAAGTCAGGGGGCAGGTATGCTGTGGGAACAGCACCAGCTCTGCTTATCTTTCTCTGCCTGCGTGCTGGCCGTGGAGGTAGAAGAACAAGACAAGAATGTGTGTGTAGCGATACTTCCCCAGGGTACTCAGTAGAATACAGCCAGGGATTGCCGTTAGGATTGAAAACTGAACTGTATTCCTCACCTAGATTCCCTTGTCTGTTGAATCCTATCAGTCTGCACCTGCATGTGCCACAGCTTTAACTAAAGTCGAGTGCAGGACCCTTGCCCTCTGTTACAGGCGGCCTGTGGTTACAGAAACTTTATTTGCAGATGACTAGCTGTGAATAAAATGCTGGGTAAATGATCTCTGTTGCTCTCTGTCACATGTTTAAGTGAGCCATGATGTATTTCTCCTGTGTGAGTTCAATTCTCCCATCTTTAGTCCATTTATATGCTTGATCTTTACAGCATCCTTTGATAGAGAATTCAGAATTTAAGCATCCCTTGTGTGAATAGCGTTAATTTCACCGAGTGTTCGGATTCTTTTGTTGTTAAGATCAGTCGGTGATCATTCCTTACTTCTCTTCTTCATGTCATTCATGACTTTACGGGCATCTCAAGTACCTTATCTTTGTTCCTCTCCTTTACTAGCTGAAAAGTCTTAAATTTCTGCTTCTGTGGAAGCTGTTCCCATCCTAACTGTTCTCATTGTCCTTTGTAGAAAGTCATTTTAAGTATAGCACTCTTTCTGAACTAAGCGATGGGGTACTGACTGGTGTTCAAAAAGGGGGCAAACCCTAGGTTTTGGAAGTGGTGTGGTATTGTTCATGCTTTCTTCATTGTCTTTTTGCCTTTATGATGATGCTGAGTAGTGAACTGTTGTTTTTTAAGAAATAACTTTTTTTTTTTGTTTTCTCCTGGTTAGTGTTAATCTCTAATTTAGACTTGTTTTTGTTAACGTTTCTTTGGAGTTATTAATATAGGGTTTTACCATCAGCTACGTGGCTTTTATTGGTATGCTGAGAAGTTGCTGAATTACAAGAAGCTCTTGATAGCGCAGCCGTGATTTACGAGGCACATGTTTCAAGAGCAGTGCTGGAGCCTGTCACATCACATTGCTAAAGACTTCTTCAGGATTTTAGTTTCCGAGAAAACTGCGTATACAAGCAGGCGCTCAGGATATCACCAGTTGATGAACACTTGAAAAAAGGATAGGGGTTCATAAACTTATAATTAAGTGTTGGGCTTGTGACTTGTTTTTCTACTTCAGCTTTTACTCAAGAAATGCGCAGTAGAACTGCTTAGGAGTCTCACTTGTCCCTGCTAAACTGTAGGCTTTGGAGACTTTATAATATGACACAAAACTGTAATCTTTCTTGTACAGTAGGGTGGTGCATTTGTTTCTTGATAATCATATGTATAGGATTTTGGCAAGTTTGCCAAGATTGAGTTGCAGAATCTTCTCAGCTAGGGGTTTGTGCTTACATGCCCTGTGTGTCAAGAGATTACAAAGGCCTTTAAGAAGCAGTGCCCTAGTCCTTTATCATTTTTTTTTTTCACATTTGCTAAGACAATTCTGTTGAGCACTTCTGGAGAGTTTAATTGTTTTTCACAGTGAGTGTTTAAGAACGTTATCTTTGGACTCCTTAAAAACGCAGGATCTTGCAATTGTGCTTTCTTATTAAAAATATTCTCACTTGCAAGGTGGTAAACAACTTTACTTTTATCCTGATGTTTTTGCATTTGGGAGACTCCTTTTGGACTCTTTCTGTGTGCTCTGAAAAACAATGAATCTGCAAATAGCCTATGGCATAGTATAGTGTCAGCAGAGCAGGGTGTTTGGGCAGATGTGCCTGGGGCTCTTGCAAGTGGCAGAGTGTAGCCAACTAGCTATGAATTCCTCCGCTGTATCCAGGAAAGTGGTCGTGCACAGCTTTCCCCCTGCTGAGTCCTTTGAGACATCTTTGGCAGCTCCCATATTAATGCTGATTAAGGGAGATTTGGTAAGGAGGTGTGGCCCTTAGTGAGTCAGTAATTTAACAGAAATTGAGAAATCTTTTATTTCCGATTTTGTTACATATTTTGAGGCACTCCATGTGTCAGAATCTTGTCGTGTTCTTTTGTTTTCTAATTATCCTGGCTTGTTATATAATCATGCTTTAGATTTAGATCATGTTTTTTGGGACACGGACCATGGGTTGTTGACAAAGTTGTTAAATGGTGCTTAGGCACTATTTAAGCACTTGGTTAAATAAACAAAGGGCAGATTTATACTGTCATTATCGATTTCCTGCTCTCGCCCTTCGCATGAATGGAAGCTAATTGTCTTAATGTGCTATATGCTTTGATATTAACATAGGATAGGTGAAGTCTGGCAAAAAATTATGCAGTGCAAGGTTAGGAATCGATTGCTGGCAATTGATGGCCATTTAAGGCTTTGGATATTGTGTTTTTAGGAGGCTGCAAGGCAGTTACAGTTGTTGTTTAAAAAAATAATGAAATAACTTTGCCCTGGGAAGGCTGCTAATAAGGACAAGCATGGTACCTTGGCAGGGTGGTGGGAAGAGATGATCTTTACAGATTCTCTGGTATCTTTGTTTGCAAAATGGCCAGGGAGATTTTTACCCCAGAGTTCACAAAGTAACTCAATTTCAAAGAAGCAGAAAACAAACAGATAACGGGACTCTGCAATAGATGGCCCATTAAGTTAGCAGGACCAGTAGTGAGCCCCCTGCAAGCGTTAGATAGCAAGCTTATCTCCTGAGATACTTTTGCCACATCTAGCTTCTGATCAAAAGACTTGTTTGAACTCTGCAAAATTTTGGCTTCTCCATATCATTGCTATTTACTTTCTCCTGTTAGATTAGAACGTAAAGTCTGCCTTTTACTAGGGCTGTGGGAAAACTCTCCTAAGATAAGGCTTGCCTTGCCTTTTAAATGGTTGGTAATAAAGTTGCTGAACCACAGAGAAGTATGGCTGGGAGCAGGAAGAATTGCCATCTTTGTTGTTGCCTTTAGGGAGAAAGAGAAAAATCAGGAAATGTGATAAAGTACATATCGTTCTGCATAATACATATTTTTCTTTTGATGTAACCCAAAGTATTTTTGAAAAAGTTTACTAGAATTCTGAAAATAATCTGATTTTTCTTTGGATAAGAATATCTAAATTATACTAAGAGGATGCAAGTTCATCAAGAATGACTTAACTGTACTGCCCATCGTTGATTCCCAGAATTTACAAAGGACTAACGTTGATTTTTTGATTTTCTTCCATCATATTTCCTTTCCCTAAAGCATTTGGTCCTGTGACAATATGCAAGATTGGTCTGTCTATTTATCCTTTGAGTACACAGACACAGTACAGTAACTGGTGTTAACGTACATTATGCACATCCAGGTTGTGTGTGCCTTCCATGTTTTTGCCACCAGGCTGAAACCTGTCCTCTAAGACATCAAATGGCAGTGGTTGATGTTGTTGCAATGGCTTACAGAAGTAAAAGGTGTAAAGTTGCGGGAGTCATGGACTTTAAACACAGCTCTGAACTCTGACTGTTCTTTCTTGTAAAAGCAGATTGAATGCCAGGATGCCTTGGAAGCAGCTGCTCGCGCAGAGGGCCTCCCACTGGATACCTCTGTGCATTCCCAGCTGAGAATGCTGGATGAAGAGCATCACAAGGGCAAATACCACCATGGCCTGAATGTGCTGAAACCCATACGGACTACTTCCAAGTAAGCCTTGAGGCTGCAGGAGAACTGATACAGTATTTGCTTTTCAAACCAGTTAAAAAGTAGATTTGCATCTGTAGTTCTGCTGCCTGGTACTGGAAATGCTGGAATTTGTTTGGCAAGTGCAACTTGCATGGGCCATTTGGAACCCTTGAGTATTTTCAGTGAGAGTAGGCTTTGTTTTTCTCAAGGATTTAAAATTCTGTTTCCTTTCCACTTATTTCTGTGTTTTTTTTTTTTTTTTTTCCCTTTTAGACACCAGCACCCTGTTGATAATGCTGGGCTTTTCTCCTGCATGACCTTCTCCTGGCTCTCTCCTTTGGCCCACAGAGCATACAAGAAAGGGGAGTTGTTTATGGATGATGTATGGTCCTTGTCAAGGCACGAGTCTTCAGATGTCAATTGTAGAAGGTAGAAACATTTTGCTCCATATTATTTTTTTCAAATGCTTGAAATTTTCACAGAGAAGCGCCTATGAGATTGTACCTTTTCTTGCAGTGAAAGTTTCATAACGTGAAGCTTCTGTTTTTCTTAGGCTGGAGAGATTGTGGCAGGAAGAACTGAAAGAATGTGGGCCCGATGATGCTTCTCTCCGGAGAGTTGTGTGGATTTTCTGCCGCACCAGACTCATCATTTCCATAGTGTGTCTGATGATCACGCAGCTCGCGGGTTTCAGTGGACCAGTAAGTAATATCCATCCTTTTTTTAATAACCCCAGAGGGCTTCATCTCATGGCCAACTGTAAAATATTAAGGTTTCATTGCAGGATCACTTAATGTTTTGACTAGCTAGAAATTTTGGGGCAAAATTCCAGAGTGATATGGTATTCCAAGATAGGTTTCCTACAGCTGGAGGATCAGTTGCTGAATACCAAGGCCAAGTTCTTGGAGAAGGGAGGGGGACTTTAGATATCTTGGAGGAAATGCACACCTGTTTTTTCTCTTTGCTTTTGAGTATAGTTTAAAGTTCTTCCTTAACTGGTATGTGGTCTTTTTTGCATAAAATTCTTATGTGCAGGTATTTTATTTCTGTTTTGAAATTCTGTAAGTTTATCTTGTAATAAAAATCAGTCTGATAAAACACTAATCTTAGACTATTGGCATTGATAGCACAGTCTTCAAGAGATGGAACCAAACAATTTTATTAGAGCGCTACTTTTTAAAGTAGCGAGTTTCCAGAGATTTGTGAGTATAGTCTTTCCTGATGCTACAGAGGACGGTCAGACAGGTTTTATGTAGAGTTTGTTAGAGTATGTTATTGCCTTTAGGAACTGCTGCAGTTTGTTGCTATGGGTCGTAATGAAGATAACAACATATGGGACTTGACATTCACACCATTTTTTTGTCACCTGTTTGTTGCACGTGCTGTGCAGATTTACAGTTGAAATTTTGACTAAATTTATTCTCTACACATTTCCCTTGAGGAGTAGGAGCAGTATTACTGCTAGTAGTACACGTTTCAGTGTGCTGGTAAGCTGAAGGTTCATTTCTTGGGTAAGTACACTTGGGTGCACTGTTAGGTGAAATGTCTTTTTAAAATGTTTTCCAGTTTTTAAATGTCTTATCAAAATGTTCTTCTGCTTTTTATACGTCTTTAAAGTTTGCCTTGTTTTATGTAATATGAATAACGAATGTTTCTGTGGTATTGTTTTCATGGTAATAATTTGGCTTGTATTAATTAAAAAATGTCTGAACATACTTCGGTAATAATATATCATGTTTAAGGTTTTAACAGCACTAGCTTTCCCCAAGAAGAGCTTCTGTCATTGTTTCACTACAGGGCTTTAGTAGCTGCTTTTATCTTTAGCAAAGAACTTGCAGCAGGGTATCCCCAATTTCTGTAGTGTCATCTCCTTGATGTGTCTCAGCCAAGCTGCTGGATGAGAGCGGGAAGGGAAGGAAAAAAACAACAAACCAACTTGATTAGGTTGGGAACTATGTTTGCAATTGATGCTCAATTTGGATAATTTACAATTATCTATAGACCTTGCCTGTTTGCAGGCAACCTTATTCTTTTCTCTGAATAAGGAACAATTCCTTCACGGTTTTAACATTTGGCATGAAAAAATGAGTCTTTACCATCCCTCCTCCCTGTTTTTTAAAATGGCATGCCTCATGTATATGCCTATGCTGTCTCCTCTGAAGTGTTAGTGCTTTCTTGTATTGTTACACCCTTTCAGTCACCTGAAGGTGAAAAGGGAGATCAGGAAAAGCGCTTGACTTGACCTCTTGTGTTGGTGAAAACTAGCAAAATGGAGTTAAACATTAATTAAAGTTAATTAAAATTTTTGACGTTTAATATGAGCATCTATGACCTTGAAATGTCAGCCAAGACCTGTGGCTTTGCTAATGAGCATTGTGATGGTTATAACTGGATGGGAGTTGTTGCAGACTTCCTTTTTTTTTTTTTTTGTGTTATTAGATCCTTCAAGGGTCTTCCTTTTATCTTATTTATTTTGATAAATTCTGCATCTGGCACAGTATCCAAACCCATAACCTGGTGAGACAGCTGCGTGTGTCAGACTGCCTTGTAATAACCATCAGAATGTACTAGTAGAGGTGAGATATCATTTATCTCCAGTGAATATATGCTGCTGTTTAATCAGCTAGCAAAACTTTCACGTTCATTTTGAGGAACAAATAAATTTTTTGGTTACTGAACATACTCAGTTTAACTCCAGGTCTGAACAATGTACCCGTTTGCAACTGTTCAGAGCTATTATTCTTCCTGTTTGGGAGATGGGGAAACTTGCTATCTTAGTGGAGTACAGCTTGACAGTTTGGTCAGTTATTGGAGGGGGGAGTGGTAAGCTGTTGGAGGTAAGTTTCCCAATTTCCCAGTTGGCTCCAGTTGCAGCCTGCCCCGTGTTTTTGCACGCTGGCTGCAATGGGGATGCCCGCGCTGCAGTGGGACCAGTGACAGAAGCTGTTCTTTAGAATTTTCAGGATGGCTGTTTTCTGCGTCAGAATGAGACAGTCCTGCTGGGCAGAGCCAACGCCAAGAGCAAAGGTAAGGTAAAGTTTATTCAATGAGAATGCTTAAGACAGCCAAGCAGCTAGTACCATCTACTACGGTAATAGTCACAGGAATTCCTTTTTACCATTAGATTCAGTTTTAGTTTTTGTACTACAACTTTTCCTGTTCTGTAAATAACTTTATGCTGGATTCTTTTCATTAAACTAGTTTGAATTGAAGTAGTATGTGCTTAGATGTAAATGTTAATTGTGACTTTTTTCCGTTCCCTTTTCAAAATTCTTTAATCTGCTGTTTCCTCTTTCTTTCATCTGGAAAAAAAAAAAGGGGGTATAATGTAAGCTGGTCTCTATTTCATCACGGGAGATGCTGATTCTATAAAATAGTGCTGAAAAAATGCACTAAAAAGTTTTGGGAGGAATGAGACCCCAGGAAACATCTGCTTTCTTTATACATCCTCTCTTGGAGACTTTCAGCAATGCTGTGGTGTGCGAGAAAATGCTTGCTGTCTGCGACCATGCTGAGTTACAGCTCGTGAGGAAAAAGGGGGCATTTTCACCCCGATGCTCAGTGACTCGGTTGCATATGTGGGATTGAATACTGGAAAAAGAAGTCAGTAATCTTCTTAGTAACTGCAAACCAACTGTATGCAGTTGTGGTCCAAACAGTGGATGTAAAACTAAATCCAAGTAAGGAGAAAGTTGGAATGCAATAGATCTGTGAATGTGAGCTCCTCACATTTGTTCAGGGATCGATATGTAAATTTTCTCAGTGGCCATTCTAGAACCTGATGGACATCTGGCTTTAATTCACACCTGTGAAAATGAAAGAGCAAAATTATTTACAGCATGTTTCCTTGGTTCTGACACGCAGAATTATTTTCCTCAGAACAGATGAGTTTGATCTCCATTTTTTTCCTGTTACTTGGTGCTGGGCTGTAGCTTTCAATACCTTTGCTGAAATAGTGGGGTTTTGTTTTTTCCCTCTCTCTTCAAACTATACAGAACTCTTATTTGCAAAACCTGGTTTAGCCAAGAGGACTTCAACGAACTGTGATGTGAAAGGCTTCTCAAATATTTTCTTTGGTCTCAAAAATTTTTTTGGTTGCTTTTTGTTGTGGGCAAAGGTAATTCTCTGCTCTGTATTAGCGTATCAAAAGCACCAGTATCTTAAAGCATCATTTGCTGAGAAGCTGTCTAGGAAATCTGCTTTTGCTATCTGTGAAGCCTTACTATAGCATACTTTTAAAACCAGTTTTCAGAATTTGTGCAGCCTCAGAAGCCTCCCATGTTGGCACCTGCAAGTTTGACTTCTTTTGGACTTCATGAAAAATACTGTTGTGTTTTTGTATTTTTATAATTTTGTGTGTAGTTTCAGTTATAGTTTGTTAGAGGCTAAGACTGTTAGATATTAACTCATTATAATTACCCTGTATGTGCAGATTGTATATTTATACAATGCTTTACCTGTTGTACCGTGTTTGTGAGATGTTACCATTTAAGATGGCACTTTATTTCAAATAAAAGCCTGTTGTTTCTCAGTCGATAGTATTTAATATTGATGGCGATTGTGAGTTGTATGATGTTGTAATGTGCCGTTGGACCACAAAGAGCTGGAGGTGGGAATCAGTGGTTCTGGGGGCTGCATTCTTTCTGCAGGTGATATTTGAAAAGTGATTCCTGAGGTAAAGTGTTATGTTTCTGTGGGGAGAGGGCATGGGGAGGGATTGTATGGTTAATTTTTTTTCTTTTTCATTTCCCCTGTCCCCAATGATTTGTGGTATTGCGTACCTTGTGCTTTCTGCTTGTTTTTTTCTTTACTATTAAACTGCTGATGTTTATTTCCAGGAATGTTTTGCAAATGTCCTTCTCACTCTTCCCCTCTACAACTGTAGGTACATTGTTCCTTTTTATCAAATAAGCACGTTTGAAGCAAACCAAAGATAAAATAAAAAGGTCTTAATGTCACGTAAAGGAATGTTTCTTAATGTGCTCAGATGTATAAGTAGTGACTATATTTTAAAACTCTTCTATATGACAATGCATTGCTTTCAGCTAACTGACAGATTTATGTTAAGTTAGAAGACACAGAGGATTATAAGTATGCTGCGAGGAATATGGTTCCAAATTAAACTTTCTTTACTTACTAAATTTGGCTCAGTGCTTGGCTCTCAGCAGGGCTTTGTTTTACAGTATTCCTTGTATTGACATCTTTTACTTCTAGAAGGAAGACGCTTTCTATTTCAAATGGCTGTCTTAAAAGCAAAGTAGCCTACTTGTTTCTAACTTAACATAAAGTTGTTGCATGGTCCTCTGGGATGATGGGTGTTCATGCAAGTTTGCATTTCTTCCTGTAGGCGTTCGTTGTGAAACATCTTTTGGAGTATACCCAACAGAGTGAGTCCAACCTGCAGTACAGCTTGTTTTTAGTTTTTGGCATCTTTATGACGGAAATAGTGCGATCTTGGTCCCTTGCGCTAACCTGGGCCTTGAATTACCGCACGGGGGTTAGACTGCGTGGAGCTATCTTGACAATGGCATTTAAGAAAATTCTCAAGCTGAAGAATATCAAGGAGAAGTCTCTTGGCGAGGTAAGCTGAGTATCATTTTGGAAATTGCTGGCTGAGAAAAGATATGTAAATATATTCCTTTGAGAATTAACTGTGCCTTAAATCTAAATAATCTGCTCTGTGTGTTTTTCAGCTCATAAATGTATGTTCCAATGATGGTCAAAGGATGTTTGAAGCTGCAGCAGTTGGCAGTTTGTTGGCTGGGGGCCCTATTGTGGCCATCTTAGGAATGGTTTATAATGTAATTATTCTGGGCCCAACAGGCTTCTTGGGCTCTGCTGTCTTCATACTTTTCTACCCAGCAATGGTAAGTTACAAAGAATTAAGACTTACTTCATTTTTCTTGGGCTAGATACATGCATAGTTCTGAATAAAGGTGTTGAAAAGTGCTAGGTTAAGCCTGTTTATGGTACTGCATATTATTGAAATTATTCCTAAAGATGATGTGAGGAGCAGAAACTTGGAAACGGGGAACTCAAAATGGTCCAAAAAAAAAAAAAAAAAGGAAAATGGAAATAGGAAAGCTAGTAGATCTGACTTTGAGATAAATATTTATAGCTAAATTAAACTGCAGAGTGTTCAGATGCTTGTGGTTGAGGCTGGAAAGACAAAAGGCCTCCGTCTTGTCTACAGGGGCCGAGTGTTGCATGTTTCAGTCAAGATTCATTCCTGAATTCAATAATAGGTGTTGAAAAGTGCTACATCTGGGAGGGAGGGTGCTCTTCTCTAGATATTCCTGCATCTACTTCTGCTCAGCAGTGAAATAGGCTAGTCCAAGCCAAAAATCTTTTTATCTCTATATTCATAATAAACATTTTAAAAGGCATGGATGCAGAATACCATCAGGTCCACTTTGATGTAATTTGTGTGCAATAGGAAGGACTAAAATAATGGGAATTATATTTTTAAAAAGGGGAATGAAGAGTGGAATTTGATTATCTTCACCAGTTCTCTAAAACTTTACATTGGTTTAGTAAAAATGTTAATAATGTTTTATTTTCCTAGCACAGGCATATAGTAGAAATTGATCTGGCTGTACAAAGTCCAGCTTTTTCTTTCGCCAGTGACCAGGTTAAAAGACTGGCTAGAATGAATTCTAGTGCTCATTTGCTGTGAGAGTAAATTCAGTTTACCTTAAAGTTACTGTAGTCTTTGTGCTTCAGAAACTGTAGTGAATCTAGTGCTATTCAATACTGGTAGAAGTCCACAGCTTTATTCTCACAAATTTCGTTTTTGTTTAGACTTGCTGTCCTCAGTCTAGTGCTCAGTGCAGATGGGGTGGGAGGATGTGAATAATGTTTCTAGCTTTCCTTTTATGTCAGAATGAAAGCATTCTTGCCCTGTCTCTGAAAGTCTTTTTTTTTCAGATTCAAAATTTGCTTTGTATGGTAATTAGGAGGGGTTGAATGTACTTGCTCTGAGTTTTCACTAATGTTGCATGGTGTTACTTTTTGTTTCAGATGTTTGTATCACGCCTCACTGCGTATTTCAGAAGAAAATGTGTATCAACAACAGATGAACGTGTGCAAAAGATGAATGAAGTTCTTAATTACATTAAGTTCATTAAAATGTATGCCTGGGTCAAACCGTTTTCTCAGAATGTTCAAAGTGAGTTCACAAAATTTGTAGATGTTTGCTTTTGTGGTGATGCCTCATTGCTTAGTGCTCTGGTGCATGCTTCTAGGTTAGAAACATAGATGTTGATTTACATGTGGTGTAGCAACTCCTTTCATCCACCACGCTCTTTGTCATGCATGATGGGTTAGACAAACAGTCTTGCTGCTTTCTAAAGTTTTGCTTTCTAGCATAATGTTTGGTCGTGTTCTAATCCTAATTTTTTAAATTTTGTTCCAATTTTTGATAATAATATGATGACTGCTCCATTTTTAGAATACGGTGACTTCTGTCTTACAAAGATTTATAGACCATTATAGTTTACTGCTCTCTGCTCTTTTTATAAGGACATGTATGTGATAACTGCTAACATGTAAAACGTTAGGTCTCTCTTACTCAGTGTTTATAGTGTCTGTTGTATACGTATTCCTCTGAATCATACTTCATATCTGGTGCCCCTATTCGTATTTCTAGAGATCCGTGAGGAAGAACGTAAAATCTTAGAGCGTGCTGGCTACTTCCAGAGCATCACTGTGGGTGTGGCTCCCATAGTTGTAGTCATTGCCAGTGTGGTGACTTTTTCTGTCCATATGATCCTTGGCTACGATCTTACAGCAGCTCAGGTAAGTGGTTAGCTTATTGCAGTGGTGAAAATATTCTTTACTGTATTGTTACAGTAGCTTTTCTGTTAAGTCATTTCTCTCCAGCTCATTCTTTTTTTTCTGTGTGGCCAGGCCAGGTTAAGGCTCACAGAAATGGTGATCTGGTGGGTGTGACAGCAGCTTACATAGTCATGTATTTTGCACAAAAAACTCTCTGTGCTGTTCCAGCCCTGACCTTCCTCAGAATAGGCTTTGAGGTGAATGTGAACCAGCACTCCTTTTTGCTATTCAGTTAGGACATTGGGATTACTGGATGTTTTTTTTTCAGTGTGCTTGGATGCAAACAGTACAGATTTGTTTTCCCTTGTGACTTAAAATAGGATATGAACATGGATCTTCACAAGTAATAGGCTAATGCAGGATTTGCTGTCTGATATTTTCATTGGACCTACGAACACTGAAGATCTGGTCTGTTACAAAGTGCTGGGTAGATGCACTGTTATTCTGCTATTCCAGAGTATGGAATTCCAGAGTATTCTTTAAATGGTGATTCTTTGACTGTGGGCCTTCTCTATGTCTTTGACTTGCTGCTATGGCAATTCAACCTTTAGAAGGCTGGAATTGTTAGTTAAGTATATTGCATCCAAAAATCCAAACGTGATTCTTTCTTTTTTTTTTTTTTTTAGGCATTCACAGTGGTCACTGTCTTCAATTCAATGACTTTTGCTCTAAAAGTAACACCTTTCTCAGTGAAGTCTCTATCTGAGGCATCTGTTTCCGTTGACAGATTTAAGGTAAGAAGTCTTTTAGTTCTGCAGTTTTAGCTGTTAGTGTGGCGTGTTGTATGTGTATAGTAGATGCTAATGGAACAACTTGAAGATGATGCTGTTTTATTGTATTGAGGAGTTTTTTTTTCTGTACACTTAGCACTCTATATCATTGTATTCTGCAGAAGGGATAAAAACACAGTCAAGGAATATTAGAGCTTTAAGTTAGTACTGGTGTGGGAAGCAAAATATTCAATGATTTCAGGATTTTGATGTTGGCCACTATCAGAGATGGGATTCAGGATTAGACAGTTTGCAGTATAGTAATTCTTTCACTCTCTTATGACCGTCTGCATGAAAAGGCAGTGCAACTTGTCTACAGTGAAATTTCACATTTTGCCAGTGAAATTATTTTTGAAGATGTCATGTTCTATGTGAGCAGACTTTGCACAAACTAGTAGATTTTTATTTGTAGTCATGAAAAATTGAGGTTTAGTATTTCCAGGGCAGATTGTGACTGAAGTACTGGTTCCATTGTACGAATAAAATACAGTTGTGACCTGACTAAACAAAATCTATGGTAGAAAATTAAAATCCAGATAACAGAAACAGTCCTATTTCATCCTTCAATCCCTGTGAATACGCTGTGTACTTTAGTATGAACTCAGAGGACAGGCCTCTATTTTGCCTTCTCTCTTGCAGTCAATAGCACATACCACTATTGCACATGGCAGAAACTTTCAAATAGGATTCCATAATATTAAGTTATATGGATTCTGTATAATGCATTCATGAAACAAATTTGGGTATGAGAAGAATGGAATCTACAGAATGGTTGAGAGATTCCATTAATTATTAAGCGTTTTTGTTTAATCTTCTGCCTGGGTCAACCTCAAGCAAGCTTTCCTAAATCGAGTTGTACTAGAGGGAATTGTTAGGGGAAGAGAAGAGTGGGAATTGTAGTACTTCCCAGTTCAAGTCTGCAAAGAGTGTAACTTCTGTCAGGTGTGTAACACAGGGTGGGGTTACTCTAATATCACAATAAAAATGTAACTTACGTTTTGAGTCTGCAAATAAGTATGAGCTTTCCTACGAATGTATGATTTGGGCATAGCAATCTCAGGAGTAAATAAGGCTGACAGTTGAGAAGTCTGTAATCACAGGCTGCTTAGTTCAACACATAACTTATATAAGTGGAAACTATTTTATCTTGTAACTAAATTATGTGAAAAACCTCTTCTTAATCTGTGTTGATTGTAAGTACTGATGGATGTGGTGGAAAACATGATACAATGGACTTAGCGGCTTACTTATTCTCAAGCAGCCCTACATGGCTAAATTTGTGTGAGATGGCATTTTCCCAACCAAAGGGGCGAAGGGTAAAGGATGAAGTCATTCCATCTTCTGTAATGAGCTGACGCTCAGGACAAGTCAGTCACTTTTGCTCATGGTGACATCTCTGCTCCAACCCATGTATTCTACTCCCATGTTTTGTATCTGGAGATTGCAGAGTGGTAGTTGCAAACTGTTAACAGAATGAGCTCCTCTCGTAGCACCCAGAGCATTGCAGCTCTTAAAAAGTCTTCGTGTATCTAAGTGTTTCCACCACATCCAGGAATGCCCTGGCCACTCAGCAGGCCCGGAGTTAGTTTACACTAATGAGCTACCTTTTGCTCTTCAGCTTTCTCCCACTATATAGCCTGATGTGTTTTGCTGCGTGAGTGTGCCATAGGCTTGTCTCCCAGTCTTGATCAGGTGTCTCATCTTTACACCTCTCTCACAACTCCTATCAGAGTTTATTTCTAATGGAAGAGGTTCATATGATAAAGAAAAAACCAGCCAATCCTCACACCGCGATAGAGGTGAAAAATGCTACCTTGGCTTGGGACTTCTCCCACGCCAGCGTCCAGAGCTCACCAAAGTTGACCCCCAAAGTGAAAAAAGACAAGAAAGTAACCAAGGGCAAGAAAGAGAAAATGAAGCTGCAGAATGAGGGACAGCAAGCTGTGCTGGCAGAGCAGAAGGGCCATCTTCTAGTGGACAATGATGACCATCCTAGCCCCGAAGAGGAGAACAGAATCATCCACCTGGTTAACCTTCGGCTTCAGAGGACTCTCTACAACATTGACTTGGAGATAGAAAAGGTAAGAGAAGAAAGGAGTAAATATGAGCTCTTGAAAGACCTCATTTTTAGCTGTCCCTTGGAATAGAGAGCTGTTTGTTTCTGCATGAAATGGAGCATATTGCTTTTGTGCACTCCTGTAATATCCATGGCAACTGCGGTATCCAGGATGCAGTCTGATCTTGATGTAAACAGCTGTGCCATTCTAGCAAACGGGATCTTTGCACACAGCCTATAAATCACTGCAGGATATTTAGTCTTCGCATCTAATGTGTTTTTTCTGTTTGTAGCTCTCAGAACAGTCTGAGGCATTGAACCTAAAGAATAACCAGGGCAACAGAGGTGTCGGTGAGGTATTGGTGGATGGTTTATTTCTGCGGCCATTTGACAATTCTGTAGGGTTTCAGCTACATTCTCAGTGAACATTTTATGTGATGAAGTGTTATGATGGAGCATAGCAGTGGATTTTCATTGGAGAATATGCAACTAATTCTTCACTGAGAATTTTTGTACTATAGAAAACCAAAGATTTTCAAGAAGTTAGAAGCAGCTGAAGTCCTCACTGCAAGTAAGGTAAAAGCATGTAACATGTTAAGGAAAATGAACTTAATACGTGATATCTTTTACAAATGAAAAAAAAAAAATTGCAGTCTGGTACTTGGATGCTGTAGTAATGAGATCCATGCATTTATCAGGATATTTGTGGTTAAACTGTCTTGTAGTATGAGTAGAGGGGTAGTTTTAACTCAAGAGAGTTGCTTTTATCTAAAAATAATAAATAGACTTGGAAAAGGATTATAGACTGACTTGAAAATGTACAGGTTACTGTCAGAAAAGGAAACTTGTGAATGAGAGTGTAATAACTTGTTCCCCAAATGCCTATATACCCTTGTTGCCCACTTTAACTTTTTTTTACAGAAGGAAGAAAAACAGTTTTGCTGAATTCATTATTTGTTTAATGTAGGTATCAGCCCATCCATTTTATTGCAGATAAGTGATTGGATTCCAGCTTTTTCTTGGTAGGTGGTCCTTAGCAAATTGCATCTCATAGGCAGGGAGTTCTAATGGACACGTATCCTTTATTCTGGTTTTCGTTTAGTCCTTCCCTCTTTTTTTTTTGTTATCACACCGACCAATTAGTGTCAATTTGATTGTATGAAACTTTTCATTTATCTGTGAATTTGTTCTTTTTGTTTGCTGCAGTCATTTCCCTATCTTCTGGTCCAGTTACAAAGATTTTTTTCCTTAGTCTGAGCTGTCAGCCACTGAAGGCAGTGGAAGGCCTTTGGAAACCATCACCTTGATGTATTCTGTTTGGGCAGGCGTTGGTGCTTTTGGCTGAGTGCAGCATTCTCTGGGCTTGTATCAGGCCCAGTCAGAGGGAAACTGATCTTAAAATACGTTCATTTTCACCTGTGAAATTAATTCAGTTTTAGTCCACAGTAGGATAGTATTCACTGTTTGTTTTTGAGAGTTAAAATATAGACTGACTTGCATTCATTTGTCCTTTTTCAGCTGTCATTAATGTCTGACTGTAAACTCTGAGATACTACAGGTAGTCCAAATTCTGAGAAGGTTAGAGAAGTAAGTAATGAGTACCATATATTTTTTTTTCTGTCTAGGGAAAACTTGTTGGAATTTGTGGCAGTGTGGGGAGTGGAAAAACTTCACTTATTTCGGCAATTTTAGGACAGGTGAGAAATTCTGTTTTGACTTCTGCTTTTCTCTTCTTGATTTCCAATTATTTTTATTAGACGTGACCTGGCATAACTGCATGATTTTGAATTCCAGATGACCTTGTTGGAGGGTAGCATTGCTGTAAGTGGAACATTTGCATATGTGGCCCAGCAGGCCTGGATTCTCAATGCTACGCTTCGGGACAACATTCTTTTTGGCAAGGAATACGATGAAGAAAGGTTTGTCAGAAATGTTTGCTGATTTTCATGAAAGTTTAGTAATTCTTGGCCCAAGTGAGGGATGCAGAGTACGTTGCAGTCAAAGCCTACCTCTACTTTTGGAGTCTGTCTTTAAGACCTCTACAAGGCTCATTTAAAAGCCTGCCTCTCTTGTGTGTGGTCACTGTGACTGATGGCTGTCAGTGCTACTGTTACTGCTCATTTGCAGTGAGAACTGTCTGACCTCTGTTCGCAGCACTGAAGTTATATTTGTACTTGCTGTCCTCGCCTTGCCCTGTGTAAGTGCAACAACAACTGTTTTCAGTGAGCTGATACCTTGTGTGTCCCTTTCCTAGTGGGGGGCATCCCTAGGGCCTATGCTAGCAATCATTGAAAAGAAAATGTGTTCTTACTACTTATTTAATCCATCTTCTTTAGATACAACACTGTGTTGAATGGTTGCTGTCTAAGGCCTGACCTAGCCATCCTTCCAAATGGGGACCTGACAGAGGTATAAATTTTGCTTATAGTAAACTGTTTAGTAGGTGGAGAAAAGTAAAGTTTTAGTTTGCCAGACCAGACTGGAGTAAGGAGAAACACCAAACTGGTATGCATATAAGTCAAGCTGCTGAATACACCTCGAGCTTATCAGTGCCCTAGGCTATTGAGAGTAGTGCCATGTTTTTGGTACAAATATTGCCAGTTTTCTGTTGTGCTGTAAATTTAGCTGCCTTAACAGGACCTATTTGAACTTAATTTAAATTAGGTAGGCAAAAAAGTACTGTAACACTTCAAGCGTGTTAATCTTGAGTTTGACTGTGTAACATGCTTCACAAAGAAGTGGACACCTAAACTATAGAACTATACATATAATTCTATATTATAATTCTATATTATACATATATACATATATAATATCCATATGGTGTGTGTGCATCTATATGTATATACACAGAGGCATATAAAATATTATGATCTATTTAATTCCAGTCATCTCTTGTTCACGTGTTGCACGGTGCTGTAGAAATGAACTAACCTGTTTGTGTCTGTATAGATTGGTGAACGAGGGGCTAACCTGAGTGGAGGACAGCGTCAGAGAATCAGTCTGGCTCGAGCCCTGTACAGTGACAGGAGCATTTACATCCTTGATGATCCCCTTAGTGCCTTAGATGCTCATGTTGGAAATCACATTTTTAACAGTGCAATAAGGAAGCACCTGAAGTCAAAGACTGTCCTTTTCATCACTCATCAGCTTCAGGTACTACACCTCTTGTGTTTGCTTTCTTGGACTTTCTAGAAATGTTGTTTAGTCACTTGCCTTCATACTGGAGATTCCTGTGTCCTGGCTTGTCAGAACACAACCTTGTCCCTCTATAGGATGTGTGGTTTAGATTTACAAACTTGCTGCAAGCGTGCACAGAGCTAAGTCTAATTCTTTACTTGATACTGGTACTGTTTGGTGTATGGTAGGGACTGGTAATGCTTGGCTAAAGAAAATTTGCCAGAGAAATGAGTATCATATTCAAAAACGCTTTTGCTAATTTGCCTTAAAGCTAGTTTATCACATCAGAAAACATTTAGTTTTGCTATCAGTAAATCAGAATCCATATATTCTGAGATTTTTTGCCATGCTCTGTGTATAGAGATATTAATTAGTGTATTAGTGTCTGCAGAGTTTAAGTATCCTGGATTGCGTATTCTGTAATGGCTTGGTTTTGATAGAACATGAGAACTTTATATGCAGAGTGAGAGTAATCATGGTGATCTGGTAAATACAGGACCTTTAAAAGTCAGAGTTCTATTAGCTGGGAATCAGTGTGTTTTGTTTCCCTCCTGCTGAGCACAAATGTTTATAAAATACTGAAAAGGATCATATGGGCATGTGGTGGATCAGACATAATGATGAAGGTTTGTTCTTTGTGCTGTTCTTCCCAGTATCTTGTTGACTGTGATGAAGTGGTCTTCATGAAAGAAGGCTGCATTACTGAGCGAGGAAGTCATGAGGAATTAATGAATTTAAATGGGGACTATGCAACCATTTTTAATAACCTACAGCTGGGAGAGACACCACATATTGAGGTACTCGTTTTTCCATTTTAAAGCACTCTGACTTTTCTAATGAGATAAACCAAATGGCATAATTGGAAGACTGGAAAATGGCTTCACATGTTGATCTGACCAGTGTGCTTCCGGTAGAATAATCTGTGCTTCATTAGCACTTTGTATTCGCAGTCACAGTTCTTACTTGGGGAATGTGTAGTAGAGGTGACTCTGCCAGTGATCTCATGAGTTGAACATGTAAGAAATGTATTGTTTACTTTGGTGCTGCTCAGAGCAGGAAGCTTCTCGTCTCTTTTGTTGTACACCTCACTTCTTAATTTACTTCCAAATTAGCACAGACCTGGAGCAACCTTTGAAAAAACTATTACTGGTTTGATACTTTTTCACCTAAGGTATGACTGAGGCGCAATAACAGTGGTGCAACTTGTCAAAAGTTAAATGCAACAGTATGTTGGAAATGTAACTGAAAATACTTCAGGGGGGTGAAATGAAACAAAAAAAATGTTATTGATTGATACCGTTTCTGTTATGAAACAATGGCTGTGCATGCAAACTTGGATTTGTCTGCTAGTATATCAGTTGGTGAAGAATGTAAACCTAGAAAATAGCGAGGACATTTAGTAGGACAATGCCTTTAAATTTTCAGTTATTTAATTTTTCCCAGCTTTGTCCTGTTTGTTTCCTGAAGTTATTCTATGGAGTAAGAAACAAAAATATATCAGTGGTCTATTTTTAAGTGGTGAAAGGCTCCTTACTCAAAAGTTGAAAGCATTACAAAAAAATAAATCTGAAAAGGTAGCATTATGATAAATATGCAGAGAGAAGGTGCTTGGTGGAATTTTCTCCTGGGAGATGTTAGTGAAAGAAGCAAAGGAATGTCATACGTTACTCTGCATATCCTTTCTGAGACATGAAGATTATAGTTCTGCCACGTTAAGGTTAATGTGATGACAGTTAGCATGAGATTCTCCAGCCTGCATATTTGGCTGACCTTCACTCTATAAACACTAGCTCATGGAAGGAGTGTTGATTTGCATTCTCTATAGGATAAGAAGAAAGGGATAGTAAAGTTGCATGTGAGATGTGTCATTTTGTGTAAGGTGTCCATGAAGTTATGTAGAGGGTTTCAGTTAATCTGGGCTCTCTGAACAGTCATTTTCATTTTGTGAAAAGAGAGACAAGTTTAGAACAGTAATTGTGTGTGCAGTTTAGTGTTTGGCCATCTGATTTCTGAAAGTCTGAGTTACCTTTGTCCGTACAGACGTTTCTTGAGAGAGAGATTAGGGTGTTTGAGGGGGAAAAAAAAGCCTCTTAATAAAATAGTGAGTTATTTTTACAAGAGACCGTGGATTGTATCTCTCTCTCTCTGTCTCTGTGTCTCTCTCTCTCTCTGTGTCTCTGTAGTAGGGGTATAATTCTTTTACCATGTATGCGCATAGTTTCAAATGATTCTGAAAATTAACCTTGCACACCACAAGTACAGATTTGTAGAGCTCAATAGAGCAGGAAAATGTAATCTCCCAGAGTTGGTACTCATCTGTAATAACAGCAAAATTAATATCTTCATTGAAATCAATGCTAAGCTATTGAAAGCCTTTGTGCATAGGAGGCTTATGAAAAAACGTTTGGGTTCAGCTGTGAAAATGAAAAAGAAAATTACTCCAGTGTGTTTTGTGTCGCCATTTTTCTACAGATTAATATAAAGAAGAACACAAACAGTTCACTGAAAAGACCCCAGGATAAAAGTACCAAAGCAGGGTCTGTGAAGAAGGAGAAAGTTGTGAAGAAGGAAGAGGGTAACTATGTAATCAGATTTCTGGCTGTAATTGTTTCATAGACGGATAAGCTCAAAATATTTGCTTCCCAGCTGTAATGAATGTGCCTCTCAGGTTTTGAAACTTGTCTCAAGTCCTGATCACTCTGTGTGGTTGATAGGACACAGGCAGTAGGCAAAGAGCATTTAATTCACATAATGTGGGTGCCAGCATAATGTTTATAAGTTTAATCAGTCTGTCATAGGTCAGGTGCCAGTGGTGCAAAGGAGCTTGTAGTACGCTGTCTCCGACACCACCTCTACCTCCTATCGGGAGGGCAGCGTGTGTAGCTTGGCGCTTGCAGAGTGCTAGGCAGGGCATGGCATTTATATGTGAAGAATCTGAAGAAGAGAAACCTCTCTTTTGGGGTTCTCTCCATTTAATGTTAACTTTGAAATTGGGCAAGGTTTAAAAAGCATTGATAAGGGTCATAGTATTTGAGTCTATGCTGATCAAGCTTTTTCAGGCATAGCATGACATGAATGATTCTGGAGAGGAATTGTGATTTCTTGAAAAACGGTTTGAACCATTGAGTCCTACGTGTTAAGTAATGGCTGTTTCTGATAGTATTCCATTCAGTATAAGAATTACTTCAGTTTTGTGCATATTCGCAAACTGACAAGTTTTTGTGGAGCAACTTTGCTTTCTTCACTCTCTCTCCCTCTTCTTTTGTTTCACAGGCCAGCTGGTTCAGTTAGAAGAGAAAGGCAAAGGCTCTGTCCCCTGGTCTGTGTATGGCATCTACATTCAGGCAGCTGGAGGCCCCTTTGCATTCCTCGTGATAATGGCTCTGTTTGTGCTGAATGTGGGCAGTACAGCTTTTAGCAACTGGTGGCTGAGTTTCTGGATCAAGCAAGGCAGTGGAGTAAGATGAATAGCATTTCTACTCTCTTGTATTTAAAGGGCAGGGGAATTGTTCTCATAGACTAATCCTGAGCAGTCCTATGAGACCAAATGGTGCTTCCTAATTTAAGCAAATTGTAAGGCTCCCCAAGAGGTGATCGCACTAGAGAGTTCATCTCCAAGAATGAGAACTCCACTAATGAGAAAGATATAATAGCTCATGTGGTTTTATACTGCCCTCTTGTTCCTTGTCTTGGTTTGCCTAAGAAAAGGAAGTGAAAATGTGAAAGAGGCCAACAAGCTGCAGGAGGAATTGCTGATTTTAGTGCTGGCTTTTGTATGAATGTGACCTTATGTCCAGCAGGATAATCTTGTTATAGTTTATGGCTTTAAGTCAAACGACTTTTGGGAGTTGCTTTGAAGAATGTAATGACTGAGGGTTGTTTGGGATTTTTCCTGCTCTAGGGGCTTTGATTGTGAGTCTTGCTGCATTTAAAGATTCAAGTAGAACTTAATTTTTTTTGAGAACAAACAACAACAAAAATCCAACACAAAAAACCACCCTCACCTCAGAAGAGGTAATAAAGTGCAGATGGCCAACAATTTTAAAATAAGCAATGAAGTCCTTAAATATAAAGATTAAAAAACAACAACAACCACCACCACAACCACAAAACAATCAAAACCACAGAAAGGAGAACATATGACAGTGTGCCAACAAAGAAATGACTGTGTGCTGGCAGAAAAACAAGATGTTGATAAGAAGACGATGTATAACACCCAAGTTGAATATTCCTGTGTAATAGAACTGGTGGCATGCAAGTATGTGTCACTGTTCAGAAGAGCACAAGAAACAATAGGTGTGAAATGGGAGATTAGGAATCAAATGAAGTAACCTTTTAGGGAGTTTTTGATGCCACAGAAATAGCACATATCACTGCTGGCGAAAGCTTTCTTAAGTATTCAAAGATTATTGAACTCTTTTCTTTAAAGAAGTACCAAAAATAGTGAGTGGCGGGGATCGGTTCAATTCAACCACACGTAGTAAGTATGTTTTTCATCCTTAACGATTCACTGAAATCTTGTATTTCTTGCAGAACACCACTGTGACTTTGGGAAATGACACTGTCATAAGTAACAGTATGAAAGATAACCCTCACATGCATTACTATGCTGGCATCTATGCACTGTCTATGGCAGTCATGTTGATCCTGAAAGCTGTTCGTGGCGTTGTCTTTGTAAAGGTATGTTCCGATGCTACCTGACACTTCTCATCCCCCTCTCTCCCCTCCTACTTCTGCATATTGTTGTCTCTGTGGTTCTTTTGGTCAGCTCCCTATTGACACTTTTGAACCAGAGGAAGTCAGATCATGGGTTATGAGGTTTCCACCAAGCCATCTCTTGGGGTTGTACTATGCTTTCCCTTAAACTGTTGCCTCAATTAATAGCTTCCTTCCACTGGTTGGAAGCATGGAGTACAAGAAAGAAGCTATGCTTACAGTTGGAGAGGGAAAACTGGCAGCATTTTTTCGTGCACAGGGAGGGGGGCAGTGACAGGCACAAATCCTGTCATAACACTTTGCATGTTTGTTGCTTTGTCAGGGAACTCTCAGAGCATCCTCAAGGCTCCATGATGAGCTGTTCCGACGGATTCTGCGTAGCCCCATGAAGTTCTTTGACACTACACCTACTGGGCGGATTCTCAACAGGTTTTCCAAAGACATGGATGAAGGTATCTCTCACTGCATACATTGTAGATCCCACAGTCAGTCCTCCCAGTTAACTAGCTAATGCTCTCCAGTCTTTTTGTGTTGGGGTTAGAGTATCCTGTATCTGTTGCCAAGTGAGTACTTCGTAATAGCCACAGCAGGAATGGGGATATACCAGGATTGTATTTGCAGGAGACAGCTGATACCTCAAGTCCGTCTGTTCGCTTGCAAAGATGAAAAGGTGCAGCTGCTTTTGAACCTGCAGACTGCACACGGACTCTTAGCAGTTAATGCGGGGGAACCTGGAGTATCAGGGTGAAGTTGATGTGCAGCAAAGGTGGTAATTAGGTCAGAGCTGCAGCAGTGCTATTTCTGTAAATGGGAATGATTGGAAAAATTACTAGCATTTCAGAACAGAAAAGCACCCCTAATGATGATGTACCCTTTTACATGTGAAAAGTCATGAGAAATCACTGTCTTTGTCAACAACGATGTACTGCAGGACTGAATTGCTTTATATAGGCTGTTTTAGGTTTCTGTACTCAAGATCTTTCTCTTTTTCCCTCCATCTTTTCCAGTTGACGTTCGTTTGCCGTTTCAAGCAGAAATGTTCATCCAGAACGTCATCCTTGTGTTCTTCTGTGTGGGGGTGATTTCTGGAGTTTTCCCCTGGTTCCTGGTGGCAGTGGGGCCCCTCATTGTCCTGTTCACAGTTCTGCATGTTGTGTCTAGGTAAGTGCATCAGCTGCTTTGACTAAAAGTGGAGATGCTTTGACCTGTTAGTGGGGACATGGGGGTCTTCAAGTATGTATGCATCAGTACTGTGGTTGTATGTGATGGGTGTACTTGTCACTTAAAAGTGCTTCTCTCCCTCCAGAGTCTTTATTCGAGAGCTCAAGCGTCTGGACAACATCACACAGTCTCCATTCCTGTCTCACATTACATCTAGCATACAGGGTCTGTCGACAATCCATGCCTACAACAAAGGACAAGAATTCCTGCACAGGTCAGTCTAGATATGCAGCTGAGAGTGGTGGAGCACAAAGTAGGGTGCAACAGCTTTGCAGTCTGTAAGATTTGTCTTTATCTGATTGCATACATTGGGTCTAACAGGGAAAGTTATTTTTTGGAGGGAAAAAATGAGGAGAATAAGGAGGAGAATGAAAAGGGAAAAACTGCCTAGTAGCCAACTGGGAAGAACTGTGATGGAATCCCAGATGAGTGCCCTCCTACAGGGTTCTCTGCAGTGTGGCAGGTATCGATGCTAATGATGAGGACAATTTTTTGGACATACTTTTTCTTCAGTACTGTATACTTTTCATCAGGTCCTCTTCCTGCTTCCTATTTGTTGGTTCTGCTGGTGATGCTGTTAGCATTAGTGTGGTAACCGAGCCTCTGTTTGCATATTGATGAGCTGGTAGTCTCTGTGCACCTGTATAATTGGATAGCATTTTATCAACTATTATCTTACCTTATTGTGGACTATGTTTGGTTTTCTCTACTGTAAACTAAAATCTGCAAAACAAATGGTAGTGAGGGAAAGTGAGACGTCTCTCCCATGAGTGGTATTTGCTCCCCATGAGAACCCGCAATAACAATATCAGGGTTTGCAGGTGCAAGGTCATGAGACCAACAGTGTGGGAGCACAGTGAAAATTGTTACAGAGGTTCTGGGAAGGCACTGCCACAGTAGCTTAAGTGAAATAGGTCAGGAAGGCACTCCCCACAGTTTTACGCCACTGTTGCACTGAGTTGCAAGATTAGAAAACCTAGTAACTAAGTTTTGTGAATCTGTCAAGTGTCTCCCATTAAATTCCTCAGGTTCACAGGCTCAGGATTGTAAATTAATGTCATCAATCCTATTAAAGCTTACTGTAAATTTACTTTTACACTGACTATAAAATAGCACGTTCTGTTCATATACTGAAGCACTGCTGCTGTTACACGTGGAATAGTTTGTAGCCATCAAGCATCCTCTGGCACACCTTGCATTGGTGAAGGTGGGGTGAAAGTGTGCTATCTCTTGGAATTCTGATTCACCCCTACATAATTCACTGTTGTTCACATAAACTTGATAATGCAACTTCTGAGAGTTTGAGCTAAGTAGATATCTGACATTATTTTGGGAAGTTCGTAAACCTCTTCTCTGTGGCCTAGTGTGATGCTTTTTGGTAATGACAGACTAGTCTTCCCACCCTGAATTCTGATATTGTTGCAGGGGTGAAAGCAATTCTGCTATTTGTACAACTTCAGGCTCACTGAGGTCTACTAACATTTTCTGTATCTGTTTCAGGTATCAGGAGCTTCTAGATGATAATCAGGCACCGTTTTACCTGTTCAGTTGTGCAATGCGCTGGCTAGCTGTACGGCTGGACATTATCAGCATCGCTCTCATCACAACCACTGGCCTTATGATTGTTCTAATGCATGGCCAGATTCCTCCTGCCTATGCTGGGCTGGCTATCTCATATGCTGTGCAGGTGAGCATTGTCTGCATGGTTTAGTTTCACTTTTACTTGTTCGTGTTAAGTACCTTAAATGAAACAGATGGAAAACTTTCCTTAATGCACCAAAATGCATCTGGGAAAAGATGATCCTTTGGTAGCGGTGGGGGAAGGCAATTCGGGGTCAAGACCTTCGGCTAGCATGAAAAACAATGAGGAGTTAAGTGCTTTAGGATACTGTTTCGGAAAGCTGCTTCTTTTTAAATGTCAAGCTGATGTCTTAATGCATTCTGGTGTATTGCTTGCAGTACGTTTTCACAGTGCACAGCATCCAGTTCCTAACTGTGTGGGTTAGATTTGCTTCGTGGCTCAGAATGCTTATTAGATCTGTTGCTTGGCCATTTCTGCCTCCTGGTGGTAATAAAATAAAATTACAAAACTTGGATGGCTAAGATTTCAAGCTGTTGCTTATGAGAAAACCTTTTCAGCCGCTGGCTTTCCAAGTGATTCATAAATTAAGGTTATTTTAAAATTAACCATAAGGTGCACAAGACAAGAGTATCAAGTATCCACTAGGTTAGTCTTTTAATTCAATTTAAAAAAAATCAGTCAACTCTCTAATTTTTTCTTAATGTCTTCTTACCGCTACAGTTAACAGGGTTATTCCAGTTTACAGTCAGACTTGCTTCAGAAACAGAAGCTCGCTTCACCTCAGTGGAGAGGATTGATCACTATATCAAGGTATGACAACAATACATTCAGCTGCTTGTTGTAAGATTTCTTGTTGTTTGTTGCTGATGTAAAAGAAAGTCTGAGAGATTGCTTCGGAATCACGGGGCCTGTATCCAGTCACTTTGTTCGTCTTAACTGCCTTAAACTGATACGGGCTGAGTCTGCAGAGAACAGCTGAAAGTTGCATCTGATAATTTTCCTCTTTGGTGCTTTGTTTACTGGAAACAGAACTTTTGTTTTTCTTTTAAAGACTCTTTCCTTGGAAGCTCCTGCTCGAATTAAGAATAAAACTCCCCCTCTGGACTGGCCACAGGAAGGTGAAGTTGTTTTTGAAAACGCAGAGATGCGGTACCGAGAAAATCTCCCTCTAGTACTTAAAAAAGTGTCCTTTACCATCAAACCAAAGGAAAAGATTGGCATAGTGGGAAGGACAGGCTCAGGTAAGGAAAAACACTAAGCAGAGTTAAAATACTGCATTTACAGAATGGGAACAGAGCAGGACAGTTTGGTTCTTTTCTGTCTTCTCTGTATTTGAATAAATTAATTGCACAAGAATGGTCCAGCTGCATGTCGGTGGTGGATTCTGTTTGTGTACATGCATAGGAAGGATCCCCATATACGATAAAACCAAGTTTCCTTTCAAAATAGAGGCATATCCTCCTATGCCTGAGTCAGTATGCTCATAACGTTTAATACCCTGAGCTACCTGCCAGCATGCTCGTTGCAGCTTATTTGACTGTCTTGAAAGATTTTTTTCTACTGATGCTGCAGCCAGGTTTGGTTCTAATCTATCTCAGAAGTTTGTAATGCGAAGAATCAAAACGTCTGATTGTAGAAGGGTTTACACCACCTCCAAAATAGAGCTTTTAAATATGCAATTAATATTGCTTAGAAGTTTAAATGCTGAACCCTAGCAGTTAGTTACAAAATTGTTTGCTGGCACTTTATAGTAATTTAAGACACTAATCTTACACAAGGACAGCTTTTAAAATGCTGTGTCATCTCAAATGGCTCTTATGGTTCTTTAGAAGCACTAGTATATTCTTCTGTCTCATTTTTAGGGAAGTCTTCCCTTGGAATGGCACTCTTTCGTTTGGTTGAACTGTCTGGAGGCTGCATTAAAATTGATGGAGTGAAAATAAATGACATTGGTTTGGCAGATCTTCGCAGCAAACTGTCAATAATTCCTCAGGAACCTGTGCTATTCAGTGGCACTGTAAGGTTAGTTGGAACCATAAAAAAAAAAAGCAAGGAGGACAGAGAAGACTACCAGCTCATAACGAACTCATATGAAATGTTAGTTTTTGAACGGAACAAAGGCATTCTGGTTTCTGTACTTTGTTGTTGAAACAAAAAGAAAAAGCACGGGTAAACGGTTTTAGCTGGTTCAATACAGAACTGGATGTGATCCTTCTTTTAAACTTACTTGGAATTTTGCATCTTTGTCTTCTATCTTCGCTCTTTTGTTGTTTGGCTTCTTTAGTGTGGTGGGAGCATCTGATTTCCTTGGCAAGGAAATTCTGTCAGTGGAGTGCTAGATGGGAATTGTCCATCTGGATGAATTAGCACACTGTTGTTTTGCTATTTATTGCTGGAAAAAAAAAATCTGGTTATGCTTTCTGCTTCCTCCTCCAGATCAAACTTGGATCCTTTCAATCAGTACAGTGAGGAGCAAATCTGGGATGCTTTGGAAAGGACTCACATGAAGGAGTGTGTAAGTATTATCATGTCTATGAGATACTTGTTTGTATTTTGTCTTTCAAAGCTGCATATTCTTCTGCTGGCTAATTAGGAGATGTTCAGTAAAGTTCTGTCTCCATGTTTTTTTTCCATAATTTGCTGTTTTGTTTCTAATAATGAGACAGTATTTTTGGAGAACATGCCATATTTCAAATGTGTACTTCTTGGCATATTAGCATCGAGAGTGTTGCTTCATCACAGGGACTCTTCTGGTTTTACAGTATTTCAGAAGCGATATTTTTTTCTGTGTGCCTTCGGTAGTTGTGCATTCTGCATTTACATTTGTGAGTGTAAATGTCGCACATGCATACTGAATGTAAAATCTGCCCTTTGTGAGGCCTTCTGCAGCAAATCTTACTGCTGTGACATTTCAAACTCTTGTTGTTGGTCAGGTGGCACAAGGCTACACGTGTAGCTGTGACCGTAGTACCTGGGCTGTAATTCCTGCAGAGACATCGTGATTCCTGGAGGTCCACTCTTAGTCTTTCTCAACAAGAGTGGCCAGATCTGTATTAATGCTGATATGATTTTGTACCTGGCATGCTTTTTTCTAGAAATCAACTATTTTGTACTTAAGTCATTCCAAGGTTGCCTGTTGAGAGGGTATATTTCTTCGAGGTTAGTCGTGGTGTTTTCAGCTGCCATCACCAAGTCAAAAGCATTTTAACTGAACCAAGCAGGTCTGATGTTGTATTGTTGTTCTAGCAGTAGTTGCTTGTTACTACTTCTTTCAACAGTGTGTGTGAGATAGCAAAGTGTGATGGATATTTTGGAACATGGGCAAAATCAGATTAGCAGGAGGAGCAACTGTTTGTCTCATGCTATGGAGATACAAAAAGTCTATGCAGCTATCAAAGTTTTCTGCCTCTTCTTTCCCACACAGGTTGCCCAGCTGCCTATGAAACTTGACTCAGAAGTAATGGAAAATGGAGAAAACTTTTCAGTTGGAGAGAGACAGTTACTGTGCATAGCTAGAGCTCTACTGCGTCGTTGCAAGGTGAGCGTATCGATGAGAAAAATTGCTACCAGTTTGATATCACCAGCTTTGAGGAAAGGGGCTGCTTTTGTTGGGTTCATTTTGTCTGTCAGAGTACTCATACCAACAGTTACTGGAACTCAGAGACAGTGTTAGAACAACTAGGAAAGGCGTCTGTAGCTGCTGTGAAGTCTTGTCGTCAGAAAGTATTGGTTGTTGGTGTTAAAATAGTGTGCCAGGCTGGCCTAGTCATTTATCCAGAGTCTGTCCTGTTACTGGTGAGCATCAGATTCTTTCCTCCTTTCACCTTTAGGTAAAGTTCAGCCAAGCATTTTCCTTCTACATGGTGTTCTACTAAAATCTAGTCTACAAGTGAAATTTTGGACCATGCAAAGTTAAAAAGTTTTTTTTTTTTTTTTAATTAAGAATGGAAACCAAATAATAACGTGAGAGAGGAAGAACTTCTTGATTGAGTCAGAGAGGAGGGTAGTACTTCGTAGCCTAACAAAGCTAGTAAGCCAAGTTGGTCCTGACTGACTCTAGAAGGAACTATCACTGCAAAAGGCAGACAGGTCAATTAGTTTACCTCTTAAAAAATTGCATTTGAGATTTAGTTGCTGAATGTAAAACTGAAAGTAGTGGAAACTTGTGGCCAGGTCAGAATGCAAAAATCTAGCGGCTCTAGGACGTGACCATAAAATGCAAGTGTGATCTGTAGGATAACTTCAATGAAGGTGATTACATAAGGCAAACTGAAAGGGTGCTTGTCAAAACTACCTTTGTGACCACAGCTCTGTAAAGATTGCCAGTTGTGGCAATTTCTGGTCATGGTAATTCTCATCCACTCTGCATATATTGATGATCAGGGAGGGAAAGAGTTACTGTGAATTAACAGTCAGGATTATGCACTACTTTCAGATTTTGATACTGGATGAAGCAACAGCTGCTATGGACACAGAGACAGACTTACTGATTCAGGAGACTATCAGAGAGGCATTTGCAGATTGCACTATGTTAACAATTGCTCATCGTCTGCATACTGTACTGGGTTCTGATCGGATCATGGTGCTAACACAAGGACAGGTAAGCAGACTTCTGTGGCTTCAGTTCCTGTTGCAGTCTGTTTTGTATATGTATAGGCTAAACTGAAGGGACAGCTGGTATTGCAGGGTGGAAAAATCCTGTGTATTCATTCATATCCTTAGTAATAACTTTCCAACAGCACCAATTATTGCCTCACCATGACAAGATCAAAGAGGAGAAAATTCCTTTTACACTCCAAGAAAGTACCGCAGGGCAACAGTCTCTTTTAAAGGGTTTTTAAATATCCTTTGTAGGTTTAATTCTGGTATGTGTAATAACATAAGCATCTCTAAGGGAGCTCAGTGGCACTTTTCCATGGTGTTTGTAAAGCATTGTGGTATCAAACAGGCATTGAGAGATACTTTACCCACTTCTCAGGCTTCCATGTGGGAGCCATAAACACTTAAATCAAATGTAGGAACATTTGGCAAGGCTCTTGGAGGTAGGGAAAGGAAAAAAACATAGCATCTGCCTCAGTCTGTTTGCCAGAGCCACCAGAGGTTGCTTCCTGCTGGGTAGTCCCACCATTTGTCTAATTTAGCTTGAAGCATTCAAGGTTACAGTATGTGTGCATAAACGCACATGCTTTCACCATCTGTTGTCTCATCTAAAGACTGTCATATTTTGGCTTCTTTGCTACCAAGTTACAAGTCCGAGGGGGTGGGAATCCGTTTTCTGCTGTATTTTGCTAACATACTTTACCTGCCTTGTTTGTTTTTTAGGTAGTGGAATTTGATACGCCGTCTGCCCTTCTGGCTAATGAGAACTCACGCTTCTATGCTATGTTTGCTGCTGCGGAGAACAAGGTCGCTGTCAAGGGCTAAAATTCAGGGCAAAGTCACTTTAATTTTGGAGAGCTGCACTCCCTGCCTGTGGCAGACCAGCTCTTCTTCCTCCTCCTCCTCGTCCTCCTCCAAGCAGATTATTGCCTTTCATCTTTTAATTTTTAGCACAATGTGTCAAGCCAGAGTTTTTAAAACCATGTCAGAAGAATTCTTCATGTTTTTATTATTGTATTTATTCCATAATCATATTACTAATTTTTTGTTATTAAATGCACTCTACAAATGGCTCAGGGAGCCATAGTTATAAATGTATCAGAGGCCTATAATGAAGCTTTATACATGTAGCTATATCTATACATAATTCTGTATATAGCCTATATTTACAGTGGAAATGTAAGCTGTTTATTTTATATTAAAATAAGCACTGTATTAATAACAGTGCATATTCTTTTCTATCATTTTTGTACAGTTTATGGTACCAGAGGTCTGGCTTTGTTATCAGACTGTATCAGACACCGTTTTGTCTCTTACAGTTGGTCTTTTCCTAGTGCCAGATTTTCTGCGTGTCTGAGTGAAAGTGAAGCTTTGCAATAGTGTCCTTTATTGTCACATTATTGTTGTCTAGCACAGGGGAGGAGAGCACTGTGGTGTAACTCTATTGCATTGTAATTTATCAAAGCTATTTGGAGCATCGCTAATGTTCACCACGGCAGCGGCTGCTGCTTCCCATAATGCTTTCCCAAAGCAGGGTTTTTAGTGATCTCCTGAGTGGACAACCACTTTTGGGTCACGTTAAGGCCTCATATTTTCTCAGTGTCCTGATATAGTATTTCTTACTGTATCAGCAGAGTTTATTTTAATGCAAGCAAAGCCAAGCTCTTCCTGCTTCGCTGATCTAACACAACCAAAATCGAACTGTTCATGGAATGATCTATAACAAATTAATTGCAAGGTTCAAATCGTACCCTGTATGCTAGCAGGAAAGCCTTTTCAAAGTTGCTCCAGCTGACTGACTCCTTTATCTTGAAGCTGCTAACACTCCTCAGAGGTTTAGGTTGGCTTTCCTTGGCATGGGTAACACTAACTCTTTGTTCTGCTAACTTACACTAAGGTTAAACAACATCAGTATTTCCTGTTTCTTTATTGCACACTTGTTAAGGAAACAGTCCCCCACCCCACATCTTCTGGAGCTTTAAACAGGTTCCTGCTGATCAGGATGTAACACTGGTGTAGGATGTTGTTTTCTTACTGTGAAGAGACCTACCTCAGGTTACTAGGTCCTGTGTAGTACGTTGCCATGATCACTGTACACCATCCCTGTTTTATGGGACCTGTGGCCCAGGTGGGCATGGTCGCTCCTATAATAGCCGTGACTTATTGAATGGTCAGCGTTGCATGTCTTTGTCAACTTGGACATTTTGTAGCCTTAGCATGTTTGCAGAATGTCTCGTCGAGGCAAAAATCTGAAAAGTAAATAAAACTATTTTGGGTTTTGTAAATTTTATTGGCTTAAGTGGTTTGTTTTGGGCACATAAATCACTTCTCACCTTTTTGAGCCTTGGGGGAAACTTTTGCAGGCTTTTTTTTTTTTTGGCAATGCACTTCGGCCTGATTTTTTTTTTTCCTTCAGAGTGTAAGTTTCTGTAAAAACATGGTGGGTAATTTTTGTGCCTTCCAGCATGGGGGTGGCTTGCTATGTATGTTTGTGTTGAGTAGGACAGGGAGTAATAGTTTATAGTACAAGTATTCAGGCCAAGTAGAAAGAGGGAGGTCAGACAGAATACAGAAGATCCTTCTTAGGCCAAGATTTTTCCACATTTTTTACCTGTGTGTGTTACTGTAAATAATGTGGCTGCAAAGTCACAGCAACAAGCATTTCTGTCTGCCGCTATCACAGGCAAAACCATACCATTAACAGAGCTTAGACTGTAGCTTGAAGGTAGCAGCACATAAAGCATTATTTGTTGTACTTCTTAAGTCTTGGCCCGAGCAAGAATTAAGTAGCACGGATCTTACCCTGCTTACAGGCCTGGGACCAAGCTTACTGTGTGGCAGGTGCTGGCCGCTGTTTTACTCAGTGTTACTCAGTTCAAAGGGACAAGTATTAGGTCTCTCTCCAAAGAGCACCTAGCTAAGTGGAGGGGGGTGTTCTTTTCTGACTAGGAAGTTAAGGACAAAAACAAGCTGGAGGGAGACATGAGGCAGTAGGGGTGCTGGGCCACAGAGGTAATGCCCTGCTTCTTCCCTAAAAGTAGATCTGGGTACAACATGAAGATGAAAGCTGAATACGTTAAGGGGACAGAGAGCGGGGAATGTGCCTGCCTAAGACTGGTTAGAACTTCAGTCAGTTGTCATTTGCAGCTGTGTTGACGCGGTTGTCTTGGGCCCTGCAGAACTGACCCTACCCCCATGAACTTTGGTATTTGCCTTGAGTAAAAAAAAAAAAAAAAGGGGCTAATGTACCAACTGTTCAAGTGCCACTGGGGTCAAAGTGTGACTTCGTTTTGCAGCTAAGGCTGAGCTATTGGCAGTCTGGGCAAAAGGAGCCATCCTGATCTTGTCCTCCTTCTTCTTCCAGGCTGGGAGTTCCTTCAACTTTGTCGATGCCAGCACTGGCTCTTGCCTGGTCCAGCAGTGACCCAGTTCAGAAAGCTAACTTGCAGAAAGTTCACCTTCCAAAAGCAGGAATGCTGTGCAAAGGAGGAGACAGCAAGGCACACCTGGAAGGGAGGCGAAGCGGGGCTGCTCTTTTTAGTAGGTGCTAACTGTCGCACTAGCTTAGCTATGAGAGGAAACTGTGCTCAGGATTCATTGCACCAAACTGCTGCTTACCAGTCGTGCTCTCCTAAAATGGTGAATACTTTTTTGCTGCTTCAGTGAGCTGAAATAGCTCAAGATACTAAACAAGTGTCTGCAATGGAGCAGGCAAATGGTGACATGTGGACAGCAGGGATTAGCCCAACTGTTTCATTAAACCTTAGTCCTAGCAATGTTACTTCAGATATAAGGAGATAAACTGCCAGAAGAAACATTCTTTCTGCTGTAATCTCTTAACTGCTTCGTTTGGCACTTGTCTCACAGATAGCACGGAAGTATTGCTTCTCATTTGGGTAGCAGTAAATTTTACTGGCTTTCGTCCTGAACCATAGGAGCAAGCTGAAACCTGGCCCGGGGCCCTGTCACTGACATGGAAAGAAGAAACATCAGTATTTACGATGAGGCTGAAACACCTCTTTTGAAGTGTTCTACCAGGGGTTGTTGATGATGGGAATTTTCAGAACTTGCGTCCTGCATTAGAATGTGTAGCGTGATACCCTGGAGATTTCACCCTGCAAGCTGCAGAATGAGACTGTAGGACCAGGACGGGGAATTTCCTTAAAGGGATCTTACCCAAAATAGCAAGAAGATAACACATCCTTCTTATATAGCAAAGGACATGCCCAAGACCAACAGACGGGTGACTTGAGAGAGATTTACTTCAAATAATTTTCGTGTTTGCTGTATGGGCCTTGGGAATTTAGTTGCATCCATTTTGTTCAGATGCAAGCGAGTGCAACAGATCCTGATTCATTATCCTAAGTTTAGAAACTCTTAGAATGTGTTCCTGCTTGTCTGATCTCGTCTGAGTGGGAACGCTGTGCTTGTTTGGGATGTCAATCAAAACGGAGGTAGGAGTTTTCTAAAATTGCCCGGTGGCATTAGTGTGGAATTAGATTGGTATAATTAATTCCAAAGTCAGGCCCCGAAGTCGTGCCAGTTTGAATGCCTAGGGAACTTCACCATTCCCTACGGCGAAGATCATATACGGTCAGATCCAGAGGGGCTGGGGCTGTGGTCTGTATACTGTCCCTAGATGGAACCCAGAGGAGATCAAGCAGTCTTAGAACATTGCTGGGAACAAAAAAGGAGAAAGCTCAATTATTTTAAAAGGCGAATTGTATGAATGAGACAAGGAGAAAGGTAGAAACAGGAAAGGGTAAGTGCAGAAAATTCGGTTTACAACAGGAGGATGTGGAGAGTAAAGATGTCAGGACAAAAAGTTCCTTTTAAAAAGGGATTGGATGAGGACAAAATTGCTTCTTGAAGATGCTTCAAAAGAATATAATGAGAAGGCGCAGGGTAGTTGTAGTGTCCTTATCAGCCAAAGAACTTTTCTGAATGTCGCCTTGTTATTTTTTTACTGCAACCATAGTGTATTTTACTATGATCAATCACAAAGGTTTTCTTACAGTCCCAGCTTCAGACTGGTCTGGGATAATACTGTGATTTGTTTTGCCCTTACTTCAGCTGGAGGTGGCAGCCGCGTTGCGCTGGTGCCACAGTTACCCCTCGAGTATGACGATGCAATGGACACTCAGTTGGAACATGACATAATGCTGCTGTCATTAGCGTAAGGCTTGGGAGGCTTTTAGGATGTACCACTACGGGTTCATTAAACCTGCAACCATGTAATAAATGTTCCCGTGTCATTCAAAGACATGCCTTGGAGACTCATCGGGCGGCTGAGGTAGGCAGAGTGTAAGGGTGGAAATGATGTACGGGAGAACATGCGGGGCTGGGCGGAGTTCCTGTATGGCACTCTTGGGCTGCGTGGTGCTCCAGTCAGTGCCAGCAGCACCCTTCCTTCCAGCTCAGCGTCTCCTACACACACAGAAACAGGGGGTTGTATAAAAAATTGCAGCCTGGCATCTCCAATTTAGGAAGGCAGCGGCGGATGGTGTGTGACTGCCTGCCTTGAGGGTTGGGGAAGAGGGGAGCGGGGCTTGTCTGAGCTGGGACCTGGGGGCAAAAGGAGGGCAAAAAACAGGGGGGAGGCTCCAGAGCTAGGCACGGGGCGTGGGTCCGGGACGGGGGAAGCCATGCGGGGGTCTCGGGGCCGGGGGGGGCGACCGAGAGGAAGCACTGACCGGGGAGGAGGGCAGGGGGAGCCGAGCCGGCAGGGCTCAGACCGCGGGGGGCAGCCGGGGGTGCCGTGGGGACCCCCCTCCGGTGCGCACGCAGCCGGTGTCCGGGGCGGGGCCGGCCTCGGGCGCCCCCCGCCGGCTCCTCGCCGCCCGGCGGCCGAGCCCCGCTCCGCCAGCTCCGGGCCCGGGCCCTGCGCGCTCCCCTCGGCCGTTGCCGTGCGGGGCCTGCGCGGCCCCTTCCCCTCCCTTCCCCGCCCCGGTCGCTCCGGCCGCCGTGCCTCCCCGCCTGCCCGCCCGCCCATGGATTTCACATAGCACCGGCCTCCTCCTCCTCCTCCTCTTCCTCCTCTTCCTCCTCCGCCGCTCCATGGCGGCTCCGGCTCCGCGGCCGCCCGGCCTTTGCTGCTGCCGCAAGGGCTCCGCCGCCGGCCCGGAGGCGCCGCCGGCTCCTCCCGAGCCTCCTCCCGAGCCTCCTCCGGACGTGGCTTCGGCCTCCAGCTCGCAGCTCTTCGGCCTCCGCCACCTGCACCTGGGGCTGGAGCTGCGGCCCGAGGCGCGGGCGCTGGCGGGCTGCCTGGTGCTGGAGCTCTGCGCCCTCCGCCCGCAGCCCAGCGCCCTGGTGCTGGACGTCCACCCGGCCCTGCGCGTCCTCTCGGCCGCCTACCGCCGGGCCCCGGCGGGGGAAGCACCCTGCTCCTTCGCCTTCTCCCCCGCCGAGGCCTCCCCGGCCCCGCCGCCTCCGCCGCCGCCGCCTCCTCCGCCGCCTCCGCCGCCTCCCTGCCCTCCGCCGCCGCCTCCGTGCTCCGCCAACCCGCCGGCCACCGCCACCTTCCTCTCGGCTCCCTGCATCGCCGCCCCCCCCGGGGACCCCCCCGGGGACCCCCCCGGCAGCCCCCCGCCGGCCGCCGAGCCCCCGCCGCCGCTGCCCGTCTTCGCCCAGCCGCCGGCCGCCGCCTGCCCGCTGGGCTTCAGGGTGGATCCCTTCACCGACTACGGCTCGGCCCTCACGCTCTCGCTGCCCGCCGCCCTCCAGCCCCACCAGCCCTTCCAGGTCATCGTCCGCTACACCACGGCCGACGGCCCCGCCGTGAGTAACGGGGGCCCCCCCCCCCGGGGGAGGAGGGCAGCGGGGAGGCCGGGGAAAAGCCCTGCTCCCTGTAGCAGGGGCTTCGCTGCTTTTATAACGCTCTTCTCCCACTCACTGAACGCCTTCAAAGCCCCTCTCGGAGTTCTTCGGGACGCCTTGCATCAGTAATGCTAGAAAAGAGCTCCAAGATCATCTGGTCCACCATCACCCTCCTGCCAATGTCACCCACTAAACCGTGTCCCACGTAATCTGCAAATAAGTCTTCCTGCGGTGGTTTTTGTATTATTTGTGCTAGGTGCTTACAAAGTCAGGCCTCGCACACCCAGGTTTGTATTCTCGCCGGCCATGGTGATGCTGGAGGTGAGGAGGGAGATGCTGCTCATTCCTCCAGGTCACTGCTGGACAGGGGATGAGGAGTGCTCCGACGGGGCCGTGCGAGGTGCTTGCCTGCCTCTGGGTTTCGCTCTTCTTCAGAATCAAGAGGTTTTGTGAATTCTCTCTCTTGTTTTAGTCCCCTAGTGTTGAGAAGCGCTTTGCTCCTGGCCTTTTAGGTGCTGTCTGGCACATCTTGTGTTTTTGGGAAGTTATGACAGTGAAAATAGACAAATTACCACTGAAACGACAGTCCTTTTTGTTGCTCTGTAGTCTGTACTGGTTTGAGATCAAGTGAGAGAGATTCGTGGTCCACGTGATCAAAACCTATTTCCAAAAGGAATGGCTTTGTGAGGGTCTTGCAGCTTGGATGCCGCTGTCTTACCTAGCAGGACGGGCTGTCAGCCTGCTGGTTTGGTGTTGCTGTTGCATTGGTCAAAACGAGTACGTGCACAGGTCTATCTGACTATTGCAATTTGTTTAACAAGAACTGAGTGTGTTGCCTACATGCAAAATAATCCAGTAGCAAGTAGTACTAAGCCACAAATTTACGAAAGGAACAAATTGCTGTATACAACAAGTTTGATGGATCTTCTTTGGATCTGATTTTAGTACTAGACTGAAACTTGAGAGAGTAACTTAATCCTTAATTGTCTGGGTAGGCTTAATGTGTTGCCTCACTCTGGACAGTAAGTTGTGCATGAAGGATTTTATTGACAGAAGCTTCCTCCTGCGATATGTTGACCTTTTAGTATGCTGGTCGTTCCCTAACATGGAAAAATGAGATGAAAATCCAGTGTGCTTTAAATTCTAACCGACTCGTACATGAGGATATCATTCCTTTTCACCTCTGGAGCGCCGTGTCTCGGCACTTCCTTGTACAGCACTGCGCTGTAGTGTCTGTGCTCTGCAGGGGTACATGGGAGATGCCTTTCAGGGCCCATGGTACATTCAGAAAATCCTGCTCTTTAATTTTATTTTTCAAGATGTCTTTTGTCTGCTCTATGCTTTATTTACGGTAGGAAGGCTCTAAAACTAATTTGATGTTGCTGTGTGCTTTGTGATCATCCTCAGCCTGGCTGAGCCATACCTCCCGTAGTACACGATAGCACACTCTCCTCCTCTTGAACAGATGCTTTTATTTTAGGCTAGCCTGCGCTTCTGACACAAATGGTACCTCATTTCCTAGCTTGCTCGCTGTTGTAGATTTTGGCTGGCGAAATATTTGTCCTCAAGCAGCACCTGTTCCAGCCCTCGTGTTTCTTTTGAGCTATCTTTTTCGCGCCGCAGTCACTTGGTGCGGTGGCAGTGCTGTCTGTCATTGCTGTTTTTCAGCCTAGCGTTGGGCTTTAAGAGATGGGCGTGAGTAACCCCTGTGTGTAAGGGTGAGCCCACTTATTCTCACCCCTAGGGTGTTCCCTTGTGGTCTCTTTTCTCTGTGCAGCTTCAAGCATTAGACCTCCCTCTTTTAATTAAAAAAGTTCTATTTTCCGTGGCCTTTCTCTGAGTATAATCTTTTTGTGTCAGAGGTTATTTTCTGCAGGACTTTAGCATGCTCCTGGGGCTTATAAAGCAGTAAATTCACGTTTCAGTGCAGCACGGACGTGTTGGCAGTAAGGTTGCCAGGACAGACAGTAGCCTGTTTAAAATTGGAAACCTGTTGCCTTGATATGCTCGCTTTGACCCATCTGGATATGTTAGTTGACTGTACCATTATTCCTCGTGTGGAGGCAGGAGCCAAGAGCTCTGGTTGTTTGATGGACACTGGGAGACAGCTGAGAGATTAAATCTGCCTTTCGCAGAGCGTTCCAGCTCCCCGTGTTGTTAGGAAGCCATATGCTCTGGACGTCACCTTTTCGTTTCAGAAGCAAGACCACCATGAACACCGTGTATCTCATGGTGTAGGCTGAAGGCATGATGCTCAGGTGTATCAGGGAAAGCAGTTCAGCTCTTCCTACCCTTCTTTTCCCTCAACCTTACTTCTCGGTCCTACAGATAGTCTTTATAAGATTTTCGTTCTCTTTCCCTAGAGAAAAATCTGCATCTCTCTTGTAGCCGCTGTGCTATGCCTCCTGTTTTGCTGTGCACACGTTAACACCGGTGCTGCCCTTTCCACAAGAGCCTTACAAGCAAACCCTGCTCTGTTCTCGCATTAAGAACCGTGAGCTGCTCTGCAGTGTGCGGGCAGGGGGAAACCCGCACTGCCCGCAGCCTCTGTTCAGCAGGGGATCTAGGCAGCAGCTGTTATATGAAATGCTCCAGAAGAACAGCTTAAACGTGCGAAGCAGCCTCTCTCCTGTACTGATGAGAAGCTAGATAAAGGTGGTGAGCGCTGTGATGCTGTCACATAACTTTCCTAAGGGGAGCACAGGGGGGATTTGGACGTAGAGTAAATGGGGCCGCATCTAGCGCTCTGCCCCGGACACCGCTCCAGCTCCCTGCCCCCAGCAGCGCCCTGCTGCCTGCGCTCCTTTCTGGGAGCTGCTTCTGCTCATTTTCCCCAGTCCTGCCTCTGTCCTGCAGCACAGCCTGGTCTATTTATATTACAGATCTATTTATATTGTTTCAGGATAACTTTCATCATTGTTCCAAGTGCATCTGGAAAGAGAGACGGAGGATTGCCGTGTAGCTGCAGACATTAGGAAACAGGGGAAAAAAATACTTCATCCTCTGCAAACGTTTTTTCCTTTTGGCCTGTGGGGCTGGTGCTTCATTTAACTTCAACCAAATGTCAAATAAAGGGAGACTAGTTGAAAAGAACTTGTCATTAATTTATGGAGTTTCTTGTAAACAAGAATTAACTTCTCAGTTCCCCTTTGCTTCCTGCTTATGTTTTCTTCCTGCGCTGGTCAGGGGAACTTCCCCTTATCTCTCTCTGCCCCAAAGACATTGCCTGTCAACCTTTTTTCCACCCTACTCTAGTGTTATAGCTTAGTTCTAGCGGTGTCTTATCTCCCTCTTTTCTCTGTTAGCCTTTACAGTCTCTCAGAAAGCAAAGGAAGCAAAACCTTTTGAAGGTGAGGCTCTTCAGGAAGGCCAACAACGCAGATTGTAAGTCGGGCTTTTTGTGATACAAGCACAAAAATAGCCGATAGGAGGAGGAGCGTTTGTAGAAGTTGACATCAGGGTAGATCTTAAAAAACTTACTTTCTGGGGCTCCTTCCTGGATTCCCCCCTGGTGGGGGAAGCTTTTAGTTTCAAACTTTGGGTTTTAATGAGGCGTTTGTCCCGAAATGCCTTCTGGAATAGCTGTTCCCAGTTCCACAGTGTCGTATCGCGGAGAAGATCCTCATTGCCGTGGCATGCAGGTACCCACGGAGTGGAGAGCAGGAGCTGTGTAGTGCACCTCAGCCACGGCCTCAGGATTTGGCCGGTGGTCCACCAAAACACAGCACACGGGTGTGGAGAGTCGCACAGCCCTTGATAACAGGAGCAGCCAGGCTGTACGCAGCCACCCTCAGGCCCAACAGGCTTGAAACAGAAGGGGTGATCTTAAATCCCAAGGTGAGACTGCTGCTCAGAGATTAATTTTACTTTTAGATAAAGTTTTACATTTTGTAATGCCTCCTGCCCAAAAATACACGCTTCCACATTTAGCAGTGGAAGTGTGAAGCTCTATATGAATAAATGAATGCTGCTGACAGCATGCTGCCTTGCCTTGCCTTTCACTGGTCCCCTGGGGTTCTGCTGAAGTGGATAATTTGGGAGAGCAGCATGTTTGCATCAGTGTAGAAGAGTCGAAAGGCAAGGTACAAGATAACAAAGAATAACCTTATAGGACTGAGGGGGAGAGAGAAAACTTTGCCTTCCAGAAAACAGAGAGGTTAACTAGGAGACAGAATTGTAATATGCCATTAAAATTAGAGCAGCCATAGTACAAGGACTTCTCTTCTGTAAGTACTTCATTTTGTTCTCCTGATGACCAGAAATGAACCAGTGTCTGCACTAACTGCTGTTCCCTGAATTCAGATTTATTGGTTGCTTTGATCTGAGGATTCAGCAGACTCAGAAGCTTTATTCCTTGCGCTTGACTGTTCCCAAGACTTCAAGTGGTTCCAACTTTATTGCAAGTTTCACAATATTTGATATTTTCCGTAAAAGTTCAGCTCCAGAGTTCTAGGATTACAAGAAAATCCTTATTTAAAATCGTTCTTACACTTCAAAGTTGGAGACAGGGAGCATGTGAAAGCATAAACATTACATTTGAAACGGAAAAACCCAAAAGGCAAATGACTGCGCTTTTTCATATCGTTCTTAATATGTTCTAATGATTCGCTGGGGCCTGACTCATGATTTATTTGCTGTTTGATACTGAAAATTGACGTGCTCAGTGGTGTTTTGGTTTTTTTTGTGTGTGTGTGACCACCCAGAATCTCCTTATCCTCTCTGTAGAAAGAGGCCTCCAGTGTCATTGACCAGATGTTTCTTACATATACTGACTCTTTCGCATAGTGTCAAAATGTTTGATGCTTCAGCCAGCAGAGCAGTGTCAGGGTCAGAGATAATGTTGTGTACACTGTTCAGCCTCAGGTTTTTTTATTTATTTTATTTTATTTTTTTGCTTGCACTACCTGGCCCTACTATTCCTGTTGATGTTGAATGACAACACCAACATATTCAGGGCACTCCCTCTGAGAAGCGGGTTGTGTGGCTGTTTGTCAGGGACTTGTTATTAACCAAGCAAATCGATATAACAGGAACACTGAATGACTGGAAGACGCTATGTTCCCTGATACTACTCAGTGTGCAGACAGTGAGAAATTACTCCGAGCAGCCATGGCAAATAAACAGCAGTAGAAAGCTGTTCTGTTAGAAATGGAAACGTGCCCTATGCTAGGCATGCATATGGGGAGCCAAACAGCTGGGGAGTTTCTCCTCCACCACAATCCTCTCGATTTCACATTTTGCTTCCTGACAGCTCATCCGTGTGATTTTTGTCCTCTTCCCTCACCTCTTCACGTAATGTTCCAACAGATCTGGTGGCTGGATCCAGAACTGACGTATGGCAATGCCAAGCCATTTGTCTTCACGCAGGGCCACTCGGTGTGTAACCGCTCTTTCTTCCCCTGCTTTGACACACCAGCAGTGAAATGCACCTATTCAGCTACCGTCAAGGTAAGTGACAAATTGGTAAAATAGTTGGTGGAGCAATTAGCTGCCCTTAACTTGTGAAAGCAGTGTTACATTGGGCTTGTATATATGATATAAAATATACATTATGACATATAGTATTATAACAAACATGGGATTTTTTAGCTCCCATGTTCTGGTTCTTGAAACAGAGACAGGGTATGGCCACAAAACCAACTCTGCCTGTCACGCTTGAGTCTTGCGTTCCCAGTACTCTACACTGAAAGAGTAACCATGACATGGGTAATGAGACAGTTTGGTTTGTTACTTCCAAGAGTGGTTACTGATGATAATAACCAACTGTATTTAATTGATTCCCAAAAGGAAAAAGCACAGTTTTACAAAAGCAGCATCAAATAATGTTGCATTTTTTGTAGACAGCATCATTTGATATGTGGGCACTTTTGGGGCAGGCGTACAGCTAGCCTACGTACCCATGAAATATAGAAGGAGTAGTATTTTTGGTTGGTATGTTTTCATGGCATGTATAGATTGTGGTACAAAAAAAGCCCCACAGAAATCTTGTATTTTTCATGTTTTCTAAATGATTGATTTTCTGGTCTGTAACAAAAAAGACGTACATTAAAAACAAGGAGATCTGCGGTGTAGTTCTTCAGCCTTGGCCACTTAGTCAGTTGATGTGTGTGATGTTGGTTTTTCAGGCTCCAGCAGGTATACAGGTGTTGATGAGTGCCACTCAAAGTACCTACTTAGAAGATGAAGGTGTATATCAATTTTACATGGAATACCCAGTTCCTGCCTACCTAGTGGCCCTGGTGGCAGGAGACCTTATACATGCAGACATAGGTCCAAGGTAAGATTTGCCGCAAGCTGATTTTTCCTTTTGTGTCTCCGTGCAGTGCTTCAGGTTACGTTCAGTAAATTCTTTGAGTCATCAGTAAGGGAACGGTTGTGACCATAAGCTGTGAGCATTCAGAGAGTTTGAGCTTTAGGTGGGTGTAAAGAACCTGATGGCATTGTGCTTGGAAAGGTATTTTCCTCTTCAGTAAATGTTTCTTATTGTCCCCAGTAATCATTGCAGCTACTTGCTTCATTGCCTTAAGGTGGTTTAAGGGTTCTCTGATCGTCTTTTACCATGTATCCATAGACAGATGACCTAAGAAGGCCTCAGCCTGATGTGAGACCTTTTAGCACTATGACCATAAATGGAAACTTGGTGAGAAGGCAGGCTATTCTTTCTAAGAGATAATTCAGTTTGTTGAAGTATCACCTGATGTTTTCTGGTTTCTGACAGGAGCAGAGTGTGGGCAGAGCCTTGCCTGCTGCCAACAGCCATCAGCAAGCTTTCTGGCATGGTGGAGCGCTGGTTGACTGCTGCAGAGAGTCTGTACGGGCCATATATTTGGGGGAGGTGAGTTTAGTAAGTCTCCCAGGAAAGTGTAATGTAATCCTGAGGATGCTGAAAACCTCACTCATTACAGACTTATTGAGAGTCTTAGCCCCAAAAAACAACGTTAATAGTTTATGAAGTTAAGCTTGGCTGTGCATTAAAAGAGTGTTTTTGAGACAATATTTTCATTCTTTGAATTGAAGATGTTTACAAGGGCTTCCTATATTTATTCGCTAAAGGTAATCAGGAAGAAAGTGTTGTTGTTAACCCACCAAATGTTGTTTGAAATGGTCTGAGAACAAGACCCAGTGTCGTGTGTCAGTGCTGTTCATTGGTGAAGAAAATCAGGAAACAAAACAAATAGTATTGTTATGTTCTGAAGCAGAGGGACTAGTGTCACTTTGCTGACACCGCAGGCACACGAAATCAGCTCATTCACTCAGCAGCTTCCCAAGCTCTCTCTTGCCTGGGAGCCTCTGGGGTAAAGATTTATTTGTGTATGTGGGTAGGGTATGTAAACTTAGTGGTTCTGGCTATCAGATATACAACTTGTGATGAGTTTGCATGTGTGAAGGGAGCATAATGCTTCTGGGAAGTGCAGGATCTGCTGCGCATGGAAAGACTGTCTAGCCTTATGTCCAAACCTGAGCAGCTCTTTGGTCAACAAAATGAAAATCTGTGATTCCCTGATCAGAAGAATTTGGAATCTCTGGTTTAGAAAGCTGGTTCCTGGAATCACAAAAACTCTCAGAAGAGCTTTCTGTAAGGGGGAAAAAACGTTTCTGTCTTTTGAAATAGCTGCAATTTACCTCTCTTTTTTCTTTCTCTTCTCTCCTCTCTCTCTGTAATTTTAGATATGACATTGTTTTTCTTCCTCCATCCTTCCCTATTGTTGCCATGGAAAACCCATGCCTGACTTTCATCATTTCTTCCATTCTGGAGAGCGATGAGTTTTTAATCATTGATGTCATTCACGAAGTTGCCCACAGCTGGTTTGGAAATGCAGTCACCAATGCTACGTGGGAGGAGATGTGGCTGAGCGAGGGGCTGGCCACATACGCGCAGCGACGGATCACCACCGAGACCTATGGTATAGCTGTAGAGATATTTTTCTTTGTGATGTGTCTAACTAATAATTGAGAGCTGGCTGAATGGAATATTTGCCTTGGGAGCTCAAAAGTCTGTTGGGAACTGTATTTTGTTGTTGTTCTGGAACATAAGTGGCCAAACTTTGCTTTGAACATCTTGCATGCTTACAGTCTGAGGTTTTCTTGGCTTTGGGATGAATAAATACTTGATACAGTAACAGGAACTTTGGATGAGGTGTGTGTTAGCACAAGGCTTGAAGGAGATCTATAGGAACTTTGGCACTGCCGTTGTGTACTCGGCAGGGGTTCACCTGTCAGACCAAGGTGAGCAGCGGCTACATCAGAGAAGTAAAAAATTTTGTTATGGTTACCTTGTGAAAGAACTGTCCTCTAAACAAGTATGTCTAATTCTGGTCAGTTAGTAGTTAGCTACTGCTGGAAAGGGTGAGGTAATAGCCCTTATCAAATAAAATGTACACACCTACAAAGCTGTCTATTTGAGGCTTTGTGTAGAATCATAGAGCCTCACCTTTGGCTGCTTTTATCAGCGAATTTTGCGGGTCAGTTGTATGGTACTGTCCTTAGAATATGTAAGCAGTAAAACATTCCTATTGCTTTTCAGTTTTTCTGGAAATCTTGGCAGCAAGAGTGTTTAGAAGGATATTTTTTTTTTATTATTCATGTATACTGTTTTTGGAGATGAGATGATGATTATGAAGTTTAGGGAAAGAAGTGCCGTTAGCATCTATGGAGATGCTGCTATGTGCAGTATCTGTCTTTGAAAGCTGTTTCATGCTCAGTAATTCTCAGTGGTTAGGACTGGTCTAACATGTCACATTATATAACACATGGCAATGATACGAATTGGTCAGAAGATTCTGACCTGTCCTCTGTCCCATCTTAGTCCATCTCTCCGACATAAGACAAGGTCCTTGTTTGTAGTCTCTTGAAGTTTAGGGTTGGTTGTTTCAAGAAGCGGTTGTTCAGGAAACTCTAAGAAATGCCTTTCCCTGCGCCGCTCCTTAATAAGCTCTTTTTGCATTCTGTTTTGTTTCAAGGACAAACCTCTGATCTAAATCTTGCCATTTCTGACATCATTTCTGGCATATCTTCTGCTGTTAATAAAAAGGCGTTTTCGTAATGACATTGTTTACAGAAATTGGAGTCCAATGACCACCACACCTCTTGGATCTTGCTTAATCCTCCTCCCTGTTCGCAGCTTGAAGTAATTGCCTTAAACACTAGCTGTCCTGCGGGATTCTTGTTTTCTCCTGTGAAGCACATCCACCCTCTTTCTCTGCCTGTATAGATTCGTCTATCTTCCAGATTTGTCCTGGTTCTTAATTCTCACTGTGTTTATATCAGATTCCTGTGAATATGCTGAGACTTTGAGATTGAATATATGTAACGAGTTTTACTGTTGAAGTTAAGACTTAGCAAAGAAAGCTAAAGTGTTAATGGCCCTAGATGTTAAGTATTTGCTGAATGTGAGAATCTATTTTCCACAGTGTTACACATCTGCAAAGGCATAGGAAAGATTTCTTGACTTGCCAGTGTAATGCAGCTAGTTTGGCATGAAAGCAGGGAATGCTCTATGTTGCAGCTAGATAGAAGAGTAGCCTACCCTGCTGCAGCTATAAAAGAAGTCCTGCTGAGTGGAAGGTGAAAACTGTACAATACAATATGGCTAGGGTGCTAAATAAAGCTTCAAAAAGACCCATGGGATCTTTAATATGCTAGCTAAATGTAATCCTTTTCTGTTTTCACCCAGGAGGTGACGTTCACTCAGTAATATCATTCACTCAGTAATATCCTTGGCACTGAATATGGAATGATATATTTACTGTTCTACCCATGACGTTACTTTTTTGTAGCACTTGATTGCTCCTTGAAAGTTACCTATACAATAGTTATTCCAATGCTGTTCTTCTTATCTTTCAAGGGCTGATAAGGTGATGTCAGGGCTTTAAACTTCAGCATTATTTTAAAGCATGCTGCTTTATTTTTCAGTTCAGCCTGCTGCGTAATCAGAATGAGTAAATGCACTGGTTTAGGTTCTGACTTCCATTACAAATTGCAAGGAATTTCTCACTCAAGTTCCTATGACATTAGATTGGTGTGATTCTGTATTTCTGTTGTCTTACACCTTCAGTCACCTTTATTTTGTACGTGTGCTAGTTCTGCAGTCACTGTCCCACAGCTAATGTGTTTCTGTCTGGGGCAGGAGCTGCCTTCACATGCTTGGAGACTGCATTCCGCCTTGACGCTCTCCACAGACAGATGAAGCTCCTTGGAGAAGACAACCCGGTCAGCAAGCTTCAGGTTAAACTGGAGCCAGGTATTGCTCGTGGCTGAAGCTGCTATACAAAATGTCTGGATATTTTGCTGGATGCTGGAATACAGGCCAAAAAAGACTAGTTTTTACATGCCCTTTCTAAAAGGAAAAAAAAAAGACTGGTTTGTAAACCAATCTAAATGTAAATAAAGAAACTTAAATTGAGGCTTTCTTCAAAATTGGCTAACTCATCTTTATAAAGATTGTTCTGTTCTTAAATGGAACCGATTCACTGGGCAGAAACCAAGTATGAAAAACTTCTGCCTTGAAAGATTCATGGCTTTGAGCTTTTGAAGTTGTAAAATTAAATAGTTTGCAATGGAAAATACTTGGAAACATCTAATCCTGTGCTATTGAATCATCTGCTTTTTGTGTGTTCGTGTAAGAACTGCATGTGTGTGCATAAGCATACAGATAAACATATATACTTGGTCTCCCATTGAGTGAGTTATGCACTGTTAGAGGCTGTTTGATTATCACCTGAGCTAGATAAATGGTGATGGAGCACAGGACTGATAGGTCTTGAGTTTTGTCCTGATCACTGGAGATGTGAAGCAGTCTTTAGTCTAGATGATACATAGGCCAGCCTAAAATGCAAGTGGAGGTATTATCGGAACTGAATGGAATGGAAAACTGCACTGGAAGTCCCAGAAATGGAACAAGTAGTGCTTACTTTACATTGATATATTTGAAAATGTGTAGTACGGTGATAAAACCTGAGCTTGACACTGGGAAAAAAAAAGTTTGTCTTGAAAATTCCAGGTGTGTTTTCAGTCCTCTAATTTGAAGTGACTTGTTTCATGTGGAATTAATACCTAGCTTACAATAATTGCCTTTTTTTTAGCCTGTACGCTTGGACTGCTTCTGTTAATTTACTGCAGTAAATTAAATGTACTGAGAACAGGCTTGTTCTGTTTTTAAGTCACTGCATATCTACTCTGAGTTCACTGAGGAGTTGAGACATTTAGACCGGTTGGAAATTAGTGTCCTCATTGCATAGTGTCTTATAACGTTGTTGTTTCTCCTTTCAGGTGTCAATCCTAGTAATTTAATGAACCTCTTCACCTATGAGAAAGGCTACTGCTTTGTTTACTACCTGTCCCAGCTCTGTGGAGACCCAAGACACTTTGACTCCTTCCTAAGAGTTAGTGTGCATACACATATGTTTCTCTTGAGATTTATAGCTGCTTTTTTTCAGGTTTTGTTACTGTGGCTAATTGATAGGGGTAATGCAAGGGTGTCTGAGATGAAAGAATGGGGTGGCCCCTTCTGCCATCCTCGATGATTCTCTCTACACTTAATAGGTTTTTCTTGAGATTTCTCGTAAGTGAATGTACTCATGCTCTTCCTTCATCTCAGATTGTGAGCTCAGGAAATGCCAAATACAAAGTAGTTGTTTATTTTTGTTACCTCTTTCCTGTGCTCCAAATAATTAGAAAGCTGTTCAGCACAGATTATCAATGACTGGAAAGATGTGACTTCATTCACTACTAAAAGGTATCAGCTTCTTTTTTTTTTTTTCAGTCAGAATTGCAAAGGGCATAGTTGCCTATATTGGGGCAAGTTTGTTGTCTTGAAACACATTTTCAAAACCTTTGTGAGCTATTGATTTGCTTTTGAAAAGTGACACAGCTCATTGCTTTTCTCTTTCTGATGAATACGTGTTTTTTCAACTCCTTCCCATCCATGCCCCATTCAATCTTTTTGTCATGTATAGTTATACAAGTATGATTTTAGTCCCTGATCTATTAGTGAATAATACAGTAGCCAGCTGTTCTAACTTTTCACTAGTGTGAACATGAGGAAACCTTCCTGCCCTTGACATGTTAATGTCTGTGATTGTATCAGAGAAAAAAAAAAACAAACTACAAACCCAAAACTCAGCTGTCTGTCTTTGCAGCTACCCGATTTTTTTCTTGTTATGGTGCTTTCCTTATTTGGGATGAAGGAAGAAAGTATTTTTTTGTGATTATTATTATATATACTTTTAAAAACTGTCATTCACCCTTCCAAGAACTTGTCCTCACTTTTCCATATCTATTTCTTTGAACTGAATGTAGTGGTTATTTATCAAAAAGAAGCTATCTTTCTCCTAACCATAATTCATCCTTTTTACTGTTTCAGGCCTACATTGAGAAGTACAAATTTACCAGTGTTGTGGCTCAAGATCTTCTGGATTCCTTCCTGAATTTTTTTCCAGAGCTGAAAGAGCAATGTGTTGAGAACAAAGCAGGTAGGATGGAGTTTATTTAGTTAGCTGTAAAAACCGTAAAAAGTCTGGATAGTAAATTTTGTGCTTGGCTTGGAGGACGCATAAGCAAATGCTAAGGTTGAGGCAAACAAAACACGTTGGCAATAGCCAGATGTTTGGGGTACAAATGGTTGTGATGACTTACTGTCAACCCCCTCTGTGCTGGGGAATGAGAACGTCTTATATGGCTGGCAATTTTGGCATTAATTATCTGAGTGGTCCTCAGTGGTTTCTCAGCTCATCTTTTCACATTGCAGAGCAATCAGTGCATATGAGATTAACAAATAGTTAAATGCAAGGAAAAGGTGACCATACTTTGAAATTTAATTTAATTACAGAAGACATGCTTTGTGGACTGTAACTCTTTGCACGGTCATTCGCAAATATAAAATCTCTTTGATAAGATTTCATCCTCCCTTATAGTCTTCTCCTTACATCTGTTGGTGGATTTATAAAGGTCTGTAGTCTACTAGGTGCTTGTTAGACTGCTTGCTTAAAGAAAGGAGACTTACATTATTCTGCTGTGTATCTCTCCTTGTAAGTAATTATTGAACCCAGTGATAAATTTAAACCAAACTGGCAGTAAAGTACAGCTCTTCAGATTGCTGAGGTCCGATGGGCTTTGTGAAAACTGGTAGCAGAGAGTAAACATGAGTGATCCTACTGTGGGAAAAGCTGCAGCATGAGCTCAGCAGTTTTATGTTTTATTTGGCCAACTGGTTGGCTAGTGAGTTAATCAAAACATGTGGCAACTTTTGCCTGACTAGTATTCAGGGGCTGCAGGAGAGGGGAGTTTTAGGGCAGATGGTGTAGAACTAGAAGTATTGCCAAGGGTTAGGAAAGTGCTGAGGTGGTAGAGGGTCATGGGGAAGAGCTCTCTGGGAAACCAGGCTCTGTTAGCTCTGCCACTGGTGGAGAAACTTGGTTTGGGTTTAAGTACTGATTATATAAACAAATTTAAAATTGCTTTTTCTTGCTGGTGTGTATGAGAGGGGTTCAGTCAGCCCTCACACCTCCTTTTTTATGAAGCAGATTTTCCCCATATTCTTAAGTATTCCTCAAAATTCTGGGAATGAGAAATGCACAGAAGATCTTATATTATATTAGAACATAATTTGATCATAGATACTTGTTAGCCTGTCTGTCTTAAGAGCATGTGTGTTTAAGAGCATGTGTTTACTTACTGCAACGTTGAGCTCCAGAAGACTTGTGGTTAAATTTGGCAGAGGTGTTGCTGGCCCTCTCCCAGATGTAGCGTAGGCTAGCCTGATGAGACTGCTAGGACTGTTATGTCACTGTAACTATGGGTTGGTCTGATTTGCTATTGTTAGAACCTCTCTTAACTGTGCTAGAAGCAGTCCTGAACCTTGAGACAGCCAAGCCATCTGCAGAGACTCCTGCTCGACATTTTTGGTGCTCCTCATTCCAGGACTGGAGTTTGAACGTTGGCTCAACGCTACAGGACCTCCGTTAGCTGAGCCGGACTTATCTCAGGGATCCAGTCTGACCAGACCAGTGGAGATGCTCTTCAAACTCTGGACCACTGAGCCTCTGGACTCTGCTGCTGCCGCCAGCAGCGTCGACCTCACTAAATGGAGAACGTTCCAAACCGTGCTTTTCTTGGACAGGTTGCTGGATGGGTCACCACTGCCACATGGTGAGTACTCTGTAAGGGAAGTAGAAGAGTATTCCTGGAATGACAAATTGAATTCTAAAGAGCCCCGCCCCACCTTGATCTTATCATTCATTATTCTCCGATGACCCTCAAACTTGACAAAACAGGTCATAGTTTTTTCCTCTGTGTATGTGCTCTCTTCAGAGGTGATAAAAAAGCTTTCGGAGTGTTACTCCTCTCAGCTGGACTCCATGAACGCAGAAATCCGCATCCGCTGGTTGCAGATTGTAGTCCGAAATGACTACTACCCAGACCTTTACAAAGTTCGTCGCTTCTTGGAAAACCAGGTACTAAGTGCTGGATTAAAATCACTGCACCTCTCAGTGCATGAGACATGTGCATGAGACATGCGACGTGAAAGACCTTGGAACTTCTGCTTCCTGGCCAAGTGTAGACCAGGTGTGTAGCGAAGGGGCCGAGCATGGCTCACCTGCTAGCGGGTGGGGAGGAATGGGCAGATGTAATCTGAAATGCCTACAGACAGTCTGTGCTTTTTTTAGCCTAACTCATACCCTTGTCCCAGCTCTGCCCAGTGCATTTTTGCATTGCTTTACAGTAGCCCTGGCTTTCCCAGAGCAGAAATTTTCACAATACTAAATCATGTGATTGTTTGAATGTTTACACTTCAAGCAAGGCTAGGGCTCATCAGATTCCTTTCAGTAGTTTTTATCGTGCAGGAGCAAAAGGTTAATGCATGTGTTCACTGTGGCCTCTTCTCCTTGGCCTTTTAAATAGCTCTGTTATTTGTGTGGAAATAGCTCAGTTGTAGAGAGCAAGTGGTTTTTGATTATCATTCGCATTAAACTTGAATAGACTCAGTTATCTTTTGAAGAAGTGTGTTGCTTGTCTTTAACCTGAATGGATTTAGGGCTGTTGGAGTATAGCTGTAGAAGAGCTGCACCTCTTGACTTTTATTAGAGTGGTATTATCCGGTTTTCCTTTTTTGCAGATGTCTCGGATGTACACAATTCCACTTTATGAGGACCTTTGCACTGGCACACTCAAGTCTTTTGCCTTAGAAGTTTTTTACCAGACCCAAAACCAGCTGCACCCCAATTTACGGAAAACCATCCAACAGATCTTATCACAGGGCTTAAATCCACTTCCTGCCATAGACACTACAGCAGGCACTACAGAAACACCAGCAATGGTGCTTGAGGACAAAGTCTCAGAGGCCACAAACGGTGCCATTTCACTCAGGGATGTTAACGTGTCTGCTTAGATCACCAGCTCGTGTCAGCCATGAAGCTTGAAAACAGGGACAGGAACAGAGGAAGGATACCAAGTGTCGCCTCCTTTTCCTCAGCCCTGCAGCTGCAGTGTGTTGCTGTAACTGGATTTCTCTCACAAAACACAAAGGAAATGTGCCTTCAAGTATCCAGCATGTGACACTGCCAGGCTTCAGAGATCTCCTTCAGCTGTGGGTTGGATGTTTTGCTTAGGTTTATACCAGGCAGGGACTCCTGGGCAGTTGCTTCTTCAGGGAAGGTGGATAGTTCTCTTTCCTGAGGCTCTTCTGGATGTTTTCTCCGAGGTTGTGGTTTTCGTTTGTGTTTTTTTTTTTCTTCTTTCTTTTCTGTTTTGTCTGAAGCCACTGAGGCATGTCCTACTTGCTGTGTGTATGTTGCTGGGGAGTGTATGTGTGTCAAGCTGCCATTATCCTGACATTTGGACTGAAGTTTTGCAAAGAAGACACTCAGGAATTCTCAGTGGCAGCAGATATGTTTTCATGTTATGCTCCTTACTGTGACAGAGGTATTGTGATTTTGGAGGTAGGGGACTAATGCTCAAATGATTAAGAAACTAATTTTAAATAGCTCCTGTTTCCCCCATTTCCCTACTCCAAGTGGCTAGGTAATAATAATGCTTTATATATATATATAAAAGACCAGGGGAACCTTATGATGGATTTGAAATCCTTCCGTAGTTAACCCCACAGTTTTCCCTTTGCACTCAATGGGACAAGCAATAAAGAAATGTGTAGGCTTGAATTTTCAAAAAAAGTTAAATGAGGTGCCCAAATGCTATCAATTCTGGTACTAGCTGGATGCCTAAATCTTTTTTAACTGTTTTGACAAGTCTAGCTGCAACCTTTGTTAGTGTCTTAGCATGTGTAGCACACGCATTCATCAGATATGCCGCGTGTTTTCTATTCTGTCCTTTTGGAAAAAATTAACAGGACCTTTAATTTAATTTTTTAAAAGATCCCTAGCATATGTTGGGGCTGGAAGTCAACCCTGGAGATATCCATGCTCAAATTTTACTGCCTTGCATAACATTTGCCTGAATAACGGTTGCCCTGTCATATGATAGTCTGAGGGAAGCACTCTTTTTTTGATGTGAAAATTTTAAGCCCCACTTTACTCGAGTCTGTTTTCTGACTCGTGGTGGTGGCAAGATGCCATTTCATTCACACAACGTGCTGTTTCTCTTGATCCCTGGCCAGGCCTGCAGGATGGAGAGACATTCTCATCTATGCCATTTGGTCTCCGCAAAGCGCTGAGGGTGAAGCATTGCTGGCTATTACACAGTACAGGTGATGGTTCTTGGACTCCGTGCCCCTTTTTTTTTAAGCACGGATAACTGTGTGCCTCTTGGTGAGCTCCCAGTAAGCACCTCTGAGCTGATGTATCAGCAGGATAGAGGACTAGTTGGAATAAAAGGTGAAACACTTGGAAGAGGCTCAGCTAATGGAGACGTGAGAGAGAATCTATTATAAACTTTGGTGCAAATTTTAGTACTGCTACGGGGATCTGCATAGCACAGGGAGAGGGGAAATTTGGGAGATTTCTTTTCACCAAAAGAATCTGTTTACACCCATGTGTGGATGGGGCTTAGGTGCTGTTACTGGTTCTGCATTTTCTGGCTTTAAATTAATTTGGACTTCACCATAGCCTTAGCCTGGGCTGAACTGGGATAAAGCAATAATAAACTCAGGCCTCCTTAGTGCTTCATTAGTTTTCAAAAATGGGCCCTCAGCATTGCTGGGCTTCAGAACTCCAGGTTCTCCTCTTTGCTCCGTGAATGGGATTACCTTTTTCGTTCTGTTTTGTTTTCCCAGAAGGGATGGAGAATGATGTTTTCTGTACAAATCTCTTTCCTTTTTGTTTGTCGTTCTATTGAAAGAGATTTGTACAAGCTGACCTTCCGCTTCCTGCGTTGCCGCTGTTGGTGCAGCGTCTCCTGGACCCCTCAGCCAGCAGCGGCAGCCTGGCCAAGACCAGTAACCACTAGCATCTCTCGGAATCCCAGGCCTCAGTTTTAACATGTTTTATTTTGTGGGAGAATGTATGTGACCCTGGTTGGAATTTTTAATTTACATGGATGCCTTATGATGATTGTCAAATTAAACTAAGCTTTGTGACAAGTTTAGCCTTTTGAGCTGTTTTTTAGTGTCCCTGCGAGAGATACCTGAAAGAGGTGACTTGGTATGTTGTCTTTATTTTGTCCTTTTCTGGAGTGCAGCGTTTATGGGTTTTGGAAGCTATTAAAAAGCTGCACAGCAAGAAGTTAGAGAATTGGCAAAAGAAAATAATAAAAAGTAAATATCTATGGTTACTGCAACTGAATGAAGTACATCAGATCAGCTATGCGTTTGCATACGCATGCATCGGAGCAGGGAAATGCTGTCTGGTCCTAACAGACTGTTTCCTGATTAAAGGATACAAGATTTAAGTAGGTGTTTCTGCTCTCATCCCTGTGAGATCCCATCAGATGGCTATTTTGATCCAACTTGTTCTCTGAAACACAGAAGCAGCACAAGATTTGTTGAGTATTAAGTGTAAAAGTATTCTATGCATCTTACTTCAGGTACTTTTGTTCCTCTTGTGAGCAGGGAGTGTACTTTCATTTTGAAGAGTGAAAAAATTGGAAGCAGGTTTTTGGAGATACGCCTTCCTTTTGTTGACCTAAAATAAATGAATGCTTCAGGCAACTTACTATCTTGATTTGTAGTAGGCTTGACATTGAATGGCAACTTAGGCTGAGATTAAATAGAAACTATTATTGTCCTTATCTTTGCTAGGTTAATTTCTGATCTGTTAAAGTAAATTTAGTACAGCAAAAGAGTTTTGTTTAAGCAGATGCCAAGAGATAGGGTTATTCTCCTTATTTTTAAAATGAAAGCTGTTACTTTTTTTCCTTGCAGTCATGAGCAGAGTGGTGCAGGGTATAGCAATATCAGTTGTGAAAAAGCTCTGAAGAGCCATACACTTTACTAAAATGGAATATTGCTAACTTAATTTTTTAGCATCTCATAGCCACATGGGTTAATACATTAAGTATAATTCCTGTTAGCTACACACACTCCTCTGTTAAGCTTGTATCTGTAATTTTGCTGCCATGATACATTACAGCACCCTAACTGTGCACTCCATCCCAAACATTCTCATTTTAAAAAAAATTCTCATGGTCTCGTACTACAGTGACCTTGGCCATTGTCCTTTTTGGATAACAGGACCTTCTGTACGCTTATACGAAGCACACTTACTGCACAATTCACCTTAGGTCAAGTGCACTTCTTCAGTCTGTTTTTCCTGCTTGTGTTTGTCCAAAGATAATGCAATGTAGTCAACAGTTTTAAATCACATGACATTTTTTTCACGCTTTTTGTTATAGATTGATAACAGCTTAAAGTTATTATGACCAAAATATCAGTCTTTGTGTATAAAACCACAGTAGAAATCACAGTGTGAGATTTATCCAACCACTAACCTCTGAGAATTGTTTTTTCGTTGGGAAGATACAATATAAATGGCAATTTAAAGGCTGAGTCTGTCTTCCCAGTAGCTAAAGAGAGCACTGTGATACCAGTCTTCCATGGTATGGAAGAAGTATAAAACCCTGCTCCAAAATCTCCCTTAAGCAGCAGTAGGACATTGTGTGCTGCTGCTCTTGACACAGCAGCAACCACTAGTTGTACTAGTAGTACTGCAGAGATTAAATCTGTGCCTTCCTAAATGTATGTGCTATCAGGATCCAAAGAACTGGAAGAGTTCTCCTGTGTAATTTAAAGGACTTCTGTGCGTCACCATATGCAAAAACACATACGCTGGGCCCTCAGATCCCGTTTAGTGGTCTCCCTGGCTCTGAACCACCACCAGTTGAAGACAAATGCCAGAGGTGAACAAGGGGTTGATTAAAACTCAAAACTGTGGGAAGAGATTATGAAAATACCATCAAATAGTACTCTGTCAAAGGACAGTCTTTATTCACATGGAAATGAGCTGGCTATGTAACTGGATGCAAATCCCTTTTAACTCTAAATTTCCATGGCAACGGGACTCGGCCTGTTGGTGTCTGCTTTCCTCCAGGACATATAAAGCACCTGCGTAAAGTGCCCTGAGAAACAGGTTGACAAAAAGGCAAGTGTCATTTTGTCTTAAAGTATTCTAGCTCTTACTATCTAAATAGACCTGTTTTTCTGTCTTCAGGAATAGTCTAATCCAGCAGGATTGCCAAGGGGCAACGGAGAAAATTGCTGCTTTTCTTCCAAAGGGCTTAGGGTCAATAAAAGAAAACATTGCCAGCTGCATAATGGATGAATTTGCCTGTTGCCAACTTTGCAGTCAAGGCAAAGAAAGCATGTCAGATGTTTTTAGGGACCAAGATGACTTTCATCTCTTTCTTTCTTCTACTAGCCTCGTACATACAGATGCATGTTTAACTAGCATACTGTTCCAGGTAAGGCCTACTGTATTTACACTGTTATAGGAAGCAGTATGAACTTTGGGCTCTAATCTGGCCTTTAATGAAATGTATGCAGTTCTGATCTGTGATCACTGTTGCCTAAAAAGAAAGCAGCAAGGGTGAAATCACACGGATGAGAGCCTCACTGTTCTCAGACAGAGAGGCCTTTTCTTCCCTTTCCCTCCACCAGCCGAGACCTCTCCAATGTCAGCTTAGTTGCAGACCATGCAGCTGCAGCTCTCTTGCATGAGCTATAGACAAGGGGGGCCCTTATTCTTACTGACGACAGCGTTCCCTTTGCTCCCAAAAGGGTCAAAACTCAAATGTGGGAAGTCTTATTCGTTGATTAAATTTGCAGTGGGGAAGCCTTGTGTCTGTACAGTGGGCATGCGCAAGCAGCAGAGAATTTCTGGGTCAGTCAGTCACCAGACAGCAGTTGGATCATCTGCTAGTGCCCTGGGATTTTTTTTTTGTTCCCTTAAGGCTGAGGTTTGAGAGGAAGACTTCAGTGTTCGTTTCAGATAGAAACAAATCTGACCAGTGTCCTCTGTGGTTCTCTCTCAAACAACCTCTGTGCCCATGGATCAGCTGCTGTAACCACTAGCCTGACACCCATGACAGGTGTGTGTGATAAACAGTTTCTTTGGTAAACAACTTGTCCTCACACTGACCCAGCAGCCTCCTTACTTCAGGCTTTATCTTTTCGGGTAACACGAAGGTATAATAATGTAACTAAAGTCTCTGAGCGGCCTGCTTCAGTATGTTTGTGACCTGAGAACTGGTAGTGTTTTAGTGACGGATGGCCTGCAAGGGACCTCCTATTTCTGCTTCCTTGCCATGGGACTTTCTGTAGAATGTATGGATTCATATATTTAGATATAAATATAGATATACTGTAGATATACTTTCTATAGAAAGCGTATATATATATATATTTTAATGTATTTTTCCCAACTCTCTTTTATTAGGCAGTAATGCGTGATTCTCTATCAAAGTGTGAGAATCGCTGTCTTTCCTTTGTCAGCTTGTGGGCCATCACTTTGTGATAAACTACCTGAAAACGTGATCTGGAAGCCACTCTGTGAAGATGAACACCATCTCCAGCCGCTGGAGATCAACACCATCTCCAGCCGCCATCCCCACGCAAACAGGATATCGTTTTATTCTCCTCAGCGCCTAAGAGATGTCCGAGGGAGCCTTTTGCTTCCCCCCCTGCCCCAGCTGTGCCCCCGCTTTTTGCCGGGCGTTGCTGGCACCGAGCCTCCCCTCAGCGACAGCCTGACTGGGGCCGGGCCCGCCACCCCCGGGGCCCGCTGGGCCTTGTAGTTTCCCCGCTCCTCAGGCTGCGGCGGCGGCGCCTCACGCGGGCGGCGGCGGATTGGCGGTGGCGGCACCACGCGCCCGCTCGCCGCTCTCTCAGTGGCCGGCCGCCCAAGCCGTTACCTCGGGGCCGGCCGAGGCGGAGGGTGACAGGCGTTGCCCCGGGAACGGCCCGGGGCGGCCATGGCGGCGGGGCGGGCCCCGCGGTGAGGAGAGCCCGAGGGGGCGGGCGGTGCGGAGGGGGCCCTGAGAGGACGGGGGGTGCGTGTGGAGGGGCCATTTTGGGGGGAGGCCGCCTTCTGAGACCCTCCTCGTCATCCTCATCTTCCTCCTCCTCCTCTTCTTTGGTAGAGCCGGGAGCTTCGAGGGTGGCGTCTGAGAGGAGCCGGCGATGGCGTGGCTCGGGGCGCTCCGTGGAAATTGTGAGAGGCTTTCCGTCCCCACACGGCTTTCCTCCTTCTTTCTCTGTTAAATCTCCTAAGCAACGTTCGTTTGCCTTCCAGGGCGTTTGGGAATATAAAGCGTCGGAAATAGCCGGCCGAGCTGCATTGGATCGTGTTGAAAATGCTGGGAGAGAAAAAGCAGTTAACGGTGAAAAGAGATCTTTACGCGGACCCCACGTTTCCAGCCAGCGACGCCTCTATATTTTTTAATTATTGCACCCCACTTGCCCAATTCAGAGGCGAGATATCTTGGTTGAGACCTCAGGTGAGTTTGAAGGTGTAAAAGCTTGCAGTTTTGTAGACCTGGGCTTTAAGGTGGTAAATGTTAGCTAGCATTGAACAACTGCTTGTGGGTGTCTTTATTGGTTAGAAATATGGAATGGGCAAAAATAGAGTATGTGAGTATTAACGATACATGTCTCACTGTTTTTAAGTCAGGGTTCATGTTCGTAGTTTTGATTTAAATCAGGGTATAGAACTTCAGAATTCCATGATGCTCGTAGAAATTCAGATATTTCATTACAATTACATTTCATCATACACATAATGGGCATATCAAATTAAAAACAATACTACGTTGTTCCCTTTTTTCAAATAAATTGTATAACTTTTGAAAAAGAAATAACTGCATTTGAGAGTGTTTCAGAATGATATTGATTCCTTTGCTATCATTGAAGAAAAATTGTGCTTTGATAACAAGAAAGATTCTCTTTTTTGCCGGCTATAGTTTGTATTATTGCTTTTAAACTTCCATCTAGCTTTTAGAGCCAGACATATGAGAATTAAAAAATTAGAATGCGTTTCTGCAGTACGTTCAATGAAAGTGAAATATTTATGATGTTGCTTTCTATATGTGGGGGGGAAAATAAGGCTATAAAAATGTAACAGTGAAAAAGTATGTTGTCTTTAGTAGTATTGCTTTTCTGCCCTACATCTGGGGTGATTGTGGAAGAGTAGTGGAGCTATTGGTTCTCAGATGGAATTAACACACAAAAGACTTCACAGAGTCCAGTGTGCAGCTGGATTTTGTACTTTACGCCTTGATTACTACTGAGGACTGATGAGTTAACTTCCGTTTCTTGCAGCGCTCGCAGATGCTCACTTTCAGATCAGATCAAATTGTTCAAGACCTTGCATTTGAAGTAATCTCTTTCACTACCAACTAATCTATTTTTATCTGCCCTAGAAAAGCTTTTTCTATTATATGAGTTCAGAGATTCTTGTAACTTGGGATGTGCAGTGTGTTACGAATGGCATCACTTCTATCACAGTTGATCATATGTCTTGCAAGGAGCTGATGAATTAAGTTGTCTTTCACTTATTGACCTCTCTGCTGAGGTTGCACTCGGTGGTGGCATTTGTGCACTAAAATCTATGCGGAAACTAGATTTACCTCATATAAAGTTCCTGTGAAAAACCACAAGGCAGTAATTTTGTTGTTGCTTGCTTTGGCTGAGTCTGAAGACGAAATGTTTTAAGAGGTAAAAGCTCCCTTATTTTCTGAGATGTCTTGGAGCCCTCCTGGCCTGCATTACAGACTTCTGTAGACTGTTAGGCAACCTTCAACTTTAACTCCCCTTCTTTTACTTTCAGGACATTTGTTCTACTCCTCGGTTATTTTCAAACAATCTGCAGGATGTGCAAGTGAAACAAGGAATCCTGGGAGATTGTTGGTTCCTGTGTGCCTGTGTAGCTTTGCAGAAGAGTAAATACCTACTGAATAAGGTAGAGAAGTTTCATGTTTCAGAATTTTCTTTACCTGATTTATATTTATATATTGTTTTTGAATCCCAATCCATATGAATATGGATTTTTGCTATGCTTAGCTGTACTGTTTTTGTTGTGACTTTTTTTTTTAAATTAAATGGCTGGTATTCAGCATAGTTTTAATTTGTTTCATTAAAAAAAAATAATTATTTGTCTCAATTTTGGCTTTTTGTCTCTAGGTAATCCCTCCAGATCAGCCCAGCTGGACAGATGAGTCATATCGAGGCTGTTTCACTTGTCGAGTCTGGCAGTTTGGACACTGGGTAGAAGTAACCATTGATGATCGTTTGCCTTGCCTTGGTGGTAAACTCTGCTTTTCCCAGTGTCAGACAGAAGATTTGTTTTGGCTTCCGCTGCTGGAAAAAGCTTATGCAAAGTATGTGAACACTGTTATTGAGGGAAGTGAAAGGAGGGAATTAAAAGGAGGTAGAATACTTGTGTATCTTACCTCCTGTTTACTTAGACATCGGACTGTTTTGGGCATAGATCTGCATATTATTCAATATAAAGTAGAGTGGTTGCCAGCTTTTCGATACTGGGTTGTACAGAAGTCTCTTCCTAAACCTGTAAGGTGTGTTCTTAATTACATGTGGGATACGATAGTCTTAGGGAGAGAATTAGGGTGAAAAGTAAAAGATTCAAATGATGTTCGTTAAGTCACTATCTACTGGTCACCTAATTTATTAAAGGGAACTGTTTTACTAGTGCAACGGTTTGAGGGCTCAGTGAAAAGCAGACAGCCTGTAAATATCTTTGTGGAAAGCAGCAACGTTACATCAGTTTAAGCTAGGTGAGGTCATGACTGTGTGTCCCACTGCTGCTTTTGCTTTATTTGACAGTTTATTACTGAGTAGAAATAATTAGATTGTTAACACGGTTGAAAATGTGGCTGGTTTATAAAAACATCTATCAAAATCATTGTGGTGAATGGAGTCAAATCTGGTTGGAGGCCAGTTACTAGTGGAGTCCCCCAGGGCTCGGTACTGGGGCCGGTCCTCTTTAATATCTTTATCGATGATCTGGATGAGGGCGTCCAGTGCACCCTCAGTAAGTTTGCAGATGACACCAAGCTAAGTGCGTGTGTCGATCTGCTCGAGGGCAGGAAGGCTCTGCAGGAGGATCTGGATAGGCTGGAGCGATGGGCTGAGGTCAACTGTATGAAGTTCAACAAGGCCAAGTGCCGGGTCCTGCACCTGGGGCGCAACAACCCCAAGCAGAGCTACAGGCTGGGAGATGAGTGGCTGGAAAGCTGCCTGGCCGAGAAGGACCTGGGAGTATTGGTTTATAGTCGGCTGAATATGAGCCAGCAGTGTGCCCAGGTGGCCAGGAAGGCCAACAGCATCCTGGCCTGCATAAGAAGCAGTGTGGCCAGCAGGTCGAGGGAAGTGATTGTGCCCCTGTACTTGGCTCTGGTGAGGCCGCACCTTGAGTACTGTGTTCAGTTTTGGGCCCCTCGCTACAGGAAGGACACGGACGTGCTTGAGCAAGTCCAGAGAAGGGCGACCAAGCTGGTGAGGGGTCTGGAGAACAAGTCTTACGAGGAGCGGCTGAGGGAGCTGGGCTTGTTCAGCCTGGAGAAGAGGAGGCTCAGGGGCGACCTTATCGCTCTCTACAGTTACCTTAAAGGAGGCTGTAGAGAGGTGGGGGTTGGTCTGTTCTCCTACGTGCCTGGTGACAGGACGAGGGGGAATGGGCGAAAGTTGCGACAGGGGAGTTTTAGGTTGGATGTTAGGAAGTACTTCTTTACCGAAAGGGTTATTAAGCATTGGAACGGGCTGCCCAGGGAGGTGGTGGAGTCACCATCCCTGGAGGTCTTTAAAAGACGTTTAGATGTAGAGCTTAGCGATATGGTTTAGTGGAGTACTTAGTGTTAGGTCGGAGGTTGGACTCGATGATCTTGAGGTCTCTTCCAACCTAGAAATCTGTGATACTGTGATACTGTGATACTGTGAAAATGATACCAAATCTATCCAAAACAGAATTTGGAGACAAAGTGCACTGATGAGACAGACACGAAATGTACAAAAGAACCTGGGAGAAAGATTGTGTGGCTGCCAGCAGAGGGCAGAAAAAGACTTTAAGTATAAAGTAGGTTCTTCTGTGGGTATGTTGAGCAGAAGGTGTGAACTAGCTATGACTTGCTAACGCTTCTCTGTACTGTAGGTTTGAAAGGTAATGCTCTGTTTTCTGTCGAATCTTGTTGTTCTGTCTAGGTAGTCTTCTAATTTCTTTTGCTATGTTTTGCAGTCACAGCGTCAGGTGGGGTAGTCTCTTGACTTATTTAAACTGTTGAAGGAAACACTGTGCAGAGTGAACAAACCTATTTAAGAGAAGGAAGAGAGTACTTACGTGGAAAGCAATTATATAGTGAAAGATGATGTGCAAATAAGGTAGAAATTACTAAGCTAGAGCAGTTCCTATATAGGAAAGAATGAGTTAATAAAATTCCCATCAAACAATGAAATACTGATGGCTTATGTATTCTTTAGGTGATGTATTCCGTATAGAAAGCAGTTTGTGCTTTCTCTTGCCTACTTGGGGATGAGGCAGGTTGTAGTCATGATTGTGATATAGGGCAAGATTGAAAGGACAAAAGAACCATTTTTCTTGAGTTCTGCTGCTTGTAGAAACTTTTTCTTGTGTTTTTCTACAGACTGCATGGATCATATGAACAGCTGTGGGCAGGACAGGTGGCGGATGCTTTGGTTGATCTGACTGGAGGCATTGCTGAAAGATGGACCCTGAAAGACCCTGGAAGAAATGTAGAGAAAGAGAAGACTGGTATGGTTTTGAAGAAAGAATTGTTCAGGAGATTAATGAATCTGAAGGAACAATGCGTAATAAGCTGCTCAGTCCTCAATTCCAGACAAGGTAACAGTAAAGTTCTAGACGTTTAAAGGAAACTTTTCAATTTAATGCTGTTCAGTGCACAAGGAAGCCAGCAATTGCATACTGCTGATTCTAGTACCATGCATGTTTTGTTGAGTTCAGGATGGAAGGTTTTTGGGGAGGTGCTTTTTATATTAGGTGCATGGGAAGGTATTATGATTCACTCTCAAAACAAAAAAATTCACCCAAATCCCAACTCTAAAAACCCTAATGAATTTCAGCACCAAGAATTTGTAGATGGTTGAGATCAGCTACTGAGTTAAAATGCTTTAAAATTTTCATTTATTTTATTTCTATATAGTTACAAATAACACTATTTTTAATGCTGTTTTTATACTGATCCAATAAACAATTTCCTTCTAGCTCAAAATTGCTTTCTTTCACAGGATGGTTTAATGTCTGTCTTTGTAAAATATGGAGTGAGTTCTTTTGTATATTTCCTCATCCTCCATTATTATTATTTTTTCTCTTCAGGTGCAAGTGAACTAGGAGAATTTCATGCCTTTATTGTGATAGACATGTTGAATCTTTCTGAAGTGTCAGGCAAGGAAATTGTCCTGCTACGAATACGAAATCCTTGGGGGAGGCGGTGCTGGAGAGGTCCCTGGTGTGAGGGGTAAGTAGGTTTATTTTAATTTGGAAAATCATTTGTAAAAGTTCTGAAGCTCAAGGTTGAAAGTTGCTAATAGATTAAAGTGAAAGAGAGAGGCTTTAGTTTGTATGCAGTTGTTTTGGGAGTTCACTGGTTATAAGGCTAGTCACATTGATCAAATAGTTCTGGTAATCTAAAGTTTTTAATGTCAATTTTTTGTTTAAAAAAGTATTATATCTTTTCGTAGAAACACACTTAAGCTGTTTATTTTCTGTCTCCAGTTTTTGTGGTGCCTTTGTTTTCAATGCAGTTGGTCAAAGGACCTTTACTTAAAAGAGGTTTGTGGCTTCTTATAAGTTGTCACTTAGCTTTACTCAGCTGTTCTTATTGATAATGTCTCAGTTGCAGGAGACAAAAAAAGCTTGTTTAAAACAAAATACAGCAGAAGGATGCATATGCTTTTTGCTTGTGTGCTTTCTTTCTGTTTCTGCAGGTTAATATGAGGAGAAGAAACTGGAATTGATGTAGAGTATATATAAAGAAAAGATCTATTCTGAAAGGAAATACAGAATTTTGTTTTGCAGTTTGAATGGCAGATAGCTTGCACATAACAAGAATGAAAGGGCAGAGACCCTCTTAGCTTATTTTGAAAATTATTAGGATATTTAGACTGTAAAAAAGAACACACAATTCTGGACGCAAGGAGCTTTCAGCAATAAATTATAGTAAAATATTATTGTGCTAATAAGCAGTTTAGAGAGTGTGGGGGTTGTGTGTGTGTCCCAAGTTGAAAAGATGTCTCAAGGAAGCCTCCATCCCTGGCGCTGCTCTTATAAGGCCAAAATTCTTTACTCAGAGGGTGGTGAGGTCCTGGCACAGGCTGCTCAGAAAAGTTTTGATTGCCCCATCCCTGGAAGTGCTCAAGGCCAGGCTGGATGGGGCTTTGGGTACCTTGGGCTGGTGGGAGGTGTCCCTACCATGGCAGGGGGTTGGAACTGGATGATGTTTAAGGTCTCTTCCAACCCAAACCATTCTGTGATTCTAATGCGATTATCCTTTAATGGTTTTTACTTTGGGTAGAGTTTTGGATATATTCTTAGTCTCTTGTGGTAGTTTCTTTGTCAAAGTGACTTGCCATATAGCTGAGAAGATAGCATTTCCTTGAGTGGCCTTAGAGCCCTGTTTTTTTTTCTAAGTGCTGAACGCATATGTATTGCTAGCAAAACAAAAATGTTGCAAATATTGGCTTTTAATGGGTCCTAAATAAAATTTAGGGCTTAGCCAGCAGATTCTCATAGGGACAACTTGGTGCTTCATACAAGCAGTGGTTTTTGATGTTTGCTGTACAGCACTGAAATTCTTTTAGAGCCGTCACTGTGCAGCTTGGCTTACTTCCCTCACTGTTTTTAACAACCGTTAAAATCATTATTTTGGCTCTCACAGTTTGGACGCTATGCTGGGTCTGTGGAAAGCAAAGTAGCTATTTCAGCTGTAAGTATGCTACTGTACCTTATCTGGTTTAGTTTGTTTCTAAGTTTTCTTTCAGTGTTGTGATTCATACTTCCTATTATCCGTCTCACTGACTAGCAAACTGTATACAGGAAACATTCTATGCAGGAATCTGAAAATTAAATGAAACTTCTTGTCCTACACAAGTTTGCTGCACGGGACAGAAGATGGTTACAGAACTCAGCTGGGTGAAGAGCTGAATCTTAGCTTTCATCTTACAGTGGTCAAGGGTGGAGCCAACTAGATCCGGTAGTTGCCTCAGAACTGCTCTCACAGATCCAAGAGGGAGAATTCTGGGTTGATGAAGAGGAATTTTTCAGAGAATTTGATGAGATTACCATGGGCTTCCCAGTCAATGAGGAAGGACAACTTCAGAGCCTCTATACAGGTGTGATATGAAAAAACATCTTTCTTGTTGAAATAATGTTATGTCAATGGGAAAGTGTCATTTGAATTGCAAATGGCTGCAACTAGACCATAATTTCTTTTTCTCAGTCTTTCCTACTTCTACACTTGTAGATCTTTTCTGTCTCTACTGCTGGAAAGAATAGAGGGATAAAAGGAAACTGAAGATCCTTAGAAGAGTCTTTTATATTCCTCAGAGATCTAGTTACTTGCTGGTTTGTTAAGAGATTAGCGTTCTTGTTTGAAGTTTAGACAGCTCCTGTTCTGGAGAGTCTTTAGATTTTTTTTAGTGAGATAGAAACTTTAGATTTCTAAAACCAATTCCTTGTTACTTGTAAAGCTCATGTCATCAGTCTGCCGTTACCAGACATGACATTCATTTTTATGCCTCTCAAAATCTTGTTCATAAATATCTACTGGGAAGAAGTATCAGGGCTACCACAGCATGTTCTCTTGGTCTAGGGAATCTCTGCTCTGCTGTGTATTTGTTGTATAAAATGAAATAACCTCCGGTGTCTGCACCATGTCTTTCTTATTTTGTTAGAGAAAGTGCTGTATCACTCTCAGAATCTTTTTGGATCCTGGGTGAGAGGCCAGTCTGCAGGTGGCTGCCGTAACAACAGCAGCTTCCCTACCAACCCTAAGTTCTGGCTGAGAGTCTGTGAGAAGAGTGAGGTGTGCATTGCTCTGCTGCAGAAACACAGGAAATACAGTGCTGACTGGGCTGGAAGAATTCAAAATCTAACTCACTTAGTAGAGAAAAATCTGTATTTGACTGAAGGCATGCAGGTGAAGAATTATCAGGCTGTGGGACTGCATGTCTGGAAGGTAATTTGGAAGTGACGTTTTTCTTTTTGTAAAAAGGTTTCAAAACATTACTGAAACATCTGACTTAAATCATTCATTTCTTGCGGCAGTGATAGGATTCAACAGTTCACACATTTTACACCTCTGATTTATGTTAGAATGATCCCAATTATGTCACAAAGCAGATGCTCTCTGTACAGCCTAGGAGTGGACTAGTACTTGGTTCTCATCTTTGAGTGCCAAGATCCAGAACTTTTGAGCCTACTCCAAACTAGTGCATGATATTTCAAGCTGATTATTTGATGACAATTCCTGAATTTATTCCTCCTGAATATTAACACTTTCTATTCCTCTTTGATGTTCAGCTTGTCTGCTGATATTCTCTTCCTTGTTTAATTTTGTAAAAGTATGCATGTTTAAAAATGGTTTAAAGAATATTTGATCACTTTTTATTAAAAACTGCTCATTTTCGTAAAATGCCATGCATTGTTATGCATCTGTTCTAGGTGGAGAAGAAACGATTTAACCTTCCAAAGACCCTCTCAGCTCCTCCAGTTGTAGGTACCATCTGCCATTCGTATGATAGAGAAGTGCATGTATGCTGTGACCTTTCACCTGGGTATTATCTTGTTGTTCCCAGTACTTTTCTGAAAGATGCAGTAGGGCATTTCTTGCTTCGTGTATTTTCAACAGGAAGAATCTCACTCAGGTAGGTTTAAAAAGAAACAGAAATGTTCTCAAAGTTGTGGGCATGCACAAACACAGGATGTATGGGGTTATGTGCCAGTGTTCAAAATGTTTCTGAAGAGCTGTGCAGAGCATCAAATAATAGTGTTGTTTTCTCTTTGAATTAATGTAAGTAGTATTTTGTCTCCTTGTTTTTTGGATGAAGCAGCTGTTACCTCTTATTTAAAATATCACAGAGTCAGCTGAGTAGCATCCTGACTCTAAATTGTATGCCAGTGTTCTGAGAGAGCGCATATTTCATAAAAGAACTGAGCAGGTTTCTTCAGAACAGATCTCTCCTATGTGGAAGTTGTTTCTTAGCATTCGGAAAAATGAAGGTGTACCAGAGAAGTTAAAAGCAGCTGTTACTATAGTCAGTGATGGGAAAGAAGAGCTGTATGTTATCATGTACTGAAGAAAGTGTTGGCACATGTTCTAACAGATTGCCTGACATACAGCCTTGTTGATAGTGAGCAGTACAGTTTCAAATGCAAATAGAGTGTCAGCAATGGACTCAGATGACATAATACTTGTAGCTTGTCTTTGCAGAACAGGTGTGAAAAATAGCACTGACATGAATGCTGTCTTCTTTAGTTGAATGAAGGATTGGATTGTGAATTAAAGCATTCAACGCTGACAATATGGCAGAGTATTTTAATTGTGAGTGCCTCAAAACATTACTAGCATTCTGATCAAGTGCTTAGAAGGATCACTGTGTATTGTGTCATATTTGATCTTCATAACTTGTGATGGAAAACAGACTTTTTTAATGTACTCGGAGCAGTCTTTTTCCCCCAATATAACAGTGCTTGCTGATCGAACGCAGGATATCAGCAGTATCAGTCCAATAGCTTCTGATCACTTTTAATATTTTAACTGTAGCAGACTACAGAGATATCTCAACACTTCTAAGTCAGTTATTTATGAGCAATTCTGGGTTAGTGACCATAGGCCTGAAATAAATGCTTAAGAAGACATGATGACGAGTAGTTGTGTGGAGTCAACAAAGTTGTATCTTCTTCCAATAAACCTAAAAAAAATGAGGTTGCCTGACAGCTTGTGCCTGGTAAGCTATATACGGAGGCAAAATATACTGTTGGCAACATGTTTAAAAGCTGTTCAAACGTTTTGGTATTCTGATAGTACACTAACAGCTCGTATGTCCTTGGACGGAAGCTGGCAAATTGCAGTATAAAGTCAGAACATGGATTAATCATTTACTCTGCAGAATTTGTAGGTAAGATGGCATCAAGTTCTAGACTGAATAAAGGTCTGCAAAATGATGAGGCTAATTTTGCTATATGGGTGCAAGATGTGGACTTTTATTGCCATTATATTTGGTTTCTGGACATAGCATCTGTGGAACACTTGACTGGATATTTTATCCCATCATCTGTTGCTGTTAAGTGTAACACTTCTGCCTCTGAAATAGAGGTGTCAGTCTGGATACGTGTCTAGAATGGACAGTCACAGAATATCAGAACAGCTGTTACATTAACTGGATGGAAAAGTGGAAGTAAGGACAGATGGTATGTTTTAAGTTACATTGCAATATGATTTCAAATGCTGTGGAACTGATGTTGATACTAGTTTGTTCATGTGGCTGTGAGAAGTGGTGCTGGGCTATGATCGAAACGTGTTAATGTTACAGCAATCAAGTCAGCAGGTAGAATGGAATTCTCTGAATAAAGGCATAGTGGATCCAGGAAAAAAAACAACCCCAGCGTATGTTTTGAACTTACTGAGAGGTGCTTGTGTGTGCTCAAGGCAACACTATCGGCTGTATTGCTTTCAATTATACCTTACAAAACAGTATTGAGAAAAGTGTGTAAACTGTGATACATCATGAATATATAAAAATCTATCTGGTTTTGATGCATAGTTTGCATATGCTATGTTCTTCTGGATGTCCCTGTGTTCCTGTAAGTTGATGTAATGCTAGTCTGTTTTTGTGAGCTGGTTTTCTAAATCTGTGAAATCATAGAGATCTTTGTGCATTTAGTTTTGTTCTCTCTTGTGTTTGATAGTGAGGTAAAACCACCACCACCAGATGCTGCCCTCTCTGAAGAACTCCCAGCAGGTGAATGGGAAACAGTGCAGCTGCAGGGATGCTGGAAAAATGGGCAGAGTGCTGGAGGTAGCAGGAACTTCCCCTCCTTCCATATCAATCCCTGCTTTCCCCTCTCCATTCCTGCAGGACCAGGAAAAAGCAGTGTGAAAGTTACTCTCCGTCAGCACTGCCAAGATAGCAAGTGTCGTCCAATAGGTTTCCATGTTTTCCAGGTAAGACTTCTTCTGATCAGCTTGCTTATTTGCCAGGTGTGAAGGTAAGCCTGTCAGTTGTTTCAGTGCTCCTTGCCCTGGGCAAGGGACATACTGCTTTTAGGAGAAGTTCAGGCTGATCCTGTGTAAAAGATCAAATTTCCTAGGATTGATTTATCTGTACTTAATACTGCCACCTGGATTTTCTGAAGGCCTTCCCATCCTTCTCTTCTATAGCTCTGTACATAAGAATGAGCATGTGAAGTGTAATAGATACATAAAATATACTTTACTGTGCTGTACCTGGCATTTACAACTATGAAGACTGAAATATTTGAGAAGATAGGCATGTTTTCTTTCTTTTTGCAGGTGCCTAACAGCAGTTGGAAACCAAATACTTCCTCTTTTCTACACTTGGAGCCACTGGTTAGCTGTGTACCCCATTGCTATTCACAGGAAGTAAGCCAACTTTGCAGGCTTCCTGCAGGAAGTTATGTAATTATACCATCCACATACTTGCCCAATACAGAAGGCAATTTTACAGTGGTCATAGCAACCAAAATAGACAGGTAAAAATACGTTGCTTTGTGCATTTTAAGTTTTAAAGCTTTTTAACAAATAGGGATGTTTTTTGACAAGCTGCAGTGAGTTGTAAACTTTATTCCATGTAGTTGCTCCTGATGTGAGTAATAGCAGGTCTGAATCAGAGTCTGTAGATTCTGTAAGATTGTGTTAATATTCCATATGGGTAAGAATGTGGAACAACACCTAGCATAACAGTCTTCTCTTTTCAAAGTGTCATAAACTGATTTGCAAGATCCCCGAGGGCTTTGCACAGAAGTAAGTGTGGTTTTCATTTTCAACAGGAAACGTATTCACAGCCGAGAGACACTTGGACAAGTATTGCAAGAGGTAAGTGATACACTTCTTAATTTCAGTTGTCCTAAAGATGACACAGGCATCATCAAGGCTTATGTATTAGCTAATATTTGAGAGTTATGCATTAGCGGACTGGACTTTGAATGCTCTTATTTACTTGCTGCAAATTGATGATCAGGGAAGCAGTTATCTTTCTCTTGTTCATCTGCCAAAGCGCTATATGTACTTTCCTCGTGGTGCTTGTTATTTTAATATATAGGAAATTAAGTATGTAGTGAAGCTCTTTATTACCGTTGTTTTAGAAAAACAATGTTGCAAGACTGAGGGGTTATATTTAAAGATGTATTTCTTAAATATTCTGTGAAACTGTTTGGACTTGAGCAAAGGGTACTGCCTGACATCAAGGGAACAAAAAGGTTAGATTCTTCAGGACTTCAAAATTTGGTGAATTTGGAAATGGCAGTTGTAGTTTCCTGATCAGTGACAGAAATTAATGTCTGAATCTAATGTTCAAGAGCATAGTGCTCAGTGCTTTCAGAGTTTTAACCTCTGAAGGATCTAGGCAGTCAGTCTTACTGAGAAGTTGGGCTGTCGATTTCTAGGGTGGATCAGAGTAGAGCTGGATGTCAGTGTATAATTCTAGAAGTTTGTGCAATTTCTGATTACTGAAGTTATGGAATTAACAAGCTTTTTAGTTTCTTTAAGACATTTCACAGGCTAAACTAGCTTTTACCCTTGGTTTCTAAATCCTTCTTTTCTCTATTTTATTTCAATTCCTTACAAGTTTCTTCTCTTTCTTGACAAAGTTAACGGATTAAGTAGTTATTTTCTGCCTTGTTCACTTTTTTGTAGGTTTCATTTACAACTGTGATGAAAAGGTAATCTGGAATTCTCATGCTGTCATTTTGAGAAACCTTGGAAAGCTGAGGAATGCTTCACTTCTTGCTGGTTTTGGTTTCGAATGGGATAAAAAGAAGATGCTCATTGCCCCGTTGTTTTTCCAATGGTACCAACTGTCAGGCCTACAACGATGTCCTTGTAAAAATACCTCCTTAATCATGTACATTCTAAACATGTTCTTCCCATGTGTTTTAGAACCAGCATTGTACAGTGAATCTTCATAATGTACCTCAGTTCTTCACAGATGCAGGTGGAGAATATGTGCATGTTTTAACCCAAGCTGCAGTTTTAGAAGAAAACCAGAAATTGTAGGTGCATAATGGAATAATATTTGGTGGGGAAAAAAAAATCAAGCTTACAGAAGGAGACCAAACTTAAAGAGACCAAAGGGTAAACATGAAGGAAAGAAACTGGAGTCTTTATTCAGGTAGGACATACCTCAAGAACCATCAAAATACACTGGAGTAGAGAAAGTTCCTACACTGCCAGTCATGCTGCCGAGCACTTTATTGCGGGCTCTTTGCTGCACCATGCATATTGTAGGGTGAAAAGAATTTTTTTTGGGAGTTTTTCTTTAATGAAAACCACAAACAAAAGAGATAAGACTTGAAAACTTTTGTTTATGGACTACCGTGTCAGACTGCTTTTGTAAATCTGTCAGAATGTATTTTATGCAAGATCTGCCCTCACTGTAAGAAATACGAAGTTTAAGAGACTTTTCTTAATTTCTGTTAGAAAGTATTTCTTATTCAAGGAAGATTTTTTAGATGTTATATTTTCCTCAATAAAAATGGAGTAATGTTAAAAAGTTTTAAAATGTCTTTTATTAAAAAGGTGAAAACTGTCAATGATGTCATGTCTTTTTGTTCTACGATTTTCACTAAATGGAAGGTGGTAATTGGAAATATTAGGAGAATAAGGCTTTCCTTTAGTTTTATGTCTGAGAAATAAGTAACTTTTTGCTTTTGCTTTCAACTACATTCTAGCGTAGTTTATGCTTGTCCCTACTGAACCTTGACAACTGAAAGCACCTAGGATGCTCCTGGCTGCATTTTAAGTAGTCAAAACTTTCCACACCTGTTGTGGAAGTATGGGACAATGAAAGAAAAGCCCCTGTGGGTAATGAATGTGTTTGCTTTACCAAATATTGCCATCTTCATTATTTTCTTCATTTCTTGAAAGGCTGTTACTTTCCCTTCAAATAGCAAATTATTGGATGATATAATGGTGTTTCTGAGTAGAAGGAGGGAAGTTCATGAGGACACCTGGATCCGTGATGTGATGAAATAGTGAACAGGTACTGAAGTAGTAACGTAAAAAAGGTGTAAGTATTTCTAAATTGAATATGGTTATAAGAGATCCTATTCTGCATAAATTTATGCATTTGTGAAGCTTATATACTACAAGATACAGTGCTTCCAGGGAGTGTGAAAGGAAAAGAAGAGCCAAAACTTAGTCTGTATAACCTGGTATCTTCCGCAGAAGGATGTAAGAGAAGGCCTTCTGTGAATGACGAGGAATAACAGAATACTGAAACAAAACTGTTTTTTCAGGCATCCTTGCTGCATCAGAACAGTTGTGCCATTTAAAGTGTGATGTGTGACGGAGCGCACATGCAGGGAAAGCTTGGTACAGGTTGCTTCTCTAAAATGCTACATCTGATTCCACTGCTACTGGGAGTGTGTAAATACGTTTTTTTGATAAAGTAATCGAGTATTTATATATACCTAAGACTTGATTATATGAGCTTACGTAAGTAAACTTATTTTAATTTCAAAAAGTTCAACTGCATGAAATCAGACCTCCTAAATAAAAATACTTCTATATTAATTTGCTATACTGAGTTACCTAAATTTGAATGTAAATGAGATACTTGTTCTTAAAGTAACTGCAGTTACTGACTGGTCAAAGTCCCTCAGCTTTGTAGGATGTTGCAGACTAACGTGGAATAGCCCGCAGTTGGTATGGATGTGGCTGCAGTATTGCACCCAAAATATACTCCATGTTGATTTCCTTTACTCCCTCAGGGAGCTGGAATGTGAACGCCCGAAGCAGGTTGGTAAAGAAGATGAAGAGTTCAACTCGTGCCATCTGTTCCCCCAAACATACACGGTGCCCTGCAGGAAAAAGGGAAAAGAAGTTAGCTGTGTAAAGTGAAGTTGTGAAAAAGAACATAAAACAGTATTCCACTGAGTTCCATAAATCATGTAAGCTAATTATTTTCTTAAGACGTTTCCTGTTCCCGTTCGCCCTTCTGTAAGGACAGAACATGCCTTTAAGGTGACGGGGACATTTATTTACCTGAGAAACTGTTTTTCTAATTATGTAAAGTATTTTTTTTTCCTGGAACATGAATGAGATTCTGCCTTTTTACTTTTGCTTCATGTTCTGTGTCTTGTGTTCTGTGACAATCACAAAGGACTTCTTGGATAAGGAGCCGGGTTTTGTAAAGCTTCATTACTTCAAGGCCTTTACATGTTAAGTAGGGAGAACTGGAACACTGTAGCATGCAACTCTGAAGATAAGTAGAAGGATGTAAATGGTCTTTCTCCAAAAGAAATTAAAAAGGCTACATTGGGTCCTTAGAGCCTAGTACCTTCTCTGTAATACTGTCCAGGAGCAGATATTTAAGAGATGGGAGTGAAACATAGGCAGAATGATATATAGGCTCAGTGATTCATTTCGATGTACTGTTTTTATAGTATATTTCAGATTTTTATCCAAAGTACATTTAATATATATAATATCTCAATATTCACACTCTTTAGAATATATGTTATATTGAAATACTCATATTATATAAATTGAAAACCACCAAAGCAAGTTAAAAAAAAGAATTTCCTATGCCTAGGTTGAAACAGTAACATAAATTAGTTATCTTCATTCATGTAAACTGGTGGCAAGTTTTTTGATTGACTATATAATGTTCTGTTAAATCCTTGGTTTTGCTGATTTTCTGGAAATGCAAGAGAACCTGTAACTAGATTATTATTGGAGGATTTGGGAGACGGAGATTTGGTTTTCTGATTTATCACAGATTTTTCTCTGTGCGCTTTGTCAAATCATATTACTTTTGTCTTTGGGTTCCCATTTGTAAGGTGAGAATAAAACCTCAGAATGAGGTTTTATAACAACCTTGAGGATGTTAAGAAGGTTAAATATGTTATGGACTAAGAAGGTGAGATACCCTGATAGTAGGGACTATACATATACCAAGAAGATAGCTTTATTCCTCCTAGCCATACTTATTCTCTGTTTTAATGCATAAAAATATAAAATTCAATACAATATTTCTGGCTTTTACAGTAAAACACCTGACTTTACATATTCATACCAAATGTGTTTTTAAAATTTTAGAATTTAGAAATAGTGGTTTTTAGTTGTGCTGCAAGACGATGAACAGGAATGCTGAAGCGTCAGGGCATTACCTGCTGAGAAAGGTAAGAACGCCTCTTTGTTCACAAAGTTGCCATCCAAATCAAGGAAATGATTTGGGTTGAATTTCCAAGGGGTTTCCCAGTGCTCAGCGTCATACACAACAGAGTGCAGATTTGGCAACACAAGTGTGCCCTGCAAGAAGAAGCAGAGATTGTTTTCTATGTGACTGATTCTTTTCTGGCTCTTTCCTTTTGTTTAGTAGATAATAGCGCCATCCTGTGTCTGCGGTGCGTTCTCTGGATTCAGCTTGGTCTTCTCCTGCGTACATCCAGGCATAACGAACCCTTGTATCTTCTCTTTGTTGTAAAGTATTACGTGTTTGGCTCTGTCTACATGTTATCTCATCCTAGGGCTACTGAAGTGTCTTCCTGTCTGAGCTAGATTGCAGCTTGGATTCTTTTAGATGCCTGCCAGAATAATCACAGTAGCTTTCTTCTTTTGTACTCTTTACTGGATCTTTCAATTCCATCACATCAAATTCATGCTCAATGTGTTTGGGACATTCCTAACATGTCAGTGTGACTGTTAGATCTGTTGCTGTAATGAGCCATCGTCGTCTTAAGTATGTGTTTTTTGGGATGAGGGTTTTTTTTTTTTAATTGGCAGGGGTAAGTATGGCTCCAAGCTGCCCCCTTAATTGTGAAAGTTAGCTAGCATGCAATTCATTAAACGCCATTTAAAAATCATTCCTTAAAACACTTGCTCTGCTTTGATGCCCAGACATCATCTGTATTTGGCTAGCAGGAAGAAGGATTTGAATTTTCCCGATGTATTTTTACTACCTGTGCTGTTAGCCTTTTTCCCAAGCCGTTTCTTTTGTATCTGCTAATGAAAACTTAGCCCTGAGCACTCACGTTTGTTTCATGCCTGTGACATGCTACAGTATGCTCTCTGTGCCAAGTTAGGAGTTGTTGGAGCTAAGGTGATAGAAATACTAAACATCCATAATCAAAAGCTTAAAAAAAAAAATGTATTCTATACCTTTTTAATGTGAAAGCCCATCAAAGTTGTATTCCTCACACATTGTCGAGGGACCCCAACAGAGGTAATGTTGCTGTACCGCAAAGTCTCATGAATCACAGCATTTGTATATGGCAGTTTTTTACGGTCTTCATAACTGATGAGATGGGACGGTTCCAGAGCAGCCTCTATCTCTCTTTGAACCCTTTCTGCAAAGAAATGGGAATATTTATTTTTTCCCTTTGTTTTCAGTTTTGTATAAGTGTGGTCCAGGAGTGTGGAAAAAGAAATTGTGTTGTTCTGAAATGCCTTGGCACATAGCTCAACTGCTTTGTTGGTTTCAGTCGATCAAAGAAACGCATATTCCCAAAACACAGGATGGTCTCTGATTTAAGACACATCCCACTTGCTTATGAGGGTAATATCGTTCTGTATTAAAAAAAAAAAAAAAAGTGACGGGTTCTATTTCTAGTATGTTTATGAATACTTTTCAGATCAGGTAGCTTTGAAAAGTTTTAACCCCATTGAAGGTTAGCAAAAATCTTGGTTGCATACAAAATCATGTCTTTAGCTAGTATTCTGTGTTTTATCTCATTAGAAGGGGGTGGGAGTGATTTTTATTAATTTCTGTTAGTCTTGCTTGGTGATCTGGTGGGGAAACACACTTCTGTTTCATTTGTTTCATTTCTAGACCTCACTTGTTGACATACTACCATTTGAATTCATTGCTAACATTTATTTGCTATGTTGCAAGGGATTGAGCTCATACTTACACTGCAATGATGTTCCTTATGATGTAATGTTGAGTACAGTTCGCTGATAAGGCTTTTACTCACCTTGTATTCCTGGGTATTTCACCATATAGAGCAGTGCCCAGAGAAGGGTGGTACTTGTCGTTTCTGTCCCTCCGAGCAAAAGATCAACCACAGTCTGAACCATGTTGTCTTTATTAAACGTAGAGGTGGGGTCATCTTTGGTCTGTAGAATATATTCACAAGAAGACTATGAAGTGGAGATTTTCAGACTTACCTTTGGTCATGTAGCAGTTGGTTTTAATGGATGAAAAAGGTGAACAGCCCATCAAAAAGCAAAACTCTTGGGTTTACAAGCGGAAGCATGCATATAAGAATTATATAGTAGTTACTTAAGAGCAAGTATTTATAGTAAGCACCGAGGCCAAGGGGAGGCTTGTGGGGTAAACAGATACTTACTTTCTCTATTTGAGCTAGGTAGAAGTCAATGAGATCCTGTGGATTGCCTGCTTTCTCTCTCTCGTGATTCTGGACCTCATTCATAACTAAACTGTGCATGAAGGCGTTGAATGCAAACACTTCCTGATGCGGTCCTGGGAAATAGTGCATAAGCCATGGGAAAGCATCGTACATCTGTGATTTTAAACAAAAAGGAAGAAACGTGAGCTCTTTTAAACAGAGAACCCAATTCCAATTTACTGATTACTGTGTAAAGTCACTGCAACACTAATTTCAGTTAGGAGAGGCAATACACAAGTCGGAACATGGGAAATAATGGAATGGAAATGTTTGAAAGTGATCATCACCGACTTGATTTTTTTTTTAATTGTGAAGTACAAATGCACTTTAAGGCACAGGAGCAAGAAAATTAGATTCTTACCCTGCCCCAGATAGTAGCTTGAAAGTAGATCACAAAATAAATAGCTTTGATAAGCTTGCTGAAAGATTCATCCTCACTGGAGAAACGATGTCCAAAAACAACAACACAAATTATATTTGCAATAGCATGGACAATGAACGTGCGGGGGTCAAAAGGCTTGCCTGTGAATATAGGAGGTACTTGTGAATATTTCTGAAAAGACTGTAGTGAGAAATAATACAGGAAGAAGGCAGCTTTTTTTTAAATAGTAAAAGTAATAACAGTTCAAGTTGTAGATTATCAGATAGATAAATTTCATACAATTGAACTCTAGGTTAATACAAATTAACTGGATGGATTGTATTTGTAGGGAGTCTTAATTTTCAATCTGCTTTAAATTTTTATAAAAACAGTAATTACTGGCTTTGAGAAGACAAACGTTAGATCTCCTTTCTCCTGCCTCTGACTTGTGATCCAGGTTGTCTGAAAGCACGAGCACTGGATTAGAACATATGCCTTCAAATCTGGAGGCAGATAAGTACGTTTGGAAAAAAATAAAGCAACAAAAAACAGGAAAAAAAAAGTAAAGTCTGAATTTTGTAGTCATGTTAAAATGACTTGTCTGTTTTGTTTTCAAGTGCAGCATAACATTCAGTTATATATATATATATATATATATGACTCTTTTTTTTTATTCCCACAGATTGGAACGGCAAAAGTTGCATAACGCTAATTTTACAGGATGGAACACAGCTCCTATTAAAAAGGGTTAAAGTAAACAGAAACTAAACCTGGAAAAAAAAATAATCAAGTACACGTTTAAATGGTGAGGACAACCTTTGAATTATACTAAGGAAGATGGTGGATTATGCATTTCTGACTTCAGTCCAACATTCGTAGTGCTTCTTGGAAAAAGTAAATACAATTATTGGGTTCAGTATGGGGAAGAGTTGCATAGAAGGTAAAGATTTGGGCTGTACCAGGGACTCAGACTAGATGGTTTACTCATTTCTTACATATCCACGGATCTTTAAAATGTTGCTCTCAGAAGATAGATGGGCCATTTTGCTATATGTAGGGCAAAGTAAGAAGGGAACTTCTCTGGTTTCACATCAGTATGGAATATGGTGTGGGTGAGGGATTTGGCTTATCAGAATATTTACATTTAGTTGCTTTATTTTGGCATCTTGCTAAAATTCTACTGGTTTCTATTTCATCTAAACCCTAAAAAGGAGTTTTGTTGGACAACTGAACGATACATTCCTTGTGTTGGGCTTCTTTCTCTGCCAAATCCTAAAGGCTTGCTGCCCTAGAATGACTTGCGGCAGGTCACAATTTGTATTCTTTATGGAAGAAAACCGGGTTTTTCTATGGGGTTTTGATAGGGTTTTTCTGAATGTAAAAATTGTTACCAGCTGTCCTCGAGACTGTGTTGATAATAAACATGTTTTACTACCCTTACTTTAAAAAAACAATTTCATATTGCCAGCTGTGCAGACAAAACATTTTTTTGCTAAGAATGCAATTAAGAAGCTGGTAAAGTCCCACTAATAGGAAAAATAATACCTATGTTACTTTTTTTTTTTTTTAAAGGGGGGTGTGAAACTTTTATTCCCCTAACCCAATATATTTCAGAAAATGCTCTAAGTCTTATTTTTTCTAGTGAATTTACCTTTTGTGTTTGCAAAGATGTCCAGAAGGTGATGGGCCTCTGTTTGAATTTGATACTCCAAATTGTTCTTACCAAATCCAAGGCTTCTTATAACCATCATGCCAAAGCGTCTCTGTTGCTTCCAGGTGTGCCCGCTTGTCAGAAAAATACCTGAAGAACACAGAAACCTTTATTTGATTGCTAGGGAGGGAAATCCTTTCACTGCAGGAGGCAATCTGAAACTGAGTGGTCAGGGGTTTTGGTAAAGGCAGAACAGCTTTCTCTACCAGTGTCTTCTCCGTGAACATTCTTCAGTTTTAGAACTGATACAATTGCAGGGCAACTCCTCTCAGCAAGTATTTCTTTTAATCTATGGGAAAAAGCCAGTAGCATGCTCTATAAGAGGAGTTTTTTTTTTTTTTTCTCCTTAATATGCTAGCTCTGCACGGAGCCTTTATGCGACATAAGCCCAGTTATGTGTTTGTATAACGGTAGGTTGTGTTTTATAGGAAAGCATCTTTTTTCTTTGTCTTGTTCATATTTCAGTATGGTGACATCTCCTACCTTTCTCGCCCATCATGTCCCTGTAGAATGGGGTGAGAGGTCTTCCAGAAGTCTCCTGTGAATGGGTAATTATGCCCTCTTTTACTGCTTTGTACCTGTTCAGTATAACAACAGGTGTCTGTCCCATCCACAGTGTGTAGATATTCCCATAGATTTTGGTCAACTGAAGAGTTAATAACAGTAAATTAGTACATGTGAAATAGGGAATACATACACTTAATTATTCATTTTAAGAGTTTCCTGTTGCTATAGCTAAACTCATTTGCCATCAAATTAGGTCAAGGGTATCAGAAAAATTTAGCCTTCTGTTGTAATGTGCTTTGGGAACAGACAATAATCGTACTTTACAGAATAGATACTAAGGGCATCTCTCAAAAGAGCACCTCTGAAAATGTCACAAAGAAACTCTGTTAGCTCAGAATCAAAGAACAAAGGAATACATGCAAAATCCCCCAAATTTTCTGTTAATTTTCATTAATGACTTAAATTGTCAGATTTTTTCTTGCTTCTAGCTTCTGGAGAAAGCAAAGCAATATTTTTGGATTCTTTCCTGTAGCTTTCCCATGATTATTCATATTTGCCTCTATTGGCCCTCCTCAGATTATGCTCATATTTTTCCTTAAAACAGTTTGAAGCAAATTCCTTAGTTGTAATTTTATTTGGCTTATAAAGGACTCATGTTGCAAGCAGAACAGCAACCATTTTTTTCCTGTTCCATTTTAGTAATAATCTGTGCATTGCTGACTTTTGGTGGACAAACAAGGGGTCAATTTACATTATATATTTGGTCTTCTAATGGCCACTCATGGCCTGGACATGTTCCAGTGATATCAGTGTCAGGCAAAGGAAATTCTACTCGAGATGTTTTACAAGACAAGAGATATCAATATGAAAATAGAAAACAAAACTGACAATGGAATATCATGGTACTGCATTTAGTCTTTGTGATAATGTTATACATGGATTTTACTGTATCCAAAAGAGAGAGAGAAAATGTGATAAAGCATTATGATATATTTTACTAAGGAATATTTTTATTAATGCAGGGTCTTTGGATTCTTTGATATTAGTTGATAATTAAGATTGAAGATTAAAATAAAAAAGCCCGAAGTTTAAACTGTTCTTATGCAATGTACAGTGTATGTTAAAATAGATGGATTTTCAACCACAGATATAAATAAATACCTTGGCGAGAGTTTCTCTGCGAAGTTTGAAGTCCAGCAGCCACAAGTTTCCAATGACAGGGAGAGGGACTGGTCCTGGAGGAAGCTGGCTACGCATCCATTGCAGCTTCAGGAACTGCAAAATCAGGAAAGATGCTACCAGAGCTATAAAAATCTCAACAATCCCCAACATCTTATGAAATTTTTTTGCTTCTTGCTGTTTTTGTGTATGACTCTGAAAATACGAAGTTCTGTAGATGAATGAGTTTGCCTCTACTGAAGTCTATCTCTTTCTAGAGAAAATATGCCATCTCTCTCTCTCGTTCTCCTTCCCTCTCTCTCGACCTGCGGTTTTTCCAAGCTGAAGTCCTTAGAAAACTTTGAAATATGTGATCCCTTGCAGTTAGCCAAGCCACACCTACTCAGTTTTATGATCTGTAATTGTGATCTTTTTCTTAGAATTTTGTTTTCTTCCTATTGTTGATATTGGTTCTAAATGGTAATTGTCAGTTATTCAAGGATATCAGGTGTCTTGCATCATGGTAACACCTCCTGTAGCTAAACACTGAAATGCCAAGGATGCATTTCTTATTACCTTTCTGAATCACTACAATTAAGTGTTTTCTTTTACAGAAGCAGAAATGTGTACATAATACTTGTCCATTAGGATACAGTCTCTGAGGAGAACAAGAATTGAATTCAGGCAGCATAAGGCTAAATGAAGTGTCCTAATACACATATTACACTTAAGACATATCTACTTTCCCCTTTTATCATATTCAAGATTAAGTTATGACATTATGCTGAACATAATGGAGACAATATTGTGCTGTCAAGTGGATATTATGGTGTTTTCTAAACACTTTTTTATGCCAAGGATGCAAATTTCCTGATGGAAATTTTGGATGTGAAAAATGCAAAGGTCCTGTTATATTTGTGAAAAAGAAAAATAAACTGAAGAAAGAGGCTTAATCGTTATTAATTTGTTGATCCTGTAAGCTTTCCAGAAGAGGTTTGTGTGTAGCAAATTTTAACTTGAAAAGAGTCTTACATTTATTATTCACTGACTTTCTTTGATGGAAAGAACTTTTCTTTTCATGGACAGAAAGTTGCTTTGAGAGTTTTTGGAATCTCCACAACTGCAAAGCAAACAAATGGCCTAATTTTGGTATTTTTGGACAAGATGGTGGAGTGAGGTCTCCTTTCTGGTGATTTTTTCTTTGACTCATTTAGAACAGTATTTCAGACCTCATCCTCCATCTTGTCTATTCCTGTTGGGATGGCAAAATCTATTTTCTCTTAAATCTGCTTCTTCTCTTTGCTTTTTCAGCTCCTAGTCATTGTAAAAGCTGCAGATGTTGCTGATTTAGAAGTGCCAAAGAAGCTGCAGTAGCAAACCTGGAGATAACTTAGGGTGCCTCACTGTATCGTCAGGAACCATCTTCTTTGGAAAAAAAGATGTATGACTCCCAAACATACGTGGGACTTCCCAGGCTGAATCATTTTTAGGACCCAAGTCTGAAGTAATGTGCTAAATACCATTGTTTATAGCTGAACATAAGCCTTAGCTATGGCAGTTTACATCCCTTCTACTGTGAGCTTTCTTTATCTCTTGATTATTTGGTGCCTCGTGGGCCTGTTTATGAAATTTTACTTTGTATAGTTCTTTTTTTTAATTATTTTTTTATTAGCTGATACACTATATTGGATTTTTCAAGACTTGAATAAGAACCCAGCTAATATTATTATATATCTTCAAGTAAGTATAGGAGATTAAAATAATAAAATAATAATAAAATAATAAAATAATATGTATCAATTGTAATCTTGCATCGTTCAGTCTTTAAAAATATGTGGACAAGGATTTGTCTTTTTTTTTTTTTCTTTAGTGGACTTCCAATTCAAACATGTAGGGCAGTTTCAGGGGGCTGCAGACAAGCAACAACACTGCTACATTTGCTTACTTTACTTTTCTGAGCAGCTACCGCTTGTTCTTCCTGTGCATTAACATGCAGCTCTTCTGCTTCAGTGGGCTGCACATGCAGAGGCCTTACAGAAACTGGAGGTGGAAAAACTATCAGAAAGAGTGTGCCTGCACGCTGTTTTTGGTGTTTGTTCAGTTCTTTGGACAGAGAAGTAGAAATGGCAGAGGTTGAAGAGCATCATTTTCAGCAGCATGGTTTTGTGTGTATTTGAAGAGTTAAACAAAAAGCTATGAGGAGCAATTTAAAATTAAACGCTTCTTATGGCTTTACCAACCACCTCTTACTTTTGCATAAATTGCAGTGTTATTGAGTTGTGCTACTGAGCACTCTTATATCCACACAATTATTCAGGTTATGATGCTATTTGAGGATTTGAAATGAGTTACCTGATGAAGTTGGCTAAATAACTCGACTTACCATTTGTGTGTGTCAGAACTTTACTTCATTGTATGCTTTTATCCCATTTTCATCCAGCTGGACCTCTATGGTTAAAAGGAAGGAAGCTCTATTCTATTTCTCATTGTTTGTGCACTTACCATTTGCAGTATCTGCGACAGTGAAATGCCACTGAGAGCTGTTGACAGATGCATGCCATCAACAAAGGTATGACTTAACACACTTCAAAATTACCAGACCTAAGCCGAGTTGAGCCTTAAAATTACCTATTAATAATGGCAATTAAATGCCAGCGTGCTTCTACATTGATAGATTTAAAAACACAAAATATTCTACTTGTCCCTCCAGTCCACTCTTTTTTCCTTTTTTCTTCTTTCTTTTAAATCTGTTGAATGGTCGGGTTTGGCGAGCATGTCATTGATTATCAATTTATGCTCAGTAACCCCGTTGCTTTCTAGCTTAATGTTTTGTGGAACCCATAGGTGGCAGCACTGTAGAGCAATCAGAAACATAATGTGTGGTGACAAAAATGCTTTAAGGTACATCTGTATTGCAACTGCTTGACACCCACCATGTTGAATGAGTGTGGCTTGGAAGTCCTCATCTGGTTGCCTCTTGAAGCAGTCATTGACAGTTTCTAAAGGCTGAATCTCCATGGTGTGTCATGGTGTGGTGTCTGCCATAGTGTTGAAGTCTCCACTTACTATGACATTTTTTTGCCCTTGCTGCCCTTCTGGTCGGGGTTGTAGTACGTGTTGCCAGCTTGCTTCAGGCCTGCGGGAGGTCGGTGCTGGCTCTGATAGTAGATCTCTCCTCTGTAGCTCTGGCATTGTACCCCGTTTGGATTAAGTTATTGACTCGTAAACCTGTGCTCTCATTACCACGATGAGTTAATTTGACATAAAGCCTTCTCTGATGTACAGGGCTCCTCCATTACCAGCATGCTCAACTTGATGATCTTAGAGTTATTTTCCAACATAGATGACTCCATGGTTTTACGGTCCACTCTCTTTGCGCACTTTGCATTGCAGTGTTGCGGTGTACCCCATGTGAGCAGTCTTGCTACTTTTGCTGTGACCCCATCCTTCTACCTGATTGCTCCCTGAGACCTTTCTGCAGGGTAAATCTGGGTCCCCCTGAGTAAGGCTGGGCCTAACAAGAGGCTTAGGCTGGGTCTGGCCTTTTGGACAATGTGGGCAGTGTGTTTTCCTAGTGCTCAGTGAGAGTTGTGGGTATCAAATGAAGTGTGGTGAGGCAGAGTTTTCTGGAAAAGCTTAGGCAACAGTTTGCTTAATTTTTTTCTTCCTTGTAAACTGTTTAGAGGGATTCAGTGTTCCCTATTTTAATATTTTCAGCATTTGTGAGCAGCACCTGTTCACATAAATCTTGCTCCCTCTGGTCTGACAAGTACTATTGCAAGAGCTCACCAGTAAAGATGACAGATGTTCAGTCTGTTTATTTTGAATAGGTGAGGAAATCTGCTTTTGTAATGAAGGCTTCAAACCATAAGAGTGGGAAGCAAATGCAATGCCTGCAGGGGACAGGGAAAGAAACAGCATCATCAGAATCATCAGAAAGGTGAGAGGCGAATAAACGTCGAGTGTGGTGTGCTGGAGCTGGAAAGGGCTGTGCCCAGGGTGTGTGTTGCCTGCTGTGCTGTAAATACCAGGGTTTGGGTTTTTTGTTGCAGGTTGCAAAGACAGATTCAGTACGTGTATTAGAAAACACTGTGTGGTTCTATGCTGTGCATGTGTTGCTTGGCATGGTAGCATATACTTGCTGCCTGGCCTAGTGTCAAGCTAAACATAACAGACAATTGCTAAGCTCCCTTGCAGGTTTTTTTCAGTGGAGATAATTTGGATTTCTCAGCTCAGCTTTCCTTCTCTCCTGTAGCTCTCTGTCTTTCAAGAGCTTCATAACAGGAGCTGTTAATTGGTCAGTGGATTCAGAATTTCTCAGTGGGAAAAGAATTACAGACATGGCATGTTCAAGCAAACACCAAGGGAGAGTTGCTTAGAGCACAGACTTAGTGTGAAAAGAGGACTGGAAAAAGCAAGCCAAGAAAATTGCTGTTCTGATTTTCTGTTCTACTCAGGAAGAGAGAACTTTGCTTACAACATTATAAACAAACAGACTACAGCAGGATGCAAAAATCTATCTCACTGGGGCCTGAAAACTGATGAGCTTTAAGGTTGTGTAGGCAACATACTGGAATGGGACTTGGGAGATTCAAACACTGTTCCTAGATCTGTTCATAGCTTGTCTATGACTGAGGAACTTGCTTCATCTCTCTAGGCCTAATCAAACTTGATGTTCCCTTTTAAAAAGAGCTTAAAGCTTAAACTAACGAAAGGTAAGATATAGATGGCAGTTATGGCTGTTTCTCTTGTTACTGTGCTTTCCCTGCCCTGTGCAGTTGTTGCAATCGCTGCCTGCTTCTGTGACCTGAAACCTTCATTACAAAAGAAGATTTTTGATCAGACTTACCTGTAAAGATGACAGAGATGTTGAGCTTTGCAATAGTGTTTGCCAGGTAAGAATGAGCAGGGCTTCTTGCATGGAGAGGTGCTGCTCATGTATAATGGAGATATTGAAATAAGGAAAAGTGATTGTGCATCGGGTCAGTTGCCCTGTTCTCACTAAAGCATCAGGAAGAAGTAATTACTGTTTTGCAGATAGTCTTATTTTTGGAATTTCCTAATGTTTGAATATTTGTAGCCTCAACATTGTTTGACAGTTTTTCAGAGCAGTATCTAGTAGCCTAGATGTTGCACTTGGAACGCCAAAAGTCATGGACAGAACAAAAAATTTCAGATAAGACAAGCTGAAATGGGTATTAAAGTTCTGTTTCTTCCTGAAAAGGAAATAGTAACTTTGAGTTCTACAATGATAGCTGAGAAATGTTCAGCTGTGTAACTTCTGAGAGTAGAAAGTAATAATGCTTATGCCATTCTCATGCAGTAAGTAATGCAGGCTGAATATTGAAGTTTCTGCTTGCTCAGGATTGAGAAAGGTATAATCCATTTTCAACAGTGTGGCAGTGCCCTAATGAACAGCAACTGACACAGGTCTATTGTGGCAGGACAGAATTCAGAGAAGCTATTAATTGTATGGATTCTTTTTGATACAGGGGAGCTCATCAAGGAGTGACTGAAAGGAAAAGATGAATGCTGTATGTTTTGTTTGTTTGTTTTCTGGACATGCTTTTTGTTTCATGTTGTTTTTCTACCACCTTTCTTTTGTCTGTTACTGGGTGTGATACATGGTAAGCTGCAGAAGTTCTGAAAAAGCTGTAGAGTAGAAACTTACTAAATGAAAAGCCCCGATGTGGGACAAAAAACAATGAAAATTTGCAATTGTTTGGAACAAGTATCTTGCAAATATACTATTTCAAACATCACGAAAATCAAGCAAATTCAAAATCTTAGTGATTTTTTTTTCCTTTTATGACCACTCACGTTGCAGCCTACACTTACTGGATCACCTTTGTGCAGATATCTTTTACCATACAGAGGCTGCCAGAAGAATATACACAGTTTAGAAAGTATAAAGCAATTATCTATTGCCCAATATACTAGCTAGCTTTGGTTACCATGATACCTGGCTAAGCACTAATGCTTACTGCTGCTCTTGAGACACTGCATGAGACTCTGCTCACCAGTCAGCCACCAGATGGGGAAATGTCAGCCCCTGACACTCCTTGGATCTAGCTGATTTTCAGTGTTGCTTACTTGCTATCTTTCAATTCTCTGTTTTTTAGGTTTTACTCTTTTTATGTCAATACTTTTTCTCATCAACCCTTCAGCTGCTAGTGATTACAATCTCAACAATTACAATCCATATCTGTTGTTATTTACTTTGCAGAGCTTTAGTTTATGTACTTTCTTGCACCTAATTTTCTCAGCAAAATTGAAGCTTAAAGGCCCGTGGTAATATGGCTGTCAGGTTAGGTTTTCCAATCAAGGATCTTGTAATACTGAATACTTCCATCTATCAACAAGTTATTTATGAAAGTGTGTGCTTATATGACATAAAAACGAGCACTGTGAACTGGACAAATAACCTGAAAAATTCACCTGTAAGGTTTGAGATAATGTGCCTGTATACTGTGGATTATTTCTCATTATATATGGTAGAGAGGGTAAGCAAAAGTGCACATAAGGATCTATGTTTTATAGCAGATCACAGACTTAAACATGAATGAATATGTCAAACTCACTGAACGATGCAAGCAGATGTTCCTGGATGGGTTAAGACTTGTTATGTTCTCTAGTCCAGTCCAAAAATCTGTGTCCAGAGTGAAAGATCAAAATTAATCGTCTCAACATATTTGTCGTAATTCATTAAAGTTTTGGCCACCATTTTGCTGTTTTTTTTTAAAAAAAGAAAAAAGATTAAAGCAGAAGCAATCATAAAAGGTGAGCCTGAAGGTCCATCCAGCCCACTGTCTTATCTCTAGTCGTAGTCAACCACTGATGCCTGAAAGTAAGAAGAAAATATGGCAGGCATGTGCCTCTAATTATTTCTCTGATAATTTCCTACCCTTCAGGGACTTTCTGAGCTAGTGGTCATGACTCTGAGCCAGTGGTGGCAGTATCCAGCCTATTTTCTGCAGTTTTCCAGCTTTTGGTCAGGGGACTGTGTATGCATGCAGCTGAGACCTTAGAGTGTTCCATGCCCAGTTGAAATGTGTTTGTGATTTGCCATTGCAATCTGACAAACCTTGACCGGGTGGGTGATGGTATTTACTGATGAAGTTTAGAGGATGGTAGCTTGGTTGTGCCAGTAGTTCCTGTACTGGTAAGAACTACATGGGAGATGCTGCACCGGGGTATGAATCTGTGGCTTCCTTGTAGATACAGACCCTAGGCAGGACAAAGCTGTGCCTCATTCCATTAGCACAACTAATGCAAACCAATCACTGGTAGATCATCTAGGTAGTTTATCTATCTATTGTTGCAGACTGCTCTGGTGGTCATGTCTGCTGTCTTGGTAACAGCCTTGAAGGTGGACTTCTAGAAGACCATGGGCCAAAGTTTTAAAGACAGTAAGTGTGGTGACCTAGTAGAAGTAACTGGCTGTGCAGGCAGGGTTAAAATTCCCTGAAATGCTAAATTATTTTGGATTCTCAATGTTTTTCTTACAGGTGCAATGTTTTCATTTAGTTACTAATTCAATCCCAGTTAGAAAAAGTAGAAATTTAAAAAACAGTTGTATTTCTCCTTGGTTTCTCTGAATGTATAATGAATAAAGGGATGATGAAATTTCTGTTATAATAAATTAGAAGGATTTCCGAGATGAACTTGGAGAAAGCATCCTTAAAGAGAGTCAACACTGTAGAGTACTGATAAAAGTGCCTTATGATTTTTTTTTGTTTATTTTGAGTAATGTGTGTTGAAGTTTGCGTTTCAAAGTAGGTGCTTTTGTTCCTCCCTTACAGTTAGGCAGAGATTCATCCCCTATCTTTCATAGGGGGAGAGAATTTATTACCCCCAGGCTTTAGTAGCACGGAGATAGAGAGTGCGAGGAAATTTGCAGTGTTTAAGCTCAGAGAATCTGAGCTGTGTACTTAGCTGCTGAGGGAACTACTGTATTACATATGTAAATTCAGTGTTTGTGGGGACAATTGACCAGCTCAGCTTTGTGTGTGAACGGCCACCATCAGTTGTTCCTTTAACAAGAAGAGTATCTTCTGGCTTCTCATATGGGTCAGGCATCAGCAGGTGTAGGACTCTGCAGGCATTTGTTTAAAACCAGGTTTTGCTACAGACATTGTAACTTAACAATAATAAAAAAAAAAAAAGCAGAGAACATATAATGAAAAGAGCTCTGGGAGTGAAAGAAAACACGACATTGAAACAACAAATTTCTCTCTTGAATTATCTGAAGTAAAAATATTTGTTCCTTAATTGAAGCCATGATTCCTATTGTCATAGCATGTTGGAAGACAAAAACTTGTTGAATATGCAGAGAGTAAATTCCTAGTGATCTGGAAGGGAAAAAGATTGAAAGAGAAGGTGATGAGTTATCTATTGATTTTTGGATGTCAGAAGAACTTTTTCAGAAGTTTCAGAAGAACTCTTCGGAGCAGAATAAGGTAGCTTCAGATGGTACATTCACAGCTGTTAATTTCTTAGACAGATCTCTCTTATAAGACAGACCTGAAATGCTGTCAGTCAGTCAGACTGTCATGTTCCTGGTCACGTTTCTCATGAAACTGCCATGGGTACATAGATGCTTTCTCCTGGAGCTGACTTCAAGCGCTATCCTTGAAAAACTCAGGCAGATGAGGGTTACTGCAGCTTATGACATTACCCACATAATGAAGTTCTTGTGAAATTATTACCTTTATGATAAACTGTTATAACTGGCTAAGAGAAGCTTTGTGCTGAGTACTGTAGACCTGAGAATCAATTTTCCTGTGTGATGTTTCTCTGAGATCACTCTTAACTTGCTACTGCAAGTAGTAGTACTTCAAGTATATTGGTCACCTTCTTGCTTGGGGAGACTGAAGCAGGAAAACACACACAGCTGTCTAGCATTTTAATCTAGTTTGCCTAATTATTTATTAAAAAGATAGTACTTTTTGTATAGTTGCTGAATCTACAATAACAAAGTGTGGCAAGTGGCAAATGCAAAAGGAGTATTCTTTCCCATACTCTGAATGAGGGCAATCCACTGGAATTTAAGTAACAGCTGAGGTTAGTAATGTCCTTAATGCAGAAATTAGTATTGTCAGAATTTATTTTTTCAGAAAGAATGTTGTGCTTTTAAAATGTTTTTGGAGAACCTGAGAAGAAAAACTGTCATGATACTGGCTGCTTATCTCATTTCTTGATTGAACTGAAGACTGACTATGGAAATGTATCATGAAGAAGTAATTCAGTTTTCCAGTTTCTCTCTGTTTGGGATTTTAGGAAGAAGCTGGCAGTGCTGAATGTGTCCATGAATCCTTCAGTTTAAAAAAAAAAAAAAAAAATCAGCTGTCATACCTAGACAGAAACACGTGAAGAGGAAAACAATACCCTCCATCTGAAAGTGTGGGTGTATGAAATGCCCAGCTGTTATGCAATAAAACTATCATGGACTGAACTACAGGGCCAAAGTATGCAAAGTCACAGCTGTGTTTACAGAAATGGAAACCTGATCAGAACTGAGAAGTTATTAGATAAGAAGCTGTGAGTGATTTCAGACAAGATGTGTATTTTAAAATTCTTCCAGATGTAGCAATGAACCTTTGTCAAATACCCGCCAGACATGCACGATGACTTTGTAATACACACCTGAGCATTTTTTAATAAAGCTGTTGATTGTATATCCCTTTGCATTGTAAGTCTTGCATTAAGGTTGCCTGTGATGCCTGATGAGCAGCAGTTCAAGACGAAAGCAAAAAGGCACCGTATTTCTTAGTTGCAGTGCTGCTTGCAAACCAGGAAGGGATTATCAAGGGATTATCAACCTTATTTAGTAATCAAAGAGGAGAAGGTATATTCATACCAGAATATAACCTTCGTCCTGTAAGTAAAATGGTTTTATGGCCTCTCAGTCCATCATAATGAAATGTGAACGCCCTTATTTAAATAAGGCTTGTGTCAGGCAATAGTGATTTGTACTTGCAAGTTAGTGATATACTACATGCCCTCAACGATGCATTCACTCAGAACGGGAGTGAGACAGAAATACATCACAAAAATGTTTAAGACAGATGTAATAAATCAATGGAAATTGAGTTCCTCATTTTTTTTTTCAGAGTCAGAGTGGCCTTGTAAAGTACTAGTGGAATTCTGATGACAAGTGAGGCTCTGTTCATATTTCTTTTCTAATTCTGCATCTGGGAACAGACCCATCTTGCATAATCAGAAGCATCTGGCATATAAACTTCAGAGCTGATCAAGAGAGTCTGAACAAGGTATGTGTTCATGTTCCCAGATAATTCATCTGTGAATGAGTAACACCAGTGTAAACATTAGAATTTTAGGATGTATGAGAAATCTGGTGTGGATCAGGATGAAATGACACAGATGATGGTAATTCGTTTTAAAAATGTACTTCATCATGGTACGAGTTATTCCAAGAAACAGTATGTTTTCAGATGTCCTACTATACAAGTGTAGGGTTCATCCTTCTTGGTGTATTTGTAGATCTAAAGGAGTGAGATGCCTGCCAATTTCCTTTGCTCCATCATTTGAATGGAGCAGATGTACAATGCCTGTGAAGAGGCAGGAAGCTCCAATTGGTGAGGTTTGTTTGAAGACTGTTTATGACGGAGCTTGCTGTGTGTAGAAGGACCTAAGGAAGGTCCTCACCCAGCAAGCATGCTGGAAATTCTCCTCTAGACATGTCTGGGGAAGAACAGAGGACTTAGTTTATAAAAGTAGCAATTTCATAAGTTACACATTCCATAAATGTGTGTTGGCTACAGCGTGCTTTTGTTAAAATTAACTGGTGTTGAAGATGTTTTTTCTGATCTTTATCTCATTAGTTACGTTTTTTTTATGTCTTGTATTGTGCATTCTTGTGTTAAGATTTCCTGTAATTTTCTGAATTCCGTTCTTTATCTGCAAATAGGTATAAAAACTTATCCAAGGTCAAGTCTGCTTATAGTGATGTTTTTCGTCAAGAATGCAACACTTACAATCCAATGTTTGGCACCACGAAACTAATGGAGAAAGTGAACTGTAGATGAAAACAGCAAGATAAGATCCTGCAGACTGTGGAAACTGTGGAAAGCCTGTGAGGGTACTTTGTCCTGTTTGGCTTAGCTTTAAAACATCTGTATGAATTGCACTATTTACTGAGATATTTTCTGGTTTTCTTTCTCTTATAGCCTGAGGGAGATGTCATGAAGTTGGAGGTAACATGCTTCTTGTAAGTTAATTGTGTGTGCACTGGCAACGTTACAGAATGCTGCTGATGCATTTCTGTTTATTTTACAGAGTCTGTTACAGAGAAAAAAGTACTTTGCCTAGAGTTGCTGCTGTGAAGATAGCCAGTAATTTCAGAATGTCAAACCTGATGACTGTGGCTTTGCATAGTTTTGGAGTTCTTGCAGACTTAGTACATGTGTGGTTTTTGTTTTGCCTACAAATATTTTTTTCCTAACAGGAAAACCTCCTTGGGTGTGCGAATAAGCTGCTGGCACCTGAGTGCCACAGCTGGAATGACCTGTTAGGGATATCTTGGAGAAACACCTTTATGTAACAGCAGGAATGGGACGGAGTTGAGCAGTTGTGGAAACACCTGAAAACAAGCATTCCACTTGGGTACTCTGGAAGATTTCACCCCATTTTTCCTAAAGCTTGGTCCGCTAATCTTGATAACTCCCGTGTCATCCACTGTCATTCTGTATGCGTGAGTATAATGTCCTTTTGTGCAGTGGATTATCCTTCTCTCCTGCCTCCCTCCACATTTTGCTGGTTTTGTTGGTGCTGAAGACATGTGTGTGCATAGACTTTGGGTAAATTCCCCAGGGAATGCTACCTGGTCAGTTCTGCTGTCTTTGTCAGTACGTAGCTGACCTTCAAGTGACATATTCCATCAAACTGATTGCTCAAAGGGATGTTTCTGAATGTAAGATGCAAGTCTGAATGAAACATCTGCCTTCTAGCCTTTATTGGATCTTGAAGCGATGACAGGTATTAGCATATTGCAGCATAGTGATGTATTAAATACATGCAAGGATGGGAGCACTCCTCGTTTTCTGGAATAGGGAAGTGTGGTAGGGAAGAAGGGTGGAGAAAAATTCAGAAAGCTTAAATGTGAGGAGGTTGTCTTTGGGAAGAGTTAAGCAGAACAATATAGAATCAGTTCAACAGATTCGTAACAGCTTTCTCAGTGATAGTCTTGTTTAAAGTGTGAAATGATAAGTGTAATACTACTATCCCTGATTTTGTTTCTTCTGGGTGTGCAGTTCCTGAAATTGCAATGGAAAAGTCGTGGATTTCCTCCTGGACCAATCCCACTTCCCATAGTTGGAGGTGTCTGGCGGATAAATTTTAGAGCTGATCATAGGAGCCTGAAAAAGGTATGTATTTTTGCGGATGTGAACAAAGGAGCAAAATGTGGAAAAACTAGGGATGGTTGTTGGTAGGCTAATATGGTAGTAGAGAGAACTTCATTGTGAGGGAAGGTGGGTCATGGAAGTTCAATTAAATGCCTAAACAAGTTAAGTAAAATCTGCAGATTCTTTGCAAATAAACTGACAGTGTAAATGATGGTGAAAGGAATGAAATCATGGGAAGAATTGGGTCCATGCTGAGAATGTTAATCGAGGGTCTTTCAGCGTTCAGCCTCCTCCATTGAGACAAAACTTCACAAAATGATCCAATGTGTTGATAAATTTTTTTCAAGTCCCTACCTTTCTTTAGGTGCTAAGCAAAACCGGTATGTGAGGGGGTACCTGGCTGCAAGGGGAGAATATGGGCTTTAGGAAAAGGGAACTTAAAAGACATTGATGCCAAACATTTCTAATGGGTGCGCGTTCATCACTATGGGAGGACAGAGCTGTAGTGTTTTTTTGTGTGAAGGTAGGGACTTTGTCCTTGCTGAATATCTGCAGGGTTGCCTGAGACCAGTCCCTATTGCTGGCCAAGCAGAGGTGGGATCTCTGTTCACATTCCTCAGCTTGACAGTACTTTTGTATGAGATGGGAGATGGTCTATTGAATCTTGAAATCTGTAGTACTAGGAGAAGTCACAATTGGAATGTGCAATTTTAAGAGGTTCTAATTTTTGGTTGAGGAAATGAAACGTGGAGTTGAAAAATATAACTGTGAATGGGCAGGTGAACTTTCCTTGTGAAACCTAATATGATCTGTAAGCACTCAGTTGTGCCATTTTCCTAAATGTTAAATTTGCAAAGACAACCCAAGTTAAGCTTTAAAATGGTCAAGAGCGTCTGTTCTTTTTATCATTCACATTGCTGTGAGTAGTGGGGTCCCAGAGAGAGCACAGAACTTTACTCCCAAGTTCAGGAAATAAAAAGGCAAAATAGTTTTGTTTTGCAGTGGGAGTGTTTATCACAGTAATGTCATGTTGGAAGAGAGGAGCCCATTGTGTGTGTTTGTGTTTGGTTGATGTTTCTCCAATGAGTATTTTTTGTCATTGGTCAAACCTACAGCTAGCAAAAATCTATGGCAACATCTGCACCCTGTGGCTGGGTCACAAACCTATGGTGGTGCTTTATGGATTCAAAGCTGTGAAGGATGGTCTCACCGTCAACTCAGAGGATGTTTCTGGGCGACTACAGACCTTTATGTTCAACAAATTTTCACGTGGAAGAGGTAAGATGTTTGTATCTGTGGAAGAACTTTGTCTACTGACAAGTCCTTAGTTCCCAGTTCACCCATTCGGTCTGCTCCAGGTGGTTGATATAAGGCAAGTCTGTGGTATCCCTCAAAATGGTCTCCAAAATGGTCTCTAAAGTGCTGCTGTCACACGTATTCCAGAATCTTACCAGAGCAGCAGCATTTGTACTAGCTAGGTCTTTTATTTATCCATTATTAGTGTTGTCTAAGCTTGTGCCCTGATTTGAAATAATCCATGTGAGGCTCACTTTATTTGGAGCTTGAAGCTTCCTCTTTAAGCTGAGGCTAAAGCAATTCTTTATGCTCCTGGTTGTTTGTTTACAGCAAAGGCCACTGTAGGGAAAGCATGTACAGAGCTGTTGAACAAGATGTAGCCTTTCGGGATGTCCCAAGGCACAGGAAGGACACTGGAGCTTTAAACATATTAGCGAGACTGTAGGTGCAATAGTCCTTGTTCAAAGCTTCTTACTGTGCTGTCATTTACACCAGCCACTGCTGAATTTTGGTGGATGGAGAATATATAGAGTTCTGCATTTGAAACAGAAATGCTCAGTGGTTCTTGCCCTGGCTTCATTTTCCAGGAAGGACATGGGTCACGATGACAGCTGAATGTGTGCTGCAAGCAGCCTGGTAAAATCAGGATCCATCCCCCAAAAGCAAGAGACTAAGTGCAGCACAGACAACGAGCTCAGAACCAGTTATCAACTCTAGCTGTTAAGGAAGTGTGGTGTTTTTGAAATATTGCCAGTAAGGAGATTTGATGATCTCAAGAGGGTTTGTATAAGATTAAGAAGCACAAGCGTAGGAACCACCTGGGCTTCTCCAATGAGCTCCTTAGAAAGGTCAGTTGGCTCTGAGTAGCTTGGTGAGAGACACCATTGTATTTTCAGGTGGTAGAAACTTGAACATAGTGTTTATTGAGGAAAGCTCTCTTTGCCACTCCTGCAGAGGTGACGCGTGACAACATCTGTGGAAACACAATGCCTATATATGCATGTTGGCAAACAGAGCTTACAAGTATTTATTTTATTAGAAGATTGTAGAAGGTAAATGAGATCTTATAAGAGACTGCATGAGCTGGGCTCTAAGCCTTTCTATGTGAATACGGATTTAGATTCATTTCTGCTCAAAGAACAGGCAAAGAGAAGGCAACACCAGCCCACGCTCTTTGCAGCATGTAGCAGCCTGCTGCATGGACTTTCATTGTGACCACTGCTCTTGGATGTTTGGGCATGTGTGTGAGTTCTGAGACTGTAGTGGGCTTTTTGCAGGGCTGGGGGTGTTATATTAACCAAGGTGGTTTTTCTGTCCTTAACAAAATACTATTGCTAGAACAGTGGCCTAATGCATGCCTCTTCTTCATGAGTGGCAGCATGATGAGAAGGAAGAATTCTTAGCATGTATGTCATTTACTGTTATATGACTATTAACATAAAATTGATTCTTAATGACTGAAGGTATCCTGGTCTCAAATGGTCTCATCTGGAAACATCAGAGACGTTTTGGAATTGCAACTCTCCGGAAACTTGGAATGGGGAATAAAGGAATGGAACGTGGGATACAAACCGAGGCCTATCACTTGGTCAAGTTCTTCAAGGACAAAGATGGTATGTCATTGACAAGGTGCCCTGGGAACTGCATTCCTGATTTTGATGTAGGGTCATGCAGGCTACCTACTGAGGGTAAAGACAAATTGGTTTTGTTCTAGAAAAGACAGGGGTTAGAGTACAGCCAAGATTATTTAGAACGTAATATAATTTAAGTGCAATCAAAACTTTTTGTACCATCAGAGCTCAGCAGTGTGTATTTTGGTATTAGCACCAAGATTAAAAATAAATAAATAAATAAAAAGAAAAGCAAACAAAACAGATAAGGGTGGGAGTTAAAGACTTGACACCTTTCTGTCCTTATTTTTGAATGAGGTTTATCTGTTGTTACCTTTGCCAGTGAATTTTGAGGGTTTCAGTGTAACAGTCTAAATAGCATAGGGGATATTTATTATAAAATGTCATTGTGATCTTGCTTTCAAAGTAGCAAAGAAGATAGTATTTTGGTGATAAATGCGTATCTCTGTTTGCAGGAGAAGCTGTTGACCCTTCATTCCCCATTGTTCATGCTGTCTCTAATGTGATATGTTCTGTGGTCTTTGGACATCGTTTCTCCCTGCAGGATGAAACTTTCCGCCAGCTGATTGAAGCATACAATTGTTTAGTGGCTTTTGGGAACAGCTACAGTTACTATGTGAGAAAATGACACATTTAATAAGCAAATTATTAAATTATTGAACATGATATTTATTGCATTGCCATGCAATATTAATTGCAGCGTTATATATTATCATAGTATACTATTTAATTACAATAAATGCTGATTTAAAAATACTGATCATGAACATGAACTGGGCCTGGAGTGCTTTGGGTTTGTCATTATTAAAGTAACACAAATAATTACTTTCAGAATTGCCCAGGAAAGGCAGTGTGCTTGGGATACTGAACTCTTTTGTAACGAAAAGACCAGTATTATTGAGGTGAAAAGTGATACTTTTTTACAGGAGTAAAAGTTTGTGTTTTTGCATTGTCTGTATCCACCTGTGTCAATTTATGTAATAATATATATAATATTAATTAGTATTAAATTTATTACTGTTAACACATACAGAATAGACTTACCTGTGAAACTGGATTCCTCTGTTGGTGAATTAACAGGGCAAATACTAGTGAGGTTATGCAGTAAGGATAAGAAAGAATCCAGGGTAGAAATTGCATCAACTTTAATCTACCACAAGTCAATACCTATTCATGTTCTAAACGTGACGTTTCTCTTTGCTGCAGTGCTTTTCCTAGAGAAATTAATTCAGTAATTCAGTATTAAAAATGTCTGCATTGTATCTCTATAATTGCTTTAGTCATGTCATGTAACTTACAGTATCTGTGTTGAATGCTTGCTCCACAGATATATGAAATTTTCCAGTGGCTTTTAACATGCCTTCCGGGACCTCTACAAAAAGTAGAATCTTGCTGTGATTTTGTTCGTTCTTTCGTAAGGCAGGAAATCAAAAACCACAGGGAAAAAGGCACCATAGATGAACCAGAAGATTTCATTGACTTTTACCTGGATCAGATAGAGAAAGTGAGTAATTTGTGCTGTAATTGACAAAAATGATATCATAGCAGATTTCCTGCACGTTTCACATAGCTGTCTATACACAGCAACATCACTACAGAGCACTACGAATTCAGTTTAAAAACCATGCTGTCAAATTCAAATATGAATTTTAAATAGTCAGTTTAATAGCTTGTTTTAGAAGGATAAAATAATTACATCGTTTTTTTGTTATACTCTGGAGTCCTTAGACAAGAGTAGACAATGTTTGGTTTTAAAGATGTAAATATTTAGATGGCTCTTGAATTCTGATTCTTTTTGTCTTTTCAGTGTTTGGCTTTATTCTCTGTGCTTTGTACTGAACTTTTGCGTGCTTAGTAGGACCGTATGGTTATTGAAACAATCTAAAAGAAAAATGATGGCAGTCTCTGCCTTGAAAAATAGCATAAATCATTAAATCATAACACATGAGAGATAACTGAAATCAGCAAATGTGCAGGGAGTGGCAAGGGTGGGATAAACCTACTTTTGAAATATTTTTTTTCTGATGTGGAAGTTAGCAGTAAGGCAACAAGGAGCTCTAAATGTAATAGGACCTTGGAATCCTGACACTTTCCATAGCACTTGCAATGAAAAGTATCTATGAATTTACTCGAGAAAATATCTGCGTAAATCTTTTTATTGTTCAGGTAGCTGTATTTTCTCCATCTTCTAGAAATACTCTACTTACAGTGATCACTTCATGTCTCAGTGGGCAGATACAGTGTTAGACAGATGTACCTTCTGCACTCTTATTTAATTTCTTATTGACACCTGTAGGCTAAAAATGTCCCAGATTCTACTTATGATGAAGAAAACATGGTGCAGTCTGTTTTTGATCTCTTCCTGGGTGGCTCTGAGACCACCGCTACCACTCTGCGTTGGGCTCTGCTCTATATGGTGGCTTTTCCTGACATTCAAGGTGAGTTATAGACACAAACATGGAGATGTTTCAAGTAGAACAATTCTGTTCCACATCCCTTTTTTTTAATTTTTTTTGACATTGTATTTCCAAGCTTTGTTTTTAAGAAGCCAGTGAAGTAGAACATTTCCAGACAGATTTAAAAATAATTTCAGGGATGTTCAGCTTCTGATGTATTTTGTCTTCTGTGTATTTTTGTCATGATTTTTGACAGACTGTTTTAGTATTGTAAGAATGTAATAGAAATTATAGTCTGGTTGAAAAGACTCAAAGTGAGATAGGAACTTGAGTTAGGGTAAAGTGATTCTTTCCTCGTATCTGAAATGTCAAACAAATACATAATTTGTGCTTGTTAACTGAGACATCAGTTGATTTCTACATAATAAATATATTCATTGTAATTTATGGAACGTTACATAGAGAAGAATAGAGAAGACAGATGCCTGAGAAATTCTAGACAAGCGCAAAGTTGCACACTGGTTTCAAAAATTTTTAAATGATTTGATACAGGGATTTCAGTGATGGTGAATCGCTAAGCCAAATACATGTTCTCAATGCTTGGATTTAGAGCTAGATAAGACATACTACTTTTGGTTCTAGAAGGCTGGAAGAACAGAGCCCTGTACACACATGTAGCTTTCAAATTCTAATAAAATTAAAAAAAAAAAAAATCTCTCTTGGATTACTAGCCTAGTTTTTAAGCCTGAAATTTGATCCTGACCTTTCTCAGACTGTGTGAAGTATGGTACTTACTGAAGCATAGGTAACAGCCAAAAGAGATTAACAATTAGTGATGGTTAGGTATTACCCTGTCCCAATTCTCAGCATTACATCTGTGTATCAGTTTGATACAATGGCTTCCTTACAAAATGTTGCTAAGTGTGCTGTGAGTCTGTATTCAGCTAGAGTAAAAACAATAGCTTGATTAATTGTATTAATCTATTAGTAAGAAGCTCCTGCTTTATTTACAGTCTGCTCTCTTTCTTTTAACTATGAAGCTCAATAAATCTTTTGGGCTTGTGGAAAGATGATCTGAACATAGAGCCTATAAACTAGGAAATACCAAATTTTAGTCAAATAGTAAAATTGTGTAAATGTATGCACAGTTGTATAAATGTATTTACATTTTAGGATATGGTGAGTATATAATTTATTTACATACTTATTTTTTCTATCACTGCTTGTAGTGGTATTCTGTGTATAAAGGATTTTTTTTTCTCTGTAGAAAAAGTCCAGAAAGAGCTGGATGTCGTTGTGGGTTCTTCTCATCAAATCTGCTATGAGGATCGGAAGAAACTGCCTTATACAAATGCCGTGGTTCATGAGATCATTCGCTTTAGTAGCATTGTTTTAATCACAATTCCTAGAGAAGTAGTGAAAGATACAACTGTATTGGGGTATCACCTTCCAAAGGTACCCTATCTATTCCAGTATGATCTTTGGCCATTAAGTTGAATTTCTCGTAGTTATGTTTTCCCTCATCCACTTTTCCTTACAGTTCAGTGGTTGTTGGTGACAGTACTGACAGTGCTTTTTCCCTCCCATGCCCTCTGGCCTGTGCCTTTTTCTCATGGACAGTGAGAAAAAACCCTTACCAAAAGCATAATTTCACAGCAATTAAACCTGTGAGAGTGCTGCAGAGTCTTACTTTCCAAGAGTTTGTGCTTTTAAAGTACTTTATAAGCATTTGAGTTCTTATACTTTCAGAGGATCTGAGAGAGGACTTAACCAGAAATGCACAGTGTTGTCAGCATATTGATAATGACAGGATATTGTCTGCTATGTGGACAAATGGGAGATTTGATTTTTTTCCACTTGTGATGCCTGAGACAATACCAAGCATGAACTCAATTTCGTTCACTTAGGGCTTCTCTTCCATATTACTACATCTCTGGCATCATATTTGAAATATAATGAAGATGTTGCCCTGCAGCTCCTGAACTGCCATCTGACCTCAAACAAAAATCTACTGCAAGTTTCCTTGACTCATCCAGCTTTTCCAAACTTAACCTTAATGCCAAACCTCCCCAAAGGCACACATGGAGACACCTTCCTATGCAGCACTGCTCCATGGTGTTTGCCATGCACACCTTCCTTCCCTTCACCTTGAGAAAGATAATTTGAAATATACTATTTCATTTGCAGGGTGCTTTGTTTTCCATTTGTAAACCTGCTAAAGCTTGTCAAAAGTGGGAAAATCATTTTACTAGATTTAGGATAAGAAGCTAAAGGACCTTACACCCCTCATTATGTTGCATTTGCTAACAGAATAGAAAAAAGGAGACATGGAGGGAGTAAAGTAGGCAAATACCTAAAACTGAACTACTGAGGTTTTTTAGGCATTTTTTTTTGAAGATAAAAACAAAGAAACAAACAAAAAGCAACAAAACAACTCACACAAACACAGACAATGAAAAGAAAACAGTTCGAGATTAAACATTTTGTTTCCCAATAAAATAATCTTTCAATTCTGCTATCTCTTCGTGTGACTAGCAGAGCAGTGCCCTGAACTATAGCTGGAATTGGTTTGTGTCCTTTTCTTCTTGATGTTTGAGAAATTGAGAGGCAGAAATGAGCCAACAGCATCTTCTTTGCAGGGTACTGTGATTATGGCAAATATAGATTCAACTCTTTTTGACCCTGAATACTGGGAGACCCCTTACCAGTTCAACCCTGGTCATTTCTTGGACAAGAATGGAAATTTTGTGACCCGAGAGGCCTTCTTAGCCTTCTCAGCAGGTAGGTTTGCTGATAACTGAAACTGTTTGTGTGGGTTAGACTGTGAACGTGAAGCTGTATTATTTTTCTTGTGGAAGAGACCAAAGGGAGTGGAATCCCATAATAGGAGTACACGGTTTTCTCAGGCCAAAAAAAAAAATGTTTGATTGGAAAATAACTTGTTTGGTAATTATATAAACTGTTGACCTTAGATTTTTGTGAAAATGCAGAGAAAGTAAAAGGAGTAAAGACCCAGAATTGCCAATAATTTTGGGATTAAAGTCCTTACGCTGTTCTTTGCCATCCTCTGCATCTGCCAGATTATGCTATTATAGTGGTGGTTCCATGGCAGCGTGCTCTGCTGGAGCTGATTTACTGTGTATAAATAATTCAGTATTTGTTGATACAGGAATTTGAACCTGTATCAAATGCATCCCAGATGGCTATGCCTTTCCAGGGGAGCTTCTGGAGACACTCTTTCACTAAGTGTGTGTGTTTATAGAAGAGTAAACAATCAATTGATTAAACAACAAATAAAACAAAAGCTATTGAGGATCATGCCAGGATTATGAATAGTCTGATTGTCAGAGCTCTCACCTGGGATGTGAAAGTGTCAGCCTCATGGTTCCTGGCCTACGCTTGGCAGAATAGGAATTTGAACATCCCAGGCCTAACCACTGCACCTTAGAGCCTGTCACCACCTCTCTTACTCAAACTTAACACAAAGTTAATTGATAAATTGGGAAAAGTTTTTGATTCACATGATTAATTTGGAATCAAGAGACTGAAACTGAGTTCATAGCAGCAGGGAGTTAGGGATTAGTTAGTAAAGTGTGAAACTAGGGAGAAGCATCTCTGGTAGCTTTTTCTGTAGTCTGGGTAGATCCTGCTTATGGTCAACTGCAGACACCTCAATTGTTCAGTCAGTTTGAGAGAAAAATGTCAAATTCAGCAAATCCTTTGTTTCCTGATGAGAATGAGTGATGCTTTTTTGAAAAGCTGGGAAGCAAATGCAGGCTACAGATTTCTCTGGGGACTGACTGCTCTTTCCCTCCTCCCTCTGCAGGACACCGTGTATGCCTGGGAGAGGCGCTGGCAAAGATGGAGCTCTTCATCATCTTCTGCAGCCTGCTGCAGACATTCAAGTTCACCCTACCAGAAGGAGTTAAGGAAGTCAACATGGACATTATCTTTGGGAGCACAATGAAACCCCATCCATATAAGCTCTGTGCCAATCTTCGCTAGGTTGCAGTGTATGATAGATTTGAGGAAGAGGCACTGACACAGGCTTGCTAGTGCACCTCTTATGTTCTTCATTTCTAGCCCAGATTCAGTGTCAGTCTGTTCCTGTTGTGTCATGTGTCTAAGAAGCTGGTCCTGAAAAATATTCTGTTTTTCCTTTTCCCTGTGTCTGGAAAAATCTATGTATGATTTTCTTGTGTATTAGAAATGAAATAAACACACGGAAAATGGTTACAGAGTCTGGTCTTACTTAGAGGCTCAATGGGAATCCTACTAGAGGGAGAAGGAACATTAAAGCCAAGACTTGGGAGTGCTTCCCATCGTCCCCATGCATTCTAAATTCTAGAGCGGGGCATGGAGGTGCACTTCCCATACGTGATGGCTCTGGGCATTGCCTGAATCCCTATGGTAGCTGCATGGGGGGAAAGAGTTGTGCTGGGACCTCTGAACTACCTGTGCGCCAGCCACTTTGTCTATTTAGCACATAGCCGCATGGAGGTGATAGCTTCAATCTGGAAGTAGTAGAGCTACATCAGTGCAACCCTTCATTTCACTGTGAGACTGGGGACGTAGTCTGCCAGTGAAGGCACCCCCCATATTCCCTCCTGAAGAATTGCAGAGGGTAGCCCCAGTCCTGGTGAAACAAAGGCAGCCTAAATGGTAAATGACCAGTGGGCTGGCCTGAGGTCGTTTGTTTTGCATTTATTATTGTGGTGCATTTGAGAGGCAATCTTAAAGAGGGAGTCCTCTCACCCAGTGGAGGCAGTTTGTAATGGTGATGGTGAAAAGAAGTCTAGGTTGGCCACATCTCTTTATTGATGCCTGGTAAGACAGTTACAGGGAATGCTTGGAGTCCTGAGAAGCAAAGCTTGGCACCTACAAAGGGAGGGACAGGGCAAGAAAAAATTACATCAATTTTCTTGAGAGCTGTGTGAGGGCTTTCTGTGAGTATGGAGGCTTTGTGTAGTGTGCCTTGTGGCATGCAGACTTCCAGTAGCTGAGCTAACAGAGACTGTTTGCAGAGCTGCTGAGCAAAGCTCTTGCCAGTTTCCTCCCCTGAGGAGAAGATTTTAGAATTGTTATTGCAATTATATTTCATGGATGCTTTGTTTATCCAGCATGATGATTTTCTTTAATGTAACATTGGTTAAACAGTTCTACTCACATCTGTGAAGGAGCTCAGTATCGGGAGGCTGCATGTGCTGTGTGGACATAGATTTTTGGGGGAGTGGAGGGTGGGTTGTGCACTAACGTGGAACTAGGATTCAGTTTTCCTACCATATAAAGATGGTGTTGCAGAGGTGGGTATAATGAGGCATGTGGTTGATACCAGAGTCTCAGTCATCTCTGTGAATATATCTGTGAATATAGTATGCGCACGTACTGGAGACTGAATAAGAGGTGAAGTCCAGGAAGAGGCATACAGGATCCATATTGCTTTAAACATTTTCACTTGCAGATTCTTAAAAGAACCCACAAACATTCCCTAGTGGAGACAGAAGTCCTTTTTACAAAGGTTATATCTATATCATGTATATCTCTATATACGTTTTTGAATAGCATTTATGAATCTGCATTTCTTAGTCATCTTTCACCACACCTTAGAAGTTGTCTATGGACTTAGTGGGGTCAGGAGAACACACGTGAAAGCTGCTGGTCTGGATCAGGTTATTTCTGCTGCTGGTAGCTAGATATTGGAATTTCATTTCCAAAATGAGAAAGTAAGAACTCTGGTAGGCAAAAGGGAATGCGCTAAATAAAGGAAGAAACTAGCTAGCACTGGAGGAGTTTTCACTCAAAAGCAATATGGTCCATTTGACTTTGTCTTTTTAAATAGACCTACAAATCTTGAACTCTTGGAAACTTCTGCTCTGTAGTCGTAGTAGGACAAAATTCAGTAAGGAACATTTTGTGCTTGTGTCTTTGACAGCCACAGCATGTTGTATCAGGCAATCTCGTTCCTAATTTCTACCCCAAGCACTACTGGGCTTTCATATCATTGTTACCATACCCAGTATTTTTCCACATAAATATTCAGACTTGTGATTCACACGCTGATGTCCATGTAGTTAGTACTACTCCTAATTGCAAAGTAACCTGGTCTTTCAAATGATTGTAATGCTGAGAAAAATGGTTAAGAAGAAGAGAAAACGTACCTGAAGTTTAACAACATGCAAGAATGTGAAGAGAAATCAGTGCAAGAAAAATAAGAAATCAGTAGAAAGGGGAGAGGATAATGTTTAATTGAAGTCACCTGGCAATAAAGGATGTTGCAATGGTCTTGGTTCTGCCTTTCATGTCCCAAGAGTTAGCAATGCAGTGAACATCACATGAGTTTTTTTCCAAGCCCAGTCCGGCTCTGTCTGGTAAGGTTTAAAATTCCTTATTAATTATGGGATTGAGGAGTCTTAGTGTTTGTGTGCATACACACCCATGGCTATAACATCTGTTGTTCTAGTTTCAGAAGCAGATCAATGCTGTGGTCAAACCTCTGCTACTTCTGCCCTGTCCAACCTGAGGAACTTCTTAACCTGTTCTATTAGAGCCTTTATGCCAACATGATGGTGCTGCATCTCCAAAAGCATAAACTAACAAATGTCTGTCAGTGTGATCCTGTCCACAGAAGGGATTTCAGCCGTGCAGCAACATCAGCATAGAAGCAAATATTTTTCACACTTCACACCAATAGAGCTAAGTCAGCAAGATTTAAGCATGTGTTTGACCTGTGCAAACCGGTGGCCAAAAACTTCATTGTGCTAGGAGTTGCTACATATAAGCAATCTTATCTTTAATAAAGTACAATGTGATAAGTAGTGAATAGCTTTCATAAATATCTAATCCGAGTATTTCAAAAAGGCTTATATTTAACTTTAAGCTGGTCAACAAAGGGATTTAATTTTTCGTGTACAGTCTACTGATCCACCCTCGTATTTTCAATAATACCATAATCTTTATTTAATCTTTAATAAAGATTAGCTTGGGATTTAAAGTTTGCTTATATTTTTACTATGTTACTACAATATTAATTTACCAATTTGAATGTCTTGATCTTGTTTGTTTATGAAGCCAAATGCTTCCAAGGGGAAGTCACGTTTGACCAATGTGAGGAGCCTCTGCAACGAAATGATCAGCCTGACGGGTGAGGAGAGAGCAGTGGATATCGGCTTTGTGGACCTCGGTAAGGCCTTTGACACTGTCCAACACAAGGTTTTCATAGACAGGCTGTTGAAATATCGGTTGGGTGTGCAGGCAGTGGGGTGGATTGAAAACTGGCTGGGCCCAGAGGGTAGTGGTCAGTAGTGCAATGTCTAGTTGGAGGTCGTAACTAGCAGAGTGCCCTGGGGGTCAGCACTGGTTCTGGGCCTGTTTAATGTCTTCATTAACGGTCTGGATGATGCGCCAGAGCGTACCCTTGGCAAGCTTGCCAACAACACAAAACTGAGGGGAGTGGCGGGTACATAAGAGGGTTGTGCTGTTGTCCAGAGGGACCTTGACAGGCTGGAGAATTTCACCTCTCTGAAAGGCTAGGAGCTGGGACTCTATACCCTAGAGAAGAGAAGGCTCAGAGCGATCTCATCAACCTCTCCCTGGGTGTGTAGCTAGTCCTCAGAAAATTCTGTTGGCTCTCCCTCTTCTTGCAAGAGGCCCCTTATGAAACCAGTACTGTGGGCAGGGATTTTTGTCACAGCAACTGTCTTGGCACAAGGAAGCATATAATTAACCTGCATTTGGTTTTCCTTGAAGAACTGACACTTGCCAGATTTGTAGCTGTAACGTAATGGAGCAATGTCTTATATACTTAAAAATAAGAATGCTTCATTCTCTGGGATCAGAAAGTAAAGGAAAGTGATAAAGAGGGAAGGACTAAGAGAGACATAAGCCTAAACATCTTTTTCTTCATAGGGAGGTACCAGCAAAACAGGATAAAAATGGATCTCTCGCTGTATAGCAAGTTTCCAGAGACAAGGTAGCCTTAGAAATCAGAAGTGAAATGTTAACAGTAAGCATAGGGCTTGTATTTTTTGCTGCATCTCTGCTGTTTGTAGAGTTTCTGAAACTGCAATGGAAGCGAAGACAACTTCCTCCTGGACCAACTCCATACCCCCTCTTTGGAAATCTGCTGCAGATGAAGTTCCGAATTCATCATGACATCCTTAAAAAAGTATGTATTTTTGGGCAACTAAGTAATAGACTCATAGACTGACTGAAGAACGAATGTATGCTTTTGTTAACATAGTTTTCTTTTGAGTGCTAGGGAGAGATTTATTCTGTATTGTGTAGACGTGAAAATCTATGGGGACGAGTTAAATATGGCTGTTCTTCTGAAATTTTTGGCTTACTAAGGAACCATGTCTTTAAAACCTTAAGTGTACGTGAACAAAACAATACTAATATTCCTGCCTTACAAATTGGAAAAGCATTGTAAAGAACAGACTTACATTTTGTGGAGGCTTTCATATGTCTGTGTTTTGGTTCTTTTTGCACTGGCAATTTCTAAATACCCCATGAAATAGCTATTGAGTGCTTATGTGTTTTCAGTGTAGAAAGGATTTTTTTAATGCTTATTCAACAGATTTTTTCAAAAGAGCTTAGATTAAATTTTTTGCTCATATACAATTTGGTCAGATTTTCAGAAGAAACTTCAGTCTGCTGAGCCTGATTGAGCTTTTAAATAGCTGAACTAATTCATTACATGCCTACACTCACAATGAACTCTTTTCTAAGTCCAGTTGTAATGCAGAGCACTTCAAGAATTGTTATCCTATTGTTTTATATTTCTAGTTTATATATTAAATATTTAATGCTTATATTTAATGCTTATGTATGAGTAATAGCACCTCAATTTCACTGTTTGTTCTCAAGCTTCCTTTTCTCTGGTTCTTCCCCATCCTGATAGTTCTCCTGAGTTGCACATTTCAAGGCAAAGTAGTGTGACTCCTCAACATAAAATTATAGATGCTGCATGTCTCTTGTATTTTCTTCTATTTCTGACCTCCCAAACCTGAAGAGTAGTATTGCTTATCTCAAGATTTCAAAAGCTGCAAATTTTTCCCTCCAAAAATGTAATTCAACCTTAGATAAATACCAAATATGCAAGCACATGCATATAAATCTTTGCACAATGTGCATATCTGCTCCCTCTTGATTGCTCACAGGCAGCACAATTTTGCCCTCCTCTAGTCCTGCAGTAGACTTCTTGGAATATTTTGACAGCTCCTCACTCCTTCCAGCCTATTCCACCCCACAGACTTCCTACTTTGACCTAAGCACTGTTGCCTTTCCCTCAGCCTTGTGTTCTCTTACTATTCCAGCTCCCAGTTCTTCAGCCAGGGAAAGGGCTCTTCTGCCTACCTCTGTTAGTGATGGCTGTGTGCACTGTGCTGGAGACACAGGGCTACCGCAGCTGAGCTAGAAAGGAGAAGGTGATTCCTGCTTTCCCCACCTCCTCAGCTGCTCTTGCTGCACTTAATACACAAGGGGGAACAGTAGATGATTCTCCTAAAACTCATTATCTGATGTTGTCATCTTACAAACACGAAGGAATTCATCTGCAATGAGTTTGAATTGTAAGACATGCCAACGTCTGATGTTATTTATTGCAATATTGTCTGTTTGACATTCTGATCTTTAGTAAATGAAAGTTTACATAGAAACCCGGCTGCAAGCTATATTAGATGTAAGAATTAATTTGATGCTCTCTTCTTAAGGTCCAGTGCCCTTGGGGAATCTGTCAAGGGTGAAGAACTGTTTCGCCTTCTTTGATTTAAATGTGATGGTTCTCATCCATGTTGTTCTGATACTGCTTTGTTCTACAGATGAGCAAACTTCATGGTAATATCTTCACCTTATGGCTTGCAAACACGCCTGTGGTTGTCCTGCAAGGGTACCAGGCAGTGAAGGAGGGTATGACTGCCCATGCTGAAGAGGTTGCTGGAAGGCCACAAAACTTAGCCTTCAAAATATTAACTCATGGAAGGGGTAACTATGATTTTCACAGATTCTTCTAAGGTATTCTAACCCGGGTTTTGGAAACTGATTCAGAGTCTCAGAGCGCTTAATTTATGGTGGAAAAAAAGGTCAATATTTTCTCAAAGTTTTATGAAACATTGCTTTTTGGGTTCTGTTGGAACAATAATGGTAGAATACAGCTATAGTAAGATTTTCTATACAGGTAGTAGATTGTAGACTAGAAGAAAAGAGGAAAAGAGAAAAGACAGAGACATGCTCCAGGACTGCTGACAAAAATTAACTTGACAGAGAAACTTCTTTGAAACATTAACTGTATGTATTTATTAATTCATACAGCATTAACAACATTAATTCATTATGACTCCAGGTGTTATGTTCTCTAACGGTCATCTTTGGAAGCAACAGAGGCGTTTTGGACTTGTAACAATGAGGAGAATGGGAGTAGGGAAAAAAGACCAGGATTGTCAAATACAAGAGGAAGCCTGTCGCCTGGTGGAATACTTGCGGGAAACAAATGGTATGTGCCTGTGCTCAGCATTCAGGTCAGTATGTGCGGTAGTGTTTTTGCTGAAGAATGGATCATTGGTAGCTTTTGAAATTATTTATTTGGTTACAAAACTGGATTAGAATTGTACATGTGGAGCTGAGTCTCAAAGGTCTGAATGGTACGATCTGTGGGAAGCATTTCCTTGAAGTGCTACCTGTGAAACCACCTCACAGGATGAATTTAGAACTGAGGCTCCATGGTTGCTGTCTGTAAGTGTTGGTATTTCTCAGGGTAACAGCAAACAGTAACAAAACAGATCTCACAGCACCCTATATCCCTCTACAGAAAAGAAAACAAGGCATGAAGTATTCAAAGCTTTGGCCAAGGCTGCAGAACCCCATGGCTCTGCTCTGGCAAGTGCAGTGAAACAAGCTCACCTCACATGGCTTGGGGTAACTTCCTCAGTAAGAGAGGAAGTTTGTTTAAATTGTGCTGCTGAAAAATGGGGAGCATCTGTAGGTTTGCTCAATTATTCCTTTATTCACATACAAAGGATGTGAGCAGAGAATAAAGGATGGTTCTCCTTTTGATTCTGCTGCTTATTCATATGCTATCTTGGCTGACTTTTTTTGTACCAGTTATTGCCAAACGTGAGATCTGTTGATGCCAAGGTTCTCTGAAACCTGGGTGTTTTTTATTATTACCACTACAAATCCCATTCCCACCAGCAGTCTTGACTTTTTTTGGTAATCAACAAAAAAACTTTGGGTGTCTGAATTTACTTTTTACTCATGTCTTTTGCTAATAAATTGCAATTTTCCGTCCACTTATCTAACTAACGTCAGAAGAGTCTGATAAAATGTTATTTCATCATCTCTCTATTCAGTGCAAAAAGCTGGAAAAATAAGTGTTATTGGTGAATACTGTTCACTGTGTTGACAGGAAAACCTCTGGACCCCACTATGCCCATTGTTCATGCTGTCTCAAATGTGATTTGTGCTCTGATTTTGGGACATCGCTTCTCTATAGAAGACAAAAATTTTCGCCGCTTGATTGAAGCTGTTGATGATATATCAGCATTTATGAACAGCAGCTGTTTTTATGTGAGGAATTTTTTTTTTTTGGTTATTTTATACAGCTAGACAATGAAAGGCAACTTGCTGGTTACTTTTATAACAAAAATGAATACTAATGCACTTGGAGTCGCTGGAGTATGCATCAGAACAGTACTTCCAGATGACTAGTTTAAAACTGATTTCAGTTGCTTATGCCTTATCATAGCATCGAAATTTCCCAGTTCTGGTGGACTGGGATGGAAGCATGTAGGCTCGTTACATGACAGAGATGTACGAAGGTCTTTCTCACAAAAGCGCTACCTGTACAGCTCCAGTGTTTGAAACACAGCAGCAAAATATAAGCAAAAATACCTGAAAAGGTCTGAAAAAAGCTTAACCTTAAATTCTGACAAAGTGGCTTTCTTCACTATATGAAATCATATGACTGTCAACTACTATCAAAAGAGTAACATGGGTCTTGACTACTTCCTTTGCTAGTGTTAGCTAACCTTGTAGAAGCTTAAGCAGAGCAACTGTTTTGCACAAGGATAACAAAAGTACCATGTAATTGCTTAATGGTAGCTGCTTCCTATAACTTTTGGCAAGACAGTGGCTCCTAACCTACCATCTGATTCACTGGAGAGAAAATTTGCTATCATGCTTCTGTGTGAAGTTGTGACTGCAGCTGCTAAACCAGTGGAACAGATTGTCTCAAACCAGGGCAGTTTTATCACTAACCATTAACAAATGGGACCCACTGTGCTGTATATAGTTAAGTAGTCATTTTACCAATGTACAAGGCACCTGCTCCTGCAGAACTTGCTGGAATGCAACTGGCTTTACATCTTACGTGATTTTTCACCATCTCTTGCTAACTGAAAATTGCTGTAACTGAGGTCTAAGAGAACTTGAGGATTAATTTGATAATTCTGGTTAAGAAAAATAATCAAAAGACTTTTTCTCCCAGAAGATGCGGGTGTAATGACTCCTAAGATATCTTCTAAGAAGGGTAAACACAGGATCAGCTACTTCCAAACTGCTTTCAGGAGATATTTGTATAAGCTCTTCTTAAAGCTCTTAATAGCGTCCACAGCTAACCAAAACATTCTAGCCCAGTATTGCATTCTGTCCTGCTCTCCACAGTGCTTTCATAGTGGTGTACAATCCTTTAATAATCACCTGTACTAATCCATTTTCCTAGTAAGCAGACAGATAGTTTTAAGCAAAATTGTGCAGTAGGATGAGGAAGAAATGAAAGCCAGGAATATAAGCAGGCTTACGGGAAGGCATAGGTTTGTAATGCAGCTGCCTTTAAAAAAGGTGAGCCCAAGAATTACGACTTAACACGTGACTTAAGCAGGGCAGTTCTGCTGTGTAGAGTGGAATGACATGATGCAATCTGTAAAAGGTGAAAAAGAGAAAGGGAAATGAAGTAGAGGATTGGAATTAATATAAAAGTCGTTTTTCCTCTCCTCTGCTGAGATGTTGTTTTATAATGGTTTAAGCGAAAGAATGTGAATAAACAGCAGGGAATCCATGCGGCTCTGTATGTTTCTCCTCTGTAAAGTTGTTTTGCATATCACACATGTGATGTGTTTGACTAACTGCACTTCTTTTCTGGGAAAAAATGTATCTGAGTAAAATCCCCATGCATTCAGTATCCTACAGTAAGATACTAAAACAACTAAACAACTGGGTTTGGATATTTCTATTTTCAGTTTAGCAGGTGTGTCAAGGAAAGGAAATCAGCTTTTTTTTTTTAACACTCAGAGAGAAATGATATGTATGCTAGGCTGAGAACAAGGATATTTTTTATATGAGGTTTTTGCTATTGAAGTTCAGAGGAACCTCATCTATTCTCTGTACACCACAAAAAAAAAAATCTATAGCATAAAACTAAGGGAAATTCTGCTCCAGGGAAAAATAGTACTAAGAAAGTCTTTAATGGATCACTGGACAGGAATTAGCTTTTCAGTGTAGTGGTGAAGATACAGTCATCAGTCTTTCATTCTCTTCTTCCACTACCCACAAGCCTATATGAGTATTCAAATTTAGTTTGCTGAATACCACATATCTAAAATCTCTCTTTCACAGGTACATGATCAGATTCCCTGGTTTGCAGACCGTTTTCTAACACCATGTAAGAAGACTTTTTCCAGTGTAAATTTTATGAGAACTCTGTTAGCAGAGGAAATTGAAAGCTACAAAGAAAAAGGAAAAGCAGATGAAAGTCAAAATTTTATTGGTTATTATTTGGATCAGATAGCTAAAGTGAGTATCTCTGTTCTCCTTTTAGGCTCCACTAACAACTAGGGATTTTAAGTGCTCCTTTGATTATAATGGTGTCTAGTATCAATTAGGGAAATATACAATTAAATATACCCTAGAAAAGCTTATAGGTGGATGAATTAAAAAACAAACAAACAAACAAAAAAAAAAAAACAACAACTGAAACTGTGAGATGGCAGGAGGAGGATGAAGTAATAATGTGAGTAGATTTGTGGGTAGATTATCTACAGCCACAATAATAGCAGATCATCATATGATTAAGATATAATTAGGAATAACAATTATGATAGGATTTGTATCAAGATTAGAAAGCATATGTGATTACATAAATTTGTCACGGCTGAAGAACCAAATGTGCATGTGGATAGAATAAATTTACAAATGCACTGGAGAATATTAGAAAATGTATTATTGAAGAAGTTTTCTTTTCTAGCCCTTTATTTATTCATTTATTTATTTTTCATTTTGAATAGTATCAATAAATATTCCTCTGATGCGGAGTGCTTTGCTTCTCTTTTGTGTGCCTTAATTTGATCTTTGCAATTCATATTTGCAGACTGAAGGAGATGCTGATGCTACATATGACAAAGAAAACTTGATTCAGGCTATTTTTGACCTCTTTCTGGCTGGTACAGAAACTACAGCTACCACTTTACGTTGGGCGTTGCTTTATATGGTGGTTTATCCTGATGTTCAAGGTAAGCACACACAAACAGTTCTGCAGCTTTTTAGAAATTATAGGAGTTCAAATAGTAGCATACGAATCAGGTGAACTGCATGTGTCTGTTTCTTCCTGTGTCCTTGCTAACACACAGGCTAGTCATTTCAGGCTTCATTTCTAGAAGACTCAGAATGCAGGGTGTGATCCATCCAATCAGATGGAAGAGTCTGTTCTAGGATGAGATATATTACACCTTTGCCCCTCCAATTCCAGTTGATTAGACTTCCAGTGACCACAAGATAGAGTCTTTGGATCACCCTCTTTGACCTATGACTTCCGCTCCTTGATGTGCTCCCAAGTACATTGCAGCAGAAATCAATTCAATGCAGTGGGAGGCTGTTAATTTGTGTGGTTATTATATGAAACTTAGAATCTTGAACATAGATATCTGCATATAAACAGATATTAAATAAAGGTTGGGCTGAGTAGCTTGAAATTGTATGCTTTTAATAATGATTTTCACAGAAGATACAGGTTGGCAATGGAAAGAAATAATCAGAGTGCACAGAATAATAAGGATTAAAATGTATTATTAATCACCCTGAAAGCCTCCTATTTGACAGTCTAAGCTGGGTGTCAGGTGCAGAAGGAGGCTGGCAATGGCTGAAGTGGTAAGGAGAAGAGATTTCCCATTGTTGTTACCTAATGCCTCTTCAAAAGACCTAAAATTTGAGACTGTACAGCATATACTGAATTTTCACAACATGGTCTTTCAGCCTCTCAGGATACATTAGAGCTATCTTAAGTTTCTTGATGCATGGGATCAATCTACTTGCAATGACCAGACCATTTCAGACCAGAAATTAATCAAAAATTACAATTTCAATTCAGGTTGTAAATAATAATAATAATAAAGTGTCCTTGGGGGAAAAAACTCTTTTGTGTAAGTGCTTCCCAAGGCAGGTAATTACAGAATAGTAATTTTGCCATTTACAGATGGCAATCAAAATCCATGTAGTTCTGAGTGAAAACTAGTCCTTGTTCAATTACTAAACCAACCTCTTAATACATGATTAATATTTAATTTAGGTCATCCAAATGGGAATTTGAAGGTATTCTTATCTTTTAAAATATCTTTTTCATCTTGCTGGGTGGTATTATAACTGTAAAACGCAATAGGAAAAATATGATAATAGAGCTTATAGATTGTTGTATATTTAAAGCTCAATATTCCTCTACAGAGAAAGTCCAGAAGGAGCTGGATGCTGTTCTGGGTCGTTCCAATTTAGCTTGCTACACGGACAGAAAAAGGTTGCCCTATACAAATGCTGTAATTCATGAGATCCAGCGATACAGTAATATCATCTTAATTGCACTTCCCAGACAGACTGTGAAGGACACAGAACTGCTGGGATATCCTATTCCAAAGGTACAGGCATACTGCTTGTTTGAATATTTGAGGCCTGGTGCAATTATAGTTGTTTTTAAAACTGTTTTAGTGTAAGTTTTAAATGACTGCCTGTCCAAAACACTGTCCTGTTTTAGGTCCTTTTGCTTTGTTGCTCATTTAGTTGAAAAGCATCTGTGATTGAGAACTGCCAATATCAGCAGCAATGTGGTACATGAGTTTAATTTAGAAATCCTTTTGAGGGTTTTCCTGGTTGGGGACATGTACTCTTGTGTCCTGCCAGTTCTGGTGCTGTCCCTAAGATATGACTGTCTCTAAAGCAAGCCTTTTGCAAGGAGTTGTGTATATTGTCCTAAACACTTTGTCCTACTAGTAGCTTTTCAGAACATGACTTCTGACAATAGAAATCTTGTGAATGGAGACTGGAAATAAGCTTATTAATTTCCAGCAGTCTCAAGTCAGTCCCTTGTCAAAAGGGCCTAGCAGCTTACGAAAAAAGGTCATCCAAAACCAGAAAAAATAGTTCTACTGAAAACCTTGGAAATTTGAAATTATTTTCCTGTCACAAGCTTTTAAATGAAGTATCTTGCAAATGTTACAATGAAACTAAAATATTTAAAAGTTTTGTAACGGAAAGGTACGTTAGGGTTGTTTCTATATATTCTCCTATCACTGCTTTTCCTTAGTTTCATTTTCATTCTTTTTTTATGGATCTGCTCAAAGCAACCCTAGCATGGCAGAAATCATAGAGTAACATTAAATTTGTACTCATTCTGTTACTGAAAATCTAAGTATTAAAAATACAATGGCAATAGGAAAAAGAAAACCAACACATTTTGACAAATGTGCTCCTTTTTTTTCAGAACACCATAGTTCTAGTAAATATTGATTCTGTTCTGTCTGATCCTGAAAAATGGGAAACACCTGATCAGTTCAACCCAGGCCACTTTCTGGATAAAGATGGAAACTTTGTACACAGAGAAGCATTCTTACCATTCTCAATAGGTAATTGCACAGAACAGCAATTTATTCCATGCGATAACAACTTAGGATCCATTCATTCCTCAACATGAATTGGGAAGGCATCTGAAATAAGTATATAAATCTATTCTACCATTGTAAAGATCTCCAGGAAGAGAAAAGTCCAATTGTATATGGAAAAGATTGGAAGAGAAGGAATGACAAACAGAAACTTTTTTCTTGGAACAGATCCATTTTCTCTTGGAGGAGAGATCCCACTATCAAAGTAGTAGCAACAAAATTCATAATGCTATTAAGCCTGTAACTATAAACTATGCAGCCCTGGTGATCATTTCTATAATGTTCTGTCTGCCTGCTGTGAATACAGATGGAAGCTTTCAGAGTGGAAATACAAAGCAGCCTTTCAGTTTTGAATCACTAAATGACAATTGGTTAATCATAGGAGAAAAGGACTAAGTCCGTAGAAGACACGCAAGCAAAAAAAAACCCTTACCTATTTGAGAATCGATGCTGTGGTGTTGTTATTGTTTGTTTTTTTTGTTTCTTTTTTTTTCCTGAAAACTGCACGCAAATTAGAAAGCTAGTTTTGATAGAAATCCCTTGGCTGATTGCCTTTTCTGTCTTTTCACAGGGAGCCGTGTATGTATGGGGGAGCTTTTGGCAAGGCTGGAGCTCTTTATTGTCTTTTCCACTCTGTTGAGGGCATTCAGGTTCACCCTGCCCGATGGAGTGAAAGAAGTCAACACAAAGTTTGTTTTTGGAAGTACAATGAAGCCACCTCCATACCAGCTCTGTGCTATTCCTCGGTAGGAAATGTTGCTGTACAGATTCAGGGAAGACTTTGCATGATTGTTTCTGCAAATGAATGCATCTTAACTTGTCTTAAGATTTTTTGCTTTCCTCTTGATTTGGTCAATCACTATACTGGAAGATGCTTTTCAGACAGTTGCATCCTACAAAGAGTTAATCTTTTGTTCTTGTTTTCAGTTTGCAAACACTTGGTATATTTGTCCTGGTGCATACTATTAAATAAAGATATAATGGGAAGAATTAGAACTGGGTCTTATTTATTGCTAGCAAGAAGCAGCATCAAGAGAGAAAGAACTTGAAGCAAGGTCTATAAATTAAAAGTGTCATGATAAAATATCTCTACATTCTTTCTAATAAACCACAGTTTGTGTTGATAGGTGTAGAGGTCATTTGATCTGTCCCAGGATATTAGTGGATGGAGGAGTTAAGCTCTTGGGAGAAACTTTCTAAAGAGTCAGCTAATACGATCTGAAATAATTACATTTCCTGAGACTGAACAGGATTGTTGTTGTGCAACTCTGTCATTGACACGTGGCAAGAAGTTGAGGGTTTCACCCACTAAAACGAGTAGTATTTCTGCCCTTGAGATGAAAGTAGAGGAATGGCTTCATTGAGCGGGTGTGGAGAGCTTTTCACAATCCAGGAAAGGAGCAAGGACTGGAAGACAAATGACAGCAGCAAGCTAACGCAAAGTGTTGATAAATAGTTCTTTCTTTTATGAACCCAGTGGTTGACAACAACATAAGAACACATATTTTTCGTGATAGGTAGTCATCTGGCATTGTTTACTGCAGATCCTTCAATAATTTATTCAGCTTCATTTGTTCTTTTCAGTTCTTTAATGGATTCTTTATTACAGATAGCTGATGACATCTATCAGCATAAATTAGCATATCACCACCAACAGAGGATTTGGCACTACTGATGACTTCTTGAAGCCCTTTATGAGCATTGTGCTTAAGTACTTAGCAAATGTGGACATTGAACATTTTGCTAGCTCAGTTACTGACATTTAACAAAGGATTTTTTTGACAAGATTGAGAGTGTGTTTTTTTCCTGTGTGAGGTACAAAATGGATACTGTATGCTAGCAGATGACGGGTTATTTTTATACGCCAATTAGCTGGTAGTAACTTCTGTAGGACTAAAGTCATTGTCAGCTGTGTTTGTTTTAGTTACCTCTGTCTATCTTGTAGTTTAAAGCACCACAGTTTAACAGGCAGAGATCTATGAAATCAGTAACCTGTGATGCCAGTGCCATCTAATCGGACACAAAAACACATCTGGATACTCTTATGCTGTTGTAATCCATGCTAAGTACCTACTCATACTCTGTAGAGAAAACTGTATGTGCCAGATTAAATTATGGTTAACATCTCAAGGTTACTCCACACGCTCAGCTTTGCCAGTGAGTCCTGTGAAAGCTTTGTAGCTCCCCTGTTTTACCTGGACTGGGAAGGTCTGGGGTCCCTTCCAAGCAAAATTTGAAAGGTGCATGATGGATGTGGAGCAGACATATAAAAATGTACTGGCCATCCTATTTCCCACATATCACTCTACTCTCATTTTCCTGCCTCTGTCTTATCTTCAAAATCCACTTCAGGTGTTCTCTTGCTTGGTCTGCCTTCCTGCTTCCAATTTTTGCTCCCTGTTTGGCCTCATTTGGCTTTCTGTTTTTACTGCCCTTCTTATGTTATGCTGTTGTTTGTCTTACCTTATCCTTTGCTGTTTCTTAAATTACTTGCAGAGTAGCTGTAGTTACTTACCCTAACAGCATTGCTTTGTATGCATTCAGATAAAAAGCAGATGACAGTATGAATTGCAGCCTCTTCACTTCATCATCAGAGAAAGCAACTTGAGGCTTTATTGTCACTTAGAGCAGCAAAAAGATATAATTTTGAAATAGGAGTGGTTGTCAGAAAGCCTAAGGAAAACAAACAAATAATGGATTGATAATATAGATATCAGCGTGAGTAAATGCCAGCTTTTCCCTTCTCTCTCCCTATGCTTGTTCTCCCCTCCTAGAAGCCCGGCAGGAAAGAGGCAATAGCTGCAGGGCTCCTGTTGAGAGCCATATGGTTTACTTTCAAACATAGCCATATTCTTTATCGTGAAAATACATTTAGTTTTGGGAATGTAATCAACACTAGAGTATCACCATTCCTACACATAAAGCACAAATTACTCAACACTTGTTTCTTGTTTTCTGAATCTGAACCCATGCTCTCAGGATCTTCCATGTCCCTGGTGTTAGAACGAATTTGTACAGCCATTGCATCATGATTTAGGAGATCAGTTGAGCTGGGAGGGTTTTGTCTGCAATGTCTGGATTCCTCTGAAAGGCTCGGAAAAGTTTGATTGGGCACTACTTTACACGTGCCCACTGATATTTTTTATTGTGTTTGATACGTGTGGTTTAAGGAGCTGAATCATCCTAGAGACAAATGTTTTCTAAAGTTTCAGAGTTTCATAATAGAAAATGTGAAAATGTGGAAACAAAAGTAGTCCTGGAGAAACTGGAGATGGATATCGGGATTTAAACTGAATGTTTTATTGCCTGCCATAGAAATTTAATATAAAACCAAAGATTCTATTTAAATCCTGGATTCTAAGCTGGTGTGAGTGTGGAAAGATGGGATTTTAATGTGGTTCTTCAAAAAGAGTGTGTGTGTGTGGGGGGAGTGCTGGGTAAACAGAAGATAAGACAGTGAGGAGCCCGTCCAGCTGAGTCCAGAAAGAAATCCTCAGGGCCCGGCTGGGACAAGCATGGAGGAGGCTGCGGGGGTGGGCGGAAGCCATTTTAGGAGCTGGCCAGCCCAGAGGGAAGGCTGCGGCCGTCAGCTTGACTGAGCTCCGGGGAGGGTGGCTGAGACATCATGGGCAAACGTGGCAGAAAGTCCTGGGGAAAAATCATCTGAATTTGGTGCATGGGTGACAACATGGGAGAAGGTGGGCTGCTGGCTTGACAGGGGAGAGTTACTCATCTGTGCGACTGCTCACCCACAACGACCACCCTGTGTGAGGTGGAGAAGGGCTGGGGTCTGGGGTGCCTTGTTACACCCTCTCTCTTCTCCAGCATGGCTGTGACTTCAAGTACCGATCCGTGGTTTTGTTAGGCTCCCTTCCTGCCCTGCAGCGTGCCCTGCAGTGTGCCCTGCAGCTCCCTCCCTGCCCTGCAGCGTGCCCCAATTTTAGGTGTGGATGAAGGATGTGACTGACCACTGGCAGGGCCTTGTTAAATCTGTCAAGGTGTTGAAGGGAGCAATGGTATTTGCTGGATACCTGGATTAGTGGTGATGTGAAAACTCCAAGCCACAAGGCTACGGAAAGAAATAAAGAGGTTTTTACTGTGAGGCTGCTGCCCTGGAGGCTGTGGAGGTCCTGTGCAGAGCTACGGCCACCTGGCTTGGGCAGGCGTCCTGGGCCATCGGTCTGCCCTCCTGTTACCTCGGCTGTGCTGGGAGATGGAGACCCTTGACCTCTAAAGACTTGAGAGCAGGACCCCAGGCTTGAGAAAAAAACACATCTAGATGCAAAACCTTCGACTATCTAAAAATCTAGGGATCTACGTTGGTATCAACTTGAAAAAACTTGAAAAAGTAGTGAATTTTAAGTAGATTTTGCAAAAGCACACTGGTTAAAGAGCAGGTAAATTAACCCATCAGAATTAATTTTTAAAGTGGAAAAAAACCCTGCTGTTGAAAGAGAGATTTAAATTAGAAACGAGTGCTTTGAAGAATAAGCTCCTTATTGTAAACAAATAAAGCTTTTGTAGAAGCATAGAAACAGCCGTTTCTTGGTTAATACGCATTCCTCAATTATGCTTTAATGGTAATGAAGTGTGGTGGTTGGAAGCTAATTGACTTGGAGGTCTGGAAATTGTGGGCTGGCAGACTCCAGGCTATTCTTTCTGGATAAGCGTGTTGTGTGTCCCAGAGCCACAAATCCTGTGAAGCAATTTTTGCCCCAAAGAAAGAGCAGCTGAAAGAAGCAAGATGAAGCACAAGCCTTCTTGGCAGGTTTTCAGAAGATTAGTGAAAATGTATTTCTCTTATTAATGTTTTGCTTTCAGGGAATGTGCATTTTTCACAGAGAAGCATTTACCCACAGCATTTCAATCAAGATCCGTAAGACAGGACTCTAACCATCACTGCTGCATTGTCCACAATCCCTCTCATGTGGTTTTTCATGGTCTGACTGTAGGCATGTAAAACTCCCCTGATAACAGATTTATACTTCCTGCGTGTGCTGAGGCCTGGCAAAGAGCTTTGCTTCATTCTGCATTTATTCTCAACTTGCCAAGTGTGGCACATGCATGTTCGGACTGGTTCTCACTCTTAAAGAGAGACCTTTAGTTCTGGTTGTAGCTCAAGATTCCTAATAGATTTTCCCCCCATTTTTTTTCTTTTTGTTTCACAGTAGAGGTACTTTCTATATGTATATGCTTTATTTCTCTAGCAAGCTTTCTGACAATTGCTCAAAATATTCTGTAGAAGTATCCACCCTTATTTCAAGATTGAAAAAGGAAATTCAGAGGCAAGCAAAATCCTTAATGATGTTATCAATTGCAAATAGGTTAGGAAAAAGTGTGAGGTTATACATTAAAATAGTTAGGTTTTAAACTAAATTTGAAAGCTTAACAAACTTTGCTTTGTGTATTGACCATTAGATACTAGTATATCTATTTTATAATAAATGTGGGCTTTAAAATTTTATCAGCCTTACCATTACCCTTTATCAGTGGCTCTCCTGGATATAGGTATAAATAGAACATATACAAAACATTTCAAAAAGTCCAAGATTTAGTATCCACTTACATTTGCATGCTTGATTTGTATGTATGGTTATTGCTTTTCTAAAAGCATTCATGAAGAATTCGTAGGAGCACACACGTCCACAATTGTTTCAGAAAATTAGATGGAGAATTTGTGTGTGGATATGTGTATTTACATTGCATGGAAAATCTCTGCCATAGTTTAAGATACCATTCCTACAAATCCTGTGATCCATATTTGGTAATTGTAATCTGAATAATAAGGAGAGGGATATATACCTGCTAAATATGCTTCAGCTTCAAAATGTAATGGGTGGGACAGAAAAAGAGTGGTTGATAATAAAGAGGGAGGGTTAGAGGGCGTGGAATAAATAGTTATTATATGAAATTTAGACTCTTACGAAAAAAACTGGTTGAGCAACCAGCCTTAACAGCTTCAACAGACTATTTTCAATAAAGACAAGCTGGTAAAAGCAGCAGTTAAAATGTTGACAATAAGTCAAGTTCTTATAGCCTTGGTTCTATTTCTTCTAATTATGCAGTTTGTTAAGTTGCAACGAGTACGGAGACAACTTCCTCCTGGACCAATCCCCCTCCCAATTCTTGGGACCTTGATACAGCTGAACTTTCAGTTTAATTGTGATCTCCTCATGAAGGTATTTATTTTCGGATACTCTAATTGTTTAAAAGTCTTTGTAATTTTTAATTTCTTAAGTTGTTTGCTATGTGAAAATATCCTCTCTCAAAACAGCACTGTTAACATACTTTAATTGTGTACTGGTCACTGCGATACTGTGCTTGGTTTCTTTTGCAACTGCTGACTTGGTTGACAAAATAAGAAAAAGTTATTGCAGCATAAACTAGTTTGCCAGGCTAAGAACACTGATATCGGAAGTACTGCATAGGTGAAAATCATTCTGATACTTAAACCTATCACCTTTTAACTCTGAGTTTGACAAATTCACGTGAAACTTAATATCCTTTAGGGTTTAGTATCTTTAGGGATAATATATCAGAAATTAAGGTAGGAAAAAAAATACAGTTTTAAGGAATGACTTTCACAGCATGGATTTTTACCTTTTTGTGCATTGGCAGTCTCTAGCTTAATCAGGAAATAGATACTTAAGATATGCTGTGTGTGTATATGCTTGTTGTACTGATGGATCTAAAAAACAAACAAACAAACCTTTCATTAATTGTTTTTTGAGGAGTACTCCTCATCTCTATTTCATTGTTGGCTCTCAGTGCTTTCATAATTCTCAATAGACAACTTCATTCTCTTCTGTCGCTGCCATTTGGATGAAGCCTGCCAGTTGTCGTGACCAAGCTGCAGGTTCAGACAGAAAGTAAGAACATTGTGAGACAGAATGATCTTAATCAAGTTCCAGGACCCAGATATGCAAAGTGAGGGCTGGTGGTCTCTACAAGCTAGTTACTCCTCTGATGTTTCTGTCTCCGCTTTGTGTTACTTTACTGGTACAAATGATAGAAACACTCTTAAAATAAATTCTGGAACAGAAGTTATGCATAGAAAATATCCTCTTGGAGAGGGGTCTGGAAGCAGAAGATGATGTGTGTTGTGAACTGAGCCTTGGCTTGTGTGTGGTAGTGAAAGCTACCTGAAGTTTGTTGGCATACATTTGTGGCTCTGAAAAGCTGGCATACTTGTCTATTTCCAAAAGTGAACGCTGGAAAAGACATCCATACTTTCTCATAGATAATTGTAGTCTTATGGAAAAGGTGGAGAACGTAATTCCAGGTTAGGGCTGGTCCTGTAATTAACATAAAAACAGGTTCATCCCCTGTTTGTTTGTAGTGTGTGGGATTTCACTGGTGCTTTGCTGGCTTCTCTCCCACCTACAGATGGCAAAAATTCATGGCAATGTATTCACCTTATGGTTTGGATGGGCCCCAGTGATCGTACTGAACGGATTTCAAGCTGTTAAGGATGGTATGACCACCCACCCTGAAGACGTTTCCGGGAGGCTAGTATCTCCTTTCTTCAGAGCAATGGCCAAAGGAAAAGGTGTGACTTTTTTTTTTTTTTTCCACCATAAATACTGTACAGAAACATTGTCATGACAAGTAGCAGCTCTTCCGTAGCTTGTAACCCTTTCCAACAGTACCATAGTGGCAGGGTTTGTCTGTGTCTATTTGATCCTCACTGTTTCAGAACTTCCCTTGCTCCTTTACAGTCACTCCACACCTTCACTTTTACTACATGTGGATCGCTTATGAGGGAAGTGACCTGATCTCGGGAGGTATTGCCCCAGTATTTGCTTTTTCCCACACAGAACTCTGTCTGCCGGTGCAGTGCATCTGGACCATGACCTAAGGTAGTAAAATAGCTGGTAGTGCTGAAGTGGTCTGCCTCCATCAAACCCCAACCCATTAATGCCTTACACTTGAGTATAACAGAACTTACTTTTTAAATGGGAAAAGTACATCAAACACCTACATTAAGATATAAGATAATATTTTTTAATAAATTGAGATGGTAAAAAAATGATGAAGTATAAGATGTGAACATATGCATGTGAAACCTTATGAAACAATCTTTATTGTAGTTGGGACATCTTTTTTTTTTTTTTTTTTTTTTAGGCAATCTAATTCCTTAAATATTTCTAATTTGATTTTGTTTCTGTCATTCATTCATTATACTACGTTAAAGATCCTGTTAGTGCACAGTATTTTTTTCCTCTGAAGATATTTGTCACAAAGCACAAGCACTGTACTTTTCTACCCAATGGACAAGAACTTTTTTCCCTGACTGTGGACAGTCAGAAGTCTTCCACCTTTTCACTTCATGAGAATCATTACCTGGATGAGGTGAATTCCAAGTGTAGAAGGGAGGCAAGCACTTCAGAGAAGCAGCTCTCGAACTTTGAAATGTGTTTGTCTTAGGATCAAGCTTAACCTTGCAATTCTTCTTACTATCCAGTAGAGTTTGTCCATTTTGGCCCTGCCCATATGCTTTCAGCATTTGCCACAGCTGTTCCTTTGTGCCTTTGTGTTCATAGGCAATACAATAGTTTCATTATATTCTGTTGTGTAGTAAACCTTTTAACATAGTATTTGTCTGTAATAAATATTAGCATGATAAAGAGCTCTTCCTTGAATGGATTTAGGGATTATGCTGGCAACTGGTCACACCTGGAAGCAGCAGAGGAGGTTCGCACTGAAGACTTTACGCAACTTGGGTCTGGGGAAAAGAGGTCTGGAACATAGAGTTCAAGAAGAGGCCCGCTACCTGGTAGAATTTTTTGCAAGTATGAAAGGTATCACTGTGACAAATACTGGTTGTTTTCTGTCATTTGTCTGATGTCTTTAGTGTATGAACTACTCTGTCCTGCTCTGAAATCAAGGGCAGCTTCTGTTCCATAGGAGTGTGTGCCAGCTCTTACGGTGTCTATATGGAATGAACTGAAAATGCAAAAAGCCCAGGCCTGTGGTTTTTTCCAACTCAGTGGGAGACTATTGTTGCTCAAACTTATTTATAAAACTACAGAAACAGGGAAGCAAAACTAGTGCTTATTTATTATTTATTTCATAGAATCATAGAATGGTTAAGGTGGAAAGGTATCTCTGAAGATTGTCTAGTCCAACCCCTTCTCAAAGAGGGTTCAATCACAGCAGGTCGTTGAGGGCTGAATCCAGTTGGGTATTAAGTATCTTCAAGGATGGAGACTTCACAACCTCTCTGGGCAATGGTTTCAGCGATCAATCAGCCTTACAGTAAAAAAAAATCTTATGGTTAAGCAGAATTTCATATATTTCAATTTCTGCCCATTGCCTCTTGTCCTTTACCTGATACTGCTGAGAGAAGTCTGGATCTATGTTCTTTATTTCCATCCATCAGGTATTTATACACATTTAAGATACTTCCCTGAGCCTTCTAAATAGGCCCATCGCTCTCAGTCTCTCTTCCATCAGAAGCTCCAGTCCCTTAATCAGCGTTGTGGCCCTTCACTAGACTTGTTTCTCTATGTTGATGTCTTTCTTGTACTGGGGAGCTGAAAACTGGACCCAGCATCCAGATGGGTCTCACCAGCGCTGATCAGAGGGGATAGATCACATCCCTTGGCCTGCTGGCAAGGCCTTTCCTAATGCAGCCCAGTTTGACATTGGCTGCCTTTGCCTCAAGGGCACACTGCCGTCTCCTATATGGTGCTGGTTCATAAAGATATGGACATATTATCAATGCTGTTGAGTTAAGTCTTGTAACACCACTTGCATACATTCTGTAAAGCGGTGAGTACAATCTTGTCGTCATTACGACATTTTATCCTGATCAACCCAGTTAGGAATATTTGAGGTAGATTTCCCAATACTTACCATTATGCAAAATGCAAAGTAAATCAGGACATGCTGTAGCTAGCATTGTGTCAATTAAAAGGCATTAAATCCAACCAAATCCCTCGGCTTAAGAACTAGGAGAGATGGAGATGTGACCACATGTGCAGGAAAAAAAATCTCCTGAAGTCCAGAACAATAAGTTGCTAATCAGAATTGTGCCTTAGGTGTTGGACAGTTGCATCAGTACAGACATAACTACAGCTGTTTATAGTCATTTATTCTGAAGTCATAAAATTTTCTTAGGATTAGTTTTTCAAGTAATTTCTTTAAAATTAGTTATTATATATTATTGACACAGTTGAAAAGAATTTCCGTCATTTTATCTTACTGGAGGTTGTACATCTCTAGCAAGGTCAGACAAAATATAGTAGCCTTGCATGTATTTGTGTTTTTGCTGACTAAGTTTTCCTGTTTTCTCTCAGTTCTCTTCTCAGATTCCCTTTGATCTCATGGTGTTTTCAGTCACTCACATGCTTGAGACTTATTTTGAATTTACAGACAGCAAATCTGCATAGACTATTTTTCCCACCTCTAATTTTGCTCAATTGTATTGCAAAATATTTTAGCAGTCTGGCATTTCTTTAGGGTGCAAAACACATGCCTGGGATTATGGGATTGCACCATAGCTGTGAAAAATCAGTAGGATACTACAGTTTTGTAAGAAGGTTGCTGCTTCTCTGTGAAATGCAATGCTTGCTTGAAAGTTCTTTAGGTAACCTGTAATGTTCTCTCATTTCACTAAAGCAGAATACGAGACATTCAAGTGACATTTATTGTTATGGTTGCAGAAAATCCCCTGGATCCTTCTTTCCCGCTTGTTCATTCCGTCTCAAATGTGATTTGTGCTGTCGTTTTTGGACATCGCTTCTCCAGAGAGGATGAAACCTTCCGTGAACTGATTAGAGCCACAGAGCATCTATTCAAATTTGGAGGCAGCTTTATTCATCACGTAAGCAAATAATCTGTTGTCTTTGTCTGAATAAGGCAGAAAGCAAGAAATGTAGATTCAGGAGGTGGCTGTTAGACATAACAGTTTCAGAATGGGTGAGTGGTGTCCCATGTAGCTTTACTGGGCACTGTGCTTTGTCCAGGTGTGATCGCAATGCACTACATACCAGCCTTGGTCATTTGTGTTCATTATCCTATGTCTGAGTACTGTGGTAAGGTAGTTTACTCCTAAATCTTTGCAGCAAGGCAGAAGCTGATGGACTGCTGCTCCTGGGTAATATTTGTTACTCAGTTGCTCAACCCTCATGTACAACAGAGGCCTGCCTTGAGCCTCACGATTCTTAAATACTGAATGCAATCTGGGCAACCATATATGACTAGTCAGACCACAGTTGTACGTAAGGTTTCTGAACAGATTTTCAAAGAAAAAAAAAACAAACACCACAGTGATGGGACTAAAGACGAATTTTTTAATGAAAATTTACTAATGGCTGGACTCTACTACCTTTCCGTGGTAAGGCAATGATTAATTGATAAGTGCCTGACAGTAAGAACTGATTTTTCAAAAAGACAAAGTATAGTTTCTCTAATTCAGCCAGCCTCCAGTGAATACCTAATAAAGTGCTTTCTGGGAGAAAAGTGCTAACTAGAAGAGTACAAACAAGATAAGCTAAGCAAAATGAAGACTGAGAAAAAACTTCTGCTGATAAACAAATTAGGTATTAGGTGATATTTTGAGCAGGAAAGTAATTACTAAGAGAAAATACACTGAAGATGCAAGAACTATGTATACAAATTACCCAAGCATAAATATATGCTGAAAACCAGAATGAGCTTTCTAGCTTTAAGAGTAGCTGGAAAACAATTATTGTTAGGCCAGATTTTCCCAAACAGTAAGAGAAGGATAAAATTCACCTGGTTGTGTCAGCTAACCCCTTCTTCTTTTCTAGAGGAGAGCACTCAAAATGTCATGTAGCTGTTTCTCAGCTTTTCTGGGTTGCAGATAGGTAGTAGATGCTTCAAGTTTTATTGAGGATTCTTTGAGATCTCTTTTGGTAGAGACTGCTTTGGAGAAATTTCAAGTTCGTATAGCCAACCCTTTTGGGGATGCCTTTGCATGTCCTGGTGAGATGAGAGAGCAGTTTGCAATGGCCTTGCTTCTTCATTTCCTGGTATTCTCCACTGGAGGGCAGGACCTCACTTTTCAAATGCCTGAATGTAGTTTATTCCAATTTAATACATGAGTTGAATAATTGAATAAATGAATACAGTTAGTTCTAATTATAATCATTCTAATTTGGCTGTTGGCTGAGCTTGAAAGCCTTTGTAACTCTGAACCTTACTATTAACACAGCCAGAAATTATATAGTATGCTGTTTCACAACTTGAAAACATAAGTATACTCTTTCTCAGAATATTTTACTAACGATGCCAAAAACGCATGCTAACATGAATATTAACTTCTCTTTTTAGTAGGTCTAAAATGCATTTTCTAGTGACAGAGTCCTTGTGGTACCTCTTGTATGTCGTTCCTGCAGCTGTATGAAATCTTCCCCTGGCTGATGTGCCGTCTCCCTGGTCCTCATAAGAAGGCATTGTCTTGCTATGATGTCCTGAGCTCTTTTACAAGGAGAGAGATCAGAAACCACACGGAGAGTGAGATACCAGATGAACCGCAGGATTTCATTGATTTTTACCTAGCTCACATTGAAAAAGTAAGTGTTTGTTCTGATTGATTGCACAATTCATAAGGTATAAATTGAGGTAGATCGTTGAATCATCCCATCTGAGCCCTTTTATCACAATCTATTACCTGTCATAGACATCCTATTGTGAATCCAGTAATCTGACACTTGCTAAATCCTTTCTGATTATTGATACATTGCATCACCCTAAAATTCTTTCATTAAAGGGTGGGTTAATATACCACATTTTTTCTCAGTGGCACAAGTTACAGAATTATTTGTGGCCCACATGAAAGAATACTGAATTTGGAAGCTGACCACAAGAGAGGTGGGAAGGGGTTGGGATGTGCTGGATAGGATATTTGGCTGGTGAAGGTTTGTCAAGACAGGTTGCTGTGAGAGGTCAAATGGATTTTGAAATCATTGTGTAGGGAATCTAGGAGTCAGCAGTGTTTCAGATCAGCCTGGAGAAGGGGAGAGTGCCAGGGATCAGTGAAATTTGAAGCATACAAAGGGAACCGGGATAACTTATTGCATTTTGGGTGTGTAGGCATAGTGGAGGGATGTGGGCATCAGTAGGGTTTTGAAAGGCTGTAGAAGGCTTGTATAAGCTGTGAGTGATATCTCTCTTTATTGACTTTCCTATGATGACTTTTTTCTTTGATTCTCTTGGGAACCAGATCCCCTTCCTAATGCCTGGACTAGCAGCTACCCTTCCCATCCGCAACTCCTTCTTGCCTTCACTTTTTCTTTCGCATTTTCTCCCCTACAGCAGGCCATATTCCTTCTCCTGTTCTGCTTGGTGGTAGGAAGAAAAAGGAGAAAGAGGAGTTGGCAAGATGAGACAGGTGTGACTGGGGGGCTGACAAGGCAAGTGTGGCTCAGAGATATCCAAATATCCAAATGAGATATCCAGGGTGGGGGTATCTATTCTTGCAGCCCCTGCACATGGGAGTAGTGGCTGCTGCTCCTGGGTGGCAGTGCTTCCCCACAGGGATGGCTGGTGCCCCTTGCACCACAATCGTGTGCTGGTTGCAACAATAAAGGCAATGCAGCCGTATCAGGCTGTAAGCACCCACACATACGTCATCTCCTCCTGGCACACCAAAAACTGGTCTGCTGCCCTGGGCCGTTGCCTGCCTTGTGTAGTCCCTTGAGATGTCTCTGCTGCTGTGCTCATCACATTGCAGAGATGTGCATCCAGGGAAGAATATCCGTTGGCCAGCTCTTTAGTCTTCTAGCATGTGTCTTATGAATACGTCATGGTGCTTGATTTCTTATTATTGCGGGGAATAAAAGCAACTATTGTGTGGAACTCCAAGTATATTGCAACTTTGAAATTGTCACTGCTGTCCAAGCTGGTAATTCTATCAAAGAAACAAATCAGATCTCCTTGCCAAGATCGGTTTTCTGTACAGTGATAAATAGTATTAATTTGTATTTCTGTCTGGTATTTCTTTATTAATTGATTCCTACATCAGCTGGTATATACATTTTTTTTTGTTGAGGGTGGATGTCAGCCTAACTGGCTTTTAGTTCCTTGGATCCTCTTGCTTTCATTTTTTTCGATACTGGCACAATTTTCACACATCTGGTCTTCTGAAGCGTTTAACTGCTTCTAAAGTCTTTCAATGCTGTTGCAAGATTTATGAAACCTGAACCTCAGTGGACCAGAAAGTGTTTTAGTGAGCTCTTTTGGGACTCTGCTGGGTGAAAATCATCCAAGTTTATTTATTAAAAAAAAAAATAAAATAAAAGCTGTCTGTAGTAGATATGTAGGAGCAATACAAAAAGACTAGATGATATTAAAACAGAAAAAATGTCCTTCCCACTTTCTGTTTTGCTCCATTGGCAAAAGAAAGATTCAAGATCCCTGAGCATAACCTCTCTAAATGTAGACAATGAATTCTCAAAATATATAACAATGTTCTTTCCTGATTTCATCATACACATGCATGTCCTTGCACTTCTAAGTGCAAACTGTAAAATCCCAGAGCAGCTGTACATGAGTCATTGCGGCCCTCCAGTGGGGCAGAAGCCTGAAGACCACAGGTTAAGAACCATTACGTTTGTCAGCCCGGAGCACTTTACCTGGTCACTGTATTTCTTGTTAGAAAAGCTAAGGGATGGAATATGACAGGAGGCCTGATGACATACTGGTACACGTCTTCAGAGGAACACCTATTTATGAAACATTCCAAATGTACTACTACTGTTTGCACAAGTAATCCAACAATATTTTTTCTGTAGATAAACATAATCTAGCTTCATGATCATGAGTGCAGTAAACATACCTTGTCCAGCTGTGAAATGTTAGCTTTTTGTATTAACAATCGTCTTTGGTGTCTAATGTTCTTTATCAGTCTCTCTGGTTTGTACTAGTGCAGCTTGGAACCGGTGATAATGTCACATTGAATCCTATTCTGTTTTTCATAACTTTTATGAATAATCTCTACTTTTTCTTATTGTTTGCAGTCCAAAGATGAACCCAGGTCTACATACAATGAAGAAAACATGGTTTATTCTATAAATGACCTTTTCTTGGGTGGATCGGAGACAACAAGCACTACTTTGAACTGGGGTCTGATCTACATGGTGGCAAATCCAGATATCCAAGGTAAGAGGAAGTGGATCAGCATATCACAGATATTTTTGATGCAATAGAACAGCACATTTATAAAGTTTTAATGGATCAGAGATTTTTCCTAGGTACTGATATATGGCTAGTGGCACACAGACCTTTTTATACTGGTAGATCTGTGCTAGGCAGCATTGGTAGATCCAGAGTTTCTGTATACAAGCTCTTACAGCAGCTGCAGCCATAAGGCAGTTCCCAGAAAGAGTTAACAGTTTGGGAAGTAGGGATATATATAGGAGGTTGTGGCTAATTGAGATGTAGGGGTTGAGGTCTTTGAAGGAATGAAGATTGTGGTATGATTGTCAATGCAGTAGGAGGGCTGGAGTTGCTCTTCGGGAAGCCAGAGGGCTTGCATGCATTCCTGGAAGGAATGGTGGCCACTGCTGCAGCCACTGGTGAGCTGCTGATGGTATTTCAGGAAACTGAGTTGGGTCCTGTCTCGTACAGCAGTAAACATGACTGATGGCTGAAAACAACAAACCAGAAACCGATGTGTCTTTGGGAACTTTGGTTCTGCTTTGTGTTGGTCAAGTAGCAGAACTGGGGGCTACAGTGAGTGCTGCCCTTCTGTGTGCCCTGTAGGTTAGAGAAGAAGTAAAGATAATCAGCTAAAGCTCAACTGGCAGCTTTTTACTTTTGTTTTTCAGTCCATTTGTGAGTCCAAGGTATCAGGGTGTCGATTTAATTGGTGACTAAATTAACTCTGTAATGTATTTGAGTTTCTTGCAACAGAAATGATTCCAGGTGGGAGGAGAATTTGATGGCTTATCTGTTGCGTCTATGTATATTTTAGTAGTTCATTTTTAAGTTTGTCTTTTAAATATCACTCACTTTCATAGAGCACTAAATGAAAACCAAAGAGAGAATAATTTCTTATGCTGGATAACAGAAAAGCCATTGTTAGACAGCAGAATATGTACAAATACCCAAAGAAGAATAGGATTTTAAATGGAGAAAAGAGATGAAGATAAGAAAAATTGCTTAACATCTAGCTGTCAGACAAGAAGGATTACTTAATCTCATGCTATTGCATGTTTATTATCACCTGCTGTAATTAAGGTTATGAAAGTGCTGACTCACCTAAATAATTTCACTTATCTAAATATAATACCCTGCACATCCTTGGGAAAGCAGGGTGTGTGCAGAATGATCCATCCCTGGCTTCTTGAGTCATACGCGTCATCTAGACTCTCGTAATGAACAGACACCAGTATATCTGTTCTCCATTAATTGTCGTCTTCGTTTTGAACCCGTTCATACTTTTGCCTGCATTGACACCCGGTGACAATGTTATACAGTTCCATGATGTACCATACAGAAAAGTTTGTCCTTTTGCCTAATTATTGAAGTGGGCTCTCCTTGTTCTCTAAACTACGGGAACAGAGAAGCGTGCTTATAGGTTTGCAGTTACTGATCTCTTCAAACTGTTCTGAGTCCTGAAGTAGCCATGTGCTTGGTTTTGTAAGATAGCTGTTCGTAGAAGAAAATTAACTTTAAAAACCTTTCTGGTTATGTATTTTAAATTCCAGAAGGTGCCTATCTTTTGTCAGGGTCTGCCTAACCTAGTTTTGTGACAGCCTGCTGGCAGTTACTGAGCAGGCTTCATGTGAATGAGCACAAAAGGAGCAATGCAGAATGGGCTACTCTGCATTTTAGTGTTGCTTTAAAGGCCCTGGAAAAAGACTAGATGATTTATAAATCTAAGGCATTTTTTTACTATGTGTGTACTGCTTCTCTTGAAGTTTACAGAACAAAATTTATACTTCTGTTAATTCTCCCAACACTTCTGTGCCAGGAGTAATTTAAATTGTACTATTCTTGACAAACTGACATGTGCCAAGAAGCAGATCTCATTTTTTTAGAGGGATTTGGACATTGTTCTAGTTGGCATTGCTTCACTTAACACGTCCTGCATAAGACCCATTTTGTTTTAACAGGAATTAGTCTCTTAAGGCCCAGATTCACCTCACTTGAATTCCAGACAGCTCTGATCTTACTAGCTGTAAGTGCCTGAGGCACCTAGCCAAAGGAAAACACAAAGATAAATCAGTTATCTACTGCATTTAAGCATTAGTGAGACAACGCTTAGTTTTAAAATTCTGAGCAACAAATGTCTTTCCTTAATATACCATCAAATAACATCAGACCCAGAAGTAGAGCTTCTCATGTTTCAGCTGTTGGAACACCTCACTAACCTTATTTTCTTTATTTATATTTTTGCATTAATTTTGTTGCTCTCTCAGTAGTTCCAAATGGAAAATGTATTTGAAAATGGTATTAGTGAAAATGCTTCTTACATTTTTCCACCTGAAATGGTGAATATTTCTCCACAGAGAAAGTGCAGAAGGAGCTGGATGCTGTTCTCGGTCCTTCCCAGTTAATCTGCTATGAGGATCGGAGAAAACTGCCCTACACGAATGCCGTGGTTCATGAGATCCAGCGCTTCAGCAATATCATTTCAGTTGGCATGCCCAGAGTCTGTGTGAGGAACACAACATTGCTGGGTTTTCCCCTCAAAAAGGTATAGTTTGTCACAGTTGCTACAGACCTTTCCTGTACCAGTAGAGCGAGGTGCAGATTCACATCTATTTGTACCAAGGTTTTTCCCTCAACAGGCATGGGGTTAGATGCCTCTGGGTGAGAGTCTGAATGGGAAGGAGGACAAGAAGCCATCTACCAGGCTGTGATGAGTGACGCTGCTCTTGGGAGAGGGTTATCGGTGTGAAAGATGCCAATGGGTGGAAGAGGAGGGGTCTTTAGCAAATGTTTCTACAAACTGATGAAGATAAAACCTTAGAGACTGATCCTGAAGGATACTGTGATTGATTTTATGCTGATAAGGCATTTGACTTTGACTGATTTGAAAGGTTTGACTGAATTTTTGTCTGCAGGAAGCCCATAAAAGATCAAGGAAAAAACATTAAGGTTTACAACTAGCTTTCATCAAAGAGACTAAATCACAGAAATCTCTAATATTAGAAGTGAAAATGGTAAAAATGTTATTCTATTGACACGGCTACTTCCACTCTTAGGCTTGGACTGACATTTTGAATCAAAACTACTTTCCATTCCTCACAGTTCTTCGCTTCCTGCTGGGGAAATGAACTTACCAGCATACAACACTGAACACTGAAAATAAACAATGACTAATGCTCGTCTCACCTATCAGTTTCTGGCTGCTGGGGGAAGATTGACAGCCAGAAATGAATTAGTGTTTTTCCACTTTCAGGGCAGCATAGTTCTTCCAAATATTGCTTCTTCTTTGTACGACTCCGAGCACTGGGAAACACCTCGACAGTTCAACCCTGGCCATTTCTTGGATAAGGATGGAAACTTTGTGAGCCAAGAAGCCTTTTTACCATTCTCAATAGGTAAATTTACTGACAGCACAAATTTGAATGGTTTGGGTTGGGACTGTAGATTTAAGATGTCTATTAAAAACCTATCGGTCATCTCTTATAAGCATCTTTGTGAAAACTGTGATAAAATCAAAATGATTATTTTCAGTAACATTTCCCAATCCAACTGTAAACATCTACTAAAAATTCTACTGAACAAATAATTATATGGAAAATCAGAGACATACTAAGAAACGTATACATCTAACCTGTCCTATTTTTGGAAGGAAACTCTCTGCTAATAATTATGGTTATTATTATTATGCTAATAATATGGTTATTTGGGGCATACATTTCAACTCCAGGCATATATTTGAAAAGCACTTGTAAGCAGCTGTGCTGCTGCTTTATGCGTAAAAAACTGGAGTGTATCTCCCAGGAAGAACATTTCTTTATTCTTCATTTACATGACCGAATGAATTTCTTTTCAGTTGTCAGTCAGATAAAGGTAAGGTTTTTGAGGTAATTGAAACAAAACTGATAGCAGAAGGGGTGCTCAGATATCTACAGCTGTAGATAGGATTCTTTAAAAGGAAATTTTGTGTCATTGATTACATTAAGTTCTAAAGAAATTCCAGACTCAGCAAAAATACGTTTGCTTTGTGTGAGAATGAATTTGATTTTTTTTTGAGGTCAGGGTGAGTTACTCACTGCCCTTTCCCTCTTCCTTCTGCAGGGCACCGAGTGTGTTTGGGGGAGAACCTAGCAAGGACCGAGCTCTTCATTTTCTTTGCCAACCTGCTACGGGCATTCACCTTCCGGCTTCCCAAGGGAGTGACAAAGATCAACACAGAGCCAATTTTGGGGGGTACGCTGCAGCCCCACCCGTACAAGGTTTGTGCCATTCCACGCTAGGCTGCAGCACATCACAGACAATCTGCTAAGCAATCTTACTTTTGTGAATGTGTTACATGAGACCATCGTCTTGTGACCATGTATTTTTTTGGCTCCAGAATTCCCCCCATTGCCCACATCAGATGATTTTTTTTCAGACCTGTTACGTGCTCTTGAAGATGATCTCTTTTTGAATTGAAATTATTCTTTTGTTCTGGAGCACACCATTGTTCTCAGCCTTGAAGACATCATGAAGTTGCTGTCCATATGGGCAGATTTAGAGACCGTGCACTGGTGAGCAAATGATAAAACTGACTGCAGACTTCAAAAATTAAATTGTTAGCACTGAGTTATCCTGTTGTCAAAACCAATGTAGTTTGGAAAACCGTATGTGGAAAATGCTGCCTCTTTATATTACTGTCATCACTCATAACATGTTGGTCAACTTTTTGTTGATGGTCACTAATAAAAGGTAAGAAGGAAAAATTTAGCAGCCGTTTTTATTTATGAATTATTTACAGTTCACTGTGAATTTTGAGATTTGAGCCAACATATATATATATATATATATATGTCGTTTTTAAATCTGCCAGAGATTATTTAGTGGGAGTACAGCAGAGAAAAGGTGCAGGCTGAACTGTGTCACAGAGTGAAGATACAGAGAGATTTCTTTTAGGTCAGATATTTTTAATGTTTTTAAATGCTGCCATGTTAATGTTTGGAAAGTCCTTTGTAGCAGAGCAACTATTTACTCCTGTTCTGTGGTTGACTCCTGTCAGGATCAGCTCTGGGTAGTTGCTAGAGCAAGTGCAAGGAGCTCCTCAAGGGACCTACTTGAATTACAGAGCCTGCTGGAATTAGAGCTGATGGTAAATTGAAAAATACACATGGAAGACACCAGAGATGCTTTGTAATCGCCTCAGAAGTTCAGTGATATACCTGAAGCTACAAAGGCTTGTTGCATACACAAAATACTAGTCAAATCCAATTAAAGAGCCTATAATAGTAGAAAAGGAGGAAAAAAAAAGGTTCCTGTGGTGAATATAAATTTATTTATGTTGTCTGAAACAGACTTGTAAAATGTAAGTGAACTTGTCCTTCATTAATATTCCTATTTCATTGTGAGAGGATAGGACAGCTAAACAAATGATGATCTGTTAAATCAGTCATCACTAGATGTCAGCCACTGTGTCATTGAGATGGGTTTAGGCAGTCCACAATGCATTACAAATTAAGATCTGTCTCATTATTTCTAATTCAATAGCTGATGGAACATGGCATCAAAATAGTAAGGCACTTGATATTTAGCTGTTATTAAATTAAATGGCAGAATAGCACTAGTAAAATATGGAAGATCACATTCTGACATTTTATTTGACTGAAAACTGAGCGCCCTGTTAAAAACTGATGTCAAAGTCTCTCTGGATCTGCATGCATGTGGATAGATAAGGCAAAGCAGCAAATGCTGTGATTTGGGGGTGCTGGGGCTGTCATTGCTTCTTAAAAATGAAGCAGGAAACAGTGGTAGCGTTACAAGCATTAACACCATTGCTATGTGATGCTGTCACTCCCAATGGCCAGATGCTTCCCCAGATACACTTTCAAAAGGGAAGCTCATAAACAGACCTCAGATGGGAAGTTGTCTGGGAAAGCATGCATGAAGCCAAAGCAGGTCGAGCTGCCTGCACCCCTGGGAATGACACAACCCAAAACAATGGACGTAACTACTACTTGTCTGCATGCTCAAGACGAGACGCTCAGGGTACTTTGTATGAAAATTACAGATCGTACATGGGTAGGTTATTTACACATATTTATCTGACACAGGCTGCGCTCGCTGGGGATTTTTAATTCGTTTGTGCACAGCTGCCTGGAAAGGAGACCCCAGCCCACGAGACGTGGCAGCAAGACACCAGCAGGAGGCTCACAGAGGGTACAGGGGGGTCTAAGCTGGGAGCTGCCAGGGCACAGTGGGTGAGGAAGAGGAGGGATGCTTTTCAGAGTCTTGTCTTCTCTGTTCTTGTCCGACCTATTTTAAAAGGGATTCACTGAAACTCATGTTCTGAAATACCCTGGTCTTTCTGAGCGCAAAGGACATTGAAAGCCTGGCTGGTGTTGCCACAGAAGGCCAACAAATCTGAGAGCAAAGGGAGTCCAGACACAGAAGATGTGCTATAAAGGAAAATGTAGAAAATGCAGAGAGGCAAAGCTGAAGCTGCTGGGTTCAGCTTGCTCTTGGAGAGGCTCAGAGCCTTACAGTACTGCAGTGCTCCTCTCTCTGCACTGAGTTCTGCAAAGCCAGAGTCACTTGGTGGGGGTGGCCTCACATGTCTTGTCTCTGGAGTGGCTCATGTCAGCAGGTGTGAGATTTGTTCTTCTCCTTGCACATCAAACTGATGCCAACTATTAAAAAAAAAAAAAAAAAAAGCCTTTGCTGTAGGGACAACTGGGGAGACAAACCTGTAATAATTATACATTACAGTTGAAACAATGCATCTAGGTCAACTTTTTTTTTTCTTTTTTTTTTTTTTTTCCAAAATTAGGTGGAAATTAAAGGTTTCTGTGAGAGCTTTAACTTTGTTAAAATATAATTATCTCAAAATTAACATGTAAAATGTTTTCACATTCACAGATCTTTACTCAATCGGAGAGAAAACATTTTCTTAGAGGTAAGAGGTTAGGAAAAATGGATCACAGTACAGAGATCTTTTTAAATACACCTTGTTTAGCAGTCCTTTTTTTTTAACCTGGTAAGAATAAAACACAAAAATTCTAAGGAAAGGAGAAAGATAAGAAAACCAAAGGCTGTGTAGGAAGAGAGCCTAAGAGTTAGTAAGTTATTTTTTTCCTGTATCAGCTGGAAGACAGATAAAGCAGCAACAAGATGAGAGGACTGAGTACTTCAGTAGCTCCAATTATTTATCTTCTAGTTGTCTGCTTTCCAAACTTAAAACAGATCGGTGTTTGCTTCCTTCTATATCAGCTACAAAACGTGACAACAAACGCCATGACCTCTGGGAAGAGGTCACAGAACAGGAGCACATAAAATGCTTTGGGAGGAGAGAGGTCACTGCAAAACAAACATTCAAGCACTTATATATCCTTCTGAGGAGCAGGCAGGGCGGCTGGCTGTGTAGCTGTGTTAGAAAACGAGGATATACATTCAGTGCCAAGGTGCTTGAGCTGGCTGTGAATGACCTTGCTTGGGGAGCAGAAGCCGGCCAGCTCAGCCCTGCAGAGCTCGCCCACTGCCTGCCCTGGTTTGCAGAGGAGCAGTTAGTCCAGATAGATAGGAATTTTCCTTTCTGCAGCGAGCTGCTTCCTGACATTGAGGCTAACCCCTGCAAAGCCAGCTTAGATGTTTCTACTCTGTGCTGTGATGAATCTGCAGGAAAAAAGTGGGCCTTTCCCACCTTTTAGAAGTACTCCCCTTTGTCAGTGAGAGAAATGTGGCTCCCGTGAAAGAATGAGAAGGGCAAGAGCAAAAGGTAAAGTGGGGTGGAGTTATTTAACACAGACTCCCACATTAGTAAGGGCACAGTTCTTGCCCTTGTTTTCCTGAGCCTTAACAAACATATTCCAGTGTCTGCAGGGTGTCAGAAGCACGGACCAAAGTGAATGCTTCTGCACTCTCCCATTCCTTTAAGAGTTCACCAGTCAATATCAAAATGAAATGAAAATTTGAACATCTGGAACTTCTGGATGTGTTCCCTGGTAGATTTGCTCCATGCCTCTTCAAAGTTTGTATGCAAAGTAAATACAAGTTATAAAAAATAATAATTCTGTATTTCGGTAGTAAAATGAAGACCACGGAAAGTGCTGGTTTCTTAAAACCGCGGTACATCAAGAAGGCTCTCCGGCAGATGGACAATTTAATGCCCTTCTTGGCTTCAGTGAAAACGGTAATGGTGATCCAGAGGAAAATACATTTAACACCCGTGACATTCATGGGAGATTTGTGTCTAGATTAGGTAAAAGAGGTTAGAAAATAACTGGATAAATGTGATGTTTTCAAATTGGCTAGGCTGATTCGTCCCCGGGTACTTAGGGACCGGTATTAACCTCAGAGCAATTAGCAATTATCTACGAGAACCTGTGGAGGATGGGAAAAGGTCAAATGTTTATTTATCTTCAAAAGGTAGGAGAAGTTGCGGAGTTATAAATCAGTCAGCCTGATTGCACTTCTGAGAATATCCTGGCAAAAATAATCAAGTTGTAGGCACTGGGAGGCAAACAGAAAAAGTCTGTAGTCACCAAATAATGTCAAACTAACTCAGTTTTCTTTTTAGGAGAGATGCCATTAATGTAATTTATTGCTCCTTATTGTGGCTTTGGCACAATCTCAGAAAGAAACTAGGGAAACGTGGGGTATGGGAAGCTTTGCAGAATTTAATGGAAAACTCTGGGAATGCTTATGGATGCTACCCTGCCAAACTGAAAGAGGCACTGAAAGGGATTCTGTTCTACATATAGTTCTATTCAGTATTTAATCAAGGACCTTGTTAGTTGGCCTAAACACTGAGCCTGGTTAGGCCGAATTTCTTGAAGTTACCAGATCCCAAACTGCTGCCTGGAGCGAGGTGAGAAATGTATTCCCCAAACTTGTCATGGCTCACAGAAACTTTAAGGCCTTAACTTTAAAACACTGTTTTATCTGGCTTTTTATTTTTATGATTATGAATGTATGAAGGCTGTGGTATTTCTGATATTTCTCCTTATTGGTTCTAGGGTCAGATATTTGGAGAGGTCAGATGACCCTATTCCAAAGCCTCTTGTCCTTCCCTCCTTCCTTCCTACCTGTAACGCCAGTTTTCCCCAGGGAGTTTCTCTGGGATTTTTTGTTGAGCGTTACGGTTCTCACAGAGCAGCGAATCACAGCAGAAAAAGGCAGTATAATTTTGCAGTGACTCAAAATGCCTCTGTAAGCCAGAGTATTCCAATTCAAGTTTGATGTCCAGATCTAAAATATTTTTTTTCCGTTTTCTTGAATAAAAGATTTAGTGGGGAAAATAGAACATGTTCATTAAAAAAAGTGTTCTGAGGTGTTATTTGTAACTGTATTTTTCCATTCAGAATTTTTCTATTCAGATCATCAACCTAAACGCTCCTGATAATTTTTTTGTTTGTTTTTTTCCTTATTGAAAAGCTTATGAACTTGTAACAATATCTGTGAACAAATCTCAGCCAATGTTATTTTTAGCCAATACCCCAGGAGCTATTTATTTGCTATCCCGCAGACTGAGATCCTAATATTAAAGAAATAACAATAATACAATTGTAGCTCTTTCCCTCAATAGTTTCTGAGATGCAGCAGGTGAGGCAGGGGATGAGATAATAATACAAGTATGTTCTGGGGTCAGCTGGTGATGTGATGATATTCTGCAAGGAATGCACTTTAAGGAGCATTGCAGAGAAAATGACTTTATGAATGATGTTATTCCGGAGCTATAAGAGAAGGTCATACAATTAAAAGTGGAGAATATTTTCTATAGCCTGCAAACATTTTGAACTAAAATTTTTGACTATTTTGTATTCTATGAGTTTTTGATAGTATTCCAAGGAGTTATTTAAAATGTTTATTCCAATGATGCAATCACATATGTATAGCACTTGCCTTGTAAATTCATCTTGGATTGGCACCTGCAAGCTATAGATGACTGTAGCTTGTCATATAATGAAGGTGGCTTCCCTTAACCTGCTTTTGAGCAGTTTTCAGCAGGGACAAATATCACAGTCACCACCCTCCATAAATACTGAGGGTATCAGTAGCTTTGGCGCTCACGGACAGAAAACAATATCCTGTGGAAATGCAGACCACTTTTAAGTGATGTTACAAGCTTTAAGGCTGAGTTATGGGACCTGCAGACGGAGATGCACAGGATTTCAGGCTCACCACTGTCAGCAATCACTGTGGCCTGAGTCACGGCAGAAAAGGACACATCTTTTCAGGAGTTTACATCACTGCTTAAATCTAGATGTCTAGCGCTAATGCATGTGCTCAGTCTGATGATGTAGTTAACGGAAGCTGTCTCTGTTCAGCCTTCAACCTGCTCAAGAAGAACATCAGCAGCAGCTAGAGAGAGTGGGGGTTAGTTTGTTACAGACCAAGCACGTGAAAAAAATTCCAGTTTTAATATTTCAGCAGTGCAACCTCCGAGGAGCCAGGCAGAGGGCAGCAAAGGTCTCTCTGACAGGGCTGTGCCTGCAGTGCTGTAACCAGCTCAGCAGGAGCCAGCTTTAAAGGAACCAGTTTCACCAGGGCACGCTGCGGCTCACTGCAGCTTCGTTTGCCATCAGTACGAGGCTGGCTGAGGCTGGGATGCTGCTCACCAACACGCAGGTTCAAATGCTACAATACCATGTCTGCAACAGGTTTCTTGGAGACTTTGGTAAAACGCACTGTCTGTGAAGCTTCTTGCTTGTTAGGTCCATGGGGATTGTTCACTGTGACCATGTTCCTCTGATCCATACCAGAGGTCCCTTTTCTCGCTGTGTTTATAGTCTCTCCCACACAGGGGGATGCAGTGCACTGGGGAAGGTCCCATATAAATCATGGTATGTCTCGTATTAACTCTAATTTTCTCTAGGTGTGATAGTGGCATTAGACTGAGCCCAGGTGTAGGAACGAGAAGTAATTATACAATTTGAGATGTGGGAATTGCAGCGATGAGGCTTAGAAGCAGAACATGGTTCCATTTACCCAGCCTCTCTCCTTTCCTTGCTGTTAAGTACTGCCAAGAGAAAAAACTCCGCTATGTTCAAAACAAATAAAGTAGAAAACACCGAATAGAATAATTTTAGCTATTGTTCATCAATTTTAGCTCACTGATGGTTTTTATCCAGTTTTTCAGCTGTGTTTCTGAAGGAGGGGAGTCAGGACTGAAAATTATTTTCCGCTGATCTTTCGGGTGTGTTTGACTGGAAGATTAAGACAGAGCTGACCAAAATGATTCTCCTTGAATAGTGCCATCATTTGATAAAGTAAAGCCCTGCACTCCGTGAATCCCAACAGAAAATGTCTCCACAGCTCAACCCAAGCATAACGAACCAAGACAGAGGACTTATCTCTCCACCTGCCATCCCTTTCTGAAAGGTGGGTTACGCTGTAAGTGTAGATGTTGAAAAGATGATTGCCACGTTATTGACAAGTCGCAAGGAGTGTCTGGATGTAGCAACCTGCATTGCTGCCCATTGACAGCTGTCTGATTGCACATTGATGAATGCCTGCTTTGTTATGTGTGCACAGAGGAATTCTCAGACTTCAGGAAATTCTGTATCTATCATCCTCTTAAGTTAGTCTCTGTGAAGACTTGAATTATGAGGCTTGCTAAAATTTCATTGCTATTTGATCACTTGCTGTGTTATTCGCATGGGACAGGATGGACATGGCTAATGGCACAGGTTACCCTCAGTTTTTGAACACCCTTATCATCCAGTGGGTGTAATCAGCCTACTTGTTGCATCCTCCAAATTTGCACTAAAGCAAATATTGCATACATCCATAAGATTTCCCGTGGCATCCTCATTGTATTGTCTGAATGCTGTGTAAAAGATAAGAAGTAAATATTCACAGCTTCGGGTACCATCACCCTGACTTTGATGGGGAAACAGGCCTTGTAGCCCCAGTGCCACCACTGTCCAATAATGGGTAATTCGATGGATCAGTTTAGGGACTGAGTCTTTTAACAGCTTTAACACATTATCAACATTTGTGTATGAAGATACAAAAATAATATAAAATTAAATATTTGTATTCACATCACTGCTGCAGTTACTACAAGTTTTGAGTAAATTGTGCTTCTCCAGCCCTGAGCTTTGCCGTCTGAAGACAGACATCCATTAAGTGAACATATAATTAGCAATTGGCCACATCTGAAGGGGGGACTACAACTTGCCAAGAATTACACAGGCATTCAGGGTGAGAAGCCAGCTCTCAAAAGTGGTTTTCTGTGGGCTTGGCCAGATTTTCTTGCGCTTCCTGGGCTCTTCATGACAGCATCACAATTCTGCATCAGAGGGATGGAGGCCTGAGACAATAGACAAAGCTTTCTGTGATCTGAATTTGTTCATAGAGCAGGGGCTGCCAGGGCACTGACAGTGCTGGGCATAGCATGTGTCACAAAATTAAAGGCTGTGTGCACACTGGGGTCTGAACTGAGCTCTGACAGGGGAAAAACAACCTTTGTTGTTGGATATTGCTGTCCACCTTTCACTGAATGGGGGAAAAAAAAGGGGGGGGGGATAAAAAAAGGGATAAAAAATGTGGGATAGTTCAGTTAGCTTGAAAATAAACGTGCAAGGATGCTACCTCCCTATATGTGCAGTCTGCTTTAGTATAGTTGTGCTGGGACCTATGGTGAGGGGGACATAAAGCTTTGTTACAGTGCTCAGCTGGCAAGCATTAATTCTTAGTGTTTCAGCCTTGTGACCTACCATTTTTATGTTCTTGCTCAGCCTTATGTTGAAGTACAGAGTTTTGGAAAGCCTGAAATTAAAAAAATAAATAAATTAGTAAGCAGGGTAAAATGCTTTTCAGTTCTTTTAAAACTTTTTAAACCAATGTTTTGAATGGTTAGAAGTAAGTTTATTTTGTTTATAAAAGTAGTTTCATTATTGTTTTCAACTGTAGATGAAATTTTCCTTTTTTTCTTTTTTCTTTTTTTCAAAATCCAGTGTTTGCATTATCCATTCATGATTCCACTTATCATTTGGTGATGCCGTTCTCTTTTGCATCCATAAACTGAGCATCACGAGGATCTCTGGGGGTAAAACGTGTTCATTAAAAGCAGTTATTTGTTATACGATCATGACCACATTGTTCAGAAGATTTTGGCTTAAAACAGGCCAGATGGCACGTTTGAGAAGTAATGTCTGCTGGGAGAAGTTTGCTTGTGACAGAATTAATGACGTTCTCTTCAGCTTGGAACATGTTATTAAAATGGGTGAGGAAAAGACAAGTGGTAAAAGGCAGGTATGTGCAATGCACAAATTTAACAGGACTAAATGTCTGCAGGAAAGACTAGTGGAAAACAGAATTTTGGCCTTCATGTTGTTGCAGGCATTTTTTTTTTTTTTTGCACAAAGCAGAGAAAACCAGCTATGAAATGTGTCTGCGAACTGTATGGTTTCTGGAGTCATAATATGCAAGTATACATGTACAAACTCTGTTTTTCCCCCTGGCTTCTGAAGGAACAAAGCAGTCAGTGCGATCTCCTGAAGGCGGACAGGAAATACCAAGTGTAATAGCAGAAGAAATTATCCTACCGTTTTTATAAATACTTAAGAGGAGAGATAAGGATGTATCTGCTGGTGACAACGCCTGTGAGGCTCATCGGTCAGTCAGGAAACCTGGTCCTTCTTATTTATTCATGGATTCCTTTTCTAACCTGTGTTTTCTGGGCACTGATCCAGCTGAACCTGGCCGTAAATCCGTGAAATGGCTTCGCTTTGGAGAGGTCTCAGCGACTGGCAGAGGGGAGGCACCTGGCTACCAGCCGTGTGAGCTCTGCCTATTTCTGGGAAGCCACAGCAAATGGTGAGATCATCTTGCTGTGAAAACTGCCTGGAAATACTCCGATGTCTTCTTATGTGGTGGTTCCTGCTTCCAGCACTGCTGTGTGAATGGTAGGTCTGTTAGGGCAGCTGAGGGCTCCTTTGTGCAGGTGGCTCCCCTGGCAGGAAGGAGGGGTGTGAAAAGCAAGAAAAATGGAAGCGAGGGCAAATTTCTGAGGTGAAAAGACAGGATCTGAGGAAAAGTATCTGAAGACCTGGCAAACACTCAGCAGGTTCAGAAGCGATGTGCTGAGGAGGGGCAGCTGATCTTTTCAGTACGTGTCCTGAGAATCTCTACAAGCTGAGGGGATTTTCCAGTTGGTGAAATAATTTATAAGACATTGTGAAGAAAAATCTTTCATGAAGCATATAAGCCTGGAAGACGTTGCTTCTTCCACTCCTATTTTTCTCCGTTTGTACATCAGTTCTTCAGCCTTCGAGGGTGCTTCTCTTCTCCTCCTCTGTCCCCAGGTCCAGAACCTCACCCTTGTGCTGTCCTGTGCGTGTTGGATGTCCCCACTCTGCTGTGCCAGCTGTCCCGTTTAACCATGGGCAATATGTAAAAGTGATGGGCTGCCTCTCATTTCTTGTGGTAGGAGATGGCCTTGCTAGTGTGTGTGTGTATATATATGAGAAACTCTGATAGCTCTCTTAGCAGTACTAGTGTAGCTTAATATCTATAGGAGAAGCAACAGTTTTGATCTCAAGTAGCATTTCTCAATCCTTCCACTCAACACCTGTGAAACATTTTTTGGGAAAAAGGTCCGTCCTGGACATTGCTACTGGAATACACAAGCAATAACATAATAATTGGGGCAATAAATAAAAATTAGGTCAAATATGTAGATTTGGTTTGCTGAAGTGGGGGGATGTGTCCATGTACTGCAGTTGCTTCATGTGCAATCAATTGAGAAACTTATGTATAAAGGACTGCATTTTCTTTGCCAGTATCGACTGCTAATCTCTTGCATATTAATTTGCTATATAGCGTCAGTGGCTGCCACCCAACTTCACCTCTGATCCGTAAGTAATTGGCAAATGCTGAAAGCTGCTGAGTGGGCTTACCATCTTTCTTGAAAGTCACACTAGTGGAGTTGCTATAGGTGATGGAAATTATTTCCGGAAGGCAGGCGGCCGAATGGCAAAGCCACGAGTGACATTGTCTGAGGGCTTTCTTCCACGGGAGGTTTGGATAAATGCAGTCATTGATGAGACGTGTCCCTGCCTCCCCCAGGGGATTGGCAGAAGAGCAACAAAGAACCAGCACGGAGGCAGATGCTGAGAGAGCGAGCAGATTAACAGGGCTTGTTGGGGCACAGTTCAGGCTGTAAGATCAATTGTGAAGGGAATTTCTTGCCACACATGGTGTGCAACCCTCAACCCCCCTGTTCTCTTCATATTAGCACCTCACAGTGCTAGTCCCCATCATCCAGCTGTCCTTGGAAGCAAGGAAGAAAACTTCCCAAATGGGGAAGAAAGGCATGAGTCAGCCTTCTGCCCACCGCACTTTGCACATGGCTTATTGCCATGTTGCTACTTTAGCAAAGCAGATTTCTGCTGTTAGCAGCTTAATGCAGTTAGTGCTGTACCTCAAAAGGTCGCTGGCTCTGCCACCGTGCTAGAGATTTAGGGGTGTGTATGTGATGGAGGGTTATTGAGCTTCTGTGCTACCAGTTGATTTTTTTTCCCTTAAGACAGACAATTTTAACACAGAAATTTCACCTAAATCTTTATCCAAAGTATTTGGCAGAGGCTTATTTATATTCCTGAGTCAGGCTGTCAAACCTGGAATTTCATGGAAAATAGCTCAGCTTGAGACAAAGTTTGCAAGGAGAGAAACAGGAATGACAGTGTAATTGAAGACTGGGAACTGTCACAATTTCAGGTTTGGTCAGAGGATGTTTTACCTTCTCGCAGGTCAGAGGATGTTTTGTCTTCTCACAGTTACCAGCCAACCTGTGACCCTCCATAACATCCACGTGGCCACTTCCATCTCAGTCTCCCTGTGGTTTGTACCTCCTCTTCCTTTACTTCTGCTTGCCACACACTGATTAAAGACTCGGGGGAGTTGTAAACACCTGACTGCAAAGGATTTACAACAAAAAGTGTAAGGTGGAGATAGGTAATGGGAGTTGTTACTGCTCCACTTACACTAATCTGGGATAATGCATCGCTACAAGTTGAGTGCAGTAATTATAATATATTACTGAGTTGGGCTGATTCTGTCTTTCATGTTTTGCAGCTGACTATCATTTAAATTCCTACTATGTAAATATTGGGGCATTAATACTTGTCAGATTAGCCAGTCTGCTCCGTTACACGTTAAATATAAATAATCCCGTAGTGCTGTGTAATTTCTTACTAGCATGTAGGAATATCTTTGCTTTGACAGATCAAAAATGTGGTTTATAATGATAAAGCACCCTGAGATATTTGACGGATTGGAAACTAGAGAAATGTAATCATTCCTTATTGTTAGTATTGCATGAAGTAAATTGAAGTTATAGGTCAGTGCTTTTATCTGTTTTTTTTTGTTTGTTTGTTTGTTTTAAATGCTGGTTTAGAAGTATACACATTGTAAAGTCCTGGATGTCCTGGTTTTGAACATATGAACTGTTTAAAGACAAAGGTGGTACAGGGGTTACATTGGTATTGCAATCTTTTAGTCTTACAGTCTTTATTCATTATTTTGTCTGTTCACTGTTGTATATTATTGCAACCTTCTCAGCCTTTCTTTGTCTCCAAATTTTCTTTCTAGAAGTGATATTGACCAAACAGATAAAGAGATGAATATGATTTTATTTAGTCTTTTAAAGAAATTTATGTAAGTCAGCATTTCTCCTGACTTTAGTTGTCTGCACAAAACTAATTTTGTTCAACTTTTTCAATATTTTAAAATTGATATTTTGGCTATTTTTTCAGATGTTGTATTTTGCTGAGTCCTATCACAGGTATTTCCTGCTTCACAGTTGGCAGTTTTAACTAACTTGTAATACCTCAGCCTCCTTCCCACATATGCTGCCCATAATGTCCACTTGTTACTTTTGCATAGATAAGGTCATAAAAAAAAAACCACCTAATTTTCCATTCTGTCTTCATTGTATAATGCAGGCATGTAGGTACCTATGATAACTGCAAATTTTGGCCAAATGAAGGAGACAGATTGACATCACTGAGTCACATTACTTCCCTAATGTTGCCAGGTTTGCAAAATACTGCATTCATGTATGTGTTGGAAGGCAGGGCAAATTCTTGTTCAGACTTGTACTTCATTTTTTAGCGAAGACACTTTCTCTTTGCCATGCCAAGATAGGATCCCCTGACAATTGACACCCAGTGCTTTGCCCTTTGTGTGTTGCATACTAGGTGTGAATCCCTTCATTATCAGAGGACAGATTTTTGATGTGTTCTGTAAACCTATTGACAACTGGTCATAGACATAATACCCAGGATTTTGAAACTGTGATTACAAATGTAGAAAATAAACCAAGGAAAATACAGTCCTTAATATAAGTTACATACTCAAAAAAATATAGATAATAATGACAATTATGATTTAATTACATTTTAAATAGGGCATAATTTTTATATGTTGATTGTTTTTCTCATTATTTAGTTGTAAGTTTTTAGTCATTATCGTAATGTCATTAATATGCACTTGATGAAAATATTATTGTTACCATCTTACTGGAAAAAACAAGTTTGAACACTCAAGGCCAAATTTTCAGAAATTACATGTAACGATTTCATCTTCTAATTGCATGCTTAGTCTCCAACTACTGATGTTTTTGTCTGTGTGAACTGTTTGTGAACTGGGAGGCAAATCTTAATTTGCAATCACATATAAAGGCAACTTAATATTTGTGGCTAAAACGTCTGTTAAACCTAACCTATGAGAGTTACATGCCAGGATGTAAACAGTAATCTGAATTCAGTGATTCTGAGATGAACAATTGTGCATGTTTTTAAGGTTCTCAAGGCAAATACCTTCAGCACACGTGATTCCACATTTTCAGGCTGTGGCTACCTATAGACAGCTAGGTACGCCCTTGGTCAGGGATTGGTTTGATGTATCTTAATATGGAGAATATATGGGGTGCAGAAAAAGGGCAGGCAGTGATAAAGAGGGAGGGACAGAGGGAGGGAAAGGAATTGAGACTCCACAGGAGTCAGTCTGCAAAGAGAACTGGTGGAACAAGAAGGAAGATCACCTTTTCCAAGCTCCACTACATTATTTTTGATAGAGAGAAGCTGAAAAATCAGCTTTGAAATGCTGACAATAAGTCAAACGTTTGTAGTTCTGGTCATTTTTTTGTTAATTGTTCAATTTCTCAAACTGCGAAAGGCATGCCAGCAATTCCCTCCTGGACCAACTCCTCTCCCATTGCTTGGAAACTTGGTGCAAATGAACTTTCAGTTACGTCGGGATCTTCTGATGGAGGTATTTATTTTCAGATTATCCTAATTGGTTAATTTTACTCAGTTTTATCTGTTCTTTTCTGGCACTTTTCCCATCCACAGCTGGCAAAAACTTACGGCAACATATACACCTTGTGGTTCGGGTGGGCACCAGTGATCATACTGAATGGATTTCAGGCAGTGAAGGATGGCATGACTACACACCCTGACGATGTTTCTGGAAGGATGGTATCTCCTTTCTTCAGAGCAGTGGCCAAAGGAAAAGGTGAGATTTTCCTGCCATAAATAACGCACAGTAATGTCGACTTGGCAAACTACTCCTCCTCAGCCTTGTTAAACCCTCTGCCCTCCCATCCAGGATGCTCTGTCCAAATACCCTATTAGCTCATGAGAATAGCTTGCTATTTGTCATGATGCCTTTTGTCTTGAGCTTTCCCAAACCTGGGAAATGTTCCAAATCAGGTTGTTTCTAGGTGACCTTTTTTGCTGTGTTCAAGATGTGTGCAGTCCTAGCGCAGAACTCAGCAATCTTACTCTCCTCATTGGATAATTCATTCTGCTGCACGTGATTTTGCTGTATGTTACATGAATGCAAAGCATCATTATAGGTTTTGGCAACTATATAGGCTATGTATGGTTGCCAAACACCTTCCATCATGAGTGAAAGACCTATAACACCCACCTCCAGAAGTCTCATAGCTATGTTAGCAGTCACTCTTAAACATTTCCTGAATATCCTTTGAGAGTGACTCCGTCACATTAAAATCCATTTCTCCTTAATGTATTTTAGGATTTTCTAGCAAGAAGTGGAGCAGTCAGCAGATCCTTAGAGTGCTCTCTTCAAAAATTAACTACAATCAATATTAAGAACATGTGGCTTAGTTATAGTTTGGGTATATTTGGTTATGATAATTTTACCTCCTAAAGTTACTCATATCACAGTATATTCCTTGATTTACTCATGTATTTCATAATTATTTTTAAATGAATGATTCATGTCTATGGCAAATATTAATATGCCAGGGAATGCTTTCAGGTATTTTACTAGCAACCGGTCGCTCATGGAAGCAGCAGAGACGCTTTGGTATAATGACTCTACGCAGTCTGGGGATGGGGAAAAAAGGCCTGGAGTATCGTGTGCAAGAGGAGGCCTCTCACCTGGTGGAGTTCTTTGTGAGCCTGAAAGGTATCTCTCTGCTAAAAAACTAGATGCTTTTCAGTTTCTGGATCCATATCTTTAGTATGCAAGCTTACCTACCTCTTTCTAGGGTTGGGGTGGGTACAGTCATATATCCAAACTCACCAAAGCCCGAAGAACAGATAGAGCCTAGTATTACAAGTGGGAATTTCTTTCCTAAAAAGCTTTTTCTAAACCTACTGAAGTTGAGAACTTCTGAAATCTTCCTTTCTTGGGCTTACTATTTGTCTATTATTTACTGAATGTACAATGACATGACGTCACTGAGTTGCAAACCCATCCACAGGTTGCCTACAATAGGTAACTGAAGAGTATTGCAGAGCTCAAGTCATTCCTCTAAATTCCAGTGACACTAGGTGCCATGACATAAACTGGATATTTTAGTGTCTGACCGGCTAAGTAACTATTGGAAACAGAATCAGAAGTAGGAGGCGGGAGGGGAACTTCAGAGGATTCTACACCTGGTTTGGTGGAGTCCAAGCCAAGATCACTTCCATCCAAATAACTTTTGGAGTCTGTCTCATATCTTTTAAAAAATCATCAGAGAGATGATGATATACTCTCTACATCTGAGACTGTAATCATTTTATTACTTATACTTAGCAGTTCCTATCCATCTATTCTGCCTCTTAAACTTTCCCAAGCTTCTTCAGTTTTTTCTCCTAAGTAGCTTTTTATACTTTTGAACATGTTTGTTGCTATATTCTCTCAGTTCATCTCTCATGACATTTCTTGCCTTCCACGTTGTCTAACTTTTCTTCCATACAATGGAGGACAGCAGGTTTAATATTATATTCTCTAATTAATCTTGATTGTGCTATACTATTTCACAGGAAGGGCTATGAGACTGTTTTAGAGCAATGAGGAAACAGTTTAACATATCCTTTACTCTAAGACTATGTTTTATTTTCATGAATACATATTGATGTCACATCTGTCCCCATTCATGCCCCAGATGGATAAAGAGATAATTTTATGTAATTTCTAATAATATCTCATCTTATCTGTATAAGGAACAACTGAAGAAAACATTGAGAGTGAATGCTAGTTACTGTGTTTGCAGGAAGACCTGTGGATCCTTCTTTCCCTCTCTTCCATTCTATTTCAAATGTAATTTGTGCTCTGGTTTTTGGATATCACTTCTCTGATGAGGACAAAACCTTCCATGAACTGATCAGTGCCACAGAGAACTTATTCAGATTTGCAGGCAGCTTCATTTATCAGGTGCGTAAATCACATGCTAATTTTTTTCTGAAATAGGGAGAAAATGAAAGTGTGGATACAAAAATGGGTCCTCACTAACTGCAGAGCAACTGGTTTAAGGTTTATGAAGAAGGTAAAAATTTCTAAGAGACAAAGAAAGAGATAATTAGATAAGTGAAAGACGTCATTAGTGGAGTTATTCTGGCAATAGTTCAGTGACTCTGACTGTAGTTATTCATTATTTTTGTTGAAGAACTTGGATAGAAAAACAGATGATATTTGCTGATGATCAAAGCAAGGAGACCGTAACAATACAGTGGAGGTTCAGGATATCCTGCTGCAAGAACTCATAAATATTGTGGATTGGAGTTATAAGAATGGAACAAATTCTAATAGTACAAAATTAAATGATGAATCATATCAGGAATTAATGAGACAATTATCTGCTACAAGCTTAGAACATTCCAGTCCAAAGGTTAAGAGCAAAGGGACTGGTGGAAACTAGCAGAAAACAGGATGAAAAAGGCAAACAGGATCCTAGAGTGTTTCCAGTACTGTTTTCCCTTTAGATCCAGAGAAGTGTTAAAGTACGTTCTGATGTGTAATGATCTGTGGGACCTTTTCCAGGGTCTTGGCACTTTATGTTGTGAGTTTGGAGTGAAACAAATGTTAAAGAAGGATTAGTGGAATGACCAACAAATGACCACATAACAAAATTTGAGAATTTTCCTTGGTAGGTTTGAAAGAACATAGGCAGTGAGGAGACAGAAATGCTGTTTGCTTGGCAGGGTGGGATGGCAGATGCTGCAAAGAGAGAGCTATCCAAAACAGAGGACGGTACTTTGAGCTAACAAGTATGCGTATAAATACACTCTGAGCAGAGTGAAGATTTAACATTTTTAACCATTATCAGTTCCTCTAGCAGTTACAAGGACTCTGAAGAGGGAAATGAAATTCTCTTAGAGTGCTACCCAGTCTACACTTTCCTTCTGTTAGCTCCACCATTTGCCTGAGTTAGTGGCATGAGTGGAGCGTTGGCAGTATTGCCTAGACACTGAGATTCAGGAGTGTGTCAAAGTTAATATTAATGTTTCCCCACATGATGAAAAAAAAACAAAACACACAACAACTACTAAAAGCAATGATAATCTGTTTATTCCACTATCAGCATTTCCAGACAGGACAATTCAACCCTTTGGTGTTCCTAGAGCAGCTTTGTTACTGACAGCTAATTCACACTGCCTCTTGTATGTCACTCCCCCAGCTGTATGAAATTTTCCCCTGGCTGATGTGTCGTCTCCCTGGTCCTCATAAGAAGGCATTGTCTTGCTATGATGTCCTCAGTTCTTTCGCGAGGAAGGAGATCAGAAGACACGTGGAGAGAGGGATGCCAGATGAACCGCAAGATTTCATTGACTTTTACCTGGCTGAAATAGAGAAAGTAAGTATTCGTTCTGCCTGATCACACTGTTGGATAGCTTACTGGACAGACCAAGGCCAAATGAGTGACACATTGCGGGGCACATGTTTAGAAGTACACTCTGGGCTAACTGTAAAAGTTGCAATTTGTTCTAAATTTTTCAGGATTAAGTCATCAGGCATGAAACTGCCTGTTTGTTGTTGTTGTTTAATGAAAGAATAATCCACCTCATGAAAAAGAGCAACACAGCCTTTACCACTTACATTTGGGAAACTGTTAATTTCTTAGTACTCATCAAAAACTGTAAATTGGAGTATTCTTAGTGCACGTGCCATTATTTCCACATGTGGAAATAACGACTCTTGGGACGCATACAGGATAAACTAACTTCCATATTTAACTTCAACTTTTTATCATCATCTTCAGTCTAAAGATGAGGACAAGCCCAAGTATGATGAAGACAATTTGGTGTGTGTTATAAATGACCTTTTCCTTGGTGGCTCAGAGACTTCAAGCACAACCTTGTACTGGGGACTGCTCTACATGGTGGTGAATCCAGACATCCAAGGTGAGAGGGATCCTTGCTGTGAAATACTGTGGGTATTACAAATGTTAATGAGGACTGGATGTAATGAGTCAGAGGCACAAAAGCCACTAGTTGAGTCTGGATCTCACTCTCTGGAAACACTAAGAACAGCATGCTAAAATTATAGCAGTGGAAAAAAACAAATATCCATCCTCTCACCTGACCACACCAGATGGGTGAAGGCAGTAGTGGTGAGAGAAAAGTTAGTTCTTTGCACTGACAAGTCAATGCCATGAATGCCTCTGTAGATCCAGACTGAGTCTCCCCCACCTAAAATCTACACTAGGAAGAGAAAGGATATGGCCAGGGTTTAAGAAGGACTTGGATAGTTCTGGAGTCAACGTTTCTTCCATCTGCTGTGCTCAAGCACTGAATGTGAGGAAGATATCTGTATTTCCACAATCTGAGCAGGAAGCTGAAAAGACTGTGTCATTGCATGCATATTTGCATTCAGAGTCTTAGGATGATTCTGATGTTGTTTGTTCAGTGTTGCCATACTTGGACCAACTCCTCCTTTGCACTGGGAGTTAATATCCAAGGCATTTGCGTCAATTTTGAAAATGAGATTTAGATTTTGAGATAAAGTAAACTAAGCAATCCCTAAATACCTTCAAAATGTGGAGCTGAGTGACTCACCCTACACCCACCAAGCATACTGTGAGTTTAATGTCGAAGCTGAAATAAGTACAGTACAGTCCTTGTTTATGATTCTGGTCCACACTGCTGCTTTGTTTGTTTGCTTGTTTTGCTCTTGACTTTTAGTTTCATATGTTAGATTCAGATGTTAAATCATAAAGACTTTATGTACTATGCTGAAATACTACTTTTTCCTATTGCTTTAAGGAACAGAGACCAGTTGAAATATTTGATGCATTTTTCCCATCTGAAGTGGTGAATATTTCTCCACAGAGAAAGTGCAGAAGGAGCTGGATGCTGTTCTGGGTCCTTCCCAGTTAATCTGCTATGAGGATAGGAGAAAACTGCCCTACACAAATGCCGTGGTACATGAAATCCAGCGCTTCAGCAATATTGTCTTTGTTGGCATGCCCAGAGTGTGTGTGAGGAATACAGAACTGCTAGGTTTCCCCGTCAAAAAGGTACAGACAAATGACACAACAGCACAGACCAGCTGTGCTTGGCTGGGGATATAGACTGAGAGGAGAAATGTTTGTCAAAGCACTGGTTAAGACATTTTTGCCTAACTTGGCACTGCCAGTACTGATGGGATGGAGGAAGACTTGTAAGGGGATGGCTAATAGCTCCATGAGCTGAGATAATTGCAGTGACCTGCCTGAATCCGTACAGCTGAGAGACTGTCAGCTACAGCTGACAGCGAGGGACTTGCTCCCAAATAAAGCCTGAGACAAGTGTTCACAGCCACTAAATAATTTTGTAAAGTGACATAAGCTATGCTGAGTGCCAGTTCTCACTGGAAAACCCTAGCAAGGATCGGTTACTTTTATTGCAAGAGAGATGGGAGAGGCCAGTACCATTACTAGCTTCCGTGTTTGGCCCCACCTAACTCACTTTGTGGTGAAGGCTTCAGTCTCTGTTCTGGCTGGATCTGACAGTCAGGTACGCTAAGGCACATGTGTTGGTCTGCTGGGAACAATGTGCTCTTTACCAGTAAAGACAAAGCCTGAACAACTACTGCTAAAAGGGCTCAGAGCCTGCTGTAAATGAAGTGATGAGTATTGCAGTGATTTCTGGATGCATTTCTCTTTCTCTCAAACCCGAAATAAGGTTTCCAAGACTGGGACCTGAATATCAACAAAAGAGACCTACTACAAGTGTCATTAAAACTATCAGTAGAAGTGGGCACCACAATATAATTGTACCAACATCACTAATGCTAATAACACCCACTGGCATGGTCGCAAGGCTGGGAACTGATAATTTCCAGCTAAGAAAAAGACCAACAACTCCTGTTTTCTAGCAAGATACTCCTCTAACCACTTGATATCTGCACATTAGAAAGGAATGGCAACGAACAGAAGTCTTATCCACCAGGCAGAAACTGAGAGGTGAGAGGTTAGTCAATAGAACTGTATCAGTGGTTTCTTCCTTGCAGGGCACCATTGTTTTGCCAAATATAGCGTCTGTTCTGTATGATCCTGAGCAATGGGAGACACCTCGGGAGTTCAACCCTGGCCATTTCCTGGATAAAGAAGGAAACTTTAAAAATCGAGAAGCCTTCTTACCGTTCTCAGCAGGTAAGTGAACCGGCAGTTTGAACGGTCCCAACAGATTAGATAAAGAATACAGAATTTTGAGACTGTGATATTTCTTCAGATTACACCTTATATCACCACTGTTTGTTTCTTTTAAATAGTACTGGCTTGTATCTGCCAAGAGAGACACTTCTGTGCTCTCCAGCCCCAAGCTGCTCTTAGTACAATGTGGTGGGAATCCCACTTGAATTCCTGAACCTCCTAGGCTTGTTAAATATTGCAGTCATCCACATTTTTTTTTCTTGTAATATTCTTCATATGTATTTTTTTTTTCCCTGAGAAGTAATGTACCTTTTGTATGCTGGAGTTGCTTGCAATCCCTCTTATAGGAACGAGTTGAAAGAAAAGAAGAAATGCATCCTGATATACAAAGTTCTTGGGTACAGAACTGAAAAGCCAGATGCAAAAGAAGGGAATTAAGATGACAAAGCAGAGTTTGAGACCACGTTCAACAGTAAAGTTCCTACTCTGTTTTAGTATCTCTGCTGGTGTAGCAGGGTAGTCACTTAGATGCCCATCCAGGAGTGGTTTCTTAGCACAAATGGAATAGCTGGCTTTTGCTTTCCCTTAATTTGTCTGCTAATCTGGAAATGTGAATGTATTATTAACCCGTTTTCTTTATTTTTTTTTGTTTCTGTGCTGTTCGTGCCATTGGTTCCAGTGAGGAACACTTGGAAATTAACAGTAGGCTTCTTGTTTGCTTGTAAAGTGACCAAGCCTTTGCTCAGTTGCAAAGGCCATTGCTGAGTAATTTTGATCTGTTGACCTGAACTCACTAAGAAAGCATGTGCAAACAGCTGGCAGATTCTTCATGTTTGACCCTGAAGCTCAAGATCTCCTATAAAAGGAAAGTAATTTTCTGCCAGGTCAAGAAAGAAAAATGGTAGTACCCCAGGGATTTGTGCCGGGCTTTTCGTTTGGTGTCTCCTAACGTATGACATTGGAGGGATGGGATCTTTCTGAGAAAGAATTCAGGAAGTTTTATTTCTGTGGTTTTCAGGATCCTGGCCCTGAACAAGAGCCCCCTCTGCTTATGGCAAGAACGAGCAAAGTGATTACAAAACTAAAAAATTCCTAGATACTCACTGTCCTTTCCTTCTGCAGGGCACCGAGTGTGTTTGGGGGAGCACCTAGCAAGGACCGAGCTCTTCATTTTCTTTGCCAACCTGCTACGGGCATTCACCTTCCGCCTTCCCGAGGGAGTGACAAAGATCAACACAGAGCCAATTTTGGGGGGTACGCTGCAGCCTCACCCGTACAAGGTTTGTGCCATTCCACGCTAGGCTGCAGCACACCACAGACCACCGTGAAGCAGCCACCTTCACCTCAGTGAACTTCCTCTCAAATGTATAAACCTTTCTCTGCCAGCCAGTATATTGGTATTGGTCTATCCCAGGACTATTCAGAAAGTGGACACAAGCCAAGATCCAGGCAACTTTTGGTTTGGTCCCAGAACATCTTGCAAGGATCTTAACCTGTTTTTTCCTCTTGGAGAGCACCAGAAGCAAGATGCTGTGGTTCCCAGTTGTGAAAACAGCCTGCTGTGCCTCCATGCTGTAGCCAAGCAGGAACACTGCGGTGATCACTATTGAGCAAACCTCAGTAAAATTCAGCAGAGGACCTCAGCAAGAGCTAAGTAGGTGTCATTTCTGTGAGTGGTTTGATGGCCTCGAGTCATTTGACTCTGGAAAGTACACCTTTAAAGTCCTACTTTGGTTTTTCTGTCCTGAACTTAGGCACTTTAATTTGTTGGCAGGTACAAATAAAAGGGAAACACACTAAAATATGGGTGCATGTCTGAGTTTGAGTTAAGCATCTCTCCCATGTGGAAGATGAAGAGTCAATTTGAAGTTGAATAAACTTAAATTTCATATTTACTAAAAACGTCAATGTGTTGCTTGGCAGTGTAATCATTGTTATGATGTATTGACAGTTTTATTATTATTTTTTAAATCCATTTTCTATGATGCAGAGTCATGCTGACATTGGTCGCTAAGAGGTTGGGACCTTTAGATCTAATCAGGCCGCCTGCTTGTCGGATGAACACAGTAACTGGTGGCAGTAGGAGCCCATTAACAATTCTGCCTGGAAGAAACATAAATGTGGGGTGAGATATTCACTTTTCCAGTGGATTTCACTGCTACCTGTTTGCAGCACAGGCATGTAGAGACTTTGGAAAGCAGCATCTAGGGACTTTTTGAATGCTCAGATGTCCCCTGTCTTCTCTGGGCCCTTTTCTTCGTTATAACTCATACCATAGTTCATTATAACTCATACCACACTTCCTGCCCTCCATTCAATCTCTTTTCAATCTCTCCTTCCCCATTTTCAGTTCCTGCTCCCATCCACTCCTTATCCATATAATGTCTGTTTCAGGATTCACCTTCCCTTTTGGTTCCCACCACTTGCATCCTTTCATCATATCAAGCTTCTGTCTCCTCTGACTCTGAGTATTAGCAGAGGAATCAACAAGTGTTGAGCTGAAAACAATGATCAGTGAGTTTCCAGGAGGGAGCTTGGAAAATCTCATTTATTTCTCCTTCGAGGTTCTAGATCATAAAAAGAAGAGCACAGTAACTACAGAGGATGCACTGGAGGTAGCTCAGTGTAAGAAAAGTTAAATGAAGACTTGATGCAGGAATCCTAAAAGATCTGTTACTTAATGTAGTTGCTTACTGGCATTGATTCAACTCAAAACAGAGACAGTTTAAACATGCAGCTGGAGATGATAGCCAAGTTCATCTGTAGCTACAGTAAAGCAAAGTGCTGTAGTATTCTTGAGTCCAAAACACTTTTGGAAAAGATTCAAATGTTGGAGTTCAGTAAAGCTGTAAGCACTGCTGCAAACTTAGGACTGAATTTGTACGAGTACCAAAAGTGTTTTTATACTGGGATATAATCTGTTTGTAATTAAATCATTGTGGTGCATCTGAACTTCCTAATTTAAAATGTAGGAGCATGTTACTGAAAAAAAAAAAAAAAAAGAAATAACTACTGAAAGTCATGCTGACTTTCAGAAAGTGTAGCTCTGACACTGTCTGCTCTACCACAACCCAGCATCTACAGGCTTGCTGGGCTGGAAGGGAAAGCAGAACAGCAGGGGTGGGGTTCACAGTAGCAGTAACTGCCATGAATAATCTCTCCTGTCGACTACACAGACTATATCAAATACTGTTCCAGGGCCTACACACTTCCGCTCAGCCTCCTTTCCAGCTTTATCTGTGCTTCTCCCCCACCCCACCCTCCCACATCTCCTCCTCTGCACGAACCCTGCTGGAGATGGCATCTCTCGCTGTCTTTGCCCACTCCTCTTGTCATCTTGCCACTCACTGAAGAGGCTTAGTGAGAAGACGTGTTACAAACTGTTTGTGCTCGAGGTCGGGAACATTATGTCCATTGCGACTGCACTGTACTCGGTGTCTGCTGATAGATCAGCTTCTCTGTGATTAGGCAGGCCTTAGGAGTGGCACAACATGGAAAGATTTGATAATTTACTGCTCGTTTCAGCCCCTTAGGGACCATGTCCACCAGACCCCTACCAGGCATTACAGAGAAGCACGTTTCACTTTTGGAGAATCTCCTAAAAGCTTGGCTGAGGGGCAGGAGCCCCCCAGCTCTCCCTTCTGGAGGCAGGAAGCTGACAGTTTCCAGATAGGCTTGCACAACAGTCTTGCCAGGCTTGAGAAGAATGATGTGGAAGGCAAACAGAAACTCAGGAAATCTGATAAAATTAACTTTGCTCTTCCTGGGCTCCCACTGGAAGCTGGTAAATTGTTCTGTGCCTGCTGGAAGTGCCTCTGGGATGGAGAACAGCTTCCCTCCCAGGGATCACTCTTCCAGCACTTGTACAGGGTTACAGACACCCAGCTCCCAGACTGGCTGACCTCTGGCAGCTGGGAGATTTGCAGGCTATGGGGAGACAGCTGAAGTGATCTGGGCCGGATGCTGGTGAGGGAGGACAGCAGAGGGTGGTGGCATCGTGGAAAGAGTTGCGGTGCTTAGTTCCTTGCTGTCCCTGTTATCAAAAAGAGTCCAAAGCCAATCTTAAGGAAACCTGGTTGGCTTCTCTCATCCCCTGCCCACTGCCCATTCTTCAGCCCCTTCAAGTGCTGCTGTCCTGCTCACCTTGTCATCACTGAGCTGCCTGCTGGTTACAGCCCCTAGGCATGTCTGCATTAAGCCATCAGAGCTGCCAGATGAAAAGCACGCCCTGGTGCTAATGACTGGTGTGACGCAACATTTTGTTTAAGTGAAGGGACTAACCCTCCACTCCATCTGTTTTTTATTTTTTTTTATAAACAGTGTCAACCACAGCCTCAGGTCTCTGAGTTGTGGTAGACTTGTCATCCTTAATAATATGGTTTACTAGGGTTTAAATAATGTTTGCAGGTGTTTATTCAAGGGAAAGATCCCCATACTGGATGTATTACTTTTTAAAGCATTGCAATTCCTTCGGGGAAAACTCAGTTCGTGCCAGAGAATCGCAGAGGTGGCTGCTCTGCTTACTGTTTGTAGGATGGCAGGAGTCTGTGAATGCAGAAAGCTTACTGCATTTAATATTGCTGTACATAAGAGGAAAGAGCTGCCTAACATTATACAGGGCCTAGCTCTGCTAAGGTTACAGTTAAGGAAAATATTGCCAGGTTGTCTGATACCAAGATTCTCTACTCTTTTTTTTTTTTTTTTCTCTCATGTGTTTTTCTGTTTCATGGTAGGGCTCTCCTAGATAGCACAACAATGACGTGGCAAGTTGTGTGCCAGACTTCAGGGAAACTATTTATCCTGTGAGAAGGAGAAAGCAGGAAGTAGAGAAAAAGATGTGCAAACGTTTGGTAGATTTTGCATCTATCCAAAGATTAAAAATAAATGTTTGCTCTTCTGTTCAAACATGTTTAGGAAACTGGTGTGTGTCAAAGGCTTGAGCTTAGTTGTCCTTGTTGATGTTCCAGTGTGTGAAACAGCAAATCAACTACTTGTAGTGGGGAAACCGACTTGATGGTATTACATTTTTAAAATAGTCTGTTGCACCAGCATAGCACATCTGGGGAAACTATTTCTGTAGTTTTGAGGAGACCTAGAAAATCCTGAACAGACAGGAGCCAGCACAAAAGGGAACACTCGCTGTCTCTCCAATGGAAGGGCTGGCAGGTGTCGAATGCAACAAAACCAGGGATTGCTCAAAAGAGCCAGAAGGGATGGTACTGCACATGCCTTGGTAAGCTATGCAACTCCTTGCCACTGGATGTTGTATTAAACATTTCCTTCTGTTCAAAAAGCAGCTGGATAAATTTTCAGCAAGAAAATTCCTTTTGGGTTGTTTAATACCAATACAGTGTTCCTCATTTATCCTGTTCTTATAACCTTTCCTAAGGCCTCTGCTACCATGTGCTGTCAAAAAAAGGAACATTAGATTAGTTGAACTTTCATCTGACAGAGCATGGCTATTATGCCATTTACTCAGAATTAAAATGGTTCGATATATCATACTTCAGTTTGAGCTTTTATTGTCATAATCTTATATTTTCCATTGGAACAATTTGCTCTTACTTCCAGACTAGACCCTGACCAGGTGCCTGCTGAGACGTAACTGAGACTAGAAAGAGATATTCATCCAAGCAACTTGTAATCCTGGAGCATGAGCCAAAATGCACTTACTGTTATTCATTTTCCTTTGATTAAAAGTCTTGCTGCTGGCTCTTTTCAGAGCTTAATTTATTCATTTCCTAGATGTCTTCAGGTGATAAAAATGCATTGTGAACAGTAAATCAGATTTTATTCAGTACTAGAATGAAATTTCTGGTCAAAACAAGAGATAATGTGCTAATTGAATGGGGGTTGCACACATTTCCTTTAATGCATTGTAAAGGAGCCACGTATCATCAGGCGTGAGATCTGCATTCGAGCCCGCACTGTCAGAGCAGCCTGAACTGGGAATTGTGAGTAACCCGGGATGAGGAAATCCCTCCCCATAAAATTCTGATGCTGTAAATGTCATTATCTTACCACCTCTCCTTTTCGTCCTCGTTATGCCCGATATTTTTTACCATTGTGAAATATCACATTAATAACGTTTGCAGCAGACTTAAATTGAAAGGAACAACAAGCTTCGGTGTCATGAAGGAGCTAATTTATGGGGAGTTGGAGATGGATGAAGCATTAAAATAGTTGAGTTTCAACGTGGGAAAAATACAGCTAACATATCTGCAAAAATCACCCTGAGCTAAAATATTCAGTGGAAGAGAGAGGGAGGGGTGTCTATGGCTGCATATGCAGAAAAAGCACTGCAGAATAAAACAAAGACATCTGTTTGAGGGTACGACTGTGTAAGGAATATTGGATTTACTTCTGTGTGCTTGTTACAGCATATGCTATAGGTCAGGCAGATCAGACAAGCCATGTGATACAGTGATGGAGGACAAGAGACGGCAAATGTGGGGTCTGAAGAGCAGCTTTGCCATCTTGAAGCATTATGGCCAATGCAGCTTTGTGTGCAGATCAAATGGTTGGAGATATAGGTACTATGATTTGAATCAGCAAGCCATTTTGTTAGATTAGATTTGTAGATAAAAATTGCACCCAAGAAAAGAAATGTCAGCTCTTTAACCTTTTTCCAGCATGCACAGGTAAGTTTCATTCATCCTTATGCCCTAGCCCTTTGAGTTGTCTCTCTAGATTTAAATCACACTGTTAGGAATTGTTCTCATTTGTTGAGGCAAATTACACAATGCTGCCTTTTTGCCTTTTAATGGTAGCTCGGCACAGGAGGTCAATGTACTTCATACTGTGAAATGCATCTAATCAGCTATACCAAGGTGCCCTCTCTGATATCAAATCTTACAAAGGCAACAGTTTTTGCATGCCTTTTTTTCCAGCTTGAGTTCAATCCAGTTCACAGTCATGATTTACAAAGGAATAGCAAGGGATGATTTTATGATTCTGTAGTTGTTCTGAGAGCACAGAGCCAGTACACAACTAGCCAGCTGCAAAAGCTTGTTCAGGGCAACAAATGCTAGCCAGGATTTGAAGTACAGATTCATTCAGGAGTGCCAGTACCCGAAAGCATCATTCACGCTCTTCACTGCATGCTATACAATGTCCCTACGTGACTGTGGACTGATTACAAGACAGCATGCCAGGACTCAATTGCTTTCCATACCCACCAGCAGAAGGAGATGAGTGAACTTTCTAAGAGGTAAGGTTCATGTAACTCAGGTATCAGTGTAATTATTAACAAACTGTCAATTTTCAATCTTTCTTTTATCCATTCAATAGGGAAGCCTTAACTTTCTGATCCCATCCATTAATCTACTTCCACTGCACAGCAGGGGTATAACAGAGCTCAAATTTAACTGCACAGTATTAATGTTGCTTAATTGTTAGGGCTGCTGTTTTTGCCTAGAGAAGGGAGATGTGGGTCGGTATTTTTCAAAAAGGACAACCACAACCTGATCAGGAGTTTGTGTTACACAGCAGCGATCATTTTGAATGTGAGCAGTGGCTGAAACAGAAAACTGCATCACTCTGTGGCTCTGAGTGGTCTCTGCAATGCATTATTTTCTTGTTGTGCATAAAGGACTGCCTAAGCAGAATCTGGACAGTGCTGAAGTGACGTCTGTGGATTTGCAGTCAAGCCTAGGAATGGCCGAAGAGCAAAACACTCACCACTCAAAACGGGTTGTGTGTAGGTTTCAGATGGTGACACAGCCCTCTCCTGGAGGAGTTATACAACTTGTACATTATCTGCTAGCTGATTTTAAATATATAAAAATGATTAAAAGATGCCATGTAAATAAGGTGTGTTATACACTGAGCAATGCTGTATCTGTAGTTTACTCCTGCAAAAACTGATGTTGCTACCAGAGTCCACGGAAAAAATGTGGATTTAGGGGAGCCTTCTGAGCCTTAGAGAGAAAGAAAATGGAGCGTCTGTGACTCAGCCAAAGCCAGTGAATAAAGCAGAATTTTCACCCTCAGGGAAACAATTAAGTCAATTTGAAAACCTTTAGTTTATTGTTGCAAACACGGGCAGCCTAAAGGAGAGATTTCCAAGTTCACACAAAGTTACAGAGGTAATGTGATATGGTATTTAGTGGTACTGAACTTCTAAAGAAATCTGTATGTATGGATTTATTTAAGCCTCTCCCCTTAAGAGATACTAGCCTAAATCACACCAGCCTACCTACCTTTTTTTTTTTTTTTTTTTTCTATATTCAATGGTAACCAATACAGTCACTTGTGTATTTCAGTTAAGGACTCACTATTCCCCAGCCAATTATCCTTTAAGACTTATTGCTCTCCAATGTGACCTCACAAACAAGAAATTCCAAGTAAAAATTCTCTCCAGAATCAGGCAAAAGGAGACGGATGACTTAAAGTTGTCAAGGATTGACCTGGGTCCTCACATTGCTAGAGGAAGGTAGAGCGATTTGCAATTGCCATTCAAAAATGCATGCGTTTTGTCTTCAAGGACAAAATTCAGCATCTTGAGTAAGAATTAATCAGACGTGTTACACAGGCAGTATTTTCTCAGGCCAAGTTTGAGGGTTGCCACATTAAATATAAGCACCATGAGATGCCAGTAGGCCAAGTCTGGGGATCCATGAGGCTGTATTAAATTACAAGGGGTTTTCAGGGGTTTTATCATCAAGTGCCAGGTAAGACTTGAGAAGATGATTCAGTTCCTGTACTGTTCAGCGCGAACAGATGAGTGTTTGTGAACCTGGGAACAACCCGTCCTGTCATATATCAGCACTCAAAATTCCTGCGGAGGTTTGTTGTGTGTAACCTCTTCTGATATGTTGCTGTGTAGCAGAGCATGCAGATTCAATCACATCGCTGTACAAGATATAAGAATAAGGAAGTAAGCTTTCTTGAAAATATTGATTGCGATAATATGACAAGATTATAAAGAAGGGGGTTAAAGGACAGTTTCTTCTCTGCTTTAGAAAGCTTCATTTCTATTTCTTTGTGATTAGTGTCTTGGACAGGACATGGTGTTAAAGAGGATTACCTATTTTACCATCAGTACTACCACTTCTATTGTACACCTTCAATGGATTTGGGTTGCTTTTTTTTCTGTTATTAACCTCAAAAGAGACATTGGTACAACCTTGTGTAGCATAGCCTGGAAAATACTGATTACTCAGTCTTCTTGCTGGGCTCACAGCAGTTATTTCTCTATGAGTACCATGTAATGAACATGATTCAGAAGAACAGTGAATGATGTGTTTAATTTGGGTAACATCTCCCAGCCTCCTGTAGGTATCTTTGGTTGCATGTAGCTGTTTCCAGGAGAACCAGTTAAAAAAACTGCTTGAAGATCATATCCTGCAGATGCAGAAAGGCTGAGACAGAGGAGTCCTACAAGACGAAGGAAAAAAATAAAAGGAACACCACAGGCGGAATACGATCAATCCAAAGCGATTAAAAAATACAAAGAATACATGAACAAGCCACAGCACAGAACATGGAAAGCAAAAAAGGCTGCAAGCCAGCTATAGCAGCAGTCAGATTCCAGCTGACAGTATGACACTGTGGCGAAAGTACCCACAGAGCTTGTCAGATGGCAAGAAACTATTTCTCAAGATTTTGCCTTCTCTGAATACTATTTTACATGAGCCTCAAAGGGTTCTTTTTTTTTTTTTTTAGTCATTCAGGTTAGATCTTTCAGATATTTCCGATCAGTGCTCTAACCATATGTTTTAGATACTCCTGCTTAGAGTCCTCAAACTGAACCACCCTCGCAGTACCAAAATACATCTCTTGGTATAATTAAATAGCAGATCTTGGTGCCAAAATTTGTCTTGGATATTTTAATATGTTGAGAGAACTATTAGGAATTTAAGTGGAAAGAATAAAGGCAAATCTGCTCTATTTCCTACTGATCCATGATATTTTGCCCTGGCTCCCAAACCATCTCCCAGATCTTCACAATAAGGTATTTGCTTGCCAAGAGATTTCACACTTTGCACATTCTTTGGTAAAGCTGGAAATCAAGACCTACGTAGAGACTAAGGAAGCAGGAGAAACACAGGGTTTTACTGACTTATACCTGACTCAGACACAGTGAATACGGTGCATGGACGCTGTGCACAGGAGGACACTGGTGGAGGAGTGGGACTCTACAGACTTGTTCTAAAATTTTCATTGAAATAAGGAAATCCCACGGAGCATTCTGACTGCGTCAGATCTCTGAAAGAAATATCTGCCATTGAGAAAACTTCCAACAGCGATCTTTTGCTATCATTCAAAGCACTTCTTAGATCTGCCTACAAGACAGGATACTTTGTTCAAACATGAAGAAACAGAGACTTGAGATCTTTCACTCTTTGTTACTGCTCTTCACAGTTGTTTGCTTTGGGAAATCACAGATTCTGCAAAGCATGATTTGCTGAAGTCATCTGGAGTTATGTTAATGGCTGCACGTGCTGGAAGGTCTGCTGTGCTCTAATCTCACCCCTCTCTTGCCTGAAGATTAAAGGCAATCCCAGCTCTGTGATATGATGAAGACAACCTGGTCTGGGTTCTCCGCAACCTCTTTTTGTCGGGACCTGAAACTACAGCGAGCACTTTGCACTGGGCACTGCTCCATGTTTAGACTCAGTCAAGACAAGAGGGGAGACTAATGAAGTCACATGTAAAACCATTTGGACTGTGCTTTCCCAAAGAACACACAGAGATCAGCACAAAGATATCATTAGGATGGAAGTGCAAAGGTAAAAACTTGTAAGAGTGCATCCAAATGGCATTTCACGCTCTTGGTGAGCTGACAAACACATCTTTGATTTATTAAGAATTACAGATGCATCCAGGCCCATTAGCTTCACCTTGCTGCCTTGTGCCCTGGCATGAGTATTCACTCTTTTTTTCTATTCCCTGAAAGTCAGAATGAAAGCAAAGAGAGCTGGGCATGTAACAAGCATGTCAGACAAGAGCAGAGAGTGCAACGTCCCCATAACAGTGCTGCTGAGCACAGCCAGCTGCCCTGGCCTCTCCTAGGGTGGTCCTGAAGAGACAGCAGTGCTGCCAGATAGGCATTTAATAAGAGAGGCAAAACTCCCATCCTTAACATCTGGCAGCAACATGGGATCAAAACTATTTTTCCTGTAAAGACCACCACTGTGCTCTCCCAGCACAGCTTCTTCTGACTCTCTGAGCAGTAGAAGACATCTTGAAAGTCCCATGTTAGTTAAAAAGGGCAGAAATTTAATGTTTCTAAAATCCTCCAAGGTCATTTCATTAGTAATCAGTCACAGTATGTTAACTATTTTCAATTATATATATATATATATTTTGCATATTTTCATTTATAATTATACTGACTAGAATAAGTCAATTTGGTCTGTGAAAGCTTGTGCTATTTTCTCACTCATTCAACACCTGTATTAATGTGTCCTGAGTTTTATGGTATGAATTAGTAAAACCCTTTTGCATTCAAATGCCAGCTGGCAATAAAAAAAAAAAAATAATTCAGAAACAGTCACAGGTAAAGTGACATTAATGCTGTTTCTGACAGCTGTCTCCAGCTCATTTTCTAGTGAAAGTGGTCTGTTTTACTGAATATGATTGAAAAAAGATGCATCGCTTGTATAAGAAGAGTGATTTTTCCCTTCTGTGGCAAAGATGCACCATGTGGGGGCCAGTGTAGAGAGAGCCCACAGGAGGAATCTTCTTGTTGATCATGAGGAGGTGTTACTTGTCAGTGGTTAAATAAAGTAGTTAACTGAGAGCAAGGCTTTATAACAAGCTATCTCCACTAATTAGCTGGGTTACCAGTTATTTCAGCTTTGCCAGGCATGTTGAAAACAAGGAGAAAATAATAATGCTAGTACTTAGAATGGGGTAAGGCTATAAGGGAAGTCATTTTCCTTCCCCTCTAATTGCCGTGAAGATCTACGAAGGGGAATTCAAATTGCTGATGCTGAAGATGGACAAAAGTAACTGAACCTCTCAGGGAAGGGTTTGACTGTGGGAGGAAAACAGTGCTGGCAATTGCTAGGCTCTTTTTCATGGTTTCTTGAAGTGTTATACAGTGCTTCATGGTTTTTCACAACGTTTATGAAGAAGGACAAATTTTTTAGATTTGCTTTCAGCCTTCCATAAATTCCTCCCATTATTATGTCTCCCCATTACTGAGCCATCCATACATTCACTGCCTATAAAATCTTATTAGGTGATTAGTTGAGAATGTTTTAGTGGATTAGAAAAAAAAAATCACCAGAGAGCTTAATATAATTTCTATAAAGGGTAGTTCTCTGTCTCCTGTCATTGGTGTGGTTAAGTGGGAATGTATTTGGGACAGCAACAGCCCTACGAGTTCATGCAGGAGGGACTGTAAGACAGAAGGAATTTAGACAAAGATTCGTGCTGCAGCTAAAACCACCAGAGAGAGTGTGCCAAAAGGGGTGGTCCTGTCCCCTTTGTCCTTGGCCATGTTCTTGCTGCTTCTGCTGCATTAGTGAGAGAGCAGCCAGGAGGTGAGTGTGTTCAGACTGCTGAGCTAGCAGGAAACTAGTACTGCACCTAAAAATGAAAGGCTTTCCATTAGATCGGCCAGATTACTCATTTTATGGCTCTGTGGTCACTAGATGCAACCCTGGTGAAAGGGAAATGTGGGACTATTCGTTTTCAAGGCATCTTGCTTCTAGGTAGATTACAGACGGGTTATAACATGAAACTACATGAAGCAGCTTGCCCGGAATCACGGAGGAGATCTGCAGCACAGCAGGGAACTGAACCAGGTCTCTGAAGTCTAAGCTCATGTCCAGACCAGGCTACCCATCCTGTCCTTGCTGTGACAGCTGAAAAGTGGCTCACCTCGGTTCACCTCTTCCATTTTCCTGCTCAATCTGTTTATGGTTCAAGGGACACACTCCACCGCAGCCCAGATACATTTGTTTGGGACTAGACATGGTGAATTTGCCTGTGCTGTCAAAGTGCTCCAATAGGGCTGATGCCTGCAGGGGAGTGGACGTCGGGGCAGAGGGCTCTGGCACTAGCTGGGTGAGGAGGGAGATGAGAGCAATGCTGAATTTTTGTTGGTGTTCTTGTCTTTCTTTTTGTCTAGATTTCTCTGATGTTCCTGAACATCCAGAGGGCCTGACGGAAGCTGCCTCCAGGATCAACACCTCTCCCCTTCATTGGCAATCTGTGGACACTGAGCTTCCAAACTCACCATGAAATGCTCTTGAAGGTACTGATGTATTTTATAGTTTTGTGAATAGTTCAGGCGCAGACTTCTAATGTATCCTTGGCTAGAAGGTAAAAGCATCCTTCTGCTCCTTCCCAGCTTCAATCTGAGCTTTCTAAGTAGAGCTACAAGCCATGTGTCTCCCTGTGGGAATTTAGAGAGGATTAGCAATAAATGGAAAGGGACTGTAGCAACAGTTGTAAATGCTGCAAATCACTGAACAGTCACACAGTCAAAAATAGTACCTGGGGAGGACTGTTAGTATAGCACAAGCTACGGGGTGGGAGGAAAGGAAACATGAAGAATAAGCAAAACTTACTAAAAAGAGGCAGCAAAGCTTATTTGCTTGGCAACTGAATCCTGTAGCCCTTATTTTGGTAATATTGCCATTGGCTGGTTATTTCTTGGAACATCAAGGCCCTGGAAAGCTTCCTTAGAGGCCTGGCCTGGCCACTGCAGGAACAGCAAAGTGGGAGAGACTGCAGCACGCCGGAGATGTTACTGCCCCAGGCCAGTCCTTGCTGTTGGGGATGGAAATGTATTGATCTTGCTTTTAGGGGTAAGGACAAAGAAAAACTTTGTTACCTGTGATTTTAAGATTTTGAAGGCCAGGCTGAGACAACAGTTTTTCTTGCACAGGGTTCTGCTTGTTTTGGGAGGGCGTTGTGAGTGTCGGTTGTTATCAGAGCTGATAGGCACTGCAACACAACCAAGTGGCTAGATTAGAATCTCAGTATGTTTGAGTTTGACTGTGTAAGCAAGCAGCTGCACAGAACTGCAAGTAGGTTACATTCTTTGTACTATTTGATATGGCAGTATATCAACACATTGCTTTCTGGCCCTCTTTTTTTTTTTTTCTTTTTTTCCCTCTTTTTTTCCTTTTTTTTTTTTTTTTCTTTTCTTGGACAGTGCACAGACTTGGAAGAAATACATTAGTAATGTTACCTTAATGTGGTCTACACACTACATCTGCTAAACGAGACCCACAGAACACTTTCCTTTCTCCATGTGCTGCTGGAGGAAAAGCCAGGAAGGATTCATGCTCAGGATTCGTGCCACGTCTCCATCTCTGGCTCTCCTCTATGCAGCAATCTTGGAACAAGGAGAATCATTAAATCTGGGAGCTGTGCAAGATGATGCATCGAGGCTCCCTACTTTCCTGTGTGCACAAAAGAAAACACAGATTCTGCAGTTCCTTTGGGTACTAGATGGAATCCAGTTCAGGAATTCAAGCACTTGTTTTTTCTTTCCTCTCCACCTTACTTGAGCTATTAATTAAAAGACTGGACTTAAAACCATTCTTCAAATTACTCTCCCCTACAGAAAACAGCCTTTGCTCACAACAATTGGCAGCAGCTAGGCACCTCATCATATTTGCATGTGTTTTCACAATGGTCAGCATATTTAAGAATCCCTGGCAACATCTTTTTTTCCCACAAAGGAGGAGGCCTGCACCCACCTCCAGAGAGGTGCAGTCCTGCCTACAGGTGTTCCTGAGCAACATATTTGAGATCAGCAACACAACATTACCAGTGTATTCCTAAGAGCACTTTGCAGAAGCCAGGACATGTGGAAACTGTGCGTAGTAAAACTCTTAACAGCTTTATGAATAGCCTGTCTTCACCAGTTCCCTAACCCCCCAAGGGCAGAGATATGCCTTTTCATCTTTCATGCGTCCATCATATGAAGTGCTATAAGTGCTCAGAAAAAAAGGTCACACATTTTATATGTATAGTTACATATGTGTGCATGTATATGTAGTTACATATGGTTTGGTATTACATATACATGCATTTGTAAAACAAAAATCATGTGCAGGCATATCTTTATTCATCTCCCTGCTTCATACATTAAAATCCCTGAAACAGATGTTCAGAAATCCTTACCTCCCATCCCATACAGTCACAAGCTCTAGCTGACGTTGTTGTTATCTGAACTCCTAATGCTTTGAGCAAGATAACACCACCTCTTCTTCCCTCCCTCTGTGCAATTAAGTCTTTCTCAACTACCCAGGGTTGAAGAGTTCAAAACCGGTCTCTGATTTATGGGAGCCAGAGCCTTGATGTGTGGAACTACCGAGACCCCAAACTCCAGCAGCCATCGGTAGGATCAGATGGCTGCCACTCGTGGTTCGCAGGCCACTCACGATTCCCAACACATCTCGAATGAGATGCCCCGCATCAGTGGCAGTGTAAAGTTTGAAAAGTTTGGCTCAACTGCTTCCCCGTGGGAGACCTGGCGAGCACAATGCTCAGATCAACGGTGAGCAAACATTACCATCTAATGGCTGCTGGTGTTAATTACAACTATAATTTCTGTTTTAACAGTGAAGGCTGTTCCTTGTCTAAGTACTGGTACTCTGAAAACACTGTCTGACTGGAAAACAAATGAACATGGAAAGGTAATAAAAGCAATGTTTATGATTTTGCTGTATCTATCAATCATCTCTGGTGGGGCAACGTAAATGGAAAAAATCCCATTGAAATGTTTCTGGGTAACATGACACAGTTGCTTTGTTGGCTATATAAACTGCAGATACATGAAAAATAACAGTCATAAATAGTAATGCTATGTATTAATAACAGTGAAAGCTCTCTAACATTTTAATAGTGAAACACGATTCCAATCTCTTTTATTTCCTTAGACCAGGATGAAATGTCTCCCGTCCCTTTCTCATGCAATGGCAAGGACCACAAAACAGCCCTACATAATAGAAATGGTCTGAGCTCTGGTCTAAGAGTACCACTAAGATGCAGGAGGCAGGCACAAACTCTCTGTAAACACATCTTTATGTGACTCATTGTCCTAGGGGGCTGGGCTCTACAGAAACGTATATACACCATGGACAGGAAAGGCTCCAGTGACTGCGCTAAATGGATTCCAATCAGTGAAGAATGCCTTGACTGGGCATGCACTTGTTTTAGGGATGTCATGGGAGGTCCCTGTGGGACTTTCTGTTGTGTACACTGAAATATTTTTAGCAGACTGAGCTGTTCAGAGAACAGTTTGGTACAATGCCTGCATCTACTTTTAATGCCTCTTTTCAGGATGAGCTGCTCTTGGCAGCAAGGTGAATGCTGTAGGACCACTGCTCCATGTCCTTCCCAAATGCTGGGCCGCAAATATACACTCAGCACACAAAATTAATGAGTTTCCCATTCATGTACTAGCCTAGCCTGCACAATTCTTAGTTGCTGAGCATGTTACCGAGGTATCTCAAGAAGTCTTTACAGTAAAAGGTGTAATAAAGAAGTCTGCAATGACTGTCCAGAAAAAATGGGACAAGCTAACATGGTCGTGGCTTTGAGAACTACAGCCAAGTGCTGACCTAAGGTGTAGGAGGAAACAGATGAGACCAGCGGTGGCACTAACACACTTGCAGGATCTAAAAACACTTATTTAGGAAGAGATTGGGAACCACCAGAAGAGTTGGGTGCCTGGAGCGCCATGGGACCTCACTGATGCATACTTAGCTCAGAAAATTAAGGGTAATAAGTACTTGTCCCCTGTACAGCTGCAACATATTTAAGATGCTTGTAGCTCAGATATTTCCAGCTGCCCTCCTACCTCCTCCTCCTTTTTCTTCTGAGAGACTGTTGATCTGTTTATTTCTTTTAATTCAACCTCAAAAGCAAAATACTTTGTCTAAGTACTTGAGGATGTTTCTCGGCGGTCACCACAGAGGCAGTGATGTTGGTCCACCCTAGATTGAAACAAACCTTGTTGTACACCGTCTTCCTCAGTCAGTAAGATTATTTATTTTTAATAGAGCTACAAGGCCGCTGTCTTACCAACTTCATCAACTTATTATGGATTTTGTGATGCAGAAAGCCCTCTTGCTGGAAATTTGCTATGCTATTAAAAGATTCTTAAGTCCCATCATCTGTCTTACATCTACAGGCAAAGGATGACCCACGCTCTGTGTTCAGAGATCACCATGACACGAGTGATCATGGATCTCTTTTTGGCAGGCTCAGACATCACCACTAACACTTCGTGCTGGCCTCTCCTCTATGTGGTGGTGTACCTGGGAGAACAAGGTGAGAAATGCATGGATTGTACTTATACATGTCACTGTCCCTGCTTGTGCCTCAGCACTAGGCAAAATGACATTGAGTCAGTTGTCCCAACCCTGCAGTGTAACGTGGTTGGGGCATTTTGAGATAAAATAAAGCCTACACAAAAAATTCTTTCCTGGACACTCGCAGCAGAACCCCCTCCTCGCCCCACAGGGCTGGCCCTAGCGCCACACCCAACATGGCGGCCGCCCCGCCACCCTCCGCCACACACAAGATGGCGGCCGGGTGCGTCGCTTTTCCGCTTCCGACGCTCGCCGCGCTCACGGTGCCGGGGCGAGGAGGGGAGGGGGGGGGGCAGCGAAGCGGCGGACGGCGGCGGCGGCGGCTCGGGGCTCGCGGCCGGAAGCGGCGGAAGGCTTTGGGCGGCGGACCCGGCGGGGCGGAAGTGGCGGAGCGGACGGAGGTGGCGGCAGCGAGCGACGATGAACAACAAATTCGACGCGTGAGTCGGCGGCGCGGCCTGCCCCGGGCCTGACGGCACCGGACCCTGCCCGCGGCCCCCCCTCCGCCGCCCGGGACCGCTCCGGGCCTGGCCGCGAGTCACCGGGCCCGCAAAGCCCCGGCCCGGCTCGGGGGGCTCCCGCCTGGCCCCGGGGAGCGGGCCCGGGCCCGGCCGCTGCAGCCCCCGGTTGTGGCGGGGCGGCCCTCCCCGCTTCTCGCTCGGCTTCTCCGGCCCTCAGCGGGGAAGGGGCCGCGCCCGTGAGGTGCTGGGGGGCAGGGAGCTGCCTTCTGGCCCTCGCGTGTGCCTGGGGTGGCTGCCACAGGCGCTGGGCGTGCGGAATGCCGCGTGTGGTGCTCGCCGCGTGGGCTGTCAGGTGGAGGTTTGTAACCTCGGACCGTGTGGGAGCTCGGCAGCGCGGGCCGCTGGGTTTTGGCGTAGAAATTCTGGACTGCGAGGTGTGGCGCCTGATTGCTGTGTTCCTTTCCCCTTGCCAGATTGAAAGATGATGATAGCGGAGACCATGACCAGAACGAGGAGAATAACACACAGAAAGACAGTGAGAAGGAAAAGAACGACCGAGAGAAACCACAGAGTACTACCAAGAGGAAGGTAAGGTGCTGGCACCTGCCTTCCCTCAGTGGGGCGTGAGGTGGGAGTGCTGGAGAGCCCTCAGTTCTGGGATAAAGAAGGTGTCTTAAAGATCTGTGGCCACTTCACGTGCTGTTACTGTGCTAATGACAGCTGAGGGGCCGCGTTAGCATTTGCATAATTCGATGCAGCTTTTGAAGGTATGTAATCTGAGGGGAGAATGCTCCATTCACAGTTGCAGCTAGGCACAGCCAAGCTTTTGAATAGAAATGAGAGTAAAGTTTGGTTTCCCCCCAAAAAAAAATTTTTGGAAGAGGATGTGGGAAGGACAGGTTGACAGAGGAGTGGTGGCTTGCAGTTGGTTTACCAAGCTGAGTTTGTGCCACTGATGAAATAATTCAAGATGTGATCTCTGAGTGTTGTGTGGCTTTGTTAAGAAGGTGGATATACATGTTGTTTTCTTAATCTTGTACTTAATACTGTCATGTTTGAAGTAATACAATCATTATAAACTTACTGTAGTCCAGAAGAGAATAGAGACTTAAGCCCTAGTCACTCCTGCAGCAATTTCTAGTGACACAAGATGAGGGCTTTGAGGCTTTTTTTCCCTGTCAGATTTGACTCTTAGCTAGTGAGTTCTTGTTGGCCTCTTTTATGTGTATTAGAAGATTTTTTTAATTGGAAATGGATGTTTTGGAAATTGAAAAGACCTCTCGGCTGACTGCTAGTGATGGGTTCTGCCAAAGCTGACATAACAAGTTCTGAGACAGACTAATCCTCCCGGAGTGGCGGGGTGTTGGTTGCTTAAGGGAGTTGTTGTCACCAAAGAGTTGTAATTGCTTTTGAATCATGGCTTAGCATAAATGAGTTTTACTCTTCCCAGAGATGAATGACTTCTTAATTCAGAAAAGTTAAATTCTTGTATTGCCATTTTTAGTTGCTCTTTTTTTTTGGCGACAATCACAGTTAACTATTAGAAACAGCATCACTAAATTTTCCTTTTAGCTCTCACGAGGGTTGCTTTTTTTGTGACACTTCCCTGAGCATGTTATTATTTCCTTAGCCACCCCTGCACTGCAAATTTCTAATATTCTTTGGAATAGTCAGCTGCTGTTAGCCTAATGGTCCATGTCAGACAACTAACAGAGATGGTATTTTTTTTTTCCTGTGCAAATAAGGATCAGATGTTTGTTTTATAATCCGTGAGGGCAGGAACATGTGGACTTCTGATGCTGCGAATATAATTATTTCCATTCCTGCTCTTGAGGAGTTTATAAGGGATAAGCAAGGTTTTCTGTTCTGCAGGCAGTTGTCCCAGGGCCAGCTGAGCACCCCTTGCAGTATAATTACACGTTCTGGTACTCCAGACGAACACCTGGGAGGCCTACCAGCTCGCAGAGTTACGAACAGAACATCAAACAGATTGGCACCTTTGCCTCAGTGAGTATATCCCCGTTGTGCTTGTGTCTCGTGAGCGTGATGTGGCCATCGTCGCTGGCTTGCTGAGTGTGTGCACGTGGACGCTGTGCTTCTGCTGTCAGGAACAGAGCTGAGTGTGATGTGCCGTGACTTACAGGTGAGTTCTTGAACCACATACAGCATGGGACGTGTCCTAAGCAGTTCTCTGCCCTGTGCTAGACAGCTGGAATAAAAATGATAGAAATAAAAAGGAGTCACACGTAGCTTCAGTCTGCTAGCTGCAGCAGAACTTGACAGGTAAGCAAGAGAAGAAAGCAACAGCTCTTCTGGATGCTAGGTAGCCGTGAGGCAGGCTGTACAGTCCTCCCCAATGCTGTGCCAAGTGTTTCCATCGCAAAGAATAATGAACAGGCATCGGGTGTGCTGTATATGCAAGCAGCTGTTGGCCTGGTGTCTGTTGCCCTTCTGGAAGTGATGAGTGAGGTGCAGTTTGGTGTTGCAGTGAAGTAGTTAAAAACCAAGCTCCTCTCCCTTTTCCCTTTCGCTGTTTACGGTTGTTTATTCCTAGAATGAAGGAAGTGCTGGAAGGGCGGGCAGTGTTGGGTTGTTTCATGGTACTGGCAGTGTAAAACCATCATTAAGATGCCAAGGTACACAAGTAAAATAGGTCCTCGGTGTTACAGACACCACAAACAAAACCATTCTCACGGCCGGGAAGCGTGCTGGCTGGTGGTTGCTTTGTTTGTTTGTTTTTAATCTAGTCGTTTCCCCAGGTTTTTCAAAGGCCCATGCAAATGTGAGTTCTTCCCACCAGTAAAACTATCTGCTGCCATGTGGGAATTTGTAAAATAAAAGAATACAAAAATACCCTTTCATCTCTTCTGGAGGCTGCAAAAATATGCCTGTCTAGGCAGCTTGGTTGTGTTACTGCAGCCACGCAGGGTAAGGGTGGGAGGAATAGCTCGGAGCGTGTTGGGTCATGGGGAGCTACTGTTCCTGTTCCCCTGTGTGATCAAGTACTTTTGGCTACTGTGTGGTGATCTGGCAGTAATTTTTCAGTCTATTAAATCGGTGTAGACTTAATAGCTCCTTAGAGGAAGAACTTCATATGTTCCGTTGTCTACTCTTGTTTGCAAAGAATTGAGTTCAGCTAGGATGGAAGGGTGTTGGCCAGAAGATCTGCTAATATGTTTGTTTCCAAATTCTGTTAAAGACAGAGAACAAGCTGCAGGAAGAATTGTCTGAGCCAAAATCTAGGTTTGGGTTTATTCTTTGCTTTTTAGTAGAAAGCTCTAAAAGCTTTCATGTGCTAACCACTAGAGGGCATATGCACTTAGTGTAAGAATTTGATTTCCACACTGTGTTTGGATGTATCTAACAAAAATAAATTGCTTCTGACCCCACCTTTCATAATTATATTGGCTATAAAAGCAAATTCCTGCTTGTGTGGCAGAGATCAGAGGTTGGAGCAGAATTCCAAGGGCTGACCAAGTCATCAAGGTCTCTGATAAAGTATTTGGGATGGTGTCTAACCTCTCCCGCTTCGCTGCTGATCTGCTTAATAGCTATTGTCTTACCGAGTAGAGTTCTCTTCAAATGTGGAAATTAGTATAACCTCTTCTAGTGCCTTGTTTTGATTTAAAGATCCAGCCTCTCTAAGATCCTTTCAGAGAATCTCAAAGGATAAATATTTTATTTTTACGAATTAAAAATTCACACCAGACTGTCTGAAGTAGACGCAGGGGCTGCCATGATGGAAACTGGTATTTGTCAAGTGGTCAAAGTGTACCATAGCAGGTTGTAAAGGGAAATAAAAATTTAAATAAAAGCTCTGAGTGGTGCCTTAAGATTTTAAGACAGCACCAGAATGCCTCTGTTGTCTTAAAACCTGGACACAGTAAAATCAATACAAAATATGTCTCGTTTGGAGGTTCCTGCAGCGAGCAGTGGTTGATGCAGGGATGATGTGGTCTTGTATAGGGAGGCTTGGCTTTATTTGATGCTCTTGACACACATCCACTAATTAAAAATTTGGGCGTTAGGATTTAGAAGAGATGTCTGGCAACTGTTGTCTAGAGCAGATGTTACCTTAGCCTAGATTTCTTCGGACAAACACCAAGTATTTTTTGCAGGCACTTGTTGAATATTTCAAGTGGTCATCTGCTGATAGAGCCAGTCAGAAACAGGCAACCAAGCTCTGATCCTACTGCTGCCTTGCGGGTATCCTAACCGCCACCCTTGTGCCAAGAAGGTAGAAGAGAAGAGGGAAGGTGGCTCTGGCTAGCTGGTATAGAAAGGGAAGCCTGTTTCTGTAGGAGTCTTGGCTCTGATCTGTTTGGGCAGCCTCATTGTGTGGTTTGTGTTGTTGCAGGTGGAGCAGTTCTGGCGGTTTTACAGTCACATGGTACGTCCTGGGGACCTGACAGGCCACAGTGACTTCCACCTTTTCAAAGAGGGGATCAAACCCATGTGGGAGGTGAGTTGGAACTCTCATTTCTGCCTCGGTATTTTTCCAGAGTGCTTCTACAATGGACTCTTGTCACTAAAGTGAGGTCTCCAGGCTTCTCTCGGGTGCAGCCCTTTTGTCTGGGTTTCCTGTACGCTTGTTCTCAGAAGCCTGTCCCTTGTAACCTGGTAGTCCTGTGATCCTCTGGCAGAGGAGGGAGCACATGCGGAGCGTTGCTAGCTGTGGGGCTGGAGCACCTCTGGGCAGCGTTGCCTGGAGCCCAGTGAAGGGGACACCAGCAAACCTCTGTGCCTCCTACATGTTGACATTTGCTCTTTGTTATAGCTTTATCCAACGACAGCACTGTGGGGCTTTTCTCTAAAAGGGCTCAACCTCTGTAAGTAGGGTTCAACAAAGATGGAAACCAAACCTCCTTTGTCAGACAAGGAAGAAAGAGGCACATATGGTTAAAAGCCTACAGCTGTACAGAGCTGGAGGTGGGAAGAAGACTTAGCCCTTCATTTGCTTTTTTTCTTTCCAAGGTACTCAGTTCGCTTGTGTTCATTCCTGTCCAAATCTGTTAAAAAAGAAGAAAAAATACATTTTTGCCCAGCAAATCATTTTTCCAGTTCCTAGCTGGCTTCCAGCACTGACCAATACCGTTCGCAGTATGAGAATTTTGTGTGTTGCTTTGCAGTACCTAATTATGCTGCTTGGTCCTGAGAAATTTATATGTGACCCTAGTTGGCAATTATTTTAAGCAAGGTGTTTTATAGCCAGTTACCGCAAATACAATTTATATAAAACGCTTAACCCTCTTTGGGCTCCTGGTGAGCTAGCTGCTCTCATAATGTGTCAGCCAGAGAGACCACAAGTTAACAGAATTTCTATAAAGCGTTTCCCTGTAGCCATTTTAAGTAGGGGGTGGAGAGGTTCTTTGTTTTTTTACTTCTGGCCACGATGCCTCCTTGTATTTGTAGAAGAGGATCCTTGCTGCTGCCCTTCTCTTCGCTGCTTGCTTTGCAGGGCTTTGTTTATGTTCCTTTCTCTTTCAAATTAATCCTAACATGCTGCAGTTTCTGTAAGCACATATATGTGCATGTAGCTCTGATCTTTTTCAGGATCCATCTGTGCCTTTTCTGGGTAAAGTCAGAAGCAGTAAGCATAATGTTCCCTTGTGATTTTCTGGGCTGCAGATCATTATTATTCTGGTAAAGGGAAATCAAATGCTTGACTGAACCGAAGCTTGTTTAACCTGAAAGAAAACTAATGATAACCATAAAACACACAATACAGCATCTGCCTCCCAATCACTGTTCTCTTTCTAGCCTTGAACCTGCTTAAACCACATTTGAAGTATTTTGAGCAGTACCACTTTATTTTCTGATCCCCATTAGGCTGTGTGGAACATTTGAGGAGCTAAACTCAACTCTTTGCTTATAAAGGCTGAGGTGTAGACAACTTAATTCTTAGAGTGGAATGTTTACAACGTGGAAAACAAGGATGCTTAGTCAAAAAGCATTTTGCGTTTCGTAGGAGTATGCCACGTTCCTAGGATTTGTGCTGATTGGGATTTTTCACCTTGCATGTGGCTGCTGTCACACTGTGAGGTTTGTCTGGAGCTGACACCTCCCCCTTTCAGCACGGGCTTCAGCACATGCATGAAAACTGGGGGGCTGGTGAATGCGGCTGTCATGCTGCCGTTTCCACGTTTGCTCAGGATTGCTTCATTAGCACTTGCTGTCTCTGAGAGCACACAATGTTTAGTTTTTTGAAGCCCTGAAGTAGCTTTAAGGCTAAAATAAAGTGAGCTTTGTTACATGAAGAAGGATTGGGCTGCATTGCCTAGCATCTACTAGGTGTGACCCAGAGGAAATTGCAGGTGATTTGGCCAAGGATGTCCTGTGTTGTACAGCTCCCCCTGAGTTCTCCGTTCCTCTCTGTTTCTGTCCTAGACCTCTCTTTTCTTTCCCTTCCTAACTGCCACCTCTTAGACTAGTTCCTACTTCTCTCTTTGGCTTTGGATGGAATTTGTTCCCCTCTCACCTTGTAAGATTTCCCAGCTACAGTGTCATACAAGGGAATGCCACAGGGAGCGTTCTGCACAGAGGATGAACTGCTGTCGGATGTAGGCGTGTGTTCTCTGAAGCAGGGGAATCTGTAGCAGGTTTCAGTTCAACATATGGAATCGCAATATTGAGGTGACAGACTGGGTGCTTAGCATAAGTATTTTCCTTTCTTCTCTTCTCTGATTTTTTGGGTATTTCCTCAGGTCAACACAGACTGGATCAAACATTCAGCTCTATGTGTGATAATGTCAGTGGCTCCTAGAGAAAGGACTGGTCTTTGTGTTCACACAAATCGTGAGCCCGTTCCTGGAAATGCTGAAGGAAAATGCTTTTCAACTTTTCACTTGCTTTCACTTTTCAAACTGTTTTCCTGCCTTCTGTGTTCTGTGACGAAGGATTTTTCATCTTTTACAAGCAGAACTACATATACAGCAGATTAGGCAAAGTAGGAATTAGGCTAGGGTTTAAGAATAGTTTTAGGGTTCTTGCTTCTGGTTCTGCGTGCAGATTGATAGGCTGGTGTAGCCTTTTTTAGTGGGATCAAAACACTAGAGCTCAAGTCTTCAGTGTATAGAGAGCTTCCTCTGAAATGCTGAGTGTCATTGTTTCAAATGCTTTGTATTCAAAGTAAGTGGCATCCCTCTTTCTCTGCTGGCATGGGGGAGAAGTGAAATGCCTTTGCTTGAAACTACCTCCAAATAGCAGCCCCTGGTGCCCCACCCAATCAATATGTGCTCCTGTCAGTGGCTCTGCTGTCTTGTGGGAAGCAGAAAAATTGCTGGAGGGAAACAAATCTATTTCTTGCCCGTCTTCTTAGGACGATGCCAACAAAAATGGTGGTAAATGGATTATCCGTCTGCGAAAGGGCTTAGCATCGCGATGCTGGGAGAACCTCATTCTGGCGATGTTGGGAGAACAGTTTATGGTGGGGGAAGAAATCTGTGGGGCAGTCGTCTCTGTCCGATTCCAGGTAAGCTGCTCTGAGCACTGGCCTATACTTCCATTTGGCAGGGCTACAAAAAGCACCATCTGCTTACCCCTTACCTACTGTTCTTTAGGAGGATATCATCTCGATATGGAACAAGACAGCCAGTGACCAGGCCACGACAGCCCGGATACGTGACACGTTACGAAGAGTGCTCAACCTACCTCCCAACACCATCATGGAATATAAAACACACACCGATAGCATCAAGTACGTGCGGTGGCAGGGGGAGGGCCCGCTGCTGGTTGCATGCGTGCTTGAGCAGTTTAATGCAGGGCGCAAGAATCGAGGGGAGCGCTCGCGTGCGTTGTGTTCGCTGCAAACAGCAAGACAAACAGCAGCAATTGTTGCCAGTGCGCTTTGAGAACCAAATATCTGTATCGTTATTGTGTTGTTTTCAGGGACATTTGGTTCTAATAGTAAGACCTTATTCTTTTTAAGTGTGTAGTGCTGGGTTTTGTTAGCGATCCACCCAGCCTGTCACTTGGGAGGTGGGCAGCCCACTGTGGGGCTGTGGCTTGATGCATTCAGACGCGTGCAGTGGGGGGGGCGAGATCATTTGAATAAATAGAGATTCAGGGGAATAAAGCGCGGAAGCTAAAGGGATTTATGGTGCCATTAGACTTATAAATGTTCTTGGGAAAGTGCTGTGTGAATTTACAGTGCTGTACAAATGATTTCTAATCATAATAAACGTCATATATTAAGTCTTCCAGGCCCTGGTGACAGAGGCTCTTTAACAAGACTAGAAGATCATGGTACACAGAGAGGACAGCTGTATTTTTAAATAAACCTATTACAGCTTACCATACCAGGCCATTCAGGGTGACTTTTATTCCCACAACGTGACAAAGAATTGTATATATGGGTATTAGTTATAGGTGAATAATGTAATTTTTTTCCTAAGTATATTACGAACCAATACACCAATTAGGTCATATTGATTAAATTAACACTTGAAAGGTACCCTCAGAAAAAGAAGTGAAACTAATTAATAAGACATTGATAGAGCAGCAAGCTTTCTAATCCAACCCTTAATCAAGGTCCAAGTACCTTTCATGACCTGTTTTCATTATGTTAGCTTGTCCTTTCCACATAAACGCCTTCCTAGATAGCACGCTGAGGGGAGTTTGGTGAGCTCAGTCCTGGTTTTAGCAGAAAGCTAGCTTCCAGTTTTGAGTGTGGGTCACTAGCAAGAACACGCAGGTCTGTTTAAACTGCCTTTAGGCATCTGGTGCTCCACACGGCCCTCCTGCCTGTGTGTGTGGGAAAGAGAAAGGAAGGGGAAATTATTATTATTAACGGAGTCTTTTCCAGGCAGCTTTTTGGTTTCTGAAAGTTCCCACTTCTGCTGAAATCTACTCGTGATTTTGCCGGTAACACTTCTCATGCACTTACTGCCAGGAGAGGGCACTATCAGCTGTCTGTGTGTGTTAGGAGATAGCAAAGTGCTCATGTGGACACATTCCAGGATATTTTACTTCTGTTCAGCAGCAGCAGGCTGCAGCCTGTGGTAATGTGGCTTTGTGGTGTAAGAGGGGAGATGTTTCTGTTCTCCCTGACTCTGTAAGGAAAGCTGTGTCCTAGCTGTGATGTTTCTTCACATGGCAAGTTTAGAATGGAAGTGATGCGGCCTTTCCTTAATAAGCTCTCCCCACCAGCACGTCCTATGAAGCCACGGAATGCTGCTATCACCATGTCGGTAACTGGTTTTGCTCTGGCAGGTGCCAGTCCTTGAGTGGTGCATCCAGCCTCGTGGTCTTACTTCCCTACAATAGTGTAACAGACCGTGTTTGCTGCCCTCTCTTGCTGCATAGCATCGGAGTTTCGTTTTACTCTTCTGATGTATGGTGCAAGAGAAGCTTGTCCAAGAGCAACAGGTGTCGGAGGAGCCAGGCGTAGTAGTTCAGATTACAGTCGGGAACAGTTGTTAAATAGCAGGCTGACTTGTCTCCCACTTACTCTTCTGTGAGCAGGAGTGATAGGGAGAAGTTTGGTTTGATGGTGTCCTAGCGAAGCAGGTCTGAGCAATTAACCTTCCATCATGTCGGGTATCACGAGAGCCCTTCTTTCCACGGCCTCGCTTGAGCTGCAGCAGTCTGATTTCAGTGCTGTCCCACATCTCCTAATGGCACTGGTGTAATTCAGAGCAGAGCTGCTTGTCAGTGGGGTTTGTGTAGTGGTGCGTGGACCGACTTATTGTGCTTTTCTCGCCTGGTACCAGCTCTAGCACGGAGGGAGGAGCTGCAGGCAGCCAGCTGCAGTGGCAGCGGGGCGGTGGTGGTGCCTGCTTTGTTGCCAGAGAAGAGCAGGACAGCCCCAGCTTTCAGTCTGCCTCTGCTTGGCTGTGCCTCACATCATTAAGGTTTTCTCACTAATGAAGAATCTCTTGTGTAACTAGTTCTATCCTCCATAAAGTCTGGCTCCTTTTCCTCGCCCATCTATCAAGCCCTGTTGAAATACTGTCCGTCATGAATAAACTCCACTTATGCTGTGCATGTACCATGTGATTTATGACTCAGGAGGGCTTTCTAGCCAGCACTCTATATTCACACTCTGGCTGTGTTTTATGAAAGGCTCTAATGGAAGAGCTGTGCTGTAGGCTTTGTCAGGGCTGCCTTTCTAGGGGGGCTCGTGGCATTTTTCATTTGTATGGGCCGCATCTCTCCACTAGAGCTCTGCTCATGTGCAGGGTTTGATTGGCATTGATTGTGCTTCAGGGAAGGGAGCACGCTTAGCAAGAAAAGAACAGGCGTTTCTCAAAACCTTGACTTCTAGGTAGTGAATTGACCTGGATTAGCTTTTGACACACTGTAAATGAATGCTTCTGCAGAAATTGGTAGCATGCCCCTCGCTGTGGAACCTGAGCACTGTGTTTCAGGTTTTATATATTCCTTTTGTGATGTTGCATTTCATATTAACTCATTTTTAGACACCATTTTTCATGAGTTGTCAGAGAGGCTGCAGCCCCCTTTGTTTCAGAAGGCGGTGGTGCTGCCAAGCTGCTTTTGAAAAGTATCTGTTGCTTCACAGCTATTCCAAGGACCTGTTCTGCATTCCGTCCGTTCAGTTCTCAGCGGTGGGGCTTGTGCATTTAGCTAGATAAGCAGATCTTTCATTGCAATTTTCCCATGTTCGTCCTTTCTCTTGCTTGCAATATTGACAAGCTGCCTAAATCCCAGCAAGTGGAAGGGTCAGCCTAGTCTGTATTAATTTCCAATCTTGCTAGAAGAGCTAGAGCAATCTGTTGGACTCTGCTTAATTCCAGGGGATTTATAGTACCTTAGGCGTTACAGTGCTGAGCGCCTGGAAAGAACCTGTGTGACATTTTTTGGGCTACCTTGTTTCAGTAGCTGGAGAGAAAGCACTTCTTTGTTCTCTCAGAGGTGGATGAAGAGGTGCACTCACCTGAAGTGAGCCACTTAATAGTTTCTGCTCATCAGTGTTGTTAACCTTGGCGGTGACAGTGTCCAGCAGGTAACAGACAGCAGTACTCTCTATGGTTCGAAATTAAGGAAAAAAAGAAGAAAAAGTCTGTTTTGCTGTCATACGAGGGGTACTGTTGTTGGTTTGTGGTTTTTTTTTTTTTTTTTTGAACGCAGTGTTGCTGACCACAGCCTACTCATGTCTCAGTGAAGCCACGGAAAATATTCAGGTGTTTGTAGTGAGTGAACTGCAGTTGGGAGTGTGGTGGTGGGGAAATGATCGCTGTAAGGTTTGATTTCAGTTTTTTTTCAGGGGTGTAGTGTAAAGGGCTTGGCTGTCTTGCATACACCTTTGCTCTGCCTGGGGTTATCAGCCGATTTTTCTTTTTGCTGTGCTGCTGTGTGGTCAGCGGCCATCTCCTGTGCTGAGAGCTCCCACCTGCATTACCATCCAGGAGTCCCAGACAAGTTCAGCGGCGCTGCTTCGTGTGACAGGAGAGACCAGACCTTCACTGCGTGGCCATGCTGCTAGCTTCCACTGAGCTGGCTGGGTCGGAAGCATTTTGGTCGCTGTGTGACTTTATGGATCGTCCTGTCAGCTCTAAAGCAAGGCTGCTTTTTCTGAAAACAAAGCTTCAGTTATTTGTAAGTGCCTGCTGCAGTGAGAGCTGAGCAGCGTATAAAACTCTCCCTTCCTTTCAAAGTCACCACTGATAACTAATGGGACGGCTCGAGTAAATGAGAAGAATAGTTGATCTTAATAGGGCTGGCACTGGGTTCGTTTCACTGCAGGCAGTTGGAGGAAACGGCCTTGGACTATATTTTGGCTAGGGAACAAGGAGATATCCTAAGGAGGGAGAAAGGGTATGCACTGCAAGAAGAGTGCAGGGGCAATGTTCTCGTGCCAAAAATAAAAAGGGGAGGCAGGGAATGAGGTCTTGAATCCGAGGGAAATATGACAAGAGAAATCCTCGTGGAAGTGGTGAGTGTGTGGCAAGGTCGGTGTTCCTGAGACAGTAAGCTGGAGGTGGCGTGCTGGGGAGAAGTCTCCTTTGTTGCACCGGAGTTCAGCCAGTGCTCTGATTATTGTGTTAACTCTGTTATGTTTTTGTAGCGCTGCTTTTCGTTTGCTTGCTAATTTCCAAGGACATTAGGAGTTGATACTCTTCAGTACTGCTGTCCAGTTTGTACCATCTTTGGCTTTGGCTTTTTAGATGGTGTGTGCAGGGTTAACCTTGTTTGAAGTTACATGGTTTGCACGCGGGGCCCGTAACACTGATGCCTGTCAGTGGGAGGGCAGGTTGCGCTGGGTCTTGCCAGCTGTAGAGAGCTGTGTTGCTTCACCCTCGTTCCACCCAGTCTGAGAACAGGAATAAAAGCTAGAGGAGGGTGGTGAGGTTCCAGATCTGAGGCCCTGCAACACTGGCTTGATTTGTTTATTGCTTCTTTCTCCAATTCCTGTAACGCTTCCAGGTGCTGTAAGTCTAAGAGCACCTCCTTAGACTTGGGCTTTGAAATGATGGGTTCGCTGACTTGTTCTTTGTCCCCTTTGTATATTTTATTCAGAAAGGTCTCTGGCTTTGTAAGAGGTTCCCATATCTTGGTGGCCTGTCTCTTACCAAAGAAGCCACTGTAATCTATTTCACAGTCCTTTTCAAGGAGGTCAGTTCGGATGTGTTCATTTCAAAGCCGTGATGGCTTCCCTCTTGGCCTGTGCTACAGATACTGCCAGATATAGGAAAGGATTATTTCAGGCTACAAGAATATCTGAGATTTTTTTTTAAAGCTGCTGGACTGTAGGCTTGTCAAAAAGTTCCTGGTGGCTTTGGACAAACCCTTTAAGCACTCTGAAGAGCACGGGGAGAGGGATGGTCTCTGGTGAGTGTCGTGAAGGTAGCGTGTGCTATAAGCTCTCCACCTCTGTTTTTAGCTACGGAAGCAGATGGAAGGGAGGCGGAGCCGCACAGGAAAATACCATGGGGAACTGCTAGGACTTTGAGGGTGGTGTGGAGAGAACTGCCGGCGCTTCTTGCACAATCGTGATTTGGAAAGTCCCTTGAAGCCGCTGTGGCCTCTCTTCCTCTTTTTGCTCTGATGGTGGCTCCTTTTTGTGTTTTTTTTTTTTCCATCCAACTTGCTGAGGATAAAGGGAGCCCTGCTTGCATCCTGACCCCGGGTAGTGGGGGAGAAAGTGGGAAGTTTCACCAGTTGTGGGTCAGGAATGAGTGTGGAGGACCAGCTCTGGCTGGCTTTATTTAGCCTGCTAATGTTTCCATTTCCCATCTGTTCAATGGGAATAACCTAAGTGTTGGGGATCAATTCACTGAGTATCTGATCGCTGCACAGACAGTATAGCACCGAGGTACTAAAAATGTCTATACATAAAAATAACCTCTTAGACTCTCTGGCACCGTGCCTTTGGCACATCACAGGCCATAAAGATTCTGCCAGATGAAATTAACTGGCAGCCTTGTTCGGTACGAAATGGAGAGCAGTTTGCTCTGCTAGCATAGTTTAGGTACATTAGGGCAGACACATCTTAGTGGATTTTTTCAGTCAAGTCAGCAGATAGTTGGAATAATTAGTGCTATAATATGTATGAGGGTCCAAACTTAAACATTCTTGGCTAGGAGGTCTTTTTCTCTGTCTGTGAGAAGGACTTGGCAGCTGAAGGACTATGTGCGTGGTGTTATGTGATGTTGGAACAGGGGACTCCTTGGTTTGAAAGGGGTAGTACATCATCAGTTATGTTGACAAATAACCTTGTGTCCCTTTTGTAGAGAAAAGAAGTTACGAATTTGGGTAGAACTGTGAGAGAAGAAAGAGAAGATGTGATGATGGGTGATGGAAATGTGGTAGAAATGTAAGGCACGGGAGGCTGAGGGGAAGACATGAAGGTAGAGACGAGGCTGGAGATGTAGTTAGCTTTCCAACCTGCATTCGGCAGCGAGGAGGAATTCAGGTCAAAAGTTAGTCTTTCCCTAACTTTCTGCTGGAGGGAGGCAGTTGTACCCCCAGTGCCTGGTACCGTGCACTGACTGGGTGACACAGGCAGTTTTCCTTGAACTTGTAGGGTGCTGTGGGGGAGCTGTATCTGGGAAGACCTGGGGGGAAGGCTCCCATTTAGGTGCCTCTGCCGCCGTGTTGCTTAGAATGAACCACCTGTGGCTTCGTCTCTGTCCTCCAAGCAGCGTTCAAGCTGCATTGCAGATCTGACCTCAGCGATCGTCTGTGAGATGCCTCAGCGAGTCCTCTTTCTGCAGACTTACTCACCTTTGATTGTGCCCTGCTATTTCCCAGCAGATTGTTGAGAGAGGGCTGCTGTACTGGTGCCCCACGGCTGTCTCTGGTGTGCTCTCTTGCAGCATCTACAGCACCCTGTGCTGTCAGCTTTCTCCCTCACGTTTCTTTGGCCTCAAGGGTTGGTGTCTGAGGATCAGCTCAGAGATTCCAAGTAGCTTTGGGGCTTCCGTGGATGACTGTTACTTGTCCGTCCTATTCAAGATCAGAAAGATTTTGTGCTCCCATGGGTGCTCAGAAGATGGTTTTTGATCCCCTCAAAAGAAGGATTTGCTGTCCTGCGTTACGGGAAGGTAGTGTCGTAGATCCAAGATGGGCATCACAGTGACAAGCTTCTTGCTTGTATGTTCTTTGCTGTGTTCCCAGCAGGATTGCCTGTGTGCTGTGTACAGTCTTTGAGAGTACCCATGGCCTACACTTGCTGGTATATTCTGTAAATTTGGGCTGTGACTTTGCTGGGAAAGAGCATGTGACAACTGGGTTGCTTTTGCAGATGCTGACCGGGAGCTTGACTGTGTGAGGTTCAGGTAGGAGCCTGTGGGTCTGTTTTGGGCACGGATGCTGACTAATGGAGAATTTGTTTCTGTATTCTCCTGTTGTGTTGATGACTTGATGAGGTAATGCAGAAAACAAGGTATGAGGTAGCTGCAACAAAGCACCAGCGACAAGGTCTGCAGGACAACTTGTGTTTATGAGAGACCTGGGTTCCCTTTAAGGTCCCTCCTGCTCCATGGGACTTTGGGGTTGGTAAATGGCTTGGCATGTGCTGTAGGCATCAACACTGTTTTGCTGGGTCTGGAGAACGATGACGTTCTTTGATATCTCTGATCCCAGAAGATAATAGTCATGCTCACGTTAACCTCAGCATCTTTTCCGAGAGGGCTTTCAGTATTCTGCCTTCGTAAAACAGACAGCAATTTTTCAGTCTGCTAGCTTTGTCCGTCAGTAGCATTCTCCACCAGGGAATGCAGCGTTAGGCCTGTCCCTCTAACTCGTCTGAAAACGTTTTCGTTTCAAAGAGCTCTGGTGTTTTTATTGGGTTGTCGTTAACAACGCAGGTTTACAATAGGAATGGAGACTTTCTAATAACGATGGGATTCTGCCACCTGATTGAAGAATGGCCTGATAACTAAGCCATGTGGCATTAAAAGAAGAGCCTGTTGGAGGGATTACTGCATACTCAGATACGTGGTGAAGCATGAGGGCAGTAACTGGCAGGGCTTAACCAGCCAAGAAGTGTGACAATCCTCCAGAAACATGTAACATCGGCTGTTTTATCAGTGATAGGAAATGGATATTCCATTTGCGACTGAGAAGGTCGTACCTGTCTCTGGGTATTAATGTGGCTGTATCGCCAGCAGCCAGTGGGAACGCTTCATGGCTGTGCAGAACGTAAAAAGCTGCCTCGCGCTGTCAGATGTTTGGCTGGGTTTTAAGGATGCTTCTATCCACTAGGGCTAGCAGAGGATATTGCCTTGCTCTCCGAAGACAAGTGCCTTTCAAACGCCATTGAATGTTTCTGCTCTCGTTAAAAGTTAAGAAGCCTTTGATCTGAAGTGCTGTTTTTTTGTTTTTTGTTTCATTTTTTTTTTTTCCCTCTGGCTTGCCAGGGCCTGGGAGGAGTTTCATGGCCTGGTGAACAGCAGTGGCCGCTGATCGAACGCTCCCCCTCCCTCTGTCACACGCAGGGTAGGGCCTCATCTTTCTTCCTATGTGACTTCACGGCATACCTCTCAGCTTCCAACCCTCTTCCCGTGGGCTGGCATGTTTTCCTCTTGCCTCGTGGGCCTGATGGTGGGCTCATTCCACTACTGGCTCTTTTCCTAAAGCTCAAAACACATTTTTTTCCCCCAACCAAAGGCACCAACATTCACAGTGGTCTGCATTCACTCAGCATTTTCTGATACAATGCTGCGTGCTGTTTTGCTAATGTGTCCTTCCTCTGTGCGAGCCGGTTGTATCCCAGACCTAGTCCCAGGAGGCTGAGAGGTACGTCTTCAGCTCGGGTCTGCTGCCTAGGGCTGACTGCTGTCAGGTACGGAGTGGTAAATGAATGCTGAGCACATCCTTGTGAGGGGCACCGCGAGAGGCGCCTGGAGCTTGGCATACATGCCTCTGCTCCTGACAGTGGGCTGGGGCAGAATAAATTAGTCTGTCAATAAAAGCTTGTTCAGGAAGGACACGCAGTAGCTACTGTATTTAGAAATAATAATGCTGTGGCTAATGAGATGAAACCACCTGCTACTTCTGGTAATGGCAACCGACCATGTGCAGAGAAAACAGCCAAGGTGAGCTCGGTGCCGTTGTGAGCCTTGCAGCTCAGACTGGCTTTCCCCTCTAACGCCTGCTTCCCAGACAGCAGGCCCTTTCCTTAAAAAGGACTAGCACGAGGCCTGGTGAGGAGGGTCGTGTTTGGTTGTAGCCAAGTGGGATTGCTGCACTGCCGAGTGCCAGAGTAGAGGAATCTGTTTGAAGAAGCATTCCCCAGCCTAATTCCCACCCTCTGGTGGCGTGTAGCTGCTCCAATACAGCCGAGCATTGAGAGCCCGCTGGGAATCCCACTGCTCCCAAAACCTCCTTCCGCAGCTTTGGGCAAGCAGTGCTCTCATGGCTTGCTTGGAAGTCATGGATGAAATAACCTTTCCTCACAGATTTGGCTTTTTGTGAGGATCAATGTTTACAAAACATTACACAGGCACATAGGAGTGTTTTTATTGTTGAGAGGACATTCAAGTGACCTTCCAGAAGAGAAAACAAGCTCACTTCATGAAACACCAGTCTCAGAAAGCAGTACATGTGCCAAGGGGATAGAAAAACAGTGACAGAGTTGATTTAGCTCTCAGCTGTAGCTGTAGTGAGTTACCTACCAGGGAGAGCAGTGGTGAGCAGAGGGCCGGGGCACCACGGTAGGGGTGAAAAGAGGGGAGATGTAGGAACCTGCCCAAGAAAGAACTAACCACTGTGCCATCCTCCTGAGGTAGATGACACGGGTGGAAGTACTGAATGGGACAGAAAGTCTAATTGCTGTTGCAAATTAACTGGAATCCAGTTAATGAATCCTGAATCATGTTCCCAGATGGCAGCACAGCCTGCTTTGCTTGCAAGTACAAAGGTGAACCCCAGTCTTCTACAGATGGCCTCCAGCATGGTTTTTTGCTGTCATGTAATAGCAGAGTAACTTGTTTAACTCTCCTAAAGAGTGTTTTTGACTTCCTTCTGCTCCTCCAGCTCTCCAGCTTGCCTCCTGGAGCTGTTCCAGCATGCACTGTACTGTGATGTTACAGCTACCACGTGGCTTTTAGCAGCACACAAAGCTAGCTCAAGGGCTGAAACAGGGTTTTACAGTCCTGCAAAGCACCTTGCTTCTGAAGCTGTGAGCTGCCTTCACTCTTCAACACGGCTCTGCCAGTTTGTCGTGATGTATGCTGGGTTATCCCTTGGTGTTTGGTTTGGGCATCTTACTGTCCTGCCCTGTTAGGGGAAGGGGCGCCAAACCTGTCCTATCAAAGTAATTGTTATCTCGTTTAATTGCCTTTGGATAAGAAATAAATTAAATAATAATAAAAAAACCAACCCCACAACCTTTTATTAATGAGTAAATATGGTTTGCCTGTTCCTGCTGCTCACAGGCCAGCAGTAAGCATTAACACAGGTTTCGGTACCCTGCCCCATCTTCAGTTGCTGCCACGTGCTGCAAGACTACACAAACGAAGGTTGTGGACCAGCAATCCTTTCTTTGTCAGTAGCCACATGGCTTTACTCATGTCAGTAAAAGCTGCTGAAGAAGCTCTGCCATTTAAACTTGGGAAAATGTCCTCTTTGGATTTAAATATTCTTTAAAGGCAGGAGAGACCAGAGGCCTAAACTTGTTGATAATGGGACAAAAGGAACTAGCTATGAGATACTGAGGCAGGAGAAGGCTTCACTGCCAGTATATTTTTGCTCCAAGCAGAATCCCTAAGGACAAACATTTGGGAAGGAAGAGATCTTGCAAATTGTTTAAATCCCAGAATCTGTCAGGGAAGTTTGCAGTGCCTGTGGTGCTTTGTTCACAGGAGATACCGCTTTTTTTCTTCCTGCTGAATGGGGACGAACCAAGATCTTGTGTTCAGGTGTTCTGGAGCAGCAGGTTGGCTTAGTAGGAAGTCTGTAGTGAGAAAGTTCTGCTTAGGAGGTTTAACAAGCATTGTTTTGGGTTACATGCTGGGATGGCAACACTGATAGCCACGGTGGGTGGAACCTTGGGGTGCTGTGATCTGAACAATGCATATCTTTAACCTCTCTTTTCCCTCTGTTTTCCAGGGATAATTCAAGCTTTCGAAACACAAAAATCACATTGTGAGAACAAGAGTTGGCACTAAGCTCCTCTCTCCGTGTCGAAAGCACTGAGAGGTCTCCACCAGTGCCCTCCGACCTCTGAAGGGACTCATGGGCCACTCTCGCACTCCTCCTTGGAGGAAGGATCCATCTGAAGCCCTCCAGCAGCGGTGATAATAGAGGCTGATTTTGTCATACACAAACTTTTTTAGCAGTGGGGCGGGAGGCCAACCTTTCAATTAGCAGCGTGCCCTCGGGGCCGCATCTTGCAGCACTTTCCTCTCTTTCTGTACATGGCATGCAGGATCCCTGGGATTCTGCCTTGACGTCGGAGCCTTTTGCTGAGGGATACCAGTATTAAAAATCTCTCTGCAGCTGGGAGGAGCTTCCCAGTTGAGAGTTAGCCCCATGGTTTTCAAATGCCCACTTTCAGCTCTGCCAATAAATTATTGGGTCTCTTTGTTTCTTTCAGTCTTTTTTTTTTTTTTGGTCTAAAAGTAGTGGGGTGGTGTTTCCCTAGTCTGTGATAAGACCATAGGCCTGCTTCTGTGGGTTCCATAAGGCAAATTCCCCTGAGCTACCCACCTACATGACCTTTGTGACCTGAAGCTACAGATATAACTGTTAAAAAAAAATTAGGTTACTCTGTCTTTGCCTCTTCTTCATACTCCCTGTTCAGCAGTGCCTTGCACCCAGCCTTCCTTGCTGGGGAGAGGGCTACAAGCTGCCCTTAAACTAGGACAAAGAGGTGTCTGGTGTCGCTTAATTGCTTTATTCCAACTGTCTCAGTGGAGAACCATCAGGAAAAGCTGAGTGCAGGGCTGCGCGTGCTTCTGTGGGTGGCTGAGGTCTGCAACTCTCCAGCCGTCTGGGAAATTGGACCCCAGTGGCTGTAGCAAAAGAGGGTGATGGCTTGGGCTGCTGCGTGGAAGCTGTGACCAGAAGAGGGACTGAGGGTGACCCCATGTCTTTTGTCCTCTGGGGTGAGGCTGGACTGGGAGGTTGTTGCTTGGAAAGACAGCAAGGCTGCAGTTCAGATGCCACAGAAACAATAGGAGCTAATTATTTCCTCTGATTCTGCTTGAGTACAACACTAATTGTACTCATTAACAACTTTAGCCTTTCCGCTCTTCCTTGGGGAATAGCACAATTGCCTTTCATTTTGAATAGAGCCTTTGCATTGGGCCTGAGGGGGAGGCTCTGGCCGGAGCTGGGGCACACCTCCTGCCCTGGGCACTCCTCAGCCCCAGGGAGAAGGGGCTGCCGGCGCCAGTTTGGTAGTGACCGCAGAACCAGTAGCCCCTGGGGGAGAAATATCAGCCTTGGGGATCAGGAGACCTTCAGCCTTACGACTCCAACTGCAAATTCCTTGTGTTGTTATTGAAGCCTAGACTGAAAGCAGCCAGGACTGGCAGAGAAGACAGCCTGAAGTATTCTTCTGAGGGGCTTTGTTTTCCACATTGAGGGTTTCGGTCCGAGGCAGTAGCACGGTGACTGATGACTGCCTGCTCCCCATGGCCACACAGCTTGTGCCTGCTGGCATCTGGCTGGACAGGAGCACAAGGCAATTTCCCTGGCTGTAGCATCACTCTTAGTGTTTCTCGAGACCCCACAGTCCTATTCCTGTTCCTGCCGCTTGTTTCCCACCAGCTTTCAACCAAATGCTCTTTCCCAGGCGCAGTTTGTTTTCCCTGCTGTGATCAGGTACTACTACGGCTGCTACTTAAAATTCCTTTTAAATACAACTCTCCCCTGCTGCTCTCTGGTATTTGTTAGGGGGATTTAGTTGTAATTACATTTTGGCAATCTAAGCAAAAATAGCCCAGCAAGGCAAGGCTGAAATACTAGCTGCAGGCTCCTTTTATCCACAGCGCGTTTAGCTTCTTGCAGATGACATCACTTAGGGTTTTAGTCCTGTTGTTGTGCCCAGCTGCGTGTCGCGTCCACCTCTGCTATTTCATGTACTCGCCCACTTCTTGCTTCTCATGCCCTGCGTCTAAGCTGGTGCTGATGGGCGCAGGCTTGCTATTAAATCTGAAAATGCTGCAGTCCTGCTGTGCTCGCCCTTAAATACTCATTGCGAGAGAGATGCAGAAGAGCCCTTCCCCTGAGGCTGTGCCTCCCGCTGCCGCTGTGGTTGAGCTGTGGAGGAACTCAGCACCAGTTCCTCTTGCTGAGGGAGCGAGCTGGCTGGGACCTGGAGTTTGCCCTCTTGAATGCTATGAGGCTTCTTGAGGGCAGAAGAAAACTGGTGTTCTTTGATCGATGCGAAGCACTGGATTTGGTGCTTCCACTGGCTTGGGGAGGGATGGAGCCAGACTGGTTCCTGAGCAGTGCTTTTGGGTTGTGATCTATTGTGTCCTGCCAGTAAGTGATGAAAAGATAGCCACGGGGTTGTCTGGGAGGGGAAGCAGCCTCTGTCAGAAGGAGGTTTCAGATCCTCTTCTGATAGCAAGCCTGAGTAGGAGCCTCAAATCTGCGGTGAGTCTTGACCTTCCCTGCTCTCTTCATCCCGAAGGCTTTGTCTGCCCTTAAACTTGTTCAGACCCCTGTGTAGTTTCCTTTGAGGAAACCAGCAGCACTTTGAACCCCTTCAAGCTACGGAGCCCATCCCCAGGGCTTTGCTTTCCCCAGGGGGTGCTGAGCTGTGGCAGGCTTGCGAACCCTGGCTGTCTGCCTACAGCTGGTCAAGCAGGAGCTGACGGCTGGGCTGGGGTTGTCCGGTTCAGGGAATGATGGTGGGGAAGCTCGCAGGGCTGGGGACGCTAGGCCAGGGCACTCGGTCCCTTCGGCTACCGTGGGACTGGGGACAGGACATCACTGTGTGTGGCTGTGGGGGGACAGAGGTGTAGGGCTGCCACTCACCAGCGAGATGGCCATGGCCTGGAGGAGTTTCATGCCCCAGGACCTGGTCACATCACCCAGATCACAGCCAGGGGGCTGTGCCCATGCCCAGGCCGGTGGGTGCCATCCCTGCTGCTTGGTGCCAGCCTGGAGGTCTGGGTCCACCTGGTTTCTGTGCATTATGCACCTCTGGGGACGGGGCAGGGAAAGCCACCTTGCAGAGAGCACGGGGCAGGCTGGCACAGCCGGACGGATGGCTCCTGGCTGTGACCAGGCTGTGAGCACCCAGGAGAGTCATGTCTCAGCTGCTGGGCATTCGCTTCTCCCCTCTGTCCATGCCCTCACCTCTGGCAGCGCCAGCAGCCGGTTGCTTGCAGTATGCGGCTCATCTCCAGCAGCAACAGAGGCAGCTGGTGCCGGGCTGGTGGAGGCACGGCACGTCCCGGAGCTGGCTGCGGGCAGCACGAGCTGGAGCACAGAGGAGCAGACGCAGGCAGCTGGCAGCCACGAGGTAAGCAGCAGGGGGGGGCACAGAGCTGGGATCCCCACCAGCCCTCGGGCGCTCTTCCACTGGGCTCCCTCACCCTCCGTGTCCCCCTCTGCACGACCACGACTGCTCGGGCAGCTTGGCTCTGTTTCCCCCTTGTCACTCCGCTCAGCACCTTCACGGGGCGCTGGGACAGGGCCGTGTGGCTCAGAGGTCCGTGGCCAGCATGTACAGGTGGCAGGCGGTGCTGTGTCTGTCCCCAGCTGGGTGCCAGCCCTCACGGGGGGTTGTCCCCCAGGGGTAACCCCAGCGGCGGGCACAAAGAAGCCACAGGAGCCCGCAAGACTGCCATGAGGTTTACTTCCACGTTCAGCACAACCACGGCCACAGTGTGCTCCCCATCACCCCCGCAGCAGGGGGGTGACAGAGCCCTGCCACCCCGGTCCCCCTCCAGCGCTGTGCTTGGCTCCAGGAGCTGCTGCACCCACAGCCAGGCACGTAGATTTGGGGACATCCAGCCCCTGGCATCGTCCATGGAGCCAGTGTCAGGGGGCTGTCGGGTGTCACTGGGGCAGGTACAGCTTGGGGTCCCCGGGGAAGGGCAGGGCGGGCGCCTGGTTGAAGTGAGCCATGAGGAAGATGCCGACGGTGCCGCACACGAAGAGGGAGGCCATGATGAAGAAGCAGACGCGGTCGATCACCCGCCCCACCAGGATCCACTCCTCGTTCTCCTGTTGGCGCGCATCGAGGGGGCGCTGAGGGCTTGTCCTCGCCCCCCCTGCCCACCCCCCCGTGCTGCCCCGGCCCCGACTCACGCTGTTGAAGTCGTTCTGCTCCCGCGTGGCGTTGGCGATGTGGTTGCAGGCATCGACACAAGCACGGATCTCGGGGCCTGCCTCCTCCAGGCTCTGGCAGAAGTCCTGAGCGTAGCTGCTATCCAGCCCACGGCCTGCGGGCACACGGCCCGAGGCACCGGTGAGCACCCAGCAACCTGGCACATCACCCAGGGGAAACGCCAGCCCGCCTGGGGCACTCACCGATCTTCTCCAGCACGGTTTTCATCAGCCCGTCCCTCTCCTTCTGCTTCTCGAAGAGCAGCTCGGTGCGGGCTTTCCAGAGCATGTACTCATCGGCTTTCACCATCAGCCCCAGGGAGCTGCGTCGCCGGGAGGCTCGTGGTGGCCCCGGCGCCTCCTCCGGCATGTGCATGCCCAGGTAGCGGGGCAGAAGGTGCAGACACACCTGGGCACAGAGTCACCCCAGGGTCCTGGTCCCCCGACACTACCCAGGGCACCCAGTGGGTGCAGTTGGGTCCCAGTATATTGTCCCCAGAGCGCCCCTGTGCCACCGGGCACCAACTGCTCCCCAGAGCTCAGTAGTGGCTTAGAGGGGGGCAGTGGCGCAGCGTGGTGCCTTGGGGACATCTGGGGGTCCCTGCCTTGGGTTAAGGCATGCCTACGGAGTAGGGCAGACCACAGACACCCCCCCCTTAATCCCCACGTGTAAGGGCCAGGGGGCCGGAGGCAGGTACCTGGCGCACCCTCTGGGACATGGAGTGAGTGTTGGGCGTTCTCAGCGAGACGTTGAGGACGATGACGGCGTTCACCACGATCACCACCGTCACCACCATGAGGAAGGTCAGGTACCTGTGAAGGGGGTACAGGGCCTCAGCTGCCATGCGGCCGCTGGGCTACAAGCTATGGTAGTGGGGATTGGGGTGGAAACTGGGGACATTGGCACGCGGTAGCCCTGTGTCACTGCACGTGGAGGGTTGGAACGTCCTGCCTGTGAGCCTTGGCTCCCTCTCCCCTTCCTGCTGTGGCAATTTGCCCAGGATATGAGCAGATAGGGAAGATTTCCATGCCTGGGTCCTGTCCACGGGCACTGGCACCCAGACACCCCCGCTGGCACAGAGTGACCCCATCCCCTTGTGTCACTTACTTCCCGATGAGCGGCACCGCCTGGGAGGTCTCAGGCACCTTCTGAGCGATGAGGAAGAGGAAGACGGTCTGGGCCAGGAGCACGTTGATGGAGACAGTGCATTTCTGCCCGCCCGCTGCCGAGGAGGGACAAAGGGGAGGCTTGGCGGGGGGCAGCGGCGTGGGCACGGCGCTGCTTTGGCAAAGGGCCTGCCCAACAATGAGCCAACCAAGTCCTGTTTGGCAGCTTAACCCGGGGGTACCCAAAAATTCATCCCAAACCCCAAATATCTCTGAAGTGGAGCAGCTGGGGATGAACATCCCGGTGCCCACCACCAGCACAGCACCAGCGTACCTTTGGCGGGCAGAAAGTAGACGAGCACGGCCATGGAGGAGATGAGGACGCAGGGCACGATGATGTTGATGATGTAGAAGAGGGGCTTGCGCTGGATGATGAGGTAGAAGACCACCTGCTGGTACTGGGTGTCGTCCGGGGTGAAGTGCCCCGAATTGATGATTTTCCGTGCAGGGCGGTGCTTGATGGCCCACTCGCCGTTCTCTGCCACGCAGGGATGTCACCACGTGAGTCCTCGTGTCCCGCTGGGGACACTGCCAGCACCCAGCGTGGGTGGGAGGAAGAGGAGGCCTGGGCACGACGTGGGGAGAGGTGCTAGGGCCACAATGAGGGGGCAGAGGAGGGCGATGAGCACCGAGGGGTGCTCCAAAATACCCCTGAAAGCTACGGGAGGGGGAACCGACGGGGCACCAGGGGTCCCTCGGGGACAGGGGCTCCCAGGATGAGTTACGTGTGGGGCTGGGAGTCCCCCCCAGTGCCCTGCCACCGGGGAGCCGTGGGGGAAGCCGAGCGTGACGCTTTATTAAGGCGCGTTGTTTTCCCCCGCCGTCTGTGGGAGCGATAGATTTTTCCCAATCAAGATCGCAGCTCGGGCCGGTAATGAAAAAATAAATCTCTCCGCCCGAAAAGCATTTTGTTCCTTCACTATGCAATTAAAATGTGATGGAAAACGTCATCGTTTGGCCGTGACAGCTACGTTCCCAACATCAATCAAGCTGCCGGGAGCAGCGCTCTCCGGGAGGGACTGCCAGGCGGTGAGAGCCGCGAGCCGGGGGGGTTGGAAAAACAAATCTCTCCCCCGCTCCCGCTTCCACTAATAACTTAAGTACCCATGTAATGGCAAGGGCTGCTAATAGCCTCTCCCCCCCCCCTCCCCACCGCCCTGAATTTGGCAGCCAGCAGCATTGCAGCAGGCCGCTGGGCGCCCCCAGGGTGGGCTGCTCGTGTTTTGGGGGGGCGTGGGGCTACCTGTGAAGGCCTCGGGGTCGATGGAGATCCACTCCACGGTCTGGCCTTCCTCCACCGTCAGCAGCAGGTTGATCTCGTTGGCGCTGTAGGTCTGGGATCTGGGGAGGGACAGGTGGCATGCAGCAGGCCAGCCGGGGAAGGGGGTGACAAAAGTGCCACCAGGTCCCGCTGGCCACCTCCTGCTTTTTTGGCCACTTGGCTTGGCTCAGGAGCCCCTCACCTCCTGGTGGTCACGGGGTGGCAGGGGACAGCTTGGTGGCACTCGCCCGCTCCGGGGCTCATCGCGAGACACCTGCCTTGGGGACAACGGGGGTCCTGTCCCCCTGGGCCCCCCCCACCCCCCCGCAGGGTGCTTACTGGAAGACCATGGTGCAGTTCTGCCAGTCGAAGGGGAAGTAGGTGACGTGGATGGCGCAGGAGCTGCGGTAGATGGCGGGGGGCAGCCAGTAGATGCTGCCGTCGGGGGACACCAGCACGTTGGTGTAGAGCGTGATCTCGAACGTCCCGTCAATGCTGGGGGGGGGGGGGAAAGGGTGGGCTCAGCCCCACACGGTGCCCACGGGGCGGCTGTCACCCTGCGTGTGGGGAGGTGACCCTGCTGCACCCCGGAGCGGCCTCACTTGTTCTCCAGGACGATGTCGGGCAGCCAGACCATGGTGGAGGGCACCCGCAGCAGCTGGATGTTGTCGTAGTTCTTGGGGTCCCACCGCAGGCGGTAATCGGACCATTGCTGGGCAAGGGGAGCAAAGAGGGGGGGGTCACAGCACCCCCCGGGGCTGCCTGTCCTGTGTTGTCCCCAAAACGGGCACAGCAGGGAGCACCCACAAAAGGGGGTGTGGGTTACGGTGCCAGCCCACCACGAGGTGTAAAGGTAACCGGGGGGGGGGTCCTGTCTGAGGTCTCACCATCTCGATCCAGACGTTGGTGGTGAGGGTCTCCTCCCGCTCATTCTGGCAAGCAAGGAAGGGAGGAGGTGGCTTTAGCTCCCTGCCCACCTCTGCCCCCCTGCATGGGGACAGATCCCATCCCACCAGGGCCACCTGGGTCCCTGCAGCACCACCCCAGCACCCCAGGTCCATGCTCCTGCCCGGTGCTGGGGGCTGGGGGAGGGTCTCACCAGGGAGATGAGGTTGGTGAGGGTGAGCTTGAGGGTGACATCGATGACTTGGTCCCCGCGCAGGGCCGGGCGCAGGTGCCGGTTGTAGTTGGTCATCAGGTCCTGGAGCAGCTTCTCCTCCTGGTTCCTGCAGCTCACGCCTGGGGGGGGCACGCAGCGCCGTGGGGGCACCCCAGGGTGGGGATGGGGGGGCTGGTGCTGCCCCTGGGGGCTGCTGGCATGGCTGGGGGGGGGGTGTGCATGGGGAGGGGGTGCACACACCGCTGAAAGTACCCAGCAAACAGGGCATGGGGACACCCCAAGGGGGAGAGTGCATGGAGCTGTGCACCCATGGGTGACAAGCCCCCAAGGACAAAGACGGTGGAAGGGGAGGACCGGGCGCCCCCCCCAGCACTCCCGCCACCACCCCAGGGTGGGCACCCCTTACCTGCCAGGGTGCAGAGGGCGAGGAGGAGGCCGCGCATGGTGGAGCCGTAGGGCGCAGGGGCTGGGGCTCCGCTCGGCCGCCTGCACGCCGACCTTCTGGGCCTGGCGCCCGGCGGGATGGGACAGCTGTCCCCGTCCCCGTCAGCTGCTCCCAGCAGCAATGCGGGACAGGGAGGGGTGGGAGGCAGCCCGTGTCTCATCCTGTCCCCCCCCCCTCCCACCACCAGCAGAGTGATGGCAGTGTGCTGGGCAGCTCCCGTGGCGTTTTGTGCCGTTGGTGGGGTGTGGAAGTGGGGTTGGGGCCAAAATGAGCTCTGGGCTCAGTTCCCCCATGTCCCCCAAAGAGGGATGTGTTGCCCCATAGTGGAAACCCACACAGCCATGGGTTATGGAAAGGGGGTGCCCCCTGTAAACACCTCCAGCGGTGCCCTGTGTCCCCCCAGCAGTGACTGGTGGCCCCCAGGGCAAGCAGGTCCCCTCAGCTCGGCCTGGGGAGCAGTGCCCACCCCAAGGGTCTGAAGCTTGCCTGGCCCCATGTCGGGGGAAGCAGCACATTCCTGGCTCAGCGGAGAGGATGTGGCAGCTGTCCCAGGCCACCACCGGCAGGGGGGACGTCAGCTGTGCCCCCTGAAACCGGAGCCCTGGCCTGACGCTGCTGAGCCGGGGAAGAGGACATCCCCTGGGCCCCAGCCACGCGTTGCAGGATGGGGAAGACCTCTGGGGGTCTGGCTGGGGGTCTTGGCCCCCTGTAGCCGTAGCCCAGCACCAGAACACCCAGCAGCACCCATCCCCTGGGTGGGCATCACCCCCTCCCATCACACACCCAGTGCTCGGCACTTAGGGTGGGACGCCGAGAGCTGCACCCCGTGGCGAGAAGCACCCAGCTTTATTTCCCCGAGCCACAGCGGGGTGAGCAGGGAGGACCCCTCCTCCCGGCCACCCTAGATGTAGCGCTTGTTCTCCTCCCGGTAGTCGTAGGGGTCTCCGGAGAAGGGCAGCGGCGGCGGGTGGTTGTAGATGCCCATGAGGAAGATCCAGAGCGTGCCCACCACCAGCGTCGGGGTGACGAGGAACAGGCAGAGGCGGTCCAGGGTCCGGGCCACGCGGTTCCAGTTGTCCTTCTCCTGGGGAGGGAGCCAGGAGCAGGGCAGCGGGGGCACGGTGGGCATGGGGAGCCCCCCTCCACCCCGCCGTGCCCGTGGCCCCCACCTCGTTGTAGCTGTTTTTCTCCCGCATGTGCTTGACGATGAAGTTGGCACCATCAACGGCGGGTTTCAGGTGCTCGTAGAGCTGCTCCTCGCTCGTGCCCGCTGGTGCCAAGCCTGGGGGGCAGGAGAGCCCTGAGCTGGGCTCCGGTGGGCTGCCCCAGAGGGGACAGCCACCCTTCCCATGTCCCCCCCTGTCCCCGCAGAGAGGGGCTGAGGCTCACGAGCAGGGGTGACGCGGCTGGCGAGCCCGTGCCGCTCCGACTGCTTCTCGAACATGAGCTCGCTGCGGGACTTGACGCTGTAGTACTCCTCCGCCTTGGCGATGTAGCCGGCCGAGCTGCAGCGCCGGATGCACGGGGCGCCCGCCACGCTCCCCGCCGGCTGCGACATGCGCAGCAAGCGGGGCAGGCTCTCCAGGAACACCTGGGCACGGGACGTCACGGTGTCCCCACTTTCTGTCCCCAGGCTGGGCGCACGTGGCCCAGATGGGACACCCCGGGGCCGTGACGCACGGTGCCGCCCCTGCGCCCCCCCGTGCCCTGCGCCCCTCACCTCTCTGACCCAGTCGGACATGATGTGGGTGCTGGGGGTGCGGAAATGGAAGTTGAGGACCACGACGCAGATCACCACCACGGCCGTCACCAGCAGCATGATGAAAAGCAGGTACCTGGGGTGGGGGGCACAGACCTGGGGCTGGCATTGCCACAGGGGATGGGGACGTGCAGGGCCACCCTGGGGACCCCGAGATGCCTTCGCTGTGCCCTGCGGTGCCCAGGACTCACTTGCCGATGAGGGGGATGGCGTGGGAGGTCTCAGGCAGGCGCTGGGAGACGAGCAGGAGGAAGACAGACTGGGCCAGGAGCACCGAGATCACCAGGGTCATCTTCTCACCACCTGGAGAGCAGGTGAGCTCGGGGCGACCCTGCCGCAGGTCCCTCTCCCAGTGTCCCACCAGAAAGGGCCCCATATGGGGTTTTCTGTTGTATGAGTAGCACAAGGTCCCACTTGGGTTATCCTACACCCTGCTCAAGGGTGCCTGGCTGGGATGGCAGGGTCCTACACCGGGATGTCCTGGTGCCAGGATGTCCCCATGCTGGGCATTGGGGTGCCCCCATGGCCTAAGGCAGGTATGGGACATGGGGTGTTCCCACGCCCCCGGTGCAGGAGCCCCGGGGCCACTCACTGTCAGCCGGCAGGTAGAAGACGAGGATGGCCATGAAGGCGATGAGGACGCAGGGCGTGACGATGTTGATGACGTAGAAGAGCGGCTTGCGCTTGATGATGAGGTAGAAGGTGATGTCCTGGTGCTCGCTGCTCTCGGGGGGGTAGCTGGGGTGGATGTTCTTGCGGGCCGGGCGGTGGATGATTTCCCACTCGCCGTTCTCTGTTGGGACACGTGGGCCATTCTCACCACCTCCAGCAGCACCCGGGTACCAGGGTGCCCCCAGCCCCATACGGGGTGTTCCCGGCTGCCACGGGACACGGCAGAGAGCACCAGCGCTACCTGTGAAGCCTTCGGGGTCGATGATGATCCACTCCACCCGGTAATACTTTTCCGTCTCCGGGTCGCTCTCCTCCTTCAGGTGCATGCTGATCTCCTGGGCGTTGTACGCCAGCGAGCTGGGGGGGGGGGGGGGGGGACAGGCGGTGAGGGGCTGCACCCACCTTCTCCATCCTACATCCGGGGAGTCCTGAGTCCCCCCCATGCTGCACCCCATCGGCAGTGGACACCACGGGGTTGGGGACCCAGCTGCTTGCCCACCCTCCAGCCCCTGGCACCTGAACTTGAGGGTGCAGTTCTGCCAGTCGAAGGGGAAGAAGTCGACGTTGATGGGGCAGGCGCTGCGGAAGATGGCGGGCGGCAGCCAGTAGACGTAGCCGGTGTTGTAGACCAGCACGTTGCAGTAGTAGGCGACCTCGAAGAGCCCGTCGTTGCTGCGTGGGGGAAAAGAGAGGTGGCAGCAGGGTGAGGGAGAGCCCTGGGCACCCGGGACGGCTCTGGCCGAGGCTGCTCGCCCGGGGAGGTTGGGGAGGGGAAATTGAGGCACGGCTCACTTGTTCTCTAGGACTATCTCAGGCAGCCACAGCATTTCTGGCCGCAGGCGGAGCACCTCAATGTCCCCAAACTCGGATTTGTTCCACTGTAGGCGGTAATCGGTCCAGCCCTGGTGGGGGACAACCCCGGGTCACCCCCTCACCACACCAGGCCACCCCATGGCCCAGGGCACCGCTGATGCTGTGACACCCAGGGTGACAGCACGGGGACAGTGGCCATAGCACTGCGTGGGGACACTGCTGGGATGACAGAGGGGTCTGGGCAGGAGGTTGACAGTGCCAGGTCCCTGTCCCCTTTCCCCTCCTGTCCCTACTCACTTGTTCGAGCCACACATTGGTGGTGAGCGTCTCGTCCACCTCTTTCTGCAACGACAGTGGGGGGCACGGAGATGCCACAACTATCCCCAGGACCCCCCCCCCAACCCAAACCAGCCTTTTTGGGGTGCAGCCAGCCCCCTGGCACGGTGGCGGGTGCTGCCTGCCAGGGCTCACCAACGAGATGAGGTTGGAGAGGGTGAGGGCCAGGTAGACGTCCACGACCTGGTCGGTGGAGACGACGGGGCGCAGATCCTTGTTGTAGCCCCTCTCCTCGAAGAGGTAGTGGATGAGCCGCTCCTCCTGGTTAACGCAGAGCCCGCCTGGGGGGCGCGGGGTCAGGCAGAGCCATAGGGGGCTGGGGGTTGCTGGGCCTCCCCCAGCAGGGATGCCCAGCAAGGGCAGGGCAGGGCAAGGATGGAGGGGACAGGAGCTGGCCAGGACGCTGCACATCGGTGACATGCGGGGGCACTGAAGGGGGCACCCAGGTGTGGTGCATGGGCACAGGATGTGCAGGGGTGGTGCACACGTGGGGACGCATGGACACACATGGACACAGGGACATACAGACACCTGGACACAGACCCAGCACATGCACAAGGTACCGGTGCAGACGCAGCAGCACCGAGCACATGTAGATGGATGCACACATGGACACACGGACACGGACCAGGATGTGTAGGGACATGTTCAGGGATGCAGAGCTGCTGTGCACACAGACAGGCACACACAGACACGTGCACGGAGGCAGCAGCAGCGTGCACACACACCCACAGACACCTGCACACATGCAGGGACACAGGCACAGTGACACAGTGCGCACAGACAGATGGACACACACACGGTGAGGACACAGCTCCGGGTAGGGAGGCACAGGGGATGCTCAGTGACAGGTCCCTGCCGGGTGGTGCCCAAAACGCAGCCGTGGGGACACACATACCCAGCTTGGACCCTGCCACCATCACCCCCCAACCCCAACCCCATCGTGGGGGCCCAGGAACCCCCTGCACCCCAATCCCCCAGACCCATGGCCCCGCTCACCCGACACCCCCAGCGCCCCAAGCAGGGCCAGCCACAGCGGCAGGTCCCCCATGCGGTGCCCGCGGTGCTTTCGCGCGGTGCCAGCTCCTCGCCACCTCCCCGCCTGGCCCGGCCCGGCGGATGTCCGGCCACCAGGATGGACGGTGCCAGGTGCCGAGGGGGAAGGCTGCCGGCACCGGATACCCGCCGCGGCCCCCTTGTTTCCGGCACCCCCGTGCTCGGAGAAGGGAGACGGGCAGGCACAGCTGGCCTCGCCACCCCACGGTGCCACCTCGTCACCCCGGCGCTGGGAGGAGCAGTCCCTTCCCCACGGCTTGGCGGCCCCAGGGATGCTGCTTGAGGGCAGCAAGCATGTTGCCCCACAAGCTGGAGGTGTTGGCACCCACCGGGGGCATATCCCCTGGGAGGGGGGTTTCGTGTGGGGTGGCAGCTGGGGTGGGCACCGGTGCTGCGCTCTGGGGAAAAGGGTGCTGAGGTGGGCAGGGGTTCCTGACCGTGCTGGGGTCCTCCCCCTGGTAATGGGGGCAGGACCTGAAGAGGGGGGCATTGCTTGGGGGTGTGAGGTGATGGGGAGGGTAAAAAAAAATCTACTGGAAAATAGAGCCCTTCTTTATTGAAAAATAAATCTTTCTCTGTACAGATAAATAACAGTCCAGGTGCCTGTGGGGAATATAGGGTGTGCGGGGGTCTTGCTAAGTTGGGGGTGCCAGGGAGAGGAGGGCTGAGGACCCCAGCTGAGATGCTCCAGGTGCCCCCCATCACCCCAGGAGGTTGGTGGGAGGAGGGAAACTGATGCACAATGGGGGACAAAGGAGTGGGAGAGCCTGAGCTGGTGGGGGGGGGAGTTGAAAGACGTGACAGACCCCATCCCCGGCCAGCACCCCTAGGTTTTCAAAGCCTCGAGAGCCAAAGCGACGAGGCCAGGCATGCTGCGGGCCAGCGAGTCGCTCTCCAGCCCCACGAGGCCAGCGAAAGCCGTGGGGCGGCCGCCCACTGTGGCCCGCACCTGCGCCCGGTACAGCCCCTTGGCGTTTTTGGAGCCCAGGTCCACCAGGATCTGCCAGGGGAGGAAAACACCGTCAGCCCCAGAGCGGGGGGACACGTTGCTGGCAAGCTGGGGACAGTGAGGTGCCGGGGGTGGCTGCCGCACGCACGCACCTCCTGGAAGGTCATGGCCAGGTCCGGCTCCGGCACCCGCAGCACCCATGCGTACAGCTCCTGCAGCGCGCCCACCCGCAGCGCCGAGGCGTTGAGGCCAGGGCAGGCTGCGGCCCCTGGGGGGGGACAGGAGAGAGATGGAGATGGGTTCGGGGAGCAGGTGGGGGCACTGCGCCGCCACCAGCCCCAGGGTGCAAAGCTGAGGCTGGGTTTGCCATCTCCGGTGTCCCTGTGGCATCCCGCAGCACCTGGAGGCTGTGGGGTGCTTACCTCTGCCCACATCTGCCTCCTCCTCTTCTTCCTCTTCTTCCTCCTCCTCCTCCAGCCCAGGCTGTGTGGGCACCAGCTCACGCTTCTCCCTCGGCACCAACCCTGCGTGAAAACCCCGTTGGGGACGCCGCCGGTGGCCACTGCCTGGGCACAAAGCTGGGTGGAAATCAGCCCCAGCTCCCCCCCAAGGGCTCACGGTTTGGTGTAGGGATCCCCGATGGCTCTCCGGGTGCCTGCCTCTGCTGCGTGGCTTCCAGGGGGGTGTCGAGGTCCAGCTCTGCCCGGAGCTGGGCCAGGAAGGCTCTGCCCTGTCCCACCAGCTCCTCCACCTCCTCCTCGCCCTGCTGCAGGGAAGGGAAGGGGGACAGGGCAGGCAGTGGGGTTTGGTCCCTGCTGGCACTGTCACCAGAGGGGCAGGGGGTTCCCCCCATCCCATCCCTCTCCAAATACCTGCAAGAAGAGCCACGTCTCCCCGGGGAGCTGCTGCCCATCTGGGGTGGGTGCCGGGGGGCTGCCCCAGTCCATGGCCCTCAGCGCCTGCACCCAGTCCTGCAGCCGGGGCCCCACAGCCCCAAAGAGCCCTGCAAAGGGGGGTGGCTTTCCGGCCCCCTGCCTGCAAGCACAGCGGGGACAGCTCAGGCAGGCACCCGGTGGCAGCCGTCCCTTGGGCACTGCCACCTCCTGTGCCCCCCTGGTGGGACCTGGTTATGGGAAGAGCAGGACCCCACTGCCTTGAGCTGTCCCCAGAAAGCCATATCAGCGCCTATGGGTATCTTGCCCACCTCCACAAAATCTACAGCCCCCATGGCCCACCAAGCCCTTGTGTCCCCCCTTACCTGGTGGGGGGTCTCCGGGGTCCCTCTGCCTTGGGGCTAGGCTGGTCCCCTGCCACAGCCACGTCTGTGGGGACAAGAAGGGGACAGGACGGACAAGGCGTAGGGGTGCCCGAGCCACCAGCACAAGGGTGGCGTGTCCCCACAGGGCCTTGGGGTGGCACAGCCTGGGCGGGTACCTGGAGCATCCCTGCGGGCACGGGTGGGGAAGAAGTGCCCATAGATCTTGCCCAGGAGCTGGGGCAGGGCGCGGGTGAGGAAGGAGAAGTCGACCTGGTTCCGGATGAAGTCCCCGGCCCGGCGCAGGAGACCCACCAGCGTCTGGGCGTAGGAGTGCAGCTCTGGGGGTGCAGCAAGAGAACCACGTCCCTGGCACCGTGCCGGCACGGCATGCCCCCCCTGTCCCCAGCCAGACACAGCCCCCGTGCCCTGGCGTTGTCTCACCGCATCGCCTCGCCCGGGCACGGCAGGTCTCCTCAGCAAGGCGGGCGCAGGCGGCCTGGCCCAGGGCTGCCCGGCAGGACCCCGCGTAGAAGGAGCAGAGGCGGGTGCGCTCGGGGGGCTGCTGCTCGGGGGGCAGCTGCGACAGGGCCAGCAGCTCGAAGCAGCTCGGTTCCCGGCTGCCAGGGGCGGCTGCGAGGACACCGGCGCTGCCATAAGCTGCTGAGCCCCCACCCATCACCTTGGGGGATCCCCGTGGCACCCTTTCCCACTGCCATCCCGTGCCCCTTGGACACTCACAGTCCATCTGGAGGCTGAGCCAGTCCGCGAAGGCAGCAACGCGGGTGTAGACGCCGGGTTTGCCCCTCTCACCGCACCCGTCGCCCCACGAGGTGATGCCGTAGAGGACAAAGTGGCGCGAGGAGGGGTCCTGGCACACCAGCGGGCCCCCCGAGTCGCCCTGCAGGGGGATGCCCGTACATCAGTGGGGAGCACCGAGCGTGCCGGGAGCCTGGCCGTGCCGTGCCAGCGCCGTGTGCTCACCCCGTGCCCAGGGGGTTGCCGTGCTGGGAGGGGAATTACCTGGCAGGAGTCGATGCCCCCGGACAGGTACCCGGCACAGAACATGGTGCTGGTGAGCAGCTCCCTGCCCAGGGCGCCCCGGCACGTCTCCTGGCTGAGCAGGGGCACCTGTGCCTCCATCACCACCTCGGCCGACGGCCCCTCTGCCAAGCAAGGCACCCGTTTTGGGGTCCCCTCTGCCTGGCCCCCTCTTTTGGGGTACCCGCACGCTCCCCTCTTTTGCACCCTTGGCTCGGCGCCGGGCACTGGGGAGGGGGTGGCACCCAAGTGCAGCACCCAACCTCTCTGCCAAGGGGGACAGCCCGCTGACCCCGTGGGTGCCGGGTGGCACCTACCTTCATAGAGGGACCCCCAGCCCGCGATGTAGCAGGGGGTGCCGGGGCTGGGCTCCGCGGGGCCACTGGGCAGGCACACGGGGCTGACGGTGGCTGACGGGGCCAGCGGCACCGCCAGCTCCAGCAGCGCCAGGTCCCCGTGGAACGTCTTGGGGTTGAACTGGAAGGAAAAAGGGTGGGAGGGTGGGTGGGATCCTGGGGTGTGGAGGACTGGTTTGGGGGTGCCCGCCTCCACCTCCACCGACCTTGGGGTGAGGCACGATGCGCCTGACGGGCACTGCACGCTCACCCGGGTCCTGCTTGCCCAGCTCGTGGTCGCCCACCACCACCGTCCACGCCAGCTCGTTCTGGGTCCTGGCCGGGGAGGGGAAAGGGGCAGTGATTTGGGGGGGGGGGGCAACATCAGTGCCACTCCATGCCCCCTTCTGCAGGGACACCACGTCCCTGTGCCCCTGTGTACCCGGCGAAGCAGTGGGCAGCAGTGAGGACCCAGGCGTGCCCCACCAGCACCCCTCCGCACATCAGCTCCCCGTGCAGCCGCACCGACACCAGCCAGGGCCAGGCCCCCGGGGGGGCCACGCTGCCCCCCATGATCCGTCCTCGGGGGGCCGTGGCATTGACGGGGGGGCCCGCACGGTTCCCGCAGCTCCCTGGCGGACAAAGCTGGGGTGAGTGGTGGGGGTCCCGCCGACGTCCCCCTGTCCTCCACGGTCACCGACGTGGCCGAGGAGGGGGCGGCGGGCGGCCCCCGGGGGGGTCAGGCTGCAGCGGGCGTGCTGTCAAGCCTCATCGTGCTCACGGAGGCGAGCGGGCGGAGGGCCGGGGGCACCCCGCGGCCCGGCAGCTGCCGACGCTAACCTCTGCCCCCCCGGCACAGCGGGCAGCCGGGGATGGGGCTGGGGGTTTGGGGGGGGCCACCCCGGCTCACCTGGCATCGCCGCCTCTGCTGGTGCATCACTTGGGGTGGCGGCTGCCAGCCCTGTGGGGACAGGTTGTCACGGTATGTGGGGACATCTCCCCCCACCCTGGTGTCAGCACCGTGTCCCCGCTGTCCCCAGTTTGCCCCAGTCCCTCCCAGTGCCCCACAGCAGCGCTGCATCCCAAACAAACACCGCTGTCCCGCCCCAGGTGTCCTCGTCACCTCCAGTGACTGTGTCCCCGATCTCCCCATCCGCCCCAGTGCCCCGTTGCCCCAGAAATCCCTGTCCCACCCCAGATTCTCCACCCCTCAACGTGCCTGTGTCCTCAATCTCTCTCTTCCACCCCATATCTCCCCATCCCACCTCGATCCCTCTGTGACCCCCCCCAATACTCCATCCCCCTCCAGATCCCCCCCAGTGTCCCAGTGCCCCCACCCCAGCTCCTCCACCACCCCTCGCTGCCCCATCCCAAGTTCCCCATCGCTCCCAATGCCTCCATCCCCCAAATCTCCACATCTCACCCCAGATCCTCCTTCCCCCCCGTTTTCCTACCCCCCAACCTTCCCATCCCACCAGAGAACCCCCATCACCATGCTCCATCCTCTGACCCCAACCCTTCCCTCCCCAAATCCCCCCCCACCCCATCCCACCCCAGCACCCACACCCCATATCCCCTCCAGGCACTCCCAGCTGATGCCCCGTTTGTTATTGTAGGGTCTCCTCTCTCCGGGAGGGGGTCCCCACTCACGGCACTCCTGGAGGCGGCGGAGGCAGCGCTGGGCGCTGAGCAGGGCGCAGCGGGGCTGAGCCCCCCGGGGGGGGCACAGGAGCTGGTAGGGGGCACACGCCTGGCTCAGCGCCCAGTTGCGCCGGGGCAGCTCGGGCAGCGCCTGGGCGTCCAGCAGGGCCTGGCAGCCGGGGGGGACACCGGGGGGCACGGCGGGGGCTGCGGGGACAGCGGGGCTGTGGGTGTCCCTACATCGTCCCTGCACCCTGGCCGCTTCCACCTGGGTCACCCCAGGGCCGGTAGGAAGAGGGAATGGGGGGGGGGGGGGGGAGGGGCTGCATTGGCTTGTTTTGCTAGGGTCTCCTTGGTGCTGGGGTATGTTTTGGTAGGGTCTCCTTGGTGCTGGGGTATGTTTTGGTAGGGTCTCCTGGGCGCCGGGGTATGTTTTGGGAGGGATTTTGCTCTTATCAAGCAGTATTTGGGGTAGGGCTTCAGGTTGGGTAGGATCTCAAGAGGATGGGGAACTGTTTGGGTAGGGTGGTGTTTTTGTAGGGTCTCCAGCTGACATGGATTTTTTGGGGGAGGCTGGGCACTGCTCTGGGGAAGCCCATGGGGGTGAACACCTGTGGGGGGGATATGGTTTGGGTGGGATATGGGCTAGGGGTGGGTAGGGTCTTGGGGTGTTTGGGGTCTCTAGGGGACGCATGGGGCAGTGTTTGGGTAGGGTCTCTAGGGGATGGGGCAGTTTTTGGGTAGGGCCGCGGGGGCCGGGACTCACGTGGGCAGCGGCGGGTGGTGTTGGCGCAGGGGGGGAAGAGGCAGGGGGCGCAGAGCCCGCAGGCCCCCCGCTGCCGCTGCTGCTCCGCCTGGGCCCGCTCCAGCGCCAGCAGCGCGCTCCTCAGCGCCGCCTCCAGCACCAGCGTCCCCCGGCTCGACAGCGCTGCCGGGGCACATCAGGGCGCTCAGACCCCCCCCCGGGACCCCCCCCCCACACCGTCCCCAGCCCACCCAGGCCCCCTGCCCTGGTATCTCCATGCTGGTGTCAGGCTGGGCACGGGCACAAACGAGGGCGCACGGCGGGGTGTGAGCGCGGGCAGGTGTGCCCGTGCGTGTGCCCCCCCCCGTGTCCCCACGTGGCTGCCCCCGGGGCTGGCACAGGACAAGGGACCCATCCTGGTGCCCCCCCCCCCGCCCCAAAAAAGCAAATCCCATGTCCTCCAGCCCCCCGTTAAGCATCCCAAAGCCCCCCCCCTAAGGATGTCCCCATGCACTCACCTTGCAGGACGCCGGCTGGCATGGGGTACAGCCCCTGGCCCAGGGGGGCCCCCCCGGCCAGCTGCAGGAGCAGCAGCAGCACGGGGGGGGCCAGGCAGACCCCGAGGCCAGCACCCCGCGGCCTCTTCCCTCCTCGCTCCATCCTGGCCGGGCAACGTTTTTTTTTGGGGGGGGGGAATTTGGGGGATAAAAAAGGGGGGGGGAGCCCCAAAAGTGCCCGAGGCGCCGGGGAAGGCGCGGATATATAGGGTGCCCCCCGGGCGGTGGGAGGAGAGAGAGGGGCCAGGGGAGCACAAACAGGCGAGTTCATTAATGTCGCGCCAAGATGCCATCCCGGGGGGGGGTCCGGGGTTGGGGACGCAGCTCGGGGCCTCAATGCCGCCTTTGTTCGACGGGGGCCTCGGGGCGGGCAGCATCAGACGGGCGCTGCGCTCCGGCGCTGCCCGCGGCCCTTGATCATTTTCACGCCGAGCTCGGCCCCGCCAACGGTGCCCCCACACTCCCCCCCCCGCTCCGTCCCGCCACCCCAAATCCGGCCCCGAGCCCTGGGAAGGGGGCAGCTGGGAGCGGGGTTTGGGGGGGGGGGGGGGGTCGGGGTGCCGGGGGTGGGAGGCGGGTGGGAAACGCGGTGGCGGGCGCTTCAAAGGGGAGCGGGCACCGGGAAGGGGGCTGCGGGAGATGGGGGGCACCGGGGGGCGCCTAGGGGAAGGGAGGGATTGGGGGGGGGGCTTTGTCCCCCGGGAGCGGGGCGCTGGGTTGTGGGAAGGGGCCCCCCCCATGTCTACGGTTTGGTTCGGTGCGTGCCCCACGATTTTGGGGTGTCCCCCTTCCCCATTTGCTGCCTGTGTCCTTTGTAGGGACAGGGATGGTCACGGGGCTGTCACCTCATAGGGGTGCAGGGGGTGCCCGTGACCCCAAACCTGCCCCTGTTAGGGGCAGGGGGTGCCCACATCCCTGGGGCCGTTTGGGGGTCCCCGTGTCCACTTGGGGTGATCATGGGGTGCCTGTGCCCCCATCCCTGTCCCTGTTAGGACTGTTTGTCCCTGTTAGGGGCTGTTTGGGGGTGCCCACGTCCCCGTGTCCACTTGGGGAGGTCAGGGGGTGCCCGTGCCCCTATCCCAACCCGTTTTGGGGGCACCCATGTCCCCAGACCCACCGGGGAACAGGGAATTGCCTGCACCTCCCTCTCTGCCCTGCTTATGGGGTGCCCACGTCCCCATCTCCGTCCCCATTAGGGACGTGGCTGCCCGTGTCCCCGTGCCCACTTAGGGGGCAGCGGGTGCCCCCGTCCCCATTAGGGCCAGGGGTGCCTCCGTGCCCGCAGCCCCGGCCGTGCCGCGCTCCCCTCCCGCCCCCCCCCGGCCCTAATTGTGCCAGCGGGGCGCCGACAATGCCGCTTCAGTGGCACATCAAAGGCGCGGCGTTGGCGACGCGAGGCCACCGCTGGCACCGCGACAGCCCCACGTGAAAGCCCCCCCGGCTCCCACCTCGGGCCCCCCTTCCCCGCCCCCCCAGCCTGGGGGGGGGGGGACACCGCGGGGACACGCTCCCTTGGGTCCCCCGGGGACCGTCCCCGTACCCCGTCCCGTATGGCCCTACCCGAACCGTCCCCTCTTTGCCCAGGTGGCAGGGGGTCACTCTGTGGGGTCAACGTTTGGTGCCCACGGCACCGCCGCCGCTGGGATTTGCCCCCGGTCCCACGGCACCGCCGTGCGCCCCTGCTCAGCCCCGTCCCCGGTGCCAACCCCATTAACCTAATTGGCACCGGCGGCGGTGGCGGTGGGACCCCGGGGCCCCGGCTGCGGGGCGGTTGGGGGGGGGGGGGGGAACGGTGCCCCCCGAGCTGCCCCCAGCCCCGATTGTCCGGTAATTGGCGTGGGCAGCAGAGCCCGGCCACCACCCTGGCGGCGTGCCCCAGCCCGGGGGGACACGGGGGGGACAAGGGGGGGACATCCTTGGGGGACACATGGGGGGGGGGCACATGGGGGGGACACATGATGGGGACACCAGGGGGACATGGGGGGGACACATGGGGGGACAGCGTGGAGGGACACATAGGGGGACGCTGGGGGGACAAAAGATGGGGACACAGGGGGGACATATGGGGGGACATATGGGGGGGGACATGGGGGGGACACGTAATGGGGACACTGGGGGGGGACACCGGGGGGATATGGGGGGACACATGGGGGGACACAGGGGGGACATATGGGGGGACATATGGGGGGGGACATGGGGGGGACACGTAATGGGGACACTGGGGGGACACCGGGGGGATATGGGGGGACACATGGGGGGACACACCAGGGAGATACATGGGGGGACACTGGAGGGGGACACTTGGGAGGGGACACCGGGGGGACACATGGGGGGGGGACACATGATGGGGACACTGGGGGTGCACTGGGGACACCTGGGGGGACATCCTGGGGGAACAAGTGGGGGGACACCGGGGGGGGCACATGGGGGATACATGGGGAGGGGACACATGGGGGGGACACTGGGGACACACCAGGGGGACACATGGGTGGGGACACCCCGGGGGGACACTGGGGACACCCACCACCAATGGGGGTCCCAGGGGTGCCCTGGAGGCGGGGGGGGGGGGGGGGGCGAGGTCTCAGCCTGGGCTCGGTGCCGGGGGGGGGGGGGGGGGGGCATTTGGGGCTGGGGGCGTGGCCTCACGGGGGGCGGAGTCTGTGAGATGGGGAGGGGCCGGAGGGGGCGGGGCCAGTGCCGTGCCGGGGGCGGGGCTTGTGTGGTGGGCGTGGCCACCGAGGGGCGTGGTCGGGGGCGTGGTCGCCGGGGGGCGTGGCCACCAAGGGGCGTGGCGCGGGGCCGGGGCCGGGGCGCGGGCGCGCTGCGGGGCCGGTGCGGGCCGGGCCGGGCCGGGCCATGGCGAGCTCGGAGCGCAGCGCGCTGCTCACCTACCGCCTGTGCGGCGGCTCGGCCGAGGAGGAGCGGGGCCGGGAGCGCGGCCGGGCCGCCGCCGCCTCCTCCCCCTTCTCTTCCTCCGCCGCCGCAGCCCCCCGCAAGCTGCCCACCTTCCTGGGCGTCGTGGTGCCCACGCTGCTCTCCATGTTCAGCGTCGTCCTCTTCCTGCGCCTCGGTGAGTGCCGGCATCGCCCCCGCAGTGACCCTCCCGACCCCCCCCCCCCACCCCGCTGGGCTCCCCCCCGCTGCCCCCGAGCCCCCCCGGGGTGGGGCCCCGCTGCCCCCCCCCAGGGCCCTGTCCTGAGCATCCCGTGCTGGAGTCCCAGCGCCATCCCAGTTTGGGGTCCCAGAGGCCCCCCAGTGCCCTCCGTGTCCCCCTCATCCCCAGGCTGGAGTCCCAGCGCCCCCCCTTGCCTCCCCCATTCTGGTGTCCCGGTGCTGCACGGCCCCTCCTGACCCCTCCAGGCTGCGGCCCCACTAGTTTTAGGGCAGGAACCCTGTCCGAAGCCCCAGCGCCCCCAGGGCAGGACGCCTGCACCCTCCCAGCACCTTCCCCAGTAGGATCCCAGGGCCCTTGGTGTCCCCCCACCCTCCAGCCCCAGCACCCCACTGCTTTGGGCATCCCCCAGTGTGGCACCCCAATGCTCTCCCCAGCCCCTGTGGCGTCCCCAGGGCAGGATTCTCATGTCCCCATCCAGGGACCAGGCCTCCCCCCCCATCTCCACGCTGTTCAGAGGGCACCGATTAGTTCCCAGTCTGCTCCCAGTTTGAGTTACGAGCCTGTTACTGGGAGAACTGGGGGAGGGGGTCAGGCTGGACACAGCCCGGGGCTGGTGGCAGCCCTTTGGGGAACCCTGGTCTTGGGATGCCCCTGGCCTGGCCTGGGGCCGGCAGAGGCCCGGACAGGAACAGGGAAGGCTTTTCCTCTTTCACTTTCCGCCCACGGGAAACCCTGGGCGGGAGTTGGCTGCGTGCCGGGGGGGCCCGGGGGGCCCTGAGCTCCTTCCCCTGCCCTGGGGACATCCCGAGGCGAGGGGTGGGGGCACAGCCCCCATCGCTCACCCATCCTTTCCCACCCCTCAGCTGGGGGCCTTGTGCAAGCCCTGACCCCCCCCTTCCCCGCACACCCAGCCCCTGCCCCATGGCGGGCCCCCCCCCCGTCCGGACCCCCATAGGGGTGGCGTTACTTTTTGGGGGGCAGAGAGGAAGTTTGGGGTGGGGGAGGGTGGAGCTGCTGGGAAGAGGAACCGTCCCGCCGTGGGGGGGTCCCGGGGCAGCCCCCCTCTTCCTCAAGCACACCCCTGGGTCTCCAAAGCCTGGAGATCTCCAGTCCCTCCCGGCTGCCCCCAACTTCTGGCACCCCTTTGCTTCCTCCCATCCGCTTCTGGGACTGGGGCACCCTGGGGATTGCAGAGCGGGGGGCCCAAAACCCAGCCTGCCCCCCCCCCCGAGTCCTCCTTGCTGCTCGCCTCCCCCAGTTCCGCCCCCTCCGGGCATCTCTGCGGCCGATCTTGTGGCCGAGATAGGGCATCTCGCCGCCGCTGCGGGCAGCCCCTTCCTGACCGCGGCCTCGCCAGCCTCGCTGGCAGTCTGGCCGTGCCCTGGGGAGGGACTTGGGGGGGCTCTGGGTGCCCTGCTGAGCCCCCGGGGGCAGGGGGTGCTGGGGACGGTGCCGATGGCGGGGATGTCCCAGCGCTGCTTTTGCTTCCTGGTTTGCAGCGGGTGGAAGCGCAAACAGAGCGCACAGAGCACCCGTGGGGCTGTGCGTGGGGCTCGGCATCTGCGGGTGCCTGTGTGCTGCGCCCCCCTTCCCCCTCCCCAAAAAGGGGATACGTGGGCAGAAGGAAGCAGAGAGTGGGGGGCAGCACTGGGCTGTGTGTCCCCGTGCCATGCTCCAGTGCTGTCCCAAGCTCACTGCAGCCCCGTGTCCTTGGGGGTCCCTTAATGGGGGTCCTGCTTTTCCACCCCCCCCTCCCATCACCACCTGTTGCCCGAACTGGTGCCAGGCACCCCCTGCCCACTGAGCTGGCAGCAGGGCTGGGGGATCCTGGTGTCCCCCTGTCCCCTTCCTCCCTGCTTTTTTGCCCTGAGCTGCTCGGGCCTGATCCTGGCACCGCAGGAGGATTCCCCGAGGTGGGGGACACTGTCTGGTCTGACCCCCAGTGCTGCCGTGGGTCGGAGGCTGAAGGTGGGGTGGGAAATGGAACTTGTGTGTCCCCCAGGCAGGGCCGGGGGTGACATATAGTGAGCACGGGGACAGGAGCATCCCCACGGGGGTGTCCGTACCTGGCTAACGTCACGCCGGCCTCGGCAGGGTTCGTGGTGGGCCACGCTGGCTTGTACCAAGCTCTGGCCATGTTCGCCGTGGCGTACTTCATCATCGGCATGACGGTGCTGTCCGTGTGCGCCATCGCCACCAACGGGGCGCTGGATGCCGGGGGAGCCTACTGTATCCTCCGCCGTGTGGGCAAATTCGGGTGGCAGCCCGATGGCACCGGGCTGCGTGGGTGGTGGGGCACCCAACGGTGCTGCTGGGCACTGGTTTGGGTTTTCAGCACCTTTCCTTGACTTGAGCAAGATATGATCAGCCGTGCCCTGGGCCCGGAGTTCGGGGGCAGCATCGGGATCATGTTTTTCCTGGCCAACGTGTGCGGCAGTGCCCTCTACGTGCTGGGGCTGGTGGAGGCGGTGGTGGACAGCTTTGGGATCCCACCTGGTGAGTACCCTGTGGGGATGGGACGTCGACTGTCCCTTCCCTAAGCACCCTTATGGTGCTTGGCATGGCTGGCACAGCTCTGCCACCCCCTGCCCCATGAGCTGGTGCCTGCCCCGAGCCCCGTTGAATCCCACATGTCTCTGCCCAGGGCAAAAAACGGGTACGGGCGTCCACGTCCTGCCCCAGAGCTACTGGTACGAGCTGCTCTACGGCACCATCCTGCTGGCCCTGTGCCTCGTCGTGTGCCTCGTGGGCGCCTCCATCTATGCCAAGGCCACCTTCCTCATCTTCCTCATCGTCGCGGGCGTGCTGGGCACCATCCTCGTCAGCTTCTTCGCCACGCGGCCCCTCGGGGTGCCCATCCGCATGCCACACCTCAACAGCTCGGAGACCGAGAACGGCAACTTCACGGGCTTCTCGCTCGCCACCCTGCGGGAAAACCTGGGCGGTGAGGAGCAGCGAGGGCTTTCTCCAGCCCTATTTGTGGTCCCCAGCGTGGCATCCACGTCCCAGCCCTGCCTGCTGGGCTGGAGAGGGGTGGCACGGGCACCTATGCACCAGCAAGGGCTTGCTGGAGGGTGTGGGAGGCTCACAGGCACAAAGCAAATGGCCTGGGGTGGTTTGTCCCGTGGTGGCACTCGTCTGGGGACAGGGGCATTGAGGAGAGGGTGTGCGGCAGTGCTGTGCCACCCCGGGCAGCCCGTCACAGCCCGCACCCCCGTGCCTTGCAGGCGGGTACGGGGTGGACTACACCACGGGGCAGATGATGAGCTTCAGCTCCGTCTTCGCGGTGATGTTCAACGGCTGCACCGGCATCATGGCAGGCTCCAACATGTCAGGTAGGGGGCCCCGGGGTGCTGGGCTGGGAGGCGCTGGGGTGAGGAAGGAGGGGAGCAGGGGGTGCTGTGCCCACGGGGAGGTGACACCACCTGCTTCTGTCCGCAGGGGACCTGAAGCGCCCGAGCTACTCCATCCCGCGGGGCACCATCTCCGCCGTGCTCTTCACCTACCTCGTCTACAACCTGCTGGCTTTCCTCATGTGTGCCACCTGCAGCAGGTGCGTCCCCCGTAGTGGGGTTACTGGTGCCAGGGTGCGCTGGCGTGAGCCACGCTGAGTGCCACCGTGCGTGTGTCCCTCTCCAGGACCCTCCTGCAGAAGGATTACGGCTTCCTGCGTGACATCAGCATCTTCCCACCCCTGGTCACGGTGGGCATCTACGCTGCCACCCTCTCTGCAGCCATGAGCAACCTCATCGGGGCATCCCGCATCCTCTACGCCCTGGCCCGGGATGATCTCTTTGGTGAGTGCCTGGAGTGTGCTGGCACCAGCCAGAGCTGGAGACCAGCCCTGGCACCAGGGAACCCCCTTCCTGGTTTGGGGTGATGTTTTGTGGGTTGGTGCATGTCAAGTTTGGGGTCCCAAGGATGCTCTGCTCCCCCCAGTGATGCCCACTCCACCCTGGGTTGGTAGCCCCCAGCACGGGGACACCACGTCAGAGGGACTGGTACCCTGTGGCACAGCTGTCTGTCCCTGCCAGGGTGATGTGGGGGTGCCTGTTTCCCCCCCCATCAGTCCATAGAGCACACCCTGACGTCCCCAGTCTGGGGACAGGCCCGCACACCAGCCTGCTGGTGGCCTTTGGGCTGCCTCGTGCCAGCCCAACCTCCCCGCTCTGCCCACAGGCCGGGCGCTGGCGCTTGCCAAGAGGACGTCTGCGAGCGGGAACCCCATCATGGCAGTGATCCTCTCCTGGCTGGTGGTGCAGGTGAGTTTGGTGATGCTCCTCTCCCAGTCCCACCTGGGCTTGTCCGGGGACGGGGATTTGTGCCCCACGTGGCATGCTGGGTGCCCTTTCATGGGACACCCCTGGCTCCAGTTCACGCGGCGTCCCCCGTGCTCTCCGCAGCTGGTGCTCTTCTCCGGGAAGCTCAACACCATCGCGGGGGTCGTCACCACTTTCTTCCTGCTGGTTTACGCCACCGTCAACCTGGCCTGCCTGGCGCTGGAGTGGGCATCGGCCCCCAACTTCAGGTACCTGCTGGCCCGGGGGAGAGGGAGGCCGCTCTGCGATGCCGGGTGGCCACCACTCGTCCGTCCGTCTGCAGGGCAGGGATGCTGCCTGCCCCTCTCCTGCAGCATTAGGGGGGAAAGACTCCCCCATCCTTCAGGAGGGAGAAGGGGACAGCCCCCATGCCCTGTCACCATGATACTGAGCGGGTAGAGATAAATCCAGGCCACTAGATTTATCCAGTGCCCCCTCCCCTGAGGCTTTCCAGAGGTAATTTATAGCCTGCACCCGCCCGGCATCCCCCGGGCAGCTCGCCAAGCGGTGATGGAGCCCACTTTCCATTAGCGCTAATTAAACTAAAGGGGGAGGGGGAGGGGGGGAGGGGGATCCTGCCTGGGGGGAGGGAGAAGATCTTCCAGGAAGGACGAGTTCATGGCAGGCAGCCCCAGCCTGGGGCGGGCGGTGCGGGGCTGCCCAGAGCTGGGGGGCACGGCGGGGTGGTTGGGGGGGGCTGATGTACCTTGCACCCTTTGCCATAGGGTTGGGTACAGCTGCCCAGTGTGCCCGTGTCCTGCCTTCCCTGTGCCTGGGGATTTGGGGCACGGATGGGCGTGATGGGGCACGGACTGCTGCCTGGTGGAGACTGCTGGGGCCGGGTGGCAGAGGGCCCCTCACCCATCCCGCACTCTGATGCCCCCCCCTCCCCGTGCCGAGGTCTCCATCAAGCGCAGCGGAAAAGGATTTTAATTACCTTTCAGCAAAAACAACAATTAGAGAAAATAACAGCTTCTCGCCTCCCCGCCTCCGCCTCTGTGAGCCAGGATGAGCGGGTGCCACGGCTGCTGGTGCTGCTGTGGGGCCCCCGTCACTACTGAGCCCCCCCGGCCACCACCCCTGCCTCGGGTCACCCCTTTCTGCAGCGTGGGGCTGCCCCGTGCCCTGCGTGGTGCCATCTCCCCTCCGTGTGTGAAGCATTTCCCCTGCCACAGAGGGATGTCCTGTCCCCTCCCTGTGCCCCTGTCCTCTGTGCCACCAACCCTGTCCCATGGAGGGATGTGGGGGCACCGGCTGCCATTGCTGAGCGAGGTGGGAGCCCCGGGGCATTTCCAGGCTGCCTGTCCCTCAGGCCGTGGAAGGGGCTGATGGAGATGGAAAAATTGCCATTTCTGAGCCCTGCACCGTGGTGCCAGGGAGCATTTCCCTGTCGTCACCCCCCAGCGCAATGAGCACACGATCCCTTCGGCAGCCTGGCACGTGCCTGTTGCCTCTCGTTGGGATTTTCTTGGACCAGATGAGCACAGCTGAGTACCAGGGGCTATGTGCCTGCCGGTGCCACGCTGATGAGGACAGAGGTGATGCCAACTGCTGGTGCCCGTAGCCTGTCTGCATGGCTGGCACGAAGCAGGTGGCACAAAACCCCAGGCCAGGCTTCGTTTGGGCTGAGCTCCCTGCTGCAAGGAGCCCAGTGGCTGTGCCCCCTGCTCTGCTAACAAGGCATCAGGCCCCTTCCCGGATGCTTTCAGCGCAGCAGCTGGTGCCCAATCCATGCCCCTTTCTCCCTGCTCCAGGCCCACCTTCCGCTACTTCAGCTGGCACACGTGCCTCCTGGGCATCGCCGGCTGCTGCGTCATGATGTTCCTCATCAGCCCCGTCTCGGCCTCGGCGAGCCTGGGCTTCCTCCTCCTCCTCCTCCTCGCCCTCCACTACCTCTCGCCCAGCAGCACATGGGGCTACATCAGCCAGGCCCTCATCTTCCACCAGGTGAGCCCTGTTCTCCTCACCTGGCCCCCGAATCCCGTCGTGGGGTGGAGAGCTGATGGCCTTGGGCTTGGCATCCCTGCGGGGCAGTGTGTTGAAGGAAGGTGGGCTCCTTACCTGCTGTCCTTCCACCCAGGTGAGGAAGTACCTGCTGATGCTGGACGTGCGGAAGGACCACGTCAAGTTCTGGCGCCCGCAGATGCTGCTGATGGTGCAGAACCCACGGGGCAGCCCCCGCCTCATCGACTTCGTCAACGACCTCAAGAAGAGCGGCCTCTACGTCCTGGGCCACGTGGAGCTGCAGGACTTGGGTGAGGGTCTGCCGTGTCCCAGCACAGGGCCTCAGCCCCTTTCTGCAGCGCCATGGACATGGGACATCGTTCCCAGAGCCCCTGGACGGGGTGACACCATCTCCCAGCTGGGCACATTGGGCACAGGGAGGGAAATACCAGCACTGTGGCACCGTGGGCTTGGCATGGTGCAGGGGATGTCGGTGGCTTATGTCCATCCCATATCTTGTGTGCATACGTGTCCCGCAGGCTTGCACAATGCTTGTGCTCACTCACATCCATACATGTGCACAGGGGGGGCTCCTGCACATTGCCACTGGTGTGCACACGTGGCACATGCACACGTAGCACGTGCCACCCAGGCTCCTCTGGACCCACGTGCACCACGGTCCTGCGCACGCCTATGCACGCCCAGCAAGCGTGGTCGTTTCCTACACGCTTGGCACAGCCTTGCACGCGGGTGTGCCTGTGTCCAGCCTCTTGTCGTGCCCGCTGCTGGACACCCACATGCTTCAGGTGTGTCTGCCCCCAGTGCGTGTTGGTTTGCACACACGTGTGCTCCCTCGCACACACGCTCGCCCCGCTGTGGCCATCCCCACCCCCAGCGGATGCCTGGCTCTGCTCCCCCCCCCCTCCCCTCGCTGTTGCCGTGGTGACTAATGGTCTGAAATTGGGGAGGGGGGATGGGGCTGCCTGCTATTTTTTATATATTTATGGATAATTTCATATCTCCGGCTGGAAGCACCTGCTTCCACCTTCCCCACGCGTGTGGGTGCTGGGGTGCATGGGGGCTGGTTTGGGGGGAACAGGGAGAAGGTTCTGGGGGTTGCTCAGTGCCGGGGTGCTGTGCGGACACCGGGATGCCCCCCAGTATGGGGTGACCCCACCAGTATGGGGTGACCCCTGCCTGATGCCGGTCTCTTCTCCCCACCCAGACGCGCTGCCCTCGGACCCGCTGCAGCCGCAGCAGGACTCGTGGCTGGGCTTGGTGGACAAGCTGAATGTCAAGGCCTTCGTCAGCCTCACCCTCGCGCCCTCGGTGCGGCACGGCGTCCGGCAGCTCCTCTTCACCTCTGGCCTCGGTGAGTGGGGCTGGAGGGGATCCAACCGAGGGCCTTTGGCACCTTTGTCAGCTCCAAAGCCAAGCTGGGCCTTGGAGGCACCTGGGTGGGCAGCGCTGAGGGGTTTGGAGGCACCTGGGTGAGCGGTGCCAAAGCCAAGCTGAGTCTTGGAGGCACCTGGGTCATGCCAAGAGGCTTGAAGGCACCGGAATAGGTGATTCCCAAGGGGGTTGGAAGCGCCTGGTGTGGGCGGTGCCCACTCCAAAGCCAGTTGAGCTTGGTGGCACCCACGGTGCTGGTGGTGCTGGCAGGACCCTCTCCTTCCCATCATGACAGCCCATGGTGGTCTTTCGGCAGGCGGCATGCGCCCCAACACCCTGGTGCTGGGCTTCTACGACGACGCAGCGCCTCGGGACGGCCTGGCCCAGCACCCCGCCTTCACCAGCGCCCGCGAGGAGCTGCCCCTGGGCTTCCCCCCGCTGCGGGCGCCCGCCGCCCCCAAGCTGCTGTCCCCGCGGGAGTACGTGGGCATCGTGGCCGACGCCCTGAAGATGCTGCGCAACGTCCTGCTGGCCCGGCAGCTGGAGAGCCTGGACAAGGCCTGGGAGCTGCGTCGCGCCGCCAGCCCCCCGCCCACCATCCACGTCTGGCCCGTCAACTTGCTGCGGCCCGACAGCGCCCGCTACGCCGACACCTGCAGCCTCTTCCTGCTGCAGATGGCCTGCGTGCTCAACATGGCGCGGGCCTGGCGCCGGGCCCGCCTGCGCCTCTTCCTCTGCGTGGAGGCGGGCGCCATGCCCGGCGCCCAGGAGGACAAGCTCCGCCAGCTCCTCAAGGACCTGCGCATCCAGGCCCAGATCCAGCTGGTGCCCTGGGACTCCGTCGTCCGCCTGCACTGGCAGGCCCAGCGGGGGACCCCGGGGGGCCCGGCGCCCGCCGAGGATGAGGATGAGGAAGGGGCGGCTGTGAACTTCCCAGCCAACGCCACCCAAGTGTCGGATGAGTACGTCTGCGCCGCCAACAAGATGGTGCTGGAGCAGGGCCCGGCGCCCGCCGTCCGCTTCCTCTACCTGCCGCGGCCGCCGGCCGACACCAGCCTGTACCCGCTCTACCTGCGGCAGCTGGAGCTGCTCACCCGCGGCCTGGGCCCCACCGTGCTGGTGCACGGGGTGAGCGCCGTCACCAGCACCCAGCTCTAGGGTGTCCCCCCCCCCCCCGTGTCCCCCCACCCTCCTGTGGCCAGTGCCTTACAGCCCCAGGCTGGGCACGGCGAGGGGGGGACCTGTCCCCTCCTGCTGTCCCCGAGCTGCTTGGTGGTGACTCCAGCCTCGTGGTGCTGGGAGGAGAGGGTGGAGGGTTTGGGGTGCTTTTGGGGAGGCACAGGGTTAAAGCTGCCCTGGCAGGATCCGGGCGCTCGGTGCATTCGCTGTGCCTTTTGTGCGGGGAGATGGTGGGGTCCTGGGGCTGTCCCAGTTTGTTACTGGGAGCCCCTCGTCCACAGCCACCTCCCTCCCGTGCTCTCCTCTTGCACCGCCACCCCCCAGCCTCTCCTCCGCAGGCTCCTCCGGGCACCCGGCCAGCAGCGGGGATTGATTAAAGGCAGCCTCGACCTTGGTGCCCCAGCTCCCCGCCATCCTCTGTGCCTTTCATTAGGGAAAATTAAATGGGAAGGGGCTGGGGGAGGGGAACCTTAGGTGCCTGGGCTCCCTGCCTCGGGCTGGGGAAGGGGGGGGCAGCCCCCTATGGCTGTATGGCAGCCCCTTATGGCTGTATGGCACCCCCAGCTGCTGGGTGTGGGGGGGTCCAAGCTCCCTGTCCTGCCGGGGAGATGGGGAGGTGATGCCAGGAGGGGTTGGTCCCATGGGGCATCACCTTCCCATCATGGTCCTGTGCCCCCATTCAGCCACTGGGGGGGGGGCTGATATTGCCCTGACACCCTTCTCATCCCCTTCCCCAGCTCCCTATAATGCCCCCCCCCCCCCTTTGCCCTGCTGTATTGATTAGGGGAGGGCAGGAAATTGCCTGGGTGACTGGCAATAAATCTATTAGGTGCCTGGCAGGCGGGCAGTGCGCCCGGGAGCTGCCTGATGGATCACTTCCTATTAGCCCTGATGCAGGGGGGGCTGCTCGGGGCCAGGCTGAGGCTGGGGGGGGGACACAGCATGGCACAGCTGCCTGTGCCCCCCCCTTACCACCCTGGTGCTAGTAGGCAGCTCTGCTTGGCCAGAGGCATGGAAAGCATTGGGTACCTGGGTGCTGCTGGGGGGGGCTCCGTTGTTCCCCGCCTCTTGCAGGGGTTTGTGCCTAAGTTTGAGCCCAAATCTCCCCCCCAGAGGAGGGTTCGGGGCTGGCTCTGCTGCCGGCGGCAGGAAATTGGGCACCCCAGGGTGGGCATGGCGCAGCCCCCAACCCCGGCTGCCCGCTGGGTTTATTTACAAACAGGCGGGAGCTGGCACAGGGCAGCCGGGCACCACCGGGACCCGGCGGCCTATAATGTTAATTATCACCACGTAATTAAAAGCCCATAAAAAAGCCTCACACTTCATTAAATTAAAGCTTCCCTGCACCATGCCGCTGGGCTCTGGCGGAGTTAACCTTGGCCGTGCCAGGCACCGGCACCGCCACAGCTGGGGCAGCGGAGAGGTGGGGACCCCCAGCTGGGGGTGTACGACCCCGTGCAGTGTTTTTGGGGGCTGAAGCCTTACTCACACCTCCACATAACACTGTTTATCACACGTGGGCTTGTGCACACATGCATACAGGGAGCACACACCCCCAGCGTGCCCAGCATCACACACACATGGGTGCTGGCACACTCAGCTGCACGCGCAGCGTCTCACCGATGCGTGTGCATGCTGCGCACCTGCAGGCACACCGACACACACACCAGGATGTGGGTGTGGGGCTGGCACGAGCACACACGTGCACACGGAGATGTGCACGCACGCACACAGCCGCTGCACAGCCAGCATCGCACACCAGCTCCGGCGCACAGCGCCCACTCAGCGCACACCTACACAAACAGCATTTCTTTCCCTTTTCACGCACGCACACACGCACACCCTCTGCACCCACTCCTGCTGCCCGTGACCGTTCTCCTGGTGCCAAAACCACCAGCCCGGGGGTGTCCCCTGCCCCCAGTCCTGGTGCCCCCCACCCCTGCCTCGCACTCCCTGCTTGCGGCAGCCCCCAGCAGGGTGGCACCAGCAGCCCTTAGCTCCCCTTGGGGTGCTCCCCAGGCAGGTGCCAGCTTTGTGCCAGGGTCACCTTGGCACAACCAAGTCCCCCACGCTGGTCCAGCAGCGGGGCCACGGTGACTGTCACCAGGTGCCAAATGGGCCATGGGGGTGCATACACTAGGAGTGTGTGTGCACGCGCAAGCAGGGTGCTGTGCTGGGGAGCGGTATATGTGCACGGGGGGGGGTGTGTTCACATGCACTGCGGTGTGGATGTGCACGTGTGGATGTGCACGGTGCATTGACGTGCACACCAGAAGTGTGAGTGCACACACCTGGGCACACACACACACACACACACACACAAGGTGTGCAGGCTTGCACACGCGTGTGACCGGCACTGCCGCCGAGCGGGGCTGCGGGGAGCAGGCAGTGGTGGGTGCCCGCGCCCCAGCCCGCGGGGGTGGGCAGACAACGGGGCCTCGGCTATTTCTTGGAAATTTCGCAGCATTCATTTCAGAGCAAATAAAAGCTGTCATTGCTGGAGAAATGATACTGATCGGGGTCTGAAAAGACAGCAAATTACCCGCCTGAAAATGCACCGCTGGAAAAAAATGCATATTAAACACACAAAAAGGCACTTTGCCATCAGCCGCGCTTCCCCCGCCGCTCCAGAATAACCACACTTTACATAATTCTCCCTCTCCACCTCCGAATTAATTTCGCAGACAGAGGCAGAGGCAACCCTGTAACAATAGCGGAGGGGGAGATGAGGAGCCAGTGGGGAGCGGGGCCGGGGGCTGCAGGGTGGTGGGGATGTGTCCAGCCTGGGGGGTGCAGCAGGGCTGGATAACGGGGTGCGAGGGCTGGGTCTGAGGGGGTCCGAGGGGTTTTGTGGGGACCAAAGGGGTTGGGGGACAGGGTTTGGGAGGATTGGGCACTGGATGCGGGGTGGACGTGCCCAGCTCTGGGGTTGGGGGCATCATTCCCGTCCTCCTCCTTCGGCAGCTGGGATTGGGGTCACTTGGGATGGGGTTTGTGGGGGCAGTTCTCACCCCAGTGAGTATGTCTTGGGCCAAATGCTTCCAGCAGGGGACAAGCCCTCACCCTGCCATCACTAGGGTGAGCTTAGCACCACAGGTGGGGTACAAATCCTCAGCGTGGTGGGGACCCCCAGAACCCACACCCTGCCCTGCTCCCCCACCACAGGGACACAGAGGACCCACACTGGCTGACACCCCCAAACTCGCACCCCTCTAAGACCCCCCCCAGGACCTTTCCGTACTGGGCAGGACACCCATGGCTCATGCCTGGCACCGCCATCGGGGAGCGGGTGGCATTTTGGGGGTCCAGTGTTGGGGGCTTTGTCCAGCCAGGCGCTCAGCACCGAGGGGCTGGCAGAGGGGAGGGCGGGTGGTGGAGGTTGGCACCGCGCTGCTTTGCATTTTCAATGACAGACCCATGCCGGGTGCTCGGGAGAGTGGAAAAATCTTATTTGTCACCTGCTGGCGGTGCGCGGAGGCTCCCGCGCCGCGGCTAATCTCGGGGAAAATGAGGATGCCGGCGGGGTGGCCCGTGGGGCTGGCGAGGAGGGGGCTGCTGGGGGTCAGGGCTGGGGGCTGCAGGGTGGGCAGGACCTGGGGGGGGGTGTTCCCACCAGCCTGGCCCTGGCCGAACCTGGGTGCGTTGTCACCGGGGCACAGGGCACCGCCGCTGCCCTCAGGGCCGGGCAGTGCTTGTGGGTGTCCTGGAACAAACTCCCCGTGCCCCCACCAGCCCAGCCTGCCGATGCACAGCCCCTTTTTTCCTCTAGCCCAGCTTCATGAGCAGCCTCTTGCAGTGCCAGCTCCACAGGTTGGCATTGCCCACGCAGCCCCTCGGGGCACGTGGGACATTTGTACCGGAAAATCGCGCTTGGTGCAGGTGCTCTGACCTCCCGTGCCCACCCACAGGTCCCCATCCCGTGTCTGCCGTACCCTGCCTCCCGGAGCTGCCAGCTCCCCTGGGACGCCGCAGCAACTCTGCGGCCGGCTCAGATTTATCCATTATTTTATATCCACACGCCTTTAATTTTTACAGCCCTGTTGGAGCAATACCCAGGGCTGTTAATAACACTGCCCCCCCCCCTTTTCCCGCACGCATCCATCATGCTTCCACCAAGGTAGGTCTGGGGGGGGGCCAGGAAAGCACAGGCAAGGGGATGCCATTGTGGTGGCACCCGGTGCTGTGCCCCCACCCTTCAGCTTCCCCCACCAATCTGGGCACCCCTCCACGAAGTGTCCTGGGGCTGGGTGCTCCTGCACCCTGCTGGTGATGCCCGGCTGCTCGACGTGCCCAAGCTGGAGGCATCTGATGGGGTTCCCGGAGCCTCGTGTGTGCCCGGGGAAAGGTTTGCTGCAATGCCATGAGGCTGTGCAAGTGTGTAGGGGTGCGTGTGTGTGTTGGGGTGTGTGTCAGTGTGCCAGGGCACGCCTAGTTGTAATGGGAGCTGTACGGCAACACTTGTTGGACACCGTGTGTGTGGCACAGCATGTGTGTGCCTGTACTGGGGTGTGTGTCAGTGTGCACACGCGTGTGCACCAGTGCTAGTGCATGCCATCATGTGCCCAGGGCCAGCCCATGGTGCTCGCAGGACAGGACAGACCCAGTGGGTCCCACACCAGCTGAGCCACCCATCCCCACGCCAAGCAGGATCCCCATGCCACGTGGCGCATGTAGCACGTTACCCACACCACAAACTCCCATCCCAGTGCCCAGGAAGACCCAGGCCCCTACCCAGCACCCAGGGCCATGTGGGATGGGGGTGCCAGGGTGCCCAGGAGCACAGCCAGCGGGATGGCTGAGCAGGGACGGGGTCCCTGGCTGCTGCGCGGGGCCGCCGTGGGCAGTGGGAGTTGATGGGTTATAAATCTCCTTGCTGGGCCCCCCCGTGGCAGAGCGGCTCACGATATATATGTTGGGGATTTATCTGCAATGCAGTTTAATATTCCCAGACCTTTGCGTGTGTGCGTGTGTACAAGTGTGCGTGGCCCCCTCCCCATGCCGCCCCATGCCGCCCCATGCCACCCCCATGCCCACCCTCTCATCTGGAGCCTTCTGGGCTCCGTCTGTCTCCCATCTCCATCTCTCCCTCCCTTGCACCCACCCTGGCAGGACAGGATGAGCACCCTGGGGTGCCCGGGCACGGCTTGGGGGGGGGGGGGGGGGTCCGAGTGGCTGGGATGCGGCCAGCACAGCCCACCAGCCATGCCCACCCTTGCCCTTCCTGGGTGCCAGCCTGCCAGGGGGTGGCAGCAGGGTCCCCGGACGGCGGGTGCCAAGCTCGGTGGCACTGCCAGCCTTGTGCCAGCCCCCCCCCGGGGCAGGAGGTCCTGGGGACCCCCCCTACCCCTTCCTCCCTCCTTACCCTTCCTCCCCGCCGGCGGGGATGAGGTAAGGCTGGCGGGTGGCACAGGGCTGCTCCATTTGCATAATAATCTCGTTAATGGAGCCTGGCCTGCGGGAGAGCCGGGCTGGAGACGCCACCCCCTCCCCGCCCCGCTGCCTCCCTCCGGCCCCGCCGCTCCTCCAGCCGCGGCGCGGGGCGCGGAGCGGAGCGCGGGGCTCGCAGCCGGACGGGCACCGCCGGGCCGGCCCGCCAGCAGCCCCGGGCAGCCTGCTGACATCCCCCCGGCAAGCCGGTGAGCACCCCCGAGCACCCCCCGAGCACCCCCCCGAGCACCCCCGGGCAGCGTCCTCCCGAGCATCCCGGGCGGCATCCCTCGGGCGGCATCCCCCGGTGGCGTTTTCCCCGAGCGCAGCCGGGAGCAGCCCCCCCGGGTGGGTCGGTGAGCAGGAGCTGGGCACCCCCGAGCGCCCCCGGACATCCCGGGGAACATCCCCCGAGTGCCTCGGCGAGCAGCCCCGGGGAGCAGCCCGGGGAAGACTCCCCCCCCGAGCCCGGCGGGCAGCATCCCGCGAGCACCCCCCGAATAATCCAGGCGTTATTCCCGGGGAGCACTTCCCGAGCATCCCTCGAGCAACCCTCGAGCAGCCCCAGAGCACCGCGGGCAGCATCCCGCCGAGCATCCCCCGAGCATCCTGGGCAGCGCGCCCCGGGCACGCCCGAGCATCCCCCGAGCATCCCCCGAGCATCCTCCCAGCACCCTGGGGACCATCCCAGAGACCGTCCCCCGAGCAGCACTTGCAGCCCCCCCCCCCACCCCAGCACCCCCTCGCCGTGCCCGCCACCCACCCCGCAAACTTTCCGGTGGCGGTGACGGCAGCGCGGCTGCTCTCCGGCACGGGCACCGTCAGGCTGCGGCACCGGGGCACAACTTCACCCAAGTTGCGGAGAGAGCGGGGTCTGCAGGGTGCTGGGGGGGGGCAGGGGATGCTGCTGCAAGGATATGGCCCCCCCCCCTCCTCCCCGAGCGGCTCTTTGTCCTCAGCGTGTCCTCCCCACACCTGCAAATCTGTGTGCTGATCTGTGCTGAGCAAGGACTGGGGGGGGGCTCCTTTTGAAGCCCCCCCCCCCCCAATGCCTCCACCCTCTTCTCATGGACAGAACCCCCCGCCCCAGAACAGCAACCGCTGGGCACCGGCTAGCAGAGAGGCGTTGGGGAGGGGGATTGGGGTAGGGGGGTGCTGTGAGGTGTCCATAGGGGCCAGACCCCCCCCCAGACTGGAGCGAACTTTGTGCGTGCACACCGCGCTGCAACGCACTTGGACGCAACGCAATGCAACACGGCGCGCCGCGACCCACCCCAACCCAGTGCAACGCGGCACGGCGCAACACGGTGCGGGGCGAGACAGCACAACCCGGTGTGCAACTGCCCAAACCAACCCCGTGCAACGCCTTCTCCCCCCCCCCAAAATCCCCAGGGACCCTCTTACCCACGCTGCTCACCCCACCTGGAGAGGCTGGGAGTCCCATGCCCCCCTCAGCCCATCAGGTGCGGTGTGGTGCTCCCCGGACCACCCCGGGCACCCGCTCAGAGTGGGTGCTGTGCCCACGTTGGGGGGATGGAGCATTGCCAGGGGCTGGGTGGGACTGTACAGGTGGGACCCTGCCCCATCCCCAGGTGGGGGACCAAGGGACAGCCATGGGGTAGGGCTGCCACCAAGCTCCCAGCACCAGCGCCACCGGTGCCACCAGCGGGGCGCACAGGCAGGGACGGCGACGTGGGCGATGATGACGGCAAGAAGCAATCCCCTTGCTCCTCCCCAAACACCCCTCAACCACCTCCTCTGCCTTTTCCAGGAGCAGCCTGACTCTGGGCACCTCCATCGCCTCCAGGATGAACCGGGGAGCACCAGCACCTGCCCCCCGCCTTCCCTGAGCCCCCCACCCTGTGCCTGTGGGCAGCCCCAGCCATGGAGAAGACCTACTCGCTGACGGCCCACTACGACGAGTTCCAGGAGGTGAAGTACGTGAGCCGGTACCAGAGCGGCACGCTGCCCAATGGCTTCGCCCTCCAGCTGGGCGCCGGGGCCAAGAAACGCGGCGGGGGGCTGCCGCGCTGGAGCCGCCGGGAGATCTGCCTGCTCTCGGGGCTGGTGTTCGCCGCCGGGCTCTGCGTCATCCTGACGTGCATGTTGGTCCTCAAATACCTGGCGGCCGAAGGGGACAGCTACTGCCTGGAGGGCTGCCAGGAGAAGAAGGCCTTCCTGCGGGCGTCCCGCTTCCTCAGCGCCAACATGGACGCCACCATCGACCCCTGCCAGGATTTCTACTCCTTTGCCTGCGGCGGGTGGCTCCGGCGGCACGGCATCCCCGAGGACAAGCTGGTGTACGGCACCATCGGGGCCATCGCTGAGCAGAACGAGGCCAAGCTACGGGCGCTGCTGAGCCGCCCCGTGCGCCGGCGAGCCCCCGCCTCGGCCGAGAGGAAGGTGAAGGAGTTTTTCCGCTCCTGCCTGGACCGGGCTGAGATCGACCGCCTGGGCCCGCGGCCCATGCTGGAGGTGATCGGGGAGTGCGGCGGCTGGGACGCCTCGCCGGGCCGCGGGGACCTCAACGAGCTGCTCTACAAGACGCAGGGGGTCTACAGTGCCGCCGTGCTCTTCTCGCTCACCGTCAGCCTGGACGACAGGAACACCTCCCGCTACGTCATCCGGGTGAGGGCACCCTGCCACCCCCCCCGTGGGACGTCCCCCAGCCAGCACCCTGGGGCCGGGGTGGCACCTTTGGGGTGGGGAGGATGCGGGAGGGGATGAGGTGGTGATGGGCTCCCCCCCCTGTGCCAGCAGCTGAGCCCCTCACCCTGGTGTCCTGGCTGCTGTCTGCACAGGATGGGGCAGCGCTGGCTCTGCAACGGGTGTCCATGGCTTTGTCAGCCATCCCCGCCACTGTCACCCATGTCTCTTGCCCTGTGGTGCCACCAGGGCATGGGGAGGCTGCTTCTGGGTGGCCAAGCCTCGAGCACCCTGGGTGGGCACAGCGGGGGCACAACAGTGGCACTGATGGGGACACTGGGGGGGTCACCAAGCGGGCATGGTAATGGCACAGCGGTGGGCACGGAGATGGCACGGTGGTGGGCGCAGAGGGGACATGGGGTGGGCATGGCAGGGACATGGTGAGGGTGTCGGTGGCATGGTGGGGACAAGGTGTTGGGCACACTGCGGGGCATGAAGCCTCCTGGGTCCCCGTGAGTTGGTGGGGCTGGCACCAAGGGTTGTGGGGGTGTGTGTGTGTAAGTGTGAGCGTGTGAGCCAGGGGACAGAGCAGGAGGTCGCCTGTGCCGGAGGGGTGTGCGTGTGTACACTAGAGGGAGCGTGTGTCACGGAGAAAGGCTTTGGCTCCGACGGGTGTAACGGGGAAGGCGCGGGTGTGCCAAGGGTGGGGTGCCACGGCGAGGTTTGGGGTGGAGGGGAGCGAGGTGGCTCCAACACCTCGCACGTGGACGGTTTTACAGGTGTGTGACAGCTGTGCGCAGGGGGTGTGACAGCTTGTGTGCGTGCGTGCTGTGAGACGAGGCTGAAGGGTGTTTGGCGGGGGGGGTACAGTGCGTTTGGTGAAAAGCGAGTGTGTGCGTGCACCACCGAGGGGTGTGCGAGAGAAGGGCTGTGGGGGGGTGAGTGTGCATGAATGGGGTGCTGGTGGGGTGTGACACGGGGCAGAAAAAGTGCAGATGCGTGCATGTGCGTGTGGGTTAATGGGGGGGGGTGTCTGTGCGGCACCGCTCATCCCCGTGCTCCCCGTGGAGCATCCTGCACACAGGAGTGGGACCGGCTATGGGGTGGGTGTGGGGCCACCATTTGGGGGAGGCGGGGGGGGGTGCACAGCCAGGACAGGGCTGGGGGTGCCCCTCTCCCCACCTTCTGCTCACCCCTTGGCCCCATCTCCCCCCCAGATTGACCAGGATGGGCTGACGCTGCCCGAGCGGACCCTCTACCTGGGGCAGGATGAGGAGAGTGAGAAGGTGAGGATTTTGGGGGGCTGGGGGGCAGGGGGACAGCACAGGTGGCACTCACGGACCTGTCCCTTGGCACAGATCCTGGCCGCATACCGGGTCTTCATGGAGCGGCTGCTCACCCTCCTGGGGGCCGAGCACGTGGAGCAGAAGGCGCAGGAGATCCTCCAGCTGGAGCAGCACCTCGCCAACGTGAGGGGGGTGCCTGTCCCGGGCTTTGGGGTTCCCCTGCCTAGTCCTGGGGGATCCTATCCCTTGGTAACCTCCAATCCCAGCCCCTGAGGACCTTCACGATCCCAAACCATTAAGGACCCCATGGCAGGTCCCCAGGGACCCCCACCTCAACATCTTTGGGACACCCATGGGACAACCACTTGGGGACCCCCATTCCCCACCCTTGGGAACCCACTCCACGTCCTTGAGGACACCATGCCCAAATCTTGGGGAACCCCAATCCCAGGCTTGGGGGACCTCTATGCCCAGTCCTTAGTACTGCAGCTCCTTGGGGTCCTCATGCCCAAGCCCCACAGGGGATGTGGGCCAGCAGCCCCTCTTGCCCCGGTGCTGTGCCCATCCCTGTGCCACCCCTGGGGGACAGCAGGGAGGTGACAGCGGGGAGGTGACAGCCGTGCCCACCCCATGCAGATCACGGTGTCCGAGTACGACGACGTGCGGAGGGATGTCAGCACCATGTACCACAAAGTGACCCTGGGCGAGCTGCAGCGCATCACCCCCACGGTGCGTCCCCCTGCCCACCCCCTGCCACCCCCATCTCCCACCTGCCCTGCACCCCGTGCTTGTCCCTGTCCCGTGTCCCCAGGGCTGTCCTGCATCCCGTATAAGAAGCACAACCCCATGGTGCCATGCCCGTGTCCCTAGAAACATCCCCCACTGCCCCCCAGATAAATGTGCTCTGGATGGTGATGACTCCATCCTGTACTGCCCTGGGTGCTGGGGGCAGCACCAGGACCAGGCGTGACCCCATGGGAAGGGGAGGGGGGAGGCTGAAAGCCCAGTGACATGGGGGTGACGTGCCCACCCTGCCAGCTCAAGTGGAAGCGCTTGCTGGACCGCATCTTCCACGACAACTTCTCGGAGGACGAGGAGGTGGTGCTGCTGGCCACCGACTACATGCACAAGGTGTCCGACCTCATCCGCGTGACGCCCAGCAGGTGAGGGGGGCGGGCACCTCCGTGCCCAGCCTTGGAAGGGGGTGGCAATGGGGTGAGTATGGGGGGGGAGCTGTGGAAGGACCCCCAAAACGCCCCACGAGGCCAGGCAGGGCATGGTGAGCCCTGGGGAAGCTCCTGGTGGAGGGCACCACCACGGTTCCCACCAAGCCCCCAGGTCCCCAGGCTGGAGATCACCACACCCATCACCGTGCCTGCCGCGGGGACGTGCACGGTGCCACCACCCCATCCATCCCTGGGCCCCACGGGACACGGCCACCCCAAGCCTGGCACGAGCCAGGAGGTGCCCAGGAGGGGCCTGATCCTGCCCCGCCTCGCCAGGATCCTCCACAACTACATGCTGTGGCGCATCGTGGTGGTGCTGAGCGAGCACCTCTCCACCCCGTTCCGCGACGCCATCCACGAGCTCTCCAAGGAGATGGAGGGCAACGAGAAGCAGCTGGAGCCAGGCAAGGTCTGCCTGAGCCAGGCCAACAAGCACTTCGGCATGGCCCTGGGCGCCCTCTTCGTCGAGGAGTACTTCTCCTCCGCCAGCAAGGCCAAGGTAGGCGCCCTCCCGTCCTCTTGCCAGGGTGCTCCCCTGCACCCCTGAGGGCTGGAGGGTGGCCAGGATGCGGTGGAAGCATCAGTGGTGCCCCGCTGTAGGTGCAGCAGCTGGTGGAGGACATCAAATACATCCTGGACCAGCGCCTGGATGAGCTGGATTGGATGGATGAGGAGACACGGAGAGCGGCCAGGGCCAAGGTGGCAGCCCCCAGCGTGCGCCCCGGGCCTTGTCCCCGTGGGGGAACGGGGCACGGGGACCCTGACCCCGCTGCCTGCTCTGCCCCCAGCTCCAGTACATGATGGTGATGATCGGGTACCCCGACTTCCTGCTGAAACCAGAGGCCATTGACAAGGAGTATGAGGCAAGGGGGGGGCCGGGGCCATGTGGTGAGGGGGAGATGGGCCCTATGCCTCATTAGGGCTCCAGGTAGACCCCGGTGGGGACACACCACCCCAAAAGGAACCCAGGACACAAACCCACCGCAGCCACGCTGTCCCATCCCCATACTTCCCCCATCCTCAGCAAGGGCTGGGGGTGCCCCTACCCCTGATGGTCTGGGGTCTCCAAAGAGGTGATGGGGACACGGTGGCCCCTGCAGGCCCCTCACCTCAGGGTGAGGGGCCACATCCAGCCCCTGGCCACAACCCCATATCCTCTGTCCCCTTGCCTCATGGCGGTGGGAGGATGCCCCAGCGCTGCTCCCCAGACTCAGGGGGCTGGAGTTTGGGGCCGGAGTCCCCCCCGACATGGCCGTGTGCCCCCCAGTTTGAGGTGGACGAGAAGACCTACTTCAAGAACATCCTCAACAGCATCGCCTTCAGCATCAGGCTCTCGGTGAAGAAGATCCGGCAGGAGGTGGACAAGTCCGCGTGGGTATTGCTTCACCTGGGGGGGGGGACGGGGACGGGGACATTGGGGTGCCCCTGGCTGTGTGAGGGGGTGGCATTTCCCTGTCCCTCCGTGTCCCCAGCATTTCCATCTCTCCTTGCAGGTGGCTGCTGCCCCCCCAGGCGCTCAATGCCTACTACCTGCCCAACAAGAACCAGATGGGTGAGGCATTGCCTGAGGGGGGATGGATTTAGGGGGCACGATGTGGGGTCCCTTGGTGCCAGGGGATGCTGAGGGGGTGGGGTGGGGGCCGGGTTGTCCCCTCCCTGCAATGCTGTCCTGTGTCCCCAGTGTTCCCCGCTGGCATCCTGCAGCCGACCCTCTACGATCCCGAGTTCCCGCAGTGAGTGTGGGGCTGCTGGGGGGAACAGGGCTGGGTTTGGAGAAGGGGACAGGTCCTGGGGTGACCGTCACCCCTGCCAGCACCGTGTTCCCCCCCACACCTTTGTCCCCCCCCCCCTCCCCAGGTCTCTGAACTACGGTGGGATCGGCACCATCATCGGGCACGAGCTGACCCACGGCTACGATGACTGGGGTGAGTGACCCCCCACCCTGCTGGGGGGGATTGGGGGGGGGTCCTGCGGACACTCGGGTCCCCCGGTATGATGGGTGGCGCTGCCTGCAGGGGGGCAGTACGACCGGCACGGGAACCTGGTGCACTGGTGGACGGAGACGTCCTACAGCAAGTTCCTGAAGAAGGCGCAGTGCATCGTCAACCTCTACGACAACTTCACCGTCTACAACCAGCGGGTGAGATCCTCCCCACCCCCCCCCAGTGACAGAGGCCCAGAAACTCCTCACACCTCATCTGGGAACACCCTTGGGGCCCCAGAAGGGGGAAACTGAGGCACAGCAGCCTTGGTGCCCCTGTGGGGACGGGGGGGCATCGCTGCTTACCCCGTGCTGCTCCTCTTTCGGCAGGTGAACGGCAAGCACACGCTGGGGGAGAACATCGCTGACATGGGGGGGCTCAAGCTCGCCTACTACGTGAGTGTCCCCCACCCTGGGGTGTCACAGCCCCCGCAGGGCCACGGGGCTGCTGCGGATGCCACCAATACTGAGGGTGGCCCTGCCTGCTGGGGGACACGGGGCTTTTTTGGAGGGCCCCCCCCCCAGCCATACTGTGGGCACCCCCTGTCCTCCAGGCCTACCAGAAGTGGGTGCGGGAGCACGGCCCCGAGCACCCCCTGCACCACCTGAAGTACACCCACGACCAACTCTTCTTCATCGCCTTCGCCCAGGTGAGCCGGTGCCCACGGCCAACAGCGGGTCCCAGCCTGGGTCCTGGGCTCCGTGGGTGCCCCCGGTGCAGGGCTCGGCCCCCCAGGACCACACCAAGCAGTCCCTGTGCTCTTGGGAACCCTACAGTGACAGCCACGTGCCCCCCATTTCCTCTGGAGACAACCCCCCCCCTGCGATAACAAATGGATGTGTGGTTTGGCGGGGACCCCACAATCAGGCAGCCCACAGCCTCAGAAGACCCTACAATAACAAGAGTACCTGTTCAATAACAAACATGCCCCTAAGCTTTCCCAGCCCATCCATACCTCATATGTAGGCTTCTGGGAGACCCTACAACAACAAACACAACCAGGGCACCCCTGCCCTCACCCCCAGCAGCCAGAAGGGCCACCCCAGTGGGTGCCAAGGGCCCTGGGGGCCCCAGCAGGTGCCAGGACCCAGGGTCCCCCCCTGGTCTCACCCACGGGACCTTCCTCCCCCCAGAACTGGTGCATCAAGCGGCGATCCCAGTCCATCTACCTGCAGGTGCTAACGGACAAGCACGCCCCGGAGCACTACAGGTACTGGCCCCAAAATGGGGGCACGGCGGGCGCCAGCCCTCCTCGTGGCTGCCAGCTCGGGCGGGCAGGGCTGGGGGTGCTGGGGTGAGGGGCAGGGTCCTCAGCAGGCAGCCCCATCGTGGGGGTCCCCAGCTCTGAGCTGAGTCCCCCCACGGCCCCGGCAGGGTCCTGGGCAGTGTTTCACAGTTCGAGGAGTTTGGCCGTGTTTTCCACTGCCCCAAGAACTCGCCCATGAACCCGGCGCACAAGTGCTCAGTGTGGTGAGGCCGCTGTCCCTGTGGGCTGGCACCCTCCTGGTCCCTATCCCTGCCCGGGTGCCACCTTCTGCCTGCCCCCCCTCCAGGCAGCGGGGGCACCCCCAAAATAGGCACCTGTTGTAGGGGGTGCCAAGGCAGAGGAGACACCTGGGGGTGGGGTATGAGCTCCCCACCCACAGGACCCTCTCGTCCACCTCCCCAAAACCCTTCCCCACATCCAGCTGCTCAGGGCAGGGAGGGTGACCCAGAGGTGCTGCGGGGCTGCCCGGTGCCAAAAGCCCCCCACCCGGTGCTCGTCCCTGTGCCAGCCCCGTCCCGTCCCCATCAGCCCCACCACCGGGGTGGGCTGGGGGCTGGGGCGATGCCAGCCTGCCCGGGGGCGCGGGGACATGGACACGCGCTGTATTTTTCGCTGCTGTTTCTGGTCAATAAAGCACTGGATATGCCAGGAGTGCACGGGGCCATGGATGGGGATGGTGTGGGGAGAGGTGGCAGCGGGCGCTGACCACGGCACCATGGGATCATATAATTATAGAATATCCTGAGTTGGAAGGGACCCACAAGGATCATTGAGTCCAACTCCAACCATGGTGGGGAGATGCAGGGGGCAGGAGCATCCTCCCCATCCTCGCAGCACCCGCATGGCGCAGACACCTGCACGATTTGCTGCCATGTCTGTTACCAGCTCCTGCCTTTATTCAACATCAAGCACGGGGATTTGGTGCCCTGCGGCCACCGCATCCCAACGGGGCATGCTCCAAAGAGCCACTGCCGTCCACTGGGGCACAGGGACGGGAGGCTGTGGATCCGGCAGAGCCCGCGGGCATCGCAGGGCCATGGGGTCAGTAGAAGAGGGGCAGGAACAGGGCGGGAAGGAGCAGGGCCAGGGGGGTGGCGCGGGCTGGGGGTGCGGCATTGCGCTGGCGGCAGTCGGTGTAGGGCTCGAGGCAGGCGGCATAGGCCATGACGTGGGCAATGTAGGTCTGCTCCTGCACCCCGCGGAAGAGGTAGGCCATGGGGCCCTTGGCCAGGATGGCCACGTCCTCGCCCCCGTGGGACTCCGAGGCAAGGGGCACAGCGGACTGCTGCATGTAGTCGTAATTCTCTGGGGGATGGAGAAGAGGGTGAGCGGGGCGGTGGGCCCCATCCCCACCCCACCACCCCACCACGGCCCCGAGCACTCACCAGTGATGTTCTCATTCAGCTCAGTCCGGTTGCCGCCCAAATAGCCCGGCCCGTTCCCATAGAGGATGGATGTGTAGCTCTTCGAGTCAGTGGCTTTTAGGGGGGCCAGACCTGGGGAGAGGAAAATGGGGAGCAGGTTTTCAGCCCTGAAACCCCCACATCACCACCCTGGAGGAGACAGCACCCGGCACGGGGCTGTCCCTGCTCTCGGTGCCCTACCGAAGATGGAGGTGCCACGCAGGGTGTAGCCACCGAAGGAGAAGACGTGCGAGTGGTCAGCGGTGACCACGGTGAGGGTGTCTGCCTCGTCCGTCAGGTCGCCCGCCCGTCTGATGGCGTTGTCAAACTCCACCGCTTCCATCAGCGCCCTCTTGGCCATGCCTTCGTGGTGCCCGTGGTCGATCCTGCCACCTGCAGATGGGTGCCCGTGGGGGATCAGGAACCACTACAGCCCCACAGCACCCCGCAAGGTGGGCCCTGCCACCCACCTGGGGACCCCAGCCCCAACTTACCTTCCACGAAGAGGTAGAAGCCCTTGGGGTTCCTGCTCAGGATGGTGATTGCTGCCTCTGTCATCTCTGTGAGTGATGGGTCCAGGGTTTTGTTGCGCACCGGCTCGTACTTCATGTCCATGGGCTCGAAGAGACCTGGCAGAGGGGACATGGTTGGAACAGCCTCGGCACCTTAAAGTGTCCCAGTGGCTGCCATGTCCTAGCGCAGGGGACATTTGTTACCCATCAAATAATTCACGTTGGGGTCCGCAGAGGCATTCAGCAGCTCCGTCCTGTTCCAGACATAGCGGGCGCCCTGCAGGTGAATCCCAGAGGGATCAGTGATGCCTGGCCCCATGCCTGGGGCAGCGGTGGGCGGAGGACTGTCCCCCTCCACGTCACCCACCTGATGTGTTTGCAGCCATATGTCGATGAGGTTCAGTGTATCATTGCGCATCCCTCTTTCAGTTTCATCATTGGGATACTCAGGGTCTGGTGTCCCCGCGGGGGTCATGTATTTCCGACCGCCCCCCAGAATCACCTGGGGAGGGACGAGATAGGCACAGTGTTCATAGCGATGTCCGGGGGGGGTGTGTGTCTTCGCCTGCTTCCCCCTACGGGTGGGCACTCACATTGATGTCCACATTGTGCACCAGCTGCCAGGCGATGTCCTTGCAGCCCTGACTGATGGCCTCCTGGGGCATGCTGGCATCCGCGTACCAGTTGCGGTCCACCACGTGCGCGTAGGTCCCCGAGGGCGACGCGTGCTGCACCCGCGTGGTCGTCACGATGCCCACCGACTTCCCTGTCCCACCAGACCCCACCATGGAGCCCCACACCATTGGGAAGCCCTCGGTGTGACGTCCCTTCTCCCCAGCGCCCCGTGCCCCACGGTACCAGCATTGCGGGCTCGCTCCAGCACCGAGATCACTTCGTTGCCCTTCGTGGTGTTGCACTGGGAGTAGCGGGCAGCAGCACTCAACCCCAATGTCTTGTAGTTGCTCTTCACCCCGCACAGGTAGGCTGTGGCCGTGGCTGCACTGTCGGGGACCTGCCGGTCCACGCTGTACGTCTGCAAAGGACATGCAGAGCTCGCTGGCACCCCATGCTGTGCTCCTGCACCCCTGGGTGCTGCTGCGCCAGCAGCCCCGTGGACGTCACCGTGGCCCCATGCTCCGCACCCAGGGGACTTACCTTGGAAAGAGCCGTGTAGGGGAAAGAATCCAGGGCAAGGGGGGTCTCAGGACCCAGCTTCCCCTGCAATTGCCCGTTTAGGATCCGGGTGGCTGTGATGCTGGGGATCCCGAAACCTGGGTGAGCAGCGAGGTTTCTGGTCAGCCTCCAGACCAGGCGCCCCCCCCGCTCCCCAGTCCGTGGTGCGCCGGCTGTGGTGGCAGCCTGCCCGCCGGCGGTGCCAGCGGGACTCACCATCCCCGAGGAAGATGATGAGGTTTTTGGCTTCATTTGTCCTGGGCTGGATCTTGAAGCTGGCCTCGATGGCCTCGGCTGCCTGCTTGTTCCAGAAGGACGGGTCCTCCTCCTCAGCTGGGAGGGGGCAGCACCCGTCAGTGCCAGGGCACCCGGTCCTGGGCATCCCCATGCTGGGGTCTCTGTTGGGCTCCCGCCCATGGGAAGACTCCCCACAGAGGAGAAGGTGCATGAAACCCATGGGTCAGGGTGCTGGTAAAGGTGGGGGGAGCCCATGCAGACTGCACCCACCCAGGAAAGCAGCGGGGTGGCAATAAAAAGGGATGCAATGGGAAGAACTGGCTGCCAATGGGGACAAATGCACAGGGGTAAAGGGGCTACAGGCACCTCGCACAGTCCCTCCTTGGCCCAAAGACCAGCAGGACCCTAGCCCCACAGGGGAAAACTAGCTCGAGTTCCCCCAAAAAGGAGAGACAACCCCTGCTAACCCTCCCAGCTCCCCTCCACAAGCCCTGCACTTTGGCCTGCCCTGGGGCAGCCAGGCTGGCACCACACATCCCGGGACGCCTGCTGCAGCCAGCCAGCTGCCTGTCCCTGTCCCTGTCCCTGTCCCTGTCCCTGTCCCTGTCCCTGTTCCCGTCCCCGTCCCTACCTGGGATGACAACAGCGTCAAGACCTGTCCAGAGGCCCAGGCAGAGGGCGAGGGGTGCCAGGAGCCGCATGGTGGGATCCGGGCACCTGCAACCCCTGCCAGCAGAGCCTGCCTTTCTTGTAGACCTCAAGGGGGGACTTTGAACCAGGATCAATCTTCGTGGGGTTCAGCATTTCTCAGATAGCATGGCGTCCTGCCAGACGGTTGGCACAAAGGCCGTGGGGATGGGCCACTGTCATCTCATTGTCACCCCACCTTATTGCTGGGGCGGGGGGACACGGAGCGCAGCCAGAGGGACTCGTGGTGCTCCTGGCAGCTCCATTCCTGGCCAGCACTTCCCAGAGCAATAAATGCACGGATGGGGACTGAAATGCCCCACGCAGCCCTTGCTGGGACAGGACCAGCCCTTGTGCCAGGCTGTGCCTCAGCAGCTCGAAGCTGTGCAAACTCCCTGCTTCATCCCTAGGGGGACATGGCAGCCCCTCGCCCTCCCCTCCACCCCAGTGCCAGTCCCAGGGGGAATAAGGGGCCACAACCTGGGGAAACTGAGGCACGGGGCAGCTCCTTAGGAGGCAGCCACAGCTGCAAACCCTCACAAGGCAGATGAAGACAAATATCCAGTGTTTTATTGCATCCCTCGAGCCCAGCCACAGCAGGGACCGGGCAGCCTGGGTTGAAGCAGGGCTTAGTGGGGGGGGTCTCTCAGCCCCCCACCATGCGGGCAGCCACGCAGAGGGCCAGGAGGGCGAGCAGGGGCTGGGGGGAGCCCTGGGTGCCGCGGGAGGCCCTGCGGGGTGCCCTGCACTGGGGCTCGCCTGCATAGGGCTCAAGACAGGCGGCGTAGGCCATGGCGTGGGCGATGTAGTGCTGCTCCTGCACCCCGTGGAAGAGGTGGGCCATGGGGCCCTGGGCGAGCACCACCACGTCCTCCCCGCTGTGGGTCTCCAAATCGAGGGGCACGGCCGCCTGCTGCCTGTAGTCCTTGTCCTCTGTCGGGGAGGAGCAGGAGAATTGGGGCTGGAGGAAGCTGCCATCACCCCAGGGACACCCGAGCCACATGGTGGTACCGGTGCCCATAGGACGTTGTCCCCCACCCCATCCTTTATTCCCCACCAGGCTCCTACCCACAGCAGGGAGGCTGGCGGCTGGGCGGCCCCCGTCACGGACGCTGTATCCTGGCCCATTGCCGTAGAGGATGCTGGTGTAGGCTCGCTTGTCCTTGGCCTTCTTGGGGGCCAGCCCTGGCACAGGGAGCAAGAGAAGGGCATTGTCACTCCCTGGCACAGCCACAGGTGGGGGCATGGCAGGGGGTGGGAGCAGGGATGCCCAGCCTTCCTCCCCGGGTCCCACCGAAGATGGAGGAGCCGCGCAGGGTGTTGCCCCCGAAGCTGAAGACGTGGGAGTGATCGGCCGTCACCACGGTCAGGGTGTCGGAGGGAGCCGTCAGCTCCCCCGCCCGCGCCACCGCCCGGTCCAGCATGACGGCCTCCATCAGCGCCTGCTTGGCCCGGCCGCTGTGGTGGCCGTGGTCGATCCTGCCACCTGCACGGGGAACGGGGCCGTCACCGCCTCACCACCCCCCTGTCTCAGTCCCCTGGAGCGCCCACCCGCTGCCGGGACCCCCTCCTGCCCCCCACCCAGGGTGCCCAGACTCATCTTCCACGAAGAGGAAGAAGCCGTTGGGGTTCCTGCGCAGGATCCGAATGGCTTTGTCCGTCATCTCCACGATGGACGGGTCCGTGGAAGCGTTGCGGTTCAGCTCGAACTTCATGTCCTTGGGCTCAAAGAGGCCTGGGGTGGGGGGGAAGAGCAGGGTGAGGGGCTGCTTTGTGCCCACGCCAGGGTGACATTGCCAGTGGCGAAGGCAGCGATGCTCTCACCCATGAGGTGGCTCACGGATTCCTCATCGACCGCATCCAGGCCCTTCTTGTCCCAGACGTAGCGGGCGCCCTGCCAGCGAGAAGAGAGCCCATGGCGATGGCACGTGCTCCGTGCCCGGCCGATGGCGATGGCGCCGCGTCCCCTCCGCGGTACCTGCTTGGTGCTGAGCCACTCGGCCACCAAGTCGCGCCCGTCCCTCCTGGTGCCGTTCTGAGCCGGGTCCTCTGGGTATTCGGGGTCCGGGGTCCGTCTGGGCGTCATATACGCCCGCCCGCCGCCCAGGATCACCTGCGGGGAGCGGGGAGCTGCCAATGGCACAGGGGGCAGAGCGCCGAGGGGCGCAGCCCCCCTCCCGCTGTCTCTCACGTTGATGTCCGTGTTGTGCACCAGCTGGTAGGCGATGTCCTTGCAGCCGTCCCGCAACGCCTCCTTGGGCATGTCGGCGTCGGCGTACCAGCTCCGGCTGACCGAGTGCGCATAGGCTGCCCCGGGGGACGCGTGCTGCACCCGCGTGGTCGTCACGATGCCTACGGACTTGCCTGCAGCATGGGACAGCGTTTAACGGGGAGCCTGTCCATGCCGTGCTGGGCTCTGCGATGGAGTTGCCCTGTCCCCCCGTACCCGCCAGCCTGGCCCGGTGCAGGACGGAGTCCACCTCGTTGCCGAAGGCCGTGCGGCATTTGCCGTAGGCGGCCGCCCCGCTCAGCCCCAGCGTCTTAGCATTGGTCTTCACCCCGCAGAGGTAGGCAGTGCCCGTGCCGGCGCTGTCGGGCACCTGCCGGTCGATGGTGTAGGTCTGCAGGAGAGCGGAGGTGAGCGGGGCCCGGGGCAGCACGGCTGCCCCCCCGGCGCTGTCCCTCTCACCTTAGCCAGGGCCACGTGGGGAAAGGTTTCCATGGCCAAGACGCTCTCCTCGCCCGAGCCGCCGGCCAGCTGCCCGTTGTAGATCCGAGCTGCCGACACCGTGGGCAGCCCCATGCCTGTGGGTGTGGGTGACAAAGGGATGGGGCTGGGGACAGTCCCGTCCACCCCAGAAAATGCCCAGGGCTTGCCATGGCCACCCATTCTGGGAGGAGGCGACCTGCCGGCCCTGTCCTCTCGCCAGCAGCTTGAGGACAGCTTTGTCCTCTGTGTGCTGCTGAGCCCGGCCCCACAGGGGACACAGCACCCGGTGTCCTGGTGTCACCATCCCCACAGCTCTGAGCTGCTGGCCTCCGGGAGAGGCCGTGGTGGCCCTGGGCAGCCAGGCCCTGGGACAGCCGAGGGGAAGGAGGTGACAGATGGGAAACTGCTGCACTCAAGGGAGGGCGCACGTCCTGCGGCTCCCCAGCCCCGGGCACTCACCGTCACCCATGAAGAGGATGATGTTTTTGGCTCGCCGGGCAGCTGGCTGCAAAGCCAGGGCCGCCTCCAGCCTCCTCCTGGCCCCTTCATTCCAGTAGCCTGGGGTCTTCTCGGCGTCTAGAGGCGAGAGCAGAGCCAGGGGTGTGCGGGGCCCCAGAGACGACCCCCCCCCCCCCCCCCCCCCCCGTTCCAACCCCATCCCTCACAGCCCCCTTCAAGCTCTCACCTGAGGCCGCGGCGGCGAGCAGGGCGAGGAGGAGGAGGAGGAGGCAGGTCCCAGGGGACAGCAGCCGTCCCATGCTGCCCACCCCAGGGTCCCTCCCCGAAGGCCACCTGTGTCCAGGGCAGGGGGGGGACAGCCCTTTATGGCCCTGCCCTGTCCTGCCGGAGGGCTGAGCCCCTGCTGCGGGTGAGACGATGGGCTGATAACATTCAGGGACATCTCCCAGCCCTGCCCTCCCAGTGTCCCCAGCCTTCCCTGGGGGCACCCGTCCCCCTCCTGGCAAGGCAGGACCTCCAACGTGCCCCCAGGGAGCTGGGTGGCCCTGGGGCAGGCGGGGTCCCCGAGGCTGTGCGAGTACCTGGGGCTCTCCAGCTCCTCGTAGCGAGGACGGGACCCTGGGGACAGGCAGGGAGGGCGCAGGGCAAAGGGCTGTTTTTGCAGACACGCTGGGCTGGGCTGGATTGGTCTCGTTTCCCAGAGAGACAACGCGAGGAGGGGACGCCGGGCTGAAGGGTAGGGGAGGACACCTTGCTGTTGGTGTCAGCGTCCTCAGGTCCCCTCTCCCGGGGGACACCATCCCATGGCGCCTGCTGCAGAGCAGGGGCACAGCTCGGTGTGGCAGGAGAGCAGAAAACCTGCAGAGGAACAGACTGATGTGACCCCGACCCTTGTCAGCATTTTGGGAGAGGTGACACAAGGATGCCAGGGTCATGGCACACAAGACGCACTCGGGATCCCAGTAGCCCAGCCCCTGGTACCACAAGGCACCGTGACAGCTCGCCAGCTCTCCAGGCACATGCTGTACCCAGCCCTGATCCACCCCCGGGCCCAATCATCCATCCTGACCCGGGTAACCTGGGCTCAGCCAGGTCCCTGCTGCGGCAAGAGGCAGTTGTGTCCGTGTCAGGGCCACATCTGTCACCACTGATGATGCGGAGCAAAGTGCGGTGCCCGTGCTCCTTCCCTGCCTGGCACGATGGAGCCGCTCCCTCTCCCAGAAATCGATCCCTCTATCGGTCGCTGCTCACAGCTGCCTGGCCCACGGGGTGATGAAGCGGAGGCTGACAGAGCAGCGAGCACCACGGGGACAGTGTGGCAGATGGATGAGGCACCCCACAAAGCCATCCTCACCAGACGAAGCCGTAACTCCCAGGGCTGCATCAAGTGCCCGGGATGTCCCCAACCAGGGATGCGGGCAGCTGAAGGGCTGCGTGTGTGTGTGTTAGGAAGGATGCAGCTGCTTTCACCCACAAGCCCATCCTGCAGCCCGGTGCCAACCCACGGCCACAGGGAGCATCAGCTCTGGGGGCTGGTGTGGGACCAGGCGGGCTGGGGACACAGGGACCAAGAGACACGGGTGCTGGGCTGTGAGGGCTGGGTGCTTCTCTCGCACTCGGTAGGGAGAAGCTGGGACACGGCGCATGTTCCTCGGTGTCCCAGGACAATCCACCTGCGAGTGCCACAAGGCGCCGTGCTGGCAGCAGGCGAAGCGTGGCCTTGGGCAGGCGCAGAGCCCGGGACAGCCCTGGCTCGAGCCGAAGAGTCCCGTGTGGGATTAGGCTGGAGGCCAGGGTGCAGGAGGCTGGAGCAGTCACACCCAGTGACTGCCGGTGGGGGCTCAGACTGAGGGATTAGCCGCCGCAGCGCGGGCCGGGAGCACGCACCGTCTCCCTGATCCCCACCTCCAGCTGAGCAAATACCAGGGCTTGGATTTCGCAAGGCTCTGGGATGCGACAGGGGCACAGGAATCCCCAGGAGATGAGTTATGGCAGGATTGCTGGCTGGAAAATGAGGCAAAATAAAACCTGCGCACAGACCCAGCATGGCTGCTGACCTGGCTTTATTTCACGATACGCAGCCCAGCCAGGAACCCTCCTGCGCAGCCCCTCGGCTCCCTCCCCATCAGCCCACCCAGGGACGAGCACCCAGTCTAAAGCAGCCCTTCCACTCCTGGGGACACTGGTCTCTCACCCCAGGCACCCGCAGTGGTAAAGGCTGGGCACCCACTGCCTTTAAAAAAAAAAAAAAAAAAGCACAAAGCTAAAAATATCTTTTGAGTAGAAATACTCTGTCTGGGGAAAGCCCTGGACCCTGCTCCCAGCCCGTCAGGCTGGGTTAAAATCCAAACCAGAAATAAAATGACAACGGTTTTAAAAACCAAATCCCCAGACTGCTCGTGGGTTCCCTCTGTCCCCCGCGGGTGCCGGTGCGGTGTTGGGGGTGAAGGTTGCAGCAGGAGCAGCGAGGCCGGGCACGCTCACTTCTCCGAGCTGGGTCTCTTGAGCAGGGCACTGTACTTGAGGGGGACGCCCTCTGACTTCAGCACGACCTCCACCAGCGTGAAAATGGTGATCACCTTCAGCAAGGGCAGAGAGAGAGAGAGAGAGGAGAGGGTTTCTCAGCGGGTTGGCATCAGACCAGGGTTTGGTTTGAGTCGCGCCGGCTTTTGCGCCTGTGCTGGGGCACCTGCACAGAGCATGGGGCTGCATGCAGCAGCTCCGAGAGCCCCACAGCTGTGCTGCAGAGCCAGCCGGGGAACCCAAAGCAACTGAAATGAGCCTCCCAAAAACACACCTTCACTTAGCCCAGCCTGGTCAGGCCCCGATTTGTTCTCTGCGTGCTCGGGGCAGGAGCACGGGTGGCTGCGCCCTTGCCTTTAGGTCCCCATCTCCCCAGCGCCCGCCCGCGTCTCGCTGCAGAGCGCACGGCATCGCCAAATGCAGTGGCCTGGCCGAGTGCCAAAGGCGAGCTGCGGTGTCCCCAAAGGACACCGAGCGTTTTCTCGTCATCCCGTAACGAGGGAATGACCGCCCGTGCCTGTACAGCGAGAGGAGACCCGGGAAGGGGGCATATTTGGTTGAGAGGGATGCGAGGGAATCAAGACTGGAGAAAATCAATTCCTCCTGCTCAGGAATGCGCCGCTGCCTGCCGCCGCCTCCCCCCCCCCCCCCCAATCGATCTCTTCATGCAATTGTGCAGATTAGAAACGTAAATCATCGATCAGCTCTGCTCCCAGCGCGGGGATAACGGGCTGGCCGCGACAGCGGGCAGGGGACGCGTGTGACCACCTTGGGGCCATGCCCTGGCGTGTGCGGGCTCAGCCCCCGCTCGCTGCCTGCCACGTCCCCAAGGTCCAGCAGGGCCATCGCTCCCGGCTTTTAGGGAGGAGGAGCAGGCACGGAGCCACCCGGGGTAACGTCCTCCCCGCTCATCCAACGCCTGCTGCTCCCGATTCCTCATTCCAAGCAGGAGAACCTCACCGAGGCTTAAATGCACCAAAGGGGTCGGCGAGGAGCGAAGCCCAGGGAAATCCTTCTGCAGCCGGCTGCGCACATCGCTGCAGCAGCCCCCTGCCCACCCTGGCTGGCAGGAGCGCATGGGGGAAGACCCCCATGTCTGGGGGGGTCACGTGGGGATTATCAGGGCTCTCCCTTGGCAATCCCGCCTCGTCGTCTCGCTGAACTGCCAAGGAACGGCATGATTTCACATCAAACATCGCAGTCTTAGCTCTGCTTCGTACTCAAGCCCTGGCGATCTCCTGAAGTTTGGGGCAGAAGGAGGTGATGTGTGGGGTGGGGGCCCACGTCTCCCCTCTGCAGTGGGGCGGCCAGCCCAGACCCCTGCCTGGCTTCCTGCAAGCAGCCTTCCCACTCCTGGCTGGGGTGAGCCAAACTGGGAAGCAGGTGTCCAGGGCTGGGGCCAGGCTGGAGCAGGGGGTGCTCAGCGCCACGGTGCCAGAGTGATGGCTCCGGCCCTTCAGCGCGGCTCCTGGGCAGTCCGGCTCATCACAGGGCTGCGGGTTTATTGACTCGGGGATCTGCTGGCTCAGAGGAGAGCTCAGAGCATGCTCCCCAGGGAGGCTCTGGTGTTTTCTTAGGAGGCGTGGAGGACTCATGGAGGGGTTTCCCCTATTGCTAAGTGTTTGCTTAACCAAAATGGGCCCTGCTCATGCAGGGGCATCATTTTTCTTGTGGGTCCCTGCTAGGGTGTAAGTGATACCCACTCCTGTAGGAAAGGAGGAGCTGAGGCCACTTCAGACACATCCAGGGGCTTCTCTGAGCCAAGCTGAGAAATGAAAGCGCAGCTCAAGAGGAGGCCAGTCCTGCAGAAATGCTGCGAGAGCCGGGGAGCTCTGCTGACTCTGACCCTCCCAAGCTGGCAACATCTCCCCTGGGAGGGAAAGGATTTTCCAGGACACGCAACGTGTCAGCTGGAGGGCTCAGCCTGGCCCTGCATGGGGAATCCTCTCCAGCCAGCCCAGAGCCCGCAGTGCAGGACAGGGCTGAATTCAGTCCTCCCATCCCCGCCCAGGCAAAGATCAAGGCAATCAACACAGCTGCGATTTTACAGCTATGCCAGACAAAAGTTGGCAGAGAGGCACCACTTAATCAAGCCAGACAAATGCGATTGCTCCCTTTGATTGAGTCACCAAGTTAATAGATGACAGGGACACAAGAGAGAGATTTCTAGATGTTGTTAAACCATTTGACACCGCATCTCAGGAAGTCTGACTTAAAAAAATAAAAATTGCTCCTCATTGGGTCTCAGCCCTATCACACGGGCAGAAACCCGACGGCAGGGCTGTGCCAGCAAGGGGGGCAGGGTCTAGACAGGAGCTGCCTTAGGTCTGATCTTACTTAACATCTTAATTGATGATCTGGAAGAAGGAAGTAAACAGCACGGTAATTAAATTCATGGAGGAAACTGGACTGGGAGGCAACACACACAGCAGATAGGGCAGAGTCTGAAGGCAGTGGTGGGGTCAAACGTGGGGGCAGCGATGGGGTGGAGGGGGCTGGATGCAAGCCCTGCTGGGAGAGGAGATGGAGGCTGAGGTTGGGCTCACTGGGATGGGGACACAGAGGGACAACAGGACCTGATTGCCTACAGGGCAGTCATGTCTCCCAGACCCATCCATGTGAAGATCACGGGGTCCGTGAGCTGCACATAGCTTCCACGCATGCCCCATGGTCTTATGAGTCTGTCCTGTGCTGCGGGGTCTTACCTGGGACACAGATTCTTGCTCCGGCTTCTCTGGCTCCCACATGAGCGTCAGCTCCGGCTTCCTCCCCACCTTCTGGAAGTGGAAGCCCAGCAAGGGCAGTGCCTGCAGGCAGGGAGCACGTTGAGAGCAGCCTGTGGCCCCCAGCACCCTCAGCCCCGCTTCCCCCTCGACTGCGGCTGCGATGGGGGTGACGCTGCTTTTGCCCAGCACGCTGCATAAAGTCCTCTGCAGCTCCGTAACAGCCGGGATGCAGCAGCCCATGAGTCTGAGCTCAGCACGTAAATCAGGAGCTGCTGCGATACACAAACAGCCCATAGATCACGCTATATGTCCTGTTTAAAGATGTCATTGCCAGCCATATAACCAGGTTATTAAGAGAAGCTGCTGTCACTAACCGCAGGTGCTGGCCTACAGCAGTGCTGTCACAGCCCCAGATATACCGCGTGATTAAAGAAAATGAAAATCAGCCTCTCTCCCTTTCCTCCCTTCAGCCCCACGTGGATCTCTGCCCTCACAAATCTGCCTTTATCCCCTTTTAACAAGACTAGATCACCCGCAGCATGCTGCAGCCGCCTCTGGTGAGGCAGCGACGGCGCTGCCAGCGTCAGGCAGGCAGTTACGGCGAGGCACTTACGTTGCAGTAGATGCGCTTCTGGACTCCAAACTTCAGCACCAGGACGTCGAAGGCCTCGTTCAGTACGCCCATCACCATGGCCTCAGACTCCAGAGGACCGCACTCCTGCCGGGAGACAGTGCAGTCACTACACCAGCGTCCCCCACCCGGCTGTCTCCACGGGGAGCCCCATCTCACTGTGCAGTGTCTGGGGGAGCTGAGCGATGCGCGCTCAGCGTGTCCCCTCTCTGCTGGCCTTCCCCCTGGCCAGCTGGAGAGCCAGGCAGCCGGGCAGCCCTCTGCCCTGGTGGCCTAGGCTGAGCCTTTGTGGTGATAATTCAACAAACACCTCAGGGGGAGACGTTCCTGGCTCCTACCCTGACAAAGATGGCAAAGAAGAGGTCAGCGCTGAGCTCCTGCACCCTCTTGGAAGCCATCTTGCGGTCGTTGCAGTGGTCTGCTTGTCTCTGGAGGGCATCTTTCTCCAGCTTGATGGGGGCGCTGGCACCTGAGAAGGAGACAAGCGACAACATCAGGCCCATATTCCCTCCTCCAGAGATGCCCCACAGCAGCCTGGACCCAAATACCACCTCCCATGTCCCCGCTCGCCGAGGACACCCCTGTGCCAGGGAGCTGCCCGGTGGGACGCAGACCCCAAGCACCCTGCACCTGTGGCAGGCGAGGCAGGGACCCAGGAGCCCTGCCCGTGTGGGGGGCAGCCCCCTCATCCCCTCGCAGCACCCGGAGCTGCTCGGCTCGGCGGCACCCACCGAGCGAGGCGGAGAGCAAACGGTGCACGATGACATCGGCGTAGCGGCGGATGGGCGAGGTGAAGTGGGTGTAGAAGGGCACGTTCAGGGCGTAGTGGCGGAAGAGGGTCTCGTCCTTCAGGACGCCGGTGCAGAAGTACAGAGCCATCTGGAAGGGGGCGAGAAGTCAAGGGAACGGGGTGAGTGAGGGTGGTGGATGGACCCTGCATGGAGCTGGTGGGGCCTCAGGCTGCGAGACAGAGCCCGAGCAGCTGATGGTCCCCCACCTGCTGCTCCGTTTGGGCTGCAGGGAGACACGGCGGGTGCTGCAGGAACTGAGCGGCACAGGGGGCGAAGCCCCAGCAACCAGTGGCTGCCAGCAGACCCATGTTCCCTGCGCTCCTCGCACAGCGCCAGGCACCCTGCAGGGGTTCACCCTGGCTCGCCCCAAGGATTGCACTGACCCTCAAGCCACGCGTGGGTTTAAGCAGCCTCCTGCTCTGACTCAGGCCATGGGGCTCTTTCACAAACCCCGCGTGTGCAGGGGAGCAGAGTGAAAGGAGAAAGCACAGCTCATCCTGTGCCTGCAGCAGATGCTCTCCCCGCGCAGCTTTGTGCCAGCCTCTTTGGTTCTGGGTCTGGCCGCAGGCTCTGCACACCCAGCTCCTCTGCTCGGAGAGCACCAGGGGCTGGGATGAGCAGCTCTGCTGCCCGAGGAGGAGGAGGAGGAGACAGCCCCGCTGCGATCCCTGCTGCTTCATCCCACGATGACAGCTGGGAAGTCGAGCGGCTAGACTGCCTAGCTAAACCAACCCCCGGCCCCGCGCCTTCCAGCGGCCTCTTCAGTGGGAAGCTCTCCTGCCCTCACCGCCCCTGTTATCGCACACGTTACAGCTTTTATTTTCACATCTGTGAAACACCAGCCCTCGGGTCTGGGAAAACAACGGGGCCGAGCCCAGGCGGGGAGGGGAGGCTGCATGGGTCAGGGGGGTTGTGGAGGGGTCACGGCACAGTGGCGATTGAACGAACCCGTTTAAAAATCAGAGCAAGTGATTTAAAAAAAAAACAGGAGTAGCCAGCTCCGATTACAGAGCCGTCCTGGGATCCACGGTTTGGGCAGCTGCATCCTCAGTTCTCCAGCCCAGCAGCGCAGCCAGCTCCTGCTGAGCAGCTCCGCACTGATCCGGGCAAGAAAATAAAGCAGGTTAAAAAAAGCAGCATCGGTCCCGGTCTTATTATGAGACCCAAGAGCTGGGATAGGAGCTGAGATGGCTGCCAATTTCCACAACCCCGAATTAAATTGTTTCTGATGGACTTCACGAAGTATGGTCTCCACTCAATTAGCTCGGCTCCCTCCGAACGAGGCTCTGCGCGGTCGGGCAGGGACACACGCTAGGCTCTGGAGGCTGCTGCGGGGGAAGACAAGTGCCCTTGTGCCGACAGACAGCGCGGCGTTACGGGGGGGTTACGGCCACTGCTGCCAGGCTCCTGGGCAGAGGGGAGGAAGCTCCCCACAATGCCAGGCAGGCAGGGAGGGATGCCCAGAAGGCAGAATGCACCTGTCTGAAAGCACAGGTCGAAATTTTTGCTATGAGAAACCACTGGGAAGTGCCCATCCCTGCCCTACACCCAGCAGAGAGAGGCACCCTCTGTCTTGTTTCAAGCTGGAAAAGATGCTGCCTGCTTCTTCCCAAGAGATGTGCTGGCCAAACCCCACTGCGGCTGGGGCCAGGCCTATTTCTGACACCCTGTTGACAGCTCACGACCCTCACCGAGGCTACGAACAGTTTGGGTACCGCAGCGAAAACACTCCTCTGAGCTGTGGCAAGGTTACGCACCGCAGGGAGCCCAGTCTGACACTTGTCTGATACCTGTCCTCAGCACCACGACAGAGCTATCCGGTGACACCAGCCCGACACGAAGCAGATGTTTTCCCATTAACAGATTTGACCCACAAGTGGTCTCCAAGCCGGGGGTCTGATTGCTGCGGTCCCAGGAGAACCGTGAAATAAATCAGCCCCAGCCAACCAGGGGCGGCTTCGCTCTTACGGACAGATTGAATCCCCGAGTGACTGAGCCCCTGAAAAATTATATGTCGCTGCTCTTTCATCTGTTACGAGCCTCCTGGCGTGGCAATCCAGGCGCTCCCGCAGACACACACGTTACCAGTTGCTCCCCGTCTCCTCCTCCTCCACAAGGCTGATGCCTTGACCATCGGCACGCAGCAAAGACGGAAGATTCAGGGTGGCGTGAGCACGGGTTCAACCTGTGGGCTGCTTGTTATGGCTGGCTTGACTGCAGCCTTGTCCCTGAAACACCAGCTTCATCACTGGGGGCTGAGACGTGTGCAGGGACGTGGGTCACCCCTCGGTGCCCTGGGCCTCTCCACGCCATCTGTCACAGCGATGGCTCAGCTCTCGACACCGGCACGGGCTCCTGCATCTCCACGCTCTGCAGCTGCCAGCACGCAGATCTCCGCTCTCCCCCCTTAGAGGCCATGGAGACGGGCAGGATGGGGCTGGTTTTCCTTCCCATCTGCTCCAATACCAGGGGCAGACAGCAAAAAGTCCTCTTCCCAGGGAAAGCTTTCACTTGGTGGCTGCCTGCCCCTTCCGAGGGGCACTGACACGGCTTTGCACTGCCCATCCTCTGCACTCAGCAGTAGGAACAATAGTGGGGATCTGAATTGCTTGGGGTTTTGGGGGAGCTGTGAGCGCTTGCCCACCAGTCCAGCTCACAGCGAGTGTGGTCAGGGAACAGGGAGTGCAGAGGACAACATCGTGTCTGTCACCCTGGCAGCCCCACAGTCCTTTACAGAGCGGAGATCCTATGGACACACCGCTGCGCGCACGTCCTGGATCAGATTGGGAAGTGCCCTGAAGATGGGAGGGGAGCGTCTGTTAACCTGGCTGACGGTTTTGGGCAAGCCTGACACTCCATTTACAAACCAAACAACGCCTCAGCTAACGGCCACGTGCACGTGCTCATCCCGGGATCAAGACAGATTTGCGCTCCTTCTGGCTCATGCACAGCTTCCAGCAAGAAGAGCATCCCATCGCACATCAGGGCAGGCAGGAGCAGCGCTCACCACCCAGAGGCTGTCCTGCAGGGCCGGTGGGCTCAGCTGCAAACTGGGTTTTGGCTATCACGCGAGCGTGCCAGACAGCAGGTCTGCCAGGAGAGAGGGGACTGCGCAGCACACCTGAACACAAGGGCACCTTCATCGTCTGAGGAGGTTGTGAGCCTAGTTCCTGCCAAAATCCCATGTCTTGTGGAATATCTCCTCTAAAAACTTCCTCTCTTATTTCTTTTTCCCCAAAATGTTGCCTACTCCCCAGAAGACTTCATTTACTGAGCCTTCATACGTCTTCACATACTGCTTTAACTTGTTAAGACGTGGCCCTGTGAATGCAATAGGCACCGGGAGGTATTTCAGAGCACGCCCGCCACCTCTCTGACCACAGAGAGAAGAACTGAGCAAGTCAGTGGGTCCCAAAAAGCTCGTCTCCTCCTCCATGTCAGCACAGAGCCAAGTTCCTTCTGCCTCGCTCATCCCTCCCAGCCAGCAGCTGGGCTTGCTCCAGGTTTGCACCAGTCAGCAGGACCACGGAGGGACCGCAGGGAATGCGTTGTCACCTGTTAGCACCTTCCACCAGAAAAGGAAGACGTGACAGAAGGGACCAGGACAAACCCAAGCAGGACACGGGATGTGGGACAATGCAGCCAGCTCCAGAGGACACTGCCTACAAGGCAGCACTCCTGAGCTGAACACACACACAAGGAGGTGATTTACTAAATGCTTTTGGTCCCCAATTCCGCTTGCAAGCATTAAGTCACTAAAGTACAGCAGGACTTCAGGCAACTGCTAATGAGTAAATGGAGCAAATGAGCTAATTAGAAGAGTGACAGTGAAATGAGCGATGTTGGGAAGATGATTCATTCCTGCAGCGATCAGCAGGCCACAGCAGAGAGCCCGTTCCAGCAACATGCCCCTTTTCCCTGTGGGGTAGGACTTCCCTCAGAAGAGGCTGCACTATGCCCAGCTGCAAATACAGAAAGGCAGATGCTCCATAAAAACTTTTTTTTGACGGTGCTAAGCACCCAAGTAAGTGTCCTGAGCTGCAGATGCATCAAACATGACAATCACTGGGAGCAGCGCAACGAGCCTCCCCTGCACAGACCTTTACAGAAGGTTTCTTGGCCTGGAGGGAGACCAAAGGGTTTCCGGAGTTTTCCTGCTTCTAAGAGCATGTCTGGCACCGAACTGTGATCTGTGGCCAGTCCCACACCGCTGCTTTGTCCTGACTCCTGTTTCCCTCTCTGGACAAGAAGCCAGTTTGGATACCATGACATGAGGAGCTGGCACAAACAAAAGCCAGCTCTTCATGGTGCCCGCTGGGTCCTTGTGAGTCTGCTAGTGTCCTGCATATAACTTCAAAGTGTAAAATGCTGCAACCCCACAGGGGCACTGCAGGGCATGAGGAAAGGCTCAGCCTGACCCTGCCATCCAGTAAAGCTCTGCTGCCCGGGCGATATCCGCAATGCCAGCTGCATGGGGCTGAAAGCACTAGGGGAATCTGCTGGGAGCCCCACAGCACTGGGCTCAGCATCCATTCGCTCTCCCTCTACGAAATGATGAGCTATGATAATGCAGAAAGGGCCAGGGTGAAGATGGAGCCACAGCAGAGAGCTACAGCAGATGTGTCCGACAGCATGGTGCGGGTCTTACCTGCATGGGCCTGGAGAACATGTTGGTCAGCACTTCTTTCCTGGCTTCGGAGTACTTGTCAGCCCCAAATGTTTCATTTAAGCTTTTCTGGAGGAGAAGAAGAGACAGTTTTCAGTCCTGGCAAGCAGTGGCAGTAGGGGGAATCAGACGGATCGTACTGGGGAGAACAGCAGCTCATCCGAGCCTAATTCCTCTTTTCCCTGCAAGTCCCCTTGTAAAACAAAGAGCCCACGGAAAGCTGGGTTTTGCTCTGGTCCCATCAGGCAGCACAGCCCCACCAGGACTGCACACAGAGCTTCTGAGCACTGAGCCACCTCACGGGGCTGCAGGCAGGGAGCACAGGGACCGCTGGCTGCCGTGCAGCATGCAAGAGCGCTCGTAACCCCTCTCCTGACCTGTGTCTGGCTCCCATCCAGACACCGAGAGCTTCAGCACACGCAGTAATGGGACCCTGGGGAGATGTGGGGATGGGAGGTCACCACCTGGGGCTACCAGCAAGAAAGGGGCTGGGAGAGTTCAGAGCATGGAAGAGGAGCTGAGCGCGCAGCCCCGTGCCTGCCGACATTGCTTGGTCACAGCCAGCGAGCGGGGAAAGCAGTCCCAGCCGATGGAGGGGCGTGAGGGAGGCCAGCGGGGATGTGATTAACGGAGGATTATCCACAGTCCAGTTGCAACGAGTAAAGAAAATCCTGGAACCTGCGCTGTTCAGCTGGAGTTCAGCCTCGGGACAGAGGATCGCTCTGATCCTTCCCATGCTGGCTGCGCCTGACCTTTCCCAGCACTGCTCTCCGGTCCTTCCCATTCCCCGTTCCCTCCCCTCCCTGAGATCTTCAGCAGTCCAGACAGAAACACCTCCTTACAGGGCCACCTCCCCTGAGGTACAGAGCAAGTGACCTGCCCAGGATCTCCCAAGAAGGCAAAGAAAGGAAATCTGGGTGTCCCAGCAGGTGCTCCTGCACCGAGACATCCTTCCTATTGCTCTTCTTTGCATAGAGAGGAGGAACTTGGGCACTTGCAAGGTCTCCTCACCCTGCTCCAAGCTCTGAGCCCAGCACTGCCTGAGCAGGACAAGCTGGGCCACCCCTGCTCAGCACTGGTGGGGTCAAGAGGGAGTGAAGGAGCTGTTTTGTGCTGGCATGGAAAAGCTACTGGCTCAGCTTGGACTCATCCAGCAGAGCTTGGTGGAGCCTGGGGTGACTGCACGGGTGCTTTTTGTCCTGAAAGCCCTGCCTGGCCCTGGCACTCCTGCCCTCTTTCCTCCCCTTCTCTCAGCAGCAACGCTCTCCCACCAGCGCTGCCGGGGCTGGAAGGACGGTGGCCTCTCGGTGCTCCTTGCACCGCTGCCTCGAGGGGGAGCAGGGAGCGACAGGGCAGGGGATAAACCACACGCTGCAAGCACATCGTCACGCAACCGCCCCCCCTTCGCCCCTGTAGTCCCCACCAGGCCAGCGCACTCACGTGCAGGGTCCCCGCAGTGCTGAAGTCGATGTCGAGGCCGACTTGGTTGCAGAACTCCATCAGGTCTTTCAGCAGCTTGGTCTGGGGCGGCGGGTGACGGCGAAGCAAGGCCTGCTCGGGGAAGGAGCGGTAGATCTGATGGGCCACGGCCATGTTCGCCAGCAGCATGAACTCCTCCACCAGCCTGCAGCAGGAGAAACACAACCCCGGGTCCCGGTTAGAGAGGGGATTCCCCTGGGAAGCGAAGCGATTTATTAGCTACTGGCCAGATCAGAGCAATGGGGACTAACAGGACACGGGGGGATGAGGGAGCAGCTTGCAGTGGCTGTTAAAAACGAAGATTAGATGCGAGACTGCAGCAAATCCCCCCCCAAATTCTCACTTTCTAGCAGTGGTTTCCCCAGGGACTCAGAGCAGCCTGTCTTACTGGTACAGGCAAGCAGAAGACAGCGACAAATTGACAGCTTAAATTAGGATAAAATAATCTCCCTTTAGGTCATTTTATCTCCTGAAACGCTCGACAAGCAAAACAAACGCTGTGCAAGAGATAGCACGGAAAACAAACACGCGCCGCTCTCTTCTCGGTCCAGAGAAAACAGCGTCTCGTTGTTTCCATCCCGAGACCGACATGTGTGGTCGGGGCCCGCCACGCAGCCCTGCCTCCGGCATCCCGGCGGTGCGAGGAGGCTGGGTGCTTCTCTCCTGGGGGTTGCCCAGGCTGGGCTGAGCTCCCCCCTTCTGCCTCCGGACTCACTGCGTGGAAATCCCCAGGGCTGCACGCTGCAAAGCGAAGCAGCCCCAGCGCTGGGGATCGGCTGCGGCGCGTTACGGGTTTTGCTGCCCGCTGTAGGGCCGTGCCGCGGGAGACTTGTTTTAACTGGGCTCAGATAAGCAACGAGATGTGCTTAACCGGGCTTCCTGCTATTTGCTGCACGTATTCCCAAGGCTCCTAACTGGTCCTAATTGCCAAAAAAGATAATAGATTTCCAGAAGTAACCTCAGGCTCCACGCAATGCCCAAGCGAGCTATTACTGATGACGCCGGCTCGGCCCCACTGCCGCCACGTAGCAGTTTTGTAGGGCTGCCTTAGGGCATCTGGGATGGAGCTGGCGTCCTGCAGCCCCCTGCCCCTGCCGGGGGGCATCGCCCTGGTGGGATGTGCAGGGCGCTGCGCTCCCGGGGTACGTGCTCCAGCTGCCATGCGCTCCCAGCCCGGGAGAACGTGCCAAAAACTCGAAAGAGAAAGGAAATAATTAAAGACGAGCCCAGTGGAGGAATTAGCACACGCTGGTTGTAATCAGCAGTGGAAATGCTCATCTTTAATGGGAAGGAGGTCCCTTAACAAGAGCTTTGTGGGCTCTCCCAGCGCTGGGAAGCTTATTGCTGCCGAGAGGCCACCGTTTCAAAGCCTTTCGGGAGGGCAGGAGGGACAGGCTGTGGCACAGGCAGTGTGGGGAGGCACAGCCGAAATGGGAAGGGACTGATCCCATCCCCTAAAGCACCAGCTGGACGGCAGATGCTACCAGAAGGTCACGGGATGGGGCAGCACGGTCAGCGTGCCCGCAGCCCTGCGCAGGAGTGCCGGGGCCATGCGTGCTTGGGATGGGCGACTTCCAAGAGGGCCGAGCGCAGCTCTTGCTGCTCCTGTGCAGCTAAGCCAGCAGATGGCAACATCGGTCCCTCTATGGTCACCGGCGCCTGGGGGCTGTGGGACAGCGTGGCCCAAGGGTGCTGGGCACCCCGGCTGCCCCAGCCATGCGGCGCCCAGGGGTGGGTGGCCAGGGGGCTACAGCATCCCCCGTCTCGCTGGTGTGGGTGAATCCAGCAGCTCTCACCCAGCCACCGCGCTCGCAGACGGCACGTGGGGACCAGCGCACGCTTGCAGAGCCCAAGGAGACGTGCGGGGCTGTGCCAGCCCACGCTCACACCTGGGGAGGCCTTTCTGCCCCAACCCAGCTCGCAGCAATGAGCAGCGAACAGCACGGGCTGCAAACAGATGCACACACGGGCAAAAGCTGCCCATGGGGTCCCTGCGCCTTCCTCAAGATGCGGCCTCGAAGGAATGAGTTGCAAAACCATTTCTGAAGACAAAGCAATAAACACCTGTGAACAGGATCTCCTCTTTGCCACAGGCACAACGTGCTTATCCCATGTCCTGGAGACGAGCACCACCAGCAAGTGCTCAGGCAGCCCCCCTGGTTCTTCTTCCTCCTGTTGCTCGCAAGTGTGAAGCCTTTACCTCCTACCTCTAGCGACACATAGGGCTGGATGCAATTTTCACCTGATTAATAAGTTTTGTTTTACCATTTTAGGGCTTTGGGCTTTTAAATCTGCTGGGCACATCCTCCTTCTGACGTTGCATCTTCTGAATTGAAGCTAATACCTGAGAGCCTTCCTGTCAGAGACGCTTTTCCACCCAAAAGAAAACCAAGAGATTTTTGCTCTGCAAAATCCCTCCCTCTCTGTCCTGCACCTCCACACCTGGAGAATCAGCCCCATGACAGCATCAAAGACAGCCTGCATTGAGACAAGGTACCTCGCGCATGGCTGGAGTGACAGCGCGGGCAGGAAAACCTTACTGGGAAGCATCCACGAGCTTTGCACCCACGGCAGGGTGCAGGACATGACCGCAGAGGTTCGGAGTTGAAAAGCTCCTCATCTTGTTCACTTGCCCAAGGCAGGGGCAGGCTTTGGGAGACACAGCTGGGGTTTGCCCTTGCGAGGAGCAGAGAACACAGATGAGGTGTAACACAGAGGACCCTTCCCAGCTCTAGATCATACAGGGGCCAGCACCGGGTGCTATCTGCACCAGCAGCCACGCTGCCACCCCGTAACTCATCGGGAGGTCAATGACAACAGGGTTTTCTTTTTTTTCTTCTTCTTCTTTTTCTTCTTTTTTCTTAGAACAGCCGAGCTCGGAGCTTGGCTCGGTGCGGCTGGCAGACAGGAGCGCAAAGAAAAATATTTCACGGCTAAAAAAAATGGAGACAGAAAGGCTAGTCCATCTGAATGTGCACCGAATGAATCCCATGTGAAATGCAGCCTAACGCCATCGCTACAGTTTCCTCTGGATTAGCTGAGCTATCCTTGGCTCCCGCCTCCATAAAATCCCATAAACAATCTGATCTGAACTTTTGCCCTTTCCGTGCTCATGCGAGGTTTCCTCCGCTGTCCCGCAGAGCGGGCTGGGGGCTGGCAGGTGGCTGTCCCTCGCGGAGGTGCCTGCAGATACCAGCTGTCCCGCTCGCCCGGGCTGCAGGAGGGAGCGTTTCCAAACCTGTTCCACGTATCATTTAGCGCGTGCACATGTGAGGGAGGGGAGGGAGCGGTGGGACGGCTCGAGAGCTCTGAAACGTATGTAAGCATCTTCTGCCGGCTCTTTCAATACCCAGATTTTGCTCATGAATTATGGGCTCGGTGCAGGAGTTAGTGGGTGAAACTCTATACCCTGCCTTATGCAAGAGGTCAGCCGGAGTGTATGGGTTTCAAAAGAACTCGCCTCCGAGTCTCAAACGTGATCAAAGCGTGCCAGCTCCTACAATCCACCAAGACTGCAGGCTTCTGAGATGGTCTCAAAACACAGGATTCGGCACTTTTCAAAGCACCTTAAATGATGACGGCCACGGCTCATGCAAGGCAAATAAGCACCTACCAAACCACCCAGCTGAGAAGGACCGACGACACCTCGACAGCAGCCCCAGAGCCAATATGCTGGGCTGTACCGCTTCTTGCACAGCTCCTGACAGAGCCAGACATCCTTGGGACATGGGAAGAGGAGCTGTACATTCAGACACTGGAGCTGCTTTAGTACCAGGGCTGTTATCTGCTCTGTAAAAGGTTAGCCAGACCCCTTCCAATCCCTTGACGTCAACCTTGAAAAACTACTCGCATCCTCAGCGAGTTGTTTTGTTGACGGCAAATATAATATTGGCTTCTCATGCCAAATCTCTGCAGAGCAAAGCAGGGCAACTAACTGTTTGGCTGCTTGCTTCCATGGCAATGTGGCCAGGCTATCCAGCAGCCATCGAAGTGCCCACTCTCCCTGATTAACTTGACAAATGACATTAGCTAAGCAATGTTCGCCGCATGGAAGAGACAAGAAGTACTTTGTTTGCAATCCAGTAAGTGCAGGAACAAGGCAGGCAGCTTGATTAAAGTGAAGCGACATTAAAACATCTGCCCCTTCCACCAACCAGCCTAACAGACCCGCAGGCTTCAGAGCAAATGACAGCGAGGTACGGCTGCACAAATGAGCCCAGCTCTTCCCCCCCGTCTTCTCCTTCACCTCCCCCTCCTCCTGCAAGATGTAACCGCTGGCTGCATCCCAGGCGATGGAAGTGTTCTCGTAGCTGAGGCGCAGACACAGAGATAAACCCAAATCACCACCTAGCTCTCCCATGGGAGGGTTTTTCTTGCTTTTGGCAGACTGGAGAAGTTGCTCCCCTCTCCATACGTAGCTCACTGGGGCAACCTGCTCCCAAAGGGACAGAGCTGAACCGTCCTAAGCTGGAGTCCAGCCACTCAGGTGAGCTGCTGCCAGGTAAACCCCAGTATCTCTCCAGCATCACAGACTCAGGCCAAATGTGACCAAATCATTTCTGCAGAGGTTACCAAATTTCTTTTCCCTATCCCACTACAAAACCCCATCTGTTCATATCCATGCTGTCTGCCCCTCAAAGCATTTGCTCCCCCTGCACAGGGAACAAACCTTTTGCTGTCCAAACTCGTTCCCAAGCTCCGGGTGACTGTGCAGATGAGATTTCTGTCCCTGCTCTGTGCTTCAGCCAGACATCAGGGCCTCTGGTTTCTCAGCCCACTGCTACGTGTCTGCTTGCCAGCTCCAAGCCGGATCCAAACAGTGAAAGGGCAGAAGAGCTGTGAAGGCATCACGCTTGGTTTGCATTTGAATTGAACATTGCCATGGGAAGCTGGTGCACAGAAAAGGAAGGCCTGGCCTGTTCATGCGTATCTGAGCAGGCTCTGGAGACACTGATGGATATACATCCCCTACCGAGGGCACTACATCGCTGAGAGCCCTCCCTCTCTGCTGGCTTGCAGGGGATTATCGCGGCAGCACAATCTCATAACAAACAGATCTACAGCCACCTCCTGGGAATGTGACTCTAAATCCTGCTGTGCTCACCAAGAGAAAGTCACCTTCCGCAAAAGGCTGCGAGCAGCACTGCGCACCGCAACGCACCCCACAGCAGCAGGTGCCGAAGGAAAGCGGTAAACAAACAGCATCACAGTTCTCCAACACATCCTCTCCAAAGCGTTCAGTCCAAAGATGCTGAGTACGGTACGACTTTTTCTTCTTTTCTTTAAATCATGTACGTTTGTTTTTGATTACAGCTCTTCCATGAAGCAAAGGAACTTGAGAGGTTTCTATAAAAGCCCTTCTGAGAGGAACATCAGCTAAGCCTGCATCTCCTGAGAGTGCAGCCTGACAGAACCATGCTCTTTGGCAAGTAGCTGGACTGCAGCTTGCAATGGCCCTTTTCCATCAAAATCCAGCAAGAACGGTCTACCGTCCTCCTAGTGACACTCTGCCTACCCAACAAACGGAAGCATCTTCAGCCATGCACTGCTGCTTCAAGAGTTATGAGAATTAAACCCCCTGTTTTCCAAGAATTGGATCGCAGCATTATACATGAGCCTTACAATGTTGGTGTGGAGATCACTTTGCCAAGGACAATGGCCAAAAGACCAAAAGCCCTACATTTTTGAAAGAAAAAGGAGTAAAAGGCAAGAACACCAGTGATTCCTGGCCTGATGAAAGTCATTTGTGCTCCTTTCACAGCTAGTGGTAGCCTTGAACAAAGCAGAGCTGAATAATGGAATTACTCCACTTTCTGAGATTGCTCAATTAGCTCTTGGTTAAAACTGTTAACATTGAAACTTGATGAGAATAACAGCTCTGAGGTAGTTTCAGATTCATTTCTTACTAAGCTAGAATGGCTTTTCCCTCTAATGAACTCCCTTTCCGGGGTATAATGAATGCCCTTTTTATTAGCTATGGTGCCTTCCCAGTAATGGACGCCTAAAACACAAATGCACGGGAGGGCTTTCTGAATACAAATGCCATTTACTGGCCACTCTCACACCTCTAGACTGGGAATGCCACGATACCACTCCCTTCACTTTATCCAAATTAAGTGCGCTACAGTGGAAAACTTTAAGCTCCCAATCCTGAAGCTGGGCCACTGAAGGCATTTGGCATGATTAGGAATTAATTGCTTAAAGCCTGATGTACCGGGTTTGCACACGGGGATTTAAACCGCAAGGCAAAACCTCAACCATTTGCCTTATTTCCTTTGAAATTATTGACAGGGCTTTACACAGAAGAGCTGACTTCATCTGGCAGCACAACGTCAGGCCAGACGTCGGAGCGCTGAGGGCAGCGCAAGCGGCCGCGGGGCCTACAGCGCCTCTTGGTACTAGGCCGCGCCGATGGCAACCGCTCTCTTCTTGGCCTCGTGCTCCTCAACCTCGCCTGAGATCTGTGTGAAGGGGATACAGGCAAAGCCTGCCCCTGTCCCAAAGCCTCCCAGTCCCATCTTGGCCTAAGCGGTGAAGGAAGCGGCATCTAATCGCAAAGAGGCTTGCAGAGGACGCGGTCTCTGCAGGCTGTGCTTCTTCATTAAACGTTAATATGACTGCAGTCTGCTCCTTTTCATGCAAATTGGCGACAACCTTCAGACACCTGGCATGAAGCTGAAGTGCCCCTCTGTGCCAAAACAGCATCTTCAGCTGCCGCGGGCCAGGGAGGAAAGCTTAGAACAGCACCCACACCCTCAACCACAAAGGACATGGAGGCCCACCTTCAGCAGCTCCCTCAGCCCCAGCTGCAGCGTTCTCCAAATTTTTCTCGGGACTACCAGATTTTTGAGGTCACTGCGCCTAAGCATTTCCCCGTGGGGAAGACAATGTAAAGGGCTTGCAGTCCCTGTGTTTAGCTCCAACAGCCGTGCAGCTCGGGATTCCCAGCCCGGCTTCCCAAGGACCCGTATCAGATCTGGAGAGCCACTGGCTCATGGAGATCTCATCTCCCAGAGGAGCCCCAGAAGGATGGTCAGAGCTCTGCTTGCTCTCCACAGAGGGGGATAACTGGTGACCACTAGTGCACACAACTAAATGCTGTGTTCAGCATTTAATGTTCTCTAACAGGTCTCTCTCTAACGGGTCTCGTAGGGGCAATCACCACTTGGGCTGGAAAACCTCACTTTCAGGAATACTTTAGGATGCTCCCCAGCCACCCAGAGCCCGAGCAGGGACACGGGACAGTTTTCTCCAGCCCATGGGAATTGCTGGAGGGCAAAAAAAACCAAAGCAAAGTCAGGTCTGGGACACCAACCAGGAGAGGGAAAATACCCCACAGAAGCAGGACTGAGGGCTGGCAGTCCACATTCCTGAGACGTACGGCTTGATAGGTGACTGGCTCTGAAAGCAGACCTTATGACAAGAATACTTTCATAGACACATAATATTAATGTCATCCAGAGTCCGGCTAAGAGGGGAATGGAAAGAATTCCTGAAGAAATGCAGACAGCCCCTCTCCTGACGTGAAAGTCTCCGGCCCCACACATCAGCCCAGCACCGTCTATTATCAGGCTGCATTTCCCACTGAAACGAGGAAGCAGGAATGAAAGGCACTTTTCCTCGCAGTTAAAAGTTTACGCAAGTGATTTATGGGTCAGAAAAATTAGCAAGTCCGTTGCTGAGTGCTCCATACAGCAGCATGTGTTACATGGCTGCTGACCAGAAATGCCAAGACCCATTAGGTGGAAGCAAAGGGCAGCACGATGGAAAGTTTAAGATGCTTTTTGCCCATTTAATTAATTAGTCAGGTCTTTTTTTCCATCCCCTGCAGCCTTCATTAATGTAACATTGAAGTGAAGGAATATTAACAATTCAGACAACACATTAATATTAACACAACACCTGCAAAATGCAAATGTAAGTCCATTAGGTAAACAGATGATCTTAAGCCACTGAGGCAGAAATAACATTCTGACATTTCCTAGCATGACCATCCTGCAGAGATACTGTCCATCACTTATGCTCCATTATAAAGCCATGGCCCTTGTATGTAGGGGGCTCCTCATCTGTTACTGGCCCCTGAAAGGATGAGAAAAACTTACATTTCCATTAAGACATTTACCAGTTTCATATGGAAAGTGTCTTACTAACACCATGTCATGAACCAGAAAGATCAAAAGCAATTTTTAAAAGGATTTTATCTCTGTGCTAGCAAGGGTTGGAGATAAAACCAGAAGCTGATAGCTTGTAAATATTAACCTACACTTGGGACTGCTCCAGACCCTCAGCTTTCTATTACAGTGCTTTAATCTGAGACAAATTTTCATTAAGGGAGAAACAAACAGTTAATCACCTGGCGAACTGATAGTGCCCCAGGGAGTCACCGGCTGCTAGAACCGGCCTCCCTGTACCATGTCCCCCCATCACCTAATGCTCTACCAGCCATTGCAGCTAAGGAGACTTACACCCTACATGTATTTCTCCTTTGAGTCTTTGGCTATGCTTTTTCCCAGCTCACCTGACACTAAAGAGTTGATTACTTCCAAAGCATGAAACAAACTTATGGACAAGTGGGAAATAAAGTTGGGATGAACATCCCAGACTGGAAGCATACCCAGAGATGGCCAGTGACTGGGGGGAGCATCCATCTACCAACCTGGGTGTGACCCAGGGACAAACAAGTAAGTCTGCAAAAGCTCATGAAGAACTGAACAACAAAAGCAAGCCAAAAAAAAAAAATGTAGAAGACCAAAATCATGCACAGTAACCTAAATAATCTGGCAGCCAAAGGCAGAGGTGGCACAACGACCCAACGTGTCTCCCCTGATGTTCATGAAGTGAAAACCAGGCAGTGACTTGCCACATATCCTCTCTTTTGTTCTGCACTTCAGGTCCAACCTCCTGCTCAATGCAGGATAACTTCAAAGTTGGATCAGATCGGCTTTTTCCACTTGAGTTCTAGCAATCTCCAAGGATAACTACCTCACAGCCCTTCTGGGTCCTTGATCCAGTTCTTAACCACGCTTCTAAGTGTTGTTTGGGCTTATAGGTAAAGAACTCCAGGAGGAGCCATCACCCAGACTGGCCAACCTTTAGCAAGGGCCTTGCCTGAGACGATTTCTCAGGAGAGACTGGCTGCAGATCAAGGGAATTAAAGCAACCACCAGGACCACCAGTTCTGAGAAGATCCATGTCAGGAAAACATGTTCAACCTCACGAGGTCCCCAGCGGGCACCCAGATACATTTGCTGCCGGCTGTGGGGCGCGCTGCTGGGGCTGCTTTCCAGGCAGGGCCGTGGCCGTGCAGCAGGGCTCACAGTGCTGTCCATCACTGCTCCTTTCCGACCTCAGATTTGCCGTTGTAGCACTGAGTGTGGGCAGGTTAAGGGGAATAGTTGTATCAATATGGACTGAGGGATCCAGCTGGCTCCGGGCGTATTATTCTTGGTCTGAAATGATCGCAAAGCACAACACACGAACGCTCTGGTTACCAAGACTTTCAAAGACATGGAAACCCTAAGGGGAGGGGAGCAAGGTACACGGGACATGGACACCAGATCGGGGTTAAAACAACCGACAATAATTGGCAAGGGGATGAAAGGCAAAGGGGCAACACAGGATTTGGGGTGTGCTGTTTTCTAAACAGGGACTACTGAAATACGCTGGATAACTTCTGTTTTCAGGCAGCCTCTTGGCAGATTAAAACATCCCAGAAGGTTTTACATCCAGCTCCTACAATCTTAAACTAAATATTAGGTGAGAAAAACATGCTTCTAAAGAAAAGTCAGGCATAGCCCTGAGTGAAAAACAATGAGCAGGAGAACTAACATATCAGGTTTATTGAACATACAACCAACAACAGTTTTCTTTCCCAAAAATATAGCCAAGGGAATGAAATGCAAAGAGATGAGCAGGATGGAAAAGCTGTAGGAAACTCAGGCAATCTCCCCCGACCCCACATCTCCCCCAGGCACGACTCTCACCCTGCCTGGCCTCAGTAGGCAGGCCTGGAGCAACGTCGCAAATTCCCAACAGTGCCTCATCCCCTCTGCAGCAGGACAGGCTCAAGGTACGATAGGTCTTTTCCATCTGTAACTTCTCTCCCTTGACTTTCACGTGCATTGATTCAAAAGTTACTTGATTTACTGGCACGGGGCTGTGAAGAGTCTGGCTTGGTCTGAGGACAGCCTGAGGTTAAAGGCAGCAATGCAATATTGCCACCCCGTCCATTATAAGAAAATGTTCAGGCCTGGATTTACAGTCACGTTCCAGCGAGCCCACACATCACGGCAGGCTGAAATTAGCCTCATTTACGCAATGGGGTTGAGAAGAAATGGCTAATCATCCTCTTGAAGTTCAGCACACAACAGAGAAAGCCAAGCAGCATGGGAGCAGGCATTCCACAGCACGCTCGCTGCCAGAGAAGTGTAAGAGGAGGGTGAACAGTTGTAGTGACAGAGGTCTGCTCTTCTCCAGCTAGAGCTACATACAGACAGACGGACAGATGAGGTAGCTTCAATGAGACTACAACAGCTTAAGGAAGGATGTCCTGGGACCTTTTGCTGTACGCAAGGAAGAATCATCTCCTTAAAGGCCAGAGATGAATATGATGACTCTGCAGAGTTGGATGGGTAAGAAAGGACTTTGTTTCGCACTCTCTTGAGATCATATAAAAGAGAGAACAAGCTCTATTCACACCAAGATCTGCAAAACCTTACACGCCGCTGGGTGAAGACAGCAAATGTCTCAGCCCCTGGCTGGCACAACCGGAGAGCTAACCTGGTTACTCCTGCTGCTTCCTCCACTGCCTCATGTGGGTCACTCGGCTGCATCTAAGGGCAAAGGAACCAAAGCTAAGTCCACGACAACACTCTGAAACTGCTCCTTTGGGCCAGGGTTTTACCGGTTCAGAGGAAGTTTGGTTAAAACGAAGGACACTCGTGTGATGAAGAAGAGCCCTTGCAATGCCACCTTCCAGGCTTCAGAGCTGGGAGCTTGGGAGCTACGACCAGAGTTCAGCGGCGCAGATCAACCTTCTGAAAAAAATCTATCATCACCAAAAAGCAGACACACAGATCTGTCAGCACATTTGTGCTGCTGAAACCAACGGATCTCAGCACTGGATCATGATAAGATTTGCAATACAGTCATCTTGCAGAGCCTTGCCAGTGCCTTTTAATCCTTGGAAAAGGAGCACTTCAGGCATCAAATCCTGCCTTTGCATATGAGTGTTGCAAAGCCAAAACAACAAGCTCTTTCGGAGCACGGGGCATATCCTAAGATGCCCCAGAGCTTTCTTGTCCTACAGACATTGCATAGTAATCTCCACATGACAAAACAGAAATAAAACCATATATCCCCATGTCTTGGCGAGCCTCCAGTCCAGGCCTGACAGATACCTGGCCCTGGGTGCTGCATCTCTTAAGACAGCTTAACCCTTGAATGAACAGGGTACCTCCGTATGTCTAGAAGAAGGAAGCACAATGTTAAATCTGCCTTTTGTTTCTACGCCTCCATCCTGCATTGGATGGCACTGCCCTCCCCTTTCCCAGTGCCCGGATGTGCCAGACCACACTGGGAATCACCACGGAAAGTCACCTGTGAAGACCTTGCTGTTGGAATTGTGAGGATGGCTCACATCCTCACAATTCACTCACTCAGTGAGTGACTCAGGTCCTAATGGCGGTCGGATCCCAGCCAGCCACATTCCTGCCTGGCAACCCAGCTTATCATGCCTTCATACTCGGCAGTCAAATGGGAGCAACTCAGGTCCTCAACCTCTCTTTGGCCACCAGATCTACCCATTGGGACAACCATTTGCAAATCTGAGTAGTGCCAGCCTGACACAGCCCACGGGGCTGGAGCGCGCTGCACCTTCCAAGCTCAGACTGAGCAGAGAGGGCCCTTCTCCTTCCCCTGAAAACACCGTGGGATGGGAGAAGAACAAGGGGCCACAATGCCTGCTGCCCCCCAGAAGGTCCCTGATGCTCTGGTCACATAGGTGAGAACACATGGAGCCCCTGGGGAAGCCAAATGCAGTGCCATCTCTTTCCTGGAGGATGACACCAAAAAGCTGCCCGGATCTATCAAGAGTTGTTCAACAGCATCAGAGCAAAAGGTTTGGGGGTTTATTCCAACGGATGGATAAGTCAATTCAGGAGGAGGCCAGTGAAGCTCCATCAGACACTCTTCACTGGCCAGGTTCAGCAGGGAACAAAACCACCAACAACCACTGCCTGCAGCACCAACGTGACTGTGCCAAGAGGTGTTGAGAGAAAGGGGTCTCGTGCCAGTTAAAGCACACAGTCCACGTACCCAGGAAAGGGCAGGGCTTACATGAACCTGGTAACCCACCTCAGGGGGTACAACAGCGTCTGCTATTGCCCACATTTCCCATGCTCACTTACTGCTGTCAGGAGAGCAGCAGCTTCCGAGTGTGTCCTTCTGCAGCAGGAGTGGCTCCAACCCCGTTTCGGCTTGCTCCACAACACACCGAGACAGAGCTTGTACTGAAAGAAGTGATGCGTGGACGGGCTGAACGTCAAGGCATGGGAAATGCAGCTTCTGGTACGTGCAGCTCAGGCACACCGCATGGCCTGTGAAAGCCACTCTCCCATTGTTATTTAACATCCTGCAAGTTGCAGCCAGAGACGCAGTCTCCCATCCGCGCCCCAAACTGGCCTGGGAATGGCTGGGAAGAAGAAAGGGAGCTTGAAATGAACTGTGGAAAGATTTAAGTGCTCTCACTGCTGCTTTCCAATACGATTTTCCACTTGGGGCAGGGGAAGGGAAGGAGGAGAGCCTGACAGCAGTTCAGAGCCAGTCACAATTGTGACAGGTTCTTCTTTTCCATTTCCAACCAGCTCCCAGACAGCAGGAGGACTTTAACCTCCATTAATTATCACAGCCCTACTCCAGCCCAGGGTTTCAGAGAAGCAGTGGCGAACTCTTAGGACCTGTCACGAGCAGGTTTTGCCTCAGATTGTGCTATTCAGCTCAATGCAGTAAAACTTCATCGTTCATGAAGAGCTAGCGCAACTCTTCCTACAGCACCCCAGTCTGCAGCCATCTTGCACAGGCAGTATCAATGCTGCCAGAGAAGAGGATTACACAAATGACTTCTTGCAATGCAGACTCTGAGATCTGGTTAATGACCACTTAACAGACACATCTGTTGTACATCCAAGCTGTGCACACATGAAAAAGGGGGCTTAACAGGTGAATGCACTGCTTCTGCTTCCTCTGCCTGGCTATCAGGGAGCACTACCGTAACGCTACCACCGCAGGAAGTTTATTGCCTTTATCAGGACTGATCACTGATCGGATCTGCATGTTAAAAGTGTGTATGTGTTGGTTAGGGAGATAAGAACAGCTTGCGTACACTCAGCCCTCGTGTAGCTGGGCCAAAGTTGTTGTGAAATATTGCTATACAGCTTCTCCCACTGTTTGGCTTCAGTACAAACTGTCAAAGATCACTGTAAGAAATCTACTGTAGACTAGACGTGCCTGCACGGGGACTAAGTGTGCCCTAGACCAGCGTTTCAGCCCGCACCACACCACCCTGTGCTCTTGGACTTGGCACCCATTGACCGTGTTCCCTCCTGCCCCGCTGCCAGCAGGGCAACCTGAGGGCAACTGAGGGCAACTGAGGGCAACTGAGCCAACCTTAGCTGAACTCCCCTGCAGACACCCAGCCTCTGCTCCTACCCACGTGCGCTGCTGGCTGCAGACACCGTCCCTTCATGCTTGGTGATGAGATGCGTCATTCTCCCTTCCCCGGTCACAGAGGACATTTGCAGAGCTGCCCTCTCTGACACTCTTGGCTTGCAACCTCTCGCAGGTATTTTTAGGATTACCCTTTGCCAGGGGATAACAAAACCAGAGAGATGCTGCTGCGAGGATGCAGTCAGAGCTCTTCCTGGCTGCCCCAGAGGCACAGAGGAGATGCAGGATCCTGCTTCAGGTGCTTTGTGGCTCCCAGCCAAACCCAACCCGGTCACAAGCAGGGCAGTCGTTCCCCCACCGCGCTGCCTGGAAGAGCTGACAGCTCCAGCCACGACAAACAGACAGTATACAGCAGGTAAGGAACACGGCGGCATGCCTGTGTGTGTGCACAGACACGTAGTGAAGGAGAAAGCAGGGCTGGCTGCGAATTCAAATTTGCAGCGATTTGGACAGATTGTGCCGGGATGCTGCGATTCACGCACCAGCAGCCCGTGGCAGCTCTGCATTCTGCTCCGAGTCACACAGGAACCAGCCTGGGGAGCAATTACTGGGGTACAAAACGCTCTTGAGCTGCAACAAAAGGACAGAGAAGAGTTTCTCATCAAAACCCCTGGAAGTCTTTATCTAAGCAGGGTACTTCCTCCTGCCTAGACAGGCGAAGCCTGGGCAGAACATCTGGTGAGAGGCACGAGACGCCGGAGGGGAAACGTCCAGTGACATCAATCAGCAGCGAGCAGCCACCGCTGGGGCACAGCAGGATTGCCCCACGAGCATCCCCCTGCTCCCCGTATCACCACTTGTGACTGGCAGAAGCCATGCTCCATTACCAACCAGCTGTTCCTCTAACTCAGCCCTCCTCTGTTACAGATTTTCCTGAAATCATCTGGAACTTTGAGGAGCCCAATATATTTTTAAATCCAGCTGCCACGCACGGGCTTCCTGCATGTGTGACGGTTCAAGTGTGTAGAGGCTCAGGACCTGCCCTCAGCTCCCTGCCAAAAACCATCCCCGTCCCCACCAAAGCTGCTGGCAGCCAAATCCCCGAGCAGGACACCCGGCTGCCAGGGACACAGCCCTACCACTGCAGCACTCCCTGCAAGCCCAGCCCCTGCCACCAGCACCCTGGGGGCAGGAGGAAATCCCCAAACCCCAACGTGCTCTGAAAACCAGGTCTGCAGCACTAACAAACCCCCCACGCCTCAACCCTCCCTCCACATCCTCCCGCACACGTGAGCTTTTATTCTAGGAGCCCCGTACACTACTCTAGGACTGAAAGGTAAGAACTAACAGCAAGCGCACACCTAGATTTTCATTTCCCATGTGCTGACAGTCTCCCTTTAATCCTACTTTCCACGTTTAAGGTGTTAATGGGAACCTTGATGCATTTCAGAGGGAACACACGCAGAGGGAAGATAGATGCCTGAGTCTAAAACCCTGCTCCTAGATTCCACATCAAGTGCTGGATTTGTTTATATCCATACGATACAATCTCCATAAAAGCAATCAACCTCCACCGAAAGGAGATGTTTCAATATCTGCACCGCCTTCACCCAGAACAGGCATTAGGTTTGCTTTTACGATGCAGGATAATATAATGGATTCTTTCCACATGTTCCCAAATGTTGTTATTAAGTATTGCTTCTCTAATAAAATACGCTGCAACATACAGTAGTACATGATGTGGCATTTACACAAGTCTTTTCTCTGTATAGGACTTGCTGGCTTTTAAACAAATCTGTCTCTTCCATACAATACAGAAGCACAAGATGAGTAATTATATTCTCTGCTTAATAATGTTTTTGCACTGGCCAATTTAACAGCTAATCTCCACAAACCTCTGAGATAGTCCCCCAGCAGCTACATTTGCATGTTGTAATCAAGTCTTGCTATTAAATCATACTTTGCAACAATAGCTGAGCTGTCAAGTACAAGCAGCGGCTCTCGTGCTGGCACTGCGCAGATGAAAGCCCTGGGTAAACACACACAAAGCAGCATCCCTCTGCCACCTAAGAGAGCATCCCTGTGCGTGTTTGGGAGCTCTGGGATGGCTGCACCCACCGTGGGTCTTGGGACAAGCATCCTTCATCTGTCTGCTTTCCAGAGGGGCTGTGCTCTGCCTTACCCTGCGGGCTGCCTGCTCGGGGGGTCCTTCAAAAAGTGAGCACTCCAGGTACAAGAGCTGCTCCTTGGTGAGTGGAACAGCTCGAGGAGCCGTGCTGGGACTCAGACCACTGAACTCTTCAGGGCTAACAGCCCTGCTTCCAAATATCCTGCCCAGTTTTCCAGCTGAATCCAAGTTGCCCAGGAGGCAGCTCCGACAAATCCCCTGCAGCAGGCATTGCTGCGCCGGTCCAGGCTGCTACAGATGCTTTAAACTCCTACTTTGAACCAGACCCTGCGTCTCTGCGCTCCCCTGCAACATGCTGCAAGCACACAGCGAATAGCAGAGACCTCGCTGAATGCTGCCTTTTGCAGCAGCTGTACCACAAGGCACAATTTTCAGCAGAGTGATGCAGATCAGCTGCAGCCTGGCCATATCAATGATGTCTCTCTGTCCAAATGATTCTTCCTACGCATTAGCACAACATTTATTTCCATCTTGCCCTGCGCTTCCCATTTATCCAGAAATCTGACAAGGTCTCCTTCCTTTTAACGTGGAGACAGAGGGAGAGGAGAAATTTCTTGCTGGAGTCGCCTCGCTCTGCGCAACTAGACAGATCAATCTCAATTCAATCCGTCTCGCTAATTGCTGGGGGCTGGAGCTGACCCTGGGCTGGCCGAGGGGGGAGTGACGGGCAGCCCTCTGCACAGCCTCTCAGCTCTACCCTGCCAACAGTTCACAGCAGACCTCTTTGGGTAACACGGACCCTGCCAGCTCATCCTTAGCCTGCAAACTCGTGCCCAGCCCTACACTGCAACAGAGCTGCCTCTCCGCTTTTCTAGGTGCACGTGGTTCTTCCAAAGGACACTTCCATGCCCTGGACACCAGCGTGTTTACCTGTATCATGAGCACATTGAGGACTGCAGCTCCTCAAACGCTCCATCAGTGCAGGTGCCCAGTGCAATTCGCGTGCTGTTTGCTGCCCTGGGGGCTGCTGCACGTCCCCGTGCCCTGACAGCTGGCAGCCCACCTCCCCCTTACCCGCCTGCAGATCTCTCTTCAGTATAAAGCACCTCTGGATGTCCGCAGGGCAGACCCTGGGGAAGGATCAGTCCTGCCCCTGTTCTTACACACCTGCCTCGATCAGTCATTGCTGCCTGCTGTCGGGAGGATGTCGGGCTGCACAGACAGCAGGGCTACACCAGTGGGGCCTTTCTTAGCTGCCAGGACAAGTGCACGTGCAGCTGCTTGCTAACCCGATTACGCTGAGGAGATCAGGGTCTGCTTCTACTCCTTTCCTAAATGAACTGGGATGTCAGCAAAATGAGGTTATGTCGGAGATCCAGCACGTACAAGAGCACTGCCAGGGCTGGCTTTCACCAAGGGATAGGGAACATGATGAGCAGTCGGGATGTCGATCTCAGCTCAGCTCAGTCAAGAGACAGAAGCAAATGTCTACAAGCAGCCCAGGAGGCACGAGCAAGCAGCGAGCTGACCAGCAAGAGATGCTCAGTAGCAGTTAACCACTGCTGTGTTCAGAGGAGCAGGAGGGCAGAGAGCAAGGAGAGAGGGAGGGGAAGCAGGGGATGTGGAGTTGTTCTGCTCACGGGATCAACGCCAGAAGACAACCTCTGCGCTGGGAGCAGACCCTGGACCTGCTAACTCCGTGTGCAGTGAGCTGTGAGCAGCCCAGTGGGGTCACCAGACAACGGGACGTTTCCAGAGAAGGCAGAGGCAGAAAAACTTGCAGGACACCTTGGCCAATAATGATACTGCTCAGCTAAGAGCATTTCTGCTCATCAGCCCCATTTTAGATGAGACAGGTGAAGGACACAAAATTTAAGATGTTCAAAGCTGATCCGAGGAATTTAGGACCATCTCCCATTAAAATTAATGGAAACATTAATGCAAAGTACACGCCGATCCTCAAGCAGATTCCTTCCAAGCAAGATCTTTCCATTAACTTGAAAGGAAGTGGTGCCCAAATCCTCTTACATCGCTGTGAATGTTTCAGACAGTACTGGCAAAGCCAAAGCCATTAGGCTCCAGCTTGACTAATGCATGGCTAATTGGAAGAGGTGAAAGTGCTGAGCTGTAATGGGAACCCCATTCAGGGTGACCTCGACACAGCACACAAAACATGCTTAAGATATGAAGCTCTTTTTCTTGATGCAGAAGCATGAAGGTGTGGAGGGAACAGAGTCCATCGACGGATTGATTTAGCTGCTCTCAACTTTGAAAAAAAACAGTTGAAAAAGCAGCAGGATCCAGAGCAAAGGATGGCAGTAAAGTAAAACCACTCACCCCTGCTGCTCGGGAGGAGGTAAGGAGAGAGGCTTCCTCTCTCACCTTTTGATTTGCAAGGACATCATTCCAAGCAATAAGGTTATGTTGGATGCCAGCTTGGCAGACTACACGGGGAGAGACCGGGACTCAAAGCAAACGCCCTGTACTTCCAGCAGCAGCTGGCAAAACCCAGCTTTGCAAAGAAATGAGCGGTATCAGTGCTAAGCTGGTCCCTTACCCTGACTGCAGCTGTGTGCCAGGACTTTAAGACGCGGAGGATTATGACAGAAGCTGACCTGCAGAGCCTGGAGGGCTTCAGGCCACTGCTGCTCTGGGAAATCCGCTGGCCTGTAGGGTCTAAAACATCTTCCAGAAGCGCACTTGTCCTTGAGAGAGGGAGAATTCCCTGGTGTTCTCTTGGGATGCTTTGCCAGTGGTTAATCTCTCTTGCTTTCATTGTGTGCTTTACTTCTAGAATGAATGCTCCAGCTTACAGCCAGTAGCTCTTTGAGAGAGAGCAATCCCAGCGGGCCGACAATCCACCCAGTTGCTCCAGCTTACACTGCAGGTCCCCCGAGGAATGGCAGTGCTTAGTGCTGAACAGACCGGAGAGGTCCTGCCCGCGGCAAACCGAAAGCCCTTGCTCTCTCGAGACAGAAAGCAGAGATCAAACAGCAGGCTGGCGAGGGGGACGGGAAGGTCTCTCTCCAAACAGAGCATCAGCACTGCTAGCACAACGCCTGTTCCGTGTACTCGGCATCCTATTCATCGTCCTTGTTCTTACTTCACTGCCTGACACTACATGTAACTTTGCATCGTTTGGACCTAAAGCACATCCTAAGCAACAGGAGAAGGCACAGCACGTGCCCTTGCCTGCTGCTCCCAGTGCTCCCTGCTTGTAACGGCACAGAGGGAAGTGCACAGCAAAACCCGGACCCAGGGAAGCCGCTCTGTACCGTGACTGTGCATTCAAGGACACAGACTAAGCCAAAAAAAGGGGCTGTTTTCTGAATCTGTAATTAAAGATATGCCTAGAAACCCCGCTGGGAGAGGGATGGTTAGGGTGCCTGGTGATTCTCTAGCCAGATCTCAGCTCAGGAGAGGACCTTCCCGGACACACAGTCAAGCCAGCAACCTATGTTCAAGGTAAAAGTGAGAGGGACTTCTTGTGGAAGGAGGATGTTTGCTTTTTCCCCACGTCCTGCCCTCTCCCACATACCTAAGGGCTAATCAGGGACTTGTCTGATACAGTGCCACTGAAAAAAAAAATTCACTTTTTTTATAGGTTAGCAATTGTAGCTCAGATATAGCTCACTGCCTTTGGCATTAAACATATATAGACCAGGGAAATGGTGCCGAAATGGTACTGAGGGCTTCCAAACATATTGTTAAGCAAATGGTTATGTAAACAGATCTCCAGGAATGACACATGGAGACAGCATCTCTGACTCAGGCACAATTGCAGCTGATTTTCTCACCTACTTTACTGCCACTGAATACCCAGACACCTACCACGGACAAGGAAGTTTTGCAGCTCCTCACCAAGTGAGCACGCTGACACAGGGGAAAAAAACGACTCCCAGTTAAACCAGGGAGAGCAGGGGCAGAGCAGGGAGCTTACACACCTGGCTGGGGTTTGGGAACCCAGTCCTTCCCCTCCCTGGAGAACAGGAGAACACACCAACTGTCCTGGTACCCCATGGGGATTTAGAGAGACATCTACTGGTACACGTGGGCTTTGTGGCATCAGGGAAAGCTTCAAGCGTTTGTTTGGAAGGGGTCACATCATCTTCAAATCCCACCTGCTCACACGGGGGAAAGGCAGGTTTCCTTGGCCACCTTTGCCGTCTGCAGCCCCCACACCACAGCAGCACGCCAAGGAGCTGGCAGTTACTATTTCTGCAGCACTGAAGGGCTGGCAACCCGTTATTAAAGTAGCTGGGTGGCAGGAGGAGGAGGAGACAGGTCTGCATTGAGAAAAGCAGCTAAGTAGCACCTTGGGCAGAGCCCTTTGTAAGAACCCTTCTTCCACCTCGAAATGTCCATAGGGTCCCTTCTGCAGGGAAAGAAAACTCCCTTCTGCTCAGCGCCTCGGGTGACAAACACAATTTCGCAGCGTGCCCCAGCAGTCTGTGGCTGTGGCATACGGAAAGCCGGGCACGTATCCTTAAGGCAGGAAGGATTACGTGTCTTTCGGAGTTTTAAAGGTCAACATGCAGACTGGCTCTCCGGGACGATGTAGCCCACGCTGGACCTACGCCAAAACAAGGAGCACTGGTTGATCTCCACGTTCAGTGACACACTCACTTCCCAGCCTCGCCTGGCCAACTCCAGTGTTTACTCTTTGGCAGGTGAAGCATCCCCATCACCTGCCGACTCGGACAAAGTTTGCCACTGAAAAGTCAAACAAATAACAAGACACGGTATCAAAAGAAAAACTCCATCCTGATTAGTCACTGGCTCGGTACAGTATATCTCCTCTGCAGCGCCAACTCATGTCCCGGCTTGCGTTTTGCTTCCATTCCCATTCTCATCCACGCAGGAACACCTTCCACTAGATCTTGGTAGTGCTGTAAGCCCGGAGTAGGCTGGCTTAGTCTCAAACGCAGGGGCTAGTTACAACCCAAGTGGTATTCTTCCTTCTCAGCAAAGAAAATACAGGCTTAGTTAACTCCAGTTGCCCCCGATGCTTTCTCATGGCCTCCAAACACGGCTAAACCCTACCACAGCTTGCCAGGAAAGAGTCACAGGGCAGTGCAGCTACCTGCAACACAACAAGTCTTAGGAAATGGTTGCAAAATCCTAGTGATGTGCAGAGTTGAGGCCAGGGTCAGGCACAGAAGTGCAGGGCAGCTGGACATGCCTTGCCCCAGCTAAGCCAGCTTGCCCAACAGGGCACCCTAAGGTGAAATTTCCACCACAGAGAATTTGACATGAGCTGGCAAAGCAACTTTTAGAAATTGAATTAATTTTATTTTGATCTGAAATCTAAACAAGGCATTTCATAAGCTTCAGGTGAATAATTGGTACTGGACAGCATCCATCCAAGCCCGAGATGTCAAGGGATTACAGGGACATGGATTTCCCCCATGAAATCCCTGCCTGCGACAAGACAAACAAGACAAGATGCCGCCTTCAGAGATTTCCCTGAGCCATGCGGGTCAGAACAGGGCAGCGTACATACCACTAACGAGAAAATCTGGTGCCAGCAGGAGAGGCAGTTGCTTCCTTTACACCAATACCCTGCTTTGCAGGGATGCATGCCATGAAAAAAACGTGCAACAAGGCAGGTCGGGTACCCAATGACTGCGTGAGCTGTGCAGCAATTCTTTGCACAAACACCCCACTCCGCAAGACTCAATTCCTCAAAGCAATAATAAATAAAAAAACCACAAAACATACTGGGAAAAACCTGCCAGCTCACTACAAACCCACCAGGTCCATGCTGAAGTCCAACATGAGGTGTACACCTGGGAGCTACATCTGAAAACAAATCAGTTGTGCTGTGTCAGCTGGTTTACATATTTTGTTCCTAGCACTCCCACTGAATAGCTCTCCTAGAAAAAAAAAAAAAAAAAAAGAATAAACCCAAATAAATTCTGCTTTTCCGTATTAAAACAAACAAACAAACACCAAAACCTCCACCCAAGCTCTGTTTACACCAAGCCTGCCGCAGCCCTGGCTGGTAGCACTAAATGGAGTGAGCTAATGTGCTAGTGACAAATAACCCGTTCAAACAATTCAAGCATAATTATAGGCTGGCTCTCCTGATGTAACATTGGGTACATCACTGCAGATATTATATTCACCTTATGAAAAGATTGCAGAGAGGAGCTCGGTTGGTAACCCAAACAACATTATACATCACTAACCTGTCAGCATCAGGAGTGCATGCACCCTGGCATTTGAAGTCCTGGTGTTTTAAGTGATAATCCAATGTACCAGGCATCATTGATCTCTATATAAAAGGGGGCACCACTTTTCCTATCAACTGGAGCTATTTTTCACTTCTCATCCTCAAGAGTTGTGTGGTGCTGCCCGCAAGTGGCTACACCGCACAGCAGCTGTATCCGTAACGCTCCGGGTCCCTGGAGAGGAAAAATGATCAATACTCCCAGGCTGCCTTTGTAAGAGGTCTCTAAGTGGTTCCACGCAAGATGCTGCTCCTCTGGGTTTAGAAATTACTCCGAAGAGAACATGAAAGCCCCCGCTGCGAATTCATAATCATGACACACACACGCACAAAAACCAGCTGCAGCAAGGAATTAAAATGAAGTTCGTTGTTGAGGAGCAGGCCGGTATATCAGCAAAGACGGCACTCCTGGCATGAGGAAGAGACCCGAAGAAGAAAACAATACCTGGAGGCTCAGGGAACACGAAAACCATGCTAGAGGAGAATCAGCGGGGGAGGAGGAAGCACTACAATGTTCTGCAAATATGACCCATGTAACAGGAATCTTGACAGGGATTTGCAGCTCCTTGGTGTGTCTGGGATGGCAGGGACCATGAGCACCGCATCATCTGAGGAAGGTGGCAGCGATTAGAGAGTCTTGGGGGGCAGAGAAGGGCACTTGAAGGGTCAGGTTTGCTGTGGGTAGGTGAGCAGAAGTGAGATGGGATCCAGAGAAGCGTCTGGATAGAGATAGTGAATGCGGAGGAGACAGGATTTCCTATTTCTTAGACACAGACAGAAGACTTCCAGGGGGATCTCAGGTTGGCTTTGGCTTTTCCTGTAGTTGGGATGGAAGAAATGTTCCATGACTACCCGTAATCTTTCTCAATCTCATCCTTCCCACTGCCTGGCAACCTACAAGAGCAGGATCAGCCACACTCAGGTGCCAGGCACTGCTTCAGCACAGCTGGCATCGCAGTCCTAAAGCTGGGATCAGTGAGTTTGTGTGTCATAAGACAGGACTCCTGAGCCAAAGTGGATGCAAATGGCCTTGATGGCCTTGTACTGCCTGGGTGGGTTCTGCCGCTGGATCCTGTGCAGCCTGGGCGGGAAGGAGTGGCAGCGAGCCAGTCCCAGCCCAAACACCAGATCCGTGCTGCAGTCACGCTGCAGGAAGGCTGGCCAGGCTGGCCTTCCCTGTGACTGCTCTGGGGCAACGTGACAGCTGACAACGTGCTCCTGTGCAGCATGTCACCGTGCACATGTCACCAGGCTGTCCCTCGTGTCACAGCCTTCCCAAAGCAGCCAGGTACTGCAGCCCTGTCCTCTGTAGATTATCCTGACTGATCCCCGTTAAGGAGAATTTAAGTAATATGGCTTAAAAACAAGAAAGGAGATGGCTTTCTTCTGCGTGAGGTCAAGTAATTTCCTCCAGGGCCAGGCAGGCTCAAAGGGCTGGCAGCCACGGAGAGGGAAGTGGCTGGGTCTGAGCAGGAAGCACAGGAAAAAAGATGTCCCCTGGTCTCCCCCTGACTGCAGGGTGGGCAGCGACGACCTCTCTCCTCAAACAGGACCAAGTGCTGCACCTTCACCTCTGCTGGGACTATTTATTGCCATCACGTCCCAATATATCACAACAGGGGACAGGGAGCAGAGCAGGTGAAGGCTCAGCACCTCTTCTAGTCTCAGTCCAAAGCTCCCAAAGACCAAAAGCTCCCCCAGACCTGGAGCCTACGCCGAGACCAGCTCTGCTGAATGAGGATGCATTCATTCACGCAACTCCTGCCCATGAACTGTGCTGGGGAGGAGGCACCATTGACACCAGTCTCCCCAGCGCCGTAGTGCTACAGGTAGGCAGGGGATGATAAGCTGCTGGGAGCAGGCGCAAATTCCTCGATAGGGTTTCATTTCAACGAGAACAAACTCCAACTGATTGCCCTTGTAAGAGCCTGAATGGTACTTGCACTTCTAGCCTAAGCGATAGAAATTTTAATTGCTCTTGTAATTATGCTTTCAGCAACCTCCGGCCCTTTGTTCGGAGAGCAGAGGCCAGCATTCGCTGTTCTCCGGTGGCCCCGTCTGGCTGCAGCTTGGAACAGCATTTGCCACCTGGAGGGGAAGGGACACTCCTCTGGTGACCATGGTGGCACAGAGCCTCGCCATGCCAGGACGCACAGCATGTCACTAAGCATGTCTTCTCTGGGCTGGACACAGCTCCAAGACGTGGAGCAGGCACAGATGTTGTGGTGCTTTAACTTCTAGGTGCATCTTTTAAAGAGCGCAGAAGAGCTCTTATCCCCTCGGGTCCTGATCAGCGCTGTTCAGTCCTCACCAGGCTGGTGAGAACACAAACCCTACAATTTACCCTGGGAAATTGCTAAGGAAGAAGTATCATGACAACTGCCACGCTGTTCTGTGGATACCAAATTAACCCTGTAAAAGTCTCAGTGCTGGAGAAACACGGTCTCTGCTGGGCTGAGAGAGAGGAAAGCAGCACCAAGTCAATGCTTCGTACGCTATCAGGTTCCTAAATGCAGTGCTCTGGTGGCCATAAAGGTGCAGCGCACGTGAACTCCTCCAAAATCACTGAGGGTACAACCGGAGCCGAGCACACGTTTGGCTCAAGGGCGTTTTACCTGCAAGAATACGTCAGCTGTAGCACAGACCTTCACGCTTCAGTCTGTCGGACGAGCAGCCTCCGAGCCCCAGGGCTGCATGCACAGGGCACAGGGGATAAGCCTGGGCTCAGATTCAGCAAGGTTCTCCCCTGGCAATGGATATCCTGCTCGCCATGCCCCTGGTTTGGGCAAGCCAGCTATAAAACACAACGTACAGGACCTTGCAGGGAGGTGTAATGATGATTTGGATTTGTCAGGCACGCACAAGGTTTGGGTTTGCTCGCAAGTGCACTCATCCTGCCTGCACCGTGCTTTGCAAATGCACGATCCTGGCTGGCACCGCTCTGGTGCCTTGGCTCCCCCGGTTGCCAGAAATGCAGGTCACAGCCATACATCTCTACATCGACAGCTGCCAACATGCTGCAGCTACTTTGTCTCATGCTGGACCACTCACAGCTAAAATCAACGTCTCCAACTGAATTGCTATTGGCCTTAGCGCTTAAACAAAACAGCTCCACACCCAGCCCAGGAGTTTCCTCAAACAATGGCACAAAACGCACACACAAGCCTGGGGAGAGGAAGGTATGTGGCAGAAAACACGGCTCCTGATTTTTGAGATATACCCCACACAATTAGAAACAGGGGATCTATAAACAGCCTTAACAAAACCCACCAGGTCTGGGGGTTTTCTTCTCCTCGCTGTCCATTGCGTACCATTGCCTTATGAACACTCAAAACCGAATGCTCTTCCCGTGTTGATTTTATGCTTTCGCACTTAACTGCACGTCTTCCTGCTGGCTTCGTGGTGCTGGAGATAGCAGCTCTTTTCCTTCATGCCTGCAGGGCCAAGGTGGTCGGAATGGGATCGGGTACTGCACGCTAATTGCCGACTCACAGGTGGGAAGGAAGGGCTTTGTGCTCTTCTCCCAGAAAAGATCCCCTTTCTTTTTTAAGCACACATTTCCCAGCTTAGGAAGAGCTAGGTGCCGCATGCAGATTTATTTCTTCCTTGTCGGGGCTGTTCTTCTCAGCATTTCAGCGCAGATCTAATTACAGGGCGTTGCACTCATTGACAAATTCATATACCATCCTATTTTGTGCTAGCCTGCAATAACTGGCAAGAAGCACAACTACATAGGTAGAGGTAACCGGTTATGGATTTATGATGGTATTCATGCAAAGAAACCCAGCACGAACACAGAAATATCCTGAACTGTGCTGCTGCCATCGATTTGACAATGAGAATGTGATTTGAAATAAAAACATCGTGGGTGCCAGTTCACAATGGGGCTAGCAAAAATAGGCAGAATACCTGGAAAAGGAGGACTCAGCTCCAAATGCATGCAAAGCTTGAATATCATCATAAGGTACCTTATAAAAGTGGCTGCTATAGTGCCCACAAATGAAATGCCGCTCAGCGAACCCACAGGTGAGCTTGAGCAGAGAGGACAGGCTGCTGCGGCTCCCCGTAGCTGAGCGGAGGTGAGGGCTGCCCAGGTGTGGATGCTGACCCCCAGCCCGCTCCCCCAGTGTCATCCCTGCAAAAAGCAGCCCCGGGGAAAAGGCTGGCTGGGTGCCAGAGCCCTCTGTACCCAAGTGTTGGCCTTTTAACCAAATAAAAGGAGTGTCTGGCTTTTTCAGACACTGCAGGACGAAGGGGCTGCAGAGCCTTGTGCATTTTAAAGGCGCTGGTTTTACAGGAGCTGTTCCCAGTTTCAGGTCGAGCCTGAAGCCTGCTTTAATCTACTTTTAAGTGGTACAAGCAGCTGTGCTCCCCGTGCCAGAACACGGGGCAGATTCCTTTCGGTGCACCTTCCCCTATCTGCTGCGTGCAATCTGCCGCGGGACTTACTTGTTGCTGTCCCGGTACTGATAGATATAACAGCCTTGAGGCATCCCGCTCTCCTGGTCCAAGGTAAACGAGAGCTTCAGCTGCAGAGAGGGGGTGAGGGGAACGAGAAGAGAGAGAGAAAAAAAAAAAAAAAGCAACATTTTAGGCTGTGTTCTCAGTCATCACAGCAACTGCGAGCAAGGCTTGTGGGAGAGAGCTAACTCGCCGAGACTGACACGCAAACACCGCGGCCTGGAACATAGCGCGGGGTTCCAAACCTCAGGGCGAAGTCACATGCGTTGCAGAAACCTCTCGCTTTTTCCACCCTTTGTTACTCTAAAGTGTTTGTGGTTCTTCTGAAATGCATGGGTCATAACGGCTCGCCCCTCCAAACCCACCCACACACACCGCCCCTCACCAAAGCGGCTGCGGTTGCCCTCAGACACCAGAGAAGCGAGCGCTCGCCATCGGCAGCTGCAGTTCCCACGAGCCTTTCTCTGAAAACCTTCCCGGCTCCATCCCGTTCCCCCAGCGCATTAGAACAGAGGAGAAACCACAGAGGGAAAGGTGACAGATTTTTCCTTCTGCGCGGAGTTATTAAAGAGCTGTTAGAAGGGTTTGCAGCTTGGCCCCGCGTCCGGCAGGAGGCTGTGATGGGACCTGGAAGCCACTCCAAGGAGGCGTTCGGCAAGGGCTTTCGGATTTCAAGCACAGCCTCGGCTCCTTTTATTTAAGGGGGAAAAATGAATCCTCTCTCCACAGGGCGGTTCTGCAGGGAGGCTTTTTCTTCAGGATTTTACATGCTGAACTGCCCGGAAAACAGCTCGGGGCTGACCCCCACGAGAGGGGGCCCGGCGGAGCAGAGCCTCTTTCCCCAGGGGAATGCTGCTGGGCCCCAGGGGAGAGGAGGGCAGGCTGTTCCTGCAGCCCCGAGGTGCAGCCCCTGCGCTCTGCACAAGGGCTGCAGACCCTCAGGAGGAGCGAGCAGGTCGGGTAAGAGGGGCAGCATCCTTCGGAGGAGGTTGCTGCAGTTTTTACGCACTGAGGGCTGTAGCTTTTTTGGGGGGACAGACTATTAACAGCGGGGCTATAACCACTGCTGGATCATTTCAGGACTTGAAATGGTCTGGGAAGACCACAGCAAAGGCTAAAAGTCAAAAGAGGTTTGTTAGCATGAGCCCGGCCTTTCTAAACAGGGAAAGGAGGAGGGAGCGGTATTGAGCCGCTCGTTTTGATCACAGACTCTCTCCTCTGGGGTCCAAGGAAATTGCTAACTCAAATTAACAGCCTATTCAGGAATGAACACAGAATTAAAACATCTTTCTCCCGTAGGCTGTTAAGAAACCCTGTGTGCTGAATCATTAGATGGTGCACCAATTTTCCCTTCCCTACAGGGTAGCAAAGTCATACGCTGTGCTCTCATTGACCCAAATAAAACTGCATACCATGAAATCATGGAAAACTTCACCATCTTGGTCACTGACTTAATAACCAAGTGCAAGGCTGAGGCCAAACCCAGCTGATCTCCTGGGACTTCCATGCCCCTAACCCTGTAAACCACCCCAAAACACACCCTGCAGCAGCACGTAACACATGCCTGCACTTCGCATGTGTCCACGATAGAAGTATCACAGTCTGTGCCTTCCTGCAGGCTCTGACCTTCTGCAGCTTGGCATATTCCTCAGTCCCATCTCTGAGAAGGGCGTCTGAGGCAGGACTAGCGGGGCCAGCTGGGGACGTTTCGTCTTACTTGACATCTCTGCAGCCAGGCAGCAGCTCCAGCCTCTCCAGATGCTCCGACGGTGCACGGCAGATGCCTCACAGGAGCAGGAGGTCAGCAAGAAACAAGCAATTTCCCCAAGAGAGGCGAGTGATCACCTTGCTTTGATAGAGGCAAAGGTCACTTGGCTACAACCAGAGTCCCCCTGGGTCAGGGAACCGAAGGAGGGACTGGGAACTCCCCAAAGGCATTTTCCTGGGCCAGGTTTTCCAAAGCTTTCCTACTAGAGTATCAGAAGGAAGGTCTGAGCCAAAAGGGACAGCAGTTATCACAGCCACAGCTCCACACGCCCCGGTGCTCTGAGGGAAGGGCATCGCATTGCAGAGAAGAAAAACAAAAGAAAGTGCAAAATTGGGCTGCTTTGGCTACTTTTATCAAAAGATCTGACTGGGACAAACTGAGGACTGCCTGAACCTCTCCTTTACAGCTCTCTCAGCTAAGTGGCCTTTCGGCTTGCACTAGCCACACACCTTTGGTTACAGCCCACCTGGGCTCCGTGCCCCCTGCAGCACTCAGGGCCAGAGGCAGCTCTGTGCGAGGAGACAAGTCCGGGGGACGGGAAGGAAGGAAAAGGGCTGGGAAGGAAAACAGCCTTGTTTGGACAGGCTGCATGGGAAAGCTCCGGGGGAATCAGGTACGGGAGGGTGACCTTTCCACTATCTGGAGGGGACAGGGTCGCATGGATCCTGCCTAGCCAGAAAGAAAAGATCACAGTTCCCTAAGATAATGCGTTTTCAGCTTTCTGTTATTTTAACCCTTCTTTCTCTGGCTATGGCATTAAAGACAAATACAACACACCCTGCTTGGCAGGCTCCGTCCTCTCTGCTTACCCACCAGTGCCAGGAAGGGCTGAGGGCTGTGTAACGGGGACCAAACGTGCCTCGACCGCCTGGGGCACTGCTGTCAGGCAGGTGGATGCTGCTGTCACCTGCAGTGACAAGACCAGCAGAGAAATGCCGGGCTCAGGTTGTCACACGGAGATGGCAACTAAAGCTCTGTCCCGGCGGCTGCAGCTCGAGGCAGTCGTGATGTCTCTGATGCACAAAACCTTGTTCTTCCATAGATCTGCCCCATCACGGCCAGCCAGGAGGGGCTGTGACTGTCACACCCAGGCGAGGAGTCACACCGACTCCTGAAGGACCAGCCGAGCTCTGGCCGTGTGCCACCTGCGGCGCTCCGGCTGCCTCTGCTCGCTTGGTGCCACTTGGTCTCTGCAAGGAGAGCGGAGCCCACGGGCAAAACTTGTCACAGAGCGGCTGAGGCAGGGAGGGAAGGACCAGCTGAGCACTGCCAGGAGGCGAGCTGGGATGCAGGGACTGCTTCGTAAGCTTAAAGCTGTCCACACCCACCCAACACGGTGCTGTTGGGTCCCCTCTGCTGTTGGAGCCACTGGAGGCTGAGTCCTGCGCATACCATCCTTGGACACGTGGCCACGTCTGCGCTGCCGTGTTCAGCTACGAGGGTGCTCATGTCCCCAGCATCTCAGTGCTTTGGAAGATCTGCTCCGCAGGTTTTTCCTGCCACCACAGATCCCCGAGAACAAAACTCAAGCATCTTTTCCTGCCAGCTCTCTGCACACCCAGCGCTGCTGCTCCTTTCTGTTCCCGTCTCCTCCAGCAGCTGCCTTTTCCTTCTGCCTTTGTTCACTAAGCACATCACAAAACTTCTGCTTACTTCTGAACTACAGAAGGTTGCAGGGCAAGGCTGAGGATTGGAGAGATGTCAGGAGCTGATCGACCACTTTATCATTCCTCCAATCTCACTTCCACTGCAGCGATGTCACGAGACATCCCGAGCCCCCCAGACAGACAGAGACCTACAAACCAAACAGGCTTTTGCAATACTCCCTCTGGCACAGCTCTAACTCTTAACCAACTTGACAGCATTGCTCCAACACTGCAGGCTGCTTTGAAGCTCCTTTTTGTGTGTGTGTCAGAATGCAAAGACTTGCCATAAAGCCAGCAAATAAATACCAGGACAAAGGAAAGGCCACTGTTGTTCAAAACACAGGATTTGATGCCTGCGGGGACAATGAGGGCACTGAGTTTTCCTACAGAAACGCAAGTGCAGAGTGACCCCATCACAAGGAAGGCTCGTCAGCTGAAGGGATCTTCAGCATTAAACACAGGAGATCATTTAATTTTACAGGGCACTGCTGGGCTCTGCTGGGAGAGGAGGGGGAGAGGAAATTTCCCAGCGCTGTGCGCGATTTGGCTTGCACTGCCCCCTTCAGTAGCGTAGCCCCGAAGCTCACATGCTAATAAAGATCCCTTTCCACTCCGATAGCTCTGCACATAAAGAGACGCCCGGCGTGGTGTGTGCGTGAGCTCGATGGGAAGGGGAGCTGGAACAGAGCCACGCTGCAAACACAGTGCTGCCTCCCAGGCGAGCCCCATCAATAATTGAGACGTCAGAGGCATAGGGAGGTGCACGAATAAGAGCTGTCAAAAGGAGTAATTGGGATCTGCGAGGATACGGTGATGGATAGGCTCGCTCGCTACCAGGCACAATTGCAATACACCCAAATTGAAGAGGAGCAGGGCGCTGAAATTCACAGGGCCAGGCAGTTTGATGGGCTGGATGTAGTTCCCTCAGCGAAGGAGAGCATTGCACCCATGGTACCGAACAGGAGTGGGCACACAGGCTGGCCACTGGTGGACGGAGCAAGAGAATGTACTTAGAGCACGTGGCCGATCCCGGCAATGTTTGGTGGCGCATATTGCAGGCTCGAGGTGATGGTGATGCCACCTCCTTGAGGAAAGTCATCTCCTGCCCACAGTGGTGCTGGGCACAGTGGAAAATGGCTCCACTCTAAGTTGGCAACATCCTCCCAGTCGCTATCCCTACGTCCTGAAATCCAGCAGGGGATGCAGCTGGCTGGCGGTGGGACCGCCCTTGCTCCTCCATCCATCAGACACCGATGTGCTCCATCTGCTCTTGGGCACCCGAGGGTTTCCACACGCTCCCTTGGCAGCAGGGAGCAGGCACCAAACAGGGCACGGACACAGACAGAAGACATCAGGGAAAGCAGAAAGGCTCCGGGCAGCTGCCCCACACTGCACGGACAGCTCTGGGCTTCCTGATCCCTGCAGGGACCCAGTGCCCTGCTCCGAGCAGACAGGTCTTGGTGGGGTTGTAGAGGAAGCTGTCTGTATTTTGGGGATTCTCCATTACCACAGAGGCCAGAAAGGGGGAATGGTGCTTTTACGCCGCCTTGGACCTCCAGGCTTGCCTGGGCTTTGGTGCAGCCAGCAGCCGTCCTCGTTTTAAAGAAAGTTTTAGACCTGCAGCAATTAGGGGCCCAGTCATGCGATAAAGCCTGGTAGCTCCAACAAGGAGAGAGCGCGAGGAGCAGCTTTCTGGCTGCTGAAACTCTGCCAGTACCTATATTGACTCGGCTGGGCAAATTCTGCATGCCCCTTGAGTAAATGGTTTGGCTTGGATCCCCCCTTGGCTCTGAGCACCAAACCTCCGTCATTAGACTGAAAGTTTTCTCTGCACATGCACTGTTTCAGAGGTATTATCAGTTCAGCCGAATAACCAGGTCAACGATTTCAAACGTCCTGGGTTTGGGTCAATACGAGGGCATCGTGCTTTTGCCAGCCTTGGTTCTACTGTTCGAGGTAATTCCCCCAACGTAATGGTATTCAGGCAGAAAGAGATCACCCAGGGCAAGGAGGTGAAGCAAAACATGAGCCTGCAGAACAAAACCCAGGGGACTGGATCTAAAGATGACGCTGAAAACAGTCTCCTGAGAGGCAGGGGGTCTCACCTGCCCTTGGCACTCCCACAGTTATAACCCCGTCTGCACAGAGGTCCAAAAAGACTGGTATCAGCTCCCTCTCGGAATAAAGGCTCCCCTCTCCAGCAAGCTCTAGAAAGCTTTTTAAGAATAAACTTAGTCATCGAGCAGGTTTTTATGCCCCTCCCAAACTTTGGTTTTGACCTGAAAAAAAAATAACCCTGAAGTCCTGACACTCACTTTTCAAACCACAAAAAACGAGCCGTGCTCCAGTAACGTAATCACAGAGTTTTCTGGCACCTCGTCCCTTAAAAATACATCCATCTGCCTGCACACAGGCCATCAAACTCAATCTTGTTCACAATGGATTTCCCAATTCCTGCGTGCTGGAAGGGCTGCAGCGGTGCTGGCTGTGCTGACTGGACGAGCCCTTACAGAAGCACAGCCTGCAAACCTCACAGCTGTGTTTTCACTTAAAGAAGCTGCTCTTGAGCACTTCTCCCTCTGGGTCGCTTTTCGATTTGCACTGCAGATCAAAATTGCTGCAGAAAGACCCTGGGTAGAGGTTGCACTTCTTCCTGGTTGCCCCTTTCTCTAGGAGGGAATGGAGGAAGGACAGGATGGGGTAGCAAAGGAGACATCAGGAGTCCTCCAGTGGATAAAGGCAAGGCAGGGAAGCTTGCTGCCAGCTCAACTAATGACCTGTCACGTTGGGTTCGTGTGGTTCTTCCCTTCTGGCTTCGCAGACAGCGAATGTTTGGCCAGTCTCAGCACCTAGTTACAGGACTGCTGTTGCTACTGGTTGGAAGTCCTGAACTGGTCCTAAACTGGTCCCATCTCACCCACTGCCTCCTCGGTGAGACCTCTTGTCCCCATCCCTAAATGGGTATTTTCCAGGTGAAGGTTTTAATTCCCTAGGAGGCTCCAGAAGCAGTCCCTGCTGCCCCGTGTCCTCAGCACTGCTAATCCCCAGGAGACTGAGACAAACAGAAAGGCAAAACCGACTGTCCCATGAGCCTGCTCCTCGGGGAAAGCGTGCTCTAGAGGGGACATCACTGGTAGCTGCTCTTCCTCCCTCCTCCTGCCCCAGTCATCCACTCGAGACAGCCCAACCCTCGCACTGCCATGCACAGTGGGCACAGGAAGGGATCAGCGATGATCATGCTGCACCTAGCATGCTCTACAACAAGCCAACGCACAACCCAGAGCTCCTGTATGTGAGATGACAGCGCTGAGATGACAAGCTCCTTGTCAGCCTAAGCTAACTTCTCCCCTTTCACGGGGCAGAAGAACACCTGGGTGTAAATGGACAGCACAGCAAAGGGTGACTTAGGGCAATTCCTCTCCGTCCCCGTTCCTACTTCCTCTCCGTCCCTGTTCCTACTTTGTTCTCCAGTCTCGAGGTCTCTCGTACAGGCAGGTTCTCTCTTACTTGCCGCAATACAACACATCACCTCGGGTTTTACTCACTCCGCACCACCCAAGCAACACATCTCTCTCACGTCCCTTCTGTCACAAGACATTAGCCAGCGAGCTACATCTATTAACAGGCTCCAAGATCCATGCGTGGGGCTAAAGGAAAATGTCAACCTGAAAGCCAATCCAACCTAGGAAAACGAGCTGAAACTCCTATGGGGCTTTACTTCTGGCCTGAATCCCTGCTGCTGCCTGCAATCCACCCAGGCAAACACAAGCACATAAAACACAAACAGAGCCAGGGAATCCCCAGCAGAGAGTAAGATGGAAGACAGCATTTCTCTTGCTTCTCCCCCTTCTTAAACTAACTGACCTACTTGACCAGCCTGGGACCCAACGGCACAATGAGTTACTACTAAATTATTTCTCAGGCTGCAGCAGATCTTGCTCTCCAAATATCTCCCCTGGACCCAGCGAGGACTCCGGTGTCTTCCCCTCCCAGGAGCAGACACCAACGCACATTCCCTAGCACATACAGGTGCTGCTTTGTTGTCTCATAGCCCCCCAAACCTCTGCTGCAGGTAGCCAGGTAGTACAGCAAAACCAGCAAGCACCTTTTCCTGGATCCTCTGCAAAGACACACGGATGCTGTCATCAGAAGGCAGGCTGGCATTGTATCCTTGGCTTTTATTTCGCAGCTGCAACTCAAAGCTGAAGAGCCCTTCTGGGAAGATGGGGCAGGAGACAACTTTCAGCACTTGGCACTAATATAAACTTCTAATGAGTTTATTTTTAAACGCTCACACTTTGCTTGCACTGGAGGTTTAGAACACAGCATGCAATATGCGAAGAAGTAAAAACAGATTTATATAGAAAGGAGAACTGAACACTTCCATTCACGTTCTTTGTAATTTATAAACTGGATGAGCTCATTCTTTAGATGCATGATTAGGAAACCACACGACTAAAATAAAGATTATACAATTGCAAAAGGGTTTACATTGGTGGATTAAAAATATCTTCTTCAGAAACTAACGAGTTCTGACACAGCACCGCATGCTCTAGACCACTAGGGAACTGTCAATGAAGTTAAAGTATTTTCTACACATACATCAATTTTAAAATAAAAGCAAAACATCCCTAGGAAATGCCACATAAAAAACTGTGACACCAACAAGATGCATGCCAAATTTCACTGCTTGGCCGCTTCATGTTACTCAGAGCCTGTCTCCCAGACTCTATAAAGCGCTCCCAGCTCTTGCTGAGCTCCCAGAGCTTTTTCCAGCCCTGCTGGTGCTCTAAAAACAACAACTGACAACTGGATTCATCGTGTGAAGGAACTTGTCACTTAATAACATAATAGGTCCTTCACAAGCTGGGCTTTACCTGCCTCGATAGAGTTCTCTGGCTGCAGAAAAGCGTTGCGCATTGAAGACTGATGACGCCTCCCTGGCTTTTCCACAAGGGAAGAGTTGGGTCCTGCCCGTCCAACCGGCCTCTTCTTCACTGTGAGCTACAAAAATTCACTTGGGAAAGCAGGAATTTAGAAAAGGAGGAGGATGAAGACTCTGTTAGGAGACTTGAGTGCAATCGGGAACTTGAAACAACCCTACAGGCTGCTAGGGAGGCGGCACCTTCTCCAGGCAAACAGCTTGCCGTTAAGCAACGGCGCCCTGTCAATGAAGAAGCCGATGGCCGGAGGGCAGCGCTCTGACACCACGCACCTCATTAGAGAAGGGAAATCCCCCAGGAGAGGCCAACAGCCCGAGCAAAAAGCCAGAGGTCAGCTGAGCTGCTGGGACCTACGATGGGTGTGAACGGGAACAGGTCAGACCTCATGAGAAGCAAGACGGGAAACGCAACGCTGACACCGCAGCGCCGAGCCCGTGAGCATCCATGGCTGGAGCCCAGCACCATAGCACCAACAGCCTGCACCCAGAGCTGCTCCTCACAGCACGAAGCAGGTGCTAAGATGGAAAGAGTCCCTCGGCCTCCTAATCCCTGGTTCGCAGGAAAGCTCGCTGTACGGCCGAGGCTGGCAGAACAGCAAATACGTTCGCTGCTCTGAAAATCCTGAGGCAAACAGGTCAACCAAAGGGGTTAAAGTAACCATGAAAAGAAAGGAAATGCTTCTCACTGTTAACAAGGAGAGAAACTTCAAGCGTACAACTGATGTAAAATTTCCCTTAGTCTGAGAAGTGTCAGCAGAGCGGACACGTGTCTCTGTACACAGCATCTGTGGCCTGAGGGCCACTCGTGTCCATGACCGGAGCCATCCCGCTGCCACAACCACAGCTTTTTCGCAGGATGGGCAGTACAAAGCCCCCGTGTATGTCATTCTGATCTGATGAGGAAAAGCAAAGCCTGACCAGAAAGGCATCACTAAGGCATTCCTGTCCCCAAAGGATATAGGAGAGCCTGAAAAACTTAAGAGAAGCAGTCGGTGTGCTCTGTGTTTGCTTTAGATGAAAAGTGACACAACCCAGTGGAAACCTCCCTCAACTTGCTGCTCGCTATGCTGTTACTCGTGGGTACTGCACGTAGCAGGTCATTATCCCCGAATGCTCTGTTTTGTACACCTGACAGTCATCTCTGAACACAGGTCACAATTACCTTTGCAACTGGCACTGCTGCTCTGCGAGAGCCCGAAGTCCGGAGGGAGCAGCGCTGCAGAAGGGAGCAGCTCCCAGAGAGGCAGCAGATTCAGACACTGATTGATACCCGGCCCTGCTCAGGAACTAACACCACGAATAAAACACAGCGAGGCTCGCAGGCGGTTCGTTTCATGGAAAACAACAAGAACACCAGCAAAGGTAAAAGTTCAAGATCAAAGAAAGAAAACGTGCATTCGATGAAGAGCAACAGGACAAAGCACCCTTCGCAAAGTGCCTGATCCGTGCTGGTTTCCAAGAACTGCTGCAACCTCCTGCCGGTGAAAACACAAAGCAGTGGCTAGGTGAAGCAGGCAGGAGGATGGGACACTGCCCTGGCTTCAGATGGCCCAAGCCACATGGAAACGCAAGGTAAGAGCTGGGGGTGCAGATGTGTTGGGGCATGTGGCAGGAGGATAAATGATTCGGTGTCTCCTATTGCACCTGAGTACAGAACAACTTTTTTTCCCCCAAGTTCTTCCCCTTGGGGAATGCTGATACACATTTTACAAATCAGCCCTGACACTATTTTGTCTTCCCGTAATGTGCCCAGTCTTTGTCATTGCTGTTGGGAGGATACGAGGAGCCGAGGGCAGATCAAACCCTGCAAATCCTATTTTCTTAAGTTTGTTAATGCTAACTGCTTCCCCTGCTAAGCCCCTAATGGAGCTGTGAGAACCCAGGAGCACGGATTAATTCGGCGTCCAGGTACTATCTTATGCCTGGAGGGATTTCCGTAGAGCCGCACTGGAAGACAGACGAAAGCTTGTAATACCCTCCATAGAAGAGATAAACCCATTAAAATATGAACAGCCCCTGTGCCAACACGATAAGAGCTCTGCCAGGTTAACAAGAGAGATCACAACAGTATTTCTAAGTTGAGTTATTTTGGCAAGTGGTTAAACCAGAGCAGGGACTGGGAAGATGCAGAACGCCCTGATTGCACTGTGCTGATTCCTGCTGAGGAGCCCCGCTGTCCTTCCCCATCCTTCGGGGTGCTGCATCTCCTCCGCACGCCACAAAACACCTCCCGGCATCCCGCAGCGCCAGCCCTCTCCTCTTCCAGGTTCCTTCACCAAAATCTCGGGGCGTGCCGCACACGTGTAGGAGATCCCGAGCTCTCCGAGGACATCCCTGCCCGTTCCCACGGATGGCGAGAGCAGGCTGCTGCCGCTCGCGCAACCGCCGCTGGCTCCGGGGCTCCGGTGGAATTCCTCTGGCAGGCAGTGACCTGCTCCCGCTCACTCTTTCCTAGGGACCTCACAGCTCCTCTGTCGCAGCCTGGGAAAAGACGGAAGCGGGAAGGGACGAGGGCCAGGAGACTTGTCCCAGCGAGGCGTCAGGAGCGGGGTGGGCACCCTGCCCTCCCGCTAACCCACGGCCGCTTCCCTCCGGGCGGCTCCGGCTCTGGTCTGGACGCGGCTGCGCTTCAGCGGGGAAGCGATTTCGGCGTGTGCACGCCTCGGAAAGGGCTCTGGCAAGGTTCGCTCTGAAAAGGTGCGGTATAAAATGTAAAGCGTTGCTGTGCAGCCAAGTTGATGTCAGAGCCCGCGACGGCGCTGTCGATCACCGGGCTGGAGCACGGGGGGCAAGATCAGTGATCTTCTTCCAGCCCGGCTGCACAGCAGGCTGTTCATAACCCTCTATTCCGCACTGTTATTTAACATATGGAAGGGGCTCGACATGGTTTATGTTCAGTAGTTGTGGTTTCCAAGCAGTATTGCATTTCTTCAAAATGAAGATACATAACATTTTAGAACTATTTTTAAAGCCGGTCGCAAATCTGCAATCTTTTACGTCATCCCTCCTTCCTCCTATCAAACCGAGACCGTAACACACAGTCGCAGAGTATCGGCAAGCTCACACGTGAGAGCTCAGCTGCAAGAAACCGTGCATGCTAACACACGCACACACACACACGAAAGCTCAAAACTGCAATTCAGTTCAATCGGTACAAGCCATGTTTAAGGTTTCAAAGCCATCCGGGATGTATTCCACTGCTCAGAGTTGTGGGTACCAGCACACTGCGTGCGGGGAAGGAGAATCGAAGAACTGCACCACCCCAGGAGGTATTTGTTCAACGATCTGCCTCAGCAAGCGTAAGAAAACTAAAAGGTTTCCTGCCTCTGGGAGTTGAGCACAGCAGCAACCTGATCATGTATCATTCTAAAATCTCATCACTGCCTTCCCTTGCCAGGACTGACCCCATCCACTCCTACAGCGAGTCACAAGACAGCTGAATCTCTAATTCCAATTTTTAACCTATACCTCTACCCTGCAGAGCCAGCTGGGGCACAGAAAAATCTTTAGAAATCACCCTTAAAGCCCCGCTCCCCAGAAATGCCTGACTTCTGTGGACCGTGTCAGCTCTTGCAGAGAGCTCTCTGCCTTTTGCAGCAGTTCTGCATACATCAGACTTTCCAGCTTCCCAGCTGGACGGACTCGTGGCTTTGTTGGGTTAATTTTGTCCGGTCAGTCCTGGAACGGGAGCTGTCCGTACCAAAGCAGTAAGCTTTAAAGGCAGAAACCAACACCATATTTTACAGAGACAGCCTCTGTAAAATTAGTTATTTATTCCAACAATATTAAAAGGAGACACGCAGCTTTCTCAGTCGTTTTTCCATTCGTAGTATTTTGTTTTGTTTTTTTAAACCCATGAGCCTAATCCTTAATTTCTCTGTGGAAAGGATGGAAGAAAAAGATCACAGGGATGAAGGATCAGCCTCCTAGAGCATCCACTGCACCGCTTGCTCTTTGGAGAGCTTGCTGGGTTTGTTGCTGGGATTTCTGTTTTAAATACATTCTGGAAGTAAATAAATAAAAATATCTCCAGGGGTCTGTATTAGCTTCTGAAGGAGCCCCAGACAATGCACGGGAGGCCAGAAAGGAGCCAGTAAATTCTAAGAGTGTAGAACAGGAGAAGGGATTAAGCCTGGTGATTAAATTAGGCGACGCATGAATACATTCCAATGCACAACATCACTCAAGCGCCGGACAAAACATATGGCAACAATGGAAAGAGCCGCCCACGAGGTCACCTTTAATGTGATTAGCCACGGACGCCCGGAACGAGCTCTCCCCACGTACCAGCGTGCTGACCCCCACTGCGCGGGGCCGAGGAGCACCCCCGAAAGCCTTTGAGGCCCCGAATCCCGCACCAACGGCCGCTGCGTGTTAAGGGATGTGCCCAAGTCCATTGAAAGGGGGACAAAACCAGGGCACCAGCGGGAGCTGTCCCCGGGGTGTCCCGAGTGACAGCCGGGTCACCCCGCGGGCTCCCCCGTCCCGCTTGGACTTTTCACCTCGGCTGGCACCGCATCCGCCGGCACGGCTCGCCTCTTTGAAGGGGCAGAAAGCGCCTCATCCATCACTGACACGAAGGGAGTTAATTCACTCCTTTACAACTGGAAAGGCTGCTGCTGCGAGCAGGAGGGAGCGCAGGAAGAGTAATGAAATCCAAAGGGGAGCCAAATGATGCTTTCCTCTGCGAGAAGCCAGCGCTGGCAGCGCTTGCTGCTGGCACGGCCCGCGGTGGGTGAAAGGAGACTCTTTTGTGGTATGCCATTAGCTACTTCCAAGGCTTCAGTTCATGTTTACCACAGCCACTGTGTTACTTCACTTGGTATTTTTTTCCAGTCCTGTTGATTGTACTGCAGAATTGACTGAGTTCCTTTGGAAGTCTTGCTCACAGAAAGCAGAAACAAATTGCTTTTCGGACTCCTTTTTTTCTTCCCTAAACCAAGCCTCACACTGCTGCTTTCCCTAGACCCAACCTAGGGCTGAAAGCTCTCCTCTTAAAGCTAAAAATCAAAGGCTCCTGCTTGGCTCTGCCCATGCCAGTTATCACCCAGCTACTGCCACGCCGCATGGGGACATTGGTGCCACCGGCATGGGGAGCACGGAGCGATGCTGCCGCAACTGCACTAGGGGGCATCTGGCACCCTGGCATTTCTCCACACGGTGCAACGCTGCAGCTAGGTCCCATAAAACCCCGTTACAGCAACAGATAGCAGCTTATCTTGTGGACTGTAATGAGAAGAAATGCTCAATGAGATTCAAGATAACCTTGCGCGAGTCCCTTTGCCTGAGCGCCGTGCTGTAATCAGGTGAGCCCTTCAGACTGCTGAACTCTTCCCCAGTGGACCTTGGCAGACTTGTCGGAGCTCATGAGGTTCCTGCAGGCCTTTAGTATTTCAGATTCCAGGCAATGACTAATCAGGGACATGTGAGAAACGGGCCCAAGGGCAAATTTCTTCCACGTATTTCATATATGCATGGCTAGGTGGGTGAAAGGCATGGAGACAACCCCACGAGAGACTCGCTCCGATTACACAGGTCCCAGCAGCTACAAAGTGCAGTGACAAAGCAATGACAAACACGGCACAGGACCATTGCCAGCTGAGCTCCTGCTACTGCCAGGAAAAGGAAAGGATCCTCTCCTAAAGCCCTTTCTAGATTTACATTTCCAGGATGCCATAGCTGCAGCTCAACCCTTGGCAAAGCACATTCCAGGCATCAGTGCACAGTCACGGCTGACATTCAGCACGCTGCGAAATCCCTCCCTGGCAGAAGGAAGAGTCGCCAAGGACCCTTCTAATAGATCTAATAGACGAGGACCACACGGCCTTTGACAAGATCTATCAACACATTTCCAACGAGACAAGGTAGACTGGGCTGTATGCTAATTCTAACAATATGTAGGGTAGCACCTCCATGAAGGAGGGTAAGAGTTTTTGTTTTGGACAAACAATAAATACCCTCCTCAAATGCAGCTCTTCAAGACAAAAATTAACGATGGTTGGGTGATATAGCTGTGGTTGCACCCTTTTTTAGCTGTTTAAGCTCTTCTTAGCAAGTCTTCCCCCTTTGAATTGTATTTTGTACTCATCACTGTTATCATTATTACAAATGCTATTTTGTATGAAATATTGACCCTCAGTGCTCAGTCCAAAGAAAGATACAAACAGCAAGAGCAAGGATAAACCAGGCCCAAGTGTATACCGAGCCAAAGCTGTGCAAAACAAACAAACAAACAAAAAACACTAATTCAAAGAATTTGTTTGTAAGAGCTGCCTTTTCTTCAACAGTTTTCCTGGAGGACTGAAGCCCGGATGATGTTGCTTTGCCCAACTGCTTGGGGGCTGAGGTAAGTTTCCTCTTTGCTGCAGTGCTCAACTGCAGATGGTAGCCATGAATTCAAAAGAAAGAAGGTCATCAAGTTCCACTGTTTCTCCCTACAAAACGGGCAGATAAGGGCATGTTTAACACCTCCATCTGCTGAATGTCTTCATGCCAAGAAGCCTGTACATCATTTTGTTGGTCCCAGTCTCTTAGTATTTACTGTCTGCTCAAGACTTTACCCAGCTTCTTGGGTAAAAGCAGCCACAGCAAGCCCTGTCCTGAACTGCAGCAAGATGACTGATAAAAGAGGATGGGAAAGCTCCCAGAGAGATGCTTAAAAGTCCTTGGGCACTGAGCAATAGCGTTACTCCTGCATGGAGAACCTCAGAGTTCAAATAGGAAAAGGACTGAACAAACCCAAGCAAGAACCCCCATCAGGAGGATGTTCATCCCAAAGGGTTTTACATTGTTTTGCATTCTTTTAAGAAAAGACTCACCTGTCTGCTGCCTCAGTAGGGTGCAACAGCACCACGTTCATGATCTTTAAACTGATTTCAAGGAACCTGTACAAACGCTTGAGAATTTCAAGAGAGAGAACCATGATGCACGAAGAATCTCAGGTTGGTTCCCCAAGTAAAGGTTATTTGACAGCAGCACCCCTTGGCACCGTGTTATGGATCCATCCACACACCTACCTCTCACTCCTACCTAAACAAGAGAAACCACTAAATTTCCAGCTCATTTAATCACCTATACATTAACCACTGGCTTATTTAAAAAAAAGAAAAAGAGAAAAAACAACGATAAAAAAAATAAAGAGCAAGGCGATGTGAGCACAGTATTAAAGACTATCAACCATCACTTTCAGTAATGTTTGAAAATAATAAAAAACAGAGAGCTGAAGTGAAAATTCAAAACCTCAAAGTAATTTCAACCATACATACATGAGAAGGGAAAAATTTATACATGATGCAACAGAAAAAATGACTCACTTTCCTAAATGCCAAAGCCTGGTTTAGTTCATTCTGTCTTCTATACCTGTTAAACACATCACTGAGAGAAATCATTTAATAAATTGCATTTTTTTAAATCCCTTTTTAGCCATTTAAGCATTTTATTTCCTAGTATTGTGGGTGAGCCTCTACTCTACCATGCTAATTAAAAGCAAAGCACTAGCTGGATCAATGGAATTCTCTCTGGAAAGAAAGGAGAGTCTTGAGATTAAAACAGAGACCTTGAAATTGAGGTGAAACTGCAGCCTTAAAGCTAATACAAAACCTCCTGTTGATTCATGGGAGTGAGAATGTCTCAATCAGAGGGCTGATCTCAGCGCTGCCACCAGACACCCAATAAGCTGCAGCTCCGCAGTCCCCCAAGGGAAGCAGGATCAGAGGGCTCAAGCCCCAGGGTGCAGCTACTTTATTTCACTTGTCAAGGAAGGCACAAATTACATTTTGTTTCATTCCGGCTAGATTGGTTTTTAAAACAAACAGACAAAAGTGACTGCTTGGTTAGTTTGCATTGCTGTGACAAGAACAAGTTTAAGTCCAGTTAAAGGCATTACCACAAAAACCCTTCGCTGTGATTTTGCACGGGTGGTTTCTTCCAGATGTCTGAAGTCTCTCAAGCCACTCTAGCTCAGCACACTCTCGGGACTACTTTCTCACCGCCTCTTGCTTCATTTCCAAGTGACCATCAGTTTACCAGTAGCCTGTCTCAGATGGGAAACAGACTGCAACCGACTCAGCTGGTAATTAATTGGCAACACATCTCCTACCAGCCCGAATCCAAACTGGAGCAGGCACTGCCTTCAGAGAGTATAGTTTAATATCACCATGAAGTTTTCGGACGTTGACAATGCAACAACTAGTGAATACGGATCTTTGGGGAGGAACCAGAAGCTGTGTCTTGAGATGGGAGAAGGCAGTGGCAGCGGAGCACTGTGCCTCACTTACAGCTGAACGCAGCACCGCACAACGGAGCACAGGCAGGCAGGAGGTCTGTATGAAATCCCAAGTATTGACAAATCCTGAAAACAAAGTGCAATGCGGACCAGCAACCTTATCTGAGATGTCATGCCTCATGGTCCGACTTTACGCAATTACGTATTCAGGGGAAGTCTCCACTGAATTATGCTCACATGCTAGAAGAACTTCCTTATTACTGTACGAAGATGGGGAGAAGTGCAAGATAAGTGATCTAGACTACTACAGACAGATTCACAGTCATTTGCTTTCAAAGCGAAAGCAACGGGTTGCTCAACGAAATGCACTCCCAGTGAATCACTGCAAACTTTAGCAGGGCATATGATTTCAGGAGACATAGGCTTGGACTTGGAATGTTAAAAGATAAACCCAAAGATAAACCCAAAAATGGGCTTGAGCAGGCACTGGCTTCTTCCAAACGGGCAAAATGGGCTCCGTTCTCAGTTCAGCTGCGCGGATCTTGGCTAAGACTCTGGCAGTCTCGTTTCAGAGGGCTCTGGAAGCCACAGGTGCTCTCTGAGCTTCTTTGTACTTCAGCATCCGTATGTAACAGATGAGAAAAGATAGAGTGTCCCAGTATTCAGAAGGAGTGATCAGGCCCAGAGACACTTGATAAAATGAGCTGTGGTCATGGAAAGCAAGAATCCCCCCCCACTCCACCCCTGCTCTCACTTTGGAATTGAAATGAGAAATCACAGAACTGCAATGTCGGAATCTTTCATCTCATTCCAAATGTTGTCCTTTGTCATTATACAATTAGCCTTTCTTCCATTTCCTGTTAGGTGAAACAGAACTGGCTCTGACAAAGAGCTGCTGCATCTTCACCTATGGCAGACTGATCACATTTGAAGTTACATCACTCAGCACACACTGAGTCCATCTGAAGAGAATGATGGATTAGCCACGCAGTCAGCAATAATTAATACCTGGGAAAAATCCCTTGTCAAGTCTCTGTTCAAATATGTGATAAATGGAAACTGAAATAACAGAAGACTTTCTGATGACGTCTGTTCATCGCTGGTGAGAAAAACTCCAACTGGAAGGCAGGAGGACAGTCTGGGAGCAGACTGATTCCTCAATAGAAAAGGCAAAATGAGAAGTTTGTTCCAACACTCACCCCACGTGCACCTCTACACAAACATGTTTTCCTGGGTTTTGTGTTATCTGTCTTGCTGTCAGAGATACTGAAGAACTCAGTTTGCTTCTACTTTATTGAGAACCAGTTTCTCAATTCCTTCACACTAAGACAGCACCTGCCACAGATGCCCCCTCTCTCCCCTAGAGACACTGGGCACTACCTGAGGTCCCTATGAGCGGGTGACCCCAAGCTGCCTATCACACAAGCATGGGCAAGACCCCTCCTATTCTGGCTAGTCCAGGAAACCAAAAGGTGTCTACTTCTCATGTGAATACCTTCACCCTTACCAGCAAGCAGCACGTGGTGACTGCCAGCTCATCCTCTTTTCATAGCTTAGCAGCAAATGGATTCACTTGATGGAAGAAGCCAAGCAAATTGGGAAGTGTGATGAAGCAGTGCCCACTGCAACTCTGTCCTGTTTAAGCACAACGGACCTCCACGGGACCGCAGCATGCCAGCTGACACACGTAGGCAAGCTCTGCACCAGCAAAGCTCAGGAACTGAAAGGATTGGGGAGTGTGAGACCACTTGTGAGATCGCTGCTCACTTCTGGGTTGCAGAGAAGTGCTGGCCACAGCTGAGCCCCTCACACTGATGCGGCTCTTTTCTCTGCTCTGGACTGAGAAGTACCTGCTAGGGAGCTAGGATGAAAGACTGACCTTAACAGTGCCAGCAACAGAAACAAACAAAAACCCAACATTTTTTATTTAATAGAAATAAACTGTCAGTAATGAACATGAGAGGATGAGAACCATTAGCTCTGGCCTGAGGCACCGGATTTAGCCTGGGAATCAGGAAAAGACCATGCTGCTAGCTCTGCCACTGACTCACTGCGTAAGCTCAGGCACTGCTTCACCTCTTCGTGCCTTTCCCATCGCCTGGGAGGATGGAGCCAGCCTCCCCTCTGATACCTGCTCTGATGCTGCTGGCAGACCTACGAAGCTATTGCTGTGACAGATAGCATATCAAAATTTAAGCACGAGACTCCTTTTTTTGGAGGAGCTTCTGAGCTTTCAGATATATTGTGGATTTAATAAAACTAATGGGTTAAGCTGTGTTTGTTTATGAAAAAAAACATTTGTACATGAACAGAGAACTTGAATATCTGAGCTAGTGGCTGAAATACTCTAGCAAGAATAGAGAAAGTCACAACTCACTCTTGCATTACGGATGGTAAATCAACGCCGAGCACCACTGTGTGGGGAGCTCCTTCCCAAACGTACTTGCCCAGGCATCTGGCTGCGGTGGCTCCCAGCACAACGCTCTACAGCCGAGCCCTGTGCTCCAGCGCTCAGCTCCCCGCTCCTGCCAGAGCCAGCTCAACCACTTCACCACCTGCTCCTGCTGCGACGCAGCTGCTCAGCTCTAAAAGAACGATCAGGGAACGGCAGGATATGTGCAAGGACATCAATCCTACTCACACCCCTGGGACGACTTCATTAAAATCCCAGGGCAAAAGACCCACCACAATTAGATTCTGAAGGCTTTCTACGCAAAATCCTGATTGAATCAAACTATCTTAAAACCTACCGGCACCCCAATCATCTCCATGTGAGCAGGAAGATGCTCAGCCAACGCAGACCCAACTCCCTAACACGATCCCGCAATGCCTCCCTCCTGCAGGTCTCCTCAGTGCTTGCGCAAATTGCCTGACCCGAGCCACTCGCTGGTCCTGACGACAACGATGACATTTCATATTGGCCTGCAAAGCACCACGATCCCCTCTGGTATTGGAGGAAAGACATTTTGAAAAACACTCTTACCTCACTAATGCACCTTTGCAAATGCATTTTGATTACTCCTGCAGAGAAGAGCAGGATAGCCCAGAAGATAGCTGTGGCCTTAGATGCTCGTTTTGGTGTATTAACTGGGGCTATGCAAAAGACTTAAAATCCCCAAAGGAAATTAACCTCCAAATATATCTAACATCTCCCCAGCTGCCTAATGTATCACACAGTCTAAGCAACTGTCCGTAATGATCGTGTAGCACCTGCTGTCCCCATTCTGTGCATCAGCGATGTCTCTTTAGCCAGACATCAAAGAAAAGCAGCAGACAATGGTGGAATTGTGATAGAAGTGAACAGTGAAAGCTCCTTGTCAGTCCGTATTTCCATTTATCTTGCAGCACTGTAGGTACAGCTCATCCTGCCTTGTGCACTGCTGCTGTTGTAGCCTCTTTAACAACACAGATGCAAGGACAACCAGGAGGCAGTTGCTGAACAAAGACACTTCCTCCTCTGCAAAAAGGTGTGGGCGCTGGGAGCGTGCAGGAAGGTACACGCAGCAGCCGTGGCTGGAGAAACTCAGCATCGCATCAGGGAGTGCTCTAGCCAGGATGGCCTTCCTGCCCCAGTCGCATTTTAACTCCTGATTCAGATCACACTATCAGGGAAAACACAGGTGCACTCAGTTAACTGAGGTTCATACAGCATTATAACCCTTTGCTGTCCCATTGTCCAGCGTTCCCATTGGAACTAAACATTCGTTCCGATCCAAAGCGCCTCCCATTGATACGCGTATATATGGAATTTAGGGCACCATGGCTGCTTAACTGGGGTAGAAGCATTTACTACTTCCATATAGCAAAAAGAAGAGAAGATCTGAATGCTTATCAAACAGATATGAGGCAGGAAATATGACATAAACAATTTCCCATAATTATTTCCAGCAGTCATTCTTATTGGAAAATTTTAATGGTGATAGTAATTAATCTCTGACTCTTGAGATTTCCAATCAAACAGCATTAGCAGGAACTACTGTCTAAAAATGTGTTTCTGTCCTATCCCATTAGCCACAACTAAACACAAAATTTCCCAGCATACAATGTCACATCCTGCACATACAATGTACCTCTTCCTCTTTATTTTCTACGTGTGGATGGCTTGAGCCAACTTCTCAGAACTGTTGGCATCAAGTACGTAACATCTATTCTGAGAGCTTGTGTGACATATGACAGAGCATTTTGCAGCTGGCCTGCTGTTAGCACACGTTCTTGTATTTGGGGTGTTTATGGTTGTTTTTCTGCTTCCTGCAGCAGCAATACTCTATTACTTCAGGAGTCCCACCAATTTTAATTAAACACAGCTATTCTCAAAGATCACTTATTGCCTTATTCGCAGCGACCACTGGATAGGACCACAGGCAAGGTCTCTGGCACACGCAGAGGTACACCAGTACAATTTCTACTAACCTTTAAGTTATTCAAAATGATAAGAAACCCACAGGGAAAAGCATGACGAGATGGCACAGCACACAGACTGAGAGCAAGCAGAAGTGAGACCACTTTACTAGCAATTCAGTCCTTAAATTTGCATAACAGTATCATCGTTGCCATTTTTTTTGCATTCACCCACAAAGCTGAACACCTGTTCTGCAGCAAACAAGGATACTACGATTCTATTCTAGCAAATAATTTGATGCCACTAACAAATGTGAATGCACTTTGGGTTGTTCTCCCAATGAACTTTGGCCCAAGCCAGTATTTTGGGCACGCAGGTGTAAGTGCACTGGCAAAGGCAGAATCACGGGCACCAAAACCACCACTCAGCTCACCCAGTTGTCATAGAGACAGATCAGCATCCCGGGGTATTCTCATTTTAAATACACACTGAAATCCTTTTTAACCTGTCTCTTTGTAGGCATCTGTCCTCGTGATTCATTTGTAGACTGCTGAGGCCAAAAAGAGAACCATTTATCAGCAGGTCTCCTCTACGCAAGCTCCTTGAGCTAAGGAGCTTTTCTGCAAACTTGATGGTTCTTTAAAAGCAAGTTTCTATCTGATCTCTGGCTAGTGTTTGTAAAAGCTGTGGTCTGGGGAAGTGAGCCAGCTTCAAAGTAACATGGCCAGGAAAAAAAAGTAAAGTTGTGGGGAATGCTCACTTTGGTTTTTAAACCAGGTCAGATCCCCACTCCAGTTATAACGTGGGTACACCAAGAGCTGCGAGGACAGCAGCAGGGTGGCATTTCATGGTCTGGAGCTGGAGGGAGACAAGGAGCAGACAATAGTGTAAATATCTGACCAGTTTTTCCTCAAAGCCACAGCACAAGGCACCTCTGGCCTTTACATCTCAAAGCTGCAGGTCCAAATGAGAAGGAAAAGAAATACATTAATCTCTGTCTGTGTGGACAAAGTTTCATAAGCTCCTTAGCAGCTGAAGGTACAAAGACTTTAAACCTTTAAAACTTAGTGCTCAGCAGCCTTCTGGAGCTAGCAAGCTGGAAGGCAGCACAGGAAACCATGTTCTAGGGAAAAAGCCCCAAAAGGGGGCTATGGGAACAGCGAGATCCCACGGAGGAACAGGCACGTTGCTCTGGTTTCAAAGAAGGTCCTCAGACTCAAGGTCCAGCAGAGCAGGATTCCCCTCCTCCAAGCCTCTGCAGAGGCATGGAAGGAAATAGGGAAAAAAGAGTGGCAGGTATGTAGGTCGCCACCGAACTGGGGCAGGAATTCAAAAATTTCACAGCCCTAAAGAGACACACATATATAGTGATACTGAATCCACAAATCCTTAGCTTTCACGAGCATGCACTACCTCTGTAATTTGTCTCAGGGTTTTCTGTGTGACCCAGATATGCTATTCCCAAATTTTCCAAACAAGTATTCTTCAACAGTTGAGCTAGAGATTCCTGCTTCTAAAATTACCGCTAAAAAGAAAACCGTGGGCAAGCAAATGTTGCTCTCACACTAAGTCATAAAAATTCAGCAGCAATATTCAGGCAGGAAACCTTCCCCTCACCACAACACATCCAGGCTGACACTGCTGCGTCTTACCAGAGCCCTGTCGGGTGCAAGGGGTTCCCTGGCCAACCAGGATTTCTGCTGTTATAAAAGTATGCCCATGAATGGCTTCAAAAGAGAGATGTCCTTAGTTTTTGGGAATCAATCCTAAATTATATGGATGCCATGGGGGAGATAAATATCATTCCAAAGGGGAAACTGAGGCAGACAGGGAGAGCAGCAGCTCAAGACCACCGTGGCCAGCGGCAAAGCAGGAAGGGAGATTCTCCCCCTAATGATTTTCTTAATACTAACAGGAAGCACGAGAACACGTCACACTGAAAAATGGCAGGGTGGAAGTCAGAAAAACCCTCATCACCGTTCAATCAGGAGTGACCCCGAGGTAGAGCTCAAACATAACGCAATATATAGGAAAAGGGCTCATATCCCTTGGAAAAAAAAGCACGGGAATCATCCATGCCCAGCTACCCCCTCCCTTAATACTGTGGGATGACCGTTTCCTTCACTCACATATTTATTTGGAGTCTGATAATTCATTGCCCCTAGTTTCCTGCTGGAGTTTGTCTTCCATTGTTCAGGATGTGCATTACTCAACAGGAAATCAGCGAGAGGTCCAGTGATTAGAAAGGTGTGTTTCCCATTCGGGCCCACCCTTGCTTGCCTGCCTGGGGCTGGAAGTCAGACCCAGTGCAGAACTGCATCCATGGGAACTCAAGGAAGTGGGGGAACAAAGGCAGAGGGACTAATCTCGTTCTATGAAAAGCTGCAGACTGCTTTGTCCTGCCATATACGCTGGACATGTCCACACACACACACCCCTCAAATGCTATTTGCATTCAGGCCTTACAGTAACGGCTTTCTCCATCCCTTGGGGAAGGTGTAGTTTATCAAAATGCAACTCTCGAGGCAGTACTTGAAAAGAATAAGTACGGTGAAAATGTCCCTTGAACTAAAACACACTTCCTTCTCAAAGACCATTACTTTCACTCTGACACTTCTGCCAGGGGAGACAGATTCCACACAGCATGAAATGCCACTTGAGAAATGCAATCCAGTTTATCATTTGGCTATGAATCAGGCTGACTAGGAAGCGGCCCCTTGTGGTGCCCTTAGAGGTGGCTTTTAACCCAGATCTCACCAACGATGCTCCAGTATCACATCCTTAAAGGCTCCATCATAACAGCACAGAGCAAAACAAACCACCACTGATCTTTTACAGGGTATTAGTGGAACAGGATGCTTCCCTGGCCAAATCCTGCCATCTAAAATGTCACAAGTGTTTTAAAATACTCTCCCTGAGGTTATTTTGATAACAGGTACTAAATTCAGGCACATACGGTGCCCATTCAGCACAACGCTGCAAGAGTGACTTGTGTACCGAAACCAGAGGTTGACCTTCCTGGAGCACAGCTTCCAGTCACCATGGGTTGTTGTTCCAGTGCAGACATCACCAGGGCTTCCCCATTAGTTCATCAACATGAAGTGCGAAGGCTGGTGCTTTTGTTTGTTTTAATGTTTCCCTAGCATTCACTGTGCTTGGAAACAAAAGCGCAGGTTATTAACCACTGTATGATAAACATTAATGAGGGAAGCCTCTGTTCCAAAAGAAGGTTAAGCAAATTCTGTAGGCGTTCAAAGTGGGAGTCTGATTTCCAAAAATTACTTGAATCTGATTTAAGAACGGACCATTTCCTATGAGAGGGAAAGAGCAAATGAGAAGAGGGGACCTTGAGCAAAAGCCCTTGGCTCCAGGCTTATTTATGTATGCCTAGCCAGTCCTTTAAGTCCTTTAAGTCCTTCAACAGGTTCAGGCAAGATAGCCTCAGCCACCACAATTCCTACACCAGATTGTTTATCCTGAAGTGTAACCATATAACCCCCAACCTCCTCTACTGAAATTCAAGATACAGATGTCTCATTCTGCCCATCTTAGACATGGGTGACATCACATTGCCTTCTCTTCAAAACAGCTTCACCAAACTAAGCCACGTGCTCTGTCAAGGAAGGTCACTGCTTACAGACACTGGTTGCTCCCTCTATACAATCAGACCATGTTTTCTTGCAACTGGAGACAATACTACAGCACAGAATAAAATGGAAGGATTGCAACATACCTCTTACATACAATAGTCCTGTTTATACATCTCGGTACGCTAGCTCCTTTCTCAGCAATATGATTATGTTGACTCATGCTCGTTTTGCAATGTGAAACAATAGAGCTTCCTCTATCAAACAGTCTCCTGGTCGGGAAGGCCACTGGGTTCTATAAATTACCAGAACGTGCTATCCACAAAACCTGTCACAAGCCACCTCAGAGCAGCTGAATCTCAAATGCAAAAGTATTTTTGCTGCAGTAATCTAAAATATCTGGGTCTGCTTATTAAGTAAAAATGACACATACAACAATTGATACAAGATTATTTAAATTGCCCCAGACAGAAAACCTCCTCACTCGCATTTCTTCCTAAAACACACCCACTTATAAATATTAGCTTAGATTACATTTTAGTCATTTTCCCTGCCCAGAGAACTCCTATGAAAGCGGTGGAAAACATGAGTATTGCAGGCACAAGAATAAATGTAGAGGATAAGCCCTTCACAGTGTAATGTGCGTTAAGGATATCTGGAATGCTTGATGATGAATGACACTGTCATGACTTATTTCACCGTGTAAGTTACTTACCCAGTTTACTACAGTTTTGGGATTTTGAAAAATGCTGGAAGATGGACCACTCCTTAAAAAACAGGATTATTTTTCTTTAGATTCTACTTTACTTAGTGCTTTTGGTACATAATTTGATGCCATTTTTAAGATGACATTGGCACGCAAACCTGCCTTTCTATTCCAGCCTGACTCTCCCCTTGGAGTTTTTAGATTGATCAGGAAATCCTAAGGGAGTACAATAGGGAATTGCTTCAGTGGACTGAGAGCCCCTTAAAGAGGCTGGATTTACTCACCTGGTCGAGGCGCAGAGCACCGTCAATGAAGCGCTGTTTGCGGAGGTGCTGGGCAATGCGATGCAGGTTCAGTACAGCTTGCTGGACCTCGGCTACTGAGTGCTGAGGGGAGACAGGGGGTAGCTCTTCAGGTGAGAACACCTTCCCAGGGTTTTCAATCATACTCTGTGCGTGGTCGTAGCTCAGCTTCACACAGGAGCAGATGACTGTCCGTCCAAACCATTCATCAAGGATCTGCAAAACACGAAAGCAGAGACAGATCTGAGGACTCACTCTTCTAGGTCACAAAAGCTCGGGAGGTTATAAAAATATAGGAAAGAATGACAACAGACCCCAACACTGACTGTCATCTTTGAGGAAATATCTTCTCATACTGAGGCCATCAGTAGACCTTTTGCCCACGTAGATTCTCTAGTGTCTGATAAGGTGCATAGGCACAATAAAGTCTTTCCTTCAAATAGGAAACTGTTTCATTCTCCCTCCTCTACCTGACTTCCCCCTTTTATAAAGCTCATAGGAACTACAGCCCATCTGGGAGCTGAAGTCAGTCAGCTGACTCAAAGCTTAATAGGTGCAGGGGTGGCAACAGACAGAGATACGTACACGCAAAGAAGGATCTTGTATCTAAAACACAGCAGATTGCATTCCACCTCTTCGACTGAAGTCTAAACAGCAGGGCACAAGGGGCTGGCCTTAAAATGCTGTCTTGTGGCACTGTCCTGTTTGGAGCATACCAGGGAGAAAGCTGTAGAGACCCCAATGTCTGACTAGCACTTGTGAAAGTGCTCAAGGAGGATTTGAATGGTCTTGGAGGAGAAATGGCCTGTCACTGACCTGTTATTTCTCCAATCAAGCCTACAGTGGAAGGCCCAAACTCAAGCCAGAAAGCATGCTGAGCTCCCAAATTACTTTGGAATCTACAGGAAAACCACGGATAAATCTGCTAAGAAATTATTAATTAAATCAGAAGCCATTCCCATTTTAAACTCCGTAACAGAATATTGATGTAGAAGTAGCAATTCAAAACTATTCCTTAAAGCAGGAAGTATTTAACGTATTTTCAGGTGAGATATGTAAGAGTCCAACAGCTCATCTAGCCAGCGAGCAAACACAAGGGGCAGAAGGCTCTTCAGAAAAGTGAAGAGCACTGGCATGAGGGCTCTGGAGAGGGATGCAGTCTGTGATAAACCCTTCAAAGCACAAGTGCTCAGAGAATGCAGAATTGTAATTCTACCTTAGTTACAAGTGCCACCTTCATCAGGGACAAGGTAAAGCCTGCAAGTGACAGTGTCTGTGGAGAACAGCCATCTCTAAGACAGGCTCGTCAAGGATATTGCTTCAGAAAGGCAAATCCTCTTCTTAAAAGGAAAGGATTGAACCCCAAGATACCTTTGCTGTCTCCCTCCCCTGTGCCCCACAACATCAGTACAGTATAACTCAGCAGCTCAGACCTCCGAAAGTTACACGTTCCGTGTTATTTAAGCTCATTTTCAATTAGAAAGTGTCCTAATAGATGGGATGCAGCACAGGATGTCTTGCAATGGAAAGTGCTCAGACTCTTGGCTCATGGTTATTGTGTGCCCCTCTACCTACACACAAGGAAAAAAAGGAAGAAAAAGGCACAGAGCGAGGCAAAGAGATGATGTAAGATTGCTGGCAGCACCTGCCCTGTGCTCTGCTGCACCCTGTTAAATGTGGTTCAGCTTCTTGTCGTGGTATGGGATCCACATCCACCAGGTCAGCAACATCTGATGACATCTGCCGGACCCAAAAAAGCTCCTGGTACTAAGCAAGACCTCTGATGTGGAAGGGGCTGTGCTGCTCTTTAAAAGACTGACTTCCAAAACTATTAGATGGTTGAAAATGGATTATTCAGACTTTAGCAAGGCGTGGATGGTGCTCAGGTGCCAAAAAGGTGCTGTTCTTTGTTGAGCAAGGCTGAGCAGCCTCCACGTGAGCTGAGCACCATACACCCTCCAACTGTAATAGGCAGTTCCTCCAGCTCCAGCTGTTAATTTCTGCATCAAAGGTCACTATCAATCCTGGCTCTCACTATTTTATGCTCCCAAACTAAACATTTTATGTTTGGAAAGCATTCTCATTTTGTTTTATAATGCAGGTGAGTCAATTCCATCTCACACGTGCATGGTTGAAAGGACTGGGCACAGACCAGAGGGTAATTCTGAGGACAAGCACTTTCTCCAGTCCCTGGGCTAGCACCGACAGCCAGGTCTGAGGCTACACGGTGCTTTCTGCCACCGGTTTCCAAGAGCTTGTTCTGTCCTTCGCAGGAGGTAACAGACCGGATTTCCACTTTGCTGTCTGAACTTGAAGCTTTCAACAAAATCTTATTTTTCTGCTTGCTCAGAAGAGGCCAAATATTTCAGAGCTCCACTCACTTCCTTGTAAGATGAGAGATGTAGCGAGTTGGGCCCCAGGAATAGAACTAGAATGTCAAATCTCAGGCAGGCTACACTCAGGGCAAAGCATCAGGACAAGCAGCCCAATACTAGCAGACATTAAAATTCCTTCACTTCTCTGTTTCCTCAACTCCTTTTTCTGTTCTTGGTCCCCCAAAGGCAACCAAACAGTGTGATACAATCTCTGTTCCTGCAACGGCTCTCACAGGTGCAAATTAGACAGAGACAACCCTATGCGAGGACTCTCATTAACGTGCCCAATAAACCACTTCTCACCAAGGTTGCCTGGATGCGTTACACATGCCTCTTGCAGGCAAGGAGTTTTGGATGCATCCCACCCTGTGCTGTCCAGTAATTCCTGCGTGCAGTGAGCAGAGCTGCCAGGCTGAGCCCTGCTGTAGCAGGCTCACTTCACTCTACCCAACGTCCAAGTGCCTCCTGGAAACACCCTCTGTTTCTGCCTTCAGCGGCCATCCAAGCAGCCTCAGGGTAACCACAGCCTCGCGTCCCTGGTTTGGAAACCCAACCAGAAGAACGGGCAGGCTCTGCTCCTGCAGGGAAAGCCGCACAGGATGGGCAGAGCAGTGCAAAGGAGCAGCATTTCAGGGGGGGAGGCCTGGGGAAGGTCTCCCCCATCACAGCAAACCAGGTGCACCCCATCCCCAGACAGCACGCCAGTATCTGAGACGTTTGTAGGATTATGTTAGGATTTCCCCCCCAGGTCTGGTCATTTTTGAGGGAAAGCTGTAGTCTCCAGCACGTCAGGTGATGGCATCCAGCGTGGCTCAGCTGAAACCCTCCCGTTAGCACTGTCCCTGCAGTGAGGGTCTCTGAGGGTGGGACAGAGCTGTGCAGGGGGCTGAGGACCTTCTCCATGCAGGACAGTGTCTGTAGCATGTCCTGGCTGATGACAGCAGTTCTGAGCCTGGAAAAGATGTTTGTCTGTCTAGGTTGTTTCAGGCTGAGGCAATTTCTCTTCCTCTCTGGTAGAAGGGACCAGCAGGGCTGCGCTTCAAGCACACCACCAAGCAATAACAAAAAGAAGAGTTGCATCGTTTGTTTTCAAATATCTTTCTGTTGACTGCATCTGAACAAGAACGTGCTGCGTTGTTCCTATAAACGCCCTGCTCTGCTTCTGGAGAACAGCACAGATGCAACAACATGGTTAACGCCTCTGCCCTGGGAAAGTCATCGCGGAGACATCATGTCACCATATCCCACCGGAGTCCGTATAGCACTGCTCAGGCAACATTTTGTTACGCTGGTGGAAAACTAGATTAAAAACTCCAGAACGCAAAAGGAACAAAAACAAGAAAGCGCCTGTCTCCCAGGAGGGCTGAGCCTGGCATTGTTTTTCTGAAAGAAACAAGAAATAAAAACCCCAACAACTCGTCAACAATCACAGTCAAGTGAGGAGTCTCTGTGGCTTTTCCTTGAGCGAGGCATTAGCTGCAGACTGATCTGCTTTGGAGCAGTAACAGCCGGAGCTCGCGGCGGCACTCGCCTCTAGCAGTGCTGTCGGGCTCTGGTCCTCCACATCAGGGCTCTCACCGATCTCCACCACCGGCTGGGGTTCAGAGGCCGTGTGGGGGCCTTTGACTCACCTCCTGTCACCCAGCAGAGCTGGACAGCACGTGATGCTGTTTGCGCTGGGATCGGGCTATGGTTACACCTGGAGGTGCAGGAGACACTCTGTCCCAGCTCAGAGATAAGCTCTTACAAGAATGCCCTGCTGGGCAAAAACCCCGCAACCGCGTTTCCTCTTAGGAGTGCCTTTTTCTCCGGGGTTCACCTGTTATTCAAATCAAGTGACCCCAGCCAGGACTGCCATCCCAAAAGGCCTCCCAGGAGAAACCTGTTTGCTGCGATGCCCGCAGGCAGCCTGCTTCCCGCGGGGATGTCCCAGAGATACCCCTGCTCCTGCAGGGACCAGCGCCCTGAGCAGGCACAAGGTTGGTGCTGAGGTTCCTCTGCCTCCTCGCTGGCCAGACAGGGTCAGCCTGAACACTGTTTGAAAAGCAAATAACGGGTATATTGCAGGGAACGAGAGATAAGATTAAATCAAAAGCTTATTTTAATTAAGACTTGGCTATTAACTGTTCAAAGATTGTTCAGAGTCAATAAAAGCCCACCAAGTAGCTACAATCAGAAGGCCCCACGAGTAAGCACGCTGTTGCTACAGGAAATGGGATGTTTTTCACAGTGAAGAAATAAAACCCACCTCAGTGCCAGAGCAGGGACTAGCTGGAAAAATACAGATATAGGACCGTAACTACATGTTGTTAAAGCACAAACCAAGCCTCAGTATCCTTTAGGGCAGCATGGACAATAATAAGGAAATACAGTTAATTTTTGTGAGAAATTACCAAATTGGCACAAGAAATACTTCACAGAGAAAGTTGTGCATCAACACAACACTCGTAAAAAAAATAATTCTGAGTACAAAACATGTACTTGGCATAGGCTATTTGCCAGAGTCCTCTGGGACAGGCAGGCTTGTAGCCCTCTTAGATTACAGAGGGGACCCAATGATCACCAAAGAGGAGATTGCTGGAATTGCTACTAAGAGTGTAGCAGAGGAACAGGGAGAGAAATCAAGACCTGGGGAGAGCAGCAGGCAGCTGAAGCCATCTCGCTGCACCGACAGACATCACAACTGGTCCCTGGGAATAACACAATGTTTGTGTAGGCATGGAGGCTGAAGTATGCAGAGGATGGAGCTGTGCCTTGCTGAAGGGCTACCATGTTATTTGCAGCACTGAAGAAGAATGAAACAGTCTGTTTACCAGGGAGACCACAGAGGAATCCTCATCCACTGCATTGCACAACTGCCCATCAGCACAATGCAGGGCTGGGGTCAGGGAGAAATATCTTGTCCCAAACTATTAGCTGTGAATTGCTGCTGGAATTAAGACATTAAATGCATGAGTGTCCCCTGGCAAGGGACAGGAAATCTTCCACTTTGAACATTCCTACAAATATCCTTCCTTTCCCCACCACGTTATGAGATTATTCCAGTCATCGGTAAGACAAGATACAGTCCTACATACTCTCTTACTGTTCACCACCATGTTCTTTGTTGAACCCAGCTGTTACGGAATGGCATTTTTACCACTCTGTTTGCAATGGCAGGGTCCGAGCACTGGGGCAGGGCTGGCTGCTTAGCAGGATGACTGCTTGCTGCTTGAGTTACCTTGCCTTCTGGAGTCACCTTCCACATCACAGAGAACGTCAGCCTGTCTTGCATGGGATTGAGACTGCATAACTCCTCACAGAGCAGCTTGGGAAGCATCGGGATCACCTGGAAGAGAAGAGAGCCTTGGTGAGTTGTAGGCTTTTAGTGGAGACCTGCCTGTGGCCAAGCTTCCCTGGCCAGCTGGTAAAGAGAGGTTCAACAATACAAGAAAGGAGAAAATGTGTTAAACTCTCAGGAGTGGTGTTCCTGCCACAGGGAATGCAATATCCTAACTCTGGGACCCGCCACCCATGCTGGAGCTCCACCATGTTTGCTCTGCTTTCCCCTTCTTTTGCATTGCTTTTTTGACGCTGGGAAGAACGAGGAAGGCTCAGCAAATAAGGAAACTCGGTGCTGAAGAGACACGGTCCTGGCAGCCGGGAGCTGAGGAGCATGGATCTGGGAACTGTCCTCGCTTTGCCACCGACGACTGTAACCAGGCAAGTAATGCAAGTGTGAGGCTGCTCCCTGCAAAGCATAAATGAAACTTCTCCTACGCATCACAGGAGCAGTGCACAGCTTTAGTAAAGATTAAGGCACGCTTTGCAGCACAAACAGGAATGTGTAGATGTTGGTGAGACAAAGAAAAGCACCTGTTTTATGACTGTTGAACAGGGTGTTTGCAAACAGAGGGAAAACAATGATTATTTTACTAAGCTTAGCTCTGAACAAAATGTCAGCCAAGAGAAATCTCTGGCAGGGATTTTTTAGCCTGTGCCCTAATTCCTTACAACTAATCAATTTTTCAGCTGCTGATCACCGAATTACCAAACCACATATTACTCTCCTGACTGGAGCAACAAAGCAAAAGCTTGGAGCATATTCACACTATAGCAAAGCTGAGCAGCTCCAAGTGTTTTTACCATCCCTGAGTTATTTCCCAGGTGAAGCCAGCAGTAAAGCTAATATTTCGAAGCTGTTTAATGAAGCAAACCTAATCATTTAGAGTTTCAAATGCTGATTTCTCTACTCGTTATTAACCTTTGTGAACAAGCAGTTACTGCCCTCAGAGAACTACCTTCTTCTTCTTGTTTATTCCGAGTGGTAATTTGGGCTGGCGCTTTCCAGAAAAGCACAGAAGAGAAATGCTCTGCTTAGTTGAGCTTGCCATCAAAATATTTCGGGTATTTAATTTAGTTTCCATTTTGATTGCTCTCCTGTGCCACCCAGCAAACAGAAGAGCAGCAGCAACCCCAGCTCTTCCAAACTCCCTCGCACCAATTTGGTGATTTTAGAGATAACATTTTCTATCTGGACGCCAGGGGAACGACTGTTCTTCAAAACAGCAAGGAAAAAAAAAAAGTCTCAGGTGTCCATGTTCTCCTCAAGTGTGCACACTTCTTATTTACCTTTTGCTTTGAAGGAAAGGCTCTTAAAATATTTAATCACATTTGTGGTTTGGCACCAGATGATGGCTATAAATCCATTCTAATTGCACTGCATATTAATGCCAAAAGGTTAACTGTACGGCCCCTGCCTGTCAAGGAGTCACTTTCAACATGAATCAGCAGCACTGCTTCAGCTGGAAGGGCACGAGGGCACAGATTACGATAAGCTGTTTCCCGCAACACAAAGGCCGTCGCCTCTGTTATTCCAGTTGTGAGAAGTCCACGAACAATGCGCATACATTCATAACTCACAGATACAGTACGTGAGGTCTGCCTCGCTGCCTGGAAGGGCCCGCGCCACGAGGTTATAAACTTAGCATGAAGGGTGCCAACCCCTACCAGAAAGGAGAGAAAATGGGTTTATGGGCTATCGGAAATCCCTGCATGAGATCGCCCATGACCACCGTGGGACCCCAAAGTTCAGGTCAGTACCAACAAAGTGCTGGCACTTTAATAAAAGCTCCCAAACTCTTTTCCATCCAAATTAAAAGCTGCGGTTACCAGCCTCTCTCTCCCCTCACCGTCACCCTGTGATTGATTTTTTGGTTGTAACCGATAATGTTCTGTACTTATGGAGTATTTCTGTGCCTTAGCACATCCTCTCCCTTCACATCTCCTAGAGCAATAACAATCTGCTAGCACAACGCCTACATGAAACATGAAAGCCCATCCACAAAGAATAGCCCGAACGAAACAACAGGATGCTTGTTTTAAGTGTACTTGAGCAGGATTAATATCCGATTCAAGAGGCTATAATTCTACGGAAGGGCTTTCAATGATGTGAAACACAAGCAAAGCTTTAACTCAGCTCGTAATTACAGCACTAAACACTCACCAAGCAATTAGCTGTAACAAACCTACTGTTAAATAGGGAAGCATCAACCCCCGTTACCCTTGTCCCACAGGAGAGAAACTTTAGGCAAAGCAACTTAACCCAAGCCACACAAGAAATCTCACAGGAGAGCAAGAATTCAATCAAGTTTTTTCTGGGCTCAGCGAATACACACATAACGTAAGACAATGTGACCTTGCATTGAAGGTATTTCAATTTTATCTACCTTACTGAATTAGGAGGAAACCTGTTTTCAGCATCACGACAGTCCTGGCTAACTGCCTCCCTCTGCTTTAACACTGCAATCCCCCTTCATGCTCTACATGGAGAATAAAGCAGCTGTTACAAAGCACAGAAGTTTCTACGTCCTAAATGCACATTTCCTCTTCTGGTCTGATCCTTCACACGATTCGGTCGCAGTCTGAAAGGATTCCTAGCAGTTGCAAGCCAAGCATTTAACATACAAAGATGTCACAACTGTGTCAAATCGGGAGAGTGAGATGTTTGGGGAGTTATCCCAGGGGCTGCCCACAAGGAACTTATGCAATAGGATTATTTTCATCTCTTTTTCAAGGAGACGCAGGATGAGAGGAGATTTCCCTAAGTACGTTTTTAATGCCCAGGGAAGCTTTACAAAATATCAAGGTTGCATAGCATCACCTCAAATAATCCAGAGGTTGCCCAGCATCCTTTAAATACTTGGCCCTTTCCATGACTGTCTGCCAAGAGCCAGCAGAGCCTGCCAGCTGCCCTGCGGAGTGCCACAGCATGCAGAAACCCAGCTCACTGAACCACTGCTGAAGGATACCATCTCCCGTGGGAAGTGCTTTTCTTCTTCTTCAGGCGCCTGTAGTAGGGATCGCATCCTTCAGCTTGATTTCACTGTAGCTAGAAATAAGGTCACTGGTGCTCATACAGGGATCATAAGGCTGGGAACAGGGGGTGCATAAATGTAGTTGAATCTGGACATGCAGAGATTCAGCAGGACAATGGAAAAAACTTTTCACAACGGAGAAAAAAAAGACCTGCAAGCCCTAGGAAACCCTTTCTGCCATAGAAAGTAGGGCTGAAGAAAGGCTTGGGTGGCGAGAGCTTGTCTGGTTTCCAAGCCCTTCTCTCGGCCAGACTAATAAAAGGCATCATCTCTCCCCACCAGCCCAGTAGGGCCCAAGAGATACTGGAAAGGGCACTTTGAGCGAAAGGCTGACATCCACAGCGTTTGCAGCTGTGGGTCTGCATTTCAAATCAGCTTACGGACAGCAGATTCTCTCTCTGTACTTCCAAGTGACACATGCGAAATCTCCTTAGGGCCAGCGCTGCTGAAGCTGGCTGCAGACGCAGCACTCCTGCTGCCAGACAGCACCGGAGACCCGGGCAGCGAGGGAATGCCCAAGTAAGAGAAGGTACCTGTGGGACCGGGGGGCTCCTACATCCTCATCCCAGGGTTATAGGACACATGTGCTTCTTACCACGGCTTGCAGTGCTGCTTAAACCTGGCTCTTGGGTGGCAGATTCCCTTCAGACACAGCAATGTCGCACCTCCTGCTTGTGAGAGCCCTTTGGGTTTTTTTCCTCTTGCCTCTTGGGCTAGCATAGCGCTTCCAGCATCCAAGTGTGAGTTTCCAGCCTCAGCCTCGTTCCTCGGGAGCTGGGCAGTGGGAGGGAGCACAGGCACCCTGGGATGATAAAACTCCCGTTCCCTTTAAAACCAGAAACGTCTGCCACAGCCAGGAGGGACTCACTGGCCAGGAGCAGAGCAGGGTGGCTCTGATCAATGGGCTTGCCGTAGCAGCTTTTCAAGGAGCAGATGGGGAGTAAAAAAATCAGACAACCAGATAAAGGAAAAAGGGAGCAAACTCTGGTTAAGCCTAGCCCCTTAGTTTCACCAAGTCGCACGGACAGTTTTGCTCCCCTCAAATAATCCCAGTCTGAGGCTGGGCTCAGGTGGGTTACGACCACTGCTGACTCTGGTGGTGACCCCGTCTCCCTCCACCAATTTGATGGGGAGGGAGCCAAAGGTTTCCATCGGCTGCTCTCCCCGGAGCCAGGAGGAGGCCGCCAAGGTCTAACAATGGGGTGGGCTCAGCAAGGCTATTGCTTACCCGCTACAAGACACTCACAGGAAATAGGCAATTTGTTTGTGAGCCAAGATTTCTGCCCGAGAGTTGTATCAACACTTCCATGAATTCAGATTTTGAGCAACTCCTTGTTACTCAGCCGGAGATTATCAAAATATCAACACCCTGACAACCTGCTGGTGTCAAAAGTGAGTGTCTCGAAGTCCTTGGACTTGACGTGAAGATAGGCTTACAGATCAAATCTTTGATCTCAAGTATAAAATAGTACCAATAAAATATTATACGGATTTATGGCTGACCTCTCACTTGAGCTGCTTCACACCTAAAATAACACTACAGGGTGTGCCAAAAAAGAGGAAACTGTTTAGGTTTTCTTGCTTCTTAAAACCTGATACACTCGTATTTCAAAAACTTTTGACTTTTATTAAATAGACTGCTAGCAATTACACAATAACTCCCCTTCTGGATACATGGTTCAGGAAAATTAAATATGTGGCTTTATTTAACTTCTTTGGGAGGATTAGCATGGTGCTAACCTCTAGCAGAATCACAGCTGTCTTAGGAAACAATTCCATCAAAGGAAAGCATATTTTCTACAAGAGTCACGCTACCATCTTGTTTCAGACAGCCTGGCTGCTTTCCTTTGCCCATCCCCTCTCTCCTTTTCATCTCTTATAATTAAAATACTGACCAATACTGTGTTTTCATCATCTAACCTACTTTGTACTCTGAAAACGTATTCTCTCCAGGGCAGAAGTGTGGGTAAAACACTAATCCTGACTGCTAGGCCATGGCAGTTGAAGAGCAATGGGAGATTATGGCTGTGAAAAGGCAATAAATAACGTAGTTGGCATTACACATGACTGACTGGTGCTGGGGGGGAAAAGGCACTTTGAAAGAACATTCAATTAGCTTTTGAATTCAACTAAATTTTCATGAAAAAAATCTTTTACGTACAAAAAAAAAATTTCCTTCTCCCTTCGGTAAAAAACTACATGCCTTCAAGCCACAGTATTTTGTCTTGAAAATACTGCCACAACGTCTCCCAGGATTACAGTTTTGCTGCCCCGCAGTGATGTTCCCCCTGGGCAAGCGGTGGCTGCAGTCACCCGTCGGAGGTGGAGGCAGAGCATCGCAGAGCCAAGGGCTTATCGCTGCAGAGACCACAGGGTTGGGAAGACTCCTGTGCCAGGACTGCTGTTTCCATGAGATATGCACCGCTTCCAGCTCCTGGAGAACAGTCGCTGGTAACCGGTGTTCTCCAGCCAGGCCCCTCCTCGGTCCCCTCTGCACCGCTCTCACGGCTACTCCACACAACCCATGCCTCCAGAGACATAAAACCCATGGACCCCCTGAGACACCCTGAGGTTGTGCCTCACCACGTCTACCCCAAAATAGTTCTGAAACCGCTACTAAAGGTTAACAGGTTGATATCAAACCACTGATTTGATTTCAAGGGTGTAAAGACAAAATAATTTATGATCTGGAAAGAATGGATAAAGCACAGGAAGCTAACAGAACAAGCATTATTACGAGACCCTCCCCAGAGAGCAACCCTGGGAACACCCAGGAAGGGAGGAGAAGAATCACCCACAACCCTGAGTACCAAGGATATGTTTATTACACCACAGATGCCCTGCCATCTGGGAAAGGGCTGCAGAGTCAAGGACTTCTACAACCTAATGGAAAGGAAGTGTGGGGAGAGAAAGAATAACCTGCCCTTAAGAGACTGTCTCAATACTCCTCTTCATGTAGCTGATGTTTCAAGCCAGCACAGGAAGCCAAAAGCCAAGCTTTCTGGCTTCCTTTCACACACAGTGCCTGCAATATAGGAAGTGATTCTGCACATTCAACTTAAAATCAGACAAAAAAAATCATGCACAGATGAAACTTGGGTGTTTCCTTTCCAATAATGTTAAACTTGAACTTGGTCGTTTTTAAAGTTCAAAAATCAAGTTTAACATTTGGTTCTGTTACCCTAAAATCTCTACAGCTTTAAATATCTTCTCAGTGTATGATGAGAGATCATCACTTTGCAGTACTTGGGATACCCAGATAAAAGAAAAAGTCTGTGAAATACTGTGGTACCTCAAGATGTGAGATGGCACAGGGCGTTTTACACCACACTCTGCTATGCATCCACATCTGGGAGGGCTTAGCTAGTCCTACTGCAATGAAGACAAAAATGACAGTCTATATCACCACCATATTGGCAAATTTCAAACCCACAACAGCAAAGCAGAGAAGTTAAGTGGGATCTGTCAAGCTCATCTCAAGCTCAGGACAGTGCAAACATAGCCATAAGGCTTTGGGACCTGAACTAGCTGCAGGTGAGCAGAGCTGCTCCTGAGCTAACAAGCCCTGGCATACCCAGGTTTCTGCCCATAGACACACGGTTATGAGCTGCTGCTTCACCCAGTGCTGTCTTCGTAAGTGCGGCTTTGTTAACTCTTGTGTTTGCCTGCATCAGTTTGCTCATTTCTGTAGGTTTGCTGCAATAATAATCACATTTTGATCAACGGCATCTGAAAATGAACCTTTAAAATGAATTTATGGTAAAAGGAAGGCAGTGCTCAGAAGAAAAAAGGAAAAGTTGTTCTTACCTTTTGCACTAAATAGACGCTGGTTGCCCTTTCACTTGCCACTTTATCCAGAGCTGTTTCTTCCAGTACGAAGTAGCTTACATCCGCAATGTGAACACCCACTTCAAAGTTCCCTGAAATTGCACAAAGAAGTCAGTAGGCTGCAGGTGGAAATGAAGGAATTTAGGGGGCAGGGGAAGAAGGAAATAATTCCATCCAGAAGTCACTTTTCAAAGAAAAAAGAAAAAAAGAAAAAAGAAAAAACACAATTTTATGATCTCCACATTTTCTGCTGGGCCACTTCTGGCAGAGCAATTTTCTGTGATATATGAGTCCTGTGAGCTACCACAGAGCCAGGGCTAGGGCTAGGGAGACAGCAAGGTAATGGATAAGAAACTGACAACAAGTGATTTTCACAAATCTTTTCTCATTCTGACAGGTCTGAATGCTTCTGTGTATAGATCCTTCTGACGTATTCTGTATAATTACGCGTATATTTAACTCTGTCCCCTTCGCCCCTTCTCCCAGTGCTCCCAGAACTCTTTTACCTTATGCCCAGAACTCACAACAATGATATTTCTGTCCATCTCTTCCCTTCTGAGATGAAAATTGCGGACTCTCAAGACGCTTCCAAATTCACAACCACTGTGACTACAACTTACCTCATCCCCACGTATACCTGTGAATCTCAGTGGTGGGTATGTGAAATCCCTTAAAAGCCACGTGGCTACGTCTTCCCAGCTGGGATCTTGTAATAGTGAGCCTAGTTTTCATCCCTTTGCTGTCAGACAACAGCAAGCAAGAAATATGGGCCCCCACCTTGCAAACAGACAAGCAGTACGAGACACAATTTCTAGGCCTGCTTTTGGGTTCTCCAAGCTGCACCGGCTTCCACTTCACTCTGGGTCAAGCCCAAACTGCTGCTGGTGTCCTAGGAAGTCTTAAATGATTTAGCATCAGGCTATGCAGAAGTGCAGCTTTCCATAGGAATACTCTGATATCTGCCTTATCCTTGGATTAGGCTTTTTATCCTCAAATTAGAGTCTAGCCTAAAAGCACCTTAATTCAAAAGTTAGGCTGGAGAGGAGTATTACTGAGGATTATCGTGAGGTTTTGGCAGTAATTTGAATTTGGAAGGAGCGATCATCCTCAGCTTTGGAAGTAATTAGTACCTTGGTCCAAGAAATTCTGGTTTGCTAATCCTCAAAGAAGCCTGTTGACCTTTGTTTTCTCTGGAAGGGCTAGCCTAGGATTTGAGGTGCTTATTTGTAGAGTAGTTCTAAGTGCGGCGGGTTCCTAATTATAACAGTTGGTTCTTTAGAGGAATTCACTCACTTCATGGTATCTATAAATATTTTCTCTTTCCTTTATTTTTTCAGAAAGACAACATAATAAGATACCATACCGGTTATAATCCTGTTTGTTTATACACCTCGCATAGAGTACTATCAAAGCCTCGAGCGTCACATTTTTGGAGGACAAAATATTAACAGCTGCTGTCACTCCACAGTGTATCTGCCTGGGTGCCCAGCTGATGGACGGGTAACGGTGCTGGATTTCAGCAGAGCGGGAATGGAAATTTATACAGGTGAAGAGGAAGCATGAGAAGGTTCAAGTTCGTACCAGGAGAGCCACCCAGCAAACGGTGCCACCACCGCCTGGGAGTGCAGGTAACGCCGTGTGTGACAGTTTGACTTGGTAACAGCTCATCCAGCCAGTTTTACCAAGCCGTGTTTGCACAGAACTTTGAGTCTGGAAAGCATTATCGTGCTTTTCGTATACCTGATAGAGCACAGATGTAAAGGCAGCAAAAAATTCACATGGAAGACAGGAGCACTGGGGTTTAGGTTTGTCCACATAACCTACAGTCACTGGGAAGTCCCGCGGAGAGCAAATATCGTGGCAGCAGGGGGAGAGGGCAATAATCCCATCGCACTCCCAGGGCTGAACTCCACCACTCGGAAAGCTGGGAGAAAAGACTGCAGATTCGATGGTTCACCTCGGAAAGCTGCCTACAGCTGTGTTGTGATATCAGATGCCTTGAAAGCTGCTCTACATGGATTAGGCATCCAAGCCTGAAACTACTTAGACAGTAAGTCTTAGACCAACAGTTCAACCAACAGGTTTAATATTACACGCATTCGAAGCCAACACACTCAGAAGGTAAAACAATATTGAACACTTTGAAGTCAATAATGTAATGTATTGACCCTGCAGGCAAATATTGACTAAAGGAAAAGGAGAGGGGGTCATTACATCATGCCTTTAATCGCACTTTAATTCAATATGTGCCCTGTTACATACATGAACTTTTTGTCCTCAGTAGAAAATCGACAAACCAAGAAAGATCTCATTGCATGAGATAATAAAACGTGGAGTTCGCCAATGAAAACACATTGAGAGGAATTAAATTTCACTCAGGTTTCCCACCAGAGGTTCTAAAAGCCGGGGTCAGCATGAGCCCCCTGCTTTTGAACTTTTAATAGAAATTCTATCTAAATATTTTGTTACATCCATTGACATAATGCAAACTGGCAGCTCTTGGGTTTGTCTTGCTCGAGCATAAATCACCCTATCTCCTTCACCCCCAAAAAATTCAGACCAAGAGAACTTGAAGATACAGACAGCGATCAACCCGTCTGATTTCTCTCAAATCTCTACTTTTGAATGTGTTGTGCAAAATGCCAGCCTAAGCCTGCACCGAAATACCTGCCTGCTGCTCTCTCCTGGTTTATTTGCCAACTGAAGTGTGTTTCTCTAGCCACAAAGTTCTTTCCCTGGCATTCTCTTCCAGATCCACAAACAGTTTTTCTAGTCTCATTAATTTTTTATGACAGTCACAAAAGGAACATTTCACATTGTGAGTCTTATGTTATTTCCCAAGGAAAAAAAAAAGAGCATGTGGCCTGAATGAAAGGAAAAAAGAGTTAAAGCACCACTCCTTTATTCAAGAAGTTTTGTCAGAGAGAGCAGAGAAGAGGAATGGTGGACAACACATGGACCACACACCACACTCTGCTACAGGCTGCCTACCCCACGTTCATTTTGATGACAAAATCTACATCTCCAGCAAACAGAGGCTTCAAGCCTTGGCATGTAGCTCCTCTCTGAAATTCTTGCAGAGAAGAGTACTTTACAAGCCACAGACTTGCTTCAACCCAAATTTGTAATTTTCCTACAATGAACCTAAAGCTGGACAACAAGCCCTAAAGCTACACTACTAGTTTAAAGATTTTTTTTTAAAAGGTGTCTACATAAAAATATACAGGGGATTAAGCGTGACACTTCATACGGCTGATACTTAAGCGAGAGCTGAAGGGAACACGTGTTGCAATGAAAAATGCTGAAGGCATTTGGATGGCTCCTTTCATTCAGGGTGCAAAAGTGGGTGCAAAATTGTCATCCCAAACTCCATCACCGTGAAGCTGCTACGTGGGAGCCGTTTAGCAATGGGGAATGCAGTTAGAGTCAAGCAACGCGTGCTTTATTAGCCAGCTGTACCCTACTAGCCTCTCTCTGCAAACAGAGATGGATGGGAGAGAGGACACAGAGAGGACAATTTCCCTTTTCCTTCACCATGACATAAGTTGCTAGAACAGCAGAATAAAACAATCTGTGTTTCTCCAAGCTTCTAGAAGCCTGGCTTTTCCTCTAGAAGCTTACCAAATGATCGAGCTACTCAGGGCAGGCCTCCCCAGAACGATGCTGCCCTAGGCACACAGCAGTTTTAGAGAAAGTTCAGCTCCTTGATCCAAGAATCTGCTTTATTTGAACCCACTCCAAAACCTTGTGTACGTAACACTGATACGATGCTAAAATCAAAGGAGAATGGTTCAAGTGTGGCACCTTACGGAACAAAGAACAAGCTGTTCCTTTCTTTTTTTCCACCAATGATCTCATCCTTTAGGACAAAACAGTTCAAAGAACTTTTTTCCTTCTTTACTGAGAAAAATTATAAACAAAAGGGATTAGCAAGGAAGAGCTGGAGGAAAAGGAAAAAGACCTTTCAGTCTGTAAATGCTCCATAAAAACTGCCAACCCAGCAAGTTGTATCAAGTATTTGCCCCAGGAATTAGAAAGTTGAGGTGAATATATTTGAACAGTACGCAAGTTAACACAATGGCAGCAAATCCTTCTCCATCTTCAGCAACCCTAGTCAATCCTAATACAAACGCAGCGAGAAAGACCAAGCAAGCTCACATCATACCCCAGTGTAAACAAATTTTAGGAGCATGGAACTTAAAAATGCAACTCCTCAAGGATAAAACAGCAAAAGGTAATTCTCTACCATGCAGACACACTCCCCTTTATTTCCATCTCACCTTCACACATCATCATTCTCAGGAGAGAGGACAAGCACTGAGAGAGTGTTATGTCAACTTAAAATTTAATACCAAATTTTTTGTATTAGCCGGTATTGCTCAAGCTGTCCGTTACCCCTCAGTAAGGGATCCATAGGAAAGTTCAAAGCCAATTGCAAAGTGTTTGCTCCAGCCAGAAAACAGCCAACCACCCAGCCGCTGCCAGCAGTTAAAGGTAGCTGACTGTTCCCTGGCTGCACCAACTCTGGCAGCAAATAATTACGGCTCTTCCCCATTCCCCTGCCCTGGGGGGACCTGCTGCTGCTCACTTACCTGCAAAGCAGTATTTAGTGCCTTGCAAAAGTACGAAAAACTTGTATAAAGAGAGACAGACGAGGCCTTTAACCTACATGTGCATTTTGCTGCTGTTAGCAGCCTAGCACAGGCTCTCATCAGGGCTGAGGTTCTGCTGTGTGGCTGTTGGGCATAGGGGCAAGGACAGCGTCTGCAGGAGAGGCTCTCCGACGCAGCAGGGCCAGCCACAGGGGCTGCAGGCGGTAAGAGGGGTGCACACAAAACAAACACAACTTGCACGGAGGCAGAAAATGGCACTGACACCTGAGGAAGCTGCTAGGGATCATCACAGATGTTGAATACGAGCCTTTAAATGAAGGACCCGACCCAAACGCCTCTATTTCCCTTCCTGTGTGTATGTACTACACCCGTACACCGACGGCCCAGGAATGCAGAAGCGTCCCTCTTGGCACGGAGACAGAGACAGATAGAAGAGAGTGACTGCCCGAGTGGGAGAAAAGAGCAAGAGGGAAAGGAAAAAAAAAATAAAAAAGACGTAGAAGAGATTAATACAAAAATTAAAGTAAAACTGTGGAAAGAGCAAGCTATTTGTCTTCTCTGCAGTCTGAAGACATAGGTGGGTGGCTTTAATTCTCGGCTGAGGTTACTTTTCCACCGCAGGAAGCCAAGCTATTGTTCAGAAAATCAGACAGTGTGCTTTATTTTTATTTTACTTATTTTAAAATAACAAGGAAAGTGCTTAAATTTTACTTGTGTGCCCTAGGGCCATTTTGCTTTTTGAAAGCACAGTGCAACTGAGCATAAATCCATTAACTTGTTTACCAGAAAACCCAAGTTTTAAAATTATCACATGACGTTGCTTTATCCAACCGAAATGCAACTAATTACACCTTTTTTAATGCAATTAATAGCTTTTTCTTTCTCAAAAGGTCTCTTCCTTGACATAACCTCATGAAAACACTCTGGCAAAAGGAATCAGAATTCCGCATCTCAAGAGAGCGGGACAAGTCCCAAGGGCACAGAGCAGCTACTTTCCCAACCAAGCATAAACATGACTTTAGTAAATGTTGCAATGACTTGAAAATAGGAAAAATCGTCTGCCCAAACAAACAATAAGCACCTCTAAAGGGTAACGATCCACAAAATACTACGTACTCCCAGGCTCTGCTGCCAGCTTGGCCTCCAGAACCTGTCCAAGCCCTTCTGCTGCTGGTTTGCATGTGAAACGTCCCACGGAAACATCCCCCTACGCCTTTCAAGCCATTTGACCTCTTCTTTAAAGCCTACTTAGTCACTTTTTTTCTAGGTTTGTAGCACCTGGAGACGCAGCCAACGTCAGGCCCCCAGCTCCGTGGGCTGCACATTCCCATGCAAAGGGAGAGGGAGCAGCAGCTCACGCGGCGCGGCAGCACGCCTGCTCCACGTGTCTGAACCAGACTGCAAACAGCAGAAGGGCTGGGTCTCGGCTTCTGCTTTGCTTCTTGAAAACACAGTAAAAATTGCTTCCTTTCTGTCTTGAACACTTTAGCCTTTACAGATCACATTGACCTCCTTTTCTTCGGGAGCTGGGGTGATACAAAGATGAGGAAAGCTGAGATTTTGCTCATTCGATCACACAAATTCAGGAGCTGCGAGATGGGCCAAATCCTCAAAATTAGTAGAACTGAAATTGCCCCTAGTTCTTCCAAAATGAGACACAGGATGAGATCACAGGTTAAAGGGAAACAATCTTTACTTACTCCTCCCATATCGAAAGTTTTGGCACTTGCAGGATTTCTGAAAGTATCTGAGAAGCCACTGATACAAACGGTGATGTTGCAAGGAGCGATGCTCTCAGTGATCCCGAACCAGGGAACATTCAGAGCATTTCTTAAAAATAAATGTGGGAAAGGGGAGAATGACACCACACACACACAAAAAAATAAGTTAAAAGGTCAGTGGGGGACTTCAATGAGTCTAAACTCCAGAATGATTCCTATCTGCTTTGTAGTGACTTTTAAAGCATGGTTTTACTCAGCTCTCGTAACTACTCCAACCTGTGGTACTTTTGTCTCTGGCACCGGCTGACTGTTACGGAGGCGACTGTGATTTTACAAACCAGCTTGGGATTGGCTCCAGGTACGGCACAACACAGAACTCGTGCTCATTAAGTGCCTTTAGCGATGAAGGACAAGTGAAGATGAAAAGCAGAAAAACGTTCTAGGAAAGGAGCTGTTCCTAAGCTGAACGCTTTTTTTCCATGAGCCCATCAGCAATTCTTTAAATAGTTTCAGAATTATGAGGAGACTATCTATTACTGAATTAAATGCTGGGAGCAGGTCTTCCATGTGAACTGCATACAGTTTTTGTCTGTAGCAGCTAATAAATTCAGCAATGCCCTAAACCCACTTGGTAATAGAATTTAAAAGCTACCTTTTATACTGCAAAACAAAGCCAGTACAAGCCCGTGGTAGGGCACTTCACACATTGTGCGTTACAGAGCTCTGAGTTTTATACACAAACCAGCACAGCCCAAACCAGTTCAGTGCTGTTTTACATGCTTTCACTATGGTCAGCATTAAATCTTCTGTGAGGCACATACTTCCCCACGCTTCCCAGCCCTGAGGAGTACGTTCAGAGAAGGCTCTTGGTCAGCAAGAAACATTCCCAGCCTCTTAGGAGAGCTGGAGGTCAAGCCTCCCATGGGAACATGGGGCGGATCTTCATGATGGTTGTGTTCTCCAAACTGCCAGCTTCCATGAGGTGGAAAAATCTAGGCTGGTCAGAAGTCTAAGCTTCAGTCAGAAGTCGGGTCTCCAGACCTCACAGAATATACCACGGTATCAAGGCAGAGAAACCCAACACCCGAGTGTCCTCTTCTGCCAGCAAACCCATGTCAGTTCTTCACCTTGTGACAGAAGATGCTGCCGTCCAGAACGCTGCCTACACCATTCCTGAAAATTGCCTTCAGACCTGATGCAATAAGTTAGGAGGAGAACAGAAGAGCTCTTCTGCGCAAATGTTACCACTGCACCATTAAGCTGGATACTTTCACAAAGAAGGAATTCTCCTGGGGGAAAAGCACTAAATACTCGGAAGGACAGAATTTACGCAGCATGTGCAAGATAAAATATTTAATTGCAGACTGAAGGACACAGGGAATGATATCTAACAGAATAAGCACACAGCAGAAAGATTTGTTCACACTGCTGAACAAGAAACAAGGAGTAAAATACAGATGAAAGACAAGCACAAGTATCTTAACAGTAAAAGTCAGGCCAGACCACGGGACAGCTGGGGACAGCCAATGTAATGATGGGAAATAAAGAGGTTGTGACATTTGGACCAGAGGACCTTGGAAATCTTTTCCAACCTTAATGATTCTGTGATTTCTGTGATGCATCAACTCCAGCCAGCATTGGCAAACTCAGACGCGTTCCCTTATGCGCTGACGCCTATGCCCAACCTTTTTTTTGCCCGTGCAGATTTTCTCCCCACTCCTATGTTGGTATCTGTTCACAATGCAGAGGGTCACGGGTAAGCTAGCTTCCTCCATGCCTGCACGAATGCCTACCGGTCTTCGTGAGGTGCTAAAGCAGCAAGAGAGGTTTGAAAAATTGTATTGATTTCTTTGCAAGACTCAAGTGCAATGAGTAAAATGAAGGGGAGGAAGAACCTCAAATACATTTGATTTCCCCATGGAATGCCAGTGCTTGCCTCACGGTCATCCCTGGGAGAACCTCCAGAGGACTGCTTGTGACTTAGGCCCACCACGAATCTTTGCTGCCCGGAGTCTAACCCAAGCGCTTGGCAGATGGATCTTTTCCCTCTCACCAAGACAAGCTGTCAAGCAGGTCACCAAGGCAAATGTGTTTCTGTGAACTCAAATTCCTAGCTCAGAGAGCACTTGTTGCTGGTAGATAGGAGTTACCAAGAGAGACTGCGCTCAGCTCTCTCAAACACCCCCTTAACAGCTGGGTTTCCAGCCAACACGATGAAGGCAAAAGGACAATTTCTGGCATTCGCGCCGTGATTTGTTTATATCTCTATTCCAAATCCCATTCAAGAGGTTAACTCTATCAGGAAACCAGCAGTCTTTGAATTTAAAGAGATGGGAAGTGGCACCCAGCAGCTTTCAAGATGAATTACAGTCATTTGGGGTGTAGGATGGCGTCCTGTTCCTGAAATGAAGGTTTAGAGTGGGGAGGGACCAGCCTCTCTCTACTGTTAGGTCAATCTCTTTTGTGATATCTCTTCTGAACCACTGTAATCCAAGGCTGAGTGAATATTCCCAGGCATTCAAAGAGACCTTGGGATTCAGTGCTAGACCAAACACGTACAAGGTACTTCCCCACTGAGCAGCCTTGACATCTCAACTTCTTTAAGAACAGAAGGCAGCTGCTGAGATTTCACTCTTAGCCATCCAACTTTCAGTTTATTTTTGGAAGGATTTCCAAAATACTTCCATCTGCACCTTATTTTACACTTTGTGTTACTAGCATAATAGTCAACAATCAAGAAAACCTGTAGTGAATTGCCCTGTAAGAAGACATTCTTTCTGTTCAGCTGGATCCTTAAACAAACCCCTGCACTGCAATAAACGAAAAGTTAACACAATAACCCAGTGATTCGGAGGGATCCTGCCATTTTAAGAAGTTGGCAACAGAATATGTACAGCAACAACATCTTTGTCGCCTGCATGCAACAGAACATGACTGAAGTTAGCTAGGAATAGGTTCCCACACAGTTATTTGTACCCTTTTTATCTTCCTCACACATCTTTGGATTCTTATCTGCTTAATTTACTGGACAATCCTGCTTTCTCTAGTTCTATCTAGTCATCACCTATCATTTGTAGTTCTTCTCTAAAGAGCCTCCTGGTCCCTGAGGTCCTTTTTAGTGAAAAGAAATCCTAGACAGATTGCTTTCAGATCTGTTTGTACAGGAATTTCTGGATCCCCTCCCTTTTACCCACATCCTTAAATGAATTCTATATATTTTTTCTTCGATATACAATTGGGCACTATTGTTTTTAAGTTAATATCTACACATGCTAGTGATATCCGCCAATCTAGGAAAACTCGCGCCTCTAAATCCTTGGGGAATTGTCCCAGGTCCTGAATTTATGAACTGAAATGATCCAAAGAGTGATTTCACCCAGAGCATCTCTCCTCAATGCAGGAAAATATATCCACTTTTAAATATAAACTTTCTTATTTTGCATCCCCATGCCTTATCTGTTTAATAACCTTGTCTGGTGATTAGGCTCCCCCTGTTCCCCTTTCAACCAGCATCAGTTTGGAGCAAGCTCCTCTTCTTCTAGGCCAAGCTAAGGCAAGCACTGTGCTGTTCCCTCACTGATTTCCAAAGAGATGTCCAGAAGAGGAGGGGTGACGCAATCCAGCCCTCTGATTCCATTCAACTCTGGCCTTGGAAATTGGAAGTGATGTGTGTTTCCGCAGAGAGAACGCCACGTTACGTTAAAAGAGGCAAAACACACTGTACATGCTGCAATTTCCCCAGCATCACACGGGAGCACATTGTGGGACACAGCATTGATCTGGATTTGGCAGAGATCCAAGAGTATTTTGCGTATTTCAAAGAATCTGCAACCACAGATCCTTGATGGGAAGAAAAAAAAAAGGAAACGTACCTGTTTCTAATCACTGCAATATGTCTTTTCCACTTTGCTAGTGACACACCATAGATCCTTAACAAAGACTCAGCAGACTAATCAGCAGGTAACAGGAGAGCTGAGCTAATTATGTTCGATATCAAAGGAAAAACTGCCCAAATGTTACACACAATCCCACTCCTTGTATGTCTTCTTTATTTCTCCCACATTTGACTTCTGCAATAAATATAAGTAAATTGCAGTTTATGGTCATTTTATATTTAACTCATACATTGATGTTTCTGTCATTTTCTCTCTAAATCATGCCTGGTACCCATTCCTCCTATACTCTTATCTTACAAAGAAGGAAGCATGGTAATTTCGTAATGTAACTTTTGATTCAACACTAGTCCATTCTTCAGTGTTTATCTTAAGCAAATCAGCCCAACAAGACTAATTACAAAATCTTACTATAGTCTGTGCTGCAGGAACCAAATGGATTAGCTGAGAGGTCCTGTACCGAGTGTTGCTACAGCAAATTTTACCCTACAGTGTCCCAAAGTGTCCAGAGAGACAAAGCTGAATAGAAGATAGAGGGATTATTTGTCTTTAAAAAATAAATAATAATAATAAAGTGTACGCAACTTTGCAGAACAAAAACAAAAAGCAGCCCCAGTGTCTGCAGGCCTGCAGCAAACGAGGGATAACTTTACCAACATTGGTTGGTTTTTACCAACATGTATGGAAGACTCCTTGAATAGAGATGCAAGTCCTCTCGCTCTTCATGTTTCTGAAATCTGCTGCCCACAGCAGACTCACATGTCAGCTAAAGAGGGAGATCATGCTGCACTTTTCCCAGATGTGGGTCACTAAGAGAATCTCTTCTCTTTGCTTAGACCCTGTTTTCAAGACACTTAACTGAGGATTTTATCGCATTCCCCTTAGGTATATTTGATTTAAATTCACCAACAGGATGAATGAATTTATAGGGGAGGGAAAAAATGGGGAGCAGCACACTGTGGAAATCCCATTTGCTAGGTCCTCAGGTAAAAACCAGGAAGATTCAATGAATGTATCTATACATGACCTTGCTTCCAAATACAGAAAACCACTGTCACTAAGGAAAAAAAAAAAAAAACAACAACAAAAAAAAAAGGGCAAACAACCTGCAGGATATGTTTCTGTTCTGCATTACAACAATTCCTCCTAGAGTAAAACTTTGGAGTACCTTTAGAGTACCTAAACTTGAATTACTCTTTGAAATTGAGGGATACAGGAATGAAAGAATGGCAAGAACCATGTTAGTCATCAATAAACACACAAGGAGATGTACAGAGACCCGGACAGTGTAGCCCAAAGAAGTTCTTTGAAATCAGCATCCAAAGATCTGCACGGAGGTGAGACAACCCCTCCGAAATGGACCCCAGTAATTCCTGGTAACTCCTTTCCTGTCACAGCCTGAAATTTCAGCAGATGGAATTATCTGCCTTTAAAGTGGTTAAATTTCACCTCTCTTCCTGCTAGTAAGTAGCCTCCAAACACAGCACAACTGCTTCAGCTGTGTACATTACCAGAAACATGTCAAACGACACTTGCAGATTATTCCCAGAAGAAGTTTGGCAAGTGCACGAAAATTGCCTGGTTCCGCTGGGACGTGCAGGTCACGTGGGGAGCTCTTACACGCTGAGATCAGAACAAATCTTTAAACGTCTGCACCCTGGAGGAAAGCGCTCAGGCTTGAAAGCCGTACGCTTGCTCTCTGCGAACAGTGCGCAACAGTTGTACGAACCCAGAACTGCTCCGCCGGACGCTCCTGGCTGCAGCCGTTCGCCGGGATACGTGCAGAAAGAAAGGATCACAAAAAGAGCATTGACTGAAATGAACTCGCTTAAAACCTTAAGCTACCCTGAAACAACTCGACAAACGCCGTAGAAGCTAGCTGCGGTCCAGATCCATCTTTTACTCCGAGATGATGCTGAGTCATCGAAACGGAGTACAGTTCGTTCATATTTCTAAAGCTGTTACATAAATAACCCTGTTTTCATTCTTTATTGGAGCTGATCTCTTAAAATATACACCGACAAATGCAAACAGCAAGCTTACCTCCCTACTGCTATCATTAAACAATAAAGAGGAGCACGACAGTTAATCAAAAGCAGACTCCAATAGAAAATCCTCTCAAAACCAGGCTGGCCCACTTAAGACATATATCCCTGTACGGTTTCCAACTGCTGCAAGGTCTTACTGTGAGCTCCATTAAAAATAAAGCTCTTCCCACAATCACCCCTTGCTTCCTTTTCTAGTGACACCCTGCTACTGGATAGTTCCTTATGACAGAGTTGTGGATTACTTCTAGAAAAAAAATCAGCTTTGACTGACTACGTAGCATAGGCGAGTCCTCCGTCCAGTGACTGGAAGAGATAAAGGTTATGCTGAGAAGTTTTAAAGCTAAGCAAAGGTGCAAACACAGTCCCCATCTCTCTGCTTGCTGCAAAAGATCCTTCGTGGCAAAGAAATTGCCACAATCTTGAATAAATTGGAAATGAATGTGTGAGGACAAAGACAATTTCATTCTTCAAAATCTCCTGAAACGCACTGATTGAGGTGTCTAATGGGGGACGTGTGAGCAATGGGTGTTTTGGGGTTTTTTTGTACTTTATATGGGTGCTAATAAACTAAGAGAAATGGACATTTTCTGAATTGGGTACTGCGTTCTCTGTTGATTTTTGGAGAACTCCTGACATCATGAGGATGCCAGATATGTGGTTTGCTCATGCCGGCTTTTTTTTTTTTCTTTTTTTAAAGTGTTTAACATATGGGCAAAAAAGATGGAAAAAATAATAATTTCTTGTAACTGGGTTTACGTTTGGAATAAAAGATGTGTTAACTCTTAACACAACTTTGTCCTCATGAGACATGAAGTCTTGCCAGCCCTGGATAAGCTCTTTAACCTCTAAAACAACTCTTTGTCATAATAATTGCAGCTAGTATAGCAACTTTTAAAGCCAGAAATCCCTCAGGGTACCTCCAAAATACATCAAGAAGATCCAGTAAGTGCAAGATTAATATTCCCATAAGAGCTCTCCTTAACACAGAAGGGTTGCAAACAGAAACAGCTTTGCAAGCAAGTAAACCCAAGGGACCCCTAGCACTGGTTTTTGACCTTTCTAGATCACTAGTTCCTGAAAATTTTCAGTGAAAGTACAGATGTCAAAAAAATGAAAAATAAATCATGTATGCTGATGGCTTTATACCCTTGCTTTTGCCATCCACACTTCACAGGCCTATAACAGTAGTCCTTGTTTTCCTGTAGCAGCTGAGGGACCCCAGGCAGATGATGACTAAGGCTATAGCTGCACAGTGGGCCAAACAGTAACGAATCCAGAGATTCAATTCTCATGCAAGAAAACGCCCCAAGAACTTGTGAAACAAGATGGATCTGAACGTCTCCGACAAAGGACAGGTCTGAGGGCTGAAATCCCCAGAGCTGGAAGGTGAGGAGAAGTCTCCCCGGCAGGGCAGGGACCTGTGCCATCCAGGATCTGAAGGCTGTGACCTAGCTCAAAATGCTCCTTCCCTCCCTGGATGCCAAGTAAGGACAGCAGTGAGGGTGCACGTGTCGGGTAATACAAATACACACGTTTCTGTTACTGTCTCCTGCAAGGAACAGAGACTATGTGATGCTCACTCCCTGGCTGAGGATCTAGCACCCTGCTTCTGAAGCACTGTGCCTTGGGCAAGACGCTCTGCAGCTGCATCTCTGAGGTGACACCTCAGAAAGGGGCGCAGGATATAGGTAATATGCCAAATGTACGGGAAACATACTCCTTACAGGAGGCTCACAAAACGGTATTTAGATCGGGGTTTTCAGATCATCAAGTGTTTCAAAAAATTCACCTTTGGCATTCAGCACTTCAGCGGTGAGCCACAACTGTCAGAAAAAGGTTCGGGAAATGCTGGAGGAAGTTTGTGCCCCAAACAGCAGCACATTGGGAGGAGAATGGACAAGAGTCCCTCAGGATGGTTCTTGGTTGCTTTTATTACTCATCTACACATAAAAAGATCATGCAAGGAGATGATTGCACACCATCAGTTGTTGGACGTGACTCCAGCTAGCAGACTGGACATCTTTGCTTTAGATAAATCTCCTGCTTTCAACGAGCATTTAAACATCGCAGCACAGACACGACGCTGACATTTCATTCCCGTCTGCCTGGGGACACACCGAGCAGGCCGGACAGCTGCCCCGTCTGCTCGATGGATGCGGAGGGTTTCCTGCAGTCTCTCTCCTGCTTTTTGTGCCGCTCGCTCCCGCTCTGCTCCTCTGCTCCCTCCCGGAGTGCTCAGAACTCACCAAAGACCACGAAGACGTGGTTTTCTCGTCCATATTTCCTTCTGAGCCACTGGGTCTCCTTAGAATAAACAAGACATTTCTAATTTAAAGAAAGGCCATTTCCATACTGGTTCCTTCCAGACTGATGGAGAATCTGGTCCTTGGGACACTCACCAGCCACAAAAGACGTCATGCCAAGGGGGTGATGTTCCTTGGCCTAAGCCCTGCTGGAGCGTGGTGCTGCTCCCACAGCGGGGCCGAGGCTGGCAGGAGAGGCAGGGGGCACGGTGCCCAGGGGGGGCACAGAAAAGATCGCTCTTAAAGGAGGCTCCAGCTCAGAGCGCCTTCTCATTGAGAGGAGTCCAGGGCGGAACGAGCCTGCTGGAGAATGTACGGCTCCAGCCAAAAGGCAGAGATCCTACACAAAGGGCTGCTGCGAGCAGGCTCTTAATCACACTTTGTGATTCATGGAAAATGATATGTGGGGGCGAACAAAGGCCTGAGGGCTGGGACAGCCCCCAGTGGATGCATTCACTTGCCTGCTTTTACAGCACCTCTTGGATTTGCTCATCCACGGCTCGTCTGGGGGAATGAGGAACATGCACAACGCTCCCAAGAAGGACGCAAACTTTCAAAAGCCATAAATCCACACTGGATTTCCCACTCCATAAGTTTTGGATACAAGCCACAGAAACCTTAACTTTTACTCTCAGGAAGTCGGCCATGCCCTGACAGTCAGTCCCTGACTCTTTCAGGGTTTCTTCATGTCTCTTCTAAATCACACTAGCAAAGTTTATTTTGGGGAACTGAGAGAAGAGAAAGGTTCCTGTACCTTCCACTTTTGTTTTATTTGAAAAGCTGAGCTTTGCAAACCCTCCCTGTGCAGAGTGACCCTGTAGTCCAATCCATTTTACCTTCCTTTCCCAACTGCCTCATTTTCCTGAGAAGATGAAGTATTATCTGACTGCAAAAGCATCCTCTGCCCACTCAGGATAAGTACATCAGAGATCACCTTTGAAAGAACAGGGTATGGTGGGAGGGGGAACAGTGCTTGCTCCTGGTCACGTACAAGTACACTCATTCCCTGGAAGCATGGCTTTGACGTGACCCTCTCACATATTCCTTAGCCTTCACTGAAGATCAGGAAAGGGCAGGGAAAATATTCATCTGGGGAATCCAAGAAGCCAGCACAGGCCTTAACACAGCCCCTAGGAGAGGGAGGAGTCAGGAAAAAAAAACAGCCAAGAAGACTTGGGTGGTTTTTTGGGTTTTCCCTCCTCAGTTTAGTTGCATGAGAAGGACTTGTTCCAACAGGGCACGTGGGGCAGCACTGCTGCGATCCCACCTCTGCCTCACAAGGGGGCATTTTGTCATCAGACTACAGAGCTCCCACAGTCAAGCAACAGCCTGATAATGTCTAGAAGGCTCTTGGCTGGACATTACAGGTAGAGAGGATCCTTTATGCGCCGGCACTTCTCCTTCCTCCCAGGTTGCAGGAAGAGGGCTCATACAGCATTTTCTGCAGTATGGGAAAGAAAACACGCTCCACAACTCTGCCTGGCAGATATACCAAGTCCCAGGCATGAGCGATACTGTCCCTGGGAATGAAAAATTCTTGGTCAAACAGATATTTTCCTTGAACATATTCTCCAAATGGCTTATGGATAAGAGAAAAATGCATCGCAAACCAGTTCAGTGAATGGTTTTGTGCAGCATCTAAAATCCATGCACATGTAGGTCAGTAGAGGTTCAGATGCCAGAGTTTCAACACCTTAGTTCTGAGTGACTGTGGGATCACAACACTCATAAATCTACAGATAATTCGCATGATGAAGCACAAAGAGGGAGAACAGAGTTAAGTTCAGGATCTCTCAAGAAGACTGTTTAAATTTTCTGTGAGACAGAACAGCAATTTTTCCTTAACCTTGTCTCAAAATTGATATATCAATATAATCAGAAATAACTTTATTGGCCTCAAATTTTCTTGCATTTGGCTTTATTCTGTGTTTGTTTTAATTAGTTCTATAGCCCTGTAATACTATTCCGTACCTGTGTCTAAATGACACAATTTATTGGCCACGTTACACAGAATGAAATCAACCAAAAACAGGGAATCATGTCTTTGATATTATCATATTGTGATGACTAATAAGAGCAAGCAAAACACGAAGAAAAATCACTTTATCTTCTTTATTAGTTGTGGATATGTTAATCAAATCATGTACTATTTCTAAACCAAGCCTGTTACTGGATTTCATCAAACTAAACGAGCAGAACTTGGATAGCAAAGTAAGCTTACAAGAGTGAAGTTCCTTTAGTCAGAATCATCAAGACTTGGCTTCTGGAGCTTTACTTTCTGTTCTGCTGGCCTATGGCATAGTAAAAGTACAAATAAGGCAGAACAGAAAGCTTAAAAGGCAATGAGAAGAGGAACACAACATATAAGGCACACTCTGCTCATCTGACTACTCCCAGCATCCCATAAGCAAACACCAAGAAGCAATTCACCCAGTGACCTTCAAAAACCAGGTTCCTTTATCCAGGGACTCTACGTGCTCGAGGTCAAAGTTTTACTAGACTTCAGTATACGAGAGTGGTATATTAGCTATTTAACTGTAAGTTCCTTAATAACAAGGGACAGCTGAGATCTGCTCAAATCAAATTATAGTTCCAATATGCAAAATATTGTGGTTCTGCATTTCCTGACACCAGCATTATTTCAGGCTGCAGCTTGAAGATATCTGCTCTATGATTTCTGAAAACAGGCAATTAAAACAGGAGAAAAACTTATCACTTACTCATATTCGGTAAAGAATACTACATGACAAATTATATATATATGAACACGTCAACTGCTGAACATAAACACTGAGCAGTATTTTGTAAAATATATCTCATACCGTCAGGGAGTTGTTTACAGGACAAAGCATCATCAAGATCTTTGGCAGTTGATGGGTCGATGGTGAAAATGCATTCTTTCCTATCCAAGAAAAAAAAAAAGGAAAATTTATCTTCCAGTCATGAGGAAGGTATCAAAACACATAGACCAGAGACATCCAGACAATAATAACAATGTTTTCAGAAGACTCAGGCTGTTGAAACATCTTCCAAACTAATCTGAAAGTCTAAATCTAATGCAAAAAAGAAGTTTTGGAGAAGTGAAACTCCTTGATGTCAGTTTTTTGTTGTTGTTTTCTTTAGTTTTTCTTTTTGGTAGAACTGATTGCTTTTAACAGGTTTCATCTCATTGCTGATTTTCCTCCACAAAAACTAAACAACTGATCCCATCAAGTTCACTCTAAAGAAACAAGCAGGGAAAAGTCTCGATGCCTTGCAGATAGAGGAAAAAGAGATGGTCCCTAATGGTAGAGCTAAATTAACCACAAATAACCCACAGCCCCGTGCATAAGAGCAGGTACTGGAGCATCTGTGACTCCATGAGCACAGCTAGCATGGAGCAGAGGCAGCGAAACACTCACTAACCAGGCTGTGTGATAACTAAAGCAGGAGTGAGTCTTTCGTTCTCGGTGCAGACACTGAAGGGCTGCGGTACTTTATAACATCTACGTTGCAGATCGTGCACCGAAGGGAAAATCAGGTTCAATATGAAACACTATGAAAGTTAAAGAGTAAAAGAGCTCCCAATTAGCTAATTAGATTTAGCAAATCAACATGGTGCTTAGGAAAAGCTGAACGCCCCTCCACATATGCCGCAATAGGTGGTACCTGGAATAACCAGCCTTGCCCTGGACAGCTTACAGAACTTGTGTCCCCCAGCAGTGGGTGGCAGGGACACTGGGAACGTACCGAGATAGACAGTTACAGTCTATGGCCATGGAGACAAGCCAAAATATAGCATCTGACCTCAGGCATCATCGCGTTCAAAGCACAGAGACCTAAAACCTGAAGTACTCAGGACAAAAAACCAAAACCCCTTCTGAAACTCCTGCTCAGGGCCTCCCTTCACTCCAGGCTGCCCTACCGCACCTTCCTGCCCAGGCCCCTGGCCTACAGGAGGGCATCCCAAGCACGGTGGGGAATGTGAGACTAGACCCAAAAGAGCGGCGAATACAGCAAAGGAACGGGTTTGCTGGTTTATTTTGCTTTTATCTTAACATTTGGAACAAATTCAGCCCCTCCCGAGGTCAAAGATCCCCAAGCACAATGGTACAGGCCGAGGCTGCCAAGGAAGAGATCAGACAGCTGCTTTTCTTCTCGCCGCAGGAAGACTCGGATCACGGTGGCACCTCCCTTCTGGAGATGTCTAATGAGAGCACATTTGTTTTTCTTACCACACAGCCACTGATATCCTCCTGGGGCAGCAGAGGTGGGAGGGGAAAAATTACAGCGAACCTTTAAATGAGCAAGCGTCACACGGAATTAGCAAGTCTCCGTCTTTTTGCATGGGCGCTTGCACAGCGAGAGCGATGGCTCTATCTTTGCAGGCCTATCACTTCAGTGCTTAAACGCTCTGGGTGGTATCTGTTGGTGTCAGACAGCTGGCAGCGTGTATTTATATAATTCCACCAGGCACACTAAATAGAGATTTTCAAAGACATAAAAATCAGTAAAGCACTTCACTCCCTTCCGAGACTTTGAAAATCTTTTAGAATATGCTAGCTTTCAGATTGGACAGCAAAGCCGCCTTAATCCCTCAACGCACATTAGTTTCTGAGCCTTCACATGCATCCAAACAAATTACAGATCGTGACACTGAAAGATATCAAATCTTTTCAACTACACGGCGACTTTGATCTGTTGGTGTCTAGCCATCCGGCCGCAGGAATCAACTAATTTGTAAAGGCTTGCAAGCGTCCTTGCTTCCACAAATAAGGAGCCCTTAAAATCCCAAGTCTACCTAAGGCAGGAATTTCAGGATCTCTCCTCCCCAGGGTACAGCACCTCAGGGAGCTGTGTGTGTGCACAGACACACAGCCACCACAAGCAGCTTGCAGGCGTGCACGCGTCCACGCACCGCAGCCTGGCACCGCGACTGCCCCCCAGCCACGTCAAGTAAATCTTCCTTCAAGCTCCTTAATTTAAAAGAGCGAACAGCAGCGAGCAGAACCTAATGGCTTGATTTACGCTGACAAGTGACCAAGAAAAAGGTTAAAGAGCTTCTTCAAAGAGAAAGCGGGTTCCTGTGGCATGGGAAGAGATAGCTGAGCCCAGACGTTCGGGGCCCGCAACCGCAAGCCTCTGCCACCCATTGCGAATTGTAGCTGCAGGCAGTTTAAAGATTAGCAGATTGGTTTCAACAAAGTGCATATTTGCAGCTTGCCCTGGAAAGAAGTGAACGTAAAAAGGCGAGTGCCAAATCCTGAACACATTTATACGATGGTAGCAACTAGCAGAGCTGCTTTGCCGAGATGTGTTTGGCCAGGGAAGGCTGCTGCAGAGGTCGGTGGTGGCCCCGGTTCAGAGCACACGGAGCTGGGCTGGGGGTGGCCCCAGCCCCCCCGGGCAATGCGTGGTGCAGGGCTCGTTGCCGCTCGGGGCCGCTGGCCGGGCTCCTGCAGCCCCTTTGCGTGCAGGCACAGCTCTCGGCTGGGATATTTAAGCTCACAGATGCAAAGTTGAAGAGGGGTCCAGGCAAACAGTGATCTAGCATTTCCCAGCAGCACCTCTACATGCAGCACAGCTGGGATATGTTTTACCACCAGGCTCAGATCCGCTTCTCCTTTCAAACTGCTCGAGGGACTTGAACTTGTAGCTTGTCACGGGCAGCTTATTCTGGGCACAGACTGCAAGGTGAGGTAAGAAAGTCACTGAGCAAGTAACACAGGGAACGATACTCCTTGGCACAGGGGCCCTGCAGAAATGTTGCAGGCCAGGTAGTCACTGGGACAAGAGACGCTGATTTGCAAGCAGAGCTCAAAATCCGTGGCAGTGAGATAATTCTGGCACAAAGGAGTACACCTGACTAAAATTTTCTAAGTGAATTCTGCTTACCAGTAATTGCATTATTAAGTGTGATGAATTATATTTCTGGTTTTCAGCTTTTATTACTGGAGAGGTTTCAGATGGCTACAGGAACCGGGGCTGGCATGTGGGAAAGAAAACAATCCGCCGAGCGATGGGACTGCAGCGCCGGGCACGAGTGCAGCACCCCCACGTGTGCTCCTCCAGGCAAGCTCTCAGGAAGGCCTAGGGCTCTGCTGTCGCCTCTTGCTTTTCCTCCAGCCCTGCCACTGTCACTTTTTATCTCCGGACGACTTCAGAGCCTCCTCCAGTCCCAGGGCACACTAGCAGCAGGCAGAGACAAGGGACGGGGGAAAGGCTGGGGTTGGCAGCGCAGCCGCCCCCTGCCCCACAAATTGTCCCCTTCCCTTGGCACTTGCTCGAGGCCAGGTCCCCCGGGAGCACCCCGGAGGCAGGCTGACAAAACCCAGCCGGGTGAAGAAATAACATTGCTCCCAGCTATGCGGCAAGTCCGCTCGCTGAGGAGGAAGGAGCCATTGAAATTCCTCCACTGGCCATGCTGGCCGGCTGTACAATACCCCAAAGGCTGCGGCACAAACATCCCGGAGAGATCAGACCACATTTCTGAGCGTAACCAATAACAAAACCAACCTGCCGTGGGTTGTATGGCTAAACCTCAAGGCAACAGCACTTCTCATGCACCTGCTAACAAAGACGTTGCTTAAGCGCAAGCAAATATCACGGCTGCATGCAGGCATATTTGCATTGACCACAGGTAAATACAAATTGGCAGCTGTCGCCGGCTTCTGGAGGGCTGCCAAGGTGACCTTGTGGATTAAGCAGCCCGATCATTCCTCTCCCCCCCTGCTTTAAAAGCCCCGAAGGAGCCGTCTCTCATTGTCATTACACCTAATAAAAATCTGTTTTATTCATTTAAAATTGTCAAAACATACTTTGTAAAAGTAATGAGATGTTCCAAGTCCATTTGTTCCAACAAACACACAAGTTAGTTAGTGAAAGGAAACTGGTTTAGGAGATAGAGACGCACACAGAGTTAAGAGATTTTCCGGTCTTCATGCTGAAAAGGGCTGGAGATAAATGTGTGTCTTTTAAGAAACCCCCAGCCTCCGCACGCTAGCCAAAAAGAAACATTTCAGTGTGCAAACTTCCACTTTTTACGGGAGCTTCTTTGTCCGAAACCTATGTTTAATGCGGGTCTGCAGAGGTGGACTTGCCCTGGCATGGAGTTTGTGTTGATGGAAGAATAAAATCTTTTTCTCCCTCCTCCAGGTGGCCAGAGGATTTGCACACTGGAGCCGGGCCATGCCTACAAGAGTTTTGGGGGAACGGCTCGCACGGAGCGCGGTGGACCCGCACGTGCCACTCACGCCGTCTGCACCCTGCTGAAGCCCCTTCAGCACTGCCGAAGGCACAGCTCGCACGCCGGCCCCGTCTGCCATCTTGCAAATCAACCATCTGGGGAAAAAATGTGCAGAGCAGAGCGCTCCGTTTATTAGACGGTAACGACAGCGTGCACATATACAAGCCAGAATATCAATCCTAATTTAAGGAAAGCTAATTAAGTGCCATTTCTCTTTGTACACCTTAAGGAAGCCTAATTAAAGTGGAGGAGCGTATCTGCAGAGCAGTTAGTCTTCTTACCTTTAACAGAACCTAAAATAAATGGCTATTGCCGCAGTAGAGGTAAGATAAACAGTCTGTTAGTGAGCTAGGATTACCATCATGGTAATTAAAATGTTCGCAGATCACAGGACTGCAACGGCAGTTTGTTTTTCTCTGTGTAAATAAGTACATCTATGCAAAGGTATTCACAAGAATCAGCGGAGAAAATAGCATACAGTCGGTGCTGCAAGGTTTGTTACAGTACATCAGTATAGCTTTTTGCCAGCTAAAATCATTCAAAACTCAATAAATCAGTTGGAGCTCGCCATAAAATATAACACAAGGAGATCACAAGTCCCAGTGGTCAGTGCTCCATCTTCGCTCGAGTGGAAGCCTGCGTGCACCAAGACGAAGCGCTGCGTTTGTAAGCCATGGCCTCAGGCTGCAGCAGAAGCGAGGTTCCCGGCGTGGCCGGTGGTTGGGTGAAGTCTGGGTGTTACCTGCGTGATTTTCTCTGAAAGCAGCTCGATGCTGCTAATGCAGGAAAGCGACGGTTTGTGCACAGCAAACAAAGCAGCGCCACGCAGCCGTGCGAACCCTGCTAACACAACTGGACAGCCTCCGCAGGCAGCAGCGTGCCAGCAGAGATGCTGAGCCCAGATTTGCACCACTCTAACAGACGCCAACAACCGTGAAACAGTTCAGGGAACTGCGTGTACCCGCTGGGACATCAGAAAGCCCTCGATGAAGCAAGATGTTGCTCTTACCAGATGAAGTGACCGTTCGCAGGAGGCAGAGCCCTAAAGCAGGGAGCAGACACCAGCTATTCGGGAACCAGGGAAGGCTGGTGCCTCTGACAGCAAGCCCGAGCACCTAAGGAAAGGGCTGAGCAGGGAACCACCAATTTTCTCCCAACTGGGGATCCAGGCAAAGGGGCTGAGGTGGAATTAAGGTGCCTGAACGCCTTACTTACCTCCCTGCCCTGACTGTCTCCCAAGGGCAACCTGCTGACTGAGGCAGCCTCCTGCAGCATTCACAGGTCATTCACCAAAACCAACGCATCCAAAAGGACTACAAAAGACAAAGAATCCACCAGAAGCCACAGCATCCGCTAGCAGGGAGAAGGTGGCTGCAACCTGCTGGCTGCAACCTGCTGGCTGTGAATTCCCGACAGGCAAACAGCGCGTGGCTGCAGATTCAACCAGCTGGGTGACCACCAAATGCTGACCTCCCGTCCTGCGCCGGCTCCTGCTGCCAGCCCGCAGTCCCTGAAGCATCTCCTGAGATCTTTCGCAAAAGCATTACCCGATCTCCAGCGCCCACGCTGCTGCAGCTGGAGGGGAGATGGCAACGACCATCGTTTTGTTTATTGAAGTATAGGCATTACGAGCCTTCTTTAAACTTGAACATGTCAGTGCTGAGACATTCACAGTAAGAGTGACTGCATGTCTAGACACTTGCAGTGCATTTACATTCTTCTAGGGACTCTTTAGATTGTCCTGTTCTCTTCACTTTGTGAGTGCATACAATAGCTGGGTGGGACCGAGAGCTCCGCATCCTGGTTTTACCCTTATTAACTTCAGCTCGAAGCTGGCTTTTTAAAATTAAGCAACGAAGGCACTTTTAGAGTCCTTAGGCTCTTCAGGTCATTTCTAAGAACCTGCTGAGCTCTATCTTGGAAAAGCTAAACAGACATCATTTCTCAGAGCTGGAAACAGTTGTTTTAATTTGGAAATAGGCATCCTAGAGCTGTCAACTCACTCCAGTGAAAGCTACAAACGTTTTTTCACACAACAGCCCAATTGTTATGGCAACCGCAAAAATCAAATCTCATCCCTCAATCCCAAGTAAACCCAACTTGACCACGCTGTCTGCGCAGGTTCGCTATGAAGTGCCAATAAGCACGGGACCCGTTCCACCGATGTTCATCACTCAGATGGGTATGAGACACTTTTGCAGGGAGAAATTTCAGAGAACAATCAGTGCCTGAACATCGAGATTTCGACATCCCACTCCCAAAGACATCTATTACGTGTGGTGTCTACCACATTTGTCACACTTGATGTGGGCAGATTTCAGTTAAAGCCCTGGAGTGGCTGCTTCCAAGACGACTGCTTAAAAGGAATATATTAAAAAATATGCACGCAATAGAATTGCCCTGACAAATCTCTGAAGGCACTCTGAATGCCCTGTAACACACCGACAAAGATACATGACACACCACAAAACTCTCTTTGCATGGTGCATAAATTTCAAAATGAAGTGAAATTACAAAACAATTGGAAGCAAAAACTGCCCCATCCAAACACCAATTATACAAATCCCACAGAAATCCAGCACACCATAAAATGCATTGAAAGCCCAACTTTATACATCAAACCTGTGCTGTTCTTTTTAATTTCTCTGTGTTTATGTTTTAGCTAACATCTTGTTCTGGTTCAGAAAACAGACCTTGGTCTAAGAGAGCAGCTAACAATGGCTCCTGATGTATTGTACTTTTACAACAATAAACATTTACATTTTCACCAAGGACTGCTCGCTGGATTGCCGAACCGGAATCAATTATTCCTTCTGTGTATTTATGGCCCCAAAGTAAGGAGGAAGAAGGTAAAAAAAAAAAAAAAAAGAGCAGTCTTGGAACATAACTAAATGGTTTGAAAAGCCAACGTATATATAACAGAGATCAGAGTGTCTGAGAGACCAAGCACCAGCAATACTTCCTACAAGTCATGCTGTAATTGTGCCACAAATATAATGAGGTCTCTGCACCACCACTATCCCACGCAAGAAGGTGGAGTGTAATTGAAAATGCACTCGCATTATATAAACTACCTTAATCATAGATGCACCGAGCTAGAAATGGAAGAGACATTAGGTCATCCAACCCCCATAGGTCAGAGCTGGGCTACACTTGACAATACATTTGCGAGGACTTTCTCCAGTGTAGTATTAAGCATCTTTAGTGATGGAGTTTCCAGTACTTTCTTTAGCACTGTAAGCTACATTCTATTTTAGGTTGGACAGGAAAGGTTTCCTCTTTGTTTTACCCTACTTGTCCTCATAACACCCCTTTGTATCCTCCCACCACCTTCAATGATTCTCGCTTCCTTTTGGTCCACGTATTTTAACCGTTAACTACGTCTTTCACAAACTTCTAGTTTCAGTGTTGGCAAATACACACTGCATGGTTTATCCTTCCTTTCAAGTTGGTCCCTCAGCTCCCAAAATACCTTAGTCTTCTTTGGACTGCCCCACTTCTAAACCATGCTGTGATGTCTCCAGGACAACTCTGCCTCATACAGAAAATACCTTCATGTGTGCCATCTGCATTATGCTTGTTTCTGTCTTTTTAGAGAGTGAGGATCTGAGAATAACCTGGGAACAAGGATCCATCACCCAAAACCTTCAGGGCAGACAAGTCAGAGAGCGTACATTGCTCACTCAACAGCTTACAGCACGGGCCTTGAAAAAAAGGATTTCTTTTTCAAGAAAATAAATGTTTTCTCGGCTTTGATGACAAAAGTGTCCTTCTCTCCTGAAGCACGAGGAACCAGGGGGGTTGGAACTAGGTGATCTTTAAGGTCCCTTCCAACCCGAGCCATTCTATGAACCATGAAACTGGGACGATGACTATGGTATGCTGTCTTACAGGCATCATTTCCTACATAGATGACAAAAACCAACTCACAAAAGCCAGACAAGATGTGGAAAGAAAGAGCTCTGCAAAGACATGAGAGGTGGGCTGAGATGAGACCCCACTGCGAACACCACAGTCTGTAAAGGTGTAAATAGGTCTCCTAGTATTCAGGATCAGAACGAAGCCATGAAGAAAATGTTGTTCCTTGTAACGACCTGCCTGTTCTAGTGATCAGTGCGCGGCCCTGAAATGCCACAATGGGGATATACTGCCTCACCTACTTCGGTTCTGTTTCTTCATCTACAGCAACAGAGACACACCCTGGCTGACACCAGGTCTTGGATCTTTCATCTCCTGACTACGTAAGTGCTATCCAACCTGTAGTGAGAGAACAGCATCTGTGGTATCAGGGAAAGTGGCAGCATCCAGCACCTCTGAACTGGGCAGGCCACCTCACATATATAAACGTGCCAGGATAGGGCACTCTTCTGCTCACTGCATGCAGTTAAAGCACACCTTGTGATCCAGTAGAATCCAGTAAGAAATGGACATGTTCCCAACCTGATTTAAGATTTTTATCCTCATCTCCCTGTTATTCCCTCCATAAAATAAGCAGCCAGACGGGAACAAGACTGTATATATAGCAACCTAGTTGCAAAAGTTATTACTGTTTTCCACAGCGAAACACTCTTAACTAAGCAAGCTTGGTTTTGATGGCCTGCAATATCAGAACACAATAACCCTGTCCAACTGCACACCACTGATTCCACTTTAAGCTGCGCTTCCAATGACCACACGCGCCTTCCTGTAAGGAAAAACACCAGTGATGTTGCCAGTGTGTCTGTACACCAGCCACTGGTAACAGCAGCATCTGACAGCAAACACCATGCATCATTTTGCACAAAACAGTGTCACCACAATTGCTGTAGCTATAGTGTAGTAGAAAATGTTATGAAAACAGAGCGGAGGACCTGAAGAAGCCAACTGAGTGTCAGGAGCAGGGAGCTGAATCACATCACTCTGACAGGAGCGCTGTTTTGTTCAGTTTTACTTACTCAGCTAATGGGTGAGTACTGTGCTAACGCTAGCTCTCCTCACCGATCCAAGAGCACTGTTCCCCAGGCTGCCCGGACAGCAGAAGTACCAGAGCAGGTACGGACATCATCACTCTTCTGGACTCGGTCCTGTTAGAGAGGGACTAGATCTGACATCCTTAGACACTTCTGAGTAATCCTTTGTGTGCCTTCTATCTCCCTATGGAGAACATTGAATTAGTCACAGAACAGCTCAGTGCCCAGCGAGAGGGCAGAGATCATAATCTGGCCCTGTTTGTGTCTCTGCTCCACGCCAAGATAACAGTCAGGTCTGCAGCAATGTTGCTTATACATTTGCTAAACAAGCCATTTCTCAGTTTCCATCAGAAACTAGAGCATTTTTACATATCCTATTATAGCTGAGTAAGTCTTGCTCTACTTAACACTAGCTTTTTGTAGTGGAAAATCTCCAGGAAACAAGCTGTTTAATGATGTTTTATCTGACTTGCACTCATTTCAAACTAAAGTATTCCACCTGCCTTGAAAAGACATCTGTTTCAGAGGCTGATTGCTTTCCTCCAACTCCTTGCTCAGCTCAAGGCTGCCATTTTTTATTTTTATTTATTTAACCATCACCTCTCATTTTATCAGCCAATAATCTGCTTGGGCAACTACAGCAAAGAACACGCTGTCAACCTTTTCCTATAAGCACGGCTAATCCCTGTTACTAGCTGCACCACACCTCAAGAAAGGATCAGCAGGCAGAACCACAGTGCAGGTACTGCCCTTCTGCCAGAGCTTCCCCCTTACAAACAGCGCCAACCACAGAGCTTCCCTCCACAGCAGGATGCAGAGACACAGCACAGCACTTTTCCTCCCTTATCAACCAACGGAAGGATGCTACATTTCTGAATGGGCAGCCAAAATTACAATTTAGCCTTTAATAGCTTTGATAGCTTTAGGTCAGTTGCAATTTGGGTCACAGCGTATTGAAATATCAAGACGCAAACTTTAGCTGAAAGCTTCATTGCACTCTTTAGAGCTCTTTGTCTGCAAAAGCAAAGTTCATTAACTCTGCACTAGCAGGGAAGCAAGTGAGCATTAATTGTCCCCTGCCAATGCTGCGGATCCTTGCTGAACCCCATGATGATGCCCTCCAGGCCTTTCAGCAGCCAGAAGGCTGCTAAAAAAAAACCTCATGCTCCTCACAAGAGGAATAGAGTTTTGCTGCCATTCAGAGATCTCAACAGAGAAATGAGTTGATGGGAATGTCACAAAGCTCAAAGGGAAAAGCAAAATCCTGCACACCTGGGGAGGAATAACACCACACACTGGTATAGGCTGGGGGCTGACTGGCTGGAAAGCAGCTTGGCAAAAAAGGACTTGGGGTCCCGGCGGGCAATGAGTTGAACATGAGCCAACAACGTGTCCTTGTGGCAAAGAAGGCCAACAGCCTACGGGGCTGCATTAGGAGGAGTGCTGTCAGCACGTCAAGCGATGCAGTCCTCTGATCCTTCCCCTCTACTGGACGCTGGTGAGACCACAGCTGAAGGGCTGTGTTCAGTTCGGGGCTCACCTGTACCACGAAGACATCAAAATACTGGAGCAAGTCTGCTAAAGGGCCTCAGAGATGATCAAGGGATTGAAGTGTGCGACTTTAGAGGAGAGGCTGAGAGGTGGGACTGCTCAGCTTCGAGAAGAGAAAGCTCAGGTGGGGACATCTTACTCATGTCAAGACATACTTGGTGAGAGGGAGCAAAGATGGCTAAGTAAACAGAGCCAGATTCTTCTCAGTGTAGCTAGTGACAGGATGAGAGGCAATGGGCACAAAACACAAAAGTTCAATTGAAAAATTACAAAAACAAACAAACAAAAAAACAATAAAAAAACAAACACCTTTTTACCATAAACATGCTCAAACCCCAGAATAGGTTGTTCAGAGAGGTTGTAGAATCTCCATCTCTGGAAATACTCAGAAACAAGCTTGACACAGCCCTGAGCAACCGGGGTTGGAGTAGATGATCTCCAGAGGTTCCTTCTGCCCCCCATCACCAGTGATTCTCATGAGTTCTCAAAGTTCAGAGCTTTTCAGCTGAAGTCAATCAGTTTCTGCTCTTCAGACCACATCCATGTTGTAGATATTTCAGAGTTTCTTGCCACAGCACCCTTTCTCTGCTCAGTATTTTTAGCTCATTGTTTTGTATTTTGCCAGCTGAGAAACTGCAGTTTGTAATTTTACCTTCAGCTTCATATTTCTTCTTAAAAGTGAATACAATGTCCTGTTTATAATAATAAAATCACTAGTTGGCAGGATGACATCAAATGGAAAAAGAGAAAGCAACTGGAAAATTTAGAGCAAGCAATTTTGAGTGCCAAGTTTCACATTTGTAATAGTCCAGCGGAGGTCAACAGGCTCACTTATTATTAGGCAAATGGTAAAGAAATAGATATCCTCAAGTTCTTCCATGTTAGACTATATAAACCATCTCCACTTGAACAGGCTCTAGCGCTTTCCAAAAGAGTGATGTTATACATTTTCCACAGTAACACCAACAATGGGAGACATGCAAAAAGGCAGAACTGCTTTGCAAAGAACGGCCTTTTTTCTCTCTCCAATATTTAGGTTTTTGTTTCCCACTATGATCGGACTTTCCTGGCTTTAGTTTCTTGTCCCAGTTAAGCAGTAAAGGAAACAAAAAGATATGAATGAAATTAGAAACATTTGGAACAAGTCTTAGAAATAGCTTTTGGGTTTCTTGGATTCCTGGCTACACCTCTTCAAATGGCTTCCTCCTCCAGTCCCCCATCTGCTGCGCCCACCTCTGAAATTTGCATTTCCTCCTTTGCATTGACCCTCTTCTGTTCACAGGCTGTGCTTTGTCCCATACCACTGAACCACTAAGTGCAAAGCAAAGCAAACAAGAAAATGAATATTACATGTTGAAACACTGGAGATGATGGGAAAACGGTTGAAACTTTGCACCCATCAAAATTTGTCCCTTTCACACTAATCCTCCAGCATTTCTCTAAAAGCAGAAATGAAACATTCCTCACACTTCTAAGGAGAAGAATACCAACTCCGGTCAACCTGAATAATAAAATAGTCCAGTCCCATCTGTGTTATCACATTTAATGTCTCCAGAAGGCAAGTTTGCTCAACCAGGCTATTCTGATACTTCATGAAACTTCATGCTCTCTGTACAATACAACTGTGGTATGCAATGGAGATATCTAATATTTGCCGAGTGCTTTTCATTAGAAATTTTCAGTGTTCTTTACAAACAATTAAGCTGGGAGTGCCCATGAAATACTTGCCTCATTTCACAAATAGATAAAACCATCCAGGTAAAAAGCAGATGTCCATGGCAAAACTGAGCATAACTGGCAGAGCAGAGAGTTAAATCAGCTGAAAGGTTTCAAAGCCATCCACGAGGTTTGGATCTTTTCTGCCTTAAGTAATATTAAAATATTATGTAAACCTTTCTTTGTGAGCCATTACTGGAGAAATGATGAAAAAAAGATCTCCTGGAAGCAATTCTGCACAGGCTATGTAGGTGAGATCACAGTTGCTATCCAAACAGACTATGCATGGCAAGAACACGCTTCCTGTAAAACTGAAAGACTTGCAGAAGATCAAGGAACATATTTACAAGATGGCATGGACAAAGTATCCTTCCCTCATCTTGCCCAGCCTCAGCAGACCAGTGAAACACATTGCCTTGCTTTCATCTAAAACCACTCTCACGAATGCCTCTGGTACAGAACCTCTGCCTCAGTGCTCTGCACGCTGGCTCGCAAGCAGACCTGACCACACCAAGGACACGGCTCAACAGAAGACAGAAATTGCCTTTCGAGGAGGAAAGAGTCATTTCACGTGGTGAAAAGAAACTACAAAAACTTATCTCAGAAAGAGGGAACACCAGAAAACCTGAAACTTTGCTCGGGTCTCAGCTCCATATCCCAAAGGCTTAATTAATAATGTTAGAAAATTTACATTAGTGTTTTACAGAACCAGAGAGGATTTACTATAGACAAGAGTATTTTAAGCCAAACTCGAATTTATGTTTACCGTAGTCAGGTGAACAACGTGTAAACTGGATTAGGGCGAGCTATTTAGAAGTGTTAACATGACCATTTCAGGAGGAAAGGCGAGCCTTTACTTCACTGTAATTTATCTAATAATATACTCTCAGAATATTTACAGTGCTGTACAGTAGCCTGGGAGATCAACACGCACAAAGTAGAGCAAAGCTAGGCTCTCAGGGGCAGGTGTTGCTGAACAGTGCGTGAGCACCCCTGGAAAGCAAGGCACAGCTCCCATGTACATCCAGCTCAGGTGCCTTCCTCTGGATGCTGCCTTGGGCCAGCGTGTACCAGCCGCTTGTACCACGCCACACACCACAAGGCACTTACTGCCAGCAATATGAAAGCTAACATTTAATATCAAGGTATAGCTGAGCACTTCGATTTGTCAGGAACAGTCTCTCGAGGTCTGATGGGAGAGACCAGAAGAGAAGGCAGCCAGGTCTCCAGCTGCAGGACTCCACTCAACTACAGTTCATGCTACATTTACCAATAAAACTCAACTTTTTCCAGGTAGATAAACCTCTCTCTATGATGAAGCAAAGAAGAAGATCCATCTGTATTTTACTTTTCATAACTAAAAGCCTCATGTTATCTTCCTTCGTACGTGTTTACACCACAAACTAGTTAGTCAGCAGTGGGGCAGTTGACATTAAAAGGATTAGTACATTAAGCTCAAATAATTGTCTTAAAAATCTTGACTGTTAAATGTTTATATTTGAGAGGATCAAAAGGAAATCTACTTTGTAGTGTGCACTGTGGTCGGGAAGGGGCAGAGAGGGATTTAAATGGCTTAACTGCGAAACTGTTATCACCTTGATAAGTCCCAGTGCAATAATTCAGCAATAAAAGGAACAAACGCACTTGGAATTTGTTTCCAAAAATGATTGTCTGACTGGAGACAAGTCAAGCTCTTTATTTGCTTGAAAGAATTTGGTCAGAAGAAACAGCGAAAGCTACTGAAATGTAGTCAAGAATATAAAAATAAGCACTTTCCAGTGGCTTCTGAACTGCAGCTTTCGGTATCTTTTTTTTTTTTTTTTTTTTTTTTAAGGTAGCTGAAGTCTCCAGTCTGGATCTGGTATATGAGTGTGGCCACTAGTCAGTCAGGAGCACAATCCTCCCTTGAATTATTCCATTGTTTGGCAAGTGAACTCCAGTGAAGCTGAGGCAGTGGGAAGGTCACAGGCCGCCGTGCAGGATTAGGTCCAAAGTAACATCTGGAGTCCAGGTACAGATACAAACGGCTGCAGTTTATCAGCTTACCCACTCCAATTGTTAGCTGCCATGCCAATAACAGATAAACTAAGAGGGAGAGGAGCTTCAACCACTGCACACAGTGTCTTGAGGAACCATGCTCATGGGGCTGTTTCACCCTGAGGACATGCAAGAAAGCAACATTATCCTGAGCTGCTGAATCTGTTACCCATGACACAATGAGACCTGCCAACCGAGACAGGATACTCAATTATACGTGTGGGAGTGGAACACACCGTATCATCTTAATAACACATTTATTGTTTTGCTTTCTTGCAACTTCCTTCCTTTACTGCAAATCGAGGTTTGAAACAAACTACTCCTCTTTTGTCTTTAAATCTTTTCTAGCAAAGAGGTCTCTAAGCACAACAAATCGTTATGTTTGAGCAGACCAGCAATGTCACTGTCTACCACCACAGAGTTCCCAAAAGTCAATGGGAGCATCACAAAGTTGCAGGGATGGGTAACGTGAGGTGGGCGGACAGCATGAAGTTGCCAGGAGGACTGTGTCTGCCAGCTGCTAACCTGATCAAACTCCCCGTGACACCAGCTCTTCAAAACAGAGAACAACGCTGAGACTAGACAGGAGAACGCAGGACAGTCTCTACCTGTGCTTAAGTTTCAAAGTAACAATGTCCAAGATCATTCAATCTGCCAGGCATTGAGAAAATATCTGCTATAAAACTACCACTAAAATACGTAATACATTCCAGACAAAAACATAAAGCTTTCAGATTAGGTGCCAAACACCAAATTTTCAGTTTTCAATAGTTCTTTTGAGAAAAAGCCTCTTTCCCTCAAAAAACACTTCTTCAAATAACTGATTTGGGGGGTTTGTAGGTAGTTTCAAAGGCATTTTTTCCAAGCTAGCACAGGTAACACGTAACACAGTCCATGTAATAAAGTCAGTGTCTCTCCAAAGTGTGATGAAATCAAAACAAATCAAAACAAAAGAATGCCGCAACGACACAAGAAGGAGTGACAGACCAGGCTTTTTGTTGTTACCTTAAATCTCTTCTTTTGGCCAGCTCTCCCAGCGAGATAGACCAAGGAAGGCTTTGGGGAAGACATTCCAGGGCTTCGGGGGAAAAGTCAGAGAAATCCACACCGTACTCTGTCAGGATTCCTTCCGTTTCCGGCTCAATCTCCCCTGCTTGACCAAGACTTTTGGCCAGCTGCCTGCAAAAAGAAGGAAAGGGTTGCTTTTTTAAGTGTGTAATTACAACTGTTGCATTACCATCTCTGCAGAGAGGTGGCCGAGCCCTCAAACATGCTCCTTCACCCATTCGCTTCTCCCTTTGTTTTGGCAGAGAACTTGGCAGGAATTCAGACCATACCATGACTTACGTCTGCTGGAGATGCAAAACATTAGCCAGACAGTACCCTGGACTATTTTGTATATCTCATTTTAAGGAGATGTTTTATATTACTAGGTTCTCACAGAGGTAAAAGTGTCAAATTTTAGAAAACAACCACATTCAAAGGGGATGAGAAAAGTGCAGCTCTCCTCCCAGGCAGCTCGGGCTTTACAAAGGCTTCTTCCCTGGAGATCCTCCTTCCTCCCCTCACCACTTCAAATGCGACTGAGCCCCACCACCTGCGATGGAGAACAGGTTCCCACCCAACCCCGGACAGCTCAGCAGAAGAGAGCAGCCGGGGAGCTCCGCACACTGCTCTCCACACCAAAAGAAACATCGCCCTGCCTGGGCAAAGAGATGTCCTGTGAAGACGGAGGTGTGACGAACCCATGCTACTTTTCTTACAAAGAACTGCACAAACAGACATGCCCCCAGTTTGTCATTCCATCCATTTTCCAAGCTCTTTTCAGGACCTAAGCGCTCTTTGGAGTCTGTTCCTCGTCTCCTAGCTAAGCGGAAGCCTCTGAACCACCATCCAACCATAGAGGAGCCAATGATTTAGAAGCAAGTCGTAGATAGGGAAACCGTCCCACGTGCTAACAGCCTTTGCTGCAGCATTCTGCGTGCATGCAGATGAGGCTGCTGCTCTGTGACGCTTACAAAAAGTTTCCATCTGGCCCAGTGCGAACCGCACCACTCATTTCCCTGTGAGCTCTGGTGTCCGACACGTGTTTGGTTCTGGATGTACTGTGCAAACCTGGGCTACTAAGGAGTGGGGCTTTTGCTCCTTCCCTTCCTGGTTACAAGCATTACAGGAGAACCCGTCCCACGGTGGCTCTCCTCCCCTTTCTCATCCCCAGATTGCTCTACAGTACACAGAGGTAATGATTTTTATTTTTTCTAACACTTTTTTTTTTTTAAATATACTTCCATTAGGGTGAATGGCACATTACAGGCAATAGAGATAATGCTCCTGGTCCAAGAAAATTACAACTGAAATTAAGGCAAATCCATCAAAATATGACAAAAGAGAGGGGTAATAACACAGTGCAAACACAGCCACTCTAATAAGTGTTTTTCCACTGCATAAAATACACAATCATGATATTGATCCTTCTGCTTTAATTCTAATGACTGAGAACAGGCACTAATTGCTTTCCAAAATTGGGGCCAAAACAGTGTGCTTGTCATTTGGACGAGCAAGATGCTCTCAGGGCTTCAAATGTGCCATAAAGCCACAGAACAAACCCCATCCGTGCAGCGCAAGCAAGCCCATCTTCTTTATGGGAGCAAAGCTATCTCTCTTCACGACGGGAAGGGCTGCGTAATAAACCTGTCACGCTGTGTAATATGCTGAAAAGGATTGTGCGCTTTGTGGTGTGGTAAATTGTAGAGTTCACATTGCCCAGCTTTAAAATAAAAATGAAAACAAGGATAAAAGATATTTCCCTCCATTGTTTCAATTTTATGTACAAACTGTACGGCAGAAATACGTGCGCATTTGGCATCTAGGCTTAATTCTCCGCTTCTACAGCTTGGTCCCAGTCTGATCCTTATTTTAATGTAAATAAACGAGGCATCAGTTTTATCTCCCTCTCTCTCAGCACTAACAATAAACCAGAGAAATTACCACTTCATTTCCAACTTTTAATGCGGAGCTGGGAGACTTAGGAAGGATGAGTCTGCTGCCCCCCAGGAGCACCCACACCAGCACCACAAGCACGGAGCCTGCGCTTCAACCTCGTGCCTTGCACCAAACTCTGCAATGCAAAAGAAGTATTTTGACTCAGATAACTTCCCTGACCAGATGGATAGATTAAAAAAAAAAAAAAAAAAGAAAAAAGAAAAAGGAGGACACGGTGCCCTATCAAAAAGAAATGGCATATGCTTAAGCTTCGGTTGCCCCTTCTCTCGGAAGGGCAGAGCAGGGAGGGCAGCACACCAGGAGGGTGGCTGGAGGGCCATACAACAAGTCATGGAAAGCACCTTTTAATGCCAGAGTGCTTTCCAGCTCAGTTTTGAAACCCATGTTCTCTTGATCCGTTTACTGAAATTAGATTATGAACCATAAGGGGTTTACCCAGAGGTTTGATATAGGACTAATATTGTTTAATAGTAATTAACATTTGATTTACAGTGTTCCAGGGAACATTTCCCAAGTACCTTGAAACAAGAAGTGTACGACGGACTTTAATTGGGGCCGTGTTACAGTCACACAGACATGATGACTTGCATCAGAGCAAAAATCTGACAGGATAGCATGTGATCAAAGGTAACGCATATAGGATCATCGACGGCCCCGGAGTAACAGCCAGGCTCGCTCATGGGGCTCTGCGGCCACCAAGGGTAGCAAGAACAGTTCAAGAGGCTTATAAACAACAAGAGGCACAGGGCCCAGGGGCGGTCAGACAGTCACTCCCCGGGAGTCACAGTGTCTGCGACACCCCAGGCTTGCGTGTGTTTTTTCTTCTCCAAAATGTTAGAAGGTAAGAAATTATGATGGTTACAGTCGTAAACATTTCTTTTTCTTTGACGTTGATGGGAGAGTATTAGAGCACCCTGGAGGGCCGCTTTAATACCCTCGTGCTGACGTCAGGCACAGGTAGTACGCAGGCAGGGAAAGCACCGACAGGAACGTGCTGCAGTTGGAGCTTTGGGAGGCACGAAGTGAAGGGTACCAGCTGTATGTGCAAGCTCACTGAGTTGCTCCGAGCTGCCAGCTCACCAGAGCTTGATCTCCCATGGGAGTGTGCCTGGGGCAGAGCCACCCTCCCGCTGCCATCTGCCCCTTTGCAGTGACACCGATCGAGTCTATTCAGCCAGCCGTTCCCACAAACATACATTTGAGCCCTCTCCATTCCCCACACTCTGCTGAAACTTGCCAGCGTGGTCAAAGGTTACATGATAAGAGCTCTCCAAAAAGACCACACGTAATTATATAAGGCTTGATTCTTTCTGAAAGCCAGGCAGGCTCCCAAACGGGAGAGAATAACTTCAGTAACAATTTAAAAACCTTACTGAGTCTGTCCCTAGAGCAGACTTGTCCACAGTCATCATACACAGAGGGCTTCTTTCAGCAGTGGGAGAATCACAGAATCATGGAATGGGTTGGAAGGGACCTTAAAGACCACCCAGTTCCAACCCCCTGCCATGGTAGGGACCCCTCCCACCAGGCTGCCCAAAGCCCCATCCAGCCTGGCCTTGAGCACCTCCAGGGATGGGGCATCCACAGCTTCTCTGGGCAGCCTGTGCCAGTGCCTCACCACCCTCTGAGTGAAGAACTTCTTCCTTTTATCTCATATAAAGCTGCCTTCTTTTTTTTTTTTAGTTTAAAACCGTCACCTCCTATCCTACACTCCCTATCTTTCCTGTAGGCCCCCTTTAGGAACTCGAAGGCCACAGTGACGCCTCCCTAGAGTCTTCCCTTCTCCAGGCTGAACAACCCCAGCTCTCTCAAAATGTCATCAAAGGAGAGGTGAACATCCTACACATCAATAAGTCACCACTCCTAAGGGTAGTTTTCTGCGTGAGGGGACAGCAAGGAAGGCCACCAAGGAAGGCCAGCAAGGCAGGCCCCCCAGCTGCTCCCACCACCCAGGTCCTGGAGCTCACAGGACGAGCTGCACAGGGCTGAGAAAGCCCTAAGCTCCCAGTGGAAGGTGGCTGCATGGTCATGGAGCCACAGAGCTGTGTCACCAGGCTGTCAGCACCTCGAGCTCCACTTCAGCCGCCAGGCCACCCGCCATCAGAGCGCAGGAGCAGCATCGTGCTCCCCACGCTGGCAGGGCCATCGTCCCACGCTGCAGACCAGCGTGGTGATCAGCTGCACCAAGGGAACAGCTTTACTCAGAGACAATCACTTCGGCAAGGTGTTTTTCCACTAGAGCCATACTGCTCAGGGATCACACCTTCGCTCCTGCCTTACCGTGAGTAGCCCAAGGTATCTAGTCATTGCCCCTCACACCAAATTCATTTTGGATTTCAAAAAGAATGGAATAAAATGCCCAGAAATGAAGGGAATTCAAACCGCCTGGATGGTTTGGGGAAGAGCAATGAGTGAAACAGCATCCTGCACTGTTTCATTTTATTGCAAATCCCATGACAAATCATGTCACCTTGACAGACCAATATCTAAGGCCCTGAGCTAGAGCAGCCACGAGACCCATGCATCACTTTGATGAAAAGCTATACAAAGGAAATCTGTGATTCAGTTTTTTATTTATTTTTAAATAGTTTAATCCATCATCATACTATGGTGGCAAGAAGTAAAGACTCCACCTTAGCCATCTCCAAAAGTGTGGAGATGTCTGGGCTAATGCTCCAAACGGCCTTGGACTCCATCACTGACAAAAGGTCCCCAGAAAAACAACTGTATGTGGTAGTACCTGTAATATTTATCTGAAAAAGGAGACTATTTTGAATCTATTTTGCTTCATCTGCTACCTGAAGCAGGTAGAGTTAAGTGACATTTCATTGCCACAGTAAAATCACATCGCATGCAGAAAGGAGTATGGCAGCACACACTCATGGCCTCGCCCGTGGGACGTGGAGCCACTGGGTCCTCCCTGCTCCTTCCCACAGCGTGGTCAGGGTGACAGGGTGGCCTTCAGAGGGGACCATGTCTCACTGGTGACCACCAGGTGGCAATCACGACACAGAAACGCACCCCCTCCCCATGGGGACCTCCAAGGGACTGCCAGGTTTCCCCCTGTGCAGGTGACCACCCTGGGTGGCCGGTGTCATGGAAGCCCTTGGCTAGGCCAACCCACTGCTCCAGCCACACACAGACACCACGAAGACCAAAACAGACTGGGAACTGGAAACACAGCTCAAGCTCCCAAGTTCCCAAGGGAAAAGGAAAGCGAGGAAGGTGCATGACCAGCCTGCGGGAGTTCAGCTGCAGGATGGAAAGTACCTGAAAACACCCAAGACATCCAGGAGAAATTACTGCCAACTTCAGCGGAAGTTTTCCTTGTTGCACTGCCAGTAGACTTCCATGGCACAGCATGAAAATCTACAGGTTCCTTAGTCCAGACACCTTCAAAACCATGGTGGTGCTGCCAAAGGCATAACATGAAGTCTGTGGGCAGAACTAAGGGGTGCACTGTCACAGCACGGACTGTCCCCAGAGCTACAAGTGACTCATCCTCTTGATTCCCCTAGTGCGGGCAGTGGGGACTAGAAGCATTTGAACCCAAACAGCATGACACTGCTACAAGGGGCAACAAGAACAGGAAGGAAAACTCACTTGACTGCCTGCTCAGGAACCATTATATTAATGGCCCATTCTATCAAACGAGCCACAACAACTTTGCAAAATTGGCTGTGCCTGTATCAGAGAAGAAGAAACAGGCCCAGGAGGATGTGGTGACAGCTCTCCAGTCAACAAAAGTGAGGCTGGGGCTTCAGCTTCCTTACCTAGTCACCGGGCCATGAAAGTTCAGAAAACCAAGCATGCAAAGAGCTGCTGGTCACCTGCTCACTTCTCCTTTGGGTGGGCTGTGACTTGCAAGACAGCCAGCTTATAAACGAGCTCAAAAAACAAACATGGACATTTGGGACCTTCAAGAGGTTTCCTTGTATTGCAGTGTCTAAACATGCACATATTTACAGCTTAAAAAAAAACAAAACGGGTCACCAAGGTTTTATGCTCCCATCTCGACAAGGCACTTACTGGAGTACAACTGAGTCCCAGAGGAAACGACTATGTATGAAGACAATCATGGAAGTTTTCTTTCCTGACAACACCCTTTACATCTTGGAAACTACCAAAACATCCAGATGAGAATATACAATGCTGTCAGAAGCTCAAAATAAAGAAACACGTTAGCCAAAGAAAAAAGACATTAGCCCAACCTCCTAATTTCCCCTGTTTCTGCTAGAAAGGGGGGGTGTTCATGACAAGATGCCAAGCAGTACAATCACCCTCCAGTCTTCTCTCTGTTGGAGTCAAAGACGACAAAAAACCTCTGCCAACATGAAACTTAGTCACAGTGAAGTTCACAGCACAGCCAGCCCCGAGTTAAGTGGGGCTCAAAGGGAGGCCACTTCAGTTCACGCACAGCAGTTTAGCTAGGAAATACGGAGTGACCTAACCGCTCATGTGGCTCTCAAGAAGCACATGTGAAACTTGCTATTACTGGGCACACAAAGCAGCCACAGATGATAACGAACTTAAAAAACAAAACAAAAACAACCCTCAGGGAAACAGGGACTTCAGTTTAGTTTACTTTTACTCTTAGGGCTGATAGGTCTCTGCCAACACAGTTAATTTAAAAAAAAAAAAAAAAAGCTTTATGTAAGTTTTAAGTTTTACCAGAAGTTTGAGTTGAGGACTAAACACTACTGTGCTGACACAGTACATCATCTGCGCTACTCCATCACAACAGTTTTGCAAGGGGAAGAGAAAGTGGCTTTAGGCCCAACTCCCAACTCCCACTACTGTACATATTCCAGATTACATCCAGATCTCAATCACCTTTAAAATTTGGCCACAGCATTGCCACAGGTCAGAGCTAACTGCTCTGGATCACCAACTAAATCAGGACTACTCATTTTTTTCCAAGATAACTAAAAAGGTTTATTAATGTCCACCATTACTTATTGAGGCCCTCTCAATAGGAAACAGTGTGGCTGCTCCAGGTGGGTGCTTGGCACACAGCAGCTGTTCCCAAGAAAGAGGAAAAAATGTTGAGAACTACAAGGTCTTCATGAAGGAAAGACAAAATGAACTTGCAATCTGGATCCAGCTCAGCACAGGCTATTTGAGTAACCTGGCTTAAAATCTCCTCCTTCACAGCAGTGCCTGTGTTTTGAACTCTTGACAGCAATGGCTTTACAGTGCCTCCTAAAAAGCACAGAGTGCTTTAGGAGCAGATAAAATTCTTGATTTCTAACATCGTTCCTTGAAGCAATGCAAATTTAAATACCACAAAATTTGTGACTTTGCTATTTAATAGCAAAGGCTTGAAAACCAGATGAGCCTCGCTGCTACTGACCTTCTTCCTCTGGCAGTGACGTGCCTATACACTTTGTACTCTTCTTATATAAAGCATGAAAAACTGAAAGGATGCCAGCACCCTACAATGCTTGTGCTGGTCAGGCTAAGTACCTGTGTGTGCTCCCTTTAGTCTGCAAGCTCTCTGAGTAAAGACCATACAACTCATTAATGCTGTGATGTGCCAACACACTGAAGCAAGTGCTGAAAGAAGTTAACGTTACATAGCCATGAGACATAACTAGAAACAAGCTATCCTTAGCCTCATCTGAGCTCCTCCACTAACTACAAGAGACACACAATACAAGTATCTTGTTAACAGATTCATGTCTCTATTGTATGCAAACTAAGTGAGACCAAGAACTCCAAGACTGGAAATCTCATTTATGTCTACTTTCAACGGCAGTGACATACCCTGTTGCGAAGTTGCTGTCTTCTTTCCAGTCCACTATCCGGCAGATGAAGAGCATATTTGAATAGTCCTCAGGTCTGGCCACAAAGTCTGAAGGGCAATCAGCTAAAGACACGTAGGCCCTGGGCACTCTGTGGTCCACAGGTGAGAACATGGCACACTTCCTGAAGAGTTCACTATTCTTATCTGCCAGAAGCTTGATGAAGCCTGTAGCTGCTCGGGAATGCTTCTTTTCCAAAATATAGACCACCTGGAAGAGACAAAGCTTTCTACAGTTAGTACATTCAGAGAAACTTACTTTCTGCAGCACAATAGGGATACACAGAGCCTCAGCAGCATAGCTGGAAAAAAATCACATGGCCTATATCCTATATTTCACTGTCTGTGTGTATGTGCGTGCATGCATTTTTTTAACTGAGCCCCTATTTACAATGTATTTTCCTTGCTATCTTGCTCATGGCTATAGAAGAGCTAAGTGCCTTCCAAGTGCTAGCTCTCCACAGCAATTTTCTTGATTACAGAACAAAACCAGACACGAAGCAGATGCTTCCAAATGCAGGGAATTAGCCACAACATACAAGCAACTCCTGTAAAATCTTTCATTTGTATCCTCGGCCTGTGATTTCAACATTCAGTGCAGAACAGGCCAGTCCAAAAACGGTGCCTCTGGCGGATCCAATGCTAACCACAGGAAAGGATGTGCTGTGGGGAATTTGGCAGTTCTCTCCTCTGTGCTTTCTGAAGTTAGGGGTTATTTTACCTTTATACAAGACGGCTTTGAAAAGAATAATAAATTACAATATCATTAAATAATTGTTCCAGAGAGGTGTTCATCCAGGCTATATTTTTGTAGACCATAATAAATCACTGGATAACAGAAATATTATAGCTGATTTCCTAAACTTATACAGATGAGTCCTTCCAGAAGGTTTCAGGAGCTGCACCTCTGTGCAATTCTGAGCACTGGAATTGCCACGCTGGATGAGACCAGCGGGCAACCCAGCCCAGAATAGGGACCGGAATGAGAGGCTGCAAAGGAAAGCACAAGACGTGGAAAAGACCTGACCCAACCTGACCCAGTAGTCTTTTTCTGGTCTCTTAATATTCAAAGATTGGCTCAAATCTTGAACCAACAGCACTAACAGCCTTTCCAAAGTCTGTAAGAATTAGTTCTGACAACTCTGGATATCCTGACACTCATATTAGTATCCAATTTTTTTTTTCCTGAATCTTGCTAAGTAATTTTGCCTAACAAACAAAGGGAATTTATACTAGCATAATCAGTAAAAATAGCAAGACACTTGAGTTTTATCAGATTGGACAATTACTCTCTTTGAAACAGGGAATGTGATTCAAAGATCAACAAATGGAGGCTACAGGGAGGCCAGTGCTGGTCTCCTTCTGCCTTTGGGAGCACACACATATGCTCGCCACTCCCCACGGAGTTACCTTAGCTGTCCTTTGAAGAAACTTATCCGGGAGGAGCCTGGGATCATTCACCTTGGGTGCATCATCTTGTTTTGTTTTGTGCACAGCACCGATCCCAACAGCCTTCACTGCATCAAATTAGAAACACAACAGTTACTGTAGCACATTTCCATCCTACATTTATATTGGACTTTTTCTTTAAATTACAATACAAGGTGCATGCACTAGACTTATCTGAAAGGAGAAAGATCTTAAGTGCTTGAATAACTAAGGATTAAGCAGTTATAAATCCAGACTAGAAAAGAAAGCATATATATGCTCACTTACCATGCAGATCTGCTGAAAAACAAGATTCAAAACAAACTTCACAAACACAATATATCAGCCATAATAAAGAAAATGGTGGAAAAAACGTTCTATTTCTTAAATACTAAGAACTGTATTAATTTCCTGGCATTTCTTAGTTGGAGTCATTAACATTATATAAATAGTCCTTTAAGTACATACATTCATTTAATATTTAATTTCCTTAACAAATGTTATGCAAGGTTATAAAGTGCATGTTTATCTTAGAAGCTGAAGCCACATCTACGGAGCTGCCCCTCTGCAGCTGGGGAACAGGATTATTAAAAAGTCTTACGAAAGCAATTGCTGTGTATGATAAACAGCCACACTCCTTCCCCCCGAAACTCCTTCAACAGATACCAAGAGTATTTAAATCAACTGTCAACTAAATTGTGGCTCACAATTTTCACAATGAGAGTGTCTGTTACAGGCGGCTGGCACACCGAATGCTTTCTGTATTTCCAAACAGCCAGCACAATCTTTGCCATGGAGAAGGCTGCCCCATGTGAGCCAAATGACTTCTGAGAGCCCACGTTTGTTACTGGTCTGACAGTGGTTTTAGGACGTGCTCTTCTCTGGAGAGCTTCTGGAGGATGGCTGCCATTTTCCACTTGTGCGCACCGCATCTGCCTCGAGCACACACATGTGCTAAAATCAGGCCCTGAGCGTTCAGAAGAAGCTTGCTTTCTTGAAAAGTGGCACCAGTGCCACTTTCAAGTGCAAGTTTCAAGGGACGTAGCTGTCACTGCTTCCCTTAGAAGCCGCGAGATAAAGTAAGCTTTCGCTGAAGACCGTGTACCTCACGCACGCCAGAAGGCCTCGAGGACAGCAGCGGTGACACCCAGACCCGGGCCCCCAGATGACGCCCATCTGTCCCGCGGGGACCCTGGCGGGGAGCTGCCGGTGACATGACGGATGAAGGCCGCGCGGCTCCGGGAGGGGAAGGAGCAGCTGCCGGCAGCAACGGGGGCCTGTGTGGAGCGGGGGGCGGCAGCCAGCCCTGAGGGGGACGGCTGCGGAGCCCCCTCACGAGGGCACGCTCACAGATGGTCCTGCCGTCACGGACGGCCTGGATTGCCTTCGGGCAACGCTACACCAGCAGTCGGTTGACAGTGACAGCTACCGCACTAATGACAAACTCCGGTTCTCATATGCTGCTAATTACCCCCAGCCTTGCCTTCTGATGTGAAGCTCCTCAGACTTGGGCTCTCCTCTGAGATCATCTTTTCATGAAGTATCTGAGTGACTCTGTTTAGATTTATTTGATCTTTACTGTCTTTCCAGCAAGGATGAGAAGAGAGCAGGCAGATATTTCAGCGGTTTAAAAATAAAAATCTACTTTCCCAAAAAGCAAGAAGCAGTAATAGCAGCAAACCCCTTTCTCTCACACTCTTCCTGCTGGAATGAACTCGGGTTTGCCAAAACGGGGGTTACTAAGGGATAAATCCCCCACAGAGTTTCACGGTGACAAACAAGTCGGAAATAAAATTGTTTGGATAATTACAAACAGTTTAAAAAGTGGAGATATCCAAGTTACACACCTCATTGCTTACCTCCTCTAAGATCACGGTCAGCTAGAGGTTGTACCAGGAAATCGGTTAGTAAAAAATAAGAGCAAGGAGCCGTTCTGTTTTCTTAAAAATTTTCAAGCCATCAGTTAATAGTCAAGGGTTTATGGTGTGCCAGCCATAAAGAGAGCTCGGACAAAGAACGGGATGATCTGAGACAAAGAAACATTGGCAGGCGCAGAGGGCAATGAGAGCTTGGTAGCCTTCCAAAGGCCGGGCACGCAGACACACCTGACACAAGCCCAGGGCTTTACTGGAATAAACTGCCCCACTGCACGGCACATACTGGTTGGAAGAGCAACCAGATCTAAACGTGTCTGGAAAAAGCAAGACTTGCACTCACTGCTTTCCCAGCCCAGCAGAATGACAGCACCGTCTCGAGGCACAACAGACAAGAATGAGAAAAGCACCATGCTCGAGGAACACGGCCCTATTAACACTGACTTCTTTCCGCTTCTCCTTCCAATTCCCATCTCTCCAGAAAGTTGCTTGCATTTTTTCACAGAAGCAGTCAAAAAAGGAGCCAGCAGCTGCGTCCTTGGGAGGTATCACATACACGCATACAAAAGCGCAGAACCACCAGGAGGGGCTGTCGCTGGGAGCACAGCAAATGGGTCACCAGTGTGTCTTTCACCCGGGACAAAGAACAGGCAGGACTGCAGCATTTCACCCCGCTGGGGTGAAGCTGAGCTCCATGTGAACTCAGGACAGGTACCAGAAGGCATCTGAAGTCTCGCTGTGACACATGGTAGAGCTTGCCTTTTTCCTTCACAGCCAAAATCAACCATGGGCCTTTGGCTGGCTGGAGAATACCTTCTTCCTCAGGGGTCTCTCCAATTTCAGCATCCCTCCCAAAAATTCCTGGAGTTTCTACTAACTCCATCAGAAAGAGGCTGGGATCTACAACTATACCATCAACAGAAAGAAAGTAAATCCCAGCTATCTACTTATACCTACCCATCTTTCTGCATCAACTTTAGTATCTAAAAGGTCATCACATGCATTTACTGGCGGGCAATGCTCCTGAAACTACAGACAGGAAAGCAGACACCCGAGGAACTCTACTTCTGGGGCCAAGAGAGGTGGACTTTTCTCATAGCTCGTAGCTGCTCTTTTTGAAGTCAAAATTCTGCTGGTACCAGAGCTGCATCTAATGCTCAGAGGTCTCCGTTAGCAGTGAGGGCTCCCCCTGTGACAAACCCCTCTGCTCAGGGATATCCACAATGGCCTCCTGACTTAGTTGTGAAGTTACTGCATGGAGACTTGTATCTCAACTGAAGTATCATGACAGAGAAGCTGCCACAAGTCTGTCACCTGAGTCCCCTAAATACAGTCTGACAGTGCCTCTCCTTCGCTGCACATCCGCCTGCTCCTCAACGAAGCTGGAATTTGATGCGTGGGTGGGCGCAGAGTCGAGGTGGCAGGGCCCCTGCAGATGCCGGTGGTCTAGAAGATCTGAGCTGTGAGACACAAACATCTCCCACAACGGGCAGAGCCACGCAGGCAATCCTGAAGGAGAGCTAACTTGAGAGAGGAGCAGGGTTTTGAGCAGGGGAGGTGGGAAGAAACTCCTTGCATTACGCCAAACTAAAAATGAATTATTCTGACCCCTTTACCGTAGTGGTTATCCAATGACCATTCAATATTTCCACCCTGGGCAAAGACATGTTTTCTGAGAAAGATTTACTATGTTAGCTTGGGCAATACTTCATAAGCTTATCTTACAGTGAAAACACTTCAGCAACTAGGATCCAGTGAAACTGCATTATAATCTCAGTGTTTTCCTTTCAGCAATTATCTGACAAACCAAAACTGTAATAGTCTTACTTTAAAAAAAAAATTAGGCACTAGATACAAAAAGCAACTCAAATTAGTTATGTTATTACCAACAAAGCAGATCCAGAACATTGTGGAATTTGCCTCCCTCTGTAAGAGATCAGTTGAGGCAGCTTCAACACACAGTTACATTTTCTGACAGGCATTCCTAGTCAAACTTTTTTTTCTAAGGCCCCCCAAATTTCCTTTTACAATTAAATTACCATGACATTAAAAGGTGACCAAAAGTCAAACTAGAATTCTGATTACTTGTGACAGATCCAAAAGTATTTTCACTAGGTTTGCATTGGTCACTGTGGAAATCTGCAATTCTGTCCAAAAAGAATATAATTAAAGATGCAATATCCACTTGAAAATGAAAATATATCTAAGTTTCAGATCTCAAAAACAACTCACTGGAAAAAAATCTTCTCTCCCTGGATGGAAAGAAACAATTAAAAAAAAAAAGTTCAAAGTTTGCTACTTCAGCTAGAAGAAAAATCTACTTGAGAAGTTAGTTGGCTTACTCTACATGGGCATTTCTGAAAAAAAAAATCAGGCGATGTTAGCGGTATGAAGCTTTTAAAAAAAAGAAAATGCTACTTTTCAGTTTAGTGCTCAAGTACCAGAACATCTGTAAACCTTTGAAGAGCAAAGCTTATTCCTAAACAAGCAACAACACCTAGGTTGTCTGTTTCAATAAGCAGTTTTCAGCAGATTATGTTTTAGTACCAAACACATGGAAACCGATGTAAAACAATTCAACTGATTAGAAATACCATCTCAAGGGTTGTGTGTCACACTCAACAGGATGCATTTTTGGAACTTCTGTCTATACCAACACAGGAAACGTACAGAAATGAAAACTCCCTTAAACCAAAAAGCAACACATTCAAACGCACGTGCACGTTTACCCCATACGTGCGCATAGCTATTGTGGCATGATCTTCATTTCAGGGATAACAAGAATGAAACATGTTGCTGCTGAAGGTGGTACATGGGCTCTTCACATTCTGTCACTGATTATTTATTGGTACAGAACAGGTTTTTCCTCCAGAACGCAAAATTGCTGGTACTAACCAATGGTTCACATCCGTACTCAGTTTCCCCCTTCACCAAGTAAACCAAAATGTAATTTTCTGAGAGACAAAAGAATCTGGTTTCTTAAAAACACATGTCCCTAGTCAGATGATTTCAGCTCCTATAACGTTATTTTGGTACCTATACGGGTATAAGCTCTGAGCTCCTCCTGATCTTGGGAGATTTCTCCTGCATGGAGCCTGCAGCCCACGGGTACGAGAGCTCTCTCAAGTCTCACCCAGCAGACCACAAAGCCTCTTTGCCCTCTCAGCCACCCACTGCCACAACACCTCAGGGGATCCCCCTTCTCTGAGGCTGCTTCCCTTCTACACAATTTGAATTTAAATTCAAAAGTAACAACGGGTTCAAAAGTTGAGTGGGACAGCCAGCGTTATCGCATAAGCCACGTGTACTTTAGGTGACAAGGTGCCCTCTTCAGCTGTACCTCCTCTGTTTGAGGTTAGAGGTGTGCTCAGCGTTAGCAGCTCAGCAGGAACAGCACCAGCCCAACACCGTTTGACCTGAAACCCTGTTACTACTTGGGCAGCAAAAGGGCCGTTTCACTTGGCACCCGACACTATCCAGAACTAGAACTTGCTTTAAATAGGCTGGGAAAATACCACACAAGAAGCGGTATCCTGTGAGCATTACACACACAGAGCTTTCCACCTGTGCTGGAGGGAGCACAGTTGACTGTGACATGCCTGGTAAGCCAACAGCTTTGGAATTCGACAAGTGCAGCCTGTCCAAAATCAGCCTAGCAGCTCCCGTGTGCAATGCAAGAAGGCTCCGCAGGTACAAAAGCAGAGCAGCTCCAAACCACGCGGCACCGCCGAGCAGTCTCATCACTGCGTGACAAAGGAACACAAGTAACTTCTCGGAGATGTTTGTTTCAAATAAGACAACTCACCCCGCCACAGCTGTTCATGTCTAAACACCTGAACTCACACATCTGCATGCCCAATGGCTCACTGAAGACAAAGACCGGGAGGTTCAGATGATTAGCAAGAAGATTTTTGAAGATGCACAGATGGGAGGAGACCCTCAGAGAGGGAAAGGAAGGGCACAATAACAAATGTGTACAGCAAAAACACGAGCATCTGCAATAACACAGAGCAAAGGCAATGTGAAGAGGTGAGTGTAGCTGGCTTCCTTACACATGCGATGCAGCCAAGCATGTAACTCTTTACTTGTATTTAGCCACCTCCACAAGGGAGGACGGGGGAGATGGCAGAACGATGAGACAGAATTATCACTGTTCCTTAGAACCCTCCAAGCCTGACCAACAAAGACAGCATCATTTTGGGAAGCTGCCACCTACCCCAACCGATCAAATCGTATCTGTCTCAGCAGCCATGAAACATTCCTATAACCACAGCACTGCTATTCAGACCTCTGACCCTCTTCCATCCTCGAGAAGCTGCCAGTCAACATGGGGGCTGAAAGCTTTATTGTAACAGAAATAAATATCCAAAAAATCAGGTAGTGTTGCAGTCTACATAAATGCAGTTTTGTTATATTATTAAAAGTAAAATTAAAATGTTACAAAAACATTTCCATTAACCGTTTTGCCTACTTAATGTTCTTCCTTCCTGCATGTGCATTTGTTCCTAAAGTGTGTGTGTCCAATTTTACTATTGCATGGAAAATATGTTAGCTGAATGAATCCTGATCTGATTCATCCTGGAAATCTTGCTGCTAACAATGACCATACTCTAATATGTTTATCTTCACACCCACCATTCATTCTCAGTATCGTGCCCTCTCACTTTACTTGACCTAAACTTGTAACTCAAAGGAGAAACACAGGTGAATTCAGGAACATATGGTAATATGCTGAACTTAATCTAATTCAGCTTACGCAATTGCATAAGTGTTGTGGTTTTGTGTTGTTTTTTTTTTTTCTTTTCCTTGCTTAAGAAGTCATTTGGGGGTCAAGATAACTTACTAGGAAAGAACAGCATAAGAAGCTTTCACAACATTAACTTCCATTGCAGGCTTCAGCTGTGCAACAAAAGAATAACTGAGGCTTAGTCAGCCTGTATCATTTAATCAATGCTACCATAAAGCCCAATTTGTTCAACACCAATTGAACACTTTTCTGAAGCTGTACTGTTTATTCTTCAAGAAATCCATGCTCTCATTTACAAAAAGTTATAGATCCAGAGACCCACAAACATGAACTTAGGATAAATGAATACAGAGCTGTCTTGAGCAGCTGAAACAGCTCCAGCTTCTCTGCTGGTTTTCCAGGCTTCAGCAGAGTGAAACTGATCTGATTTTTGACAGTTCCACCTCAAGGATTTCTATTAAAAGCCGTGTAACTGAGAAGATTTCCTGGTGAGCTTTCACTCTGCTGTGGCCTAGAAATGTTGAGAGCTATGCAGTGGAGACGATCCATCTCCAGAAAGCTGCAGGCTAGGAAAGAAGCATGAAGTCTCCTCAAGAGCACTCAGAGTAAACAGGAGCCTCTGAAGAGGAGAGAGTACATTTATTCCTTCTAGCAGCCAGTGAGGTTGGGAGGCTCCACATTTGTCATAGAATTCATGGCAGCAAAACTGAAAGAAGGGGGACCCAACCAGAGTGACGGGACAAGCACACTGTCCAGATTCTCATCACCATCATCCTGTCCTTACCATCAGACTTGGCCAAGTAGAGAAAGAAATAGTAATATCACCTAAACTCCTACACCAACAGGAGACTGCATTAACTGCACAAAGGCTCCAGGTTGCAAGAGGAAGGCACAATTTTAGGTTATCACGTCTGACCTTACCAAGCTTGCCAGTGACTGATCGGTCACATTTGTCTTGAAAAGGGACTGACCAGAGCTCACCTGGCCAGTGCTGGACACGCAGGGAGACAGGACTGGGCTGTGCAGCAGCTACAACCCAAATTCTATTGACCCTACTTATTAACCACCAGCTACTTGATTCAATTTTCCATCACATAATTGGTCGAGTCAGCTGTCAGTTTACTCTGCCCGTAAATGAGCTATTTCTATTCAAGCTTCATTACGTCAAGGCAGGGAGCAAGCCTCGGACATTCACACGTTCAAGCCCTGATTTGCAGAAGTGTAGCTGCAAGGGGAAATCCTGAACAAACACAGCTCTCTGATTGCTGCCAGGGCAGCCAGTCCCCCAACCTGATTACTTCTGCGAGCCACCCCGTGGGAAGCAGGATATTCTGCGTATCTGGTAAAGTAAGATCTCTCATGAGAAGAGCTGAAAAAAAAGCTAAGCAAACTAGTTTGACAAAGATAGCTTTTGGCACAGTGACACAGTTTTACAAACTTTTATTTGAATATCCTTTCACAAAGAAAGGCTGAAGCGCTTTTATGAGCACAGCTGCCACTCTCCAGAGTACGAGTAGTTGCTACCGTTCAATTGCTGATTTTTCTTTATCAGAGTGAACCGATTCCAATATTTAACAAGAGACAGCTCACATTTGTACGAAACTCATGTGACACAGGTCTGTATAGGGATACACCGTCGTAAAGTATTCTGTACAGAACATCTTGCACTTTTCCTGGGCTGGGAGGATACAGAAAAGTTTCTATTTTTTATTACGTATTGACATGCAGCATAAGGAAAATCCTTTTACAGCGGTGAAAAGTCATAGAAATAACCTATCATTTAGCACCGGGCTGGAATAAAAGTTACACTACCTCTGTTCCAGTAGGGAATGAGAATGACGATTAAGGAAAAGAATTACAGATCTGGCAAAGGCTGTGCCCACTGGTGGATGACTTCTTCGGATAGCAGCGACACAGAACAAGCTGAGGTCTCAGGATAAAACACAGAGGACTCGCATGTCATGAGATACCGAGCACCACGGAGAATTAATGTTTTCTCTGTACACAACATTGTTCAGACTCGTGCCAGGATATTATGCCTTGCTCTTTGCCTGCATTTCAAGAGGACACAGGAACTCCAGAGAGGGTTTAAAGGACACTAGTGAGCGAGCTGAGAAACCTTCTTCAGATTTGACACTCAGGGTGCTCATTCTTGCTGTCTTTGTGAGGAAAGAACAAAGAGAACTTTTTTTTTCAGCATGTAAAAGTATTAATGCTGTGGAAATACAGTTGAAATTGTAATGTGCTAGAGGAAAGGGATTTCCATCTTTGCTAAAAAAGACCTACATCCAACGACCAGAACTTAACATTAAGAAAATCTAACTTTGGAACAAAGTAATATTGCTTTTTGTGTGGAACAGCTTGCAGGAGAGGAAAAGGGCTCATCACTTCCCCGATCAGAGACCTTCCTGAAGATAATCTTTAACCCAACTTCTCAGCAAGAAAGGTTCAGAAAAGCAGAGCGAACTAGTTTGACCAGGACAGTTTCTGGCACAGCGACACCGGTTATGAACTTTTATTTAAAGATCCTTGAGCAAGGCAATGCCGCGACACTTTTACGAGCATGAGAACATTCAGAAATTAGGCAGGCTGACAGGCTGAATGCGATCATCTCTTCAGCCCTGCGGACTTCCCTATTGTTCATCCCATCCCTTCTTGGGTCTTCGGGTGGCAAGGGCAGCAAGCCTGGCTCTCAGACCTGCAGCACTCCAGGGAGGCAGACCCAACGCCCAGGTCTCAGCCTGCAGCACCATGCCTAACCCTTCCTACCAGCTTGGTGTAAGTCCCAAGGAAGCGCAGTAAGCCCCAAGCGCGACACCTTCAAGGAATTCAGCCCACTCAGACCTGGGCCACAATCAACGCACACAAAGCTTCATGCTTCAGAGCTTCTGACAGCAAGGGCCAAGCTGAAATTCTTTGCCCCAGTGTGTAATTAGAGATGGTAATTAGAGATGGACGGGGGACTGAGCTCTGAAGAAGAGCAGAGCCACAGTGAGGGATGGGACCCAAGCCAGCGTAGAAAAGATATCAAAACCAGCCCGCGCTCCCAGCATGACCCAGAGTGCTCTGATCTGAATGACTCGTCTACTTCTGTTCTTCATGGTTCATTCTGATCAGCAGCAGCGGAGTAAGTGAGCCAACAAAGATGTTGTGTAACTCTACTCTGCCGTCAGAAAGGAAGAAAGCTGTCTTAAACTGAGAGGCAGCAATCTGCAGAGCTTGTGTGTGTGCACAGAGAGCTCAGCAATGACTGGTAATGCGCAGAGCTACTTTGGCTTTGTCATTTCCCACCAGACCTTCCCCCTCTCCCCCCCCCAAGTGATTAAAATTTACTTTTTAAGTGATTAAAATTTACTTTTTAATGTATTAAGGTAGTTATGGTTATATTTCACTTCTAGAAATCTGTGGTTTTCTTTGGTTTGAATTTTTTGTTTATTGTTTTATTTACATGTAAGTCCCATAGATATATGGGACTTTTTATGTATGTATATACATAAATATATACACACATACATAGAAAAAGTACACATGAGAACACAGTGGAATATTTCTTGATTTTATTAAACACAGTATCTTTGATGGCATCTTTGTTCAGCTTGAAGCCTTCCAACTTCCCTGTGTTAGGGGAAAAGAGGAAAGCCCGCAAGTGTTTGTTTCAAAGTTGCACTGGCCACAAATTATTTCTCCTGCTCCCTTCCTCACGTAAGACCACGCAGTGACTGTGTAATAAAACCTCCAATGTAATAAATCCTCCAATGCAACGTTCTCACAGAAAGTAAATAAAGCACTGGTTTTGGTGGGTCAGCAAGAAATTCCCCCACTGTAGGATCTCATCTCCCATCCACCTCTGTTTTGCTGCGGCAGCTGTTTCCAGCAGAAGGGATGTAACGTAAAGGCTCTCAGACATTTAGCTTGAAACAAGCACAGCGGGCAGCAGCAGCCAAGCAGTGCTGCCAGCAGAGGCCCACGTCATGCAGGGAAGGCCACTTCCACCCGCTGCAAAGCACTCTGCCTTCTGATGCCCATGTCCTGTTCCAGTGGATGCCCTAGGAAGTGCAGCGGGTATTATCCCCTGAGGCTGAATTCCGCCTTGAAAAAGTGCACGTTTGGTCCTTTCAAAAAGCATTTTGAACCACACCTGGCTGTCCTGAGGGCAGAATTTGGCAGGATCTCTTCTTTTTTCATGACAGTTATCACTGATGCTAGAACAACTATTGCTGTTTTCCAGGCAAGTCTTAAAATCTGGATAAGCGATGATATGAGAAATTGTATGAAAGACAGGAAACAAGCCAAAGCAATCATCAGCTGCTCAAAAACACCTTAAGAAAATGCAGCATCATAAACTTTATATGTATAAAGAAAGGAGGGCATTAAGCAGCAGAGCAAGAAGAAACTGGAGAAAAATCCATGTGAATTGCATAGCCAAGGAAGCTGAAGTAGCTATTAAAAGAGTCGATAGCAAAATACAGATTCAGCAGAAATCTAACTGGCACAATCGCACCAGCCACAAGGCCTGTTCGGGATGAACAAGGAAAGGCCTTGGAAATAAAAGAAAACAGTTGGCTAACGCAACTGCAATGGAGAAATAAGTTGGATTTCCACCATGCAGAGAGCAAGCTGGTCTAACATTTGCCATACAAGTATTCTCCAAAGACAGAACTAAATGGCAAAAACCACTCAGATGGCACAGATTTTAAGAGATGATTTGAGAGCCTCCAACACAGGTCACTCCAGAGCATCTTGAGGAACTGATACACCAAGAGAAGTAACTCCCATCAAGCCTTTACACCACAGCACAGTTATACAGATCTGTATTTACTTTAAATGCTGGTGTCAAACTAGACTGTATTTCTGACTTTTAATTTGCCATTGCTATGAGAAGCAAAAACCAGAGATGCTACAGACACGTGACTCAGTAGCACATTAGGAGATTTAGAATTGCCGAGCCAAAGCAGCAGCTTGACAGCGTGCAGCTATAACGTGGTGTCCAAGACTGAAAAAAAAAGATGGGGTTAATTACTAGCTACATAAAACATCTGTGGGCAATACAACTAGCTCCCAACACAAGCCTTGCACTGGAAAGTAACGGAACAAGATGGAAGTTGGTTCGTGTACCTTGGCAGTAACTCAAAGACAGTGGAGGTACCAGAAGGAAATAGCATCGTGAACTGGTGAGGTGGCGAATCCATTCATGAACTGAAACCAACGTTTTGTCATAAAAGCTACAACACTTCTACACAAGTGTTATTTCCATTTTTATTAACAGATGGGTGTGAAAAATGGAAATCTACCAACAGTATAGGCAGAGGTCTGTACATCCTCAAAAGCAATCCCTCAGGAAAATACGAGCTATTAAATAGAGCAGCTTTACAACCACCATCACGATTCGTCAGAGACCAACAACTACTTATATCCTAAGTTGCTGCTGTCTTTTCTGGATGACTGGGACATGCATCAGGAACGCACCAGGATATCTGTCCTGGCAAATCTTTCACCAGCAGCTGAAGGCACATGTTAAATGCTCCAATTGTCAGAATCCTTTCAATGCACAGTTCTTCAGGAGAGGAAATCTTAGGAGATTTAGTACCAGAAAGGACATGCGAAGAGCAGCATAGTATAGTCTGGAACAGGGGAGCCTATTTTATTTTGCCTTAAGCAACACTTGATGGTTTGGATGGAATTCAGATTCAGAATAAAATAGGTTTGCCTTCAAAACAGATCACATAATTGGCTTTAGGTTTTAGAGCAATTTTCTTTTTAAATGGACCAAATCTTTAAGTTGCTCATAACTCAACTGTTTGAAAACAGCAACAAACCTAACTGCCCCCAAGGAAATATATTCCTATCCCCAAACTGAGACGCAGAGATTGGCCAGCCAAGCTGAGATGAAGGAAACTGCTACAGCAGCATTTTGAAGAAAACAGCAACCAGCAGTCCCCAGACAGCCCTGAGAATTGCAAATCTAAAGGTGTGACTCCTGTTTCACAGATTTACTTCGCATCAATCAAAACTACATAAAACCCAGTCCTTAATATCCATTCAGAACTATGAAGGCAGTTTAGCAGAAAGGGATAGAAGCGATAAGGCATTAAGCTTTTATGCTTGTATTTTATATCTTGCAGCAAAGCAAGGCAACAAAGTAATACTTCGATGGTTTGCTCAAATAAAGGTTTAAATCAGCACTCTGATCTACTCACCCTTTTCACCAGTATCCAGGGAAAGTTTCTTAACGTCATCAGCCAACATATCCTGCAAGTGGTCTTGTCCATGCTCTGCCTCGTTATCATCAAACTGAGCTTCTATAATGACATCCGGACTTTTAGCATCATCTTTTGCCGTCTCTCGAGGAACACAAGTCCCCAGCATATCCTCAGGGACATCTGATTCACGCGTGGCTTCTGTTTCTTTGTCACTACCATCTGGCTTTATTACCTGAAGGAGCAAGGGATTAAAAAAAGAGGCAAGCTAAATCACTGGACTGAAGAATGAAAACATTATCTTTGTGTTTTCATCTGCATCCCCAAGGAGCTGACAATGAATTGTGGGTGGCTGGTGGCACACTTCAATTGCCATGTAATTAGCCACAGATATTGCACAATCAAAAGAAGTACCTCGCTAGGATAACGACGGGAACGGCATGGCTTTTGCAGTACCTCAACTGTGACAATAAATGTATCCAAAGCGTATCTAGAGCATAACCATACCGCTCCTGCCAAGCCTCTAATCAGCTCTCCAGAAGTTGGGAGTAAGCAGAGGGATGGAGGAGGATACACCACAGTTTAGCAAGCTGCTGAGGCCGTGCTTGCTGCCATACACTGAGCCATCCTGGGGAGTCCCGAACTCAAGGAGTTCCAGTGAATGCCAAGACCATCTCAAAGCACATCTCTGGCCCCAACACTGTTAGGAATGGACTGAACAAGTTCAGACCAGAGAACACTGCGCCCTCTGACCCGAGGAGGAACCGGACTGGGGCAGCTTGTTAAGGCACCAACGTCTACGTTTATTTTAGGCTTCTGTTTGTTAAAGGCACACAGTTATTGCTGCTACGTACATAAACCTCCTAAATAAGTTACTGAGAAGTATGAAGTGGGTACTTAACCACCATTTCAGACAAGCACCTCTGACCATTGCTGCAGACTTGTCCCCGTTTTAGTGCAGCAATGGCATACGAGGAGGAGAAACCACGCACACAATCGTGTCAAATGAAATCACACACAACCCCTGTCCAAGTAAAGCAGAGCACAGACCTGGATGGCATCCCTCTTCGCACGACAGACATGGGAACGGCTCCATCTCCAGCTATATCGATCCGAACAGTTCACACCTTGGACAAATACACTTTTACAAGCATCCTCCACACAACCACCAGCGAGTTGCAAGCACCCTTGAGGTCCTGGAACCTAGGTCCAGGTTTTAGTTTCTAAAGCAGTGCTTAAGTTTCCTTCAAGCTGCAGTACTTTAGTGTGATACACAGATCGGCATGGGTTAAGGCAGTAAGATCACCAGCTACTACAAAGAAGTGGGGTGACCCCCCCCCCCTTCCAACGCCCTCCCGGCGACTGAGCTCCTCTCCAGCTGGTGCTGGCGTTCACTGCTCGAAATGCTCCCCTGTGGTCCCCAGCATCACTACCCCGGTGCGTGACCACAGCAACTCCCACCACCAGAAAGGCAAGCGAAGGGACCTTATAAAAAAATACAAGAAGAAATCCGTTCCTGTACTGCATTTTAAATGATTGGTGTAGACATTAGAAATAAGCATAAATAGCCGCGACAGGTCCTCGCTGAAGACAACCATTCCAAAGGAGGAAAAACACAATTCAAAAGGCTCCACAATTATTTTTTTTTAATAAGTAAAAAGCAAATATAACAAATCAGACCTGTACAGGCAAGAATTTCACAACTTTAAACATACGAAGCTACATCAATGGTTTCAAGCAGTACCCGTTTCTTTGTAATCTCTTCTCAATATGCAACAAAATCAATTTTAACACCGGGTTGAATTCAAGCCTTTAAAAAAGCCCTGAGATGACATTATTCTGAACTCTTGTTACCTTTTGTGACTCTGCTTTCCATCTTTTTCTTTTAATATGTATATAATTTGTTACCATAGCAGATTTTGAGTCAAACATTAAATTGTGAAAAAAAAAGGGGAAAAGTTTGGCAGATGGTGGGAAAATGGCCTATTATTAAAGCTGGCTACATTCGGTACGTAAAATACTGACACACGATGGTCTGGGCAAGAACAGTCTATTAGATTAGAGAGCTGACAAGGCTCCACACGCTAGTGACTCTGCCAGTGTGCCTATCCAAAAAGCAAACTAGTGTCAACAGTAATGCTTGGACCCTCCCATGGTCAGATATGGATGTATTCAGCTCTTAAATTTCAATTGCACCAGATGTGTGCAAGTGTGCAACTGCAGCAGGAGTTCATTTTCTCCAATCCCTTCAGGCTTTGCCTGATTTTTTTTCTTTTCAAGTCATTCTTTGGAAGTGTGGGATGTGTTTCTGGTGCTAAATCGCAAATCTTTCTATATCTAATGCAGCTAACAACGTCAAATATATTTGAATGATAGGAAGCGCTTCTCCAAAGACGCAGCACTGAAAAGCTTACGCTTGAAGAGTTTATGTTGCATTAAAGAAGGCAGCAAATACTCATTTCTTTTTAAATGCCATACACTAAAATCAGCGTGCTGCCCCCAAGCTAGGATACACCCTGCTGCCACTAGCTAGCACGATACACCAGCTGGGACTACCTAAGCCCCCAGTCACACATTTCCTTACAGATTTGCAAATGGATTTTTAAGTAAAGTTTTCCAGAGTCCACAAAAACACAACCTCCACACAGAACAGAGACGCGAAATGTCCAGATGCTGTCAAGCATGGGTGATAGGATTTGTCTTTTTTCTCAAGGCCAAGACCGATCAGTTAGGCTGACCTCATCCATAACAGAGCAGGGGATTTCACCCAAAAATGCTTACATCACACCAGGAATCTAGGGAAGCTGTACATCACAGGACTGGAAAGCTGCATAAGACTTTACAAAATCAGGAGCTCAATGGATACAATTATTCCCGTTACGATGATCTCCTTGTTACTGGCCAACATGAGCTCACCACACAGATTCCAGAATGCAGGATGCTGCTGTATCTGAACAGCAGTGTATTGGATCATCAGATTAACCTTTTCTTACGCACAGCATTTTGGAAAACATAAACTTATGATATTGTACTCTATTTCTTCTCGTGCTATTGAAGCTCATACATGAAATAATGCATACAGACAGAATACATATATCAGAACTTAATCAGAAAAGCAGAACGCATCAAATACACAATTATGTAATTCTGTTACAGTCATGTGTGGTGCAGAGCACAGCTCTTTGCCAGTGCAGCTCGCTCTGCATGGATCTCCAAGGAGGGCATTCCCCATCGCTGCACACGTATGACGTGTGTGACCCTGCTATTGTGCAAACATCCCAGGGTGCGTGGTCAAAGCCCACTGAAGAACCTTACCTTCCTGACCCAGGAAGTCAAACGTCAGCCTCACGGTTATATTATTTTCATATGCTCCTTAATCAAAAAAATACCTCATAAGAAGCATTTTCTTGAAAGTCAATTGCTTATTTGAATGTCTGATCCTCAAGATAGCGTCTGAATAAATTTTCTTCCAACTTTAAACAAACATCCATAGCTGAACAAGCATCAAGTTTCTGCCCCACAGTGATTGGTTTGTAAAGTCACAGCTGACTGAACACAAGATCTTTGAATGAAAATCCCATCTCAACCATAAACGTAATAAAAAACAGCTAGTGGGCAAGTGCATCCTGGCATGAATCTGCACAATCTGGACAGCGGAGTGATTAGCTCGCTGCACTCAGCCCAGCCTTGAAGTAGCCATCAAATGAACGATTGTCCTTACTTGGGAGGAATTTGTTCCAACAGAAAACTGAACCGGGAAGCCATGCATCTGAAAGCACTACGGGTTACCTTCAGAGCTACAGGAGAAACTGCTTTCTCTGCCAGAAGCAATCTTCTATCCGCCCTGTTAGTTCCAGGCTTTTCACAGACTTTCCACTTAAGCCTCCCATCCACTCTAGGATAAACCCCAGGCCTGTTTATTCTCAGATCAGGTATGGTTTTTCTGATGGTAACTGTTGCCATTGAGGAAGCAGCAACTCATACATGGCTTTCATCTCTATCAAACTACTGAACTTGACCAGGGACTTGCAATCTTCATCGAGCTGTTAACCCCCAGGCTTTTTCCAATAGATGTACCAAACCCCTAAAGTATATAACCCTGATCCCAACAGGCTTGCTTTTCTTCCTCACTCAGCTGTAATCCCTACAAGCCACATATGGATCCGCACTGACCAGGAGATGTGGGTGACTGCTAGACTAGACATGGCTGGACGTACACAGCTTGCAGGCTGAAAGCTTTCCACGTAGGGTCACTAGTTTCAACAGAGGCTCATGCAAAAAGCTCCCCTTCAGTGGTAGGGTCTTGCAGGTAAGGAAGTAGGAACATCTTCACTACAGGTATTTTGGATGCAGATTCAAAGAGTGAAATTTATCTCGAGGTGCTTGTACTAAAATGAGGGACTACGATACCGAGTTTTAGACATTTCCACTAGAGCACACTATTGTTGAGATTCTTCAGGTAAAACTTGCCCACCAAGCTCTGGGACATCACTGTTACTTGAAGCAGAGAACATCTTAAATTGTTCTTTAAACATTGTTCTTTAAAATTGTGTTCAGTTTTCTGAAATCGCTGTCCTTTTCCACAGCCGAACTGTTTCAAAAATTCAAAGACAGCATTTGCTTTCACTTAAAAAAGCAATAACAAATAGATACATGACTCATTCGTAAAGTGTTTAACTGTGTTTAGATTTGACAATGAAGGAGGACGCTTATGGCATTTATCATATTAGCTCAAGTAGGTCATTTAGAAGCCCTGGGAGGCAGCCTTCTGCCACTCCAGAATTCACCAAAGTCCCCAAAAGAGGTCTTGCTGCGAACGTGCAGTAGGAAACCCACAAGTACACAAAACAACCCACTGGGATTTAGGTTTCTGGTGGGATTCCACAGAGGCCTGCAGTAGGCCAAGCATTCACAAAAATCGGAAACTAAATATTAAGTCACTGGTAATAAAACTCACAGATGACAAAGACTTGCGGAGCAGTCAAGTCCAATTGGTGAACGAGGCTGATCTGAATCCAGAACGTTTGAGAATAGCCAAAAGTAAACTCAAATATCTAAGAATATGCAACACATGCCTGCGAATGGGTCTGCCTTGGAAATCACCGACTGAAGAGAATGTGAAAGGCTTCTAATGAACAAAAATCTCAGCAGTAGGATCCCCTCTATTATAAAGAGTACTATTATACAGGGTAAAAGTAATCTTAGGTTTGTAACGCTGCGCCAGTGGGAGACGCTAGGCTTGTGCAGTGCACATTTTCATAAAGATATGGTAGAAAAATCGGAAGTGATAAAGTACAGCTTTCTACACTAAATCAGTCAAAACCTGGCAAAACGCCTCATGAGTAATCAAACCCCGAATGTGCAACTTATCCAAAAGATTTCCGAAGTGACGAGTCATTTGTGGTAACTACCTTCAGTGGAGCAGATGGGTCCAAAGGGGCTCCTGAAGCTGCTGCAGATTCACCAGCAAGTAGAAGCTGAGGACAGACTCACAGCAGGCAGGAAACACCTTGAGCAGGGAGGATAAAACATGGGAACAGCTACAAGGAAAGTAAGGTCTTCAGCCCCAGCCTATCTCCTGAGGTCTGCGATCAAGGCAAGATGCCTTTCTTCCAAAAAAAAAGACTTTGGTTAAACACAAGTTCTGCTTTAGCTGTAGACAAGTTCTGAGCAATGCTGGGTAGGGAGGCAAAGTTGAGGTCAGAGCCATTGGTCTTCTCTGGTGCTGAGCCTTGGTTAAGCAATAAGTTTGAGAAATAGAAACAGGTTGAAAGGGGTTATTTCGAAAGGAAGACAGCTGAAAACAGGCACTTTGGACCAAATTGCAATCTCACACTTAAAAGAGACCGTTGCCACCACAACACTAACACAAACTCCACATTTCATACCAATTCTGCGAACACCTGCATCTGTTCGCCTCCCAGCTTTTGCCATATTAAACAGGCTTCACTTAAACCTGGTTCCCTAATGTTCACTCACGAGGGAGCAGGAATGGAGCCTGGCTAGCATGAGGATGCTGTCACAGTTCATACGTACATGCTAGAGCCAAGCTACCATAAATATTAACAAGGAAGACCTTTGCTTTTCTGAAAAGAGCAACCCAACAAAGGCTGGCTCACTCGAGCTCCTTCTTGGCTAAAGAAAGGATGGTACTTCCAATAAGAGAAAAACCACCTGTCCCAGCCACCTTTCCTGCTCTTTGTAATCTCACACACACCAAACAGCTCTGGCAAAGACAACTCAGTAAAGACGACTACTCTCAGTAGGAGCAATCATGGCATTATTTTTAAAATAGCGATAATGCTAGTGTTCGGGTTGCTTTTTTGTGTGTTTTTGTTGTGTTTTTTTTTTAAACAATCTTAAATTCTAAGTCACTGGAAACACTTGCTAACAGCCAGCAGGATAGCTATTTTATATTATACAGCACGTTACAGTTTACATTCCAGACACATCACATTGGACGCAATAATCATACAAACATCCAAACCAAAACCTCTCCTGCCTAGCAGAAGGCTACTCGCTGCCCAGTGGGCTCTGTTGTTCCCAGGTGTCCCCCAGAAGCCATCCAGCTTGTGGATTCAAAGGGGCAAACTATCTGAGTATGCAAAGGCTTTTTTGAAGCAGCCGACACCAGCTGCGGAGGGGAGACAGCACGATTAATTACCGAGCATTTACAGAGCTCTTCTCTGACTTGTTCCCACTGCAGGAGGTGAGAGAGAAACAAATGCAATACAGCACACACATTTTCAAAACAAAATGCAGAGACGGCTCTGCAACACGCTCATCTCCTCCTCGTCCTCCCCAGCATCCTGCATCCTCTCCTCTCAGACTAAACCCCAGCAAAGCGAGTGTTTGCTGCGGAGTTAACTGAGGAAATCAGACGGTGTGCAGGGTTAGTCGAGCCCCAGCAGACAGCCCTGCTGTACAGTTCAAGCAGGGCTCGTCCGTCCTTCCGAGCAGGTAGGGGACTGCGGCAAGTGCTGAAGGGCTCGCACAGCACGGGGGATTTGAGCCCACACACTGTGGGAGGCGGGCAGGCCACCAGTGCTACAAGGCACCTCTACATCGCCTCCGGCACCCCAGGAAGCCTGTCAGCCCTGCCTGAAACAAGCACTGAATCTGGTCAGAGGAAGCGACTGATAACCTAAGGAGCAGAATTAACTGCAAAGAACGTTATCTCCAAATGGCCACCTTTTCTCACTGCTTATCCTGTTTCCATTACTAAAACTCATCCCTGAGCTGTTCTCTCGTCTTCTCTCTGTGCTTCAGTCTGTACTTAGACATCACAGGTTAGTATGTCCCCCCCCAAGTCCTTCTACCCCCTCATACAAATAACTAGAGTGACAAGTGGAAAAGCATCAACAGGGAAAATTCTCAAGCCTGACCTTTCTGAATCCCCAAGCCAAAACAAGAGCTGCCTCCTCACCACGCGTCCCCACTCCTCACCCGGTCTCTGACCTATCATTTGCCTCAGAGCTCCACACTCACAGTGCCCTGGCCCTTGTCCCACACCTCCGGTCTGCTTCCACACATGTTTGGCAACACTTCATTATCACCATGGAGGAGACACTTGCCTCTGCCCTCGTCCCTCCTGAAGCTGCTCCTGCCCTTCAGCCCCTTCCTGTCACGTCTCTGGTCTCCCCTGGCCCACCTCACAGAGCTCTGGCTCTTGCGCCCCTGCCAGTAGGATACAGGGTCCTACGATCAGACCACGTTCCCCAAGTCCACTTCATCTGGTTCTCCTGTAACACAGAGAATTGCAGCTCCATCTGTATGCTCCTGCCTTTTGTATCCTCTAACACTTGCCAGGAAAGGAAAGTCAGAACAGTCTCTCCCTGCACAGCACAGGCACCCCATGCCGCCGCAGCACCCGTGGCGTGGATCACAGCACTCCAAAACTCCACGAAAAAACTCATCTGTGGACTGCAGAGGAAATATCCGAGCTCACATCAGGTCCCCTACCCTCAAGCTGCTTTAAAAACAAAGTTGCTAAAGATCCTAAGGACCCCATGATACATCTTGTGCAACCTTCCCCAAGGATTATTTGGGAATACCTGTGACGGAGATGTCTGAGCATGAGGGGATTCACACGTCACAGCTGCTGTGTGATATTTAGACCTCTTGAGTTGAGAGTATCAAGAAGAAAGAAGACACGGGTAAGCACAGTGTCCCTGTGCCTGCTTGCAGGGAACACTACAATCCCCTTGGTAGACAAGCCAACCCGTGAAGGATTCCCAACAGCATTACAAAGAGCTGGGTATTATTATAGCCGGATCAACAAACTTGTTCCACACTTTCCACTCCAGCTACCACCCCCAGGATTTGATTTGGTGCTAGGCTTAAAGCTAAGCCTCTATTTTCAGAATACCTATGGCTATTGCTCTGACCTTCCCACACACATTCCCCAAAACACAGGAGTCCCTGGAGCACAAGAGATACAGCAAACACCTCATATCCCGGCCGCAGGCTCCCAACCCACACACCGCTCTCCTGGACAGCTGTGTACTGTCACATTTAAAACAGGGGTGAATATTTAGCAATATCCCAACATCTCATCTGTATGGCAAACCTCCCTGGTGAGAAAAGTTTGACCCCAGGGAGGTGCAGAAGATCTGGTTCAGCATCCAACCTTTAGCACACGCAGGACTCAACCTTCTCCTACACGCTCATCCCACAGTCAGGCTCACAAAATCCGATCAGGCACACGCAGTTCCTCCATCTCCTACAAACAAACTCTTTTCATAAAAGAGGCCCTTCACGCTGGCAGCCTCCCTGCTGGACCCCAGTGAAATGTTCCTTGTACCTTGGGTCTTTGTATTGCCTGCTCCTCGCAAGACCTCCCACTTTGGTGCATCTCATGAGCTGTGTGTTGCACTCCAGGCCACAGCGAACTGGAAACGAGAGTGTAATGCACAGGGCCCAGCTATGAGGTTGCCAGAACATATTGGTTTGAAACATCACAGAAAATATTCGGCTCCATATTTTCAACAGTAGCCAGGAAGAAAATGCATGGAACAATTTTGAGAACTGTTTTTCAAAAGTCATTTAAATCAAATTATGCCCCATCCACACTGGCAGCAAAACCCTCTCTGCTAACTGGAACTGGTTTTCTTTTCTTTGTGTGTGTGTTCTTTTCTTTTTGGTTTAACTTATTTTTTAAAAACTGTCTCCCAGCCATCTTTTTCTGGTAATGTGGACAGGCACTGCAACACTACAGGAACGGGTGCCAGGACAAAACCTATGATGCACAGTCCCTAGAATAAATCACTCAAGAGGGGTGGATTAGAGAAAGAGAGCAACGTAAGGTTACATCTTCAACGATACGATTCTCTGAAATCACTGCGTTTTCAGCAAACTGTTGCAGAAAGATAGCCAGCTTGCAGCTGATGTAAAGAAGCAAGGCTTTTGGATCAGTTGCAGCTTCAAAACAATACCCTGAATCAATATATTTTAAAAGATGTAATTATTACATAGTGCTTGCATGTAATCAGAAAAGAATCTACTTATGCTGAGTGTATCGTTTGAGAGCTCCCATGCCAAGCAAATCCACACCACTGGCTCACACAAACCCAAAGTATTATCCACTGCTGCCTTTTCTTTTTTTTCTCTTTTTTTTTTTTTTTTTTTAAGTATGTATGAAAAACATATTTCCTGGAAACAATGATACCCTTTGAAGACATATTCAACATTTCAAACCGAACAAGCCTGCACCCGCACGTGCCCGTAAGAGGAAAGTAGGTTGACAATGCAAACTAATCGAAATGTACCACAAGGGCTATCCAAGATATTTGCATATCTATACCTCCCAAGGCTATATAGGTTTGAAACTTCTCTCCAAATTCTGTAAAAATGATTTCTTACGCATCTAAGAAAATCTCTTACTGGTGATCAGCACTTTAACTTATCAAGGCAGGAAACAAATCAACCGCGAGTTAACACGTCAGAGCTTGTGCCTTAAGCCCCTCACTTTCTTGTTTCATTCCTTTTGATTGGGTTCCGAGTGCCAGTTCCCAGGGGTCTCAGCCCGGCACATGTTTTGACACACTTTCAAAGCCCAGAATGGTACACCTGGGACAAAGCACACACTGTTCAGGAAGTGCGCCGGGGCCAAGAAAAGCAATAGAAATTTCCACAGTTAACTTGCATTACTGTTTGCCAATAAGCCTCCTATTATGAAAACCCATAATTGGAAACTGTCATATTACAGAACAATTTATGGAAGTTTTCAGAGTATATATGTCCCAGTGGGAGCTTCCTTTGATGTGTTCCATCAGCCCAGGTCTGCTTATTTATTCATGCAGTGGAAGAAGAGCATCAGGAACCTAAACAAGTCATCACTGAAGCGTCACCGAAACTCCCACTCTAGGAGTGCTTCAAATAGTTCTTCGCTTCTTCGTCTTCTCAGTCATTCATCTTTATGGCTGCATTCAGTCAACAGCTTGGCTGCCCCATCTTTGTTTCATTTCATTTTCTGCAGAAACATTCCTGCATATACATTGTCATCAGCCGCTCCTCTGAGGACAAGGAAGGCAAAACACAGCTGCTTTGGGCTGCCTGCATCCTGCCATGCTTGCCTCAATCCCATCAGATGAGCTTGGCAAAATTAAATCCTACTCCCACAGTCTCTACCTCTCACACCAAGGAAACTGGCACCTACATCGATTCCTAAATCAGATTTCAATTGCATCAAAACAGGGCTCCAACCAAGAACAACAGTCTCATCTGGAGCCAGTATGATACTATTAAACTGCATGCATACAGCCAGTGCTTCCCATGCAGATACCCGCACTTTGGTGCAGAGGTAAAAGGATTTCATAACAGGTGCTGGAGAGGCGTCCCAGGAAACTTAGAGACTTTTAGCAAAAAAAGACTGAAAGTCTACTTTAACTTTGTTTTCTATACAGGAGTCAGCAGGTACCATCCACCAGCGTGGCTTCTCACTGAGCAGCTCCAGCCTCTAGGGAATGGGTTGAGACATAACCAACCCCCGGGTCAGTTATTTCCACGTGCTGCGCTGCTGCCTTTTCCAGTCATGTACATCAAGATCACCGTGGATCCAATATGCTCCCCATCACTCTCAGACAGGCACTGAAAAGGCTCTGTGCTCAGAGGCAGCTGTGGCAGAACAGGAACAGCCCTGGCTGAAGAGGAGAACCACCTGCGGAGGAAATGAGTTGAAAGAGGTAATTCCTGCGGGCATGGTAAGAAGGGAGGGGGGAAATTCAGATGATTAAATGAGGATAAAAAGATAACAGCCTCCTCTAATGTTGAGAGCTTTCTGTGTCCAGAAGACAAGCTGTGAGCCAAACATACTCTTTCACACCTGATACCAGCAAATTGGGACTCTGGACAGCATCTCACTGCAACACAAAGCACCAAGTGCCTGCGGACAAGAGGAGGGAGATGACAGCAGCACATTTTGCTCAAAGATTCCTGCAAATACACAGGGTTGGTTTTCAGACTGGGAGAGTTCCCCGCCTGTGACCTAAACCTGCTACAAATCCATTTCTTTGGGCTTCCTGACTTACAGACCATTGCACCCAGGCACACAGATGATGGAGTTTTTCAGTGTCTAGTTCAAAAGTGCAGAGGGGACTGACTGCGCTCACATTAAATCATTACTGCAGCCAGGAAATCCCAGACCTCCACACCTATCTTACACTTACAACAGGTTCCTTACTGAAGTGCACAAGGAAAGCAGTCCTGCTCTCAATTGCCCATGCCTTTTGGTAAGTCATTCAAAACATTTTGCCTATTTCGCACTGCTTGCCACTCTGCTGGGCAGATCTGCGTACTCTGTCCCTAAGACATTACAGCTGAATTTCACACTAGTAAGGCAGAGTCCAAGTGCAAAAAGAAGGCTGAAAATAGCAAAGCAGCTGCATGGATACGTGGGAAAGCCACAAATATAAATACTCGATCAGTTTCCATAAATTAAATATCCTGAGTTGTTCTGCTTCATGGGCGAAGCAAGAACAAGTCAGAGAAAAGCATTTAAGCCAGCTGGGTAGGGCAGGTATCACAAGATAAAGCAAGAAGGGTATTTCTCCACTCAGAAAATGGGGATGAAATTTGGTTTACATGCAAGCGTGAGGATTAATGTTTCCAAATACTTCACCTAGGTTCAGAGCATTATGTTACGCTTAGGGCTTATCAGAAACACTAACACACCAGTTGGCTTTCTATCAGCTGAGGGAGGCTTCCAGGGACTAAGGCTTAACCCCACAGAAGGCATCCAGGTGTTCACAGCTATAGAGCAGACTTTCATAGTAGGTACTCACATGACTGAAGGACAGTGTCAGTTTATTTACAGCTGCTAGCAGAGATTAGTAAGCCAGGATGGAAAGAAACGTCCCACAGTTCCAAAAAAAGAAGCACCTCTTGTATTTGGGAGAGTGCAAATTCTTACTTCCACACACAAAGTAAAAAGGCTTGTGCTCTGAGGCTTAACACTCAGAGCAATTACTGAATTTCTATTTAAAGATGACCTGAGACATCATTCTATTGTATCACATTTGAGAGTATCATTAGAACAGCAAAACAGAAGCAAGATTATGAATGACTACAGTTATAACCACAGCACAGCTACCTGTTCGTGTCAAGCTTTTACTAATAAGAACTTTTGACAATTTGTTTATCCACACCTATCCAAAATTAATTCATACCTTGGTCACAATATTTAAAACTGAAATTTCCACTAGTTTAGAACCAAATCCGATTCTGAAATTTATTATAATGTGAAAATGCCTATACAAGAGAACTAAAGTTGCAACACCTTCACCAAACATACAGTAACAAAACCAGTTCACCAAGGTGCTCTCCAGATATTCAGTTCTGCTGTGGCTTTTCCTTATTATGTAGCTTTATCTGTACACACACAACAGCAGTACCAAAGAACTAACCTCTTGCAGAAGGGAGTCACAAGCCTGCCACAACAGGAGACGTGTAACAAGGAGAGGCACAACAGCACAGTAACTGGTACGTCTTCAGGGAACAGGTACACCTCTTTTCCTTTTGGAAGGAAGGGAACTGTCCATTAAAAGCATGGGTTCCACAATATTCCTTGGAAAAATGCATCCTTCCCAGGGGTATTTGTTTTCTAGCTGTGCTCAGCTGCTGTGCTCAGTTGCCCCAGGGAGAACCAGGGACACAACGTACTCGGTCCTGTACCAAAACACATCCAACATCGCTGCATAGAACTTTTAGGAAGTTTTTATTGAAGATAAAACACATGAACAGGAGGGAATAAATGAGAACAATAAGGCTACGCGCAGACTGCCTTGGGAAGGAGCCCATCTTAACAGGAGCTGAAGCAAACTCGCTTCAGTTTGTGCTTGCAACCGGGGGCCCAGGGTACAGCAAAGACACTTCTCGACTCAGATGGGTGATGCTCAGCATTTTGTTCAGATGGGTGATGCTCAGCATTTTGCTGAGGACCTGTCTTACTGCAGTGTTTTCTCTCCGTCTAGTGAAAACAACCAGTATCACCAGGTTTCCTCTTGAAAAGGAGACAGGGAAACGACTGCTGGCATTTGCGTCATATGGATCTGCTCAAATTACGGAGTGATGAATCTTATTAAAAAGCAAGCACTTCAAGCTAAATGCCCATAGCCAGTTTGCTTGCATTTACCTTTAGCAGTATGGTATGCTTCATTAAATTTCGAAACAGTGTTTATTAGAAGAGTAAAATGCATCAGCATCCTCCACCAGGCTCCTCAGCTAATTTTCATGACATCAGCATCCAGGTTTATTTAACCCAGTGAAAATATACATTGATTGAACATGGTCTCAGAGCAACTCCCACAGCACTGAAAAATTCGGTAAATAGGAAAAGCCTATTTTTGCTTCTTTCCTTCAGAACAAGATTTACCATGAACAAGATATATCCCATCCCACCTTTGCGACCAGCAATTCATAAAGCTTTTCCCTGCAGCGAGCACTACGAAGCCACCACAGTTCACTTTTTTAATGCCAGGCACCTTCTGGTGTGATTTTCCTGTGTGGCAATGGATGCTGTTCTAGCAAAACTCTTCCACAGAATGAACCAAAAGTTAAGCCCAATTGTTATAATTCAAATTAAAAGTGAATACAGGGCAAGGGACTAACGCTGGAGGATTTCCCTTCTACTTCTCCACAGACGACCTCTAACATGAGATTTCTGTGCATATTTCTCTTCTGTAACCTCAACTCACAGAGAAGTCCAGGTTTTCCTTCTCTCCCAAAATTCATTAAAAAGCCTTATTCGAGCTGAGATCTTGTATACAAGTTCTCTGCCAAGAACAAATTTTTACAACTGAGTTTTAAGCTCCTTTTAAAAAAATCCAGGAATTTATAATGGAAATAGTGACAGTGCCCATGATCACAAGTACAGAAACATTATTGTGATAGGTAGCTCCTACCCCATCCAAAAGGAAAAGTTGGTCTCTCAATTGAATTCCACTTCTGTTACAATGGCCAGTTATGAGATCAGGAAAAAAACAGGTGCAAACAAAAAAAGCCTGCAGATTTAAACACTGCTGATGGCAGCACAAAGCCATTACCTTGGTCATTAAAGTCTGCTTGTGCATGTTTGGTTTTTTTTATTATTATTATTATTACTTTTAAGAACATCCTGAATTACTTTATAACTCATTCCTCCTGGGCAAACTCTTCTCCTAGTGTTCATCACAGGCTAACTTGGCAAATCTTTGAATTGTGCTTCCAAATTCTAATACCTTAGCCATTCCCAGAAATGATTAATACACTGATCTATATTCAGTTGTGTCTGTTTTACCTTTTGGCTCAGTCTGACGAAGCCCACTACCACGCAGACACAGCTCATACGGTCACACCAGCTCCTTCTTGCTGACAGCCCACACCTCTGCACTGCAACTTGCCGTGAAATTCCCCCCCGAGATAAACTTTGCTTTCCAGTAAGAAATGCACGGCTGCATCCTGTAACAAACCCAATCTCGCAGGCTATATAAAAGTGGTGATGAGCTGCCTAGCTGCAGTCACTGGAAGAGACTGACCTCAAAGAAAGGAGCAGTGCCCACCTGTAGCAATGCACTCCTCTTAATATTCTGAACACCTTTCTGCTTCTCTTAACGCATACACAGTAAACACTGCAACGAAATGCAAAGGAAAGTAGAAATACAAGAAAAAAAATATGCGCTTGGTTGTGTTAAGAGCTACAAAGCCAAGCTGCTACCAGGCCATGTGGGAAAAGTGCCACAGCCTGAGCTCTGCAATGTCAAGTGTTAACCCCGTTTGACACTCCTGCAAAATTAATCTGCGAATGACAAAATTCAGAAGCATGGCTCAAAGACATGTGACTGTGAACCAGCCTTGACACCTGCTTATGTCATTAATAAAATATTTAATATATTAAGAACACTCGGTCTTCAAAAGCACTGACCGGTGTTGAAATGCGTTAGTCATCCAACAAGAGCTCTCACTTCAGCGCTGGAAATCACAGAACAAGGACACCAAATCAGACCTTTGCAAGGTAGCCAGCTCAAAGAGGACGCCTGGGCCGTGCTACCTGCAAACATTCATTACTAAAGATTACAGCTTGCCAGGCCTTTTTTTACCAGAAAGGAAGGAAATATCTCTCCCTTCTGCTATATTGCATGGAATTATTTTGAGTCAGAGAGGCAACTACATTGGTCTTTCAACACACTAGTCAAACAAGCCGGGTAAATTCAAAGCTGCTTTGTACGGGTCTGCTGAACTCAAAACATCCTTCACTGCATTGATTTTCTTCTCTGGGTAAAAGTCACCATGGGATAACACTTAACTTTCTTTACCCAGAAGAAATTACTTCAAGAATATCTACACAGGCAAACTGTATTATAGAAAATGTGTTACTAATCTATTGTTTAAGCCACATGAAAAAAGAAAAAAAAAAATCAAAGACCTGCACCCAGCAAAAAGTCAGGGCTTTCCATAAAACTAGGGAGAATCTAAATTTGTGTTCATTACTATTATGTATGTCATTTAGATAAGCTGTTTCCACAGCAACTTCCATCGTGCAACTTAAGAGGTTTCAAGAAATATTTTCTTGAAACTCTACAAATGATAGGACTAAATCTCAGCTTCATTGCAGGGAAGTTTGGAAAGCAGCCTCTAGAAACAGCACCAGGAGTCTGCATCTCACCGAGTGAGTTTATGTTTATGTTGTAAAAAAGCAAAAAAGTTAGCCCTTTTATATATACTCACTCCTAAGATACCAGGATTTTCTTCACAGATTAAGTTAGGCATGAAAGTTCTTTGTTATGATTAGTTTTATCACACTGAATCCAAACGCTCTGGGTTATTAATCAAATCTTCTGACAGGTCTCCAGTAACGAAGCATGACTTGTAGCTAACAATGATTCAACATTCATCTTGAGCTGATAATACAGGAAAGGAAGAAGGACAAAGTTCTCAGACCCTACCCAGGCAGCTCACGGCTTTAGGAAACCCCTTCCATTTGCTTTCTCACCAGTAAAAGTGGTGTATTTGCTGGCTCTGACAAGGCAAATTTTCCACTTGCCTGCTCCCATACTACCACTGTCAGCCATCTCAAAGACAGTTAGTGCCCTAAGTATCTATGTTGTCCGGAAAGCAAGGGACATGTGAAAAGCCATACCCTCTTAAGTAAAATGTTAAGTCCTCCACTTTTTTTTTTTAATTACATACCTCCTTAAATTTTCCAACATGTTTTGAAAGTTGGGCTTGATGATCTTGAAGGTCTCTTCCAACCTAAATAATTCTATATAATTCTATGATTCTATGAAGTGGCTATTCACCCTTAAAGCTAATTTATTATTTTACCAACCACAGCATTATCTGAGGAAAACACTTCACACAGCAGTTTGTTCTTGGGCTGCCGGGGATCCGAATCCAAGCCCCTCTTCTTCATTTGTCACCCAAAGTCACCATTTCCACTTCCACAGCTGGGCTAAACTGAGCACAGGCACTGCGGGGACAGAGTGTGCGTAAGCAGAAGGTAAATGAGGAAGGTGTTGTAGGGGCAGAGAGGGGCACTGCTAAGTGTTGAAGCATGAACACACTCTCCTGTGTTATTCTACCCACAGACTGCTGAATAAAGTATCTTTATAACCCCTAGCCCCCCACTTATACAGCACCAGGGGATGGCAAATGGCACCAGGAGGTTGCACACTAGGCACTAGGAGCAGCTGCAATTCTTGCTTAAGAATTGCAACAAGCTGGGGGATGCTTGCTCCATGCCCTATGACACCCTCCTGCACACACACACCTTTTGGTGGCACCCACGGCTCCATGGGCACGCTGCTGCGGCAGCACACCCCAAATCCCCCACTCCCTGCCCTGCTATTTTCAGAAGTTAATGCTTTTGCTGCCTTTTTGCAGATGATTAAATGACTTTTGCGGTCCCCGATCCAAAACAAATTAAAAGGGATACAAGTCCAAAAACATCCGGTGATAAGCGTGTGTTCCCAGTGAAACAATTACCCGGAAGGATTTGTCTTGTTAAACATACAAAAGGTTATCGATAACCTACCGGTTCGCACCACTTCTTCCAGCTCCGTGGAAGGACCGTTCCCCACTCCATACCAACGCACCTGTGCAGCTTGCCACGAGCAAATATAGCCAGTCACCTCCACCAAAGGTATCTTTAAGGAGCATGATCATACCAACTGTGAAACGCTTCTGAAGAACAAAGATTATGTGCAATGCAAACTTGACTTCAAACCAAGTATGCGATCAAACCTGCTTCCTTGTAAAAACTTTATAAGGCTCCATCATAATAAAACTTAAGTTACTGAATTCTTAACTAATAATTTTCTCTCTAATTTGGCCACTTTGTAAAGTTGTCTTAAAGCCTCCCAGAAGTTATTTCACTGCATTATGCACAGTCCTGCAAGTAACATTAAAATGTTCTACCCAAACTTTACCATATGGATGATTTTCATAAAGTCTTAAAACAGTTTTGCTTTCCTTGCCCAGAACAATTTGTACACCCACAGTTTTTCAAAGCCTTACTCAAGACAAATTAAAAATAAAGCTAATACTTCCAAAAACTGGATGAAAACCAGTTTCATTCTTACACATTCAACCATATATCTCTTATTCTATCGTGGCTTTAGGAGCTGCTCCCATCAAATTCCACTTCAAATGATACTGAAGAAAGTTATGAATTTGGAAGTGAAAGACGCAACTTGAACATCTAATAGCTTCAAAATTGCCAACGATATAAAAGAATGAGCTAGGATCAGTAACATCTACAAGCACTCAGAATTGACCAGATCTCTAAAGGAAAAACAAAGTTGCCATGACTGTTTGAAATTAGGAGTCAAGGTAAATTAATATACAAATCAGTCTCACTACAGACACTGTTCTCACCTGTATAAATATTTTGCATCAAGTCACATGAAACATATGGACATGGCAGCTACAGTGAAACAAGCATGCTGCAGCCCTCCAATACAAAAAGTAGTCTGTCTTATTTTTCTTTAATGATAAAATACAGAACTTTTACAGGTCTAAGTTACTCAAGCATATTAGCTGGAAACTTTGCAGGCTACAGTTCGTGTAACTACGTATTACTTGGGAATTTAAAGCACTCTTGTTCCTTTTGAACAGTCAAAAATTGCCACACAAGTACTACTGTACTCATGACCTCCACAGGGAGCGGCTCATTCCTGTCTAACAAGCCAACAACTCCTTAAGATGAAGTTTCCCCATCACTGGCCTAACATGCTCATCTATCACATCAGAAGAGTCACATGCACATGTATGATTTACTAGATTCTAGAGGTATTCACTTTTAATGAATAGTTAGCTTTTCCAAAGAAAACCCCAAACTACCAAAAGCTCAATCATATCCTGAAAACTCTGGGTCTTCCCTATTTTTCCTCTCCCCTCCTCTTGTATCCAAAGGGCAGCAAACATGTCGAGTTGTTATCCTGGAGTCACCAGTTACCCAGCTCCATTCTAGAAGAAAATACTTTCACTTAAGTCCTTCCACAGGTACAAAGTGATATGAAACCACTTCGACACGCACATTTTACTTTAATTTGGAAAAAATCACTAAACAGACTTACCAAATTTTGTCCATAAAGCATTGGCTTCAAAACAAACCTCTAAAGCTAGTTTTCTGCCCAGATCAAGTTTTACTGTAGAGTTGCACTCAATTTTCTAAGCTTGTAACACAGAAAGGTTGACTAACCTCAACTTTAACTACAGTGTTTACAAAAGTGTAAATATAACGTAATGTGCAACATATTAGGGCACAATTTAAGCATTTTTTCAGTAAAAGTTTTAAAGAGTCCTTCTTGTCTGTATTCACTGTCGTTTATCAAAGACACATGAACTGGGCTTTTCATTTTAAACTCAGTTATATTTGCTTCGTCACAGTCATAATATCAAGAAGACTGGAGTAGAAAAATCCCACTGTTTTGGGGTAGAATTTTTTTCACAACATGTATCAAAGATAATTAATTCTGTTTGGAGAGGGGGGCTTTTTTATCATGGAAAAAGGTTATGTATACATTGCTAAAGATACAAAGCTTCCCTGGCTATGGCCTAGAAAAGAATGGAGTTTTTGATAAGCCTGCATTGTTTTTCATTTCAGAGCTGAAGGGATGCAAAGCAGGCAGGAAGACATTTATTCTGATGTCTTTCTTTCTGAAAAAGACTTGAAAGTTTTAAAAAGGTGGCAGCAACTAATAAAGCAGCAGAAAGCAAATTTAAAATTCCACTTTGATGTTTCACTGCTTTTTTATATCATAATCCTATACTGTACAGCATGTCCAACTACGGATGCAGCTAGAAAAACACTTGACCCTAAAAATGGTTGATACAATCTAAACAAAGAGCATTTCCTAAGGTTTCTTGCCAGGCAGGACTCAGGAACTGCGCTCTATACCTCCTTCACACCACTTCTACAAAGGGAAGAGAATTTCTTTAACAGACACTAGGATGCAGAGCTGCTCAATAGAGGCCAAGCGTTTATTCTCATCTTGGTTCCTCATCTCACTCAAGCGACACAGATCCCCCATGCAATCAGCTGCTTCTGCATGAAGTTAAGGCTAAGAAGGAGAGGTACACAATATGACCCTTAATCCCTGAGATGTGGTAGGAGGGAACAATCCCTGCCTGCTGAGCAACAGAGGTGTTGAGGCAAGTCTACAAAGACAAAAAGAACAGGATGTGAAATTTCTGAATGAAGAGTATTTGACAAATACTTCTGGCTTTCTACAGTAATCGATCCCTGGCTGGGGAAACCACAGTGTTTAATCAGAGAGGGTGATACACAAGCGTTGGGAGCTCCGTTTCCTACTACCACAAAAGCCCAGCACAGAGTTATGTATATTTTGTTGTCTGCCGTTTTGTACAATGCCCTTCCCTCAAGCACTGATCCTCAGAATACATTATACATTGTTAGAGGAGATTAGTTTAACTGCAGATTATTTTTCTTTTTGCTCTCACAAAGCACTTAAAAGAAATTAGTGCTTGGAAACTGGAGCTCTGAAGCACAGTATAATAGTTTATTTACGATCATAGCAGCTGATTTCTCAAAGACAACCCTCAGGCCCTGGGACCATTCCCATGTCACTAAAGTTGGCTGTTTTAGTGATCTGCCACTCAGTCCCAAGAACCCAGTGTCATTAACCTGCTCAAGTGGCTTTGCTGGAGCAGAAGGGCGGACAGCTAATAACTGCCTACTGGACAATGTCGACTACTTCAATGACAAAAAACAATAGGGGAAAAAAATCAATTTTGATGTGTGCTCTTGGTTTTGTTAGCACTAGCAAAAAGTCCGCCCAAGGTCTCAGTCAGCTCATAGGAAATTACTGTACAGATGGAGACACTGCCCTGACAAGGCCAGCCTTCCCCTCCCAGCCTTTCCTTTATTTGACAGTTACGGCTGCCACCACACCTAGTCTTTGGGCTCCGTTATATCTTAGCCACTGATAGGAGTCCCCCCATGGGAAAGAAGGACGGTGGGACTAAAATGATGTCAGGTGCCATGAAGAACATTTTCCCTTTTTGCTTCACAAACTTTTGAACCTTACAAGAGTGTAGCCATCCGCTTCTACAATTTTTTTTGTTCCTCTGCTAATGAATTTTAACAATGCATATCCTGCCAGGAAACATTACCATGCATTAGTGATAAAGCATTACATAAAAAGGTAAACTAAGTTTCCAAGACGCGAATCTAAGCTGATAAACATATTACACCCACAGCTCAACAACTGTGCAAAAAGTAAAAAGAATAAACAGTTTTAGAGAAAGCTTCAAGAATATGGGGGAAAAAACAGGAAGAATAGATAATGTAATGCCACACTGTCAAAACACTGCCCTGACTATGTATGAAGCACAGCTACTGAACTAAATCAGATTAAACTAATGGCCATGCGTTTAACTTGGGTATGTCTGCACGGTACAGCACAGGCCCGAAGAGGTGAGCTCAAGTACCAGATGGCTTGCCAACACAGCACTCACCCATGGCATTAGAGCCCCTTCTGGGCTGGATAAACAAACTAGAGCCAGGCACGAGCACTATTCTGCTCGCCCAGGAGGCAGGGTGGTGATGCTGTGCAGCTCGTCAGTGGCTGAGGCACGCTGACTGCCCGGTGACGCAGCAGGGCACGCTCACTGGAACAGATCGCTGGTACGCTGTCTGGGCGCTGCTCGAATATGGAGAGGCTGAAAGAAATTAGCAGAGAGGTCCTACGCTGCCTCTCTAAACACGGCCACCAATTAGATGTTTAAGGGACAAATACATTTATGGGACAGCTGCAAGACAATGGCTGAGCTGAAAGGCCTTCTCCAAGCTCCGCCATTGCTGGGCCGCTCTGCCAAGGCCGCGAGCCTAAAGATGAGGGGACGTCACTTGGTTAGAAAGACATCGAGCTGTTCCCAAGGAAGTCAGACTACGCAGGGCATAGTTCCCACAGGATTGTCACACAGGGCTGGGCTCTGTGGATGGGAGCCCTTAGAGAGGATGTCTGTCACCGCACAACCTCTCGCCTTTGTGCCTGACGGGAGAAGAGTTGAGCCTGAAGCTAAGCCAGCTGTAGTTACTACAAGAGAGACATGGTCAGCACAGGAAAGAACAGACAGGCAATCTGACCTCAAAAGAGGTGATAAAGCCTTAGAGGAAACTCATTTTAAAGAAAATAAATATGTCAAGGAAAGATAAGAGGTGGGCATGCGGCCACTGTACTATAATGCAGAACCCCCCACGCCACCCCACTCCCCTGCAGCCGTTAGGTCAAGAATTAGGAAAAGCTGCTGACATGGCCTTCCCGCTCCACACAGCTCCTTTCCCCAGCCAGGCACAACCCAGTAAACACTATACCACGAGGGATTTAAAACGACCATAGCGAAAGATGCCAATTTCTACACAGGGTACAAACAAAGCGGTCAACGCTCATTCCAACCAACGAGCAAAAAGCAAGGACAACACCACAAGAAGGATGTCCTGACAGCAAGCTAATTAGTCAAAACATAGCAGTTGGGATTTCCAAGCACCAACAAGCACTATGCAGGATATACACCTTTATTCAAAAACACAGAAGAGGATATTTCCAGATAGAACAGAGAATGACGTCTGGGGAATTCTTCAGTCACTTTTGTAACCAAAATACACAAGTGCTAGCTAGATCATGCCAAGTCTTCATTCTCACACTTCCAAAGCTGCTCAATTAAGAAGTATGTATTTTGGCACTGCTTTGTGTTTTAAAATAATATAGACAAAGCTAAAAAACAAAGAAATGCTTCAACCCCAGAAGACAATAAACCCAAATATGGCTGAACCATTAGCATACCGGAAACCTAAAAAAAAAACACATATAAGACAGACTGACTTTTATGAACCAGCTATTGCCTTACCTGACAGAAAACAAAAATAAACCTATAGAAACAATGAGAAAGACAGGAAACAAAAGTGATGCCTTTTCCAGCATAGTTAGAAGATGAGCAGTCTGTCCTGCTGTATTTTCCTAGAGTCACTACCAAATCTTTTTTAATGCCTCCATGAAGTTGAGGCTGGAACAAAAACTGGAAAGCTCAGATAGAATCTGGGACCTTCAAAAATGCACACCAGCTGTCTTATCAGTGAGCGCATGCTGAGAAATGATGTCAAGTGCACAACTACTGCAGCAGTGAGGAATTTGTTAGGAAAGATAATCAGGAAGCATTTTAATTTATCTTTCAGTGATTTGAGTGGCACCTCCAACGAGAAATTTGATTAAAAGAATCACTTGCAATTCTTCAAGGTGTTGCAGAAAGATGCTGCCACAGATACAGACTCCAGGGCATTGATTTGTATGTTAATTGGATTAAGGATAATCCCAAGTAGCTGCTGAAATAAGACTCCTTGCATTAGCAGAAACACGTAAGAAAACTGCTGTTGATGAATGAGCCTTACTGGTCACCTTCTACTGTTTGGTAGCGCACCAAGAACAGACTCATTCCCTGTTCTTGTGATGTGCCTACCAGTTAGGGCATTAGTTTCAAACTCTGAGCAGAAGGGAATCCTCCCATAGCAAATGATGTCAGGGAAGTAGGAGAGCAATGGGAGGCCAGGAGTTCTCCTCAGCCTGGCTGAACTTTGTCTCACCTGGAAGAAAACAGGAATGGTGTTTTGGGGAAGGCACAACCACCCTGGCCCTTTACAGCTAGCAGCATGCCGATTCTAAACCTATTAGACTAGAAGTAACTTTATCCTAGCGAGTTACAAATTTCCTTCTGCCAACAAATTTAAAGCATCCCATTGCTGATGACAAATATCTTCCTTATCTCCAAGAACCCCTTGCTTATAAACAAGGTCCCACATCTTGCCCACATAACCTGTTGTAGAAAAATCCCTCGCTCCCATACCAGCGGCTGCTGCAATTCTTCATTTACATAAATCATCTCTATTTTAGATCCCCTGTCCCTCTGATTTATGGCTTTAAAGAAAAACAAACACGAGTTAAGGAAATAAGAGAAAAGAGTTAATGAGCCAACCTTAACAGCTTTGACCACATGCAAATACTGCAGCCAGTTGCCTTTTTTCTGCCAGCCGATAACAAGAACAAACATGCAGATAGATATGTAGCACTCTTCCGTCTCTTCAGAGCCTAGGATACTATCCAAAGCACCACATCTAGGGACTTTAAAGATCAACATCTTTTTAGTGTCATAGAAGTTCTTCATTTCTCCAGCTATCAAATCAAATCGGGGGTGCAATCTCCTTAAAAAAAAAAAAATCTTGTTTGCTTGGGGCCTTTCTTTATAGTATAACATTCACTGTGCAAACTTTAGGCCAGATAGGACTTTTATCATCAGTATGCTTTATTTAAATTTATGTCTTATTATGTGGAACTGAAAGAAACCCAGACTACTGAAAACCTGGACAGTCTTTCAAGAGAACGTTTATAAAAAAGTTAAGTGAGTTTAACGTGCGTGACATTCCCAAAACCAACACCACCACAACAACAGGTATCCTGACACTCGTATAAGGTGCGGGCTCCAAATACTCATGTGATATCATCAAATACGTCTCCAAACTGGCAAAAAGCAAACAGTTCTAAGAAATACTAATTCCACAGGAACCAAGGACTAAGAAAAGTCCAAAATGATAGTGGTTATATAAGAGATTGGATTAAGAATAATCTACAGTGATGTGTGGATATTTACAGAAGACTTGGAAGAATAGAGTTTAAAACAAGAAGAAAAGTTAGTTGTTAAAGGAAACAATTTGCTGTACTAGATTATATTCATGTGACCAAGAAAAAAAATGAGCAGTAAAAGAGATCAGGTATTAAATGTTGGCTCGACTCCTGTTCTAAAGTTCAGGTGCCCCCACGAGCCCGCCCCCTCATTCAAGACACAGCTCCTCCAGAAGCACACTGAAATTTTGTGGTGTCTAATTCAGCTTCAAGTCACGCCCATCACTTGGGGCTTATCTGCCTTTATTCCACTGGGGATATAACGACTGACTGCATGCGAGATGAATAACTATTTAATGCTTGACTGTTCACCTAAAGGTAACATTTTTGTCCTGTTATATGCATCTATGCAGCCAAACCACATCTGTGATGTAATTCTGTGCTGGTAAAACAGGATGTAGTCAATAACAAGCTTGCCTTCTTCCCTACCTAATCATTTTGCCTTCTAATATCACTCTCATCCAGCCCAGTTAAAGAGGAAGGATTAAAAGGATACTAGGGTGTTCAAAACTGTTCGTGTGATTTCATTATTTGGGGTCCTGGTTTTGGCTTTCCCATCAGACAGAGGCAAGTATTGACAGGAAAAGTCTTTCTCAGGAAGGTAAGGTCGCTTGCAACATCCGAAAAGCTGGCATTTCTGCCTCCTTGTTTTACACATTTGGGGGAGGCAAGGGAATAAAATCAGCACTTGGTCACAGCAATCTCATTCAACCTGTATCAGTTTAGTAACTCTATCGTTAAACACCCTAAAAAGCATGCCAGATCTTGCTATTAAAACTCACTGCATTAAGACTTTGATTCACCTCAAGTGGTATTTGATTAAGAAATTGTGAAAGCAACATCTGGAAGATCAACAAATTTAATGCTGCGTATCTTTCAGTGAGCAACACTTCCTATTTTCTCAGGTTTTTTGCTATCACTCTACTATATTACTGTTCCATACCCAGCCTAAACAAAGCTAAACAAAGCCTGGAAAGAGCCATGCCAGCTCAGTGAAGGTCTACCAGCCCCAGCATTGTGGAATAAAGTGTGGTCATCCAACAAATGGCACAATCAGAAAGCACGTAATGAAGCTTCTCCAGCGTCCTACAGTTTTCCAGGGAGGTGGGTGCACATACACAGGTACAGCCATCAGCTTATAACCCTCACTGCAAAGTCTACAGCAAAACAAAAATACAGCTGCCCTTTCTCCCTACAGCATCCATCAACCTTTCAGATTTGTTAAAGCTCTGCTTTTCTGGACATCTTCCTAGCTGGCTTCTTAAGCTTCCCACTCTACTCCTGGATATCATGAATTCCACTTGAACGCTTTTAACGTGCCAGAACACTTACTATTTCAATAATGACTTCTCCAGAACTTTTTTTTTTTTTTATTATTATGAATGTAATGTTTCCAAACAACATTCTTTGAGACTCAAACAGTATTGCTGTGATAACCCTGTAAGAACCCTATCTCCTCCTGAGTTACTGTTATCCTTACATTAGCTGGGAGATTTTGAGAAGAAACTGACTCTCAGAAGAATTTGGTTGAAACGAATCATTATTCACTAGGGCAAATTCAAAGCTAGCATCCCCTCTGGACAACTGATGGTTCATAGGTTTACACCAACAGTTGGAGGTGATGGCTTGCCAGGATACGTAGCTCTGCTCAAGTTATACACAGTGATATTTGTGACTTGTTTGAATCAAATTGTTCCTTCTCTGTTTGTTTGTAATTACGCCAACAACATTCGCAGCTGGAAAAAGTGAATTGTAGCATATATCTTCTGTACAGAAGGTGTTTAAATATTTATCTGATGTACGGCCTTAAAAGAGGCAGTTCTAAGATTTCCTGCTGCGTTGAATTTTATCTGACACTTCCGTCGAACAGAATATGCTTTCCTGGGCTACAAAGAATGACTATTGCCATCACTCAGACACTTCATGACTAAAACACAGGACCTACCACCCAGCAGCGCACACCGTATGTAAACCAGCAGTCCTACAGCCCTGGCCATGGAGACCTTCCGATAGGATCAAACGCACCACCTGAAAATACTGCAAAGCAACACTTCAAGCCAAGGAGGAAATAATTCATGAAACAACAGCAACAAAAGATACCATGTGCAGGCATTGATTTTTGGAGAAATTGGTAGGTTAATCTCTTATTATATTATTTTATACACATTTTATATATGTAATATATATTATCATTTGAATATACCACTGCTGCAAATAGATGCAGAACCAGAGACCTCTCCTGTGTGTTGTAGCAAGCAATAGGAGGAAGCAATAGGAGGTTGGCCCCCAAAATTCCTTTCAGACAATCTTGAGCAGAACAAGTCAAATATGCAGCATGAAGTCCTTATGAGTACTATTTTCAGACGAAGACTCTGAAAGTTCACCCATAGCATGCAATGCGTGAGACGGTTGTCATGAAAAACATTCCACATTATAAACTACTATTCTAAAAGCACCAGAGATTGGGCCAGGAATCCAAGCCCCAAGTGATATCAAGTGACTTATTATGCTATTTCCTTCTACCAAAGAAATTACATCTCACAAGAAAAACCAAAACAGATATCTGAAATAGAATAAATTCTCTCTGGCAACTAAGCAGAAGGTAAAAGAGCAAAAAGAGGCTGTGAGGAAAGATGGGTTAGGTTTATCCTTTATACTGACACTTTGCTTCCCTCCTTGATGAGCTTGAGAAATATTGCTGTAATCATCATATCAACATTTTTTGCCTTCCAGTAATTATGTCACTGTATAATTGAAGCTCCTGAAATTGATGTAAGCACAAGTCTATAAAATATAATAAAAACCCACGGATGGAACTTAAAGTAGTGAAAATCAGTCAAGAAATAAAAGCACTGTTTTTCTTCTTTATCAGAGTAATTGACAGGGTCTGAGGTAAGTTCTCCATCACTGGTTATCTTTTATCATGACGTTCTTCCACAAACTGAAGGCGCAGATTCAGGGAAGTCCTACAGCCTGAATTAAGAGGGGGACAGGCTAGCTGACTGCAATGATACTCTGACTTCATTTGTTAAGAGTAGGTTAAGTACCTGGAAAAACAGTCTAAGTCAAATACCTTACTTTGCAACAGCTAAATATTTGAAAGTTACCATAGCACCTCAATATTCCCAAGATGTAACACAAGAGGACAAGAGAGGAACTTCTGAAATACCGCCTCCAAATGTGGTCACTGCAGCACACCCCGCTCTAGCCTGGTACGGAGCCAACGGCTACCTTCTTCTGGAGCACAAGATAACCAAAATTCTGAGACAAAACATCTCTCCCCCAACCAGCGGTGCCCCGCTGAAATTGCTGGCTCTTGGGCCAAAATAATAGCGAGCACAGAAATATGAACTGACAAACTGATCATCACTGAACACCACGCAGCTCTCCCGGAGGACGTATGAAGAAAAGGAGCTTTCAGACCAGACAAATTAAGCACGGGGGAGGACCACAGTAGCTCATCCAACCACTTGATACACGCGCTGGGAAGGACACAATGTTGAGAAATTCAAGCCTGATAAATTTCCCACCACTGAGCCAGGAAGCGGAGGCTTGGAGGAAGAAAATACCGCTTGCCACTCAAGAAGGTATTGCATAAAGTATAACCACACGTCTAGAATACTTCAGCATTCCCTTGCATTTCCCAGTGGCACCACCCATTACAGGCTCAGAAGAACACAGCGCATCCCTAGAGACACTTACCTCCAGAGTTTTTCCTCCCACTGGCATTTGACCCACAAAAACTGACTCACTGGGTACAGGGCAGCTCCCAGCTATCTCAGCTCTTCAAGCAAACACGCAGATTTCTGTAGCCAAAACCTACCACTTCACCAGCCCACAAGGTTTTCCCCCTTCCTCTGGGTTACACATAAGCTGAACTGAGGTTCTCGGTCAGGCAAGACCTGCCTTTGCTGGGAGGCAGCATCACACCGACTTTGCACTCGGAAGGTCCGTGGCAGGACTGGGCTGCACTAGGCAAGGGAAAATCTCCCCCAGAGCATCCAGGGGCCGTCCAGGGTGTTTAAAACACCAGAGGTACAGACCTGTCAGGCTTACAGCCTGTTATCTTGTGCAAGACGCAGGTTTACCAGCAAAAAAGGCAGCTCAGTTCTCAGTGGAGTACAGACTAATGGGGTGGGAATAGCGAACCATAAAAACGATCAGCACGCACAACTCAATCCTAACAAGCCAATATGTACAGAGTCTATAAAGGCTCTTCAGAGAGCATCAGTTATACCATACAGCTGATTTACATTTTTCAAGGAAATAATTGAAGCTGTTCAGCTTGCTCCAAAGGCCCAATGGGAAGGAGAAAACCCTCAAGATACCTATGTGGCAGCTTTGCCGCAGCATGAGACTAAACAAATGGAAAAACCTAAAATAGCTTGCGACGGTTTATCATTAATCAGTATGAATTACTTGGCAGAATGCAGTATCTTTCAGTGCAACTTTGTGGCACCTTTCCCAAAGAACTAATACAAACACGAGCGCATAGCGAGAGATTCAGGGAACAGGGGAAAAGGGATGTCATCGCTGATTAAGTTGCTGATGGCAAGAAACAAAAAAATAACACTACATAGGGTAGCACCTGTGTGGCTGAAAAACATGACTGGCATGTTCCAGCTACTTCATTTGGCAAGGTTAAATTCACCACAGAAGAATCATAACCATACTACAAAACACTGAAGTCTTCTGAATTGCCTCCTCGCACCGTTCTCCAGACACCATTTCTCCAACAGTTTTATTTCAGCATTTGCCCAGATCGGATAGAATATTCTGAACTCTTCCTCTTACAAAATCACTCATCTATTCACAAAAGAGCATTACTGTTGAACATATGAAGGTATGAGGATATAAGAGAGGGGCATTATCTTTCTTCAGAGCCAGTGATATAACTGTAAAACTGCAGAAAAAGCTTCCAGCCCAGGCAACTTGTATCAAGATTACAAAGAGGCCCTTGTGCTGGCAGATCCTGGCAGAAGATCTAAGTACCCAAACTATTCCATTTTTGCAACTATATGACACGATCTAAAACTAAATATAATTTATACATAGGCATTTGGTGCTCCAAATTTACAGTAATCATCACAGCCTTTCTGAACTCTGATTTGGACTCTTGAATAGATATCAAAGAACTTTTGCTTTGACCCTCAGCGTTGGTTTTCAGAGGTTGCATGGATAGTAGCAGACCTCTTTTCTATGTTTGCATATGGATATACCTGTAATGCTTTAGTTCCCACTTATGATCACCTTTTGCAGAAGGTAGTTTCGCAGTTACATGCCTTTATATATAACAGGTCATTAACACACTGTATGCACCTTTAAAAGGAATAGAAAAGTTTTAATGGGTTTCCAACCATCACTCTGATTGCTAGTAGATTTAAACAGAGAAGGTAAGTTCCATGAATGACCAGATTGCAGACCTTGCATTTGCAAGCCTAAAAATCGTAACTCCGCTTCAGACAGGCAGAGAAGCTAGCTAGAATGAGTAAAAACCACCAGCCCAAAATAGTTCAGACTAGTCTCCACCCTGCTGGAATCACCCTCATTATTACTTTTGTCCAAACAATATACAGTAGTCTTTACATTCAAAGAATTCGAAAACGTGTGTCTGGAAAGCAATTTGACAGTTAGGTCATGCTCACATGTAAAAACCCAAATTACAAGTGCTGACAGTATCAGTATCTTACACATCCCAGAGCCTACATCTCTAGAAAAGTATGAACTTTCCTTACATAAAGGTGTTATAAAATCTACCTGCAAACAAAATAAGATCATTTAGATGTTTGAAAGGACTTTGACCTTAATCATTGAAAGAAAAAAAATACAGAGAGCATAGTGAAATTCTGAAACATTAAAATGAAAAAACAATTTTCCCATATTTGAATCTCTCCAGCTATTTTACACATCAAGTCATGCAATGATGGTTATTGCCACAAAATCTGGAGCTGTATCAAGATGAGCTCTCCATGGACTGAGGACCGACAAAGCTGAGAGAGGTCATCATTACTAAAGCTTTGTGAATATTACTTGTCAAATGCATGAACAATTGCAAATACCTAATCAGAGCTATCCAGCGCCGCAGCATGAAAACAGCTAAACAGCAGATATCAAAAGTTACCTCTTAAATCGTGCTTTGAACCAGCCTTGTCATTAAGCTTCATACATCGATAGAGGATATTCCATGCAAAGAGTGAGGTTTCAACATTTTAGGTGTTGCTTCTTCCAAGCGTTGCAATAAAATATTTTATTCTATAGCAGCGTAAACCACAATTTAGCTAACCTGATTTGAAGGAAGTTCTCTAGTCTTAGGCTCTAATTTTAGTGAAAACAGTAATAAGCTCTTTCCATCAAATCACAAAAATATACTGGACTGACCTTCCATTGTTCCTTGGGAAGCAGTCTCACTACCACGACGTCACCATTCAGGGCTCTGTTGCGAGCAACCACTCCATCAATAAAGATATCACGAGTCCCGTCCTAGTCAAAGAGGAAGAAAAACAAATGCCACAACAAAACGAGTTGGTATGAGGTTTAAAATACTATCATCAAAAAAAGACACCTTGGTGAGACAAACATTCTGCAGTTGTGCACAGAAATGAAATGGATTCACCAGATGCTCTTCAATATGCAATATCTTTCAGCAAATAAGTTCCTTCATAAGTATGTGCCAGCACAGTAGTTGCACAGTATTTACTCAAGGCAGAGCCAAGCCCTCAAAACGTATTGTCTGCAAATTCTGTTTAGTTCCTCTACAATTACTCTTGGGAATGGGTAGAGAGTTTTCTGCAGTCGCAGTTCTTCAAGTATTAAGTTCCCAGTTCAAGCACTGCAAAAGCTATCGCTCAGAACATGCCTACAAAACAGTCTGCAAAGTGCCCCGTGCAGAGCTGCCTGCTGCTCTCCTGGGAAAGCAAGGGAGGAAGGACAAGCAGTGCAGGACAAGCAAGCCAGTCAGTGAAGGTGGCATGGACAGAGGCTGCGGGTGTAGTTTCTTCTTTAAATGAACTAACACCATATATTCCACATACATTATTTGGTGTAACTAATGTTAGAACAGATTCAAAAAAATGATGACTACAGATGCCAAGTGCAAGCCAGAAGATCATTTACTGTAACAGGCATGTTGGGACACCTTCTCTCAAAACTCTTTGTTAACATCCTTGCACAAGAGCTTCTACTAATTGTAGACACTGATTATCCACCCCAGACATGTTTGGCATTCTGCTAATCTAGATTTGGATTGGAAGATTTTCTTCACGGGGTGAATAAAGATGAAGTTTTCCAAAGATGCTAACGCAGAGGTTTTAGTTTTTAAAGGATTGCTAATTTTGTCCTTTTTGGCTTATTACCTATAGCACTCTTGCTGCTTTCATTCCTATTCCCCCATAATTCAGTATACGAAGAAGTCCGTGCATCTGCTTACAGTACCACGAACATGTCAAACAATGCGAGCGTTTAGTTTAAACGTGAGCAGTCACCACAGTTTTTCTACAGAGAAAACTTTTCATCATTTTGAAGTACAAAAAAAGAGGATGAGTTTCTTTAGATTAGAACTTCATTGTCCTTCAATGAAAAAACAGCCTCACAGGAATTAAAATCTCCATCACAACTTCAGTGCCTTCTCAGATACACGCTCCTGAATCTCAAATGCTCAAGTAAATCTAATCAGAACTACAAGTATATTCAGTCTCCAAGAAAAACTTCTTTTATAACCTGAAAACATGAAGCCTTAATATCACAAATATCTTACTCTGCTTCGATACCAAAACAATAAAACGGCAGAACCCTGCCATGATGTGAAACTAAGGCCGTCCTCCAAGAGACCAAATTACTCTTAGAAAGAAAAGCAGCAGCAGCTCAACAGCTGTGTGAAAGCTGCCTCCCATGACAAGATGCAGAAAAATTGCAAAGCCTCTTGGACCAACATAATTCAAATTGGAAACCGTTCTTTTCAAAAAAGCCAGATTTTTTACACATGGTCTTATTCGTCATTTCTCCCCACCCCCTTCTTTCTGCCCAAGCTCCTTACCTAAATCCACCACACGTATAAAAAGAAAAGTTCAAAGCCACTTTTTAAGGAAAATGCCTCTTTTTTTTTTTTGTCTGTACATGCAGCTGCTCTATACTACAAACACAGGCTCGTATTCATGATGATTTGTTTGTTCTACGCTTTTTTCCTGTTTTCTTTCTCCTGCGTCCAAGAAAATGGAAGGCAGACCCTTTCCTCTACTCCGTATAAAAGTGCCTGATGTGTCACACCACTTAAAGCTTCATCTCCATACTGTGCAGGAGCCTGATCTTGAATTACAGCCACTCTCGCTTAATACACATATATATGCATATATATACACACACCTGTTTTACAGCAGTCAATTTCAGTGCCTACAACAACAGGTGTAATCAGGAGTTTGCCATCAGCTTTGTTTCTTGCCTTGGGGCAAAACCATTTCTGTACCTAGAGCTCCAGGCCCATGATTCGGGGTGAACTTCCATACCTCCAAGAACACCTGCATATCCCACTTTTTCCTTCAGTGTCCTGAACTCCACACAGCTGGCCCTTCCAATCACTAACAAAGTTAAAACGGAACCGAACTACATCACAACACAATCCCTTGCAAAAATCTCAACTGCCCTCCAGGTGCAATGGAGCAGGGCACTGGTACTACTCAGTGGCCATCTGTGAGTATCAGTGGCAGGTCTCTGCCTCCATCAGACAAGAGGAAGACCTGCTACCCTTTCATCTGCTCTAGAAGTGTTCCACAAACGCAGCCCACCCATAGACACTCTACCACTCGTGCTCAGGAGTATCGTTCTTTAACTTGACAGTGTCGTCATTTCAGACATCACACCATGGAAGGCACAAGATATGAGGCAGAGATTGAAATGCTCGTGCCCATTCTCCAGGAGGTTTTTTAAGAGAAAGGCTCCGGGCTTGCCCCTCAACTCTTCACGCAACAATGAGACAGACAGAGCACATTTGCAGCAAGAAATACCCTGGGACTTCTGCTGTTAGAAGGTGAACAGCTGTTGCATTTGAACTCCATGAAGCCGTAGCCAAATGAGAGCTGAAGGGAAAGGGGTACAGTGCCCGAGTCAACAGCAGGAGAGAAAGGGTGATTTTTCACAGCTGTAGCTCTTGCAGCATCTGGCAACGATGGGAAGTCCTGCAGAACACTAAGGCTGCAAACCCTCCTGCTACCCTCCCTGGCCACTGCTGTTATATGAACGATAAGCTTCCTAATGCATCTGTCGAAGAGAGGACCATGCCCACACCAGCCAGTCAACTCTATCTGGGTGTGATTCTGCTTGTTACCAGGACAAGGCAGATTCTAGGATCCAGGTCCACAAAGAAAAATAAAGTAGAAAGATAAGTGAGATGTAAGTGAGATAACCTCAGCTAACCTTCCTTTGCAGAACAGTGAGCAATCTTACTGCGCAAGGCACCAGGGGCAACTAAGGGTAAAGCTTCACATGCAATTAAACTCACAGGAGTAGCTGGATTTCACATTTAACCAAATACTTTGTAATTTCAGAGAATATATTTAACAGCTTACACTTATCACACCTCTGAGGCCACCTGTAAAGAAAGAATCTCAGTTCCTTGATCACTTACACACTCAGTCCTGCTTTACTGATGTACTAGAGAGCTGCTCTGTACTTCTTCCTCTAGTTCGTGTTAAGAATCTGCTTGATGCACCCCTGACCTTTCTCCACCTCTGCGATGCCAGTCTTCTCTAACACAGGGGGCTCCGAAACATCATCCCCAATGAATAAAGTGAACGGACACTGCCACAAATTTCAAGGCTTTGAGTCCAAGCTCCAGCACAATAGTGCTGTCAGTAGCAGGGGCAACAACAGGGTCAGTGTTTCACTGCCTTGGTGCAGGCCCTGCCTTCTCTCCCCCACACCAACAAACCATTTTAATATGAAATTCTCTCTCTCATTGATAGTAACATTTTGACCAAGCCGGTTCCAGATAAAAAGCTTTGGCTATGCCAGCTGTGAGGTCACCTTCCTTACTGGAAGTCCTTGAAATTGTGAGAGCCCCTCTTTTCTGTCAGAAAAAAAAAAAAAAAAGGAAAGAAGAGAGAAGAGGCACAAACCAGTCCCGTGTGACAGAAGTACATCCTAAGCCAACCAATATACAGCTAGTGCAAAAGGAGGCACATGAAAGAGAATCACGCATATTATTTCTGGAATGACTTTTCAAATTAGCTCATGCAGCAGATCGAAAATGGAGAGCATATTTGTTTAGGGAAGATTAACTTAAATCAGTGGAAAGACTATAAAACTTCTGTAGCCATAAAGCGAGGGTTTACAATTACGCTGTGTGGTGGTCCTCAAATCTGAGTTCAGCTGGTTTCTGTGGGACCCAGTGGTATCCCCAGTTTCGGCACAAGTAAGTAGTTCTTTGAGGTACGAAAAAGCAAAATTTGTTTGGGAATATCTGATTTAAAAGAAAATCCAGATCACATTCAGTTATTCCAACATATTCACCTCTGAGTGACCTTTCATACACAGCATAACTCCTGTATTAATGTACCTTTACTTATGAACTTTAAAGGATTATAAAATTACACTTACTGGAGATGGAATGAAGGCTTCATGGTACTTCTTAGGATTTATTCTCAAGGGTCCCTTAAAAAAAAAAAGAGAGAAGGAGAAAGATTATGCCTGAATCTTATTAATTTTATATAAGATCAGTTAAATTAGAGAGCTGTGGGTAATACATCTACTGTGAAACACGAGAGATACATCTAAATTTCCATTATACATTTCAAGTCTTGACAACTTAGCATCCAAGCAATTTCTAGCCAAAAGGCAGTTCCATGATAGGCTTAAGCTGATCTACTACAGTCTGTCATGGAAGAGATGTTGAATCATTAGCTGTTGCTGCTACTGGATGAACTAAGGATCCAAGCCCTCCTGTTCCCTTCACATATTTTCTGCTGAGCATCCACCAACTTCATTTAAAAACAGACGACCGAAACCATTTGTTTTGCTCTGCTTCGGAAAAGGAGAGTGTTGGCTTTGCTTATTTTGGAGAACAGGAGGTAAAAGGAAAAGATGACCTGCTGAGGTTGCATAGCAGCAGGTGCGAGCCTTTTGGGGCTCTGGCTGTTTAAGCAGTTCCTGCAGACAGACAGTAGCAATAACTCTGCGATAAAGAACATTTTCATAGATGAATCAAAATAATTTTCTAAAATCAAACATTTCAGGTCTAGAGCATTAAATTCTGCTTAAACGCTTTCAAAGTCAGTCTGCCTTAAACACATTTGAAACTCTCATCTGTCCGTTTTGTCTTTATTATCTTCCAACTCAAAGTTCAAGTCACCTGCAACAAATTCATATCATCCCTCCAAAGTAAACCAAGCAGTTCCTTGCAGTCAGGCCCATCCAAGAGAAAGGGAGAGCCAAACAAGGAGTCACAAGCTATGCAAGCGTGATTCCCTTCCCAAGAGGGTCCTGGGAGCTGGGATTCAGGTGGCTGCAGTTATAACTGAGAGCATTTGATTCTTATGGAAATACAGCTTTGTTAACTAGATAGCTGCCTTAATGCAGGTGTTTGCTTTGTGATGAAAAGTTAAAATTTTCTCCATTTGTGTATTTGAAATAACACCGGCCAATTTGTTATGTGAGCAGATTCCATCCGTTTGTGCTTCTGAGTTAAGCAATCATAGGAACCTCTCCCAGGAATTTTTTTTTTTTTTTTATTCTGGGAAACACTCAGACAACAGGAAAACAAAGCTAATTACATATGAAAGTTTTGCTGCCTTGAAAAGGAATTTACAGATTTAGGAAGATTTTCATTGTTTTATTTGCTTAAGTTTGGAAACATTAGCACCGTATGTTCTATATTCTTTAGGCATTATTTGAATACTTCGCTGTGATGTTTTAATTTTTGCCTTATGTAACTAATACTAATGAGCACGCTAGCCATGTGGCAAGCACAACCCAGAACAAGAAAAAAATAAACAAAAACAAACCATTGGGAGCAGCCACGGGGATACTTTATGCCTCATGATACTTTACAAAAATCTCCCCATAGTCTTTTCCCCCGTTATTTCCCAGAATCAACTATCAAAAACAATACACTCTTAGTAACAGAAGCTGCTATGGACAGAAAGGAAAAACTGAAGACGGGTGCTTGCTCTGCTTGACAATGAGTCAAACAATTCCCATAGCCAGCATCTACCCAACAGCACAAAGCAGATGAGGGGATATCTTGTGTTACTCTGGAGAACTCAGTTGAATAGTTTGGGACAGCTGTCAATCAGCCAGGTGCAAATGCCCATTATGTGTGTGAAAAATCATGTTTTGTGTCCATGGTCCAGAAGGCACCAAAGGGGCTACATGCACACAAATGCCTAGCTCAGGCAAACACACACAAAAAAAGTGTTACCGTGCTTAGTGCAGTGGGTTTCTCTATTTTATATGCACTACCTAATTATGATCAGCATTAGAATTCTTACGTCAAGTAGCATTAAAATACTCCAGCCCTTTCTTTTAAGCAAGGAACTCCCAAAATTTATCTTAGAAAGCAGATGGGCCCTATTATCTGTGCCTATGAAAATCCTATTTACAATGTTGTACATTTCACGCTGTGATATCATATCTGGAACCAGTCACTCTCCCCATCTGTAATGAACAACTGTTCTCATATGTGTATTCGGGGGTGAGGATCTGGCTGCAGAGTCTCATGATGTCACACTAATGTTATATTATTTTACAATAGCTCACGAATAATAGCTGCTATATTTATCAGTGTTTTTATGTCAGTAGGGCCTTTGTTTTGAAAAGGAAGAAAAAGGTTTGGAGGAAGGTTTCTAAAACACTTTCTGATGATTCCAGTCAGCTTCACAAAGAGTTGCCAAAAAAGTTTCTGACCTCAACTTTCTCCAGCAACATACAAAAAGGTCATGATTTCTCGAGTTCCTCTGCTAGAACCAGGACAGGCAACACTCAGACTAAGCTTCAAGCATCTCAAATCAAGCAGCGTGTACCAGGTATCCTAACACATATGCCTCAATTGGTTTGTATGTGTCCAAAAAAAAAAAAAGTCAGGGTTCAAGTACCTGCCTGCTACCGAGGCCAACTCGGAAAAAACAGCCCACAAAAATCAGGGAAACCCCAGCCTTCATACGCACAAAGGAACAGCTCTCCAAGAAAAAAAAAACATCCTCTTGATGGCAACACAGGCCGAGAGCCTCTGCATGGTGCGTACTCACTCCGCCTGACCCCAGCAGCCCGGCAGGGAGGGTCTGGGAGACGCTGGAGGCGTGGAGCAGACATGAGGTTCTGGCTGGCACATCGCAAGATGATCACGGTCCTTTGGGTCAACGTTCCTTAATGCACAACCTGACTTCATCTGTTGTGCACGGCCAACACCATCCGCTTACGTAACTACGCAGAAGTTATTCAATCTTGTTTGCCTTCAGAGCAGCCTCTGTGATTCCAATTAGCCTGATACGCTTGGTGTTTGCTCACCGCAGACAGCTTTATGGGCAGGGAAGTGGGAAATCTAGGCGCTCCTAAGCACCTGTGCTCAGATCCCCTTATCTTGTGGAAGGACACTTCTGCACATGTCCCTTGATTAAATGAATCCAGGAATCCCGCAGGGCACAATTCTCCATGCAACTTACTGAAAACTGAATTATGTCAGATACAGTACCAGAAGTCATTAAGACCATTACTATTGACAGACATCAGTGCCCATAAAGATACGCTTTTGTTCTTCCTTATTTAGGACTGCTTAATCTTCATGCCACTTGTTTCATCTAAGAGATCTCCCACATCTGCCGGTAGTTTGGGCTTGCAGGCACATTTAGTTGCACTGCTCCATTGCCAGGGCACAGCAGCATCCTCAGAGCTCACAGTAGTGTCTCTCCTCTCTAAGACACCTCTGATGTTCTCACACCAGCCAGACCCAGTGTTTCCAAGATGTTCCAGGGGACTCCCCTGCTCAGAGCTGTGCTTCTGACTGGCTAGCACTCAAGTTTGCTCAGGACCATCATATTCAGACTAGCAGGTTTCTTTTCTTCTGCAGGTTCTCGTGGAGCGTTTTTGCAGGCTACCATGCCAGATTAATGCCTTGCATTTGGGGACTAAAGCAACAGGCATTTATTGACTGTCTCTTGCCACTGTACAGAGCAGTGCTGAATATTTGTCCATTCACTGAAAGTGCTTTCAAGATCTCACCTATCCTCTTCAGAGCTGCAGTGATGAATGGTCTTGATGAGATCATGAGGATGAATGAGTAAAAAATGAGAGATACTGAGCTGGGATGCCCATGATCTGACACTCAGCCGTAAATGATTAAATACAAACTAGAGCTTCAGCTGTTTCCCTGAGACATGGAACTGGGTGAAAGGAAAACAGCTACAGCCTAAGAGTACATATGACTCTTAGAGTCACACAGCACATGACCTGGAGTAGACACTACGCACTTCCAAGAATTGGGGATTCTTTTGCCAGATAGCATGCAGTCACAGGTCTCATGGGACTTAGTACTCCACTGGGATTCTCAGGTAGTAGCCATAGTCTGATGTGCCTCATCTGCAGCTGCAGTCGACCTCACCAGCAGTCTACACACTCTTAATTGCACTTAATGCTGTCAGGCTGCATTACCAAACAGGTACCAAAAACATTCCTGATGGTAAGGCAAAACCTTTAGTTGTTGCCATATGCCACTGCAGCCACCTCAAATCAAATGAGAGGAAGTCCCAGCTCAAGGCTGCCAGTTCTTCCCTCATCACCTGCTTCCCAGCACGGATGCCTACGAGATTCTTTAAAAAGGCACTGACCTGGGGCCTGGGTAGCCCAGAGGGGCACACTGATAATCAGCAAGGATATGCTGTGCAGTCATTTTTCTGAAAGCTAAGAGTTGATCAAATTGGTCTTCAGGAGGGAATTAGGCTATCTTAAATGTGGAATCCTCAAAACACAACAGAAATTACACCATTATATTATTATGCAAGAATTACTATGCAATTATAATAAGAAATCAAAAAGGTAGGTAATGCCATTTGCAGCTCTGATGTACTGATGCAAATATCAACCTCACCAGCATTACAACACAAATTAAATGTCAGTGCACCAGTGGGTGTTTGGGTAAATGATGCCTCAGCATGAGTATCTGTCATGCCCTCGCTGACTTCCACCTGCCTTTTCCCCAGCCAATCTGACCTCACTGGGGTGCTGGGTGTGTCTTGAGCATTACATCACGATGAAGACTATTACAGCTGTTGTTGTAGGAGACTCCTCTTCTCCTGCACCTCAGTCTTGCCTGCTTTTATGCAAAACTCTTGTGGGTAGCTGGATCACAGAAACGGCAGGTCCAACCCCCATTTTGCTAGATACTGGGAGAAGAATTGCTGCCTACTTACGGCTTCATTTTGCTGCTCCAAATGGAAGCAACAAGTCCAATCTTTGATGGGCACAGAATCTGCAAAATGGGAACTCGCTAGCTGTTCAAGGCAAATAACCAAAAGCACACAGGCAACTGATTTTCTAATACAGCGATGTGCTCTTCTGCTCCATCTACTATCTGTGCCTTACCTCAGTAAACCACGCTGTCATCAGAGGTTGGGGCAGCCCTATGACCTTAAGGGAGCACGAAGAAAATTATGCCCATTTGATATTAATGTAGCCAGTTGTATCACAGTTTATAACACTTTACTGTAATGCCATGGTAAGTACAGCCCTACGAGACCTCAGGGACCAGAGCATTACCTAAATCTCCCTTTTTTTTTTTTTTTTTGTGGGAGGGAGACTTCTGGGAAGATTTGGTATAAACAGATTGACAAAATAAAAGTATATGTGGAAGAAAAGGCATTGGCACCTCACTGCCAAGGACTAATTAATGTCTTTGTGAGGAATTTCAGCAAGAAGTATCTTGCTAAGGCTATTCATTTTCACTTAACACTGACAAAGATAGAGGCTGCTAGCACCTGCTATGCTTTTGATTGTCATTGTTAAAAGTAACAGTCTCCACAACAGCCACTACTGTGGCGAGCAGATCATCCCCGCAATTCATTGAGGCCGTGGATCCGGAATTTTACAGAACATCTGCAATCAAATCAAAAACTGTACTGCAGCTGGTCATAAAAAGGTTCACTCCATTTCTAGAACCTCCAGAGAAAGCAGCTACAAGCGGTGTATCGATTCCCTGTCATGCAATTAACTGACATTCACTTCCAACAATTGTCTGTGATTTCCACAGACTTATCACATGAGTGTGGTCATTGTATGTTCTAGGCACCTGAATTAGCTCTCCCCTTTTCAGTCCTGCTGAAACATCCTCCTTTGACATGTAGGCTTCAAATATACTCTTCTTCCTCCCTCGGGTGGGTTTATTTCGATTCTTTCTATCGCTTGATGTCGGGGCAGCAGCATAGGGTCCTCCTGCAAACAGAAATTCATAAGTGTTATCTTGCCCACCAAACTTCTCTACACATCTTAACAGCAGCTGTACAAAGGCTCTGTACTCCAGCTTGAACTTCTGAGAAGGGTTTGCCTAGAAATACTGGCACCCGACTTCAGAGCACTGAAAATCCTGGAATGATCACATTTTACAAATAATTAAGTCTTTTACAGATCATTTTAGAGTTAAGAGCATTCATCCCAGCCCATCTTTTAATAGCGCTTAGCACATGCTTCAAGGCATCTTATTCCTGAAGCATGTACGCACTCTGCTTTAATACCTCTGGGAGTTCCCAGTTGTCTAGGATTTATTCTGCTGTCTGAATTGCTCATTGTTTCTGTCTGCGATTCAGAGAGTTGTCTCTTCCTATCGAAGTTCTGTGGAGCTCTTGTAGATTCAGAGTTGTTTCTGGTCCTTGCAAACCCTCTCTTTTCTGCACCTGAAATCAAACACAAGTTTGAAATAACAGAGGAAGGAGGGAAGAAGCCCATTGCCAGCTCACGGTCCTCGTGAAACTCATGGTCTGCAGTGCTTCAGCACAAGTCACAATTGTGAGTCATGCTCTTTATCCAAAAGAAACGATGTCTTCATTAGCTCATTTGTAATCTGTTGGCTCTTCGTGCCTCTTAATCCACCACCAACTTACTTTAGCATAAACGAAACTCTGGAAATTACGATATTAAAGTTGGATACAACCCTTCCAAAATCCTGGGAAATTCATTAGAGCGTATAAAATGTGAAATTGTTCAACTGTTTCCAAAGCCCCTGCCTCCACCCCATTAAGCCCCCACATAGTGAGAAAATATAACTTCCCTGCAACTTGCATTTAAAATTACGTAGTTCAGGGAAAAAGGAAAAAAAAAATCACAACAACCCACCCTGTACTCATTAACTTTCGAGCTACCAGAGGCAGCAATGCACACGATGACAGTGCAAAGAAATGCCAAGGCTCCGAATGCCCAGCCTGCTCAGAATAGGCCACGATCGTATGAAAATATTCTGCAAAGACTCACCCCTTCCTTCCCTGCCATCACCTCAGACCCTTCCCTACAGCCAGGAGAGCAAGCAGCAGCTTCCAAAGCGTATGCCAACGCTGTTCCACGGATCAGCACATTGGAATGCAACCCAGCGCCGTGCAGCTGCCCTCTTGGCCCTCCACCTGGATACTGAACATGTCATCACAGCTTTGCCTTCCAGCCCCTCCTGGCTACGCTCCCTGGGTCCAAGCTTGTACCTGCAAGTCAGAAAATGTGCAATGCCAACTTATTTGCTAAGGGGCTATCCAAGTTACAAGGCAATTTATTTTAATTTCTTTTTTTTTTTTTTTTTTTTTAATGCACAGTATCCTTCACAAACTAAACTGGAAATCGCTTTATGGAATTAAACTGAAGCAGCGGGAAGAAAGGGTAAACAAAACACTACTTCAGCAGAGAGCTTTAAATACACGGTACAATAAGAAAAATCTGCTACTTTACCGGGTCACAGACAAAGCAACTTCCACATATAACAACAGGGAAATCAGCAGGAGGAGGGAGGGATCCTCCTAACTCAAGAGAGGAGAGACCAAGACAAGAAGCGGGACAGCTTGAGGTGCTGGCTCAGGCCAGCCCACAAAAATAATCAAATGCCACAGCAGTAGCTTCAAACAGGATGCTGAAATGAAGAGGGAACCTACGTGTTAAGTAAGGATAAGGGCAACGTAGCCTGGCCTTTTTCTACATGATCAGCCGCTTCACGCTCCCTACACACGCTTTCACAGAGGAGACCAGGGAGGCTGCAGCTGTGACACGACAAAAACACAACTGCAGATTTAGACTTCAACAGGTGCCCAAGAGGCGATGCTACCTGCACCGACCCCGTTATACGGAACTAAAATCATTTGATTTGCAAACGCCTGATTTGCAACTGCCCTAAGGGTCAAGGGATTAGGTTCAATAACAGAAACTTAAAATAAAAGCACAGGCTGGAGAGATCTGAGCAGAAGAGCATTTGAATTGGCAACACTGCAGGCTCTGGAGTTCTTCAGAGACATTTTCATGAAGGAACCTCACCTAAATACCGCAAAGAGAACAGGAAGCAGGATCTTAGGAAAATGATAAAAAAAAAAGCAAGGCCCTAGACCCAGCATGGTCAGGCAGCCTGGCCCACTGGAGGTCCTTCAAAATAGGTGAGGCAGATGTGTGCCACAGCCCGTCTGAAAGAGTCGTTTGTTCCTTGAGGTAGCGCAGGAGGTTACATGAGCTCTCAAGGTCCTCTCCAACCCTTGTTTCTATGACAGTGAGTCACCGAAAATACTATTATGAATTAGAGAACTCGGGATAAAGAGAAGGCTAAATCTTAGAAGGTAATTAAGGAGGAGCTGGAAAAAAAACAGAGAATTAAAAAGCAGGAAAAGGAGTATCTAGTAAGTTTGGAAGTGAGCTGAGAGCCAGAGGTGGCCTGCCGAGAAGAGCTGCCCCAGCACTTGCTGGGGCTGTCACTTCCCAAAATCCTGGGCCACCGCTGCCACAAGCGATGCACCACAGCAAGACACGGAGCAGCTCCTCTCCGTGCCAGAGGGAGACACCAGACGCAGTCACACACTTCCAATGCTCAGGCCTTCGGTTTGCTCTTCAGCGGTCCTCTTCATTCACTCAGGCTTGGACTCAAATCCAGAGAAAAAAATGTACTCCAACGACCAAGTTGTGCTTCAACGGAGCTGGCTTGCAAGCCGCTTTACACGCAGCCACTTTGGATAAATATCTGACCGCGTTGGCCTCGACATTTACAGCTAAACAAAACCAGCCCTGTTACAAAGCCACAGACAACTGTCACAATTAGCACTCAACTGGAACGCCTCTGATTCCACACCAGTGTCATTTCTCGTGTTTCTCCTTTTAAAGGGGAAAGGAAACCACAGGTTGCCATCTGTTTCAACCAGGCTCAGAATTTGCCTCTGTTATACACCTGTCCCTTAACACTGCAGGTTAGAAGTATTTCTCACGATGAGCTTTCCTGCTGACCAGCATTAATTAATATTAATTAATTAATATTCTGGTGGACAAACAGACATGGTTCTACAGAGCAAACGTTCAACAAAAATCTCAACAGATAGCGTAGGGTACATTGAGAATATCCTTCCTGAAATAACTGCAGGGATGGAATTGGTACAACTCTGTTCCAGCAGCAGCTGTGGCAGGATGCCTGCTTTTTTCTGCGCTGTTACAGTTGTGTGATTTGTAAGATAAAGTTTAGGATAAGGAGCAGCACGTAACGCATTCGAGGCATTAAATATTCAAAGACTTAAAAAATAAGTAAACAAATAGCATACAAAATTTTTTTTAAATCTTCAGTAGAGGTGAGACTGAAGTGGAGCGGCTGGGAGCTGAGGGTGGTTGGGAGATCCCAACCGGGGTGCTGAAGCACCAAACGTGTGCACGTGCAGAACCACTCAACGACTGAGTGCAGAGCAATGCTAGTGCAAGACGCAGACGCACCCACAGCGCAGCAAATACAAGGTGGTCAGGTACGAGCTTCAGGCTGCACGGATGGCACGGAGCTGCTCTGGGGATGCAGTCCCCGGGTCTTCTAGAGGCGGTGACGCTGTCAGCAGGAATTAACAGGAGTTACAAATTGAGGGAAGGGGGTTGGTTGACTGTTCCTTACCTGAAGTCCTCCTGGGGGGAGACTTTGGCTGTGACAACCTAGTTACCCGGCACGGAGGCTCCCTACAAAGGTGGCAGAGGAGCACCTAAGCAGGAGGAGGCAGCGGTTCTACACGCACAGCAGGGAAGCGCCAAAATCTAGCCCCGGGGGAGCACTCTGGGAAACAAACAGCTCCCACCTTCATGGCAGGAGAGGCACGAGAAGCATGCGGCTTGAAGACGGGCCCAGCCAGTGACTTGCTTTTACTCTGATGCAGGCACCACAAAAGGAGCAGAAGGGATGGAGCCGGAGGCTGGCTCCAGCTGGGACCCGCAGCCCAGCACCCGGAGCCCGAGCCCCGCTCGTCACACCTCCGCTTCAGCGCAGCGACATTGCGCAACGGCGCTTTTTGATCTTTCAGCCTATCTATTCATCTTATCTCGGGGAAAAAACTGCACACGGCAGCTTCCCAGAACGATCTGATCTGCCTTACAGGAAAAAGAGGCAGTTAGATGGTTCAGTTTAGCTTATTTCAACATAATTCAGGCAAAATCACTCGATAGCTTAGGTTTAGGAAATTACTGCATTTAATTTCACATCTATTAGTCAGCTGATCAACTAGATGGTCAACTAAATCAACTGATATGTTCAACTAAACGTGAACTTAGCAAGGCCAGGGAGTCTTTAATTTTCATACTAAAATTTGCATATTACTTCCTGTAAGAAAGGACCAAGATCCTAAATTTGATTTGCCAAAACTAAAACGTTTCCAACTGCCTACTAACACGTGGCAAGCTGTTTGACTACTACCAGCAGGGACGGAAAGGATTTCTTACTGAATTTTCATTAGCACATGCATGACTCCTTGGATGCAGCTCATCCAGCATCAACTGGTTTTACCTGAAAGCCCAAAGTAAATCCCAATATACGGTCACCTCTGTATAGCACTCCCGTTCCTGTCAAAGGACATCTACTTTCACTCGCCATTTTTACCTCCTGTTACACGTCCAGCTGTCACCAACCCAGCTCTCCCGGCAGGGACAGGAGCACCTGAGAGCGTCGAACCGTCAGCATTAGCTGGAAACTGCCCCAGAGGTCCCACCCCACCAACAGCCACTTCAATGTGTTCCTTCTTTTTAATAAAAAAGACGTGACGTTGAAGGGAACTATATCCCCCATTATTATGAACTTTTTCAGCACTAAATACTTCCATCTACTACTTACATTATCGGCCCAGGACCGGGCCTGCTGGCTCTGCCATTGCTAAGGGGATTTTCCATCGCTCCCCGGTGTTAGATCATGATCTACATGTGCAAAGGAATCTTTCAAATACCATCGCTTATCCAGTTAGTGTAAGCATGAAAAGAAGCAGAAGCGTATCCCAGAACTGATAACATGCAATAGAACAATCTGTTATCAGTTAATGAGATGCTCTCAACACATGGTTACTAAATATTTGTCCGTATTCCTCCAATGGTTCCCTTCATAGCTGACACATTGGGATGACTTAAGCCAATTTCCTTCAAACCTTCCAAGAGGTTCCCTGACATTTAATTCTTCAAGAGAGCCCAGCTATGCAGTTACTAAGCCACTGGAAGGATACACCCATCAGCCAGAAGGCACGGCACGGCGGCTACCCGTGGTGACCCAGCATTTCCCACCCAAAACTCAAGGATTAACCCACTAAAGGCAAGGAGAACTACTCCAACACCAGCCCCTGCTTAGCTCTGCGCTCTCGTCTCAGCCCGGCTGAGCTAAACAGAGCATGTTCCTTCCCATCCCCAGTAAGGACCCCAGGAACAGAGTCCAACCACAACACAACCCCAGGCACCAGCTCACAGATCGCCAAGTTCAAGCTGGCCCTTGGGCTCCTGGTGGAGCTTGCAAAGCAAGTTTTAGAAGCCAAACTCTGTCTTTTAGCAAACGAATGCTTTCTGCTACCCACCAAGAAGTCCTGCCTGCAACTTTACTTCACTATGGAAGCTGACATATAACCGGGCACATTAACAATCCCAGAATGAAAGTTCAGCCTACAGAAACCCTGCCTGGTTTTGAAGACATCTAGGAACCCAAAAATCCCAGATCCCAGTGTCGATGCAGCTGTACCAGGCAACTACTCCTTTCTTTCTCCAAAGTCGAATAAATTCTACTAGCAAAAGCATATTTTGCCAGTACAAAGTGCCTTAACATCAGGGAGGTTTTGCTAGGATCCCCACATCTTCCCCTTTCATAGATGTAAACAGGCAACGTAAAAGCTATTTGATATATTCTGCTGCTCAACGGAGCCTCCAAAAGAGCTCCCTCTCAAAATCCAAAAGCTGAAACATGTTTGTTAAATTGTTTTTAGCTTCTAATGCACCAGCAACATCCAGTACATGCCATTTCATAGAAGTGACTAACTCATACCCCAAGCACTTCAATGACCACTACAACATCCAGGATCAGATGACCTCACATGGGCAAAAACAACAAACACCAGCAGAGAGATCTCAAACGCGAGCTATGACAATAAAAACACTGGTCGTAGACAGGTCACAAGTAACCAGCTATTTATGTTTTCAAAAATATTTTGTGGATTTAAGAGATTAAATGTCCCGCTAATGGTAACAGCCAAGTACTTTTTTGTTCTGTTTCGTTTTAGAAGGAAAAACACAAAGACAGCTGTCGGTGTAGCTGTTCAGAGAAAGACTTCTGTACCAGAAAGAAAAAGGATACTCCTTGAACAGTATCTCAAGCAAAATGCTGTGCTAGTGGCCCAGCAACACAAACAGGACCAAAACCCACGCACCACGCTCCCCGCGAGCTCAGCTCCACTCCAGCCCGTGCTCGGGATCAGAGGGAGCTCAGCTCCCCGAGAGCCTCAAACCACGGCCACCTTGATGCATTTACAGCAACGGGTTAAATAAAGCCGACGGTTCAAGATGAAAGACAAAGCAATAGGGAGAAATGAGGATGTCATGGGAAAGAATTCATTAGAGATTTAGGAGTGGAAAGGCGAGACTTGGAGATAGGCTATCAGTTCGGTGAGGTTCCATTGCAGCAAAGACTTTCTGGAGATAAGCCTGGTAGGCAGTATGTCAAATGTTCAATCTGTGGGCTAAGAGAAAGTCTGAGAGCACGTTCTCCTTACCACAAGCAAACAAATCTCTGATGAAGCAAACCCAAATAATCCTGAACTGAAGGTTCTGCAACACTCCCGTGCTGCACCGCAATTCAAAAAAATCCAGGACTGCGCCACGGAGCTGAAGGGAGATCCTACAACATGACCACGGGTCCTCCTAAACTGGAGAGGATGTAGGAGATCTGAAGTTACCTTAATTTAACAGTAGGTAAATTTCTGGGAAAGGGAGTATCGTGGTGGAAGAGGAAGGTGACATGGCAGCACTACAGGGATTTGGGCAGATGGCAGATTGCATAATTAAGTTTAAAGTTAATTAAACGGTCATTCAAAGAAGAGAAACAATGCAGACCTACATTTACATGCGTGGGCTCGGCCAAAATGCAAATCATATGCAAATGTCCTGAACCGAGGGGGTGATGTATTGAAATTTGGCTGCCAGGCCTCGCTCCCATGCCCACCAGTTTGCACTAATTGACCCATTATGACGGGCCACTGGGGCCCAGCCACAGCGTAAACCCAAGCTTCCCACAGTCTAGACAAATCAAAAGAGAAGACAGCCCATGCACGCACCTCTGAAACCTGATTTCAGAATTGATTCAAAGCAACCAGTTCCTCCTGCAGCAGCCCAACTGGTCACCAGTAAGAGCAGCCCCAGCCGTGCCGGCCAGCAGCTTGCCCACCAGTGCGGCCGCGCTCTTGTGCCAGGATGTGGTCCGGCCATCGGCCATCTGCGCGCCCGGGAACAAAGCCGGAGCATCCTCTCGTCCTGCCTCTCTGGGAAGGGTGATTCTCCCAACATATTTGGCAGGAAGTCTGCCAAAACCTGCACAGAAGGGTTGGAGGAAAAAGCACAAAGGGAATCCTGGTCCCATGGGGGACGAAGGCATCCTGCGCCCCAGCCGGTGACCAGCGGGACGGAGAACTATAGGCTGCCATGGTTTGAGCTCACAGGGCTACAAGCTGCTTGTGGAGCTGACCATGCCGCTGCATTTGGCTGTAAAAATTCAGATCCTGGAACATGCCACTGAGGATGAAACATCCCCACTGAGAGACGGAGGTAGCAAAAAATGAAGTGGCACGTCCATGGATACAAAGGAGAGGCAGAGACAGAAGCACACTTCCAGACTCGTGCCCAGCTCACTCTGCATGGTGGGAAGCTCACGTTGCCGCTGCTGTTTTGCTTTAAGCTGCAGCACGGGCTCAGTCACAACTATTGTGTTGTACGCCCTCAGATTTCAATATGGACCTAGGGAAAATGAAAAATGGTGTTGCTGACTTTGGCTTTCTGAAAGGGCCCGTGCTTTGAGGGAAAAAAAATGAAGTGAAGAAAAATGCACAATGGATTCTTTCTGCTGCAGAAAACAATGCTGTGGAAACGGCTCCCGCCTGCCAAGATCATGTGCCCGCGACACCGTGCTTCCTCTTGCAAAACACTCCCAAGCATCCTCACGCCTGCAAGACTCTGCCTTCAGTAACTCAGACAGTAATTGCAGCTTTATTCAATTCCTCAGCGAGGTTTGTGTTGTAGGAATACTACAAGCGCAAGAGCCAAAGATACCATTCCAGGCTCTGCACTAGGGGTTGGTGACGAAACTCATTTAGTAGCAATAGACTAAAAGTTTATCAAAATAGTTACTGTGCTCCAGCTGCGTGCGGCAGCTCAGCGGCGTTGTCAGGGAGGGGATACAGCTCTTCTGGTTTTCAGGACTCTCTGTGAACCTGCTCCACCCTGCCCGTGACCTTCTCACCACCTACCCCGCCTGATGACTGCGCTCCTCCAGGCTTCCACTCCTGCCTCGGGATGTGGGTCAGGGCTGCTTCCACGGCCCCCCGTCCTTCCCTTCGCCCAAATCGTCTTCCACAAGACATTCGGCTCTTTGTTTCGTCCAGCTACGATGCGAACGGGCTCGTTCAACACTTCAAGAAAAAAAAACACACTTCGAAAACATAATACCGCGGAAGTTCTCCCTTTGATTTCCCCGGGCTTCAAGCAAGCTCCTCGAAGATCAGAAGAAGTCAAGAGGCTTTGAAAGGCACCTGTCAGGAGGTGCTAATGCACTAGGAGATGTTAACAGCCAAAAATGAAAGAACTGCTTTCAGATCCATGCATATCCCGAGGTTACCATATGTGCTGCAGAATAAAACAACCTGCTGAGGAACCATTCCCCGTGCTGCCCGCCCTATGTATTAGGTACGTAGTTCATGGCCCTTAGTACTGTGGCGGAAAAAAAGGTTTAAAAAAACATACAAACAGAACAAAATGCCTTGTTGCTGCCAGCTTTTATTTACAGAAAGGCGGAAATAGTCTCCAAGGCATGACCTGCCCCATACATCTGCGGGCTGCAGCTGCTAGCGTTGACATCTTCCTTCAGCACCCGGGAAGTTTTTATTTTTGTCACCGAAGACATCATTTTACGCGGTGGGTCCCAACATCTTCTTTTCCATCCTGCCCCAGCCAAGTTACAACTCTCCATAGCCTGGATTTCCCCACAAGAGGGAGTTAGGGACATGCGGCCCACAGCACTTTGCGGAGCAGGGGCTGGAGGTGGGAGGGCGAGGGATGGCCACCAGCACGCACAGGCCACGGGAGCCACAAGCAGTGGCCGGAGAGCTGGGCAGCAGCGAGAGCCCTGCAGCAACCAAGGCCTGCAGAGGAATCGCAATGAGCTGCTGATGACTGCTGCAAAGCGTGTGTCCTGCCTCAGGACCCTGTGTAAAGATGGTTCAGAGATGGTCTGAACAGGCCAGAGCTGACTGGGGTGTGTGGCTGGCTGACCTCGTGGATAGCAGAGGATAGAGGGCTTTCCGAAATTAAGTCCTGTTTGAACTACAGCACGCTTTGGAGTAGGGGGGAGAATTTCTTATCGAGGCTTTTAAATGTGCCGGTAAGAGCCCACATAGCACAAGCCTTGGCAGAACTGTTCCAGTGGTCATTTACCCTCCCTGCTAAATTGTGCTTTATTTCAAGCCTGGATTTGTTTAGCCTCAAATGCATTATATCATAATCCGCTCAACTGAGTAGCCTATTACTGAACATCTGTTCCCCATGTAGGCAATTTGCTGAGAGCTCCCTTCCCCCAAGCACCTCTTTGATAAGTAAAGCAAGGTTCCTCACATCATTCACTCGTGATCCCAGCGTTTTCATCTTCCTCGTGGCCCTCCTCGGAGTATTCATCAATTCATCACCATCCTCCCAGAACAGAGGGCATCACCACAGGACGCAGCACTCCAGAAGCTGCTGCTGCTGCCGTGCCAAAGACGCACGCAGCCCGTACTCCATCTTGCAATTCCCATGCTCGTACATTACCCTCTTGGCCACATTTCACAGGAGGGGGATGTTCAGCTGATTCATCCATCAAAAAGCTCCAAACTTTTTTTTTTGTTGTTTTTTTCCAAGCTGTTGCTTCCCACACTGGGCTCCTCGCGCTGCTCGCATGGCTCTGCGCAGGCCCAGGACATGGATTTTCTTCTGCCTGCTCCCAGCGCACCGAGCGATGCAGGCGGCTGCCAGTGACCGCCCCCGTTACCCAACGCTCCCTGCAGGCTCCCAAGAAGCTCTCGGCCATGCTTGCGTGTTCTCTTCCTGGTCATCGACAGAAGCATTAAACAGCACAGGGCAGAACGCGACCCTGTAGGAACCGGCCACACCTGTTGGTAAATGTGGCTATAAATTGAGAACCGGTAATTAGTTCAGCCAAGCAGCTTCCAAGCCATTACACCCGGGCTGCGATTCCACCAAGCTCCAGCTCAGAAGAAACTGACACCGAGGGAACTCAACAGAACCTTGGCTACAGAAATTGATGACAAAGGTGAATAACAGTTTGACAACTAATTAAAATTTAAAATCAATTCTTGGAGTAGCCCATTGTGTTGTTTTTTTTTTTTTTTTTCCTGGGACTGACATCCCACGGACAGACCCGGTAGTCTGAGCTACACGATGGACGCCTAATTTCAGAGATTGGAGCTAAAGAAGGAAAAAACAGTCAAAAAAAGCAAGTCAACAGTAACAAGCATCTCCGCTGATGAACACCGGCACGTGAAAGATGCTGCTGCAGGGAGACAAAGGCTTTGCTGCTGGATGCGAGGGCTCCTGCCACAGAATTTGGTCCCGCTGCAGCTCGGCGCGCTCAGGGCTCTGGTGACGGGCACGGAGGGCGATTATCAGATGGGATACCAAACCCACAGACGCTGCACGGCAGGATCTCATCTCCCCAGGAGAGGATACATCAGATATTAACTCACATACTAGAGCTGATGTTAGCCAAAAGCACTAGTTGCACAAGCTTCAGGAATGCAGCATTTTTCCTATCAAAAGCAGCCCAAATTTATGTTCGCGATGACGTTGCTGAACCATTAGGGAAAGGAGCATCCTATCTCTCAAGTGTTTCTCAGATGGGGCAATACAGTAAATCCAGCTTTCCCTTCCCTCCCATATCCTATTACTATGATTAACATCACCTAAACACTACATTAGACTTGGCAAGATTAGCTACATTTAAGAGATTTCCACAGCAACCAGCATTCTCCATTTATTGAGCTGATTCTGTGGCCTTTGCTCCATCGCTGGCTCACATTTACGGGTGCCAGATAGGGAGATAGCAGCATTCTTGAGCACTGAATTTCTCCACGCAAGAACTGGAAGGCTCGCCGCTAAAAAGTAACGATCTTAAACTCGCCTTGCAAGGAGGTTTCCCTTCTATCGTTTTTCCTTCAAAGCTCCTGCAGAGAAACGAAGGCAAATACAAAATGTGCTGCAGCGTATGACAGAAAGACAGAAGCGCTGTGATTTTGCCATCTTATTAAGCCTGGTATTTCTTGATCAGCTGTGCCCATCAAGCCCGCAGGAAAGCCATTCCAAGACATTTCCGTCACCTATGCTGAACCTTGCAAATGTCAGGATTGCAGCCACAAACACAACAACTCCATCCAACAGCAACAATTGTGCTTTTTTTTCAAGCTACGATGCTAAACACCAGCATGCTTGCCAGAGACACTCCTCTGTGGAAGCTGCCCAAGCTGGTTAAGTATCACAGACCGGGCAAATAAATGCCAAGCGTCAGACAAACAGTAAATCAGAAGGGGCCACGGGAACCTTGCGCTGTCTCAGACAAAGCATGCTGCGACCCAGGAGCTGGCTGTTCCCTCTCGGGGGGCTGCTGACGCTGACGGATGGGCAAGGCGCCTCCGCCGCATCCAAGATTTTCATGAGGAGAGCCACAGGAGGCTACCTGGCGGTCGGTGGGGGTCTCCTTCCCAAGGAGGATGGCTGCAGGTACAGATGGAGACGGCGTATCTGAAAAATCTGAACTTATTTCGGAGCGATCAGCCTTCAAAGGAGCACCAGCATCCTGTCCCACCCCAGCTTTCAGCACCAAGAAAGCCGCCCCCCTCTCAGCTCTTGCAGCTCCTGACATCCTTTGAAATTGAGCGTGGTTGGGAGACGGCGTTCCCAAAGATCATCCTGCACCCACCTTTGGAGGGCACTTTTCTTATGCAGAAACTTGTTTTTTGGTGGGTTTTCTTTAGATTTTTCCAGCAGACTAACAGCAGCATTCCCCCACAAACAGGCTGAGGAGCACACGTACTCAGAAAGCAGCCACAGCCTTCCTGCCCCAACTAAAACACAGCTTGTTCTAAACTACTTACCAATAACGTGATACATCACAGGTATTTAAGACGAAGTTTCACTTAGCAGCCATGCAAATCTCAGCTACCAGCATGTGACAGACAGATGCTGCAGAGTTAGTACTTCTGTCCTCAAGGAAAAGGGGTTTTTAAGCTCTTTTATGGCAGAAACATCAGGCAGTGGTCTGTCTGAAAAGAGATTCTGATGACTAATGCCGGATTGAAGTGGGAAAACCCTTGGAGCCTTTGATCAAAAAACAGAAAACAACCCAGAGGTCTTCATGAAAGACATTCTGTTAAGGGAACTTTTTGTTAGGGAAATTTTAACACCCAAAGACCCTAAAGGATTGGAGATCTAGGGAGAAAAACTAGCAGGGAAATCGCATGAGATGAAAATCTGTGAGCATCATAATTTAAAGTGACGCTTTAGACTGATTTTCTGCTTCATTATGGTTTAAGAAACTTCAGAACAGGAGGCTTCACAGCAATTATGCTCGCAGAGGTTGGAGCCGCGCAGAAAGGAGCCTCGATCTGTGCCTATATGCAGCAAGCCAGACTGCTGAACCCGTACAGTGAACCCATGTGCAGCTGCACAGCTGCTACACCTTCCAGACAAGGGACAGCAGAGGGTTGTTCAAATCCAGAGCTCCCAACTGCGAAGCTCTTTGGGCAACCCAGATGGTGACAACCTCCACTAAATCTCTGCACAACGCTGGGGAGCTGGGGCAGGGAGAGGTGGGAAAGCCCCCCAAAAGAAGAACAAAGATCAGCTCTTGGTACAGGAGCTACAAAAACTACAAAGCCAGCGGGAGCTCAGCAGGACTTTCTGCTGAAAGCCCCACGGGTAGGAGAGCAGGCAAGGGGCATCATGTCACAGCAGAGACATCTCTTAACCAAGGAAAACCAAATTGGCCATATAGGAGAGAGGACGGATCCTGAATTTCTCCGAACAGAGAAGAAAGCAAGGCGCAGGGGTGCCCATATGCATTTTAGCGTGTTGCTTCAATCTGCATTTCTTGCTTCACCCCACAAAGTTATTTCGGGATTTTTACAAAGCCTCTGGTATGCTTTGTTTTCAGGCAGCTCTGAGAGATGAAACATCTTACAGCAATTATAGGAGACCCATACACAAATACGCGCACACGCCAGTAGGAGCTATGCAGCTGATCCTGAGGACGCACAACTGCACAAAGCCAGATGATGCTTCTCTAAGCCTGCATCCCAGCTCCACAGCTGGGAAACAACCTCCTGAGCACCAGACGAGGTGGAGGGAAAAAAAATGATTTGAAGAAAAAACGTCAGGCCCGGTGCAGAAGGAACCAGCCTCATGAGTAACAGGATGTTTCAGCCTGCTGTGACGAAGCATCCTCGCTGATAAGTGGCAGGTTCCATTTGCTAATTACAGCTCACTCCAGGACAGGGCTATTTTCAAGTTTTAAGCATGCTGCTCCTCAAGTTCACCCAAAGCCAGAGCTCCCAAGTCAGCCTTTTCGCCCACCGTTCATTCCTTTTTAAGGGCGATATGTCAGTACAGCCGGACAAGTGGCTGACAGAGCAGCACTCAGTAAGAGCAGGCACTATCTGCAGAGCCAGGAGGGACTGCCGTGGTCAGCCTCCTAATTACCTGCTGCCGAATTATTTCTGTCCTCCAAGACAGGGCTTGGGACCTTACAGTACGGAATGACAGCGGCAATCACGACAGGGGATAAAACAAAGTGCAATTTCAAATCAGCTCCTCCTGCAAAGCAGCCCCCCAGAGGCACTCGTGGGCTTCGCTTCTGGGTGAGCGGAGAAAAGCACCAGGGGGATCGTCAACAAGGCAAGCTCCCTTCCGAAGAGCCAGAGAGCAATTTGGGCCAGCCTATACCCGAGTGGTTTTCCCCCACCTAAGACAAGGAGGTGTTGGAATTAGCAAGGATACTGCCGGCAGCGAGCTCCAGGGTCAGTGACGCTTGCTGGGGCTGCACAAACCTCTCTGCTTGCCCCCAGGGCCGCAGGAACTGCTGCACCACTGAAAGGACACCAACAGGGACCCGCTCCTCGCTTCCTGAAGCCTTCTACAGAGCACTCAAAGGGGTTTTTCAGCCCTCCTCCTCCTTAAATTTTAGCGCTTTCAGTTTTAGGCCACGGCTAAACCTGAGCTGTAGAGATGTTAAGAAGAAGACAATGAAACAAAGCAGTCTAAAGAGAGATGCTTGGCTTTGAGATTAGCTCAAAGAGCCTTTTGGTAAGCCTACTACAGCCCAGCAGAGTTAATTTGTGAGGAAATGTCACCACTGAAAAGGTGATACGCCTCGCTGCTGTGACAGAAGCAATTCTTGCCCCCAGAGTTTCACAAGCCTTGATTTAAACTGATCAAACCAGACACCTGCCTCTGCAAGGGAATATGACATATAACAGCATCAAGAGAAAAAGACGAGCTTTGAAGTGGGAAAATATTAATCTGGTAGTGTGATGTGTGAGATCTTCTACTTAAACGCTTGCATTAAACCTTTATTTCACTTCAACGGGAGTACTAAAATATACTCACACTGAACAGAAAAGACATCTGTCCGAATCAAATTACATATATTTTTTCCTCTTTCTTTCCTCCCCAGGAAACTGTTTTCATGCCCCTGCAAGTGTTCTGGAGTGTGAGCAGTCTCAACTTACACAGGAGGGTGGCTCGGGAGGCATGCAAGGGAAAGAAAAGGAAGGGTGTCACTTAAGCAAATAATTTCCCAATAATCTTCCCCGCAGTGTGAGTTTTCCACCTGGGAGGTCAAACACGATGGCCAACGTTCTCTGCTCTAGGTCTCCACACTAAGCTTCTAAATAGCTACTTTTCAAAGGGGTTGTAAACCTCGCTCCCAAGAAAGCAGGAGGGAACTGCAGGTGCTTACTCCGGAAAGCCAGGCTACTTTTAGATGAAAATCCACACAGGCAACTATCGTTTTCATTGTTACAGCTCTAAGTCTGCTGGACTTTTCATTTAACAGACTTTTTACAGAAGCATTTTCTTAAAACTCGGGATTCCTCCACTTCTGGTGGGCAGCCTTTCTGATCCACTTAATTTTTTACGTTTCTCCTCTTTAGACAGGTGTTTTTATTTTCTTAATACCGGAGGGCCTTTCCAGAAGGGGTAGGAAGGGTTGACACATCACTTTCTCCCACGGCAGAAAGACAGAAATTAAAAAAACAGCTTCAAAGAATCACAGAAGACAATGCACAAACCACCAAAGTTTGCTCTGAACAGAATGAATCCATTAAAGACACGTCACACTGAATACACTTATTGATTCGGGCCAACTTTCAGAGTCTAAAACGCTGTTTTGCAACTTTGCCTTGATCCTTCAGGGTGGTGAGGACGCTAAAAATACAAAACCCTGTGGCTGGTGAAATTTACAACATACATATTCCTGCAGAAATCCTCACCAAGGATTAGTGCCTCAACATCTGGCGGTGCGTTGGACACAAGCCCTGCATTTACTCCGGGAGGGCCCAAGAGGACCTGACGCAGTCTCCAGGGGCCAGGCTTGATTTTGGATGAGGAACCAAGAAAACCTTAGGACACTTCTCAAAGCTGCAGCACCTAAAGCAAGGCCGTCTCCAGGAAGCAGCCCATCGATCTAGCACGCAGTGGCTGCAGCAGCAGGGCTCTCGCAGCGGTGTAACAGCCGGACAGAGGTGCCCAGACCCTTTCCACTAGGGTGATACTCCAGGCAAGGTGCCGTCAGGCCACGCTTTCCCACAGAAGTGACAGCCCGTGCCACCAGTGTGCAAGCTTTACAGCAGAAGCTGTTTACTCTTCTTCCAGCAGGTTATTTTCTACTGGCTTTGATTCCCTGAACCAGCAGGAGGAGGAGAAGGGAAGGGCAGCCCGGACCCAGAGCAGCCCTGATTTAGATCAGCTCACACGGCTCTGGGTCCACATCTCAGGCCGCTGCCCGTACCCGTGCAATTAGCTGGCACGGCGTCAAATTCGATTTCTGTAAAGGGCAACACCCAACACGAACAAACTAACTAGTCCAAACTAACATCAGCATGGAGTTTGTTAGCTGCTCTTCCTTACTGTCCAAAAGCTACCAGTTAGCTGAAGGGTAAAAGGCAGTCAAGTCCCTTACAACAGCCAGCGTGACAAGCACGGAATTGTTACCATGAGACACACCAGAAAAACCCTCCCAAAAACGAGGCTCTTCCATAAACGTTAGCAATCTGCTTGTGTTCAGTGTCTAATTATGATCTGTCTTGAAAGAACTCATGAAAGTTTACCAACTTTAGCACATAATCTAGCACATAATTCTACTGTCACAGCCTCCAAAAATACAGCGAGCCCTGTAAAAAGCGCATTACTTGCCACTCTTGACTGATAGGGCATAGATTTGCAAGTGATTCAGTTAAACATTTACTTGATTTCAAATCCAAACGTTGTGATAGACCTCAGGCCCCTCTCGTACCCAGCTGAGACATTGATCTCTTCTACTTGTTACGGAGAATTTAATGCAGTGACATTTATGAGTTCCTCCAGTAGCGGTTCATAAGATCAGGCTATTTCAAGTATTTCACCATAAATATCATTCAGAGGAAGTTTTAACCCATTACATCAGGAGATCAAATTTAAACTGCCTGGCTTTGGCTGCTTGTAAATGCTGTGATTTTTTTTTTTAATAAAGAATTTTATCTCTGTAAGTTGGCTTTTTGCCCTGACCGTTGCATTTAAGAGGCACTCGCCGTGCTATTGCAAGATGTATTCTCTTTGTTACTAACAGTAAAATTTACTAGAGTCAACACCCTGTATCAGGAATTAGATATTATACAGGCATCTTAGCCCCTGAGTATTAGACAGGCTTGGATGCTCTACAGAGGCTAAGCAGCACTCCAGATCCAACAAAGCGATGCAGAGGGAACTGTGACTTCGCCTTGAGCCAGCTCAGATCCAGCAGCCTTATTAATTTGGACTCCGCCCCACAGAAATTGGGCTCTCCTAGTCTTGAGCTGGTCCTGGAAGCAGCACAGCCACATTCACAGAGCCCGTGCCAGGGGAACGGGCCCTGCCAGCGCCAAGCTGGCTCCACACGAAGACATTTGCACATGGCAGCGTGGCGTACTTGTAAAGCAGGACGAAGCCACCCCCAGGTAACTAAGGGCTGACTAACTCGGACAGAACAGAACTGGCTCGCGTTAACTCCCTCATGACTAAACCATCACATTCAATTCCAGGGTAATTGCAGCAAAATGGACCAAGCAGGTCATTAGATCAAACTCACCGTGGACGTGGCCTGCAGACAAGTGACTGCTTTTCCTGGCATTTGCTGCCAGCACATCCCCACCAGACTGCTCAGTCACCAAGTGTCCAGCTGCTGGGTCCGTGCTGGCAGGACACCTGCCTCGTTTCTTGTGTTTCTTCCTCCACATGTCCTCCTCGTCCTTCTCGTCAGAACCAGACGACCTCTGCAGAGCTGCGCCGTGTCTCAGGCTGGTCGACGCTCTCCCACCCGGGGCATCACTCACGTTTGACAAGTCGCCTGCAGCTCCGTGCTGATGCACGTAGTAGTCTTCCTCCGCCTCCAGGTCTCCTTCTAGGTTAACGTTGGCATTTTTTCTATGGGAACATCTGTTGAGGATGGATTTCTCGCTCTCAAATCCCCCAGGCACGGGCTGTTCCAGGTGAGGCGCTCTGCCTGGTGAATAGCTGTGCACGTTCAACCCGTTCCTGGCCAGGTTATCCTTCGCCAGTCCTCTCCTCAGGGGTGGGTCCAGGTCCAAGCTGAGGTCGTTGCAGGTGCCGTCTTCCAGCTGCATCTTCTGCGCGACGTGATTCATGTAGGACCGGAATCGGCCGCTGTGGTGCTTCTGCACGAGCCGAGCGTAAGCGTTCTTCTGCGGGACGGCGGGCTTGCTTACTCCTTCCTTGGCACCTTGGGCAGAAGCGCTTCGCACGTGCCCCTGGGGATCCATAGTGCAGCAAAGGGCCAGACTTCAGAGTTATAAACAAACACAGGGGAAAAGAAGGGTCATTTTCTTGAAACAAAACAACAAATCATTGCCTACGCTATAAGAGGCAAACGTTTAGTGAATGAGAACGTGTTGGCCTTCACAGAAATCCCAGGGTGATAAACTGCTCCGCGGGGGGGACGGGGTTTCACGCTGCAGCCAACACCTGCCCTGTACCAAACCACTGTTGGTAACCACAGCCTGCAAGCCATAGCTGCCCACAGACCACACAAAATGGGGACTTTTGTCCCAGTGCTGACACCCCGAATATAACTGATTCCTTTAATCCTCCCTTCTTTGCCTTTCAACAGCCCAGCTAAACTAAGGGAATAACTGACAGGCTGCCAGATGTGCCAGTGCTGAGGTTATCCGAACTAAACCTCATCATGGCCAACCTGAAGCCTTTGAAAATAACTGCATCCTCACTGAAGTACCTACAGGTTGCGGTAAAAATCAGGTATCGCTTGTCAGCTCACCCGCACAGTGAGGAACTCTAGTGGATTATACAGAACATTTGCTCCGAAAACCAACACTGACCATTTCAGCCTGTCCTACTAGCCAAAAACTTGTTCCCACTGTGACTGACGTAAACTAAACTCCCTCACACAACTAAGTATCTTGCAAGAGCCCATAATTCTTAGTGATTCTTAGCGACACACTGGCTCCCATTCTGTCTAGCCCCCGTTTCTGCAGGGGATGTTATGCCCTCCACCTTTGCAGCATGAGTATGGAGCTTAAGTAGATCAGGCTTTCAATCCTCTTTGAGCTGCTTTAGCTTTCAAGCTTGTCTCACTCCAAAATCTAGTAAATTGTCCTCAGCTCCTGTTAAGGTAAATTATAAGCGTGGACGGGACAAATCAATGATTTCTGCTGTATCTAACACCAAAGAGGAATACAAAATATATTGATAATGTACACCAGGGCAACTGTTGTCTCCTGCAGGGCCCCATAAAAATGCCTTTTTCCCTTCAAGGCACGTTTGAAGCTGAACAGCTGAATTTCACCCCAGCTGTTACGGTGAGAACTTCGAGGCCGCACTGTCACCTTTTCTATGCCAAAACTGAAAGGCACTGGGCTCAGAGCTAAACCAAAGGACCCTGTCCATGAAACCTTTCTTTCTTCACTTCCCTGAGCACAGGAGTGTTGGCAGGACAGAACGCAGAGTTCAGCAGAAGAGAAATTTATATTCCCTTCCCTACTCCCACCACGGTGGAATTTTTCTTTGCCCTCAGCCAGTTCTCAGCTCCCTTTTGCTGCAGTTGCACGGAGGACGAGCCCCCATGCAGCCTCCTGTACCCACATACTGCCTGGGCATGGGGCACCCAGCGGAGATGAAGGGTTGCGGAGCTGCCTCCTCCTCCTCGGTGCCTGCTCTGACCCTTCCAGAGAAGCAAGGCGTGTTGCGACTAGATTTGCTTAAGTAATTGGGCACGGATGTGAACAGACTTCACAATACAAAGCAAAAATTAAAAATCCCTGAATCAATAGGAAAAATTCTTTGTGTGGTTTGCGCTTCTCGTTCCTAAGATTTTCCATTGGTGCTGGCCAATAGCTAAACTTTTCTAATAGACTGACCTGCTATTACAAAACCCTCGCACGGGGAGGTCTGCAGCGGGCTCCCTTTTTAACGTCACCTTCGCCAGCTGCCAGCTGAACAGAAGCAGATAACATTGACAAAAGCCTGCGAGGCTACTCTCCAAACACGGGTTGAGGCGGACAGGAGTTTGCCATCTTTATCTACAAGGAAAGAGCAAACACCTGCCTCTCGCCTCCGGCTCCATTTCTGTAAGGTTAGCCACGTAAACGGAGCATAGACGAAAAAAAGGAGGGGGGGGGGGGGGGTTACAGCCCCTGCACACCACACTTTGGTTATTAGCTTCCCAAGGGCGGCCACCCAGGCCATGGAGGGAGGGCAGAGGCGGGCGAGGAGCGCACCCCCCTTGCTTTCACCCACAGGGGCAGCGGGGGGGGCTCCAGGCCGGCTGTGCGGAGGGAGACCCCCGGGGGTCAAGCCCTCCCCCCCCCGACCCCATCCCCACGGCTCCCCAAAAACCGGGCAGCGGGGGGGGGGGCTTCCCAAACCGCCAACGGGGGGCTCCTGAGGGCTCTGCGGCCAGGGCAGCCCCGCCGGCACCTCCCCACCACCCCCAGGGGACCGCAGGGGCCTGGCCCCGGGCCCTGCCCCGCACCCCGGAGGGAGCCACGGGGAGGGAGGGGGGGGAGCACCGGGACGGCGCTGCCACGGGGCTCGCAGCGCCCGACAGCCACCGGGGAACCGGCTCCGTCCCCCCCTCCGTGCCCAGACCCCGGGCCCGGGCTCTCGGTGCGAGGAGGGGGGGGCCCCGTCCCGAGCCCCCCCGCCCCGTCCCGGCACTCACCGGCCGCGCCGCGCCGCTCCGCGCCGTTTAAATGTCCCGACGCCCCCCCCCCCACCCGCCCCCGTCGTCCTCTTCCGGGTCGGAGGCGGCCTACGGGCCGCGGCGGGGCTCACAAGGCCTCTCCGAGCGAAGCGGCCGCTCCCCGCCTCGGCCGGGCCGGCGGCGGGGCCTCAGGAGGGGCCGTGGCGGGGCGCGAGGGGTCCGGGCCTCGGCCTGGGGCGTGGAGGCGGCGGCGCTGTGGGGCTGGGGTGCCGTGGGGGAGGCGGAAGGGCGGTGAAAGCCTCGAAGTGCCCGGTGTCTGCTTCACAAGAGTCATTAATCACGGAGTCGTTAATCACAGAATCACTGATCACAGAATCATTAATCACAGAGTCATTAAGGCTGGAGAAGACATCCGAGATCACCTGGTCCAACCGTCCCCCTACCACCAAAGTCACCCACTCAACCATGTCCCCAAGCACCACGTCCAACCTTTCCTCAGACACCCCCACAGACAGTGAGGGACTCCACCACCTCCCTGGGCAACCCATCCCAATACCCAACCACTCTTTCTGACAGTAAATTTCTCCTCGTTTCCAACCTGAACCTCCCCTGTCGCAACCTGAGGCCATTCCCTCTAGTCCTATCGCTAGTTACCTGTGAGAAGAGGCCGACCCCCAGCTCCCCACAGCTTCCTTGTGCCCCCAGTGCCTTTCTGAGCCCCCCAGCCCCGCAGCACCACAGCGCCCAAGCAAATGGGCACCTCGCGGTGCTGAGCGGCCTGATCCTCACCGGGATCAGGCAGAGCTTCGCGTCGGGGGGGACAGCACATAAAGGATGAGGCAAGGGGCTCATTCGCTCCCTGCTCTTCCTGATGCCGCAGGGCTTTGTAGCAGAGGGAGATCCAGGGTCTCCCTGGCTGGGAATAGGTGATTCGGCCGTACTGTTGTTACCTGAAAATCACACTGGGCTTTCTAGAGAACTGCAGTCAGCTGAAAAACTGGAGAGCGAGAAACCAGCCTCTCCAAGCAAGACTGGCACCCCCAGTGCCCGCTGTTTGAGCTGTCTGCCTGGAGCAGCCCCTCAGAGCATGCACAGGGAGGTCCAAAGGGACCTCAAGCATGTCTGCAAGCAGGGGCTGGTGTAGAAAGGCTCTGCTCAGTCTTTTCTTCAGCAGGAACCTTGGTCTGTGCAGGCCATGCTGCTCCTTCACTTGGGAAGGGGACAACACCAGGCTGGTGTCTGCAGCACCTGGTATCGGTCTAGAGGCCATGTGTGATGCACAACCCATGACTGCCAGTCCCACTCCTCCTGGACATGCACCACCCCAAGGCCCTGCTCGTAGCGTGCTGAGCCCCGTGAAGCCCTGGTGATAACGCCGAGATGGAGCTGCTCAAGGGGAAGCCCCAGTGGCAGCCATGCAGACACAGACTGCTCTGTTTCCTGCCATTGGGTTGGTCAAGGGAGCTGCCCAAAAGCAGAGCGCTTTTGCTGTGGGGACCACAGGCGGTGGGCAAAGATGCCTTCGGTGGGACAGTCACATCTCCCCTCATGCTGGGATGCAAAGGCAGCATCCTGCTCACATGGACCACAGACTCAGCTCTGCCCCAGCACAGCTGGGAGGCAGCAAGCCCCCATACTGGGCACACAGCCGCGGCACAGCAAGGAAGCGAGCGTCCCTCCTCTGCATGAGCGGAGCCACCAGTGTGCAGCAGCTGGTCCCCCCAGATGCTGGAGGGCAGACGTAGTTCCCGGCTGGAGCGGGCCCCGGGGGGAGCACAGTGATACGGGATCCCCCTTTCAGTGCTCTCCCCTTTCCTCCTGCTCTCCCGGCCGCTGCCAAAGCAAAGCGATTGCCATGTGCTCTGCTAACGGCATGGCAGCAGCACGTCCCCAGCTGTGCAGGGCAGGCCCTTCGGTCTGCTTGCCCGCTTGGATGAGTGGGAGATGGGGTGGGGGGACCCAGGAGCCCCCAGCCCCGCTGCCCCCCTCTCTGTGAAGCCAGGTGGGAGCAGGCGGCTCCCCTCCATGCCGCTGAGTCACGCCGTGTCTCTGCTCCTCTTCACCCCCGTGGGGACAAAGCCAAGCCCGCAGCTTGGCCGGGCTCCCTGCTGCACCAGGTGGCACCACCAGCTGCCCCGTTCCTTCCACAGGAGACGAAGGACTGGGGGGGGGAGGAAGCGGGGGCATTCGATGTTTGTCAGCAGCGCTGCCGGCGCGGGGGCCTGCGGTTTCGCAGTGATATCATGTGTGGCAAGAGGGCCACGGCTTGGCGGCTGGACGCCTCCATCGTCCCCGCCTCCTGCCTCCAGCTGTGCCCTTGTTGCGCAAGGGGCCGTGAGCCCAGTAGGGCCTGGAAATGGGTCTAGTGCATGGGGCAGAGCCTGCACTTGTGCCCGTTTAGTTCTGCTCCATCACTGGCCCAGGCGGATGAGAGAGACAGCAAAGGCGTGCCACCCCCCTGGTGCCCTGAGGGCAGGCAGCGCCCTTCCTTTGTGCACTTCGAACGAGGGCACACGTACACGTGGCAGCAGCCCAGGATGTCCCGACACAGCCCCTTGCAGGGAAGGGCTGGCTGCTTCCATCTTTTATCTGCCGTCCATGACTATCAAGCAGAGAGGAGCGCTCACCTCACCACCATCCCACGACCCTCCGTGGTGCCTCACGGGCTTCCTCAAAGGGCAGATTTTTCCCCTGCGCTCTCATTCCCTGGGGTTGTGTAGCAGCAGGCCCAGCCCGGTGTCCCAGCTTGCTTTCCCACAGCGCAGCATTATCTCACCATCTTCCCCCGGGCAGTTACGGGTGGCTGCTACCAACATTCGAGGCAGGAACGTGTTGCGGCACCTCGGCCGAGGCGAGCGCGCCGCGTGGCTCATCAGCTTACGAAGGCTTTGGCTCCTCCGCCGCTTGTGGTTTCGGCGAGGAGCAAAGGCCCGCCCTGCGCTCGTTTACCTCAGCGTTAATCAGGAGTGACTGGCCGAGGGGACGGAGCCACCCCGGGGTGACTCAAGGAGGGGAGCAATGGATGGGAGCCGAGCAGTCCCTCGGGCACCTCCGTCTGCTTCCTGCAGCCCACCCAGACAGAGAGGGGCCACGGGTTTGTGCTGGAGTGTCTGAGCACCCTTGGAAATGCCTCGACTGCAGCAGCACCCGAGTTCAGTCAGACCCTCACCACTTTGCCATTGCTCGGGCCGCAGGGAGCCGCCTGGCTTCTTGGCCTGAGGACACAAGCCGGGGGGACAGAGGAGAGTGAGGCAGATTTATTGCCATAAATTAGCTAAAAAACATCTCTCTCCTTAATAGATACCCATCTGCTAGCCGTGTCACAACCAGTGTGGTCTTGCCCCACCTGTCCTTCAGCTTCTTCAGTCTTCTCCCGAGCCCTCCATACCTCTGGTTGGGAAATCCACCACCAAAGATCAGGACTGGTGGGTTCCCATCTCCTCCAGACAAAGCAGCGCCTGCAGGAATGCCGGCAGCTCCCCCCGGGCAGGGGACAGGTCTGCTTTGGCTGCGTTTGTCCAGGGAGACCCCAACCCCAGCCAGGAGGGCCAGAGCTGAGATAGAGCTGAAGGGGACAGCAGGGAAAGAGGAGGGATGCCAGGGTTGGATGTTGAAGCAGCAGGGCTGGGGGCTCCTGGCCTTGCCTCCTGGATGCCATCAAGTCTCATCCTCAGCAATCCTCCCTGCTTGCTTATGGCCAAACCCCTCCAAAATCCAGCCCTTGGTTTGCCTTCATCCCCCTCCCCAGAGTCAGAAGCAGGTTGGAGCCTCCCAGGGATGCTCAGAGCGGTTTCGGGCGATAAATCTCCTGGTCCTGGCGTGCTGGGGCGCAGGCAGAGACACGGCTCCACTCCCACCAGGCAGCAGCGGGACACTGCGGCCGGGCACGTCCTGGTGAAGGCGAGCGGGGAACGGTGGCCCCGCTGCCGGCTGGCAGGCGGAGCGGTGAATGAGAGCGTAACTTATCAGTATTACCTCATGTGAAAGCCCTGCGCCTTTGTATCTCAAGCAAACCCTGGCCATTATGTCCGCGCGGGCTCGCATTGTTGTTCTGCCTGGCTGCAGAAAGTCGGGGCTGTGGAGCCCCGCACGTCCACAGGGCTGGGCTGGCTCCTGCCCTCAGCCCCCCCATGCGAGACGCTCAGGCCCCTTGCCAAAATAAGGACAGAAAGCCCCAAATTGGCTCCAGTGGGACCACAGTCCCAGGAGGACCGCCGCAACCCCGAGAGCAGCAGGGATGCAGCTCCGCACATCCCTCACGTGCCCACCTCCACCCCGGCCCGGTGTGCTCCGGGGAAAGCCCCATGGTTTCGCCCCAAAGGACCGATGCCAAGCAGGATTCCCAGCAGTTCCTTGGAAACCGGCTCGGGGCGTGCAGGGCAAAGCAGCCAGTGCTGCGGGGTTTCTTCCGAGCCAGGCGTGGGAGGTGCTGCCAAGCCACGGCCAGCCAGAACCTGGCCCCGACGTGCCCGCGGCGCTGACGGCAGAGCCCTGGGGATATGGGGGTGGTGTGGGGGGAATATCGGGGCCAGGCTGGGTGTCTGTTCCCCCTGTGGTCTGTGGGGGCCTCCCCGGTGGCTCCGCATGAGGCTCGGCTCCCTCTGGCCTCATTCCTCCTCTGTGGGGACAAGCATGGTGGTGACAACCCACCGCCGGCCTTTCCTGGCCATCACCGCTTTGGGCAACAACCCTTCCCAAAGGGATGCTCAGTGCCAAAACCAACAGGATTAGGCTGATGTTGGGGCCTTATTGCAGCTGAAATTTTCCCAGACCCCCCTTTTTCTTTTTTTTTTGAGGGCAGTCATCTGGGAAAGGGAGGACAAAGAATATGGCATTTAGGTCAGAAAATCCCAGCAACCTTCTCCTACATTAGCTGCAGAGCCGGGGCTGCTGGTAGCTGGAGGCGATGCAATTCACATCCTCCGTGGCTGACACAGGGGGAGACTCACAGCGTGTACTCACCAGCGCATCGTAATTGCCTAGTTTTTTTTATTTTTAATGTTCAATTAAAGTCTGAGAAGTCGTGTTCCCACTCCAGCCCTGGAGCACAGCCATCCCCATGCAGCCCTGGGGAGAAGAAACACCCAGGAAGTCGGGAGGTGGCCGGAGCATCCCGGGTACCTCTACGTGGCAAACCCCAAACGGCAGCACCAGCACAGGGCTTTCCCTCGTCCCCTTGCCCTCGCTGCCCTGGGGGGTTTGGGAAGGGACAGCGTGTCCCCGTCCCCTCCTGCTCCATCAGGGCAGCTCCCCATCAAATAATGCCGCTTTGGGACGAGGGGTTGTTGGACACGCGTGTGTCCTGGACCAGAGCCTTCTCCTACACCCAAAGGAGACGGGGGGAAAATGTAAAACCATTTAGTGTTTCCTGTACTACCTCATTCAGCAGAAGCATCCAAAATAAACACCCGGGATGTTCAAACAGGCCGAAAGCTGCCATCGGCGTTGCAGGCGCAGAGAGCCGGGCCGGTGGCTGAAGAGGCACCCGCAGCCCACGGGGGCTCCTGTGCTGGGGGGGCTCCCGGCATCCAAACCCCCCTGCCCTCGGGGCTGGTGGTTTCCCAGAAATCTGTCCACGGAGCCTGAAAAATCCCCCCTTGAAACTGCTTCTTGCTGAGCCTGCAGGCTCCGGACCCCCGGAGGGGGACTGCAAAACCTGTAGAAAACTGCGAGCTGATGAAATCTCCCATCACATCACCTTGAACCCCCCCGTAGCGCTCTCTCGGCAGCCGCCAGCCCACGTCTTGCTCCTGGGCACTGCCACTGGGTGCTGCCGGAGGGGGATTCTCCTGCTCCATCCTGGCGTGCAGGGCACAGCCCGGACACACGTCTTCCTGCCACTCCTTGGGGCTGGCCTCTACGTTTCTGGCTTGATTTTAAGCCGGCTCAGGCGGGCAGAGCTCAGTCGTGTTTTAAATCCTCTCAGGGGTCACCCCATGGGACGTGAGCGAAACCTGGCCCCTCGCTTCGGCAGAGCAGATCCTGGGGGGTTTTACAGGAGCCAGCTCCCCCCAGCATCACTCAGCCCTCCCGTGGGATCAGGCAGCAGCCCTGCAGAAACACCCGCACTGTCGCCACGCGTGGTGACACCGTGACCATCTCCCCCCGCCCCGCATCACGCTGGCACCAGTCACACTCCACGAATCCCTCTCCAGCCATCCACTGGCGTCCCCCGCTTCCCTCCTCAGCAGGCAGCCCGCTTCGGCGACGCTCGGTGGCTTTTCCTAATTTTCAGCCCTGCAGCACGCAGCTCCCTGCTTTCCGTGGGTTTCCATCGCTTGCAGCCCGGGGGCAGTGCTCTGCACAGCGCGGGGCTCCTCGCACGCTGGGTGATGCTCAGGAGAGGGGGCGAGTGGCTCGGGCCTGAGCTTGACAGAGTGACACGGGGACACCTTACGCCCCGCTGCTGCCACACGGGGACATTAGGTGACACGCAGAGCACTCACGTGGGGATTTTCACACCTTCTTCACATCTTCACACCTGACCCCCAGGGCTCCATCCCTCCCGGTCGCGCTGAGGGGAAGCCCACAGCCACTGGGTGGCACAGGCACCATCCCTTCAAGGGTTAAAGGCTTTCAGCCCCCATCCCCAAAAGCAAAAGGTTTCCCTGCTTTTAACTCCTTCCTAACTATCCCTTCTCTCCCCTCCAGGAGTTTTTTGCCGCCGTGAAGCAGCGCCGGTGGATTCAGTCTGGTTCTGGTTAAGGGCAAGGCTTTGTGTGCGCCACGTCTCTGAGTGCAGCGCGTTTCGGCAGGGCAGGCAGAGTGATTTGAATAACAACACTAATTGGATTTATAAAGAACAGCCCCCCCCCGGACCCGAGGCTGCGCGCGGTGTGACAAAGAAAACACGCTAATGAAAACCACGCCGGTGGAAGCCTGGCGGAGCGCGGCGGCAGGACCCGGCCGTGCTGTGGCACTCGTGGCCACGCTGGGATGCTCCAGCACGGGGCTGGCAGAGCCGCAGCCGGCTGCATCCCCTCGTCCCATGGCTGCAGGGGGGCTCACAGCCAGCAGCTTGCAGCCCTTCCTCCCCATGCAGTGCCCCCAGCCCCGTGCCCCGGCTCCTTCCCCGCCTTGGGCTCCCCTGGGAGAAGCCGGGGCTGCTCTCAGCGTCCGGGCAGGAGCCTGGGACCTCGTGCACCCTGCCAGCCCCAGGCTGCGGGGACCCACAGCCCGGCTCCCCTTCCCTCTGTGCTTTTCCCCGAAGCGGGGCAGTGCTGCAGAGCATCCCTCCTGCCGCCTGCGAGAGGCTGCGTGGCACCCAGCCACGGGGGGCGAGTGCCGAGCCCCGGGAAGAAAGAAGGGGGCCTCTCTGCTCCGTGCCTGCACCCGCGGTTACCTGGCACCCGGGGCCGGCTGTAACGCTAACTCCATCGCCTTTATCTGCCTGCACGCAGACGAATGCCCAAGTACAACTTTGCGCTCCAAAAAGCCCAAGTTGTCTCCACCTGGCAGGCGCAATGGAAAAACCACCGAGACCTTCTCCTTCCAGCTCCCGTTCGCGTGGAGCTGAAAAGACGATTCCCTGCAAAGTGGCCTGTGCCCAGTAGCCCGGGCTGTGGAGCAGAAAACCACAGACCCCCGAGGAGCCTTGCCACCCCCCCCCCCCCCGGAGGCAGAGCAGAGCCTGGAGAGACCCAGAGAAGGGGCAGCTCCTGCAGGAGGAAGGGACTGGCCTGGAGCTGACCCTGGGGAGAGGGGAATGAGCCCGGAGCCTTCCCCTGCTGCAGGGCAGGGATGTGGGGGCACCTCTCTGCTTGACCACGAAGAGCATCCCTGCGGTTTGGGGGGCCTGGGATGGGGCTGGGCTCCCTCAGTGCTGCTGGGAAGAAAGCAGCAAAAAGCTGCCCCCGTGCTGGTGCCAGGCACGGTGCTGGAGGCACAAATCCTGCCCTCGGCCGTGTGCCCCGAGCCCCTGCAAGCAGCCGGGGCTGACCCCCGATGTCAGAGCCCGAAGCCTCCAGCTCGGGCAGCAGGTGGGAGAGCTGGTGGCCGCGCTGCACAGCCGGGTTTGTTCCTGCGGGTCCTGTCCCCAGCAGTGACCGTGTGACGCTGACTGTGTCCTGCAGAGGAAACCGCCAGCAGTTGTCACAAGCCCCGTGTCCGGGGAATATCAAGCCCCCCAAACCCACCAGGGGAGCAGAGGCAGAGGCCAGGTCCCCCCTCCAAGCCGAGGCATCCACCTGCGTGCCCACAGGCAGCGCCGCTGCCACCACGTCCCTGTGTGTCCCCAGAGCCACTGCCGGGGAGGGCTGTGTCCCCCCTCTCCTGGCAAACAGGGATCTGGGAGATTTAATTCTGATTTAATCCTGGATGGGGGAAAAAAAGTAGAAAATTAAAAAGTGTTTTTTTTTTTCACTCATTTCTGCCTTTGGGACTTAACCCCCCTCCGGGACCCCCCCCCCCCCCCGCAGCCTGCAGCAGCCACCCCCTGCCCTTCCGTGGGGGTCACCCAGGGGAGCGGGGGGAGCAGAGGGGCCGTGGGGCAGTGGGGCACGGGGAGGGCAGGCAGCTCCCAGAGGGGCCCGGGGGTGCTGCGGGGGGCTCAGCCAAATGAACCCCGCTTTTTTTTGTTGTTGTTGTTCTCCAACTCCCCGAGCCCGCTGCCTTGGGCTGATGTGTCATTTGTTCCTGCCAGGGGTGAGGGGACCCCCCCTTTAAATTCCTGCTATTGTGAAGGAGGCCGGGTTGGACCTGGTTGTTTAGATGACATCACCAAGCAGGTTGGGTTATAAAATGAATGAAGCAGAAAGCCCAAGTTCACTGGCTCGGCACTTCGCAGGCGGCTGGAGGGACCTCGGGGCTCCGCTCTGAACTTTGACTCCCGCCCGTCCCGGCCTCTCCCCGGGGGCTCCCCTCCGCTCCCCGGTGCCTCCAGGCCCCCGTCCCCGCTCGCGCTGCCCCGCAGGATGCAGATCTCACCCTTGCTGGCTGGTGGACTTTTACTTGCTCTGCTCTCCGTCAGGCTGGAGGCGAAGCCGGCGTCGCAGCTCCCACAGAAGGTAAGGCTGCCTCTGCCCCGCTGCTCTCCCGGCGCTGCTCCCCCAAAAGTGTCCTAAGGGTGAAGGGGGAGACGTGGGGGCACCCTGGGGTGCACGGCAGGGTCCTCCTTCCCGGGGACTTTTTAGGTGCTTACAGGACCCCCCTTCCTGCCCCACGTGTGTGTGTCCCAGGGACGCCAGCCCCAAACCTCCATCTGGAGGGGGACGCTGCGTGCCCCTTACCCTGCGGGACCACAGCCAGGCAGGGACCCGCTGGCCCCTGGCCCCCACGTCACCCCAGGGTCCCCCCCTGTGTTCTGGGGTCCTGGGGATGGGGATGAGACCCAGATCGTGTGCAGGTGCACGGTGTGAGGCCAGAGCCCAGGCAGGGGCACCCACAGCATCCCCTGGGCATGGGGCACCCCAAAAGCGGGTACCCCCAGGAGCTGGGTGTCCCGCGGTGCTGCGGAGCAGGAGGATGCTCGGGAGGCCACCGCCACCTGCACGGGGACCTGGCGCAGAGAGGGGACAGGGGCTGAGGGGTGGGACGGGGCTGGGGGTGTCGCTGGAGAGAAAGGGGTGATATCGGGGAGCCGGGGAGATAAATGGGGGTGAGCTGCAGCCCCAAGGGGGACGGGGGAAGGCCTGGGAGACGGGGGGCAGCGAGGAAGGGGGTGTGCCCCCAGAGGTGACGAAACCAGAGGATGAGGGGGGGCAGAGAGCACTAACAGGGTGGGGGGCAGCAGCCCTGGGAAGGGGGATCCCTGATCCCCCCCGACTCTACAAAACAGGGGTGCAGCCCAGCATCGCCGTGACCCCGCAGAAGAAGGACCCCCCCCAGCATGAAGGAGCCTGAGGGCTGCCGGGGGGGCTCTGTGACCCCAGCAGGGGAGGGGACACACTGGGGATGCTCCGCCGGGGGGCGAGGGCGCCCTAATCCCAGGGCGGGCAGCACGGGGAGAGCGGGGGCACCGCTTTGGGGAGCGGGGGGCTGCCCCGAGCAGTCCCGGGGTGCATCAGCGGGAGCTGGGGGGGCTGGTTGGGGGGCACACAGCCCCGCAGCGACCCCAAGGGGGGCACCCCAAGGGGGAGAGGGGCGTCCCTGGTTAAAGGGGGTGCAGCTCGGAGCCCAGCGGGGGGGGTGCCGTGAGGGACACCCCCTGACCCTCTCTCTCTCCCCCTCATTCTCCTCAGGCTTCCCGCGGGGCTGCGGCGGCGGCGGCGGCGGCGGCTCCGCCTGAGGCGGCGGGCGCGGAGCGGGACAAGGAGCGGGACAAGGACAAGGAGAAGGAGCGGAGCCGCGGCACCGGCCCCAGGGAGGCTCGGGAGGCCCGGGCCGAAACCCGGCCTCGGGCGGGCTGGGCGAGGCTGCTGCAGGACCCGCCGGGCCGCCGCCACAAGGGCCTGCACAAGAAAGGGCTCGGCAAGGGCTGCTTCGGCCTCAAGCTGGACCGCATCGGCGCCATGAGCGGCCTCGGCTGCTGAGGGACCCCTGGCGGTGAGTGAGGCTGCCCGCGGGCGCTGCTGCCGCTCGCTCGGGCCCTTCTGGGGCTGGAGGTGGCTGGGAGGGTGCCCAGCGCGCTCGCCCGGCCGTGGTTGGCGGCTTCGGGCTGTATTTGGGGGGTCCAGGGCTCCTTGTCCAAGGGAGGAGGCCCCCAGGGCTCTGTGGGGGATGCTGAAAGGAGGTTGGGTGCAGCCCCGTGGGGTGCTGCGAGCCCCGGCTGCGCTACAGGGCGCACACGTCCTGCGGCAGGGTGAGCGAGGCACCCATCGCAGGGTGAGCGAGGCACCCATCACAGGGTGAGCGAGGCACCCGTCACAGCCACACGCAGATTCATTTATTGCAAGGCCAAGAGGATGCGCGAGCCCGCAGGCGCCTCCCAGCAGGCAGCGACGGCAAAGGGCAGCGCTTCCTAACCCGGGCTGAGCGCCTGAGCAGCCCCGATTTGTGTCCCCGTAGGGACTGGTGGGCGAGGGAAGTGTCGCCTCCCCGATGGCACTGGGGGCAGCCCGGCTCAGAGACGTGCCCTTGCCCAGCAGCGGGGTAACCAGACACAGAGAGGACCGCATCCGGACATCCCGACGCTCCGCAGAGTTTTGGGATGAGCAGGGCCCGCAGGATGCTAACGCTGGTCCACGGCCCTGCTCCGAGGGATGTCCCCCCGCTGATGGTGGCCCTCGTCCAGCTGCTCTCAGTTCCCAAGGCGTCGCCCAGCTCTGGGCTCCAAAAAGCAAGTGCGTGCTGCGCAGCCAGCTCGCGGCCGTCCTCCCTGATCAAATTCTCATCAGGAAGCTTTTCACCTCACGTGCTCAGCTCAGCCCGTCTCCCAGCCAGGTCAGGTCCTCACACGCTGCTTCCAAACTGTGTCCTTACCGGGTGCAAGGACCAGAAACCTTCAGCCTGGACTGGGGCAAAGGAGTCCTAGGTCCAACTCCCTTTGGATTCAGCTCCCGCATCTGGTCCTTTCAGGCCGATAATGGTTTAGCGAAGCAGGGAGCCTGAGGCAGAGGCACGCAGGACAAGGCTGTAAGCTCTTTAGTGACCCTCGGGGAGGACGGGGAAGCTTCCCTCAGCCTCCCCCATTAATGCCCAACAGCCAGAAGGCAAAGGGGAAAGTTTTTTTGGCTTTAGCACGAGCGTAGTGTTTGACATCAGCATCCCCCCAGCTCCATGCCAGGATTATTCCAGGGGGGCTTTCAGCTTGGAACGGGGAAGGGCTGTTGCACAGCCAATACTAACATGCACTTGTTCTTGTTCCTTGCAGGGCTTTGAAGCAGCAGTCCGTTTTCTCCTACCACGGCCAGGCATGGCCAGCCCCCAGGCAACGCCTAGAAGAGCAGAGACCCCCCCGAAATGGACAAAAGATGTGGCTGTGTTTTTCTTTTCGGTACGAGGAGTCATGGCACCAGCTGTTTTGGTTTTGTTATTTTTTTAAAAAGTGCTCTCTATCTTATATATATTATATATACAAACACTCACCAAGACAAGGGACAGTGCTTTTCCAAGAGACTGATGAAGCCAGCTGTATAACATTGCTGTTTGTAAATTCATGTCATGCATAAATGTATTTATGTTGTAAAGCTATTTATATATTGTTTATAAAGAGATATTTATAAAAAATTATTTATGTAACTAAATGAAAAGTCAAGCATTGTAACATTTTTTGTCCTAAGTAGTTGAAAAAGGTAAAGAAAAAAAAAAATCATTCCGTGTGGCATTTTGTAACCTGTCTTTATTTATCAAATTCATGTACAATTTAAATGTCAGATTGATTGATTTTAACAGAGTGAAAGAAGAAATTGTTCAGATGTTTTAGAAAAGTCAGGAGCGAGAGAAAGGCCAGCTGATATTTTAAGCTTTGATCCCATATGCAAAGTAAACTTGCGCCCAATCCTGTGATGCTCAGAGGGACCGAATCCTGTGCGGCGCTGCGTGCAGCTGCAAGCCTGTGCAGAGCCCAACTGAACTCACCGCGAGAGCACGCGGCCTCGGGCAACTCGTCTATCGCCCAGATCCCGAATCGCACCCGTGGAAATAAGCCCAGCACGTTCGACAGCCTAGATCCGGAGTTGCTAGCGGTGTGACAAGCGCGGCGTTGGGTCTGGGCGTGTTTTAACCGCTTCCAGTCTGCAGGTTTGGGTCCAAATTGTGTTCCGTAAATCTAGCTGTACCACCGGGGGCCGTATGGAGATGCAGTCCCTGCCGACAGCAACAAAGAGACCGCACCGGATCCGGCCCCGGCTGTGCTCGCGGGAGCAGAGCTTGATGCTGGAGTTGCTGTTATTCTGGGATCCAGCAGCTTACTAAGTATCTTGTTGATATTCTCGCTCGCCAAGCGTTCGCTGCTAAGCTGCAAAGTCCCTTCCTCCAGCAGAGGTTTATTTAACTGTGCCTGGGACAATACATAGACAGACCAAAATATACCGAGAGCTGCCTGGTAAGGATTCACGGACACAGCTGTTGCTACAGCTTCTTGCTATGTAAAGTGCATGAAATAAATCGTTAAAACGACTCGGAGCTCTAAAGGACACGGCAAGCGAGGGGGCGGGGAGCACAGCAAGTAGGCAAACTCCTGCACGAAGGCTCTTTGGTCTCATTCTTCAAAGAGGCCTTAGAAAAAGAGTGGTGGGCGCCCAGCCCAGCCGTGACGGGAGTCACAAATTATGCCCTAACCATTGTAGCGGGCTGGGAAACAACGAGCATTATGTACTGCTGGGCTCCGGCGCCTAGGACAGGGCAAAAAGAAAGTCACCGAGACCCAGAGGCAAAGAGATCCTTTCCCTTAGCAACCACCGGGAAACCATAGAAACCTCCAGCCATGCTCTCCCCAACTATTAGAGAACATTAGCTTTACAGAACAAGAGGATTCAGCCAGACACCCGACAGCTCAATCATCAGGTTAGAAGCGCGCACGTGGCGTCTCCGGCCCCGTACGAGCAAAACCTCCCTCAGAGGCAGGCACCCACCTCGCAGCGCCCAGAGTCCGGCTGGACGGGGAGCGGCAGCTGATGGACCGCTAAGACATTGCCTGTTGGGAGCAAAATCGAGACCTCGGAGGGAGGCAGGCAGGAAGGGCAGCTCTGTGCCCAGCCTCAGGGTTAGCGAGAGCCCTCCTGAGAATCCCCTGTGTAAGGAGAACCGGCCGCCAGGGCTCTGTAAGGCAAACAGCGTTGCCTGTGAAGTGCACCCTACTGGCTCTGTGCACTTTTAGAGGAAAGGAGGGGCTGTGCCAGATGCTCCTAAAGAGATGCCCGTCAGAGGGGACTGTCCACAATCACCCAGCGAACCTACGGGGCAATAAGGAATGGCTTGTTGCTCAGACCACGCACACCGGGTCTAACAGCGGTGTAAGATGGTACCGCTCCTCACCCTCCGGGTCCTGGTCCCTCAGCAACATGCCAGCAGGGCCCACAGGCTGGGACCAAGGTGGAGCCCGTTTCCCTTCCAGCTCTGGCTTCTTGTTGCAAAGCCTGAGCTAGAATGAAACCTTCTGCCTGGTGACAGAGGGAATTCAGCCTCAGGAATTCACTCCACAAAACTCAACTACCTACGTGGAGCGCAACAACCCGAGCTGAGGTTGGGGCGATCTCAGAGATCGCAGCCTGGGGTCGCACGCAGTCTGGATTCCCACTTCTCCTTTGCAGAGTGAGGTCTTGGGGGGGGAAAAGCGCAGCCTCAGAGCATGGGTCCCTTCTGTCCACTGGGTTTCCTGGAAAAGAGCAAGTCCGAGGAAAAGGACAAAGCTGCATCACAAAAGGACACAAGCTTGGCAAAAGGAGAGCGAGCAGAGCGAGCAGGAGGGGATAACAGCTGGCTCCTGGCTTTGCTGCTTCCCCCCCTGAGCGGGGGTCAGTCACCCTGTCCCCCCGCACGCTGCTCTCCCACCTGCAGGACGGGAACAAAATGCCCACGCAGGGACGCGAGCTGACGTGGGAGAGAGAAGGCAGCACTCGGGGGTGAAAGTGCACTTGGGAGAACTTTCAGATCAACTCAACCTTAGCACCCACACGGCACAGCCAGGGGCTGGCAGGGCGGCGCGGCGAGCGGAGGTCAGCTTTCAGGGCGCTGACAAGCACCTTCCTGGCTTGGCAGACGGGCCAGAACGGGAAACGGAAACGGCTCATTAGAGCCCAGCGAGCATCCGATAAGGCCACAATTAGGGCTCCCTGACAGGGGCTCCGTAGGAAATGAGGCCAGGAGGAAAGAGAGGGGACACGGGAATCCAATTAAGAAGGGAGGAGGCATCGCATGCAGCAGGGAGAAACGGATCTCACTTCACTGCCTCTCGCGTGGTCCTGCCGGGTCAAACCCTCGTGACATCCAGCAAAAGGATGCAGGGCCAGCGCTGGAAACCCTCCCCAACCACATCCCAGCACGGACACGGTATAATTGAACAGCAAGAGCCGCCTCAGATGCAAGCTGCAGCCTCAGGGGGCTGGCATCCAGCTTCTTAAAAGTGAGCTCAGAGCCTGGCACTTAGCAGAGGTGGGTGGACACGCGTGTGCACACCTGGAAGCGCGGGCGGCTGGCGTCCCAAGCTCCTCTCTCTACACCGAGGTCACACTACCACGGGACCGGCACATCTCCTGCCCTACCTGCCAAAGGAGCAGCAGCACCACTCGGCTTTCAAGTGGGAGCGTTTGTGATACAACACAGGGAGGGACAGCCCTGATTTCTCCTCTTCATCCTCTGTTGTCTAGTGAAAAATAACAAGAGTTCTCTCCAGGGCTGTTGTAAAAGTGCCTCGCAAAGCCCAAACAGGCCGGAGTAGAGCTTGGAGCTCCCACAAATAAGGACGTGGTTGCCTTCCAACACATGGCAAATCAGTTCTCTTCTCCCAGGCCACGATGCATGTTTTTCCCTGGCACCATTAATGCAGCTTTTCCAAGGTATTTATTGCTCAAGGGTTACAAAGCCCAGCTCAGGTGACAGCAAGTCCCAAACCAATGAAGAGGAAGAAAAGCCCAGAGCAGGGGAGCGGTGGAATTTTCCAGCTGGAATGGGACTCGAGGCATTGAGCAGGGACTGCTGGAGGCGGCAGCACACAGACCCCTGGCCACTTGCTCTAGGAATTCCCCAAGCACGGGGGCTGCTTCCCTCAGAACGCAGAAAAACGAAGGGAAGGGATCACAGGGCAGCTTCCAGAGGGAGCCTGCTCTTGACACAAGCACGAGTCAAAAACAAGAAGGGAATTGAATCCAGGCCCCTTCCCGTCAGTCAGCAACTAACCTTGTCAGAAGGGATGGCAGCACTAACCGAATCAGGCAATTCATTAGGTTGGGGCACACAGCGAAAGCCCACGCTCTCTGGAGCAGAACTACAGTGAAAATCCCGGGTAATGAGTTGCAAACTGCCTTTGTAAATGACATTTCTGCAGTGACTCTGGCAGGCTGGGAAAAGAGCTAATAGGAAAATCATTAGGTAGCATCCCTTTGATATTGTTGAAGACGGCATAGGCTATTTTTCCTGCCCCCTCCATAATTAACCTGGCGTACTACCCATAATACTCCAGGCCAGCATTCCCACAGTGGACCGCTGCATTTGCATTGGGGAAAAGGAGGCTGTGATACACAGGAGGAGGAAGACTTCTGGAAAAGCTTAAAAAGCTTTGAGATTCTCCCCTCCCATGCACATGCATTGCTGATTTAATTGAAGGTGCAACGAACTTCTGCCCGGCCAGGAGACCACAGCACCTCCCAAACCTCTGCCACAAAGCCAGCACACCCGAGACGGGCTGTCTCCGGAAACTCAGCTGCAGAGGGGCTGATTTGCCCTCTGCTTTCTGCTGTAGCAGAGCTGGAATAGGACACAGCTCCGTGCTTTGCCCCTTTATTTATGAAACCGTCCCATGTCCTTGTCCTTGATTTCCAGGATGCTAAACCAGGCAACAGACTGCGTCTTCCCACGTGCAAGACAGCTCTGAGGAGCGATGCCTACCCACCTGGCCTGTCTGCCAGCAAGGAGAGGTGTTATCTCTCACAGTCGTGATGTAAAAGAGAGAGCATCACAGCTGGAAGGTGATCCTGCAGGAACCGGAGCTCTCTACCAGCTGCAGAGGTGACAACGAAACGCCAAGATGTTACTGCATCAGCGCAAGGCAGCCTTATGATCGTGCTGATCATGGGGCGGTGACTGAGACACCCGGGCTGGTGAGATAAACAGCGCCTTCAGGAAGAGTCTGGAGAGTTAGACAGCACCACTTCCAAACTTCACACCATGAAGATACAGACCTATGGCTGGAGTAGCCCAAAAAAAAAAAAAGATCTCTGAAGGAGTGAGGCTTCATTTATCCACCACACTCAGTTCTTCTGGAAATGGAGGTATCACAGGTGAGTGAGTATTTGAAAAACACCCCAACGATATCAAGATTCACAAGCTTCTACAGGAGAGCTAGAGCTGTGGAAAGGTGCTTTACCTTTCACTAAAAGTAGGTCAAACGAGGACCACAGGCACAAATTCTTTTGTGCAATAGGGAAACACACATTTCAGGACTGGTACATGACCTTACGGCATCCCATTAACTACCTAAAGTTTGCACGTGCCCTCAGTCCATCTCTTCTCAACAAGAGAAGGCCACGCTCATCACAGCTACCACACTCTCACAGTCTGTAACCCGTAGCAAACACATCAGGGTATCCTGCCAGGTCTGCACCCTGCGCGAAACAAACGTGTGCCTGCGTGTTTGGAAACAGGGAGCGAAGTGCTGCTCTGCCCGGTCCTTTGCCTGGTTCTCGAGTTGGAAACGGGGGAGCCAGCGCAGTGCCGCTAAGAAGCGGGGTGCAGGCAAGCAGGCTAGAGGGTAAACACGCACTCTCTTAACAGCGCGCCTCTGTAGCTTCAATCACTTACCGCTGCGGTAGGGCCAAACTTGAAGAAATATCAGCAAAATGTCAACAGCCCCTGAGAGACGCCGACCTTCGCCATGGAGCACAGCGGAACAGTGACACACCTCTAAAAATTCTGCCAAGAAATTCTACCAGACTGTCAGGTCACAAATCCACAATAAAAATACAACGTTGAGGTCACAAGTAGGAACTGAGATGCCTGTAAACTTTAATTTACCTTTCCTGATGCCCCTGGGTTACCTGCCCTCAGATTACGCAAAAATAAAGTCGACAGTTTCACTTTTTGGTTCCCTTGCATTAGGTCAGGCACCACAGAGGGCTTTGTGGAGTAAAAAAACCAGAAAGCTCCATATAGGAGTAGATGACTGAGGTCTGACGGGCTGGGTGTACACACGTGTGGGACAGGTTCTTTGATTTATCCTTTTCCTCATCTTTAAATAGAGCAATGCTGTTTCTCTCCACTGCAAAGCTTGTAAGAGGCTCAGATACTGACGTAACAGCCAGCAGCACCAACTCTGCGTCACCTTTGACTGTTTTACCCCAGCAGGAGGTGGGGCTTTATTTGGTTTTTCAAAATCAGAGGCCTCTCTAAACAGCTTGGACAGCACTCAAACTTGTACAGAACTCAAAATTTAGGGCAAGTCTGATTTACTCACTGGAGCTGCCACATTCTAATACAGCTCTCTACGTTCACAGCACTCGCTTCCACCTTCCCTGCAGTGAATAAACTCAGCTTCCTTTTTGGACACACGAACTAATGCATTTTCCCATCACAGGATGGGCAGAATGCTAAAAAATAACAACCGCCACCCACTAGGTTCGGCATCGTTTTCCATTCTTCCAGGAACAGGAAGCTTTTCCGCAAAATCCACTTTGCAGGGCTGGTGGGAGAAGAGTCATCTCTTGCTACCGCTCTCTTCTATGGCCACAAAAGCTTCCCTTTCTCCAGCTTCACTCTGGAACCCTACAAGTCCTACCCCTGCACCCCATCCGTGGAGGGAGACCTCTCAAGCAGGCAGAGGCTCCGTGGCACTCGGCTGCTGGTCTGAAAACTGAGCCTCAATTTTACTATGGCCTTAGCAGGGCAGCCTTGCAAGCAGCTCTGGGAGCATCCATGGGATTTCAGAAGCCTGCACAAGACTGATTGCAGGATGGGTCTCAACTGAAAACCCATCAGGGTCTGTCAGCATCACCAATTTAACCTCCTGTTCGCAACAGAAGACTAAGCTAGCATTCAGCTCATTTAAGGAGGTGGGAGGAAAGTAAAAGAGCTATAGATTTTCACCCAAAATGTTTTTTTTTTTGTAAAAAGATCGATACCACCACTGCTTTATCACGTTCCAGAATTGCCTGATGCTAGTTGGTATCAACTGAGTCACAGCAGGAATGCCAGGGACATTTGTTAGCATGAGGCACAGCTTTAGGGCTAGGGCAGTCTACCAGCACTGCAATCAGCTGAGATCCTCTCTTCCATTTTCCAGCTCAGTGCTCAACTCCATATTAAACAAGCACTAGTACAAGCGGAGCCGCAGAACACGAAGCTAGACAATAAAGCCCTGAAGAGCGGAGGGAAGGCAGCTCCATCTACTCGCCTCTCTCCGGGCGGAGGAGGCGAACAGAAGTTCAATAGCTCAAACTCTGTCCTGCTGCAGTCCTGGAGGAAGCTGGAGCAGCCCGGTGCTGCCATAAACCAAAGCAGGTCAGGATGCTCTCCCCACATCAGGGAGCAGTGTCCAGCGGCGCTCAGGCAAGCTGTGTCAGCTGCCTCCAACACAGGCAATACACCGGAGTCTGCACCAACCCCGCCTCTGCTTCCATCTCCCTCCATCCCCAGAGCACAGTTAAGCTCTGCAGACATTCCCCACAGCTCAGCCCCCACCAGCCCCTCATTCAGCCAACTCTGCTCCCAGTTGCTGCCCTCTCCGCAGGCACAGGGAGTCAGCGCCGCCTTGATCTCGTCCTTCTCAAACGGCACAGCACCTCCTGCATCCTTCCCTGTTAACAACTAGGCCTTCTGCTCCATTCCTGGAATAGCTTCCCTTTCCTTCAAGCCAGATTCATTAACCAGCTGCTGCAGAGCTGCCTGCCTCCCCCAGGTACTCTGTGCATGTCATTTGTTAATGACTCATCTCAGCCTGGGCTCATTGCAAAGACACCCCCCTCCTTTTGCAGCACCGAGCGTGTCGCTGGCACGCCAGGAAAGCCAAACACGCGAACAGCTCAGTTCCCTCCAGTGCCCCATCCCTTCTCAGTCTCCTGTCACCACCAGGCACGGGACAGCTCTTTATTCAAAGGGCCGTTTCCTCCCCCGCTTATTTGCTGCTCAGAGGCACCGCGCACCGACGTGTAAATAGGGCCCTCGCCCCCACGCAGGCTTTGGGAACAGCAGGAACATAAGGATGAACTCAGAACTTCCAACACCCTAAAGAAGCTTCCGCGCACTAACGTGGCTCCTGTAACTGGCAGGGAGCAAACATCAAGGATGCCAAATTCACGTCTATTTCCCCAGCGGACTGTGGCTTGCTGAGGAGCTAAACTGATTTCCAAAGGCATTTGCATTCCTCTTGCCTCTTCGCGGGACTGACAGCAGAAATGTGAGGGAAACAGCACGGCTGAGGTCCACAGAGCCTCCCCTCGCTAGTCAGACCTCGTGAGGAACTGGATGACCAGTACACGGCGGTCACCCACGCAGGCAGCCAGAGACAGACTCAGTCCATCTTCATCACACGTACCCATTAGACGTGGGTACACAAAGTCCACCTACACCTCCTGAAGCTGTCAGCAAAACACTGGGAGAAGGTAGCACGGCTCCACTGCAAGAGCTCCCTTGAGATATAAGGGAAGGCGTCGTGCTCTGGGCTTATTCACTTACTTCGTATCCTTCACTGGGGACTCTTCCGGCCGGAGTTTCCAGGGGAAAGAGCTGGTAAAGAATCAGAAACCAAGGGACTTGACCCAGAGGCAGCTGGATGGGAGGCATTTCGAGCCACCTCTCAAGATTGAAAGCTGGTGTGCCTGCACTGCAGGAGAGAAAAGGGAGAGGAATTTACTTTCACAACTGTACATCAAGTCCTGTAGCCGAGGACTGAGAACACGCAGATGGCAAAGAACTCTGTAGCAGTAAGAGGAAGGCACATGCATTGCATGAGGAAGTGCAGGTGACAGCTTGCTGCAGGCCTGGAGCACTGTCACAGCCCTCTGCTTGAACAGCTCCCCTTCCTGCTCGCGGAAAGCCCCTCTCTTTCCACCACAGACTGAAGTAAAACACAGGAGCCAAACTACAGAGCTAGACCCAGAGGAAGGAATCAGTTGGCCCAAGGCAGAGCAAAACTTCAAACCTCCCACTACCAGGCAGCGAAGGTGTTTCGGCTCAGGAGACTGGGCTCAGCTACCGGCTTTGCCACAGATCTTTCCACACAGACTTGGACAAAGACGAACTCCTGACAATACGGGAACAGAAATTCCCTGCCTCCCAGATGCGTCAGGGAGATTAGTCAGACCTTCTGATAACGTAACATCAAGAACCAAGCAAACAGCCACGTGAACAAGTGCTGTTGGATGACAAGCCTAAATCAGCCTCAAAGCCAAGACTCCGAACTCTGACATTAAATCAGCATTTTTAATTTTTTTTTCTAAAATGTGCTTTTTTGCGACTTGCTGTTTCAATGCCAACCCCGTCCTCCCCCTTTAAAAAAACCCACACCTCGCCGAATCAGGTGCAAATCACCTGAAATTAGTCTGTAACAAATAAAATACACAAAACAAAGGCTGAAATGCTTTAGAATCACAACAATGTACAAAAAAAAAAGGGGGGGGGGGGAGGAAAATACAACCTGAAAGTGTTCAAAATTCAGAAAGACTAGTCAAGTCCGTTGCTTCAGCAAGGGGATGCTGCTGCGACCCCTGCCAGTGGGTCCTGGGCCGCCAGCCTGCCACAATGCTACACGGGCTCTCCTCCGTGCAGTCCGCTGTCACTAGCGTCCAAGGAAGAGCAAACGCTTTGCCCTTTGAAGGTATGAACGGGGGAACAACTCACAAGCAGCTCTGGGAGGTCACATCGCGTTCAGAAGGAACAGCTTCTAGCACGCCCCTAACCGTCTGCAAGAAGGAAGGCTTGGAAGAGCAGCCTGCTTCCTCCTTGCTGTATTGATGCCTCGGAGATGCAGGCCAGCGCGTTAAATCTGCGAGAGATTAAAGGGCTTCGTAAGGGCAGTAAACAGACAGTTAAGTAAACAGCCCAGCACTGGATCTCATCTTCACAGAGCGAGGTAGTGTGAATTTCACCCCAGTTTAAAATAGACAGGGGCAGCGGAAAGGCTGAAGACTTCCACGTAAAGCAGTTCCTGGCCTAGAAACCTTTCTGCGCTCCCTCTGGGAATGAAAAGATCTGTGTTGATGGCCTCCTCGCTCCCAGCCTGGCTTTGGTAGCCACACTTCAACCCTGGGATTCAGACTCTCACCACAGAAGTTCTCCCAAGATCTGATTTAGTACAGCAGCCTCCTAAAGGTTAAGCAGCAATGAGACTGGCTGGGAGGGAGCAAAACTGTCCACAGATTTTTTTTTTTTTTTTTTTTACTGCCCCTTTCGGCTAGTCCCTTTCTTTAGAAGTCCCTCTTTAAAGGACCAGAACAGGGACACCCTCAAAAATGAACAGGGGCTGCACAGCGTAACTTAGCCAGGTGCTGCTCACTGGGAGCTGTATTCAAACAGGGCTTTTATTTGCCAGCCTGGAAGGGACTGGCCCAGAACCCACTGAAAAAAGGAGACGCAGGCCCTTTTTGCTCCTCCTGCTGTCATTCCTAGATGAATGACATTTAGATGGTATGTTCTAGTGACGGCTGGAGACCAGCCCTTTGACTTTGGACATCTTCTTTGTGGGCTGCCTTTGTTCTGTGTGTGGAGGGCACTCTCGCTCTACCAGCTGCTGCTCCATCTCCTGTGCCGACGACGAGGCTGTAGCTTTTAATGTTTTCTTTATGTTTGTGACCTGGCCAAGAAGAGACAGTGAATCAGCACCTGCTTCTTCCTCCCCTCACAGTAGCAACTCTGTTCATAAACATGCTGAGAAACCCCTGGAGGTTACAAAAACAAAGACAAAGCCCTCTCCTACCACAAACACACTCTGCATTTGAGTTTGTAACGGGTAACATTTTGCCCTCACTTAGAGCCAGCATTGTTAATAATCCGTACGGGACCCAGACGGGAAACAACTAGAGCTTTCTTACTACTTTTAAGAGACAACAATACAGTATTGCACCACCTTCCTGGCTGACTGACGGGAGCTACTACTGCCTCGGTGCAGAACGTAGGCACCTTACTATTACGCTGGCCAGAACGAGCAGGGACAAAGGAGGCTGAGAGACAAATTTACACTCTGGACAGCATTGAGAAATAAAAAGGGAAAATGCCACTTGGCCTAGCAGGCTCTCTGAGCCACAGATATTTGCTAGAAGCAGGAACAGATCTTGGTCTGCGGGAGGCAGGAGTAATACTTCTGCTACTCTGGCTGAAAACGAGAGATACAGCAACAGGCACTGTACTCTGTCCCATGAAACCCCGCAGGGCCCACCAGAAATACAATCAGCGAACATTAAAAACAAAACAATAACAACAAAAAAAATAGACCAAAACAAGTTTGGGAGTCAGGTGTGCCAACTCCAGGCCAAAGGCATCTGGCAAACCAAATGCACTACGGATGCCAGTCAAGCTGCCAAGCATAAACTGCTTCAGAAAGCAAACGTAAACCTACAGGGATGCAGCACTCTGCAAGAAATAAACTCTCAGCAAGTGTCTCGGGAGGACCATTTTCACCTTTACAGCTGTATTAGCCAAGATTTGTTCTCAGTAGTAAATACACATCAGCAGGGGCTAAAATCACATGCCCGTGCTGCCATCTACCGACTCAGAAGCGAATGCAACCTACAGCGGGAGCGCTCCCAGCCCGCGCTGCTGTAGCGATCCCCTTCTAGCCACTCGACACCAAAATACCCCAAAGGAAGATGCTGAGGGCACATTTTTGCAAAAGCAATGAGACTCGATATATGTAACTACACTCTCAGATTTAGAAGAAAAGTGAAGATTTTCCTTCCTTCCACAAAAGGAACAGAATTGTATCCAAGCTTCGTGTTACAAGCACTCTTTCCCTAACAAATCAATCGAGGAACTATGGCTGCTGCACCCACCTGGCCCATTTTATAGAGAAAAGTTGCAGCCTGCTCAGGGTGGGCAAATTTGATGTAGGTCTTTGTGGGGTTACTAGCACACGGAAACAGATGTGTATTTTTCCTGCCCTAGAACAGCACATCTGATTTGCATGATTGCTAGCCTACTTCAGAGAAGCCATAACCATTAACCAGGTGCTACCAGATTATCCAGTAAACAGAAACATTTAATGAAAAAGCACAGAGCAGTCTGAAATGACTGTACCCACCTCCATCTCTACCTGCTGCTGAGTTCGGTGATGGTTTTCTTTGTATTGGTTGGCTCTAAGTACTTGCTGCTCAATTCCTAAAAGAACTGCTTCACAACCATCACACCTGCGAGACACAAACAACATCAGAGAGTATTTACGAGTTCTCACTGGAGCAGCTCAGTCATGCAGCCTGAAAAGTTAAAGTCACCTAAAAGTATAGGAAATCATTAAATTTATATTCCTGATATGACTAGAGTTCCAAAAAAGCTGGCAAGAAAAATCTTTGCTGTGTACTCGATGCATTTCACAGCATTCTTTAGCTAGTCCATGAGACTCTTACTTACCCATCAAAAACTCAGTGCAGGTTCACTGCATCACCAACTTCCTTTTCAATCAGAATTACTGCTTGAAAAGGGGGTGCAAAACAATGCAATTTTAAAATTAAGTACAAACGTCAGATTGAGAGAATCCCCCCGGCTGTTAAGCATTCAAAAAGACACAAGTGCTTCTCCAACAGTGTTCCTAACTGGAGAGGACAGAAAGGGAATTGGCAGCGGGTTCGTTGTTACCTTCCAAACAACGCTATAAGGTCTTGGAAGCTGCCAGAGTCCTCCCTCTGAGACGGGTTGGGGGGGGGGTGGATTAGAAAAGAAAAAGAAAGAAAAAAAAACAAAACAAAACAAAGAACCTGCACCACCACCACCACCGGGCAGCATATTTACACAGCAGTTTAATTACTTTTCGTGCACCCATTACCGTAACAACTAGGCAGTGACTCCCAGTCAGCTCAGAACCTGCCACAGGCTGCACAGCCTACAGGGGAATTTCTTTGGGTGGGAAGGGAATCTAACAAAAAGATGACAAGCAACTTCTTAGCAAAGGTACAAAAAGAGAGTACCACAGCCCCAGTGTGACGGCTGCATGCAGCCTGCATTTGCAGGGACAAAGAGGAGGCAAACAAAGGCAGCTAAAACTTCAAACGTGAAGAGACATCCCTCCTAAGAACTGTGATTCCCTACAGTTTGCCCATGCAGTTCTCATCACAGTGCAAAAGGCTGAAAAATAACGGACAGTTCTGTTTTCATTATCAAGTGTAACAGCAGAAAGGGGACTTCAGCTTGGCACAAGTGTTTGAAAAGGCCTTGGCTCCTCACTAGGGTTCTGCCACGTAAAAGCCACAATGAGACCAGAATCTCAAGATATAGTTTGGCTTGAAGCATAACCCAAATTGAAATCTAGACGGGATCTTGGAAAATTTGCCCAACAGTCTCTTCCTCCAAGTGCCCACTTGCAGCAGAAGACACCTGATTAACAAACATGATGAAATTGAGCCAGAACTTGAAACTTCAAGGAATGAGAAAAAACAAGACAAAGTGCACACAAGGAGCAAGCAAGGTAGAGACTGCCTCACCATTCCTGAAGCGTTTTGACAATGTTACTGATGTCCTTCTTCTGAATGTCTCTGCCGATGCAAAAATCCACCTCTAACACCTGGTTTCGTTGATCCAGCTTCCCCTGGATAATATCTGTATAAACCGCTTCAATAATCAGGTCTTCCAACTCCCTCAGATTCCTCATGTCCAGGTCCTTCAGCAACACGGAGTAGGGAATGCACTAAAACCAGCAAGCCCAAGAGTAAGTTAACAGTCCTAACCAGAACGAACAGCTAAGTCTCAAACAGAAAGAGGGTTGGCAGATGGTCAAGGCCCAAATGTTTATATCCTACACTTCAGCCTGCAAGCACAGCAGTGACTGATGGTGGCAATACAAATACCTGCTACTAGGCTATGCAATATTCTGACGCAGCTTGGGTAATTCCTGAAGCTTTGGCATAGCGCCTTCTGAAGGAAAAAGATAATGACGTTGTAGAAGAAATTAAGATCGTTGACTAGCTTTTCCTCCAGAACAAAAAGTCGGTGCTTTTAAGAATGATTCTCCATCTCCAGCAGCGAAAGGAGCCATACAAAGTTTCCCAGACCTTACCAACCAAATAATATGGCTGTTCAGACACCCCCATACCTCATCCCCAGAAGTTCATTAAGTTAATGTCCCAAATGCACCATGAGAACACTGCACGTTACAAGTCCTTTTCAAATTACAGGTTTTTTTGTGAGTACTCATGCAGTCCGATACAACTGCGATGCTAAGAATTGATGCCATTTAAAAAAAAAAGAAGTTTGCTATCACGCACAGTGTACTTTACCTTCATTCTGGAAGCCAGGCTTACAATTGTCAAGTGTTTCAGTTTGTTTTTCTGAGTTGCTGTTAATTCAGGCAGGTTATCTTTGTTTGCTGTTAACGTTAAAGAGACAAGATTCAGAACTTTCCTTCAAGAACTATAAGACGCAGGCTGCAAGACTGCAGGCCAGTTAAACTATGCTGAATCCTGAAAGACAGCTCCAGCTACTGGGGGTGCTGGTAAGCGGAGAGAGCTGCCACTGATGAGACATTAGCACACTAAGAGAGAGAGAAAAAGTTTAAAAAACAAGTTGGCAATCCCATTCTTCTCTGCTTCTTTAGTAATTCTGATTTTGGAATTAGAATGTAATTCACATCTACGCGAGTGGTGTCCTGCCAAAACAACTGGTAAATGCTTTGTTTCTACCACCAAGTCATTTTTATTCATTAATGAGCTGACAGAATTAAATGCTTTTTGCTGTTCTGCTTGGAAAACATAGTTGGTTTTCTCTCTCTGAAGAGCTACAGAATTTACAGTTGGAAGTATAAAGTACCAGACTGAGGAAGAGAGAAGAAACTATTAATCCAGACACTTACATGGCCTCACTGTCGCTATGTTATATCCATGTGCCTTATGAATATTTAAAAACAGAAAGGAAACAGCCAGCTTTCCAAACCAAAGAAAGTCTTTAAAATACCTGCTTTAATGAAAATTAGTGTTTCAGTGCACTCAAGTTCTCCCAGCCATCCCACCTCATTCAGTGCCCTAACTTTTGACTACTTTTCCCCCTTTCCCTTTCTTCACTTGGAAAAGAAATGAATTATCATGTACTGGGATGCAAGACCCACACACAGCAAACACACCCTCTAATCTGTCACAGAATTCACGAGGGTCACGTTGCTCCACAGCCACTGGAATTATCAGCCCTTGCATTTCCTGATGCCACTTCTCCTTACTGGAACTGGATAGCTCACCCACCACAGTGATAGCCGGCACTGTGACACAATTATTTGTCACAGTCTCTAATAGTCTGGATTAGGCTGCTACCCACCAATGAAGTACTAAATTATAGCAGAATTGAAGCATAAGAGCACAAGAGATGAAGCACATCCCGACAAATACTAAGATGATTCACACTTAGCCTCCTTCCGAAGATGCTTAAGAGTCATTATTCCAATTTCTGTTCTGGCAAAGAAATGTTTCATTTTGTTTCAGCAATGCTGTCACAATAAAAGGTTATAAAAACCTATACGGTTTATAGGATAAATAACACAATCTTTTTTTTTTTTCTCAAAGTTTTCTGCAACTTCCATAAGCAGCATCATCTAAATTTGAAACCAGATGTCTGAAATCAGAGGTAAGTGGCCCGTAAATGTCACTGAATATTGCTACAGACCAATCCAATCCAGTGTTGCAGTCCAAGCCAAACCAGTAAAATACCAGACTCCAGCCTGGATCCTTCCTCCGCTTTCTAGTAATTAAGAAGTGCATACAACCCAGTAACCCCCTAGAAATGATTCTTCCAAGCAAATTCTATGCTTAAACATTTTCACCCAGCCACACTAGACCAGGTACCACAGAAAGCAAAAAATTGCCTCAGACAATGCCAAAGGAAAACAGGCAGCAGTCTCTTACCTACGTAGTCTGGGTACGTGCCGTATGCAAACAGGTTCAGCAGCTGGAAATAAGCAGCATTAGTCCCTTCAGCAAGCTGGGTGGGAAGAAAAAAGAAATCCCATGGAACACAGCAACAGCCAACGTGATACCGGCAGGCAACTTCTCCAGAGTAGATTTTAAGCCCACGTGTGACGAGTACTCCCGTAAGAGCAATTACGCCCAATTCTTAAAGAGCTGGACCCTTTCTAAGGCCTCATGAGCAGCAACAAATTTCAGCAGTTTCAGAGTCAAGATGATCCACCCATTTCTGTGTGACTGAACTTAAATATAGCTTGGACTACCAACTGCTTTGTGCAGCATCTGAGGAGGTAAAAGAACAAAGCAGCTCGGTTGTAGCTGACGTCTGACAGGGCCAGCTCTTCTCATCATGTAAGAAGCACGCAGGCAGTGGTGTCGGTTGGTTAAGCATCCTTGCTATTAGCAGGAAACCTAAGAAAGTTCATCTGCAGAACCACAAAAAACTTCAAAGCAAGCTAAAAACGTTCTAAGCTAAGTGCATTTGGAAGTAATATTAGTGCTCGCAAACAAACACTTCACTGGAATAACTGCAGCACTAATCCATGATTTTTATTGAGTCTTTTGTGTGTATGCTCTGCTTTTTTTGTTTGTTTGTTTTTTAAATACAATTTGCTACACACAGGTCAGGGGAAGAACATAATTGCAACTTGATGCTAGATAACCAGAGAGGCATTTTTAGACATACCTAAGAGCCTATTTGGAAAGTCAAACTTGCTGCATGCCATGTTGTTGCACCTGCAGAGATACTCAACCTAGAATCCCCTACTGAAGTAGAGGGGGGTGCTGGCATGGCATTCTCTGTAAAAGCCCTGGAACTTACTCTCCACCTTGGTTTGAAATGGTTTAGATTTGGTTACCACCCAGGCCTGATACACTAGACATCTGTTCACGAAGATTTTTGGAGAGCTCTGAGGCTCTGCTTTCCAGGACAATGAAGAAATAGAAAGGGATTTGGTTGTTGGCTGGATAGGTGCCTTCTTAAGATCGTTACTGGGCTGCTGCCAGATATTTGCTTTACTAGCAATCGCATTAAGGTAGTAAAGCTTTATATAGGTATTTTTTTAACATCTAAATTTATACAGGCAAAACCAATGTCAATCTCATACCCAAACACCTCAGAATTGAGGTTAAGTTACATCTGGCCCCTCCTGGCACAGAACTTTCACAAGCATAGGCTGTCTGTGCAAACTTCAGGGGATCCATTGTAGTGGGAGTGCAGAAGGAACGTTAGTATAGAAACTCATCTCTTACCTCTTGCACGTTTGCTAACTCCAACAGCTCTCCGAAGACATAAACCCCAGGGGCCTCCAGCACTTGGTTTATAAGAGCAGTCAGAGCTGAGCCACTTGTACCTTTGGCTAGTAAAATAAACTGCTCTAGAAGATTGCAGGACGGTTTCTGTTCTCCTGCCATTCTAGGTTTTTCAATCTGTCAATAAAAGAAAATGGTATTAATTTATGATCTCCTCTCTGCTATATTCTGTCTGACTGCGAAGCAGAAGGTGTGCGCCGCATGGTAACGTTTCAGTGTCAGCTGAGCCGGCTTTTCCTTTGGCATTCAGAGGGTAGGCCAGGAACCCTACAGGCTCAATTTCTGATCCGTCTGGGAAGCAAAAACAATTCAGACAATATCTGAGCAAAATTTCTGCAGACTGGCCAGTTCCCTCAAGAACCATTCATGGTAGTAGGAAAAGAGTTTAGATTTCACCCTGTTTGCAGACCTGTCCCTTCCACTGATGCTGTCAAGTAAAGCCAACTGCAGAAGTTGTGTTATCAGAGATGATATCCTTATGTTTACTACAGGCCACCTAGGGCTTCCTCCTTCCCAAAACTCATTACACAGCTTCTAAACAGCAACTGACTGTTCACTTTGAAGAATTCACCTACCTTGTAGGCCTGCATATTGCACCTTTTCCTTTGACATCAGCATAGACAAAGCATGAGTACATAATTCATACTGCTTTCCTCAGCCTAAAAGGAGAAAATAACCGTGGCCTGTAAGTGGCTTACTAGCCTACATTACACAGTTACAGTGTTTTGGGTTAACTGTAAAGCTTCAGTGATAAAAATACCCTTTCTACAAAGGCTCTATTTAAGTCCCTGTAGAGGGAGGTCTTTGTCTTTTACTGTTCGCTCACATTTCTGGCGTGCACACTGTCTCCCAGCACCAACATGTTGCTTGAAATATAGAGCACTATTTATAAACAACTGAAACAAACTTATTTTTACAAACAACTAAGAAAAACTTTGGAAGCATATTATTCAGTCACAAAAACAAAGAACTTAGCAGATAAGGGTTTTTTCACGTTACATTTACGTAAGATAATTCTCATGCATAGGTGGAAACCTTTACTCTGGTGAAGAAAATCAGACACCAGAGAACCTGTGTCTCATTCAGCCTGACCCCTGGGACCACATCTGCTCCCAGAGAAGGTGCTGCTGTCACACAGGTGTTTGCCTTGCTTTGCCATGCCTAAGCAAATGATGGCTTTTGAAAGCAATGCAGCCAGCTTCACTTATTACTCAGCTCCTGAAAAAACAGTTTACTCCACTCCATCACACCTCTCAGTATAACCGGTTAGAACCCGAGAGGGCAATTTTTTGTGCTTTCCACACAGAGATCTTTAGATTCTCAGTTTAAGGTCTCTTGGGGATTATTTTCACCAAAGACACATATACTGACCGAGCAGTACCTCAGTTTCTCATTGAGAACCACCCCGTAACACTCAGTTTGACTTCCTAACACGCCTGGGGGTACGCCAGCACCACTCGCCCCGCTCACAGACGAGGAAATAGGTACAGAGGACGGGCAATTCTCTCAAGATCATGCACGAAGCGACTGAGCGGCGATGAAACCCACACCTCGCAGTCCCCGAGCCTTCCCTCCCAGCCAACCCTGCCCACACCGGTGTGTGAGATCGCGGAGGAGAGGCTTTACCCGCACCATACAAAGAACGGCACGCCAGCTCTCTGCCCCCCTCCAAGCCTCCCCTCAGCCCGCCGTGCCTCTGGGCGGCCCTCCCGGCTCTCCCCACCGCCCTACCTGACAGGAACCGCGGCAGCATCGGCGGGCGGCGCCGTGAGGGGGCAGCCCCGGCCCCGCCGGGCACCCACGGCGCCTTCTCCCCCCGCCTCACCGCAGCCTTTCCGAGGCACGGCGGCAACCGGCCCCCTCCCGGCCCCACAACCCCGCGTCCCCCGTGCCCCCACCGCCGGGCTGGCTTTCCCCGGGGCCCCGTTCGCGTCTGTCCCTCCGTCCCCCGGCGTTACCTCGCCGCCGCGGCCTCCCCTCCTGCCTCCCTCCCGCCCTGCGGCCCCCGGCGCCGTGCCCGCCGCGCCTCAGGCCGCCATGATGGCGGCGCCGGTGTCCCCCGCGCCGCTCCTTCCCCCGGACCGCGCGGCCGCGCACCGAGCGTTCCGCCCTCGGGCGGCCTCAGCGCCGGGCCCGGTGCTGAAAAGCCCTGGCAGCCCTCGCAGCCCGCCGGTGGGCTCGGGGTGTCTGTCAGAGCCGCCCTAAAAACGCTTTTGGTAGCCCACGAGCTGTGGGCTGTGGCTGGCGGGAGACCCCCGGCGCGGGGAGAGGCAGGCGGCAGCCCCTGTGGAGGATTTACCTCACGCGGGGTGATGAAGCGTCCCGAGCGGGATCCTAAATCACCGTGGCCTCTGCCGCCAGATTTGCTTCTTCCTACTTTTACCCCGTCCCATCACGCATCTCGCCTCGTGCTCCCATCCTCATCCAGCAAGCAGAACCCGGCATGGCCACAAGCACGCCGTGCAGTGAGGTACCAGTGTCAGCCCCACACCACCTCACACCCCCTCATCTGTGTAATACGAGGCTGTGATTAACGTGCACGGCTGGTACACACTCATTTAACGGGGCGGGGTGAGGCTGGTTGGCCTTGTGGCATCCCTAAGAGCATGGGGTGTCAAACCGTCCCTAGTGCTAGCTGTGCTGGGTCTCCTTGAGCTATGACACCGCGATCCCTAAAACCAAACGCCTCCTCTCGGGCTCCACCGCTTCCTGAAAAACTGTTTAATTACAAGCAAGCGAAGTTTCTGGCTCCGAGGGCACAGCAGGTGTTGGGGTGTGACGTGCTGTGGCATCGTCTCGGGGTTTTTGGACTCCGGGGTGACCTGTGCGCGGGGCTGGCATTTCAAAGCCACGTTTTAGCCTGCTCTTTGTTCTGACGGCACGGCAGCGTGGGTCCATTTTACACTTACAGGTTCCATTCAATTTTTTTGAATCTGTGCATATGCTACAGCCTTCAGAGCGGATTAAATCTTCCATTTTATGGCATGAACCAGACAATGCCCGAGAAGCTGAAACGGGGCCATTAGCAGCGATAAACAATTGAACAGTTGTGCTGGGCAGGACAATGGAGGCTGCCAGCTGAGCCATTGACTGCCCCTCCGGCCAGTCCTCCTGGGGAGCGAATGGAAAAATGCCAAAAAGATGGGGTGAAGGATCACAAGGTGCTAGAAGTGGTTTTAGACTCTCTAGACAAGTCGTCTGTGTGAGTGACAAACCGAAACACAGAGCTCAGCCTGTGCTGTGGGGAGTGGGGGGAGCAGGGAGGCAGCTGGAGGAGCTGAGATCCTCTCCAGGACACAGACCAGGAGCCAAAAGACTCTGGGGAGGAGGGAGAAGAGCTGGGGTGGGAACAAGAGGGCTTTGGGGGTTGTTACCCTTCCCAAAATCTGTACACTCGTCTGTGCCATGCTGTGAATAAAGCGTGCCTCTGTTTAAAATTCTTTAGCAAAGTACGAAGTGCTTCTGGCTTTCAGTCAGCCAGTCCCTGAAGATCAAACCGTGGACCAGCATGGCCAGGAGCGGGGAGCTTTCAGAGAACAAACATCAGAAGCTATTAGGGAAACTGACAGGGCTTAGCCTGCGTCTCAGAGCCATCCACAGTTGGTCCCTGGGGTCCCATCTTCCTGAGAAGGGGTGACAGGCAAGCAGAGAGATGCAAGCGTTGGGATGCTGTTGTGACACTCTGGGCTTCGAAGCAAATTGGATGTAAAAAACTAGGCCCTGCACAGCAAGGGAACTCAGCCAGGGCTATAACAAGCCATTCAGTAATTTGCTTAAGCTACACTTAGATCTCGTCTGCACAGGGAGGGAGAATTACCTCTTTAATCACATCCGAAACAGGCCCTCCACCACGGTTCGTGTTACCCCACAGGTACACTGGCACAGTTGCTCTGGGAGAGAAGTGCGTCACCTCATTTGTCTGAAGAGCTGTTCAAGCTGAAATCCAGGGCCGATGCAGACATGGAAATGTGTAATAGCGAGTTATTTCCCATGGATCATTTTTGCAACCTCTTGCTGGAGCCCACAGATAAAAATCAACCAACTACTACTGAGCCCTGCTGCATTAGCCCCTTTTAGGTCATCCAGGAGGATCTTTTTGTCAGGCTGTTGTGACATCTCCTGGCTGCTGCCAGCCAGCCTGGCTGGCTGAAGTGGACTTTGGAGGATAGCATCAGTTAAGCTCAGCTTCTGGGATGGATTTTTTTTTAAATAAAATAAAAATATGAGTATGCCCAGCTGTCTCGTCTCCTTTCAAACTGCTATTGCAACCTCTTGCTCCACCCACGCAGCTTTCCGCATGCAGGGAGATGTTAATCCATTTTATCTTTTAATGTTAGCATTATCTCTTCACTCGCCCTGTCTCTTCCCCTTGTGATTCTATAATCTAGGTCCCTTTTAGGCAGCAGATAATTTCACCTTGTTTCCTTGTGTTGCCTGAGAAAAGAAACCATAAATCCAGAGTAATGTCTTCAGGCAGTGGGGTCACGGAGCCCCAGAGAGACTTTGAGAACATCATTTCTCTCAGTCAGGAAAAAATGCACGAGCCTGTAAAGTCACCTGTAAGGGACAGAGACGGGGAAGGCTGGGATTACAGCGCAGTGACAGCCCTCTGTCCCACAGCTCAGTCACACTGAGCTCGGCATCTGGTTCTTCAGGCTTTTGAGCGCCCGACCTCCAGCTGCTCATCCTGCCCCCGTGTGCACCTTGCTGCCAGGCAGGCGGCGCCAGCTTTGCCCCTCCTCTGTGCACCTCCCTGCGCCCCAGGGCACGATTCTGGAGCTGGCTCTTCTCCCCTGAAATCCCAGTTTTGATGTGTCACCGGCAAGAAAGTTCACACCCTGTGTCACCAAGGTGAGGGCTGACAGTGAAAGCAGGTACTTTTGTGTTTCTTAACCTTTCCCTCACCTTTCATAAATAAAAGGTGGTTTAAATCAAAAAAGAGGTACCTTAGGATAACACAGGAGCTTACCAATAGCCCACATAACACTCGTTATATTAAGAAATCATGCAGTAGGCTAGATTTATCTGCCAGGATTAGGATCTGATTCCTAAAATGCCCATAATTTTACTTCCCAACCAACTTAAAGCAAAATATCAACTGCTGGCACCACAGCCATGTTAGAGCAGGAACATCTACATGTGACCAAGTGGGGTAAGCTGGGATACATAAATGCTAACGCAGCCTTGGATGCGTTTTCACTCCCCATCCATGTGTGCTTTCACCATACTTCACCCATTTATTCTCTCCTGCCAGGTTTCCAGCACCTCAACTGCCAGCACACATCTGCAGAGGAAGGGGTGATGGGAGACTGAAGACTTGCTGAAGAAGCTGTCAAGCTCTCCACTTTTCCCAGGATCTGGGGAGCAAGCTGCTAGCTGGACTCTCATCTCTTGCCTTGGCCAGGCTGGGGGCGATGTGTATCTGAATGGTGGCCGATGCGCAGCCACCTTCCGTTGAGTGTGGGGTGGGAGAAGGCCCCAGCTTACAAACCCATCTCTCAGTTATGCTGGAGAAACACCAGCTCTTTTATCAGCACCTTGGGAGGACGGCCGTTCCAGTGCTCTGGGGAGGCAGACGGCAGGCTGGCAGCATCCTCTCATCTGCAATGACAGCTTGGGAACTGCGACACCTGCCAGCTCCGTGTGCTTGGGATGGAAAAGCAAAGGTGAGGTTTTCAGAACAAAGTCATGCAGAGGGATAGCGAGACTTGCTGCGTCGCTTTCTCACAAGTGGATCGGAAAGCTGACGTGCTATTTGCGTTAATATAGGCTGAGGATTTTGAGAGGCGAGAACTCGGGGCTTCTGTCACCCTCTGCGTTACGGTGTCCCACGTAGCACCGTTCCACGGGCCGGGAGCTGTCCCAAGATCTCCAAGCTTCCTCTGTCAGTTCTTCCAGGAGCTCAAACCGGAGCGACGCGGACTGCCCAGCCCGTACCTCCCCACACAGACTGATGGAAACTGGGATTTGACCCCAAAACACAAAAAGACCCCAACTGTGCCCTGTGGGGCTGCCGCCCTGTGCCCTCAGGGGCTGACGGAGCCCCTCGCTGCCCAGCTCCGCCGTCTCGGGAGCGAGGTTGGGGCACCCAAGCCCCAGCCGCCCGGTGTCCCCTCACACCCCGCCGCCTCCTTCCCAACGAGGAGCCCGGCCCCGGGGCCGCGCTAACGCCCCGCGCCCGGCCAAGTTTGTCCCACGTCGCCTCCCGTCCCCGCCCCGCCGCCGGGCCCGGCCGCGCCGAGCTCCTCAACGCCCGCTGCGCAGCCGCCCTTGAACGACAGAGGGGAGGGGGGGGAGAGAAGGAGGGGGAGGGAAGCCGCGAGGGCGCGCTCCGATTGGCCAACCCACCTGTCAGCAAAGGGAGGCGGCGGCGAGTGATTGGCCGGCTGGGCAGGGCGGGAGGCGGGGCGGAGGGAGGCGGCCGGGGTTGGTTGCGGCGGGCGGTGGCGGGTGCGAGGGAGCGGAGGGAGGGAGGGGGGAGGAGGGGCGGGGGGCCCTGAGGCGCCGCTGTCACCGCCGCCGCCTCCTGCCCGCCCGGCCAGGCCCGGCCCGGCCCCGGCCCGCGCAGCCCCCTCCGCCCGCGGCGGGACCATGTCGGCCACGGACGAGCGGGCCAAGGAGATCCTGCGGGGCTTCAAGCTGTATCCGCCCGGCTGAGGGGGGCGGGGGGGGGAACGGGGAAGGGGAGGGGGGCGGGCGGCGTGAGGGGAAGGGGGGAGGGGTTGTCATGGAAACGGCCCCCCCCTCCCGGGGGGGGATTGTGCCCGATGGGGTCCCCCCCCCACACACACACCGGGGGTGCCACCGGGGTCCCCTCCCCATGGAAGCGGCTGCCCGTGGTGGTGGGGGTGGCCTCAGGGCCCGGGCTTGGTGGGTGGGAGCCGGGAGGGGACTTGGGGGGGGATGGAGGGGGATGAGGGGGGTCCCCGCCAGGGTGGGGGCACACAGGCGGAAAGGCCGAAGCCCACCCCCGGTGCTCCCGGGGCGCCCCTGCAGGAGCTGAGGGGCTGCTCACCGGGGTCCCTGCTTCAGCTGGGGGCGGCTGGTCGGCTGCAGGAGGAGCCCAGCCCTTCCCCTGGGCCTGCTGCTCGGGGTCCTCTCCTCGGGGACCCTCTCCTCGGAAGGGCCGTACCTGGTCTGCTCGTCCCGAAGCGGCTCCTTCCCAGTCGTGCGGTGAGGTACCGGCGCATGCTGCCCTGGCCACGGTTGGCTGTACGCGTAGCGATGCCGCTGACGTGCCGTCAGATGCCTTTCCCTGCAGGTTATTTGAAAACTTTTTGCATCGGGGCTTGCAAAAGGGTTTGTTTTGCATGTTAGCTGAACGCGGGGTTAAGGGCGATCAAAGGAGATAGAGCTGAGCTCGGAAGAGAAATGAGAGCCCGCGTGCACCTTTCCAAGCCCGGGTAAAAGTAGAGAAAGGCTCAATGTAAAGGCCCACGTGCAACCTGAGGATGGGAGAAATGTGCTGCATAAAACTACTACAGCAGATTCTTCTAGGCTTGAAAGACAGGTACAAGAATGACCTTTAAGCACTGGGAAACTTTTTTTTTTAGTGGAAAGGACAGAAGTGAACTGAATACCCTCTTGATCTGATGCTGTTATTCCTGAACAGATTTCTGGCCAATGAAACATTCATAATCTCTATGCCAGCTGTAGCACAATCTGAATTTCTAGGCTGGATTTAGCAGGACAGCTACTACCAAACTATAAGCAGATGCTTTTCTTAACTTATGAATCACTGTCCCCTCCCCCAGCTTTTAGTACTGCATCTGGTTTCTTTGCTTCTGCGCTAGCAATATTGACAGCTCTATTTATGAAGATGTAATATTTCAGCTGTCAAAACGTTATTTAAGAGCCTTTTGTGCAGGCAATTAGAAAAAGCATAAGCTTCTGACAAGCCCAGACTAAGCTTCTGGTAGAAATGAGAAGTGTTTGTAAAGTTAACTCCAGGGAGCAAACTTTTAAGTGTTTTTTACTTGCATTTGTCTATTGTGTTTGCTGGATAGCACAATTTAGGTGAAGGCTTTTGTCCAAGTTTGGATGAAATAATTCATTTTGTTTGTTGCCTTAAGTAGAAAATACTCTTTGACCTTTAAGAGGAAGATGGTTGTACAAGCCTAAGGTAAACTTCTGTTGTCTCAAGCAGCTGTAGCACAGGCAAGGAGCTTTAGCAGAAATGCTCTGCTGAATGACAAGTTTAGTCTTCCTTTGTTTGTCCGTGCAAAACACCAATGCCAATTTTACCTTTGATAAGACATTTTAGGCTACAAAAGCCTTGACTGTACTTCTCCAAAAACATGCAAGGGTACTTTGATAGCTCAGGTCACTGCCACAAGCACCGTGCAGCACGAAGTCTGCGAAACAAGAAAGTTTCTTTACACATTTTATAAATGGAATTTAATAAGTTAGAGTAATTGATCATCAATATATGCCATTCGTTGATCAGAAAAGCGGCCGAACGTTTCTCATTATGAGAGAAAGCCTTGAGACACTGCACCATCCCCACAGGAAGCCATTCATACCCAGATGTGGCCACGTTTTCCATAAGGCAGCCATCAGCAAAGTGTTCCACTTCCTTTTCTAAGAAGAGTGCATATTCTAGAGCATTGCATTTTAAAGAGATGCTTTATCTTCTACCCGCTCTACTGCTGTGTGTGCTGATTTAATTTGCTTGATAAAAAGGGAAGAGAAACATGGTCTGAGAAGCTGTTACATTTATGCTTGGAGTACTTGAAAATTTTCTCCTCCCCTCCCAGGAGGGAGAAGCTCAGCTCCAACCTAAGCACACCCTGCAAACTTGGCACCTCAAAGTGAACTTGCTTTTAGCACCAGAAAGCAGCAGAGTTGCGCCTAGGGTATGGGTATATTACATTCCTCGTGTGGCAGGATCTGTTGGTAGAGTCGAAAGCATCACTGAAGGAAGTTTTCCGGAACACTTTACTATAAGAACTGCCAGTTCAGCTGGAAGTGAAGTTCATATTGAGTAATCGAAGCTTCCTCAAAGAACTCCTATTTATTTGTTGTTCCTGAGAACGAGCTAACTACAGGCTTTCCAACTGATTGGGACATGCTGCTGTGGAAATTAAATTATAGCCCAAATCCACCCTCTGACTTGAACACAGAGGTATGCTTTCCTTCCTCTATGACACTAGTGCAGAAGCATGTTGTGGCTAGCATCCTCAAATTCAGGGCAGAAATATTTATTCCCTCTTCTCGTGGATTTTGCTAGTTTTTTTCTTAAAATGAAAGCCAAAGTATTTAATGTTTGCAGGCAGATGAGGATGCTTATATTTTATTACACTAAGCATTTCTATGGCACTAGTTAAAAATTGAACTGACAGTCCAGTGTGTTACAGTAAGAGATGGAAAGCAGCCAGCAAGAACTTTTATAGCTTGTCACTTCTTGAGACAATATTTGTTAACAGTTTACAGGTGTGTTCATCAACTCAATGTTCTGAGGGCACTCCACTGAACAGCAGTGCTTATACTTAAAATATGGAAATATTTACAGGTAGTCTAGCAGTCTGAGAATGCAGACTGATTGTTTGGCCAGAAATAATAGCAGTTCAGTTGGTAATTAAAGATGCTTTCCTATGGGATAATAGCCAAGTCTCATTTCTGCAAGTACTTATGCACAACTGGTCCTGTAATTTTAAATGCATCTAGTTTGACTATGCTTTTTCCCCCAGAAGCTGAGACAGTTACACCATCAAGCTATAGAATAGCATTTTACTTGAACCTTACTTAACCTTTCAACACACTCTCCAGGTTTAATTCTCTTGTTTTAGCTTTAGAGTTCAGATGTTAGCTACATACATTTTGTAGTACATACCTTCATGTACATACCAAAAATATTTCTCCCCAGCAGTCAAAACCTTGCATTGAGAAGTTTTTTGATGGCTTCCCCACCAGCCCCCTTGATTTGTATTTGGCCTGTTTATATCTGTTCTGATATAAACTAGCACGTGTTTTTCTTCCAATGCCTTATGTTCACTAGAATGAGAACGTTGTAGACAGTTACTCTATTTTAATCTGGTTGGCAAGCATTTGTACTTTTTTAAAATCAGACCATCTATGCTGCAAATGAGAAATATCTGGTTGTGGTTTGCAAGAACAGATTCACATCCAGCTCTTCAGGAAGGAGTGCATAAGGAAGCTGAACTTTGGTGCCTCAAATGTTTCTGCCAGATCAGCAAGGAAGAAAAAGTTCATACAAACCAGTTGGGTCTCATAGCACAGAGAAGGTACTAAGTCTAGCCTCTCAAAATATGAGTAAGCACATCCATTTCCTGTTCTAAATCTTACAGTTCAAGCAAGGTATCACCTATTTTATTTGCTCCTGAACAGAGCAGTCTCAGCAGACTTGGACCTCCATAGTGTTAATTGCTGTGTAGACATTTATCAGTTTAAGGTAGATTTCTCTGTGACCTTCCATTTAAGGCTACACAGCATATCTTGACATATTTCAGGAGTCTCCTGGAACTAATTAATATGGTGAACAGAAGCATGAAGAGAACATTAATTGCTGGTCAGAATAATTATGGAGTTATGAAGCTAATATTTGTGGTCAATATAAGCATAGACTAGTAGCTCAGGCATTCAAGCACTTGTAAGCAAATCTCTTCAGACATCAGAGGCTCTCCTACTTTCTGAAACCCCTGAGGTTTCCTGTGCAATGTCTTCTCATCTTGCAGAGCTTCTTCCAGTCCTCCCCTTGACATTATTTTTCCATCTAGGAAATCAATTCAGCAGGGCATTAATGTTTTGGAAAGATGGATAAAGCTGTATAATAAGGGTATAGTTAGAAATCGAGACTTTCTATGCAAGACATTACTCTGCAGACAAGACTTCTGTTTCCAACTTCTACCTCATTTCTGCCATATACACAAGAACTAATCAGTGGCAGTCTTGCCTATTAGTTCCTGGAGCAGTCACTAGACTAGTTTGCAGCATTCAGAAGCTGACAAATGCAAACCGAAGTTCTATCAAATAGAGTTTCTAACCTATTTTTGTTAGGTTACTATATCTTTAACTGTGTATTCACATAAAATATTTCTTGCAGTATTTACAAGACTTAACAAGGTGGCAGCTTTAACTGGCTTAAAAAAATTCCCCTTTTGAGGCTTCCTGTCTGTGCTTCCTCAGATCTTGGTTTAGACTTCCTACAATTGAATAGAAAGATGAATCACCAAATTCATGGGTTAAATGGAGACACTGACCGGCTAAAAGAAGGAACAGCACTCCCCAGGAGCTAGGAAGTACACTCAGTAGGGAGCCAAAGCAGAACATGAATCTAGCTTGCACCAACACAATTTTAAAACATTCTAGAAAACATGAGCTTGAGCTCCCCACTTGCATTTCTGGCTTACGAAAAACTGGAAGAGTCCTTCCCATCGAAGGCATGGAGCTTATTTATATAATCTGGAAAAATCGGTCTTCCATTAGCACTTTTGCTGTCTACAAGCCTTGGAGTGTGCTACAAGACAGAGTGATAGATGTTTCCCAGTTCACACTAACTGGGAAACAACTTCAAACACTGGCAGAATCAAGATATTTGTTTCAAGAAGGTCAGAGGTTCACTCAGAAGCTTTAGCCATGTTGTGCTTGGTATTTAAGTGTCACTGTGGTCAAGGTATCTTTACTATATCAGAATTGTCTCCTGCATTTGATGATCTGCAGTTCTGGTAGACTAAACACATGACAGGTTCTTCACATTTCTTATGCATAGGTCATTAGGCATATCTGCAAGTGATGCAGGAGCAATTTCACCAGGCTTGGTTTTACCTGCCTACTTCCTCAACAACCAAAAAACTTCATGCTCCCCCTAATTCACTTCACTTTCATTGAAAAAAACACAGTCTATAGGAAGAACAGCAAGCTATGTTATCTATGTTGTTTAAACATTACTATTTGAATGAGTTGCAGTCAGCTTTCTGCATTTCAAATTTAGTGCAGCCCTATTGTAGTGTTGAAAGCAGTGCTTTGTGCCCTAGACAGAAGAAGGGTAGAAGAGAGCTGGGAGCTCAGCAATCACAGGAAACGAATGAGTTGCCACAATGTGTATCTTAACTAGGACTAATTTAAGAGTACAATTCAATATTGAATTTAATGTTTATCTTTAGTCAGCAATATTTTAACACCTTGTTAGAATTTTAGTTCTATTATTTGTCCTTTCATCTCTCCAAAGTTTACTCATCCACTTTTTCACCAGAACTGTAGTTTTTATTTTACTTCCTTATTTAATGCCAACCTAATACAGTACCATTAAAAGCCTCAGTTGTCATAGGCAAGTTTATTTCCCCTTGTTTCTTTATAAGATCTTTATAAGTCTCAGCTACTCTGTACATCCTTGAAAGTCACTGGTACCTTATGCTTCAGCCATTATTACAGTACTTGATTTCCTCACAGCAGAAGATAATAATTTAATCCATTAAGTGAGAATGGATAGAGCTCCTCCACCCTCCTCCCCACCCCATCTTCACAGCCATCAGACAGGAAAAAAGCCATACTTACAGCTGTAGATAATAGAGAAGGCATCTAAAATGCCTCATGTTAAACAAGTTCTGTGCACAGTAGCCTGTTTTATTTTTTGAATGCAGGCATCTGATGCATGTCCTGTGCATTTCCAGTTAATGGTTTTCTGTTAACTAAAGCAGTTTTAGAATGGAAGCCAATTCAACTTGCTCTTCTCAGAGTTTTACATCATCTCAGAATTTTAGTTGATCTGGAAACAATGTCAGGAGTCAGAACTTCACATGATCACATGAAGTTAGAGAGATAGCAGGCCACCGTACTCTGACTTCTGTGAAGTATGTAATATATAAGCCTCTTCTATTTCTCTCTCTCTAAGCTGGGGAATTAAAGCAGCTTCAAATTTGAGCTCAGACCCTCCATTAAAGAGGGAATCAAAGTGCCATTTACATCTAGTCAGCCAAACTTTGTATAGAAGCATGAAGACTAATTGCTAGGTACCCATGTTCTCTGCTTGTTACCTATATTTAGTAATCTATTAAGTGCCAGATACTGAATTTTGTCTTTCTATATGTCAGGACAGCAAGATTTGTCCATCAAAAAGTTAATTCTGTAAGCACATGGAGGGTAGCTTTTACACACCCGTTGCTCACACACCCTAAGGAACAGATTCATGTATATACACTTGATGTGCAAGAAACTACAATAGTGAATATTGAATTAGAAAAAGCATTCTCAGAGGTTACCTTTTTGTCTTGAGTGCATTATGAGCATCCCCAAAAGAAGTTCAGATCTCTGTAGTACCACTCCCTGAACAGTGTTAAAGACTGGAAAGCAGCTGAGGGGACATCTGTGTGCGCACACACCAGGCATTAAAGTTTCCAAGTCTGTTTGACATAATATCTAAGAAAGCACAGCAGGACTGCTTGAAATGCTCCATCCAGAAGATATCTGACAGTAACTGAGGTTCTCTTGAATGACAGCACCATATCTCAGCTGCATGTTGCTGAATCCCTATTGACAGCCAGGATTTTTCAGTTGTAATTATGAACATGAAATTCTATTGTAAGATTTTTCCTGAACTAAGTTCTCATTGTGACACATAATAGGTCCAGAAGAGATGTAAGGGAAACATACTAATCCAGCCACGTGTGAACCTTTGAGTTATGTTCATGACCAGAAAAAAATAGCAGGCCTAGGTGCAGGGCAAGAGCAAGAAGAGTCATTTTCACACGCTTTGGAATATCAATACACAAAAACATCCTTTTAGATTTATCCACTCCTGGGGAGAAAGGCTTAACTAACTTGGAGCAACATTGTCTTGTGCAAGACAGGATGAGAGTAGGGGATTTTACTTAGTAATTCTATAGAGGAGTATTTATATGGGTCAGTCTGTACACTGCAATGTCTGCAGAAGCTTCATCTACTTTGTAGCAAGTCAGAAGGTCATTTGGTACATAAAACAGCTGATGTTACTTTTCCCTGCTATTAACTGTATCAAGGAAATAGGAAGATCTTGCACTTTAGTCAACGTATACTGCACCTAAGCAGCCTGTCCCTCTGCCTCTTTCCTCCTCACTTCATGTAACTTGATTTAAGCCTTTGCAGAAGGAAGGTTACATCTGCTTGGATCCAGGAAACCCATCTGATGGGTTATCAAGCGTGGCAGACACTTATAGTCAGGGACAGACTGCTGGGCAAGCAGAGGGTTAACTTCGAGTCACTTTGGTTTGGAAAGTCAAAGGAAATTCTACCTTAGGAGACTGAAAAACTGGCTATTTGCATTGCCTTCAGTTGTTTCTTTGTATGAAAAAGCACTTACAGATGCCTCACTAAGGATGAACACATTTTCTGTTCATTTGTTGGCATGGACTGTTGCTAGCTTCATGCTTAGAGTGCCGCAGCACCTCAGCCCTTCTTGCAGGAAGAGAGAGGAAGAAGCACTGTCCCGTTAGCATACCACCACGTGGTGGAATGGACCAGCCCATCCGAAAATTGGGCACCAAGAAATACCTACAGGGTGCTCTAGATATACTTTAAATGTTTGGCTTCCAATGTCAGTCTTCAGGGCAGACTTTGGTGCATTAGAATACCAGCCTGTCAATCTAGCCAAACTTAAGTCTTAACTGGTTCTCTAGTAAAGCTACTTTCTCTCCCAGAACCTGAGATGATAGAAAAAAATCTAATTGTAATTTCACATGAACCTAATTAGCTTTAAAGTGATGTTTTAAAGAGTTTGGTCTAGGAAATGGCATGGTTTTATTGCTTCTGAGGAAATAAGACATCTGAAAGTTATCTGCCCTTGTATTCTTTATGTGAGCTTCTGTCACAGCAGCTGTCCAGGCAGATTACTGTTCCCAGCTGCTTGTTACCCGTGTTTCAGATTTACTAGGTGAGCTGCTCAGAAGAGCACTACCACCTCTTGGTTCAGTGTGAGGGAGGCACACTAGCTTAGACAGCTTAAGTAATAGGTTAAGGAGCAGAGACCTGTGTTAGGCGAGTGGATCAGGTTAGCACTTTTACAACAGCTCAGCTCTTAGATTTGATGGAGAAAGTAGCAAGGGGCTGGGGAGGGCTGTGAGCAGCAGGCCTCTTTTCAACCAACTGCTGCTGCCATCAGCTGTCAGCACTCCCAGCCTCCCTCTTGCTGGAGAGAAGCTTGTTCTCAGCACAGCCTCCTGCTGTCTCCTCCAGCACTCAGCTCTGCCTCACCTGATGAGGTTTCTCACCTCACACTGGCTCTGCAAGGGTAACTAGGCACGGCAATCCTAACATCTTAGATTAGCACTGTGAGCCAAACATTTTAATATCACATTAAGTCTATGCTTCTCTTAAGAGAAGCGCATTTTAGATTCATCTTTTCTTCCCCCTCACTCTGTGCAAGGGGTCTTTATCATTAGTGCTGTGGGACAAGTTACTGCCTGGTCACCAACAGGATTTGGGGCCAGAAGTGCCATTAGAAACTCACCTTTTCCACAGCTCTCATGATGAGAGAGACATAAGAAGCCACTGGCTGAAGTTTTCATTTGAATTCCAGCATGTGCTAGAGCACAAAGACACTGCTATGGGCCCAAACCAGCATTTTAGCGAGCAATTACACATTTTTTGAAATACTCTTTCTAGAGAGAAGGAGAGAAGCCAGCAAGTTTCCAAATCCAGTTTGGGCTGCTCATTTGTAGCATCCTAGGTAGTTCACAAGGGGTTATTACAGTTACACTGTCACAATAAAAACACAGTGTTTAAGCAGCTCCAGGAAGGAATTGTTTTATGTGTTTCCCCCTTGTGGAGCCTTTAAAGGCTACTACATTGTATTTGTATAATAACAACCATAAGTTCAGCTTCAGCAGAGAAGCATTTATCTTTTTTAGAAAGAAAAAAACGAAAGATTTCCTTGGCCCTACCAGCATCTTCCATTCTACCATTGAAATAAGTTCTTTAGAGCTTTAAGCTCTAAAAGTCACAACAAGTGAGAATGAAGAGCATCTTTTTAAAGTAGCCAAAGCACTATTTGCAAAATAAAAACAAAGGTTCCCCAAGGAAAGCTGTAAGCTTACCTCTTCAATGCTCAGCTCCTCAGAGAAAATAAAGCCTCTCTTCTTGCCCCCACCAGCAATCCCACCACAACCTCCTTCTCACAGCCCATGTAAAGCAGAAGTAAGCCCCTCCTGCTTCAAAGTCTCCAGCCATACTGCCTTTAGCATGGCCTCTTCCTCGTTTAAATACAGGCCTGTCAGAGGCCAGGTGAAAATGTTTCACACCATTCATGGCAGCCTCTTGCACTTGTTTCACTGATAAAACAGCAGCTGCTTGTTTCCTGCTGAAGCATGGGAAGTGTCATTGCTTCATAACCTTGTGTGCACAAGTCCTGGGTCTGCCAGTTCTGAAACAGTAAATGATGCAGAGACATGGTTGAAAAGGGTGTGCAAATAAATAAAGGCTATATTTTAATCTAGACACACCTGTGAAGGCTGCAGATAATGCTGATGGTAACATTTTTTTGATTTTTTTGTATATAACTTTGCAATGTTACCATTCCCCCTAATAAAAATGCTAGAAGTTACACATTCTGAAACAACAAAACAATTTTTTAAAGCATAATATTTGTATCAGCTGTGCAGAAGTCTAGCTTTTCAATATCTACATTGTTATTAATTAATTATTAGTAACTGCATTGAAACAAGCCACTTGTGAACTACAGCTGATTGTACTGGTGTGGTGTTCTTTTGTCACAGCAGAAGTAACACATTCCATTGTTTCAGCTGAAAAATGTATGAGTAGATTTTGATTAAAACTTTAAAAGCAGATCTCAACTACTCTGAAAAACTAACGTCTAGCTATAAGCTTGTTAACAAATTAATATGAAAGTTATAGTATAAACTTAGCTATAGATTTTCTTGACAATGAAAGCTATAGGAACTGCTGGGAAATAATAGAGAAATAATAATGGGAAATAACATTGCTTTGTTTTCATTTCAGTAGAGATTTCGGTACCTCTGCAGTAATGTTCTTCATCCGAATTCCACCCCGTGCTAGAGCAGAAAGCTGCAGGTTTGGGCCCCGACCTTCTATCTTAGAGAGGTTCCCTGGTGTCAGACTTGAGGGTTTGCATCAGCATGGTTCACATCTGTAGAAGCTGAGCGTGGAGCTCATATATATGTTCAAGTACAACATTCAAAACCAAATATTAATCTTGTGCCTACTCTGAACTGCTTTGGAACTGGAATTTTTACTTACAATCTCACAGTAGTGTTTTTTCAAGCGACTTACTCTCTTCTCAGACTGCCATGCCGTCTAACACCGTAAATTGTTGGGATGGTTAAATTGTCTAATCCACTAATCCACACTGCAAAATTCAGCACTCGTCATATTCTCATAGGTTCCTAAAAAAGCACCGTAATTCTGACAGGAAGTCCTTGGTTTTGAGAGTTCTGCATCAATCTGTGTAAATCCCCCTTTATTCCTCCCCTCTGCCTCTGCTTTCAGTGGCCTCTGGTCCATTTACAAGATTAGACTCCTCGTGCAGCTGCCACTCATTCCCTCTCGACTATATTTTCAGGGTTTTTTTAGATTCTCCACTTGGTCTGTATGCGCCGAGTTTTCCTCCCTTTCTCAGAAGAGACAAGATAATGAACTTGTTTTTCTTGACTAATCTCAGTCCTGTCAGTTGTAAGTGGAAAACCAAAAAATTGTTTGATCTGTATTGCAGCGTGCGGTCTTGCCGTTAAGCTAATTCACTGCTTTCGCTTGTAAATAACTTGCTCGTGTCCCGTGTAGCAGCGGGTGATTTTATACCCTGTGCTTTCAATACCACGTATCCTGAAACGAGTCGTCGGCCCCTTGTTGGCGGAGCAGCCTCAGATCGTGTCAGCAGAAATCGGTCATGGCTCTGAAAAATCGCAGCACCAAACCAGCAGGGGAGGGAGAACTTTTTAAAAGATTCCCCAAAACGGTGTTTTTGGTGTCTTGCACAGGACTCCAAAGGGAAAACTGCTTTTGTGGCTCAGATCTGTGACCTGCTTTCCTCTTGTGCCTTGCAGAACCTCTGACCTCGCCGTGGTCCTGTCCTGTGAGTTTAGAGGGCCGCTGACGTTCACCTAAATATTCACATCCTCACTGCCTTGGCTTGGTGCTGGGAGTGTTCAGGGGCATTGTTTGCCAGCCCATGCCTGGAAAAATCTGGTAGTTGGCAGCGCAGATGTTCTTCGTGTGTGCTCCTGGGGGCCCTCCCTGTACAGGCTGCGCTGTTTGCAAGGCAGAAGCGTGCCCGTTACTCATGCACACTTGGGTTAACTTAAAAAAATCAGAATATCTGTAGCTCCAAGGAAAGTCAGGCCAGGGCAGTCCACAGGGATTGCATATCCGTGGAAGCATTTAAGCTAATGCCAGGAAAAGGGTGGCTTGTTTCCACGCCGTGCCGCATCAGCAAATAGGAGATTGGCATTTGTCGTTAGGGACTTTACGAAAGTGCTTGTCTCTGCTGTTTCTCTGGCGATTTGAATTTTTATTTCGTTTATTAGGTGAAGAGTGTTAGCGCCAGGGCTAAATACTGGTTTACTATAAAATCTCAATAAGATTAAATCCCCCTGTGGTTCTCTAATTACATCTCAAGGATACTGAGAGCCCGCGGTGAAGGCTGGATGTATCCCTGGTTACAGAGCAACGCGGGCTTGGAGCAGCGAGGGATGTGCCGTGTGCGGCATTGCGGGGCAGCGTTAAAGGAGCAGAGGTCCAAAAAAGCCTGACGGGTTTTGAGTAAATTGCCTTTAGTAGAGCTGAGTGTCTTCTGCCCTAGCAGTTCTAATGTCACGTTCATGAGGGTACAGACAACCTGATTACTGCTGCGGAGCTGAACAAAACCGTGGAGCTGTGTTTGCTGGTCTTAGTCCTACGGCATTAGTTGGATTTCACTTTGTCATAAACACAAGTCCTTACAGACTAATTAACAGCTATGCTTTAGCAACAGCACTCGTTTCACCTTTTCCCTGATGGGCATTTCCTTTGAGAGCTCTGTATACAGTATCTTTTCGGGATTTCATTCATTTTTGTCATGTTTCAGCATTACTTGCGAGAGAGGGCATGTGAGCACACCTGGAAAAGGAAGGTCAGTTGTCTGGCCTATTTTCCTGAATGGCAGCAGAGCGGTAATCCCACCCGGAGGGAACACGTACCAGCTTTATGCCAACTGGCTTGGGCAATGTGGAGCTTGGCAGTGCCAGGAGTTGTTGAACTGCTGTAGCTACACTGTGTAAATGTGCTGCACTGAGATGAAGCCGTGCCTGTACTTTTTTTCCAAGGTGTCAAGGAAGAGATAGCTATACTGTTGCAAAACGCTGTGTTGTAGAGAAAGTCTAAGCGGTTATATGCTAAGCGTGTACTCCAATTTAACAGTTTCTGCTTGATTTTCCCACTGTCGATACCTTCATCCCAGGATGAGCCTGTCAAGTTCTGAATAACATAAGTCACTTCAAAGCAGATCAAGCTAGAGACTCTCGTAATGCAGAATAAGAACATTCAGGCAAGGGTTAAACGAAGGATGGATGGCTCAACTGTAAATTCATTCTGTACCTTACTCTGGATTGGCTCCTGTGTGTTTGACAAGCCCCGAATTAATTCAACTGCTGGCGAAAGGTACTGTTTAAAAATTAATACTGTGTTGATAAGGTACCGAGGAACAGAAATTCTCTTTCCGTAGCACAAGGGGAGTTCAGACAGGCTCAGTAAGTGAATGCAAGAGAAATTCAGTGCTTGACCTTTTATTCTTACCTTCTCCAAGTGACGAGAAGAATCTCTCGAGTGCTCGTGTTACCGTTGATTTTGGTGGTGTGATTGCCCACGTATTTACAATTAGAATAAAACTCAGAAGCTCATTTCCTGGAAGGTAGGAGCTATCAGACAGAATGACTGTAGGCTTTATTGATCTGATGGGGTTTTGGACAGCTGACCAAGAGCCTAAATGTTGGCCGGATAAAAATCTCTGAGCCCCTGAAGTCCTTTGCACAAATGAATTCTCCCTCTTTTACAGACCTCTCTGAAATCAAGATGTGGCTCTGTGAAGAATGAACTACAGATTTTCCCTGAAAGGAGTTTTTACAAACAGTCTTACTCAATGGTGATTTTTTCTTTGTTCTGTATAGGCGGATACCTTACTTGACAAGAACTCTGAATTCTCCCTTGGCTTAGGATCTGTTCTCAGCACTACGAGTTAAAGTATGCTGTTGAAGGCAGTTTTATTTCTGCTCTTTCCTGATTCCCTGGAAGATAAAGAGGCTAAGCATCATCGACTTTAACAGGAATATAAAAAGTCAAGGGCAGGACTTGACTACTCTCTGTCCCTCATGCGGAAGAGATGACTGAATACAAAAGCTCTTGATACGAAAGATGCATACTTTTGTGTATCACACATTCACCAGTTATGTAAGATTGCTGGTGTACGATGGCACCTGAGAGCTCTTTAAGCTTATGGCTCTTGAAGACTTTTAGGGTAGCTGCTGTATTCCCCAGTTGCTTGGATATCCGGAGTTAAGGGAGCCTGCCCTCCTGTGCGTGGAGGAGTGTTTTAAAGGTCAGCTCTGAACAGGATCTCTCCGCAGGAATACTTCAACATGCTAGTGGCCTCTTCTGTCTTTGGGCAGTTAACCAGAAGTAAGAAATCTTTCATATGTACAAAATCTGTATTCTTGCTGACCTGTGTCAGAGTCCTTGCTAGTATGGGTCTAGATCTGACTTACCATGTCATATACACAATCTAATTTGCTCCTTTTTAATCCTAACATCTTACTGTCTGCTGATTGGTGTGGGGTTCTCATTGCCAAGGTGGATATTTTGGAATATCTAGGAGTCCAAGGCCAGGGAGTCTGAGTCAGAGCAAAGTTGGGGACCTTTTTGTTCTATGTGGGAAGTGCCCATAGACAGCGCCTTTCCCACAGGCTACGTGGAGAAGAGAGGAGCATGTTTCAAGAAGTCATGGAAGTATATGTGTACCACATTCATTTACAGATCCGTGTAGTACCTTCTTCAAGAGAAGGTGAAGGCAAATCTGTCTGCCAGAGGTCTTAGGATATGGAGAAGCAGGTCTTCAAGCTAACGTTGTTGGTGCCATCTTTTAGACGAACCACCAAGTTAACATACTGTGTTGTATCCAGACAAACTCACGGGTGTCAGGTGAATTGCAGGTTGATCCCACTTCCTCATCTGTTTCTATTGGGATGTAATCAGTGGCTGAATCATAAGGAAGATTGACCCGGCAGAGTAAATGTTTTTATAAGTCCCAGGGAGGCCTTAACAGACCTGATCCCATGCAGTTGACCTCTGAGCCTTTGTATTCACTGCCCTGGTTTCAGGTTTGTTTGTGCTGCTTGCTACTGAGAGAAGAAAGTAGCGTTAAGCAACGTTGATTAGGATTGCTTTGCCAATAAGATAATGTTATTTATTTTGCATATAGTAGTTTTTATCAGCTATACAAATGCTTGTGGACATAGGGATGAGCTTCAGAAGAAAAAGTATCCCAACGGTATCTGGAGATGTGTGTATGTGATACGGTTTTTCTTGTAGATTGAAGAAGTGCTTTAGTTTTTGTCTGGACAGGATGACTGAAGAGGCTTTATTTATAACCGGTCACATAGAGTAATCTTACTGGAATTTACGGTTAAGGAACCTTGCTATCTCAGGATTTCTGCAAGAGGCTTCTTAGATGGCTTTCCAAATCTGTTCTTTATAGGTGGAAGAATTGCTTCTTGTTAAGGCTTTCATGTTTTAGTTTTAGCTCTAATAAGTAGAATCCTTTTCTTACCATTTCAATGGGGTACATCAATTAATCGTATCACACCAAAAGTTTTACAGGAAGAAATGTTCCCACTGATACCTTAAATGAAGATTAAGTATAAAATTTGATATACAAATTATAGGTAATGGTAGGTAACAATTATCCTAGAAACTCAGGAGGTTTCAGAGTTAAAGCATTGCTAACTCGACTAGAGTTTAAAAAAAAATGTGTTCTGTTTTCAAGACCCATCTCCTTTAGGACATATTTAAAGTGTAAGTTGACAAATGATGCGAGTCTGCCACTTGACATACTTACCGCACCTTTTTTGTCGCTGAGCTAAATTAGGATTGCAGAGATTCAGTGTTGAAATAGCTCTCTTTAAGATTCAGAGTTTGAATGGCCAAGTTGCTTAGTTCAACAAAGAATATTGCAGACTACTGCGGATTTTACCATCCAGATTTCCACTGTCTCACATGTTAATATGTTCCTCTATTGCCTGCGCTGTGGTAGAGAGAAGGGAGAAGGCTGCTTCATGCATCTGTGTGAGAACATTCTCATGGAAGGAACCTTACTTCTCTCACCAACAGTTCTCCACAGAACAGTGTTTCTGCAAGGGATGTTTAAGGGGCATACAGTTCAGACCACAAGGACTTCTGTCTCCTCCTTATTTTGCAGAATTTCAGCTGCTACAGGGTTGTTTTTTGTTTTATGGTTGTTGTGTTTTGTGTTTTTTTAATGAAGACTAAGAAAAAGGATTTCACTAAAAGACGGTACATTTTTTTAATCCGTGTGCAGTATTTTTGCCAGCAGAGATTACAGTAAAATCGTTGAGTAAATAGTGTCCTGCTGAGAGAGGTAACCGAGCTGGCAGGACTGCTTCCTTTGTGAACGCTCTAATCACCTCCTTCAATTTATGGCAGTACAGGAATGATTAATAGGAGGCTTTACAAACATGGATGGTTAGGTAGTACGTGCATCCTGAATGTGAACTACGCGGTGCTGGTCTTTGATGTAGGCAGCGGTCCAAAGAGTAGCAGATCCTGCTGAACTGCTAGCCATTCAGTTGGAAACGGAGTAAATAAAGGTTCTCCAAAGACAGGGAGCCCAGCTTAGTAGCTTGGAAAACGGGTACAAAAATCCAGAAGAATCTTTGCACCGTTGAGGATGGCAGCCATAGTGACATAGTGCTTTTTGAAATTAGAGCTCTTGTGGATTACTAAATGTAAGGGAGGCCTTTGTGCAAAATATTAATATAATAGCAGGCTCGTATTCTGATTGCCTTATCAGGAGGTGCATCCTCAATGGCATCTTTGTTTGTTTTGCAATGGAAGAAGATAGAAAATAAGCAATTAAAGCAGCCTTATTTAAATGTCAGGCTGTTCTGATGCCACACATCTGAGCATTCAGCTATGCGGTTCTAGCTATGACTGTTGGTTAGCTTTTCTATGAAAAAAAAACGTAATTTATTGCTGCTGTGTGTGCCTGCTTTGTAGTGTGGCCAGACTATTGACAAGAGATATCCTCCCTTTTTGTTTCAGCTGTGATCTTTTCTCTCTTCCTGTTTCTCATCCTAAGGCAGTTTCTCATGAATGTGGACATAAAAATGAGAGGTTAATTACTTCCATTATGTTCTTGGGATCCTTGTTATTGCCAATGAATCTTGTAAAGAGATACTACAAATTCTGGTACTGGTCAGTTAAAAAATAGATGGACTTTGCTCTGCTTATATATCAGTTGTCATTCTAGTAGTGAGCAGTGTATTTATGGAGCTTTATGAAAATGAAATATAACCTCTTTGTTCCCTAGCTTGTGTGTCTAAGTGCCAGCCAGGCACAATCAAGTCCCCCATTAAATTCATATCTTCCAGGAACATAAGACACCCCAGGAAAAATCTTTTATAGAGAGATGAAGAAATCTGTTTTCAAAAGGAAACTCTGTGTGTTTATCCTGTAATACCTACTCATAACAGCAGTCTGGTATCAGTGAAAGATTTCCATTATTCATTGAAACGTCAACTCTTTATGGCAAACCAGCACAGATTTTGAGTTAAATCTCAAAGACTCTTGCTTTCTCGTTGTGTGTGTGTCTTGCTTAATCTCCCTGGCCAGTACAGAGGAAGTTGTGATCTCCTCATTAAAGACGTCACACTGAGAAGATTGTAGTAGAGGAATAAATAGAACGAGTGTTGGGAAGCCAAGCAGCTCATCTTGGTTGAACTAAAATGCACTCCCCTCAAACTGGCGGAATTCCCCATGGCTTTGTTTCTCCCAACTTCAAGTAAGGTTCCATTACTCTTGCAGTGTATCCAGGTAGCTCATCTGAGGCTTTTCTAAGTACACTTGCCTCATTCTCCAAGATGTTGTTTTACCTATTCCTGTAACTAAATAACCAAGTTGTTTTACAAAAAGTTATTCCTCTGGTAGAGAGAGTAGACAAGGGCAGTGGCTCATTCCGAAGAGGGAAGAAGAGGCTCAAAATCCCAGAATGATAGAATCATTTAGGTTAGAAAAGACCTTCACGATCATCAAGAGGCGTGCAGTGCTAAAACACGGGAGTAGTCCCGGGAAGGGGTCGCCAGCCCCATCCAGGCTGATTATCTCCGTCTGCGCGTCTGCTGTACGGTTGCAGTGTGCATCTGTGCTAATGGATCTGCTGTTTCTTTTTATAATTGGTCTGTGTGGAGCAATCTGATCTGATAAGGCCAGCAAACGTTCAGATGGCCTCACAAATTGAGGAAATCCATCAAGACAAATAGACGTGTTTCTGCATGGGATTTGTGAAAGAAAAAAATGACAGCCCTATGTTTAGGAGTTCAGTTTCTGGCAGATGTCTAAGATTTTAAAGATTTCCCGCTAAAATGTTAAACTTTATGTGTTAATAGATTGTATAAAAATAATACAACTATGAGTGAAAAATGAGTTCCAAGTCCTTGCCCATTCCCAGTTGGATCTGGTGAGGCTGGAACTACTGGAAAATTTTTCAAGCAAAGTTATGTTAGGAAAAGCTTGCTGCTGGAACATCTTGCCTTTTTTTCCAGAAGTATTGTATTCCAGGACTGCTCAGACCTTGTGCTGCTCTAGCCCCAGGAGACTCTGAAAAAAAAAAAAAGGTAATGAAAAAAGAAGGCAAGATGCAACAGGGTGGGTGCTCCCCTGTGGTGGCTGCCTGCTTGCAGTCCAACTCTGGGAATCTTTATTGGATATGGAAACTGTTAGTCCCAAAATACAGTTCCGTTACAATGCAGTGTAATGGAATATCTCAGTGTCACAGGTCCATTCGTGGATCCTTGTAATAGAGCCGGTCGCGTGGCATTCGTTTTGGAAGCACCACTCTGCCTAGTACAGAGAGTTTATTTGTAGTATTTTAACCAACAGCTTCAAGACTTGGCATTTTCTCTGAAATTAGGGCTAATGGCTCTACCACTGAACTGCCCGTGTTCCAAGGAGTCTGACATTGAGAGCGCTGATGGAAGTGAAGGTGGTATCAGGCTGTTTGGACTCACTTAAAAAAAAAGATATGTTTATATTGGTCCAGCTCTTAAGAGCGCTTTGGATGGTAGTCTCTGAATGTCATTCTGTACAAAATGGATGGTCACTTTGTACAGAAAGGTGTCTCCCTGTGCCAGAAACGAACAGCCACAGTGCTTGTCCTAAAACTGACCTTTAGATTAAGTGCTGACTGCATTTTGCAAAATTATTGCCGGAGTTCCTGGAGCTAGCAATTTTGAGGACAGTTTGAATACATGAAAAAGTGATGTGTCTTCACTCATTCATGGGGCTCCCTTTTACATCTAATGACATTTTGTGGAAGGAAACCTTGTATATAAAAACGTGTTAGAAACTGCATACTAGAGGCACCTCTAATTTTTAGAGTGGAGATTTTTTTTTTTACTTTAGCTGACTACTTGTCTTAAATGAACAAAGAAACAATCTGTGCTGTTAAACTTGAGCCATATTTGGACTTTATTGAAGCAACTTCACTATGTCTGAGTTCAAAATACGCTTGAGAATCCAGAGTTAAAAAGCAAAAAGAAAAGGAAATTAAGCATTTTCAAGGGACCTCTGTTTGAATTAAAATGAACAAAGGAGCAAATATAGTATTTTCCCCCATGATTATCCTATTTAATATTTCATGTGTTTTTATGTCTCAGTGGACAAGAATATTATTGATAAGTTTCATAGGTTTGCTCATTTTTCTAGCTAGAAGCATTTTGCTGCTGTTGTCAGAGCTAACACATCTATTTTTTTTGCCCTGCTTTAGTATGCCATTTTAGACACTAAAAAGTACTTCTAATTCTGTAACCAGTCATCTTTATTTCCTTCCTGCCCCCCACTTCCATTAGTAATGCCTGGCAGTGACTCAGAGCTACCCTGCTTTCTAGTTAGGGTGAACGAGAAACCACCAAAAGCAAGAAAAACACGGAGTGAAGGGAACCACTGGCACCCGCTCTGCAGCAGGATCGCAGCAATCTGCTGCTGGGCAGTCATTCCAAGTTGGAGTAAGAGTTTCCATTAGCCACAGTTCCTGGCTGCCTAAGGAGGGAAGCAGTGTTGTCTTGTTGAAGCACAAGACTTGAAGCCAAACCCCTCCTGAGATCTCTTTCCTCTTCTCTTACTGATCCCTGGTGCAGCAGTGGGCAAGTCTTCATGTTTACTTCACAGTCTCTACTGTAAATAGTTATTAAAAAGCTAATTTGAGAAGATTAATTGAAGTTTTTGAAGCAATAGGAATTGTTTAAGCTAGCAGTCACTTACCTGTAGTATATTGCCTGTTCAGTGGACGTCCTGTCTTCCTAGGTAAGTTACAGGATTCATCTCCTGCCTCGGGTAGCCCAAGGTAAATGTGACGGTGTGAAGCTGTACAAACCGGCAGCACAGTGAATGAGTTTGTACCAAAGAATGTCTCCCATCAGTTTCCAGTCTGCAGATCTGTTCTTAGAAATGCATGATACATTAATACATCCAGTAAGTAACGCAATCTTCTAAAATATATGAATCTGGTAAATCTATGGGTTGTCAGAAGTAGTCTTTTGCAACTCAATAGGCTGGTGTGCCACAGAGCTCTGTAAGAAGAAATGAGGTAAAGGACCAAAAAAAAAAGAAATTAAACACTAACAGCTTATAGTCACAACATAAGCACTGGCAGTTGGAAGTGATTGTGGCTTTTTGTGTTGTCAGTTGCTTATTTTACCGGGGGGGCACTTTCAGACCAAGATGTTGCTTGGAGTTCAGAGGACAGCGAAACCAAAGAGCAGGGGAGCCTGCCGATGTTCAGCTCTGCCATTTTCAATGAACATTGCTTCACTCAGTGAAGAAATTATTGCGGAGGGCTTTGAGGAATAAAGACATCGACCAGCCACAAACAGTGCTGTATAAAACTGCCTTTTTCAAGCCTTTTAATTTTTTTCCACACTTGACACAAGGCTGCAGGTCATTCAAGTGAAACTATATGAAAACAGCGGCTAAGCAGCCATACGTGTCCCGTTTAAATATTTGGTCAAAGAAGTCTGTTTCTCTGCTCAAGACCTGCCCTGTGGGTATCAGAAAGTGTGAAGATCCTTTTAGACTACAGCAGTGTTGCAAAAATGGCACGAAATCAAACTGAGTTTTCTTTTATAAGCAAACTAATATAATGCGTATTTTGAAAAAAAAATTGAATAATGGTGTAAAATAAAGAAACGTATAAGGTTCAGAATACCTCATTCCATTAAAGCTAATTTCGTTGAGCGACTGTCACGACATCCTGTGTTTCAGCTGTGCACAGAACGACGGGCCACAACGGTTTGCAGGGAGGTGAATCCCTCTGGGGGCTTCTGGTTACAACCTCATCTGTGAGAATGAAGTTATCCACCAGAGCCCCTTGATAGATTATTTCCATGAAATTCCCTCCAGTTCACTTATTGCTGAGAACCTTGAAATATTATCATAATAGTTCGGCTGTGTTGAAAAGATTGAATGTCCTGAAGTAGTTAAGACGAAATGAAGTTGTTTCAATCGCTGGATCGCTTCATAGCACTCCCTCGTGAGAAGGAAAATTGGGTGATGTGCTGAAATCAAAGAGTGGGCAGGCTGAATCGCACACTCGTTCTTCCAAATTGTTTTGGAACAACTTAATTTTAAGCATTCTGGATAAAAATCTCCAGCCAGGCAGGTTTGAATTGCAGGGATGTTCTTTTAATTGCCTCTCCTCCTATGTTGTTCCTCGGGGTGGCTTCTGAAGCTGCCCTGCGTGCTGCCACACCTTGCTGTAGAGGTGGGCATCTGCGCCAAGGTGGTCCCAGTGTTTTATGTTGTAATTGCATTTTTAGTTTCCCTTGTGTATGCAGTCTCTCCCGGCTACATTCAGGTTTGTTCTTTCTGTCGAGCTACAAGCAAGCCACTTTAAAATTGCATTCTGATAAAGCCCTATGGATTTTAAAGGTCACATTCTTTTCTCGGATGAATACATCATTCCCATTGATTCACCTGCTGTTTCTGCAAACTCAGAGTATCACTGATGACATTAATTATGTTAATATTCAGAGGTTTCTTAGCATGAGCTCAAGCTTTTCTAACATGCTGATTTTTAAGATCCATTTAAAATGCAGGAAGGATGGGGAGGAGTTGAGTGGTAATGCAATGGAAGAAAGAAAATAATTTTCTTTGTGCAGTTCATGCTTCTGAGATGGTCCTGCAAACAATGCTGAGTGTTTCGAGTTATTGATTGTTTTACTACCTAGGATGTAAAGCAATCTCCAGATGTGATCTCATGTTATTTTTCCTGCTGAGGCATTGCTATAAAGGAATTCTGTCAAACCTGTTCAGAGAAGCCAAAGAAAAGCCTAAAAAACGTAGGTAGCAGAAAGCAGCATAGAACCACTGCATTGCTTCAGCTCACTTTTAGTTTGGCACTGTTGTCTGGTTCTCAGAACCATCTTAACATCTGTTTCTAGAGGAAACGATGCTTACCTTTTGGCTTCATCTCATTATGTCTGTAACCCTTTTCTTCAGAACGAACATCCATCTGTTTCTTGCTCTTTTGGTTTGAGGGAGAGGAAAAGTCAGTGAAATGGAAACCTGGCTCAGTTTGCAATATTGCAGTGTTGTTGAAGAAACAAAACGCATTCTCGCACCGCGCCTGCCCATGCTGGACATTTATCCTCTTCTCAGAGTTTAGGAGCTCTCTGCGTTGTTTTTGTAAGAGTACATGAATGTTTTCAGACAGTAAATCGACAAGAGTGAAAATTAGATGGAAACTAACTGAAAGCAAACTCTGTGCCTTATTATGCTTCATGATGACACTGGGATGCTGTGGAGTAGAGATGTCTGTTAATTGTCCATTCTGATGAAAATAGTCAATAATAATTGTCTTACCCAAACTAAATTGTTTATAAGGCACAGATGTTAAACTGGATAATCTACATAACATTTTTATTGGCAAATGTAGGACATGATTGTACTGAGTGAAATGGCTTCTGTATTTCTCCAGTTCGATTAGCATCTCGTTGCAGCTGATCTGACTGCAAATTGACCTCTGTTGCGTTTTTCTTTTAGATATTTACAGTGGGCTGCAACGTGAGCGCTGCTAAGATAATAGATATGAAGAGGTTCAAGCAGAAAATACTTTGAGGGTGGGGACATAGCTCATCTTCACAAATACTACCCAAGGTGCAGAGAGTGTCTTTGTCAGGTTCTTACAGGAAGAACGTGACATGCACTAATGAATGCTGTAGCTTAACAACAGGACCAACCTTACTGCATAGCAGAATTGATTTGAGGTCTGCTTAATATAATATAATGTAGCAGTATTAGCTTCTGCCCTATTAGCATAATTTTCTATTAAAATTGACGTAAGGTTGACATGGTATTGAGTAATGCGTGTGACTGTCTTTCCAAGCATGGGCCAAGCACAGCTTAATCCAGGAGAGCCCGATGTTAGATGACGATATGTTTTGGTGATAGATCCGTGTGGACAGCTTCTGCAAGCAAAGGTGTAGGGGGGAATCCTGCAGAAAGAGAAGTTTAGTACAAAGTATACGAGGTTTATAGCATTGTGTTGGTTTTTTTTGCTGCGATGCTGTAGCTGTTAAGTGTATTCCTCTGATAACGTAATTTGCTGTGAGAGGACTTTGTTGGTTGCTGGAGATTTTTGCTGCATTTTGCCATGTGGTTCGCGTGAATCCATGGATCTCCCTGGCTTCTGTTGCACAGCCATTTGTTCCGTGCAGGAGACTTTAGAAGCAGCCTGTTGTACAGCGAGTACTGGAGCGTCGGGAGTGCTTTGAAGGGATAATTGGCTTCCTTCCATTTGAGGATTTAATGGAGCACCTTCCCAGTCCTCAGCACCTCCCACCTTTTGGAGAAGCACAGTAACCCATATCTCGTGCGTCACTCCAGGGAAGTTGGTTTATAATAGCAGAGTTTTCAGAAGTACCTGCTCCTGAGAGCTGTCATAGCTCTCTGTCTGACTAATCTGGAAGAGAGGAGATTATGCTGCTGCCTGAAAGCAGGAGAAGGTGACTGTTCTATAGCCAAGGCTTCAGTAATGTTTGAGGAACAGCCTCCAGTTTGTGAGTTTGTTTTGGTACTTCTCTTACTAGACAGAACGGATGGGCACCCATTCTGTTCCTTCAGGTACGACTTTATACAGAATTTCTGCCTTAGCCTCAGGAGAAAAGACTCCTGTTCTCTTCCCACATTGCCAACATTTACACTTGGGCTTTTTATTACACACTAAAGACAGCAGCATTTCTTCTGTGTGTAAGCAGGGTGAGTTTAGGGCCTGATTCAACAGCGTATGTGTGCACATGCCTAAATGTAAGCACACAATTAAGAGTTCTGTGGGAGAGGGATTTGGGAGTTGTGATAAAAAGTGAGATTAGAGATTGGGAAGATTAGAGGACGAACGGCAGGAGTGGAGCAGGAGCATAAGGCTCTTTGGGTGGTCTGCTCTGTAATCCTGTAGTTTGGTAGTTTTTTGCGTAACTTATTTTGGTCCTTACTCCTCAGACCGGATTGAAACCTCTGAGAAAAAAAAGGATTCTTCTGCAAAAATACACGTCAGATAAAAATGCAACCCCTAAAGGCTGATCCCTACTTACCTGTACCGTTCTTTGAAGTACCGCGCTCACCCACGTCATGAGGGCCTGGTTGTGTCTGCCTTGCAGGAGAACGTGAAATCAGGAGTGGCAGTTGGGCAGTGCAGAAGAGTTGGGCAGTCCAGATCGGAAGCTTTTCTGGGTCTGCAACAAAGATGTGAGTCTGAATTATCCAGGGCTTCCAGCTCTACCTTCTCTTCATCATTTATCCTGTAGGACAATTCTTGTTTCCAGGTGATTGTTGAGATCCTGTTTGTGCCTGACTTGTAGAGAACTGTTCTTAATGCTGCATTTCTTGTACAAAAAAAGAAAAAAAAAAAAAGGTTGGCAAAGATGATGAAAGACCTTCCGGTCCAGAAGTGGTTAGGAACATTAGGCTTGCTTTTATTATGAGAGATAATAGTGCAGCAGTTCTTAAGGCTTTAGAAAGGTGTAGACAGCAAGGAACAGAATGAAAAATAGACCAGTTTTTAATGGAAGAAATGACACCCACTGTTCGCTGCAGCCATTCAGATATTCAGAAAGTGCTAAACATCACAGCATACAAATAACAGTCAGGGAGACTGGGGAGAACTTTAACTCCATAGTACTTTGATGATTAATTTCGCTTGTACTCATCCTTTTCCTTCAAGGTTACTCTTAATTACCAGTGTGGTAATACATGGGAATATTTTGCAATGCTAAACCATTTAAAGATAGGTATGTATCTTTTGATTTGTTTGAAGGAAATGATGTCTGTGACAGATACAAAAAAGAATTTCTGTTCTGAGATCAGAGGCATTCAAGACAACAAAACTCAGATTCAGAAACTGTTTCACTTCATCAGGCTGGGCAAAGCAGGTCTGTGAGGAAGCTAATTCATGTCATGTATATAAAGCAAGTCAAATTCCAGCTACTACAAAGCTTTTACGTAAGACTTTGCTGACCCAATAGGTGGTGGAATATAAATAGATCAACAGTACACCCTTCCTTCTGCTGTTCTACCTAATCCTTCCTTGCCTTCAGGATTGAGGAGTATTTGATCTATTGAGTCTTAAATCAGACGTTCTTTCCTACGAAAAAATCCCCCAAAAGCCAGGAGAATGAAAATTTAATGGTGGGAGAGTGTTCTTGTGATTTTAGAACGAGAAGCAGAATTAGGAATATACAATTGTGCTTTTTTTTTTTTTAAAATGTATATTAACTTCACAAAGCTGTAGCTGCATGGCCCTCTACTTGCTCTCCATAGCTACCCCTGCCAGGTGACTTGGCGTGAGCCTCTCCAAAAAGAGTAATTGCGTTAAACCTGCATTAATTTGCTTTCTCCTTTTCAGTAATACTCAAAATGCCCTCTTCATCCTGCCTGCAGGTCTCCACTGCTGCTCAGAAGATGGAGCACTTTTTATTTTTAGTAACAATATCTCTCACGCTGGGATGGAAGAATCTTAAACCAATTAAACACATTAGAAGATAACAGTGTGTGTGGGTTTGGTTCAAGATCTCCATTTTCTTCGCTCTGGGGTATGTCCTAGTACCAGCCTTTCTGTCCAAGATGACAGAAATAGTGTGATAAGCTGCTAACTAGGTAAGCAGTACAGCTGCTGCTTTGTCAGGTATTCTCTTGCCAAAAAATCACTTGTGACGGGTTTTGCCTTTTTGTAAAATTCCATTGCAGTTAAGTTTTATAAGCGGTCTCAGTTTTGACTTAGGAAATTGTTTTCAGATGTCTATTTCTTTTTAAAGATTTTCTTTTAAGAGCACATCTCTTGAACTTGAAGTGTTTTTTCCGGTAGAAGAGGATTGTGTGTGTCTGAGATTTGATGGTTTGTTCTTGCCTTTTAATAATGCTTGGTTATTGGGAAAAAAACAAACAAACTTGTGAACTGGCTAGAGTATTCTGAGCCCTTAAAATATGTCTGGATGCACATATTTTAACTCCGTGTATGTGCTCTGAATAGCAGGTGGATTTCGGTTGCTGACCTGCATGCCCTCACCAGCAGGGATGTAGTCTTCAGCTTTTTATTTATTCTTGATCTTTAATTTGACAGTCAGAATTCAAAGCATGGCGCAGGAGATCTTGCCTGGATTTACTCTTACTGGGGGAACATCTGCTGCCCCGTTTGGCACTACGCAGCCTCCAGCCAGACCCGGGAGCTCATAACACCCACTGACAGCGACAGTGAGCAAATAGCAAGGAGATACTTCTGAAGGGGCTCATTTTTTAAAGGAAATACAGGTTTTTGGTAATCAAGTGCCCAATTTGCCGAATTACTGTACTGCTAATAGTGAAGAGTGTTTGCATCGCAGGGTGTTGTGAAGATAAATGAACTCGTCGGCGAGATGCTCAGATTGTCTCATTTGTTATTTTTCTCTCGTACGTGGCATTTGATAGATTGCACGCTGCTTTCTATGCAAATAGCTTCACCCTGGCTAGTTTTTGTGTTTGTCTGTGGGAAGATGTATCTAAAAATGGAGGGGTTTTTGACGTTTTAAATTACAGTTGGGGCGGTTCCATCCTGCAGGTTGTGTTGGCTGGGGACTTCGATTTTTCCAGCCAGAACCACATGAAGTGCCCAGCCCAGCTGCAGGTTCTTTTTGCTGTGCTGCTGCTCATTTTCTCTCTCTGTCTTGCTGCCTGCAGCCCCCATCTCCTTTGCTTTGGTACTTGGGGAGAGATTTCAACTTTCAAGCTTTCTGCCAGGAGATGGAGGTGGCATACGGTGCTTTCTGGGGATGATGCTTTCTGCCTTCTCCCCTGTCCCTCCTGGGTTAATCCCGGATCGAGTAGTAGATAGTGTGTGTTTTAGAACAAGTCTGGAAGGACACGAGCAGCCTGTGCCATGCTCCCTTTTCCCACACGAGTCGTTCCTACATGGTGGAAGCTGTAAGGCCGTGCCTCTGTGAACACACCCTTACCTTTCTTCCCTTTCCCTTTCGCTGGGACATGGAAAGTCTGGCCAACCTTCAGGAAGGGCAAGGTTCTTCACACCTTTTCTGAAGCAGCCGTCTTCCCTTCCCTCCTCCACGCAGAGAATTTTAAAACAAATGCTACCCTGTAACCCGAAATTTGCTGAAGCATCTGTTTCTTCCCTGGAGTTCTGGAAAAAATTTGATCAATGTCAAGAGTCTGCCTGGAAACTGCGTATGCTAGAGAATGAATTCACTGTGCATATCTCACAGCTCCTATTTATACCTCTGTCGAGGCCCATGTTGTCCTCATCTGTTCCTCTGCCTCCCCAGTCAGCTCCTTGAGCAGTTGCCCTCTCTCCTTTTCCCAGATAGTTCCCAGGACCTCGTCCGATGCAGCAATGAGCTGCAGAGCACGAGGCTGCGACGGGGCCTGGGGCTGACCGAAGGCTCTACCCTGCTCAGAAAGGCACTGGACAGGCGTGCAGGCTGCTTACTCTGACATGTAAATATCTGAGTTATGTCACGGGAGAGGTTTTTCAAGGGTAGGCTTAAGGTTATCGCTAATTGTCCCTCGGAAAATGTGAGTATTTCATAGTCGTCTGTAACCTTACTAATTCACTGACCCGGGCTTTCTGCAGGCTGGCACAGCCTCACTTGCTGAGAGTGAAGTGAGAGTGTCTCTGCACTTAGTGCTCAGCAGCTGAAGAATTCCCGTGAGCGGCTGTTACCAGGTCAGCAGCCATAGAACAACCCTTGGTATTAATATTTTTAAGTAAAAAAAATAAGTGTGATCGGGTATTGTTCTTTTTTCAAATGTTCTATAGGAAGCACTTCTTTTTCTAGCTGGAGAAGAACATTTGTTTGTGTGGAATTATCTGTTACTGTTAGCAGTGGTCTTGCTTCTCCGCAGCACAGTGACATTGTCTTTATCCTTTAGAAGCGACGAAAAATGATAAATGAGGTTAACAAGCTTCAGTCCAAGTGAAAACCGAATCTGTGACTATACAGCTCTCGTTGCATTAATTCTGGTCAAGGGTTGGTTTGTTCATTTATTTCCTCCCTGTCTTTTCTCCCTGGCCTCCTGAGAATTGGAGAACATTCCTGAAACTCAGCTGGAGCAGCCTTTTTTAGGGCTTCAGAAAGAATACTGGGCATGGCATTTCGGAATGTGGATAGCTTGTTTTCCTTAATTGCTTCCCAATCAGAAACTGGATGAATCTTCGGGATGCAGAAACGGGGAAAATCCTCTGGCAAGGAACAGAAGATCTGTCTGTACCTGGAGTGGAGCATGAAGGTACTGTGTGGCTTTGCTGTGTGTCTGGGGGCTGGGCCGTGCTGCACGTCTGGGTCACCAGGGCTGCTGGCGTACCCGTGTTTGGAGGACAGATGTCCTGGCTCTGACTTCAGTCCCTTAGCAGCTTCCAGCACAATGACCCGGGGCCGTGTGGGGAAGGGTGGGGATGGATCAGTGTCTGGCGAAGGGGATGCATTGAACAGCGCTCGGCTGGGAGCTCAGCTGGGCAAGGAATGAGCAGCTGGCCTTTGCTAGGTCAGGTGTTGGTTGCAAAACGAAAAGCATAAAGAGATCCGGACTTTTCTCCATATAACGGAGCAGGGTTTGGTCAAAGTACAGGTCAAATGGAGAACCAGCATGGAAGAAACATACACAGTTTCTGCCTTTTCTGGCCACAGCTGACCTAATATTCTCCTGCACTGAATTTGCCCTCTGCTTTAAAATGGCATACGTGTTGCATTTGCTCTGCTCTGCTGTCCTCTGTGATTGCAGCCTGGTGCCCTTTCATTTCTGTCCTTGCCGTGTGGCAGAGGACTCCACTGTCCCTTACACATCCCCTTTGTGACAAAGCACTGTGATAGGTAATGTCCCTTGCCAGGAGCTTTGCTTTGGCTCTGCAAAGAGCCTGACCTCACCGAATTAATTTGAAGACTTTCCTATTAAGTGAGTGTCATGCAGCTGATCTCCAGCAAGTGGAGTCAACTTGATCATTTAATTGTGATGCTGGCATCGACATATTTTTGGTTAAACGTCAAGGACTGAGTTCCGGCTTGCAGTCCTAGTTCACTTTTAGGACCAGTAGTAGGTTGCCTCAGTTTAAGGGGGGGGACCTGATGCCAGGAATGGAGGAGGCAAGTCAGAGCTGGGGGAAGGCCAAGCCGTGACTCAGTGGTTAGCATTTTCCAAGCTTTGTCGCCTTCAGCCTTGCTAACCCATACTCCTAATATCATGCCACTGCTAACAGCAACAGGTTTGTCAATAGGAAACAGACCTTAACAGACAGTTCCTCACACCCACCGTACAAGGTGCCTATATTAAAGAAAAACATTCCAGCCCTTTCAAATACAACTGTAGTAAAGCAATTGAAATACAACTTCCAAAGTAAATGCAATAATTCATCAGTGTAATGCTAAATATCTTGAACTGTGGCTTAGTGATACTTTGCCTTCTTGAAATAATTGTACAGTGTTTGGCATGCTACAGCACCTGACAGCAGACCCAGGAGAAACGAGGAATCAAACTTTCAAAAGCAGAAGAAAATCAGCCAAAAAAATTCCCATTCTTCACAGATTTTATTCTGCAAAAGCTTCACATGAATACGTGGCTGGTCTTTGAAGCCTCTTCTCTCTGTCTCAACAGACTGACACCGCCTGGGTTCAGTGTAAGCCACAGGACGGTGTGCTTTGGGGCAGAGCGGGCAGCTGGAGCTGCGCTCATGAGTGTTCGTTGTGTTGCCCCATTTCCTGCCGTCTTTCTCACTTTGGCAAGTCAGATCAGCCTCACCACGTCTCAGATTTTCCTCACATATAAAACAGGAACACTCACCTCCATCAGAGGAGCTTGGGGAATTAATTAAAGCATATTCTGGCATGAGATTAATGCCCGTTGTACGAGGGATTGTTCAGACCTTATCTGGTGTGCAGTTCAGTCATCCATCTAAAAGATGGATGACTGTAAACTTGAGCAGGTGCGGAGAAGAGCAGTTAGGTAAAGCCACTGAAAAAATGAAGGGTGGGAGGATGGTCCTCCTTTGGAAAAGAGAAGAAAAAAGCCATTCTTGTATAGCTTAGCAAGGAAAGAAGGCTGAGATGGCTAGATTATTCTCAATAAATATGCTAGGAAAGGAGAGAGGTGTCCAGCAAAGAAGGATAATCTGACCGTGAATTAGAAGGTGTGGGGAAATGAGATTCTGTTAGAGTCTTGCAACAGAAACAGTGAGGGCAAACAGTCAGGATAATTGCTTTAAAATGGAGGCCATGTATGTCTCAAAGTCATTGTACAGTACTTGTACGTGTGTATGTTCTGTGGCCTTTCAGGGCAAATCACAGTCTAGACATAGCAAGCAATCAAATATATAGCAGAGTGAATGAATTATATTTAATTTAAAAGTGATTTATATTTAAGTACAAATTTATTTTTAAAATTAACTCTTAAATTTCAAATCATTATGCTCTGTTAATACCCAAACTTACTGCTTAGATTAAATTAAAAGAATATTAATGTGCAATTAGATTGCTGCTGAAGCCTTAGCTAAACCACTGAATGTGGTGCAGATCACTGCCTGAGTACCTGGAAGTCGAATTTACCAACAAGTTAAATCAGCTTTTGATAGCAGGAGTTTTTCCATATACCCAGTTAGCTCAATTCGGTGACAGTGCGTTCAACACTGGCAGGCAATCTGGGAGATGGGAAACAGCAAAGTTTCTTATCTTCCAATACATAAACAAAGCGAGGTGTAAGCGGGTGACATCCAGCACTTGTAGAGTCCCCAGAGTTGTTGCCAGTCCCCACAGTCCCTTTCATTCAGGAAATACAAATAATCCTTTCATTCTCTAAGAAAAGATGTAGTTTTAAGTACAAAGTATGTTTGGATGAACTAGCTTTTTATTTTTTTTAACATATCCCAAATATGTCACATAGTTTTGTTAAACTATGTGAAAACAAAACAATACTGATGGTCTAATTGAATTTCAGTTTTTGACTAAACACTGTTTGGCCCCAAATGAGTTGTTTAGTAAATAAGAAATGTGTCACCCATCACTTTCTTACAGAGTTAAGTATCAAAATTATGAATTAGTACGTTAGCTATATAAAAGCTTTAATAAACATGCAGGTATAATAAATACAGCCTCTGGTTAAAAAATAACAGTAGTACATTTAGGATAAAGTCTGTGCTTACCTGCATTTCGGTGTTTTTTGGTGGTCCTAGCTGATGAGCATCAAACTTCTTTCTCTTCTATCTTTTTAACAGAAAAGAAGAGGTACGAAAGTAAAATGTGTTTAAAATAAATAAATGAAAACTCTCAGCTTGATGGTATAAATATCAATTAAAATCTCTTAGATCGAGGCTTTAAAGACAACACAGTCCTACTTTTATTAAAAGTAACCTTTTATTTTGCAGTTTTACAATATTAAAGCAAACCTTCTCAGCAGTTTGTCTTGGGGATGAAAGAAATTTAATTACTAAATTGCAGAATAGTTTTAACAAGTCATTTTACACTTAACTGCAAAGGGATGTTTATTCACAACAGGCTGGAGTCTGTACTTGTGAGGGCAGTAAAGCATGGTGCCATGCAGATTTCCAGGCTGAAAAAAAAAAAGGCTAAAAATAATTAGAGCGCTTTACATTTAAAACTCTTCTCTTGCACTTTTAACTTTCTTTTTTATTTATTTATTTTTTTATTTTGGCAAACCATGGACTGTGTACTTCTCCATGGGATAGGCAGTAGCTTGCATTCCCTTGCCCTCCAGCTCTCTAGATGGCTTTCATAGCAAGGTCCTGCTCCATTAAACTGTTTTACATTAGGTGGATATGCCAGGGGTTTGGAAGACTCTTACTTTTATTAAACAGCAGCCTGCTGTCTGCTCATGGATGTTTTGATAGCCTTTCCATTTAGGACTAGTTTGGCACATAAAGCACGTACCAGCTGTATTCCCTCCCCTCTTTATTTTTAATAGATTTACATGAAACATTTTCTGGTACGCAGGAAGGATTATGTACAATCGCACCACTTAAGTATGACAGGCTTGGGAGATTTTTAGTATACTGGTTCCCCCACCCCCAACCTTATTCTTCTGATTTGGACCTTTCAGTGTACTAACCTGTGCCCAAACTGCCCCTTCTCTTACCCATACACCTCTAAAAAAAAGCCGTATGAAATATCTAATAGGTAGAGATCTCACCCGCTGCAAGAGCCCAGACATCTCGGATTGCCTCTCTCAAACCGTGCTGTTTGCTGCTGGCTTTTCTGCCTGCATGGGGCTCAACGCTCAGGGAAGAGGCGTTTCATCTGCTTCTACAGGATGGCTTCCTAGAGCTACAGGAGATGGCTGAGACAGTGCCGCTGGGCTGAGAAGCAGCTGCTTGTGGTTTGCTGGGGATGCCCGGTCTGAAAGAGAAGAAGTGAGAAGGATTAACGTGCCTGATGTACAAACAGCCCTTTGGCTGTGTGATCTTCAGCACATTCCCTAAAGTAAAAATTTAAGTTGCATCTCAATATTTTGACTTGAAGAGCCATGTTTTTTTTGTAATAGAAAGTTAAGAGCTAGTAGTTTGTGAAGTCAGTGTAGTATTCCTGGTTCTGTCACCAGTTTCATTCCTGGCTCTGGGCATTCCTGGTTTGGATTTCACACCTGCAAATGTAAAAGCAAAGTAGGGAGAGTCCTTTGTGCTTGCTTTTCTCCTACTGCTACGATCTTGTACTGCACTAATCGTTATTTCAAAGTATTCTCTAATAGCACCTGACAAGTATATTGTATATACTCTTCACCTGAAGCAGCTGGGTTTGTTTTATTGTGTCCAAATAATGCTTGTTTATCTGTTTGACAGCTCGAGTTCCTAAAAAAATCCTGAAATGCAAAGCAGTGTCTCGGGAGTTAAACTTTTCCTCAGCAGAACAAATGGAAAAATTCCGACTGGAACAGAAAGTTTATTTCAAAGGGCAGTGTCTAGAAGGTATGCATCTGCTCTGCGTGCGGCCCTGCTGCAGCGCAGGGAGTGAACCCCAGCGTCGCGGGGATTAGAGGAACTAAAATGGGTTGAACGCAGTAATTTTAATTTTTCAGAGTGGCACTGAAGCACTCATCTTATCAGGACTAATGGGCCACAGCATTAGGGATAGCATTTCATAAGTGTATTAACACTTTGTTATGTAAGCAAAAAATCTGGGTAATCATGCCTCAGGGCATAAATCCACCACAGGCTGCCTGAGGCTAGGAAACAGGTTATTTCAGTGTCACACATCGTGGGGATTCATGCGTCTTCCTCAGAAGCACCCTGTGCTGGCCTCTGCCAGGCTGGAGGCTGGACTAAAGGAGCCTCTGGTTTGCTCTGGGCGCAGCAGTGCCACTGGGTGTTGCTTCCACGGCTCCACGCAGCACGTCTCATCTCCCTGGCTGCGGTATTACTCCTAATCTGGGGGAAGGAGGGGCAGATAAACATTGAGCTCCTTGTCTTTTGGGCAGCCAGTTGGATGCTTCGTCTGAACTGGATCCGCAGGATGTCTGCGAGAAGGGGAATGTGATTTCCCTGTTCCCGATGAGGTGTGATGGAATTTCCATCGAATGCTAAGGAAGTGGCATGAGTTTATCGTTTCCATCAGCTAATACAGAAAGGGAGTATCTACATGAGGAGGAGGGCAGGGTTCAGTGCATTTTAAGTTGTAATGTAAAATTAAAATTTACAAAGTAATGTAAATGTAAAATGTTGGCACCACAGTAAGACAGTTTAGGGAGTTCCCCAGCCTGTCAGGTGAAAAGCAAAAGGACCATTTGTGGATTACTTTTTTCTTCTTTCAAATGCCTCAGAATCTTCTTTTTACTTTGCAGAATGGTTCTTTGAATTTGGTTTTGTGATTCCTAACTCCACAAACACTTGGCAGTCCTTGATAGAGGCAGCACCTGAATCACAGATGATGCCAGCTAACGTTTTAACGTGAGTGCCTTGGGCTTACAGAATCTGAGAGCAGGCAAAGAAAAAGCAGTGCATGACATTTCCTTGGGGGCCGCAGTGGGAATGAAGAGAGGGAGCTGCTACCGACTCTGAGTCACCCTCACTGCTATTAGCTTCTGAGAGATAAAAGGGGCGAAGCCAACCTCATTACCTGCTTTCCCATAGGTCCAATTTGCATTAATATAGCAATAAAAGTTTAGAGAAACTGGAACTGGTCCTTTATTAGAGCTGCTTTATTTTTTTGAAAGGTGGTCTGTGAAAGGATTTAAAAATGCTTTGCAACTTAGTACCCCTTAACATCCAAATGGGCAAACAAAAATAGATGTTTGGACCACTTTCAAATCCAGCTATTGGAGACTGAATCTTGTCCAAGGTGGGTGTTTTTCAGGCAGTATATCACCCATGGGAGCTGCTCAACTGTTTGTTCCATCACTGTACCATTTTGTCAAGCTTTGTGTCCTTACATTTGAGTATAAACTATGCATTTAGTCATATGGAGTTGCATCTGAGGATAAAATACCCTTAACAGGTAGGAAACAGTCATTTTACAGTAATCTATAATGGGATTCACACGCTTCCCTCATAAACACCTAGTCCTGGCCGCGGTTTGCACGTTGACTTCTGGGCGCTCCTCTAGGACTTGGATCAGAGTAACGCGTGCTGGGCAGCACTCTGACTGTGAACAGCAAGGCACGAGCTTTGGTGAGGTGAGGGAGAAGTGAGATGAAGGACAAAGCTCCTTGAGGGAAGCTCCTTGAGGGAAGCCCCTGGGAAGCTGTACTCACGGACAAAAGGCCACCCTCCCTGCTGTGGCTGATGCGGTGCTAGATGGGTGCTGGCACACACACAAGGAGCGTGTTGCCAGCAGAGACAGAAGGGTATGGGAATCCCTGTGCCAACACGAGGCAGATAGCAGCTAGTCTCACCACAAGGTCACTGTGTCCTCTGGAAGACCTCCCCCTCCAGCGTTTTCCCTCTTGTTCCATCTGGAGGAAAGCCAGTGGTGTAGAGAAGGCACTGGGATGGGAAACGCCATCACTGATTTCTACTCACAGCACGTTTCAAAGAGATAGCGGGCTCAGAAGAAAGTATTGGTGCTAGGCACGTGCTCCCTGACACAACCTGCTCAGGAGCTTGTAGGTGCCACACACGTCCTTGGCTCCCAGGGCTGGTGGCTTTCAGTCAGTGTAGGAGGTGCCAGTTCAGGACCCAGAGTAAAGAAACAAAGACATCTGACAATTGGTATTGACCGTCTCAGGAAATCACGTCATTTTTTCTGGACTGGGAGTCGTTAGAGTCCAGTTCCCAAATGACGTTGAGGATTTTCCAGTGTTCCCGTTCTTTCCCTGGAGTCTGTCCACTTGCAGTGGGCAGTGTCTCTCTCCTATTGGAGCCTTCTTAAAGTCGTTCTTGAGGAGAATCACTAGCCCAAAGAAATCCCAAGGGGTTTTGTGACCCAAAGGAAAACTTCTCACCTTTGTCTGAATCTCAAAGCCAGCAAGTTGACTCACCAGAGCTTTTTGTCACACCCAAATCTACATTTCCATTACAGTTTGCATAAAATACGGCTGTACGTTTGTATTAAAGCACTTCTTGAGGGAAACGGCAGGTTGGATGAAGTAGCTCCACACTAGGGGACAGAGTTGGGGTATTAAAAAAAAGAACTTTAATTGATTTTCAGAATTGATTGGGGGGGGGGGGGCTGAAGGTGCATGCGTTGCTGGTTTTTCACCAGTAGAAGCGAGCAGAAGTTTGCTCTTTGTGAGCACTCTGCAGCCTACATGGTACTGAGCCCAGAAGGGGGACGGCAGCGTAGGGATGGGGGGAACTGCTCCACGTGGGAATGCAGTGGAGAAATCCTTCACCCTGATGGCCGCAGGATCGGGACACGGCACTCACTGCACGGGGCTCTAAACTAAAGCTAGTGATACGGGGAGCAAGATGTCAGCCTGAGTTTGTGATAGTATTGAAAGGGGCAGCCGGTTTTTACTATTTTTGTGCTCTTCTAATACCTCTTTTTTCTCCTCTTTTCCCTCCGCAGTGGTAATGTTATTATAGAAACCAAATTCTATGATGACGACCTTCTCGTAAGCACTTCCAGAGTGAGACTTTTCTACGTTTGAGATGGGGCTTTTTGGAGCTGTTTTAGTTTTCCTCCATACAGTTCTTGGTGCAGAACCTCCTGACTATCCAGTGGAAGACACTCCCGTAGGCAGTGACCCTGGGGACCAGCTCAACGCGGGTTGTGACCTTTGCCCATCGTTATTTTGCTTTCTCCTCTGACAAGACCAGACCAAACCCTCAGAGACGGGACCATCTGCTCGGCGGTGCGTTGGGGAATAGAGGCTGTCTCTGAAAATGGGCAAACGATGGTCATGCAGAACCAATACTGTAAATTATGTTAGTTTTATCCTTTGTACTTCTCTGGAACCTGGTATAACCTCCCATTTCTACTCACACCCAGCTCTCAACGCGTTTCGTTCCGGGGGGGGGTTAAGTTATCCTTTTCATTTTCTCATGTTGTAGGTTTTTATCCTTTCACTGGATTTCTGTGTAACTGGTCCACACATCCTCTTACCCCGAACTTGTAAAATAGACTGTGATATCACCTAATGTAATTAAAACAAATTTCTCAATTAAAACATTCCTACCGTCCAAAGAAGGGAAGAAATGTTGGTTCTGTGCATTTTTCTTTCGATTACAGAAGCGCCTCACAGCACACACAAACTCTTCCCACTCCAGCCAGCAGCAGCACAGGGCTTTCCACGCCCCTGCTTCTTCCCCAGCCCCCGTGGCCTTGTTAAATTGCGTTTCCCACAGCTGAACGCGCAGGAGAAGTTCCCTGACTGCTGTGACCGTGGGCAGGGTTTCTCCCTGGTCTCATTTCTGTCCCTTACTCCCTCGGGGCAGTTCGTCCCATTTGCCCAGCCGCGGGTTTCTTGAGCAGCACCGCTCTCTGTTTGGCTTTCCAAGTTCCTGGGGACATTCAGACCTTTGGAAAATCCGAACTGCCCTGAGCCTGCCTGTGTTGGTCCTGCGCTGGGCTCTGCTCCCCGAAATGCATCCGTGGCTGCAGCTGCTGATGCCAACACCCCCCTGCGTGCGGGACTTTAATGACACCTGGAGGCACTTTTGCTACTCCAGACTTCAGGAAACACACTGCTCCTCTTCCCCGTTGCCCTGTTATTCATTCTAGCAAGCATAAATCTTGGAAGAGTGTGTCTTCAGCCTCTGCTCTCAAACCTCACAGGTAGCTTTATGATCACACAACACCTTGGTCAGCCTGACCGGCTGGGCTTGAGCTTCTCGGGGGAGGCGCAGGGGGATTCAAGGCACATTTCAGACCCACATTCAGCCTCTGGCTGTCTGGGGGAGGGAGTTAAAAGCACACTTTTTTTTTTTTAAGGTGACTTGACGGTATCCAAAACCACAATAAAACCAAAAGGTTGGGTACCTCCGAGCCTCGGCTCGCAGCCCTGGCGCACGGCCGCCCCCCGGTGGCTCCGCTGCAAGCAGCCCGCAGCCGCCGCTGCCCCCGGCCCAGGCTCTCCCAGTTCGCCCCAGCACCTCCCAGTGCCTCCCAGTGCGCGGTGCCGCGGCCCCCAGGGCAGCAAATTCACAGCGAAGGGCCCAGTGGGGCTGGAAGGGGCCGGAACCGAGCCCACGGGGCTGTGCGGGATGGGGACGGCCCCACGGGCTGGAGAGCATCCTAGGCGCACCGTGAGCTTCTGGAGGAGCTGTCGGCCACCACCTGGGGCCACGCTGGGAGCTGCTCTGTCACGGGAGCCTCCGGTGTCCCCTCCTTGTCCTCCCTGATCTGGAGGTGATGCCATCAGAGGGGCCCGGTGCTGCTGGCAGCCCTCGGACTGGGGTCTTTGCCCAAGCAGCACTGCAAGGGGTCCTCTGGGCACAGCGCCCAGGAGGTCTGGGGTGCGCGCGTGTCACCGCTGCCACGACCCGTGGAATGAACGCAGCGATTCCCCCTTTCATTTACAAAAAAACGTTCCCACCTGGAACTGGCACCTCCGGGGCAGGGATGATCCCCGCAGCCTGCGCCCGCGCATGGGGACAGCTCCATGGGGACAGCTCGGGGGGATCAGGACCCGGCCGGACCAGGCGAGGATCCCCTCGCCACCCCAGAGCCCTTCCCTGCACCCAGCTCCTCGTACCCGCTGCCTCCGGGCGCTCGCTGGAGCCGTCACCACCCGACGGGGAGCAGGAACCGTCCGTGTGGTTACTCCCAGCCGGCAGCGGCCGCTTCCCTCGGCTCACTGCTGGCAGCCCGGGGTGGTTTGGCCGCCACCGCGGCTCCCGCGGAGGAGGCGAGCGCCTTCCAGCCGCCGGCACGCACCAGGCGTTTGTTTCTGTGAGCACCGCGGGGCAGGGAACGTGCTGGGGAGGCGGCCCCCCCACCCGCCGGCCGGCCCCCCACGTCGGCACGGGCAGGGGGTGACACGCAACAGGCTTCGGCCCTAAGGGAGCTCTCCGCTCGGTTTTGGGGGGCCATCACGCCCACCCCCGTCGCCAGCCACCCAGGGAGGCTCCCAGAGGCACGGGCATGGCTTTTGGCAAGTAGAAGCACCCATCGATGGGCCTCAGGCTTGCAGCAAAGGGGGGGACCTAAACCCTCACCCCCACGTGTGGCGGCGGGGGCACGGGGCTGGATCCTCCGCTACCCCCCGGGGCTCCCAGCTCCCTGAGCTCCGGCAGAGCCGGGCACAGGCTCGGGTTGGCAAGCTGCCCCGATAACGCTTGGGCGGGTGAGCAGAGCCTCCCTAACGTGGCTAATTGTCTGATTCACCGGGGTTACCCGCCAACAAAAGGTGCACAAACAGCCCAGGGCCACATTATGCTCGGTGCCTGCGTTGCTACTCTTACCTTCCGCGGGAGCAGGCCGGCACGGGCAGCGCGTGCGGGCCGGGAAGGTTCGGGTGCCTCTGTCCCCTCTCAGGGGGACGAAATCCCGCTCCCTGGCCGCTGGGCAGCCTGTGGGCAGAGCCCAGCGAGGCGTCAAATCACTCAGACCTCGGGGCCGCCTACAGACTTGCTGCGGTTCCTATCTGTTTCTGAAGACAGGCGGGTAGCCGAAGGCCCTGCTTTCAGCCCAAAGTGCCCAATTTCTGCCTTAGAGAAGCCCCACCCACCATCCCCCCGGTGCTGTGGGACCTGGGTGTGATCCCCGTTGGGGCTCAGCACCCAGCTCACCCCTACATGTGGCTGGGCACGTGCCTGTCACAGCTGGGGCAGCCTCTGACCTCCTGAGAGGGGCTGAGGCACCGCTGCTCTCCCAGCACCCTGGGGTAGGAGCGTGGCAGGTGCCCAGGGGAGATGACAAGCTGAGCGTGGACAAACGGGGGACAAGAAATGAGATTTTTGCCCAGCTTCTAGAAATGCCCTGCACCCCCAGACACTTCACCGCGTCCTCGCAGGGAACTCCCCGGCACAGAGCAGGGGCGCTGGGGGAATCGTTCTGCCTGCTCCGGGCTGGCAGACGTACCATGGGGTCCCAAGGGGTGCCTGGTGCGGGATTTAGGCAGGAAAACCCCACAGCTTCAGGGCTACCGAAAGCAGCACGTGGCCACCCTAACCTCCCTGCCTGTCCCTGAGCTGAGGAGCAGAGCCCCCCACGTCCCAGGTTTCCCATGGCGCCAGCGGGAAGACCTCGGTGGCACTGCCCCAGGGGACACGGGCCAGCACGGCCTGTCCCCACGGTGCTGCAGTGACTCCCGTGGGAGCGCCGTGGTGTCTGGCTTCCCCAGGCAGCGGCACTAGATGGTGCTGCAATACAGCAATATTTCCCCAGACTGCGCAACGCCTGCACAGCGCTGCCTGCCGAGCCCTCGGACGCCGTCTCGGGGCGTCGCAGCGGCTGGGGACTCCGGGAGAGCCACCAGAAGGACAGCCACCAGCGGCAGGTAGGCCCCCGGGTCACCCAGGGTGGGATCTGCCCCCGGGGGGAGCAGCCCTTGAGCTGGGCTGGGTATGACCAGAGCCAGCCCAGGGGGTACGTGTGGGGACAGCGTGGTGGCCTTGGGCTGGGGACTGTCCCCCCTCCTGGGGAATAAGCAGAAATAAGGGGGATGCAGGGATGGGAGCAGGGTTTGGTTCTCCAGGGGTCCTCGTCCCTGACTAGGGCAGGGTGGTTGACTCACTGTGGGTTGTCCTCCTCGGGGACAGGGTCCCCGCAGCCCTACCTCTGCCCTGGGGAGGATGAGCTCAGCTCAGGCAGGGAGCAGTCGGCACAGGGAGGGCTGGCAGCAGGGCACCGCATCCAGCTGGGCCTCCTCAGGGTCCAGGACCACAGCTACCAAGGCTCAGGGTCCATGGGGCGTGCAGCAGCTGGGGATGGGACGGGAACCAGATCCTCCACACCTGCCCTTCAGCATGGGCTGGGCTCTTCCACCTGCACCGGGCAGCCCTGGGGGCAAACGCACAAGCACCTGTAAGCCATTACGAGGCACTTCTTGGCTAATTGGGACGGGCCGGGACCAGCCACGGGCCCCACACTTCCTCAGCCCCCTCCAAAAGGGGCTGCTCCCCAGGGACACCTCATGCCCCAGGCCAGGTGACGATCGCTCTGCCAGAGCAACAGCTCGGCCTGTTTATTTTCAACAGCAACACCTCAAAATTCCTTCTGGTTGTGTGATCTTGAGGAGCCGTGCCTGGAGGGCAGTCTCACTTGTCAGACTCTGAAGTAGATGCCAGTAAATCTGCTCATCCCAGACGCAGACTGCACCAGTAACCCCGGCCCGTGTCTAGAGCGGAGCCCAAGCCCTGCGCCTGCCACGGGCAGGTTCTCCACCGACCCCTCAGGGTGCTCCAGATTTCGTGGAGCTTTGTCAAGATGCAACACGAGGAGGCTAGAAGTGTTTGGATGAGGCCGAATGAAAGCTACGGCTGGGCGCACGCCAGGCTTGAGCGGATTAAACGGGTCCTAACCTACGACGGGCAGGAGATGGATCTACCGGTGCAGACCCTGTCCAGCTGCCCACAGGCGTTGGGCTCGGCCCCGTGGTTCTGCTGCTCGTGGCTGACGGTTGGTGTCACGGCTCCACCGGTGCGTGGCATCAGGCTGACCACGTGGAAGCTGCTCTCCATCCACCCAGCTGCAGCAGGACACCGCCGCTTCAGCTGAGGCCGAGCCACAGCAGAGTCCATGGTCAAGGTGGTCACCCGTATGCGTGGCAAGGCCCAGAGCCCTCACAGGCTCACCCGAGGCAGCCTGCAGCCCTCCTGACGTTCCTAATGGTTGCCTTCAGTGGTTGGCAGCCCGTCAGCACACCACGGAGCAGCCTCCATCGTTCCCTTCAGCGGCCTCTAGGACCAGCGGGATCACAGGCCCGGCTGCCACCACGCGGTGTGTGTGTGTGACCAGTGGAGGCCCAGGTGAGGGGCTAGCCTCACACGTCCTGCCCAAGGCACATGGTGGCTTCTTCACCTCCAGCCATGCAGCTTCTGGTCACCAGGACCTCCTCCGGGGTGGAGGCCGGCTCATCACAGAGCCCGCTCCCAAGACATCTTCAGAGGCGCCTTCAGCCAGCACGACCCACGCGAGCCTCCCCCAGCCGAGTGCGACGTGGAATCCCCATCCCAAGGGGCCTCCAAGCGCCTCATCCCTTCGGTGCTTCAGATTTGGGCTGACGGCCCAGGATCTCGGTGCCAGGGGAGGCCGGGAGCCCCCTCCCAGCCTCGCATCGCCTCACGTCCTCCCCAGGACCCGCAGACCCCACCACTGAGGGCACCTTGGAGCCCCCCCGCCCTTTATAGCCCTCGGTGGGACGTGGCTGCCCCCGACTGGCCGGCACCGCTGACAGATGTTGGCACGGGATTGGCTCGGAGCAGCCCCCCGCCCTGCGATTGGTCAGCCTGCTGCCACGGGAGGCTCAGCCAGGTGGCAGCGCGCGGTTGGCTGGGGGCTCCCAGCAGCGGCCCGCGATTGGCCAGGCCTGGGTGCTGCTTGGCTGTGATTGGTGGAGGGAGCGAGGTGGGGGGGGGGGGAGCGAAGGGAAGGACAGGTGGCAGCAGGCGATTGGCTGCCAGGCGGTGCTGCTGCAAGGGGATTGGCTGCGGGCGGGGGGTCCGTGCACCGAGCTGTGCCCGGTCTCAGCCCGGAGCTGGGGCAGCCGCTGCTCTCCTGGGGACGGGGACACGGGGATGGGGACACGGGGGGGCCGCCAGAGCCCTGGCAGGGCCATGACAGCAGGGGGCTGCCCGCAGTGCCCAGGGACTGAACACACACCCGGTGCTGGGGGCGAGGGACGGAGGATGGAGGACGGAGGATGGAAAATGGAGGATGAATGATGGAGGACAGAGAATGGAGGACGGATGATGGAGGATGGATAATGCAGGACGGAGGACAGATAGTAGAGGATGGAGGATGAAGAACGGAGGATGGAGGACGGATGATGGACAGACGATGGAGGATGGAGAACCTGGAGCCACAAGCTGGGGGCTGCCCCCATCCCACCCCTCCTCGCCACCGGAGCACCAGGGCACCGGCCCCATGAGCCCGGGTGTGCGTGCGGGATCACGGCACCTCGGCGACGCGGAGCCTGCCCTCGGCAGCTCCTGCTGCTGCAGGCGTTATTTGAATAATTTGCCTTGCAAATCTGCAGGCACCGGCTCCGATCATGCAGTGGGGGCATCCAGTGCCGTGCGTGCACTGAGACAGGGCCACAAGCATGGCTCTTCAACAAAGCAGCACCCAGCGAGGCAGCTGCCGGCCCTACACTGCCACGACCCCCGTGGGATGCGCTGGCACCCCCTGATCGCAGCGATCGCTGGCCTCCGGCCCCGCCGCGAGCACCCCATCACCTGGCCAGGTGACAAGTGTGGCTGGATGCAGGCTGAGAATCAAGGCAGTAAATCTGATAAGCTATCAGCCAGTAGCACGATTAGCCGGATAATTAAGGACAAGGGGCAAGATTCTGAGCTGATTTGCCACTTGGTGTAAATACAGAGTAAGTGACCTGGCTGCTCCCGGCACCAGGCAGAGCTGCGGCAACTGCAGCCTGTGCATTAACTGCACCACAGTTCCCTTTTTTTTTTTTTAAGTAAAAATCAACCCCAGCATCTCAACACTGCTCCCTGTGATTAGAAGTGCTGGAGAAGGAAACAGATGGAGAGGTTTTGGCACAGGTCAGCTCAGCAGGGGAATGGGACACTCGAGCAAGCCGCAGGTGGGGAAGGATTCAGCACAGGCACCCGGCAGGCTCCGTGGATGCTCCCCACATGCCTGGCCAGGTCACCCTCAGCTCCAAACCCCTGGAGGAGCGAGGAGAGGTTAGTTGGAAGGTCAGGAGCCAAGCGAGATGGCTGGGCTGAGCTTGGGGTGTGCTTAAGCAGACAGACAGAGCCCCAACACCTCCCACAGCCCCACCGCAGCCTCCTCCAGCTCCTCCACCAAGAGTTAAGCTGCCCCCAGGAGCTGCTCCCCCAGGGCAGGGAGGCATCAGCACACAGCCCCGTACAGCTGGACACGCACTTGAAGGCATTGCAAGAACTATCCTGCAATATTTTCCCCCTCCCCAGTTTTCAGAGCAACTTCCAGACCTCTGAAATCCCGCTGCCTTTCCTGCCCTGAAAGTGGATGTCACAGCCCCAACCACAGCCCCCACCACTTCACGTCCCTCTATCCTCTCTCAAACTCTCCCCAGCCCAACTCAAAACCAAAGAAACAAAGGACAGAAAGAAGGAGAAGTAAAGAAATAAAAGTAAAACAAATGAAAACTAAAACAAAAAGCAGCAGTTGGGAGGCAGCCTTGTTAGGACAACTCAGCAAAATAAAATTCCGGTTTATTGTTGGACAACATTGTTTCACACATACATCAAACAGGCCAAAAAAAGAAAAAAAAATAAAAATAAACAGCAACTTCATAGACAGAAAAAAAAAGAAAAACCTTTTTATCTTTGGCCTTGCCACCTCATACAAACCACGATCTATGGTACAGCTAAAGTACATACACAAAAAAAGTTACTGGAATGCTCAGAATAAGATTGTAATTTTTTTTTTTTTTGCATTTTTGTCTTTTTTTTTTTTTTTTTTTTACAAGGTTTTGTTTTATTCTCCTTTGAGATAATGGTTTGGGCCTGGTCACACCACAAGTAAAGTCAGAGATAGGTAACAAGAGATATACACTTCAAAGCCCCCCTTTTGGTCAATCCGAGATCACTTAAAAATGGCGGACCTCCTAACAATATGTACAAAAATATAAAATGTAAATAAAAAATACAAACAAATTCTCCTTTAAAGTACTTTTAAGAAAGAAAGCAGGGCCTTGAAGTTTTGGTGCCTGGGGGGAAGGGGGTCTGTGGGGGGTCGGGGCTGGGGGGGGGGAAGGGAAGGGGGGTTTTCTCTCCCCGCTAACGGGCGAATCGTTTCGGTATGCTCGGTGAGTGGCAGCGCCGCGCCGGGGGGCCGGGGACGGGGGTTCACTCTACTTGGTGAGGATGACCACGGCGGATAGGGGAGGAAGGGCTGTGGGGGGCGGTGGTTGCGTCGGGCGGGCTGGGGAGGAAGGAGGGGGGCGGGGGGGGTCCCAAGGGTGAAGAGGACGCGCTGGCCTTTTTTGTTGGTTTGTTTTCCTCCTTATTTAAAAAAAAATAATAATAATTTGCTGCCTAGTCATCTTCGTCGGTTTTCTGCTTCTTGGGATCGACGTCGTCGTCCTGAGGGGGAAAGGGAAGCCGTTAGGGGAGGGGGCAACACCCGGGCGGGCAGAGGGATTTCGGGTCCCTCTGCTGATGCAGGGACAAGGCGGAACACCAGAAGCGTTCCCCGCGGCAGGTAACTTCTCGCAGCTGGCTCGGGGGCTGGAGCGCCCCTGCCCAGTCCCACGCCACAGCGCTGGGGCCCCAAACCCAGGATGAGCAGGGCTCCACGCCACCACAGCAAGCACCTGGCTAACCAGGCCAGCGTATAAATGGAACTGGGCCGCATCCCCCAGGGGCACACAGCAGGAAGCCCTCGGGCAGGATCCGGATCCCGGCACCCAGCCTGGGCGTCTCCGACCCCGCTGATGCCACCCCAAAACCCGCTCGGGACACAGGGGGCTCGGCGGGGCTGCTCTGCCTACCTCGTCGTCCTCAGCTGCCCGTTTGCCTGTGGCTCCCTCAGCTTCGTCGTCTTCATCGCCGTCCTCCTCCTCACCTGCACGGGAGACACGGGGAGGAACGTGAGCCCCCTCTCGTGCTTCCAGCACCACGCAACCTTCCTCGGGGTTTAATCCTGGCTCGGCCCAGCACCCCCTCTCCTCAGCTGCCTTCCCAGGGCAGGGGGCACCCAAGGGGATGGGGTGTTTGAGGGCAACCCCCAGCTGACCTGACCCAGCAGCAGAAGGAAAATTGGGATTTTGCTGCGTGAGGCCAGGCTCACGCCGTGCTCGCACCACAGGCAACAGGAGCATAGAAAAAAAATCCACACCTTCCGAGATCACAGCGCATAAAAAAAAATAAAAAAGGAAACCTCTTTCTAGTGGCTGCTCCGCCTAACCGCTCCAGATTACTTCTGCTTCCCTTTGCAGCTATTAGTCCATCTTTAATGAGTTAAGAGAGCCAGAACGTATTAGTTCTGAGTCAGAACACTTTCTAATTATCAGAACGGGAAACAAACGCTACCAAACTTATCTTGCAGCTCAGGAGGAGGATGAGCCGAGAGCTCTGGGCTTTGACCCACTTTGAGCTCAAGTAGGCCAGTGGATCAGAACAAGAATCTATCATATTTGGCCGGTTTTGGGGAGTTAGGGGCAAGAACAGAGGCCCCCCGAGGAAGAAAAATCACTCGGCTGCCTCAGAGCGCCTTGCATAACGCGAGACCCTACTAAAACTTCCAGCGCTAAGGCCAGTAAAGCTGGCTTTAAACCGCCACACGAGCCACGCGCAGACAGGCAGAGGGGGATTAAGGTCAGCCCATCCTCCTTTCCCCTCTCCTGGCATATGCTCGGCCACGCCGTGCCCCACGCCGCGGGAAGGGCCCGGATTAGCTCGCAGCACCGGGCGGCTCAGCGCCCCGCCGGCCATCACATGCACCGGGCCGGCCAGCCCGTCAGGTGACGGCACCAAGCTGATTGGGGGCATTTTTAGTTCTTTGAGCTGCTTTAGGCAAAGCAAATTATGAGATGGGACGGGGAGAAGGGTGAGGAGAAAGAAAATACCCTCGGGCTCCCCTCCGCTGGCCGACTCGGGGATGGAGTTTGCCCACAAGTGGTAGGGAAAAGCTGATGCAAGCGGTGCTCGCTGCCTTCGGATTTGCAGTTTTGGGGCTTGGATCGCCCGGGGACAGATCCTGCACAGGATCCCAGCGAGGTACAGGCTCCCAGCACCGCCAGGGGAAGGTGCCAAGCTGTGCCTGCGCTCTGCCAGCTGGGAAGAGCGGGGCTGGCGCTGCGGGACCGCGGCTCCCCGGGCTCCTCGCAGCAGTATCCAGGCAACACTTCCACCCCGCACACATGCGCGTGCGGCACACGCATCCCCCTCCCTGCCTGGGGAGGGGAAGGCTTCCCTTCTTCCATCCAGAAGGGGAGGTGCAGGTAGATGGGATGGGGACCGCACCGATCCGTCCTCGGGGGTAAAGGCCCTGGGGACAAACAGGGCCACCATTCCCAGCTCCTCTGGCAGAACTGTCCCCAAAGGGCACAGAGGGCAGCAAGAAGCCAGGAGCAGAGCACCGCCCTGCCGGAGGCAGGTTTCCCCGCTTACATTCTGCCCCAAAAGGTGCTGGTCTGATGTTTATTTGATTCCCAACCCCACCTGCCCTGGCCCTCTCCCGCAAAACTACCCGCCAGGTTAGTAGGTCAGCACTTAACCGAAAATTCACGGGGGATTAACCTAGTAACAGCTCATCAAGGGCCTCAAGTTCATTCCAGTGTAACAAGAACAGTTTCCTTCCAGCCTTAATGGGGGATAAAAATAAACAAACGTCGTTCATCCAAGCAGATCTTAGGGAGGGTGGAAAAAAATAAGTGGGGAGTGTGAGAAGCGGTTCGGGAAGTCACTGCTGGATTGCTGCTCACGGCCACCAAAACCCCAAATCAGGGGGAGGGCAGGGAAACCCAGGACAGCAGACCGGGGAGGTTCAAAAGCTTCACTGGAGGACGGGGAAGTTTGAGCTGCAGGTTCCTCGGCTGCTTGCACACAGCATCCAGGCGGCACACGAGGGGATGGCACCAGCCCCTCAGCGCAGCAGCACGGTGAGCCGCCCTCCGCGGCCGAGGCACAGGCACGCCAGGGCTGGCTGCATCCCGCCCTGCTCGCGTTTGTGGCGATCCCAGGAGTCAAGGGCAGGTTTTACTGCTCGCGCGGAACGGCTAAGGCGCTTATTCAGCGCGGCGGCACGGTGCCGTCTGGCCAGAGGAGGGAGGAAGGAATCTGCCCTCAACCTGCTGGAAGGGATTCAAGGCTGACTTCACTCCCCAGGCGCTGGCGGGCTCAGGCGAGCGGGGAAGGACCGCACCAGGCTGCCGAGAGCCGCCCCGCGGCCGCCGCGAGGGGGAGATGGTGCCCGCGGCTCCCCGGGGGCCTGGCAGCCAGGATGCAGCCGTGGGACGGGGGCAGGGGGAACAAGGAAAGTTACCATCACCCTCTTCCTCCTCGTCCTCTTCCTCGCCACCTTCCTCTTCCTCTTCGTCTACTTCGTTGTCAGCCTCCTGCTCTCCGTTTTCCTCGTTCTCCTTGGCAAGACAAAACATCACTTAAAAAAAATGCACTGGGGAAGGGAGAAGGGGGAAGAGATGTTCAGCAGAAGCGCACGTCCCCACCTTTCCTTCCTAAAGCACCAGCCCGCTGGAGCCCCAGGCGCGCGTCTCGCTTCCTGCCTGCCTCCACACAACGCAGACAGCCCGGGCATGAAGGATCAGGTCTATAGTAACTCGGGGCTGCGGCTCGGAGGCCAAGACAAAGACTGCAGAGGCTCTTGTGACACATTAAAATGCAGCCGAGTGAATTCCCCCAAGCACGTTAAAAATAGAAACCCAACCGGTTTGCTTGTACACAACATGTTTCCCCATTCAACTGGTTGTAACACTGAAAACACTTTTTTTTTTGCCCCCCCACTTTCTCTAGTGCCTAGAAAGAAGGCTGCACCAGATACAACCCGGCATGGCTTTTGGGGAAAGGACCGAGACATCCGAGCCCAGACCTTGCTTTCTGCGCACACAGCAACTGATACAGGCTCAGGAGCTTCTGTTCAGCCTGAAACCCCTCGACGGCTCCGCACAGCACAGCGGTGCCGTTTCTAGGGGATCCCTCTCAAGCAGGGCTGGGGACAAGCTTGCAGCAAAAGCAAGAAGGGGAAGGGAAATAAAAAAAGCCGTTGGAGCGAGGGCTGCCTCTCCCTGCAGACCCAGCCATACTCACAGCATTGCCGTTGGCCGGTGCATCTCTGCCATTTTCTGTTTCTTCAACAACTTCCTTCTTCTCTTTTAGATCCTGGAAGGAGCAGAAAAGCAGAAGAGTCACCCAGATTCCAGACGCCTGGGTCAGGGAAGGTGCGGATCAGGTGAGGAAAAAAAAACAGAGTCCTAGAGCGCACGGGAGCCCGCTCCTCTTCGCACCGGTTCGCCCTGGGATTTGGTTGCCACATTCTGGCTCCTCCTGGGGAAGGCGAGAGCGTGGGGGCGAATTTCGATCCGAGCTCGCCTTGCCAGAGCGCAGCTGTCTCAAGAAGAGGCTGCTCTGTTTCACCTCCGAGCTCCCGAGCACACGGAGCCGGCCGCCTGCATATGCTCAGCAGCAGCGGCGCTGGCTGGTTGCCCATCTTAGCACAGTCCACGCAAGCTCCTGCAATGCCACGGCGAGCCGTCAGCCCCGTCCAACGCACGGGCTCCGCTGCCCCAGGGCTGCAGACGTCCACGGCTGTGCTCGGTGCTTTCACAGCAGGAACAAATCCCAGAGACTCATTAGCAGAGACTGCGGTCTCTGCCCTGCCTGGGGAAAATCATACGGCGCACATTACACGCCTGGTCTTCCTCGTAGCGGCAGAGAGGAGACTCCGGGATCCATCTCACAGCGTTACGCGTAACAGGATGGGGTGGGGGAAGCAGCCTATTTTTATATCGCTCCGGAGCCGGGCCTGGCTACTTTTGGTTCAAGCCTCCACCACGAGCAGAGCGAGAGTTTTTTTTTTTTGCTATTGATCACTGTCAAAATGTCATGCCAAGTCGCTCGGCAAACAGGCTGAGAGGATCCAACTTTATGTTCCCGCATAAAGAACACTTGGATTTAACACTGGCATCTCTGCTTGCATCCTCCTCCCCTTCTGTTCCTCCATCAGCTGGAGCAAGATCCTTCAGCACAAGCGCTACCCCAGCCAAGGAAAGCAGAGAGGCCCTTCCCCAGGGCCAGAACAGCCACACGGCCGGCTTCAGCAGCGACCACGAGGTGTTTCGAGTTGCTGGCAGCTCCCTGCTTCGCTGCAGCAGCGGCGGCAAGCGGCCTCGCCCCCTCCCGCCTGCCCTTTGCGGCCGCCTTGCTCGCTGCGGGCACTTTCACTCCTGCTGAGCCGCTGTCACTTCCTCGTGGGAACACACCACCCGGTACGAGCCGCGAACGCTGCTCTGTTTTGGGAGGGCTCAAACCACCGAGGGTAAGCGGCGCAGGGGTTTTAGACCACTGGGTTGTTTGCCCGGGCACAGGGACAGACCGGAGGGGCACGCAGGGACGCTGCTGGCAGAGGTGCCCAGGCTGCCCTGCCCCAGCGCCGCGTGCCAGGGCCGGGCGCTGCTTCTGAAGCCAGCTCCGGGGTTACCACACCTGTTGATCAAACCTCGCCCCATCGAATCAGCATCCTACAAGGCTGGGGCACAACACAAACAGGCTCCTTCTCGCTTCTATCACACACACGAATCCCTGGCCATCTCCCCCACACTGCCCAGCTCCATCACTTCTTACACCGCCACCGACCTCTGCTCCCCTACCACCCAGGGGCCGATCACGGCCACTTAACCTCTCGCGCCCACCACCGCCGCTGCGTTCTGCAGCTGTTACCTCGCATCAGGCACTCCAGCACGAGAGCGACCAAACATTTCCAAAGTTAAACACTGAGCGCATCGAGCAGTCAGAGTTTCCACGTCTCGCTGTGACCGATGAATCTCTTGAAAGGAGCCGCTTACAACAGTAAGCCGTGCTGGTCAAGGAACACCTCATTCCTGGGCACTCCAGCTGGACGCATCTCCAGCCCTGACCTTTTCTGGGCCGCCGAAGACGTTCCCAGCTTAACGCCCACCGGGACGCTAGGGCACGAAGCCCACGCTAACGGCATCACCGCAGGGAGCCCACAGCGCCTCCCTTTCCCCCGGATAAGGGGGGGGGGGGGGGGAACAAACAAAACAAACACGTGCCCGGCACCCTCTGCACGACCAGAGCCCGCGCACCCACCGGGAGTTCTTCAGCTAATTGCCGGCGCCTCTAATTAAAGGCGCGCCCAGCCTGTTTGTCCGCGGCGCGGCGCCACCCGCGGCCCCCAAACTCCCGCCAGCAGGGGGCCCCGCGCGCGCCGCCACGCGCCCTCCCGCCTTTCAAAAGCGCGCGCCACTCTCCGCGCCCTCTCATTGGCCGGCCGCCAGCGCGCCGGGCCCCGGCTGCACCCCCCCCCCACGCGCCCCCCCCCCCCACTTCCCCACCTTCCCGAGGCACGCCGGGAGTTGTAGTCCCCCAGCGGACTCCGGCTCCCAGGGGGCACCGCGCGGCGCTCGGGGCCGCACGTGGTGGGCGCCCCGCGGCACGGCGGCGGCGGCAGCGGCCGGGGGCGGCGCTCGGCGCGGAGCCGCCGCCCGGGCAGGGCGGGACCCCCCCCGCCCGGCCCTCCCCCGCCTCCCCTTTTCCCTTCCCCTCCCCGCCTCCCGGGACGGAGCCGTCGTTGCTGTTCCCCGCCGGCCCGGTGCCCCGCCGCCAGCCCCGGTAACCGGAGCGGGTCACCTTGCTGCCGAGCCACGGGTTTTAAACACCCCCCCCCCGCCCCGACGCTGAGCCCCTTCCTCGGTAAAGGGCAGGGGAAGGTTAACGGAGAGCTTGGCCCCGGTTCTGCCCCCTCTGGGGGGGGACCCGCCTGGGCGCCCCCCTCGGTGCGAGCGGCACCGGTCCCGGAGCGGGGGCGGCGGGCGGAGCGGGAAACAGAAGTGAAATCGAAATCCGACAAAACCCGGTGCTCGGTGGCTGTTTTTTTTTTTTCCTTTACCCCCCCCCCTCCTTCCGTTACGGTTTTTTTTCCCCCTCTTGCTCACCTCCAGCCGCGCTTTACCCCCCCCCGGTGCCCGGTAAGCGGCCGGGTCGCGGCGGTCCCCCAGGGCCGGCCGCCCCCGGTCCCCGTTTCCCACTCCCCCCCGTCCTCCTCCGAGCCCGGCTTCCCCGCAACTTTCCCGTCGAGGAGCTCAGCCCGCCCGGCTCCCCGCGGCCCCGGGGGACGGGCGCTCCGCCGCGGCTGCCAGACAAAGGCGGCCGCCGGGAGCCGCACCGGGGCCTCCCGGGAGAGCCGCTCCCCGCCGAGCCAGCCCCGCTGCCGGGAGCCTGGGCCGGAGCTTCCCCCCCCCCCCCCCCCCAAAACAGTCTCCCCCTCCGTACCGAGAGGGCCCCCGACGGGACGGCTCCGCCAGCGCCTCCCGAACCAGCTCTGCGGTTCCAAAACCTTCCTTTACGGGGGGGGGGGGGGGGGGGGGGGGGGGG